>NC_065923.1:75184908-77622472 GCF_024586455.1 Bactrocera neohumeralis | reverse complement strand
TTTAAGAAGAAATTGAGTATGTCATTGCTGGGTGACTGGTTTCCGACGAAATGGGGAGGGGGGGTATCTGGGGGGTTAAAAAGGGTTGGGTGTATAAAGTTTTGGGACATGCCCTAAGGGCCCATATCGAAAATTGGGACGTGGGGTTCGTTGGGGCCCAGACTTCAGATTTTGTCTACTTACAAAAAGGCACAAACCGTGCGATTCCGCCTATAACAAAATGTGTAAGTAGTAATAATTAAATTACTTACAAAAAGGCACAAAAACACAAAAATCGCGGCACAAAAACACTCACTGACCCTCACTACTCGCGATCGCACCAATAATTCCACCGAACCGCTACTCACACGCGCCAGGAATAGTTTTCGAGAGAAAAATTCTGCGAAAGGTTTATGGTCCTTTGCGCATTGGTCACGGCGAATATCGCATTCGATGGAACGATGAGCTGTACGAGATATACGACGACATTGACATAGTTCAGCGAATTAAAAGGCAGCGGCTACGCTGGCTAGGTCATGTTGTCCGGATGGATGAAAACACTCCAGCTCTGAAAGTATTCGACGCAGTACGCGCCGGGGGAAGCAGAGGAAGAGGAAGACCTCCACTCTGTTGGAAGGACCAAGTGGAGAAGGACCTGGCTTCGCTTGGAATATCCAATTGGCGCCACGTAGCGAAAAGAAGAAACGACTGGCGCGCTGTTGTTAACTCGGCTATAATCGCGTAAGCGATGTCTACGCCAATTAAGAAGAAGAAGAGTGTCTAAAAAGTATACTTCAAGTCCAAAAAAACAGTTAGTTAGTGACCTAATTTCTTAAATAACTTTTTTAGCTTATAAACGGCAACCCTGTCTCGAATATGAATTTCAGTTGACTAATTATTCAGTAGTTTTCCTCGAGGGTCTCTTCCTTTCGTTGCTAACGCATGAGTAGCAATTTGTGTTCGCCACAACGACTCGTTGGTAGCACAAAGTGCTGTTTGTGTGTGGCACGTGCTTTATGAAGCGAAGACTTTGAACTGTTTCATTGGCATTGCAATAAGTGAGCGCTTTTATTTTTTCATTTTCTATTGAGTACTCATTTTCACACATTTATGGCGTCATCGCATGTCTACTTAAGCGGAAGTCGGTGTGCATATTGGTGTGAGTAAATATTAAATAATTGAAATTATTACAACCATTTATATAGGTTTTACAAATACATATATAGAAAAAGAAAATATTGGTGGTATGGGAAGAAAAAAGAGTTCTAAGAAGAAATTCATCCAAGTAGAAACAAGTATGAAGTTCTTTTCAACTTCTGAATGTCAAAACTGTGAAGTTTGATCTCTATAAATCTATATAACAAGTACGGGTCAAATTTGATCTTGCGTTTAAATTGTCAAATATAGCTTTTTGAAGGCACCAGACACCTTCTTTATTTTATTAAAAAGTTTTCACAAAAATTTTATATTTCTTACAGGGTCTTCGATACATTTCGCTTGTCTGCGTATAGTTCTGTAATATTTCTTCACTCACCTCCTCTTGCAACCATAAAAGGCATTCGTCAATGCGTTATTCGCAATTGAATTTACTTATTTTAATTTTCATTTGATCTCTAATTGATGTTGTTGCTATTGTTTTTGTGGTTGTGTGTCGTCTAACGAGTGATGTTGACGCCCAACGCGTCACACAGCCATAACTCATACACACACTGACATATACAGTATGTCTCATAAATCTTTTCATATGACAACATTTGACGGAGTAAAATGTTCAAAGTGAATTTTGAAAGTAACGCACATATTTATTTAAGAATTTTTTTATAACATAATAATTTTCATAATATTTTTTATTATTTCTGAATCAAAAACAATTATATATTTAAAGTATATTAGAAGAAATTAATCAAAAAACAAAAAATGTCTTATTCTGTACTGTCTCAAAATTCTTTTCACATTTCACCACAATTAAAGTTCCAATCAGTACATGCGAGCATTTTTATGTTAATATTTGGTGTGACCACCTGCAGCGTCTACTACACATTGTAGCCTCCGTGGCATCATTGAAATTAGCCTTTTTATGTCATATTCCTGTGGGATCTTCTCCCACTCCTCTTTGATGCACTGTATTAGGGTGCATTTGTTTGTAGGGCACCGTTTTGCCACTTTTTCTTCCAAATATGCCCATAAGTTTTCTATAGGATTGATGTCTGGACTTTGCGCAGGAGTATCTAGCACTTTTGAGCAATTATATAGCAACCAAGTCCTGCATATATAAGACTTGTGCTTGGGATCATTGTCTTGATATAATTTGTAATTCAATTTATTGGGATTGTTTGGATCCACTAGCCCAAATTTTTGCACACTTCTTTTTAAATTGCTACGTAAAATGTCGGAATATATTTCTTTTGTCATATTATCTTCAATAATTCTGGTTTCACCAACACCTTTGCTACAAATACAACCAAACACCATAACACTCAGCTTTCCAAATTTTACTGTGGGAGTAATATTCTTGTTTTGTAGGGCTGTAAGCGGCTTCCTCCAAACTCTTTGAGGTCCATCGTGGTAGTATAGCATTATTTTCGTCTCATCAGATAACACCACATCTTCCCAGTATTCCATTGGATGTGAAATGTGAGTTAGAGCAAAAGAAAGTCGTTTTTCAACGTTAATTTGTGATAGCAATGGTTTTTTTCTTGCACTTCTTGAACTATATTTATGTTTTAAGAGAGCGCTTCGCACGGTTTCATGGCCTACTTGCACAATATTGCGTTCCTTCAAATCTGCAGCTAACATTCTAAGGCTGCACTGTGGTTTATTGTCAATTTGTTTGATTATTAACCTTTCCATCCTTGGTGTAAGCTTTTTTGGCCTGCCACTGGGTTCTTTTAATTCTAACCGATTTTCTTTTTCTGCGCGATATATAATGTTGTACACTGTCCTAACATTTAGAGAAAACATTTCAGCCATTTCTTTAGCTGATTTACCTTTATGAAAATTATAATAAACCAACTGAATAATATTTTCACTTGTACGATTACCCGGTATTATTGCTAAAACGTTTTCTAACGGATGCTGTGTCGCCAACTACGCGAATTACATGTAACTAAATGTTGCATCAACTCTAAGAGCAGCGACAATCAAACAATGTACAAAAACATAGTTTACCGTTAATTGTCCGGTATTTTTTTTGCGTTTCTCTGAATTGTGAAAACAGTTTCGAGACAACGAAAAACATGACGCATTATTGTTTACGTTGTTGGTTTTGTATATGTTACATTCAAATAACTGTTTTTTTTTTCACATAAACAAGAAATATGCGCAAGGAATGTGTTCTCTTGCAAAAAAAAATAATCTAAACCAATAAACAATTATGTAATTTACTCATAAAAAAACAAAATACTTAAATATTGCATTGTGAAAAGATTTATGAGACATACTGTAGTTACACATACATACATTTGCATTGAATTTCGATGCGGTGAGGAGGGAGGGTAGGGTGCGCATACACCAAAGGCATTCCAAACTAACCAATTAAAAAGCAATCAAAATCGTTTTGTGAAAATCACAGCAAATAAATATTTTTCTTGCTTTGATGACTTTGAAGCGTCGAATATGCATAAATTCAGATATATGTACATACAATTATATACATATGTATGTATGTCTACATGAATGCTTTCATATACATACATACACACATACATATATGTATATTCATGCATGGAAATGTATACATATACATATATCCATAGAGAAGTGAAAATAATCGCTATGTAAGGGGAAAGGGTTGTAAAGCAATAAAGTGATTGAGAAATATGCATAAATTGGCGTTCAATGTAACGGTATAAATTGGTGCAATGAATATTTTGGCTATATGTTTTTGTTGTAATTTACTAAATTCTTGCTGTATGAAGTAGCAAAAATGTGTTGAATTAACTCGAGCGTCATAGTTGGGTTACAATGTGCAGGGTGTCATAAAATTTGAAGGAAAAAGGAGGGACAAACCTAGTGTCAATAAAAAAAATAAAAATAAGTAAAAAAATATAAGTATACATATTCCTTTATTATTATGTTATTTTTATATTATTTATTTTATTGTTATATTAATATTTTATATTTATTATTATATATTTTTTTATTAATAAAAAATACTATACATACATATAGATTTACAGAACCCACTTCATTTTAAAATGAAGTGATTATTCTATCGGGTGATTTTTTAAGAGCTTGATAACTTTTTTTTAAAAAAAAAACGCATAAAATTTGCAAAATCTCATCGGTTCTTTATTTGAAACGTTAGATTGGTTCATGACATTTACTTTTTGAAGATAATTTCATTTAAATGTTGACCGCGGCTGCGTCTTAGGTGGTCCATTCGGAAAGTCCAATTTTGGGCAACTTTTTCGAGCATTTCGGCCGGAATAGCCCGAATTTCTTCGGAAATGTTGTCTTCCAAAGCTGGAATAGTTGCTGGCTTATTTCTGTAGACTTTAGACTTGACGTAGCCCCACAAAAAATAGTCTAAAGGCGTTAAATCGCATGATCTTGGTGGCCAACTTACGGGTCCATTTCTTGAGATGAATTGTTCTCCGAAGTTTTCCCTCAAAATGGCCATAGAATCGCGAGCTGTGTGGCATGTAGCGCCATCTTGTACGCATTCTGTACGCACTGTACGCATTCGTGTGGTTGGTTTAATGTCCAATAAAGTAAACTGAGTGCGAAACTTGGTCACAATCGCATTAATTGTTTGCTCACTTGGTCGATTATGTAGACCATAAATCGGACGTAAAGCGCGAAACACATTTCGAACCGAACACTGATTTTGGTAATAAAATTCAATGATTTGCAAGCGTTGCTCGTTAGTAAGTCTATTCATGATGAAATGTCAAAGCATACTGAGCATCTTTCTCTTTGACACCATGTCTGAAATCCCACGTGATCTGTCAAATACTAATGCATGAAAATCCTAACCTCAAAAAAATCACCCGTTATAAGCACATAATACATCTCTTCCACATATACACTGGAGGGCAGAAAAATAAGAACGATCTTTTCTGCCAGTTTTAACAATATAGATATATTAACTTTTAGTTATAATTAATTTTTTATATAAAACAAACAAAAACGTTAACTTCGACTGCACCGTATAATATAATAACCTACACAGGTGCATTTTTTATAGTATAAGAGGGTATAAAAAGATCTTTTTCTTGTTTTTAATCGGTCAGTTTGTATGGCAGCTATATGTTATAGGGGTCAGATCTGAACAATTTCTTTGGAGGTTGTAGGAAAGCCAAATTTTGTGACGATATCTTCTCAAATAAAAAAGTTCTTCATACAAGGACTTCAGTCTGATCGAACATTTTGTATGGCAGCTATACGCTATAGTAGTCCGATATTAGCGGTTCCGACAAATGAGCAACTTCTTGGTGAGAAAATTACGTGTACCAAATTTCATGTCAATATCTTAAAAATGTACACTAAAGTGATCGATTTTTCTCAGTCCGTTCACCATACTTCGATATATGAACTCTCATTGCATACATCAATAAATTGTGCTTACACCTATACAAAACTTTTAGTATGCTTTTATGGTATGAAATATAGTAATAAAATTATGATTTTTGTGTGACTGTTTAATATCTTGACATATACTTGAAGCTTTAACATTGCTTGTTGAGAGATGGTAGTGCTGCATATTTTTGACTGACTGGGGTATTTGACCTCACAATCTCCTCAAATTTGGATTAGCATTTTAAGGTGAACACAGATTGAAAATTTTAATATTTTAGAAATCGTGTTTGTGTTTTTGAAATCGGTTGACAAGATTTCTCGAGAACAATTTGAATTGAAAAAAATGTCGCGAATTTTTAGTTTTTTTCTTGTAAAAATGTCGGCAAAAAATCCAATTTTTAGTTTTTTTCCTTCGTCCAAGTTTTAAGTTGAGGTTTTAACTAAAACACGCATTTTTTTTTACTTTAGATGATCGATGTCAACAACGGATGAGTCGACGAAGCAGAGGAAGAGGAAGACCTCCACTCCGTTGGAAGGACCAAGTGGAGAAGGACCTGGCTTCGCTTGGAATATCCAATTGGCGCCACGTAGCGAAAAGAAGAAACGACTGGCGCGCTGTTGTTAACTCGGCTATAATCGCGTAAGCGGTGTCTACGCCAAATAAGAAGAAGATCTTGTAAAGAGTTATCCTGCCAATGCGGGCGCATCCTTTTTCCGAGGGGTCGCCGGAAATGGCGTCGCAATGGCCGAGTTGAAAATATTTTTTTCCAAAAATTTCAGAATTTCTTTGTAAATAGTAAGAATAAAAAATTCTAATAAAATATTTCTTTTTTTATATGAGAAAAATGTTTGAAAAAAGAATGTTTTTTACCCGAGGAAACCCATGCAACTCCTTAAAACTTTTTAGAACAGAACTTGGTACTAATTAGTGAGATATTAAAAATTTTTATATGGAGGTCACCTATGTATAATATAAAAAGATACATATACAAATGTACATGCGTACGTGACCTCAAAATCCAAAAATTTAGAAATAATATTTGTAAAATTTGGGAAACACATTAAAATAAAGCAAGCACATAATAAAAGTGGAATATTTTGCTGCCTTGTCAATAAATAAAAACATAAAAACGACGACAAATACAGGCGACAAAGTAAATAGCCAGTGTCGCTGACTAATTGAGAGCAAAAGTTAACAAACAAAAAATACAAAAAAAATACAAAAACAAACAACAACAACAAAAGTACTACAAATAAACAAAATGCAGGACAATGAGCCATTTACACAATTTTGTAGGTGACAAATTGGCGAAAATCGCCGCGCCAAGCAAAAGTCGTAAAGACGACAAAATACGAAAAGCAATAATAAACAAACGAATTGTCAACACGAAGAACAATTTGTTTAGATTTTACTACGTAAATGAAGAAATAAAAGCGTCGACTTGTAAATAAACACAAACATAATTATTACAAAATTGTTTTCAATGCAACTACAACAACGAAAACAAACAACAAATTGCAAATAAAAACCTAATGAAAAATAATTAAAAAACGCCCAAAGCAAATCACGCGAAACATATTAAAATCTGTGGTGTGGCGATGAGCAGCTTTTAATTTCCACCACTGCGCAATAGCTGCAAAAGCCAAAGAAAAATAAATTACGACAAAAAATAAAAGAAACAAAATAAAAAAGAGAAAATAAGTTAGAAAATAAAAGAAAAGAAATCAAACCAAATTCACGTGCAACCGACGGTAAACAACAGCTCCCGTAGCTGCTAAAAAAAACAGCTACATACACACAGATACATATTTTGTGGAAAATATAAACAAAAATACGAAATATATCTCAAATTTACGCACTAATTAGGCGCCGTAGCAGCGCGCAATAGCCGCCGCCGCGCGCTCACCTGTTGCTGTTTGCTCGGTGTAAGCAAAGCAGAAGAAAGCACGATATGCTCGAGGGCTAAGACTTTTATTTATTTTCTATGCAAATATTTGCTGTAAGCTTACAGTGACGTCATTTGCGTGGTGTAATTGTTGGTTGTGTAAGCTGCGAGTATACAAGGTATCTTCTGATAGCTGAATGGGTATAGGCAAATTCTTATATTTTAAGAAACACTGTTTGTTTAGGCATATTTATTTCATAAGCTGAAATAATATTGCATAAAAGGCATGAAATTTGACTTGAAATTACAGAAATCTGGTTTCAGGTTAATAATTTTATTTTAATGTTGATTTGATTGCAAAAATTTTGGTTCATTTTGCGAAAAAAAAAAACAAAAACAAGAAAAAACGTGAACTTCGGTTCCACCAATCGGTAATAATATATTTTCATTACCAGTTAAAAGATATCAGAATGTGTAGTATGGTTTCTGTACTAGAGGCACATATGTTCGGTTTCGTAGAGAGATCCTCAGTAATATAATATAAATAACTATAGTCTAAAAATCGAAATAGTAAGGCATTTTTTACATATTACGGACTGAAAATAAATATCGAGATGTTGGCTTTTCGACGATCAAAAACAAAGTTCCGGAAATTGTTCTTTTAGATCTGCTGCTTTGTTCAAAACTTATTAGAATTGAACGACAGGACAACCGTTACATATGATACGTATATGAATTTTGCATTTTGGGTGAATTGTAAGTGAAAATAAATATTTATTATAATATTCCTTCCTCATTGCCATCAGTTCTTTCTCTGAATCCTTTCTCAAATACACCAAAAAACCATGAAGTTCTGTGTTATAAACAAACTTTTCTTCCAATGTTGCTTGCCATTGCAGTTTAGTTGCCACGTGGCACTATAAAAAATATAATAATAACAACAGCAACAACAAGTAAAGGTTAAAACACAGCATCCGTGGACACACTCAACTAAGTCAACTTGAACTCAAGCAGGTTGTGGTCTTAGTCAACGAAGCTGAAATTTTGCAGCCAACTAACTCACCAAAATGACATTAAAACGAAAAATAAAAATTAAAAAACAAAAAACAAAAAATTAAAAAAAAAAGAAGTGCACAACAGCCACCTGCATGATTTTCTGCACTTACATACATAACAAATAAACTGCCGCCCAAAACATCTGCAAACACTTTAACCCACTAACCGAGAAACGGCGCCGCAAAGCAGCAACCAACCGAAAACGCCAGGCTGCAGGACGAGAAATATTAATGGAAAAGAAAGGCAACCGCCAAACGTCATAACCATTTTTGGCTGTTTATTATGACATTTCCGGTTTATAACTTTGCATTTTCGCAAGAAAAAAAATCACAAAAAAACAGCAGAGAAAAAATGAGAATTTGTAATATAAAATTCGGCATAAGTAAAAAAGCTCAAGTTGGAAAATCGTATTGTTGCCATGTTGGGAGTATAAATATCTATATATTTTTTATATTAGGGTGAGTCAAAAACTATCTGTTCGAAGTTTGGGTTGAAATGAACTTTGTATAATATACTATATATCAATAGCAGGATTTGGTGCTTAATTTTATAAAGTGTCGATTATTTAACAAAATTACACCTCCAAGTGGCTTAAAAAGTCAAAAATATATACAATATTTATTCTTTCATTGGCACTACAACCGTGGGTTGGTCTAAGCCGTGAATACAAAACTTCGTCAGTTGCCTATTTCCTGATCCTTCCATTGTCTTCCCAAGGATATCGAATCGAAGCAGCTTTTTCTGGAGCATCATCTTCCATGTGAGAGACATGGCCTACCCAGAGCATTCGCTGAATTTCGAATAAAGCTCATACAGTTGGTGGTACCATCATTTTCGACACTCATTGTTCACGCGGTTGGCATCAAAGATCTTGTGAAGAACTGTTCTCTCGAGTGCTTCAAGTGCTTTCTTATCTCGGTACGTTATGTTTCTGAGCCGTATAATAGGACCGGAATAATGACTGACTTTTAGAGCATATTTTTGTTTTTACCGACCCTAAAATAGCACCTGTTGGCAAGACTTATTCTGCGCTTGATCTCCAGGTTAAGATTATTGGTGAAATATATGTATGCCGGTTTTGAGATCTACAAAGATTTTAACTTTTCTTTCTTAATCTTGTTCCAAGTCTTAAGTTTTTCAAATGTAAATAATAGCTGTCAGTAGTGAGTTAGTTTCCAAGCCGTGAGGAATCTTTTTGTGTGTCTTACAGGGACTTTGTCTTGCCCTCGTTCACCGCAAGGCCAATCTCCTTCGTTTTTATTGTTTAAACAGCTCTGTTGTTAAGGCCTACGACGTCAATATCATCTGCGTACCGCAATAGCATTCCACTTTTCGAGTAGACAGTACCATTGAGATTCAAATTAGCGGCACGTTTTACTGATGTCGAGTCTTTCGGAGAGGTCTGCTTGTTTTTGACAGAGCTGATGGTTGAGCTCAACGAGATTTTGTATAACTGTATGAGCTTTGGATACCAAGTTTGGACATGGCGTCTAACAGGTAGCTCCTGTCAGTGCTGTCGAAAACGGCAGTGAAATATATAAAAAGTTTGTAAAGGATCTTCTTCAGGATTTGACGTATAGTCGCAGTACGATATATACGACGACATTGTCATAGTTCAGTGAATTGAGAGACTTTGGCTACGCTGGCTAGGTCATGCCGTCCGAATGGATGAAAACACTCCAGCTCTGAGAGCATTCGACGCAGTACCGCCTATTTGGAAAGACCATGGGAAAAGAAGCTTTCTGCACTTTGAATCTTCAATTGATGCCGAAAAGCGAAAAGTAAGAACGACGCGCGCTGTTGCAAACTGGGTAATTCTCAAGTTCATCGACACCTTTTAAAACGAAGCTAAAAACTTTTTCTTAAAGATATTTTTTATACTCTGTGATGCTATACACAGACTCATTTTAAACCCAAGTCTTCTTGTTTGGCTCACCCTAATATGTACATATATGAATATGTGGCTGAGTTGACAGTTTGACAGGCTTGTGGTGGGTGTTTGCTTACAAAATGACCACAAAATCATAAATTAATTTTTACATTTCGTTTTTCACGTAGTTAACGAAGCAGAGCAGAGCACAACCCAACAGAGTGCAGCCTGGCGCAGCACAGGATAACGGCTGGCGTGTCAGTTTATTTATAAGGCGGTGTGCGCGTGTTTGTGTGCATTTTATTGCAAGTGTATTGTGTGTGTTGTTGTGGTGTGTGCTGCGCGGTGACAGCTGTGGCAAATGTAAAATGGAAATCGTCAACATCAGTCACGTGGCATTAAAAAGAACATTTCTCATGTGCGGCCGGCATAAATTTCGCTCCGTTGCTGTGTATTTTATTATTTCTGCGCTTTAATATAGTTTTTTCTTGTTTTTTTTTTTTTAATTTTATTATTTGTTTTCTGTCATTTTGTTTCTCTTTTAGTTTTGTGTACGCGTGGAAAAATTGATATTTTCCGGTTTATTTCCAGCGGAAAAATGATAAATGCGTTTCATTGCTCCGTGCGCAGCGCAAACTTATAAATGTGTAAATACACAATACATATGTATTGGTGTGACATGCAATGAAAAGCCACAATTTGCCAGGAGTGTGGAGAATTTAAATCAGAAATGAACTTTTTGCTTATAAATTGAGTTATCAGTGTGTGAGTGTGCGCTTACATGGCATATGGGCGGTGACCTTTCTTTATGACCTGTCCAAATTGACGTTCGATTGAAAAGTTTGACAGTGCAATATTGATGACGGAAACCCAGGGGTGGCGACTTCCTCTTCTCGCAGGTAGAAATTGGCGTGAGCGGAGTCGTTAAGAGCTTGAGATGAAGTGCTGAGCTCACAGAGGCATCTTGATACTATAGATCTGTTGCTTCCTAATAAGTAAGCACATATGTATAATGGGCTTCCAATTTGCCGATTCGTTTCTATATTTTAGAGCCGCAATCTCGAGATGAGAATATCATGCTATTAGAGGTTTGGAAGAGATTAACAGAAGTTAATCTTCAAGGGTTAGGCTAAGCTCTTCATATGATGCCTTTGTTGCTTGTTGTTGTTTGAAAGAGATTTATGTATAGAATCAAATGATGCTTTATTTTTAATTTTTGAAGACGTATTCAATCTTTAGATGCTAGGTTAGGTTGTAACGGCTGCTTGTCACGCCATACATAGGCCTATGGGCTCTTCGTAATACTAGTTGAACGTATAGTTAAATACGAATTGAAGCCTAATTCTGATACTTCAGCGTCTCTCTCATGCATACTGGTCTGTGTCTGGTCCAACAACTGTCCTCTAGTCTTTTCGAGGCCGTGTTTTCCTTTCGTTTCCTTTCAAATGATCTTAAGGCATTCCGTCGCGACCTGATTTGTTTGTCCATTTCGGAAATTTCGTTACGTTTCGGTTTTAACAACTTTCGTAATTTCTGAACTAGTTCGGTAGCTAAGCGGATGACACTTTTGGCAATCTCATGGGCTATTTCGTTTCCCGGAATTTCTTTCTGACTTTGAACCTAGTGTGTGTGTAGCTGTTTTTCGGCACCCTCTATATCTTCCACCTCCATGCTTCTAAAAACATTCTCCGACGCCACTCGATGTAGGTTATAAATATTGATGTTCTTTTTGTCCTTTCTTGCGTTATTTCCTGATCGCGAACTTCCGCTTGGAAGATATTGCAGTACTCCGGCAGCTTGAAAGGTCGTCTAGTGCCCGCTGTATCAACCAGTTTGGAATCATCCATGTAGAAGTTGAAAGTTCTGCAGATGACTCGCGTATCCCTGCGGCATCCACTCTGTTTTAGTGTAACTTGAAACCTTCTCTCCCAGATAAAGTGTGGCCTTTGTTGCTTCCATAAGAAAAACAGCAAACGTATTTAAGGTCTGAATATAATAAATCTTCTCGAATTTAACTCTAACCTGCTTCGGTATTTAAAAGTTATGGTTATCTGATATTGATTTCATGTTTATCAGATCGATTCATGAATAAAAATAAATATTGTAACTGATTGTTGGAATTTCGAAGGTAATACATATTTCGTGAAAATCCGTATTTGTTATCAAACTGTTAAATTTTAAGACATTCCTATATCCAGATTCAGCGATTTCATTAGAAAATTCAGTACCTAACATGTATAGTAGATCATATATGTATAAATCAGTTGAGAATTGAAGTTGTTTGCGTAAATTATATGAAATAATTGGAAATCAGATGAATAATTTTATAATTAAGTGCCACCCTTATGTGTGTATACACTACATATTGTAATAGAGTCTATTCTCAGAAACACACACACACTTCAAAATTAATAATCAAAGCGAAACGTTAACTTTACAACAACAACAAGTTCTTGTGACCTCACTCCACCTCAACCTGGAGCATCTTTGTAAATTTAATTGAATGAGCTTCCCTACAAACACTCCTTGTAATCGCATACTTGTCTCTACGCTTCAAAAGTTTTTGAGTAATTGTGAGATATTGAGTGATTTATGGAGTAACGCGCATCGAATTACCGAATTATTGTCAATAGATTAAACATACAAACATACACATGTATATATATTTGTAAGTATATACGCAAGTGACGCGTGTTTGTCGCCTGCTGACTTTTGGGTGATAGAGCGAATGTCCTTTTCACAGCGCAGCCTCGACGTCGGTGCCGACTTATTTATTGAGGCATTTAATTAATTGCAATTATAAATTACCGAATAATTAAACCGAGAATAAGACAAACAACCGAAAGGGCAACGAGGTTGTGCGGCAAATTTGATTTATTTGCACGCCGAGTTAATTGGAATTTGTTGCTGGAGTGGCAGCCAGTTTTGGAATTCGAAAAATAAATCAAAATTACAAAATACAAACTAAAACTATAAAATTAAATAAAAATTATAACAAATAAAATTTTATTTTATAAAAACAAGCAAATAATAAAATTTTCAAAAAATTTGTATATTAAAATTTCCACAAAAATATCAATTTTAAAATTTTAGAAAAAAATATATTTTTAAAAAATCTATAAAAATATAATATTTTATCAAAAGGATAGAAATAAAAAAACATATATTATAATTTTATAAAAAATCATTTATATTAATTTCTTTAAAAAAAAAAAACAAATTTTTAATTTTAAATTTTAAAGTTTTCATAATTTTAAAAAAATAAGCAAAAACTAAAATTTTCTCAAAATTTATTTAAAAAAGAATTATTATAAAAATTTATAATAAATCATATTTAAAATTAAAATATACAACTACTGCATTTTTATAAAAGTATAAAAAAAAAAATTTATCAAAAAATCAAAATTGTATAAAATATATATACAAATGTAGTTTTATGCTAAAATTTTATAAAAAATCATTTATATCAATTTGTTAAAACAATAAAATCAAATTTTTAAAACTTAAATTTTAGAGTTTTCATATATGTAATTAAAAAAAAATAATTATTATACCTAAACAAAAATTTTGTAAAAATTTATTTAAAAAAAATATATAAAAAATAATATTTAAAATAACAAAAACACTAATTTTATGAGACTATAAAAATAAAAAAATCTTAAAAAATAACATTTTATCAAAAATTATATTTTTTGTAAATTTCAAAAATATTTTTTTTTATTTTAAAATCATGTTAAAAACATAAATACTAAAACGAGCAAAGAGAAAAATTTACAAATTTTAAAATTTTAGAAATAAATTTAAACATAAAAATATAAAAAAATTACGAATTAAAAAAAAAAAATTTAGTTACGAATTTTAAAAATAATTTTTTTTTAATTCTAAAAATTAAAAAAAAAATAAATATTTAAGTACCTAATCAAAAAAGAAAATATAGAAATTTTAAAATTTCAAAAATAAATTTAAACATTAAAAATTTATGAAAAAACAAAAACCAATTTCAAAAATACAATTTTTTTAATTTTAAAAACTTAAAAAAATATAAATATTAATATGATTAAAGAGAAAAATTGAGAAATTTTAAAATTTCAAGATTTCAATTCAATTTAAACATTAAAATTTTATAAAAAAATTACGAATTTTAAAGATAAATTTTTTTAATTCTATTACTTTGAAAAATACATAAATATTTAAAATTTAAAAAGAAAAATTGACATTTTTAAAACTTCAGTAATAAATTTAAGCATTAAAGTTTTATAAAAAATACGAATTTCAAAAAAAAAATTTAATTTTAAGGATTTAAAAAAACATTAAATATTAATATGATCACAGAAAAAAAGTGAAAAGTGACAAATTTTAAAATTTCAAAAATAGATTTAAACATTAAAATATTATAAAAAAAAACAAAAAAAAAATAATTTCAAAAATAAAATTTTTTTAATTTTAAAAACTTAAAAAAAAACATAAATATTCATATGGTTAAACAGAAAAATTCACAAATTTTAAAATTTCAAGATTTCAATTCAATTTAAACATTAAATTTATAACAAAAATTAGGAATTTTAAAAATAATTATTTTTTAATTCTAATACTTTGAAAAACACATACATAGATATTTAAAATATCAAAAAGAAAAATTTACATTTTTAAAATTTCAAAAATTTCAGTAATAAATTCAAGCCTTAAAATTTTATTAAAAAAAAAATACGAATTTCAAAAAAAAATTTAATTTTATGATCTTAAAAAAACGTACATAAATTTAAAAAAAAGTGACAAATTCTAAAATTTCAAAAATAAATTTAAACATTAAAATTTTATAAAAAAAAATCAAAATTTTATTAAAAAAAAAAATTCAAAATTTCAAAAATTAATTTTAAAATCTGTTAAAAAACATAAATATTAAAAACAAAGTTAAAAATTTACAGATTTTAAAATTTCAGAAATGAATTGAAATAATAAAATTTTATAGAAAAAAATTATAAATTGCGAGAATTAAATTATTTTTAATGTAGAATCTTTTAAAAAGCATAAATATTAAAATTATCAAAGAAAATCACAAATTCCGCTTAAAGTTCATTTAATTTGCATGAAAATAACTCGCACACACACATACACATGGACATACATAAGCATGAACGCGCACATTGCATTTCAATTAGCCAACTTTGTAATTGACCAAATCCAGCTACCGCCAGCCATAAACGCGTCACGCAATACAAACAACATTAACCGTTAGCCACCACTGGTCAGGAAGTAATAAATTTTCTTTAACTCACACGCATAGTCTGGCAACTATGCGCGCACACTGCAGCCGCTCTGTGGTGGCTGTTTGGTGGCGATTTTCGCATTATTTTCTCGCTTGTTTTTATTGTTTTCGGTTTTTGCAAACAGTAGACGCCTACATTAACATAAAGTGGTTCAACAGTTGAATGACTGATATGCTTGCATGTGTGTGAGTGTGTGTGATCATGTGTGTAATACGCGCAAACGCCCAGAGCTATAAACTTAAATGCCGTTGGATGTCCAACGGCACTGGTTGTAAACTGGTGCAGGCAATAACAGCAGCGTTTACAAAAACACTAACAGCAACAACAACAAGCACAAGAAAAGACCGACAGTAATAAAGCATAACACACAGGTGCCAATTTTACCACCTCTCTACCTGGCTGGCGGCCCACTCGTTTGCACTCATTCGATTTGGCTGGTTGTAAACGCGTACACAAACACATTTACACTCATATATACATACATACATATGTATATGGCGTGTATGTGATTATATTTTGCTTGTAATCGCATTTGCTCTGTTCAAAGATTTGTGGCAGCTGATTTGATTGCAATGAAATGGTTGACGTGCCGGCTGGTAGCCGCAATCGGTTAGGTTATAATGAATGCCTGGTGGGCAGCCAGGCATACATATTTTGCAATTAAATCGATTGCATGGAGTGCGCTGGTCTGCGTATTTTTTGTGTACTTTTTTCCATTTGCGCTTGTCGCCCGTAGCGAAAAGTGTCACCTGCATGCTGCTGTTCGTCGGCTAACGGTAGGCGCTTTTGGGCTGTCTGTCGCTGTTTAGACAAAATTGAATATAGCAGAATTGAGGCATATGCATTGTGTGTTTGGCGCTGTGTGGGTAATTATTTCCTGTGGGCCAATGGTCGGCGCAATTTTGAACAACACTTTCAAGTTTTTAATGAAATTTTTGGAGTGGAAAGGCGCTTATTTGCAATAGTAAGCTTTTCTAACTCGATCATACACGCTGAAGTGTTTCACTGATTTTTTTTAACTATACAAGCTAAGCTAAATTTTAAAGCTTTTGAAGCATACAACTTATATAACTAATTCCAGAACATAAAAGCTGAGCCATTTAAACTCGTTCTGATTAATAATCTATTGAAAAGAAAAGAGAATAATAATATAAAAGTTTTCCAAACAAGAACTTGATTCCGCTCGTTCAGTTTGTATGACAGCTATGTATATGTTATAGTGATCCAATGTGAACAACTTCTTCACAGATTTTAACGTGGCCTTGGGTAATAATTCGATCCAAATTTCGTTAAGATATCTCTTCAAATAAAAAAGTTTTCCATACAAGAACTTGATTTTAAGAGTTAAGTTTATATGACAGCTATATGTTATAGTGGACCAATCAGAACAATTTCTTCAGGATTTGCATTACTTTCATAGAAGATAACCCACGCCGAATTTCGTTACGATACCCCGAAAAATGGAAAAATTTTCCTTACAAGAACTTGATTCCGATCGTTCAGTGCATATGACCGCTATATGCTATAGCAGTCCGATCTTAGCGATTCCGACAAATGAGCAGTTGCGTGGGGAGAAAAGAATGTGTGCAAAATTTCCGATCGACATCTCAAAAATTGACTAGTTCGCGTATATACAAACAGGTGGACAGTCAGCCCGTTTTGCTGGTCATTTATACATACATAGTATATTTTATAGAGTCTGCGAAGTTACCTTTGGATTTTACAAACCTAATGGCAAAATTAATATCCCCTGTTCAGGGTATGAAACTATACAAAATTCTATTACTTTCGAGCTTAAACGCTTTCAAGAGCTAAATTTGAAGCTTTGCTAACTTTAATTGTGAAACTTCTCAAAAAGAGTTTTTTGAGCTTATTCCAGCTTTTCGAAAACCGCTTTAGAGCTCCTAATACTATGTAGAGTTCTCTGACTTTTGAAAGACAATGAATTACAATCTTTTTTGATAATTTAGAAGCTAAAAAATTGTTTTATTCAACCAAACTTATTCGAGCTTTTGGAAAATTTCCTTAGAGCTTTTAATATTAGAGATTGCTGAATTCCGAAAGACAGTGAATTACACACTTTTATGATAATTTAGAAGATAAAAAATAGCAAACAAAGCTTCTTCGAGCTTTTCGAAAATCGCCTTAAGGCTTCTAATATTATTTAAAGTTCTCTGAATTCTCAAAGGCCTTGAATGGTAATTTGGAAAAAAAATAGTTCTGTTCAAACGAAGCTTATTAAAGCTTTTAGAAAATCGTTTTAGAGCTTTTAATATTTTTTTGAAATATGTAACATAGCAAAAAGATGATGAAACCTCTGAAGTACTTATATACTGCTTTTATTATTAGCTTAGCCAGAACAAACTTCTCCCAAGCTCAAAAAAGTGAAACAATAAAGTCTTTGTTTAGCTTAAATGGAGCTTTTATAAAAATCACTAAATGAATATTATATAATAAGCTTTTATAGGAACAGTTATGCTCAGTTCATGCATAAAATTTTATTTTTTTCCGTATATTACGTTGTAGCCTTTTTAGAGGTCCTGAAAAGCCTCCTTATTTACTCACACTTTTCTATATTTTGCCACGACTAAAAATTCATTAGCTCTTCAATGAAAAACCCACAACAGATTCCTTATAAGTGTCGTTTTCAGCGACTTTAAACTGCATGCTTTAATGTGGCGTGCTTTTTGTAGCGTCAACTCGTAAGCCGCTTTCGTTTTAATGCATTTCTGTGGGTCTAGCGCCATCTGTCGTCGCAGCCATAAAAACGCATAGTCGCGTAATTCAACGCAGCTTTTTTTACGACCAATAAACTACCATTTACATTCACATTTCCATTTCCTTATGCTTCCTTGCCACTCCGAAGCCATTTTAAAGGTTGGTGTGACATTTTACAATGCCATCAGCGCGATTTTATTAGTCGGCAGGGGTGAGCGAGTGACGGGAAATTATTTAATAGAACAAGAGTCCATTGTTGCTTTAGAGAGTTACAATATCGAAGGGTCGGTTTAGAGTTTGGCTTGCAGATGGGTATCTGCATTGTGGACTGTGGTCTTCTTTGATGACAATATTTTAATATAAGGTACAATTTTAAAATTAGTTTAAATGAGTGCAATTTATGCAAGAGTTTAATTCTATTTTAAACGGACGTGATAAGACTGTAATTGGAATGTGTAGAAATGCTGAACTAATGTATGCGGAAGTCTTGTGATATAAGTTGATGACCACGAAAGAAGCACTTGAGCCACCTAGGGAATGCGCTTCGCTCGCCAGCTGGGATGAGCAAGTGCATATGCGTGGATGGAACTGAGCTTTAACATTACCAGTCGCTCCTGGTGCAGTAAGGCTGGTTATTGCTTTTAATCATGATATAATATATGATCTCCCAAAGCAAAGTCAACGGACCTAAACGCCGCAAAAATTGATCTATTGTAAGTGCACTCTTTGTAAAACAAAAAAGAGCCAGTGATCAGAATTTCCAAGATACCCCGATTCACCCTCGAAAAGCTGCAACTGGCCGCCATCAAGCTAACGACTAACAAACCACTCGGCCTGGATGAGATCCCAGCAGATATCCTTAAAATAATCGCCGCAGAAAAAGTGTCAGTATTTTTAAATATGTGCAGTGCCTGCCTTGAAGCTGGAATATTCTCTGATTTTAGAAAGAAACAACGGCTTATCCTTTTTAGTAATGCAAAATGATACCCCAGCCTGCTTCCACATACCGTCCACTATGCTTTCACGGTGTGTCGAAGCTTTATAAAAGGCTACTTAAACCCAGACTCGAAGCGGCTACCAACGAAGCTAGAGGATTTTCTCCTCGACAATACGGCTTTATACGCGGCGGTTCAATTTTAGGAGCTATCAAAAGCGTCATTGAAAGTGTATGAGTCGAAACGAATAATTTTGCTAGAGACCTTAATCGTCCGAAGTGCACACCTTAGCGCTAGATGGAGTGGATATGATCGACGCTCTAGAAAAAAGACTTTGAATCTTTGATTATCTCAATGTTGTGTTAGAAAACTGTTGTACCATATTAGAAGGGACCTGTTGGAACATTAGTTATAATGATGTACTAAAACTTGAAATGCCAGAACCAGTAATCACAGTCCGCGACACAGCCCTCAGGGAGCTGAATCAAGTCATGATAAGGACGCAGGCATGGTTTGACTCACACAACCTCCTGCTTGCTGTGGAAAAAACAGAGCTACTACTGCTGACGAACAAGCACATACCTCTCGAAGTAAGCAATGCAAACGACTAAGGTTATTGTAAGGACATAAAAACCAGTAAACTACCTCGGCAGATACATAAATCAGAAGACTTTCCGGATATCTAAAGACGGATATTTCAAAAAGTTTCAAAAATTACATCCACAGTATTTGAAAAGTCGAAGAACCGTCATGCCTATACGTTTTAAAAAAGGCCAAAAGGCTTCGATCCACATAGAGCACCTCTGTGTTGTCTTGTGTCCACTAGGTGAGTAGCTACGTCAAATATTCTCGTGTAAATATTAAAAAAGTGCTTTTAATTAGCTTTTCATTTAAATTATTTTTATATGCTTTGGCATTTACATTTGCCTAAATATTTATTAATTTACCGTCAGAAGTGACCGCGGACATTTTTTCGTCGCCGTTTGTGGTCTATTGTCACAAAGTATGCCACAACCGTTATTATTTCGGGCAAACAATATCAGAAAAAAATGCCACACACATACACACATACATGAGTACATACACTTCTGTTTATTTTCAATTTAATTTTCCAGTTTTGTTTATTTTCCATTTTTCGCCATTTTTTCCTCACCACGCCGCATTCAATTTAATTTTGGTTATCTCAGCCCCACTTTGTCGCCCACACGCCGCCACGTGCATGCGTGTATGCGCTGATTATTTGCGATTTAAATTTTAATTTATGCAATTCATTTATTTATTGTATTATTTCGGTTTGGATTTTTTCTACTCGCCGCTGAGTCGTGCAATTCACACTTGTTGCTGCGAGGCAGTTACTTTACATTGTTGTTGTTGGCACTCTTGTTTTGTCTGCCCGTACTTTTTTGTTGGCGTTACTATGCCGGCTGTCGCCACACAACGGTTTGTTGTCGCTTTGAATTTAAATTAAGTTTTTTCCGTAAAAATTATTTGCCCACATGCATTAATTTTTGTATTTTTTTCGATAATTGTGTTGTTGTTGCTTTTGCGTTACGGTATTTAATCGTAAGCCGCACACAGCCGCAGGTTTCGATTTGAATTTGGCAAGGCACGCGACCGCAAAGCTTCAAACATTTAGTTCTATAAAATTGTGCATAAATTCATGAGCGCGTGCGCTGGTGCTCATAATACCGAGCTGGAGGCGCGATTTCGTTATTAATATTTTTGAAATTTTTTGTAATTCAAATATTTGTTTTTTACACTCTATTTTCTTTTTAAATCCGATTTTTGTTATAAATCTTGGAGATGATCCCGAAAATTTCGGGATTATAATTTTTTGCATTAATATGTTTTACAAAACTTTAGGTAAAAAATTTGGAGGCTGAAAATTTCGGAATTGGTTACTATTTTTTTAATTCAGTCTACGGAATTCTGCACATTTGCAACGTGCATTTTTCAATTTTTGGCGGAAATTTTCGGGATTCTAATTTGTGTACTAAAATTGCTTACAAAACATTAGGTATAAATTAAGAATATGCACTGAAAATATCGGGTTTGCTTACTGAGCATAAATTCATGAGCCTGCCCTGGTGAATATAGTTTCGAATTTCCAAGAGGGATTTGGGTATTATATTATTTTTAAATTTTTTTGTAATTCAAATATTTGTTTTTTCTGCTCTATATTTAAACCAGATTTTTCGATATCAATTTCGGGGGCGATATCGAAATTTTCGGGATTTAAATATTATTTTTTTAATATTACTTGTAAAACTATAGTTATTAATTAAGGATGTAGTCCCGAAATTTCGGGATTATAATATTTTGTATTACTATTGAAATTTTAGGTAAAAGATTTGAACGAATCTTGAAAATTTCGGTTAAGAGAATTCTCTACGTTTGCAACAAACATATTTGGATTTTTGTCTGCAATCCCGAAATTTTCGGGTTTTTAATTTTTTGTTTTAAGATTGCTTACAAAACTTTTGACACAACTCTGGAACGAATCCCGAAAATTTCGGGATTGGTTAATTTCTTTTTCAATAATCCCGCCTACAGAATTCTGCACAATTGCAACGAATGTAATGAAAAAAACTGCAAAAAGTATCAAAACTAACGTATATTTAGAAATTACTGTTAAACTGCTGCTGCCGCTATAATTTTGCGAAAATCGCTGGTGCAAAGCTTACAGTAATTTGCAGTTCAGCTGCGCAAAAGCGAAAAAAAATAATGTTGCAGTTTTGTCTCTGCATATTTTGAGTTTTTAAAGCTCTTGCTTATATAATCACTACTTGCAATTATTTTTTATGGATGCTTATGTATGTATTTGTAAATGTAGGTATGTGTAGGTATTTATGCATAAATGCGGTCTGCAGCCATTTTCATGCATTGCATTAAAAGTGTTTGGGCGATAATTTGCGGTTTGGTTACACATCAATTTGTGATTGGAATTTGAAGCGCAGTGTGGCAGTAGTCTTTATATTTAAACGATTTCATTGTAATTATGCGGTGGCCTAACTATTGGGTTTATGTACTTGTAGATACTTACATATTAATAAATGTAGGTATATTTTAACTTAAGGGGTCAGTAGGGTAATCTTTTTTCAATTTTTTTTTTTTTTGCATTTTCTTTTCCTTTATACCTTAGAATTAATGTAGAAATCCACTTTACCATTGGAAGGTTTCGAAAAAGGCCCAAAAATAATAATACCTCAAACGCGTTTTTCTCAAACACAAACTTTATTAAACTGGCGGACATGATTCCGGTCGAAGTGCTCAACCGATTTGCTTAATTTTTTTTTAAATGTTCACAAAACGCCTGACTATCGTCCCTACTATATTCATAATTTTTTATAATTTATTGATAATGTTATGACAAAATTTATGTAAAAAAGGGGAAAATTAAAAAAAAACGCGTTAATTACTTTTTTATTTATCAAAATTTTTTCATGATTCTAGTAGGGTCAATAACCATTCACGTACTTTTTAAGAATAAATTAGGTT
This sequence comes from Bactrocera neohumeralis, assembly GCF_024586455.1. NCBI lineage: Eukaryota > Metazoa > Arthropoda > Insecta > Diptera > Tephritidae > Bactrocera > Bactrocera neohumeralis. The sequence continues at coordinate 77,599,743 of NC_065923.1, read as the reverse complement.
TTTGTGTTGCAGATGATCCAAACATGAGAAATCGTGTCCGCCAGTGAAGAAACGCATCAAATTCACTCAGCCATTTCTCCGACAGATGTCATCAAAAATTCCGAAAAAATTTGTTTAAACGCTCCACGATATATCTCATGATATGTGAAAAAAGTTCTATTGTCGAATAAAAATTTCTATGAAAAAAAAAATTTCAAAAACAGGCCAGATTACCCTACTGACCCCTTAAATCTTTTTGGTTTTGTGTTTTTAAATACTTGGACGAACAATATAGGAAGAACTTATTAAAAAGTTGCTGATATGAACGCAGTTAATAACACCAAAAGGGCACTTAATCTTAAGGAACAATAAAAGCATTGTTACTCGATACGATTATTATTTCTTGATACATTTTGAGTTCAATAAAACGAAAATTACAATGGTCAACACTGTTTTTGTCACACAAAGGATCATATAAGTGATTGTTATCTTTATCTGACTCAAATAAAATGCATTACAACTAAGTTCAAACACAGTAACCAGTATCCAAACTTGTCTTCGGCTAACAGACCAATTCTAACGAACCACAATAACGCAGAACTGCCTGCCACATAGCCTCCAAATCAATTTGTCGACGAATGCGGCATCCGATAAAGCATAAGAGCTGTGAAGAAAAACTGAATGATCATGAAAGACTCAATGGGAATGTTTTTTGAACGATATTCAAAATTTTCCGCGAAACCATAAATCGGAAAATTATAAAGACTTAATAAAAGAACTTATAATGTTATATAAAGCTTTGAGGTGTAAAATACCTGAAAAATACATGTAATGGACTCTCATCTGGATTTATCACTGAAAAATGTGGATGTTGTGAGTGACGAACAAGACGAGAGGTTCCATCATCAAGGGAAATGAAATGCAGAAATGCCTGCAGATTTTTGTAGAAGACTTAAAAAATTCCTTCCAGAAGCCAAATAATCAAGAAAATCAGAAATATTTTTTCCTATCCATCTATAAATATAGCTGATGGTTGCACTTTTTAAGAAAATATATGTTTTGACGGCAGACGAAAATTTCTCGAGTCAATTTTGTTTTCATTTATATATTATTGCTTAGTGGCTCTAATATATTTGATACAAAATTTTGTATAAGTTTTCATGTGGCAAAAAATTTAAATTTTTGTTGAGCAGTGTTATCTTTCTTCTATTATCAGTTATTTTGAGTCTCAGTGGGACGTCTGATAAACGCTGTAATTTATAAATGGCACAGCAATTAGAATTGTCTATAGCACTTTTTGGAAACAATATTATATACATTGTACATACATACATATGTATATATGTGTTTAGAATATATGTATATAAGGTATTTGCTTTGTCCTAGGCACTTAAGTGCATTCCTTATTAGCAACCAAGTGCTACTGTTGCTTTCTTGTTAGCAATGTGATGACAAAATACTTTCATGCAACATTTAATTTGATATATCGCAGTTAAGTGGCACAAAGCGTAAACTAGAAGAGCAAAAATTAAAAAAAGAATGAAAGAAAAAAAAAATAAAATAAAATTAAATTAAATAAACGGAAGATATATGGATGGTTTCACTCTTTGAGTTTCCTCAAATTTATTTCTTCACTGAGAGCGAATGTTGGAAAAGGCTTCAGTTTTATCAAAAACACAAGTGTACGGGTGGCAAAAAGCCTTCAAAGACGTTCGAGAGATCGTTGAAGACATGCCACGACCTGCGACCTCCTCAATTGATGAACTGCCAACAGCTGTATATCAGTGAGTAAGAAAAAAAATTAATTATATGCAATAGAATTAGACTCTAATGTTAAGTTTCCAAAACTAGTCACGAAAACTAATAAGCTTGCCACAAAACAAAATCAAAAAGCATATGAAAATATAATCACAAATCAAGTTTGCACACATACATACACACATATAATTTGCAATATATAGCAGTAAATTGGCAAACGTGCAACAAAGCGCAAAAATCTGAGCTAAATATATTGCATATATAACTTGCAACAAAACGTGGCAACAACACTCTTTTATTTCTGCATGTCTTTTTTGAATTCTTCACACGACTAAGAGAGAACGTGGCCAGAATAACCACATTTTTAAGCCGCACATACAATATTGTGCGTGCAACAAAGCAACAATAACCACCTGACCAAACGGCAGAGAAAAAAAAAAACAACCGTTGCAGAGAAAAGCTGCCAAAATGGCAAAACGTTTGCGAGACCGAGTTTGGGATTAGAAAATTTTGCATTTTACCATGTGCACGCTGCTTGCAACGCATGTGCCACGCCGCCGTATAGACACATACATGCCACATGCATTATGGCAGTTGTAGAGTGACATGCTGATTTAAACGTGGCGTTGCCAACTAATTGCAAACCATAAATTTACGCACAAATCACGTTGCATGCAACAAATGCGAATGTGTGTGTGTGTGTGTGTACGCGTAAGAGAGTGGTATGACTGTGGTATGCCGCATACAACAACAATAAAGGTTACAACAAACAAACGAGCATGCAAATTACATGTGCCATGACAGTGGAAACTAATGTTGCAACATGAGTATGGGCGGCAGCAGTGACAGCAATGCAGATACGGATAAAGTGTGCAACAACCATAACTGCACTGACTGGCAACGTTGCAGTGGCAGCAAAAGGCTCAAAATTTGAAATGCTATTAAGAGGTAGCAACAGCGTTGGCAATGACAGTGCGTGCAGCAAGCTGTGTGACTAGGTTTACGTACAAACATACATACTATGAGTACATACATACATATGTATGTATGTTTGTGTTGCATGCGGCCGCAACTCAATTTCATTGCTCGTGTTTACTTTGGGGCGAAATTAATTTCTATTTTCTTTGCTACTGCAGTCTCTACTGCTGCTGATGCAGTGCGGTGAGTTTGTTGCAAGCAAATATTTTTGCATTTGTTGTTGCCCCAAATCACGTTTGTTATTGTTGCACACTGGTTTAGCTGTCACTGAAGTGCGTTTAACCGCTATTTGTGTAGTTTGAAACGGTGTTGCAAGTTTGCATATACATATGTACTTGCAACATGCAACAAAACCACTTATTTACTTATTGTTGCTGCTAACGTTTGTTAAAACAACTAAATAAACCTATGAAAGCAAAAATTTGCAAGCGTGCCACACAGTTGTTTGGTGCGGAAAGAGTTTTAAAACGTGCCGCAGTGACAGCAAAAAGATACGGCGGCGACTGCTTTTCGTGCTATTTACTAAATTATTGAAATCAGTTGTTGTTTTATTTGGTTCAATGCGATTCCTTTTTGCGTGGCAAGGTAAAAGTTGGTGGCAAGCAAAATTTATGCGTCTGCAAGTTGCTATACAATTCCAAATTTATGTAGAGCGACTTATTTGTTGTAGTATTGCGACGTTTTGGCAATTTTGTTGTTATTGTGTTTGCAACCCACAAACACACGTTGCTGCCACATAACAATTGGAAAGCATGCGTTGCACGTTTTGGCTATTTCAAACGCAGTTGTGGTAATTGGTGTAGCAGCTGCTGGCTTTTGCTTGTAGCGCTGGTAGTTGTTGTTGTTGTTTTGGTAGGTATTTACAAAGTTGTTACCACATGCACGGCGGCAACATATTGTTTACTGGTAACAAGTATGAACTAAGTCTTTTACTTTTTTAATGCACTTGCAGCAGTTTACATTTTTTATTGTTTGTTGTTTTTTATTGTTGTTTTCTTTTCTTTGCGTACTTGCACCTTTGACGCACATCACATAACACACACTCGTAACAAAAGCAGCAAAGCACGCCATGCAACATTAACTAACACTTTTCGCCAGCATCTGGTGTATGCCTCGCAGTGGCATGCCACATGCTGCGTCATCTCGTATATAGACCGTGGGTATGCACGTTGGAAATCACGAACAGCGCTGTCATTGCTGGCGCGCTTTCCCGCTATTATCAGTCTACTGGTCCGCGCTGTTGTTGCTGTTGTAGTAATTGCCGCGACCACTTGCTACGGCGTTGTTGCATGTCGTTATTATCTATTAAATGCGCACATAAAAATCACTCAACTCAACGGGTCTCGGCCAATCGTGCAACACGGTAGCACAGCTGCCACGCTCCCATGTGGCATGCAACAACTATTAGTTTGCCACAAATTGCAAGCGTGTAGAGCGACCAGTTGCCTGTAGTATTGAATAGCAAAATCGTTGCAAGTGCATCCGTTGCGCAAACGAGTATTTTGTTTGCTGTCGCATAGGCGCGCTGCATGCATGTTTGCCACATTATAAACTCATGTACGTATATGCATGTGTGTGCATGTTGCCCCATGAGTGACAACCGGAAAACATCAGCCATCAGCTATGCAACAACGATTAGCATGTTAATTTGTTGTTGCTTCTGTTTTGGTCTGCCACTGGATAATTGCGTTGTCATTTTGCCTGTACATAGTTGCAACAGCAGCAATAACAACGGAAAAACCCAATAATTATGTGCTACAATTACTCGGTGGCAACATGGTTCATCACAAATTATGTTGCCACTCAAATATTAAAAGCCGCGCCGGACCACCATCAGTACCAGCGGAAGTGGCATGTTGCCTGTGGCACACATATAAGTGACTTGTAGCAAATAGCAAACAATAGCAGCGTATGTACTGTGGCATGTGTGATGGCTAGCCAAATGGGCGCTGTAGCACTACACTTGTCATACTTGCTGGCGCCACAGTTGTTAATACAATAGCAAAGCGTGTTGCACATACTGCACAAGTGCCATATTAGCGTCAACGGCGTTATGGGCGTTAAGTTTAATTGTATGTGCAGTTAAATATGTATTGAATAAGTCAAGTGTTTTTGAAAAAATTACTACTTGCAACAAGTTGCATGCCACATTTTTTTGCGATTTGTAAAAAGCGGCGTGCATGTTATTTTTAAGCTATTTGCTGAAACTATCTATGTATGTACATATGTACCCATGTGGCATGCCACCAATTATATACAAGTGTATACATATGTTCACAACTTGAAACTCGCTGCTAATTAATGCCTCACAGCACTGTTACTGTGCTGAAATCTTAATGTGCGCTTCATTTTCGCGATTTGTGCTACCCAAAAGGGGCGGCGCTACGCTGCAAATACTTATTAAAGTTTCTTATATGCATGTTTTTTGTTGCCACCAATGTTGTGCTTTGTTTACGGCAGTTTAAAAAGAAGTCACGTGCTACTGCATGCAAATGTAAAGCGCAAATTTCATTGCCAATTGTTGGGGATATGTGTTGGCAAGAAGTAAAACTCGCCACATGGCAACAAAGGTATTGCAACAATTGGAGAAAAGTTAAGAAATGCGTTAAAAATAAATAAAACAAGGAAAAAAATATTTTAAATTTATGAAGAGAAAACGTGGTGAAATATTTATAAAATTTATTTTTTTTAACCCTTTAGTGGTCAACATTTGTTTGCAATGATTTTTAAATTAAATTTAAAAATGCGTTAAAATTAAATTGTAAGGAAAAAATTATTGAAAATTTATAGAGAGGAGAAAATGTGGTGAAATTAATTTCTTTAACCCTCTAGTGGTCAATGTTTTTATGAAATTATTTTAAATTGAAGTACAAGTTTGTTATAAAAAATATATTTTTATTGTTGTAAAATATATGGAGTGGACGAGAAGTTTTGAAATTACTGCTTAATTTATTTCTTTAACCCTTTTAGTGCTCAAGCGTTTTCTTGAAAATTATGTTCAAATAAAATTAAAAATGCGTTAAAAAGAAATAAAATGAAGAAAATTATTGGAAATTAATGCATAGGAGAAAGTGTGATAAAATTTATTTCTTTAACCCTCTAGTGGTGGAATTTTTTTCCATTAAAAATTTCACATTCCGTGACAAAATTGATTAGATACAAATAAAAAAGTGAATATTTATGAAAAAGAGAAATTTGTATGGTCATTGCAAAATTTAATTCTTTAACCCTTTAGTTGTGCAAAGTTTTTTGAAAATCAATTTTAAAATAAATTAAAAATGGGTCAAAAATAATTATAAAAAGCGCAAAATATTGGAAATTTAAATATACAATGTTTAAATATATTTCTTTAACCCTTTTGTGGTCAAACGTTTTCTTGAAAATTATTTTCAAATAAATTAAAAAATGCGATATAAATGAATAAAAAGATGAAAATTATTGGAAATTAAAGCAAAGGGCAAAATGTGAGGAAATTAATTTTTTAACCCTCTAGTGGTGCATTTTTTCGATTAAAAATTCCAAATTCCAACAAAAAATCGTTAAAAACAAATAAAAAAGAGGTTGTATATGAAGAGGTATAATTTTTATGGTAGTATTGCAAATTTTAATTCTTTAAGCCTTAAGTGGTCAAAAGTTTTTTTGAAAAACAATTTTAAAATAAATTAAAAATGCGTTAAAAATAAGTATAAAAGTGAGGAAAATATTGAAAATTTATGGAGCGAAAGAAATATGGTGAAATAATTGCAATTTTCTTAACCCTTTAGTGGTAAAAATTAAAAAAAAAAAATTTTTTTGACATTTTTTTGAAATATAATACATATTTTCGATAAAATTATTGTTTAAATTGCTTATGAGTTCAAAACCTTAGGCCACCACTAACTGGTATATAGCTTTCTTTCACGGTACTTGCAACTAAATTTCTACCAGCATATTTCTAACCCAAAATCTCTAAAAGCCAGCTGCTGTCAAAAGTTACGCGCACACAAAACTGCATGCAGCCAAATTTACGTGCCACATTCTTTAGCAAAGTTGCAGCCAAGTGCGCTTATTAAGCGCCGTCTGCAATTATTCATAAATTACAGGCAACATGCAAAGCCACGGCGACGGCAATTGCAGCAAAAGCAGCGGCAGTGAAAATAAATGCAAGAATAGCAGCAAACACATGTACACATATTAACACGCTACATGTTGCAACTATGTATGGATGTACGAGGTACGTAGGTGTTGCAAGCAGATGTTGCAAATTGTTTATGGCAAACGCGTGTTGACGCGGTTAATGAGTTGAATAGCTTTCCATGTTGTTGCTTGGTTGCAAGATTGCCATTAATGTTGTTGTTGTTGCCATACAGTTGCATGCAGATGCAATTTTTGTATGGCTGCGCGGGCTTACGCTACTTGCAACCTAATTTCAGTTTTGCTGCTCGTGTGTTGTAATAATGGCGCATGTGCCACAGTTAGTGGCACGTACGCTTGTGAGTGGATTTAAAGATTACAGTAATACTATATTGTGGAAATTCAATAGCAGTTGTTTAAGAAAATGGAAACCAATTAAATCGCATTACAAGTAGGAAGTTATAAATGTGTAGGTGCATGCCACAACTTTACCAGCCTTCAAGAGGAGGAAGAGGAAAACAATTTAACCCCAAAATTATGTAATTTAATATGCCAAATTTACTATCAAAAAAATATAATAAAAGTCATACAAGTTGCACATACACACACACTCAAACATTTATGAAGCTCCCGCTGCCAATAAACTTTCCACCAAATTAACACAAAATATCAGCACCAACCAATTTATATCCCTTAAACTTTTACCGGCGTTATTTATTGGTTTCACCTGTTACACACGCAAACAAAACTACACACACATACACAGGTATGAACCTTTTGCTTTCCACTGTACCACCTTTCTACTCTTATTAATTCGATTAGCCTCAAATTTTGATGTACACAAGCCAAACTAATCCATGAAATTCAATAACTTTTACCGAAACTTTCACGCGAATACAAATAACTACACACATACATATGTATGCGAAGCTATACATACATATAAAGGGTGATTTTGTAGACATATGGTTTTTAAGAAGAATTGAAAAGAACATAATTTAATATTTTTGCCCAGAATTTAGCTTTACTATTAAAAATATATATTGCCATTATAATTTAAAAATGACTTCGAGCAAGAGCCGCGGCGCTTGCTTGAATAAAGACGAGCAGTCCAATTTTGGCCACATTTTGCTGCGATTCGATTATTCTCTTTCAAGGAGTCAATGGTCACCCTCTTACATATCTGCACAGACAAGCGACTTCACAAAACTCCAGCGACATTAAATTGCCCGAGACCGCTTCGCGCGCTAATGGCCTCACCAAAAATTTGCATCAAATTTATTGTTTCGTTGGCTGTTTGCCATGTAGCGCCAACTTATTTAAATTAAAGTTCGTTCCGGGCTTCATTTTTGAAATAATAACGAGCAGACAAAATTGCTCATAGAGCACACCAAAGAGTGACCTTTTGTTAGTGTTCCCACTATGGTACAAACAAACGTGTATAAGTGGTATAACGTGTTCAAAGCGGGAACCACACATTTGAAGACCATCATCATCTATCGATGAGGACCACCTCCAAAAAATCAAAGATTTGGTGCTTGAAAGTCAGTTGACAATTAGAGGTCTCGCTTATTATGTTGGAATATCACTGATCTCAGTCAAACTATTTTGAAGCTTGTTTTTTGTCACGAGCGCGTCAGGCCTAGATTGGTGCTAAAATCGCTCAAATACACCATGTCATACTTCACTGGTTCTTCCTGACGTTTTTGCCAAGAGCTCATATTGTTCCGTAAATACCGTATTCGCCTGATTTGGCTCCGTGCGATTTCTGGCTGTTCCACAAACTCAAAAGGTCCATGTGGCACGCCGTTTCAATACGATTGAGGATATAAAAATATAGTCGATGAAGGTAGTGAAGAATGTACCACAAAATGATTACCCCGAATTTTGCAGGACGTTGGCAACAGTGCGTTTTATCGGAAGGTGATTACTTTGAAGGGGTTGAAATTGATTAGAAAGCATAAATAAAGAATTTAAATTTTATAAAGTAACCACGAGCGTATTTCGATCAATAATTTAAACTTGTTTCCAAATAAAAGCGCAATTTACTGAAAAAATATTGTCGAGCGATGATCTACATAGCTAAGCATAGAACCAAAAATCCTGGACACAGGATTTTAAAACAAGTTGACAGGAACTGACCATCCATTCCTACATAACCTGAAAAAATATAGCTTCCCATGAGTTACGTTTTTTCAATTTCTGGTTAGCAGCCATCTGTCAGTTAAGTTCTGGTTAACTTAACTAATAATCCTTTTTTCGGTAGAAAAAAGCATTTCTTTAAATTGCCTCATATGTTAACGTGTACTACGCACTGAAGAAAGAAATATAGACGCGGATGCTCCGACCAGGAGAATTCGAGCCAATAAGAGGTGAGCCACATAGTTCGATAATGGCTACAAAATCGTAAGCATGGAGAGTAACCTGGGCGGAGGGAGAGTATAAACGGCCCGCAATGGGTCCATCACCTTGGAAGCTTTGCGCTGAAGTAATGCGAAAGCGGTTCCAGCCAAGAGAAAGAAATCCATGATAGAAGGGGAGAGAGGTTCAGTAGATATACCACTCACGTAGGCTGGAATTCTTATAGGGAAACATTTTCTTATAGTGAAGGCATCTTAGACTCTCCATACGATCTAAACAAAACAAGAAACAAAAAGTTATAAATGTTTTCACAAAAACAAGTCACCATTTTGTCAAAAATTCAAACTTTGGCTAGTCCTGCTATCATTACGGGTCTTCATCTAGAATAATAATAATAATCATTTATGAAGCTCAGCTATAGGGTCTACTGAGTCTAATTCTTTCTTAAAAATTATTATTTTTATTTATTTATTAAATAAATGGCTCTTCGAAAAAAACGCATAATCCTTTTTTCTGACTTGCAAGTGGATATAACAACGCCTTATTACCACTTTTTATGCCAGTGCCAATTATAAGCAATAATTTATAAGAGATAATTAGAGATAAAGAGATTGGGCAGTCGAAAAAGTCTTTTTGTATTTCTAATCAAACTTCAACTTCACAAATTTCATGGCTGGCTTGCGTGGCATTCTTCTCTTTTTTATACAAAAAATTCAGAATATAGCGAATTTCTTCATTATTTTCACTAATTTTTGAACAGCTGTAACTTTTTTTCAACTTCCCCGTATTCAATTTTTTTCTGATTTCCAACACTACATGATATGACACAATGTGATTGGTAGCACTGGAGATATACGACTGCAACAACATTTATTGACAAACAACATTCGTATGTACAAGTATGTATGTATGTCTATAGATAGTATACTTCAAAATCAATAATTATTATAATCAAACGTTCACACACGTTTCAAAAGCACTCTCCATCATTACTGTCATACACATAATCGATATGAGTGCACTTCAGCTGCACTGCAGCATCTTCAAAACAACAAAGTGTATGCAACAATATTGAAAATGGAAATAAAGACACGCTTCGTGCTCCAATTGAAGAAATAAATGACAAGCCAAACGAGTGGGCAGAACTTGTGAACGATGTTGTTGTTGTTGCTTCTGGAATGAGCCTTACTTTACCTTACTTTCCTACGTAATGTTGTGCAAATAAAACAAAAACAATGCAACACTGCAAAATGTACCATTCATTTTTGAGCACAGTGTGACATTGTTCTATTTGCTTTTGTTGTTTGGTTATGCTGGCTAAAGCGCTGCATTACATGCATATACACACACACAACTGGAAGGCTGCGCTTCCATGCACACAACTGCCTACGCTATGCCCTGCCAAGCTAGGCACTGCTATGTCGTGCTGTGTGTCAATCAATGAGCCGTAAATTGATCTCATTAGTGGCGGAGTACGCAAGAAAATGAGTGCCGCTTGCTGCCAACGCTTGGCCCTTGCAACAACAGATGTGGCAGTTATGCGTGCGCGTTGCAAATATGTATGTACTTGAGTCGCTGTTTGCTTTGCGTGCCACACATGCCGCAAGTGCGCTTCGATCCACTTTTTGCTTCATGTTTTTTTTTTCTCCTTTTCAATAATATTTGCTGGCTGACATTTCAAGGAAAATTGTGCAAAGTAAACGCATTAGGCAGTTGCACTGGGTTTCTGTGTCAGTAGTGAAATGCGTGGAATTCGCGATTGCTTTGGAATGAGTGCAAGTGCAGTGGCAAGTTGGTGCCTGCAGCGTATGCGAAAATACTATATGTGACTAAAGTGAATATTTGCCGTTGAATAATGGAGCGGAAGTGAGCAGTTGCGGTAAGGCATGCACTTCGAGTTGTTGTCAAGTCGCTCGGTTTGTATGGCAGCTACTTGTTTTTGTAGTCCGATCTGAATGATATATTCGCAGATTGTACCGTCGCTTTGAATAATTACATATATGTATATGCCAAATTTCGTGAAGATATCGCGGCAAATAAAAAGTTTTTCATACAAGAGCTTGATTGGGATCGCTCGGTTTGTATGATAGCTTTCAAATTATATAACTGTTCTGAATTGATTTTTGGGTTAATATTGAAGCAAGCAAATCAAATGAATCTCTTTAAAAATGCATTATCTTCAGTGAGTCAATTCAATTAGTATTCATTTCACATCGCAACCTAATTAACTTTCAATTTCGTTAAATCATCAGAGAGGACATGTATGGCATATTGATTATAGAAAGCAAATTAAAAAAGCAACTCAATGAAATGACGACAGAAAAATAATGCAACAACAAGAAGAAAATAAAAAAGTTACAACGACAAAAACAACAACAACAACAACAACAAGTGACGCAGCAACAAAAAATATAATAAAAAGCAGAAACAACAATAACAATAATGCTGCGAAGCAGGCAAACCCAAAAACAACAGCAACAATCAAAATAATAGCAAACCCAAAAACAACAACAAACAATAAACAGCATATGCAACGTAAACCCAAGCTTTGACTGAGCTTTCAGCCAATATAAAACCAACAACAACGCTTATCCATCTATATACACATACGCTGAGCCCAGTTCACCAGATTTTAGGGTAATTGCGGTGACATTTAAATTTTATAGCCTCAATATATGAATGAACGCGCATATCTGATTCGATTTGTATTTCATTTTGTATGTTTCAGCGGTGGCTTCGGCGATTTAGTAAGCCGAACAGCACGTGACTGGCTAATTCAAATCGTGTTGGGAGCGGGTGTGTAGATATTTTTGTATGTGTATGAATTTTACTTTTTTTAATATACCATGTAGAAAATTAAGAGCCCAAAAAAGTATATTTCTGTGTGTAATTGAATAAAAAAATTGAACTGATATTTTTTTTGTACTAATAATTTAATTTTTCATTTTTAATTCTAAAAATAATAATATAAAACAGAAAGTTTCTATAGGGAAGAAAAAAAATCTGAAAATTAAACCAAAAAAAATTACAAAAAAATTTTGAAAGTTAAAAAAAACAATATATTTTTCATTTGTGTTTTGTTAATTTTTTTATGTTAATTATCTTTTTTAAATTAATTTTATGTATATTGCTTTTTACAGTTTTAGTTTGTATTTGCCCAATTTTCTTTTATTTAATTTTAGTTTTAAAATAAAAACAAAAATTTATAAAAAATATATTTAATGTTTTGTTTTTCTTGTTCTTGTTTTTTCTATAATAATATTTTAATTTAATTTTTTTAGTTCTAAAACTGATAACATAAAACAGATGTAGAGCAGAAAAATATAAAAAAAAAAAATTAATAAGCAAATTAAACAGAAAAATTTCAAAAAAAAAATTGAAAGCTGTCCGAAAAACATATATATTTTTCATTTATGCTCTGTTAATTTTTTTTTCTTATTTTAATAATTTTATTTAATTATTTTTATACAATTAATTTTCTGTATACTATTTTATAAATTTATTTAATTTTTTATTTCTATTGTTATTATTTTTAATAATACCTTTTTAATTTTATTATTATTTGTTGTTAGTTTTATTTATTTGTATTGTTTTTCATCATTTAGTTTTTGAAGTTTTAGTTGATTTTACTGATTTTTGTCTTTAATTTCTGTATATCTTTTGATAAAATTTAATTTTTGTTATTTTTATAATTTTTGTTTTATTGTTATAACTTAATAATTACCATTTATTTATTTTTTTTTACTTTTTTAGTTTTATTTATTTGTGTTACTTTGTTGAATACTTTTTTCTAATTACAATTTTTAAATTTATTTATTACTATTTTCAATTTTTTTGATTTTAATTAATTTCATTTTTTGAAATATAATTATTTGACCACATAATGTGTATTTATGCTTTTACTTTATTAACGGTATATTTTTCTTATTTTCTATATAATTATCGCATAGTTTTACTTTCTTAATTTATATTCTAATTTTTTTTTTTAATTTATTTGTCTTCTTTTTTCACACAATTTGTTTTTATTGTCTTCAGTTTATTTTTCTGAAAAATATTCTCATTTTCTACTTTTTCTAACTTTTTTTTATTATATTTTTGCTTTTACTTATTACTATTGTATTTTAATTTTTATTATATATTTTTTTTTTTTAATTTGTGATTTTTTAATTTTATAAATTTGTTTTTAGTTGATTGATTCAATTACTTTACTTTCACTTTTTATTTAATTTATTTGTATTATTTTTACATAATTGGTTTTTATTGTCTTTAGTGGATTTTACTGAATATTTTTATTATTATTTTTTGTTTTTATATATTGCCTTTTTTTAATGTATACTATAAATTTTTTTTATTTGATTTTTTTATATCTTTTTATTTACTTTTTTCTTATTTTCTATTTTTACTTTTAATTTTTAGTAGTTTGTTTTTTTTTATTATTCTTTTCATTTATTTTTTTTATTAAATTATTTTCCTATTTTTATTGAAATTACATATTTCCTACTGGCTTCTCATCTTCTTAAATTGCTCTCTACGTGATGCCAATACATTTACTACAATGCAAGTTATGCAATAACAATAAACTATAACAAAAGTAGCTATCGAAATTTGATGACTCGAAAAACTGAAGTCGAAAGTTGAATTGAAAACGTAAGTAAAATGGGGAGTTTCAATTTGCCATGCAACCAAGTCAATGAGATCAAATGGCTCGGAAATCTTAATGTTGTCTAGATGTCTAGACGATTGAGTCCATATGTTGTTACTCGTCTATTGTATTTGTTATTTTTAATATGTTTATATTCATATAAACACTAATATGTATGTATCCATGAACCTACATATACATATGTATGTACTTATTTATCAAACGTTATGCCATTTCTAATTTAAAAAATATTATTTTAACTTATTTACATAAGAAACTTTAAATGCTTACAATACAACTTTCGAAATTGAGCAGAAAATCTAGCCTTGCAGGAATATATTTTTTTATTTTCATTATTTTTTTCTCTGCATATAGACCTATTTTAAACCATAAAATCGACAGTTTTGGTTTTGCCTCACCCTAATGTAAATTTATGTATATGTAGTTGTCGCTGTAAAATTTACACTTGTTGTTTTTGTTTTGTGTTGCTGCCACATAATTGTTGCATTGACGTACGGCGACAGTTGGTTTGACGCACGCAATGCACTCGTCTTTCCACTAAAATTTATAGTCAATACAAATAATGGGCAATTGATTGCCTTAAAGGAATGAAAATGAAAATTTACTCATAAATTGCTGCAAGCATAATAGACATGCAACGAGAAGAATTTTATGTATGTATGTATGTTAAATAGCGAGTTTTCCAATAAGAGTAATATGGTTTCTGTAAAAAAAAAAAAATATTGTTAAGGAAATTCAAATGTTTTTTAAGCTTGAAGTGAGTCTGATTTATGGCTTAAGACCAATGACTTCAAATAAACCCGCAAGCAATAGGCTAATGGTGTTAAATCTCAACTTCTTGGAGGCCAATCATTGTCGCAATTTGTTGAAATAATCGAATCTGCAAACTTTTCTTGCAATAATTCGGTTGTTGCACGTGCTGTGTGTCACGTAGCGCTGTCTTGTTGAAACCAGATGTTTTCAAGATCAACTTCTTTCAACCGCGGCCATAAAAAGTTGATTTTCATCCATCTATACCGCTCTCCATTGACAGTAACGCTGTCTGCAACTTCTTTTCGAAAGAAGTACGGACCGATGATTCCAGACGACCAAAAACAACATCAAACTGTCAATTTAATTGAATGTAATGGTGGTTCATGAATAATTTGTGGACTTTCTTCGCATTGGAATCAACAGTCTTGTTTATTTACCGCAGCACTGAAAAAGTGAGTGAAAGTGAGCCTCAGCGGTGGAGATGATTTTCTTTAAAAAATCGTTATTGTTTTCAAGTTGCTCCACAGCATAATCAGCAACTTATGTTTACGGTAGTCTAAAGGCTTCAGTTCTCGAGTGAGAACAATTTTATATGGATGCAAACTCAAATCTTTTCTTAAAAGCTGGCAGGTTGGGGTTTGAGACAGTCTCAACTCTTGAGAACTTCTTGGAATCGACAAATTGCGGTCTTCAACAACATTTGCCTGAAGGGCAGCAATATTTTTATTACATATTGGAAAACTTGGAAACTATATACTATGTTGTGAGCAAAAAGTTATTTGGTTAGATTTCGGGTATTATTTCCTCCCCATATTTATTTACATTGGTTCCTAATGCTATATTTTAAACATTAAATGCCGCGGAAACTTATTTTGCTCTCTTCATCAGTTTTTCAAAACATCAGGTCAATATACATACATATACTTCTGTACATATACCATATTATATATAAAAAATAAAAAAACCAACACACATGTCGATGTAAAGTGTCAAAAAATTCGACCCTGAACCAATAAATAGTCATAAAACCTCCATCTGTAAATAAGCTACGGAAGAATGCTTCCAAATTTGTTTACAACTTATTATATAAAAAATTAATTAATTGTTGTAAATAAAAGTGAGATCAAAGAATGACATGCTTTGAGCTTAGACACACCTCAGTGCTGATGTGATTAATTTGTGCGGATTCACCCTACTACCTACTGCCTAATCTAACCTAACTTAGGTCATTGTAAGGCCAATCAATCTCGGATCGATTAGCAGACAGTTTTTTTAAATATTTTTTTCATGGAGAATGTGAGACTTATCGTTATTTGTACGAACTAACCTAAGCTAGGTAATTTTACGGACAATACGTAGAGAATCCTTTCTAACATTTCGACCAGGCAGAAGGCCGGTTTTCATCCCAAAAATGTCCGTTATTTTAGGCTGTCCTCCTAAGTGAGTCCTTCCACCCATCTCTAATTTGTTGTTGAAGCGCCTTCATGATGGATTCAGCTGTCTGTCTATAACCCTATCGTATTCCCATTTTTTATCCGCCACTGTATATCAAAAACTGCTTCTGTTATTGCGATTTGTTCGAAGTGATGTAGCACGTCAAAGATAAATCCACATATGTACATTCATAAGACAGCTCAGCTCTCAAAGACGCAATAGAAATTCAACATGCAACAAAGTAATTACATCTAAGAAATCATAAAAAACACACACACATATCCCAAGCCAGTAAATAAACTAACGAAAGAGTCTGCAGGTCGCAGAGAGACGCATTGCATTTTTTGTTCAACAATTTGAATGATCGTTTGTTGTCACTCGGTGTCAATAAGTGAGCATTGCTATTTCGGGCGTGTCAATCCATCGGCAACGACAATTGCCGGCAATCAGTCAAAAATTGATTGCTTGTAGGCGTCAGCAACTTGTAGATGATCAAAGTAAGTAACAGATATACAAATTTGGATGCGTGTATAATCATATAAATGTTATAAGTCTACAAGGAGGGGTGTACATATGTAAGTGCGCGTATAAGTAAAGCAATAAACATAATGACCTAGTGCCAAATATAGCTTAGTGTGTCAATCAATTTGGTAAACATCACACGAAAGTAGTCACATACATATGTACATATGTATAAATGTATGTATGTTTATGCGAATAATATTGCTGAATATAGAAGTTAAGCTACCAACCATCGTTAGTGTTCTCAAAAAATGAGGAAGTGCGTATTTAGTTTGAATAGTGCTTTTCTGTAGTATAGCGGCTTGAAAACCGAAATTATTATAGAAAGCCCTTATAGGAAAACCCACTATTCAACAGATGAAGCTGGAAATTGCTTCAATCGTAGAAAGATCTTAAGGCTTAAAATAAAAAATAAGAGCAGTGGCAGAGATATTCGGTTGAACAACCAACGATTAACGTAGACTCCTTTAGATTTAACAAATACCAACAGATATTGAAAAATTTCTTAAAATAAGTCGTCATTCTAATAGTGGCTCCTTTAGGTATCCCAGATATATTGAAAAATTTCCAAAATTTATTTGACATGATGAGTTCCGTCTTTAGAACTATTAGAAAATGAATACAAAACATACTGAACACAAAAATACTGCGCATTAATAAGCTTCCCATTTGACGGGGCGAACACTGGCTGCAAGAGAATTTACATATAGAACTTTCGGGCATGGCTCAGTGTTTAATGACGTTTGGGCAACCACCGACTACATCATCCTACTTTTTAACTGGGAAAGAACGTTCAAAGTTAACATAGAAAAATGTGGCATGTATGTTAACTACGAGCAACACTTTAAATATACAGGGCTGGCTCGAAAATGGACGATGGAGTCAAGCAGCAATCAAAGCGCTAACATCGAATCGCATATCGCTCAGAAGTGTCTTTGAAAGCAGGGTAGTAGTGTTGAAAGAAGCAAGCAACTTCACTTCTACTGGGTGCCAGGTCACAAAGGCATCCAGAGCAATGAAATAGTGCACGAGATTGCCTAGAATGATGTACGGCTAATACATGAAAACGTGGTCAACATTGGGAAACCGATGCATTGGCTTTACGACGATCTGAATAGAAACGATGAACACGCCCGCAGGATGGCGAGAAGACTGCAGGAAATGTCTAGAGCAGGGCACCAGGGAAACAATGGAGCATCTTTTGTCCCGCTTTGGCAAGACTACGCTGCAAGCATCTGGGGTACCACGGTATGATATACTTGATAGTGAGGCCGTAGTCTTTTAAAATTCGCATAAAGCGCAGGTATCTTAAAGGATGACTACACTGCTTGGACCTTGCAACTGAACTCCATCTATGCGTGGCTTTTTGGCCTACTAGTTTAACCTAACCTGACATAATTGGTTCTCAAAACTTTAAACGCGTCTTTATTGAAACGTTGTTTTCCGTTACAGGGACAATGATAATTTGGTCCAAAATTGCTGGATTGACCGACCCGAAACTTTCACACGACCTTTTTAGATATATTTTTCCAGGCCACGATCGAATGAATAAGATTTTTGATAACAAGTGCGACTATTTAAGAAATCTTGAAGGGTAAATTTTTTCATAAAAAGGGACCTTTTACTTGAAAGACCCAATTTTGTCAAAAGTCACAACATTTACTAGTCCTTCGACCATTACATTTACTGTAATAATATATTTATTTAGATTTCAGAATTTAGGTAACTTTAAGCCAAAAAATCTTCCTCAATGATGGAGATCATCCAGGAGATCGCTTAAGGATTCTGGAGATGTAGAATGTTAGTGATCGGTACATGACCCATAAATCCACCTTATCTACTTTTAGTTTTCAAATCCCATTACATATAAGCCCTCTGCTTTATGTCGCTCTCCCATTAGTTTCCACTTCCTTTTCTTGAAAATTAGTGTGTAACAATGCCGCTTTTGTCCAAACTGATAATATATGTTATATAATAGAATTAGCGTCTTGTTTGAGTTCGCATTTGCTTTGTGTGTAGTTTCATTAATTAATTTAACACATCAATCAGTTAATGTTGCACATTGTAATGGCATTAAAATCGCACACAACCATAACCATTCAAGTCAATTTCAAATGGTATTTATTAAATAATTACAAAGAGACCGACTGACAGCCGGCTGGATGGACGGACTTCGGGGCTGGTGGCACTGTATTTGAATGAGAATGAAATTGACAGCTGTTGTTGCTACCAACGAGCAAGAAATTGACAAGGCAGCGGCCGATGGAAGCAATATCAAATACTTATATATATACATATATACATGCATATATATTTACACATATGCACATAAATATATACATAAATACCAGAGCACATTAAAATGCTTCATACATGTGGGTGATTGTGATCTAAAGGCACAGCGCCTCCGCTCGCATGCCACCAGCGAACATAATGATTGACGGTATTTTCTACTAAGCGGCTCGGGCTTTTATAGCAAAAACCAGCGCTATAATAAATCAAATCAAGCATTGAAATAAGCAGCAATGCTATTAATGTTGTATAGCGATTGATTAACACGCCTGTGGAATGTGTTTCTGTAGCAAGTATTGTGCGTTGATGGTTCGGAGCTGGCGATGATTTGATTTAATGAGTGTCAGGAAGTTGTTGCAACAAATTTGCTGAAATACTTGGGTGTATATGATTATTATTATTTATTATTTTTTGTGGTACTCTGTTAGATTGGTTAAGGAAAATTGTAGTTAATCGAGTAACTGGCAAAGGTTTGAACCGAATCTAACTTCAAAAATATGGAATTTCATTGTCAAAAGTATTGTGATTTGAAGGTTAGGTTAGGTTATACTGGACTGTTGTTACACCATGCATAGACCTACTCGTTTCTAGTAATGTCAGTTGGAGGTTCAGAATTATTTGCGCTGAAGTAATCGCCATTCTACATCCTTAAACCCCGAGGCGCTTAGATATCTAAGCCGAGCTGCAAATAAAGCCGAACATAAGCATGTGAGTTGTATGAGCGTCTTTCTCATGCCGACTTTATAATAAGTTTGTACGCACATATCTCCAAAACTGTATATGTAGAACAGAGAATCGATTTTGAGAAATTCGCAAGTGGATATAACCCTTTGAACTAACGCTATGTCACAAATAGACTATTTAAAGAAAAAGAGTCAGCGTACTTGCTTGATTTGTTACTTAAGGCGCGTCGGCACCGGACCGCGAGAGCCGCACTTAAACCATCATTGGGCCCATTGTGTTCCCATACCAACCTACATAGGCTAATATATTATATATTTATAGACAAGTTCTAATTTCGTAAAGGTGAGCTCTGGGATATTTTCATATCCATTGAGACGTATTTTTTGCATTATAAAGCGGTTTTTGAGTTAATTTTTATACTCTTCGCTATAAAGTAAATATACAGAACCGGCCCGTCCATAGGAGCAAGCTTTTTTGTGATGATATGCTGGCGATTATGCTTAAAAGTTTGGTGCAAAATTGAGCCAAGAGTACCATGAGCACATAATTCTGTCACAACTCGGTCTGATATAAAAATTTGCGAACTAATTCATACAAGATGATAATTATGAAATGGTCAATATCATAATTCTGTAACCCAAAAAAAAAACATCTTTGTGAAGATGATTTCTTATTCTATAATAATTCGAGCAAAATATATTTTCATGAATTTCGTTTTTTTCCGGCCGTTGCATATTCATATTGCAAGCTCAATTAATGCCCATATAAATATTTATTTGTACACATTTAATATAAAAATTGAATAAAATCGCGCTTGAAGCGTTTTTACAGACCAAACTACGCTTTAAAATAAACCAACACAGCTGACAAAAAGTCATTCACCGCATTCATCACTCAGCGAAGTAATTTAAATTTATTGAATTGCATTTAATTGCAATTTCACTTTTATGCAGCCGATCGGCACGCGCACGTTTGAATAGGTTTGTCGAGTATTTGCTTTTGTTGGCGATTTTAATCAGTTTCCATGCACATCCCGCCAATAGAAAGTGTATTTCTACTCGACGGCGCAGAATATTGCTTATAATGACATTGAAATGGTTGATAACGATCGGCTGGTTGTAGCATTGTTGTGTTGGTTGCATTGATACAATTGATTGCACTTTCGAATAATGTAAGGGAGTGCTGAGTGGAAATATTTAAAACGAATAATATTATATATATAGGAGTATACTGGATTATACAATATGTATAAACATAGGAAAACTGAACGACATGAGCGAAAGTGATGTCATGCAATGCAGATGTGGTTGAACGTGATGATTTGTTTTGATTTATATTGCACTTATTGAGATTGTTGTAATTATGAAAGATTTCAAAGAGACTAACCGCGTATTTAGTGATGTTTGGAAATTATTATTAAATATTATTACTACTTTTTTTAATTTAGAACGTTGCTATTATCATAACAAACATGTGACGACTGAAATGTTAATTTTTGTGGTTTTCAAGAGGAAATAAAAAGCTTAATTTAATCCTATGACTAAGAAGTTAGCATTAAGGGTTTGCTGTTTTGTTTTAAAAAGCATTTCTGGCAAATGAACGCCGCGGCTGGATCGTATAACTTCAACCTAGAGTCGCGATTTTCGATCACTTTTTTAGCCTCATTGGGGCCTCATTGTCACACACCATTTTGCAGGGTCCTGCTGAAATTCGGCTACATGATCAAGAGAAATTTTCAAAATCCTTCACTAATTGTTAAAGCACATTAAATTTTGTAATTGTATTAATTAAATAAAATAAATTTTAAAAACGTCATAAAAGCTCATAATTTCAGACTCGTATTTCGTAAAACTCATGAAGGACTGAATAATAAATCACATTACTATACATACTTCTACTGATCTATCTCGTTAACTTGGCTGTCAGCAAAGCCTTGCTCATCTGAAGCGCTTAGGTTAGGATAGGTGAGGTTAATCTCGTAGGCCAATAAGCCACGCATAGACCAGTTTTGGTTCCTTGCGATACCATATGGAGTTCAGTTCCTAGGTCCAAGAGGAGTAGTCATCCTTTAGAATGCCTGCACTTCAGCAAAGAACTTCCATTAAATTGTGTACCCGAAATAAAATTTATATTGCCGAAATGTTGGAAAAGGCTTTCGGTAATAATTGTTTGTCGCGAGCAAGTGTTTTTAATTAGTATAAATTATTTAAAGAGGGACGAAAACGCGTTACAACGAACCACGTCCACGACGGCCATCAACATCAACTGATGATCAACGCGTCAATAAATAAAGGAATTGGTACCACTGAATGAGAATCGACGATTAACAATCAAAGAGATCTTACTGACATCGTTAGAATATTAAAAGGACCAGTGAAAATCATTTTGAAAGATCATTTAGGCCTAAGAAATGTGAAAGGCCTGGATGACTGGTACTAAAATCACTCAATTTTTTTGAAGAGCGTCGCGTTAACGTCTATAAACAATGCCTGCCGACTACCAGGATGTCATGAAACGTATCGTTATTGGCGATGAGTCTTGAAAGTATGCTTACGACCAAGAAACAGACGATCAATCAGCCGAATATCGTGGCCAAGGTGAGCTGAAGCCAAAAAAGCACGTTAACGCAGGTCAAAAATCAAGGTGATGTTGACCGTTTCCTACGATTAAGCAGTGTGGTGCACTCCGAATTACTCCCGACCTACCAAACTGCTAACAAGGAATACTAGTTGAATGTTATGCGTCGTTTGTGTGAAGCAATTCTTAAAAAAGAGGCCGGAATTCTGGCCGACAACTCTTGGGTTTTGCACCACTATAACGCACCGTCGCATACTGCATTGATTCTTCGTGGATTTTTCTTCAAAATTTCAACCAATATCGTGCCACCATATTCGTCTGTTTTAGCTTCGTGTGCCTTCATTCTTCTATTCAGCAAACTCAAGCAACCACTCCGGGGAAGCCGTTTTGAGTCAATTGACAACATTAAACGTGAAACGCTAGGCACATTGGAGGTTATTCCGGAAATTGACCTTAAAAACTGTTTCGAGGATTGAAAAAAAGTTGGCAAAAGTGTATTGGGGCCAAGTGGGATTACTTTGAGGGAGACAACATAGATTTTGAAGAATAAATTAAGAATTTCCAAATAAATCACAAAGTCTTACTATTTTTTGCCCATAGTAGTATGTGAATAGATATTATAGCTTCAGTGCAACCTAAGTTAATAATATTATTAATACTTTTTTTAGTTTTTATTTCATTAAAATTAGAACTTTACATCAAAAATAAAAAAATAATAATTTTTCCTTCATAAAATCAAAATTATATTTATTAAACGCTTTGCATCCAATATACCTTTGAGCTATTTGCTTAACTGTAGCGTAAATGCGTTTAAAGTTTATTAAAAGCAATTAGTTGCTAGAATTCTTCACAAGTCTACAGTAAAAATACAATAACACAACTGTTTTGAAATGCCTCAAGTACGAAGTATATGAGTGTACAAGTTGCATTGCTCAAAGCAAAGCGCAAAGTTGAAAAGTTGCAAAAGAAAACTGAAAACAACAAAGCATGTTAAATGGTAAACAACTCAAAAGTCCATTTGAGCGTAGCGAAAAATGCTTGTAAATTAATTTTAATTGATTATTTGTACGCAAAAATGATGAAAGCAGCGCCGACGCCAAAGCAAACACTACACCTTTACACACACACACACACACATACATACGCATACAAATATAGAAGTGGAAGAAACTACAAGCGCGCTAGCCAGCAGCAGTGGGAGTATGTTGTGGCTACGCCAAGCAATCGGCCAGCTGTCATTATCCACTAATGGCAATATGCTGAAACATTTAGTTGACCATATGCTGTGCCAGCAACAAGAACAACATTAGCAATATGCAGCTCAACTTCAGTAGCCGCGTGTGCAGTCGAGTTTCTGGCGGCGCAAACTAAGTTTAGTGAGGCGCATGCACAATTAGCGCCGCCTCCAACCGCTGCGCCACGACCGCCCCTTTGCTTGGCGCAAAGGCATAAGTCAAGCTGGCGCACATTTACACTTACACTAATACATGCGCGTCAAAGTTGCGAAAGACAATTTGCAAGCGACTGCACGCGCTTTGCAACAAATGTGTGTGGCATGCAGTTGCACAAACAATTAGCCAAGCGTATGCATTTCAATATTGAGGGCGTTGCAGCCGCACAGCACGTCTCTGCGAGTCAGCTGTGACCGCTGCACCGTCATATTGCGACGCCGCGTAATTAATGGATGTGCGCGCTCATAGGCGTTCCTCGAGCGAATGCGTACTTAAGCGTTGCCGTTCGGTGGAAGCGTTTTGCCGGTCAAGCGTAGCGTGTGCGCAATGTGTATGCGCAAGCTTGAAGTCAAAGATTAAATGGCGCAGAAAGCAGTTGCACGCGTTAATGAAGAATGGGTTTAGTAAAAGTAAAGCGCGTCGAATTGAGTGCACTTAAAAATGGTGAGAAAGGAAAGAGAGGCTAAAAGTAGTGATTTTTAGATCTCATTTCTATCATACTTCCGTAGATCGAAATATTTCTGCAGCAACTTTAGAGAGGTAGACAGCAGCGTTAGATATAGAGATAGAGATCAGAAGCAAAACTGAGGGCAGAAGTTATTTTGTAGAACTCTTTTTTTGAAAGTTCTTATTTTGAAGCTTTTTTCGAAAGTCTCGGTATTATTCATTCCTCAACAGCAATTTTTTCTCGAACGTTTTACTTCCTACTACACCCTACGAGATTTTTAGTTTGCTATTATATTATAGCATTAATATTGAAACATTTAACATACATAATAAAACCCAGTTTAAACAATTTTTACTTGCTTTGCTACACTGTATCTATGATATTTTCATTTTGCTATAATTTTATAGCAACTTTTTTATATACTCTAAACAAGTATTTTTTCGCCAAATTTTTCTCCTTCTTTACTTCGTTCCTATACTACATGTTGCCATAATTTTATGGCAACTGTACAATTTTTTATATACTCTGATCAAGTTTTATCGAAAGTTTTACTTTCTACTAAACTATGTCTACGATGTTTTAAGTTTGCTATAATTTTATAGCAACTTTTTTTATACACTCTAAACAAGTTTTTTCGCAAAATTTTCTTCCTTACACAGCATATTTATGATGCATACAATTCACTATAATTTTAATTCTAACCTTATTGTTGATTTAATTTCATTGAAGTAAATATGCACATATTTTTTTGGTATAATTTAATTTATTCTTACACTTTCAACTTTATAGGAGCTTATTTTTGGTAATTTCGCATAAAGGGTTTATTCTATTGTTCTGTGAATGCAGTGAATGCCTACTTGTTATAATTTTATAGCAACTTTATATTTTCAATTTACTCTATGGTATATGTATTTCTATGGGATTTTCGTATGCTTTATAATTTCATTGATGTAATACGTTCTTTAAACACCATTTTACTATAATTTTGTTTCTTCTTCCATTTTTAACTTTACAGAAACATATTTTTGATGATTTCGCTTAAAGGGTTTGTTCCATTGTTCTATAACACGTTTTATGTTTCATTCGTTTTTTATGCAGTGAATGTCGACTTGCTATAATTTTATAGCAACTTTTTTATTTCAAATTTACTGTATTATATGTATTTTAATAGGTTTTTCGCATGCGATATAAATTCATTGAAGTATGTAGTTTATTTTTTTAATTTTCTTTCTCCTTTTTTAAATTTTACATTAACAATTTTTTGTACTGCCGCTCAAAAGCTTTATTTAATTGTTCTGTGACACAATATATGTTTCATTCAATTTGTTCTACAATGAATGCTGACTTGCTATAATATTATAGCTACTTTTATTTTAATTTTTAATTTCGTAAATAAGTTATTATTGCTTCATCTCAACTCATTCGGTTCGGTAAAAGGTCATAAGACATTTTGCAAATATATAGTATGTAAGTTCTATAAACATATTTAATATATTCTCTTCAATGACGCTCATTTTACGTCTTGCTCGTTTGCCATAATTTTATAGTAACTTTCATATTTGCAATTAACTCTAAACTAAGTTATTTTGCGACAGTTTTCCTTATATTTTAATGACTTTGTTGTATAGATAT
The DNA here is from genome assembly GCF_024586455.1 of Bactrocera neohumeralis. NCBI lineage: Eukaryota > Metazoa > Arthropoda > Insecta > Diptera > Tephritidae > Bactrocera > Bactrocera neohumeralis. The sequence goes on along the minus strand of NC_065923.1, from coordinate 77,574,098 downwards.
TTGTGTATTTATAGACTTCTTACTTTTTTTCTGGATGTTTTGCTTTATTGCTTGTTATCAACTCATTTTTCTCGTTAAAAGGTCATAAGAATTGATGCAAATATAAATTTTATAAATATATTTAATAATTTTTACTTGTACTTCAGTGTCGGTCATATAGTTTGAGATATTTTTAATATCTTTCTCTTCAGCGATGCTCTTTGGAGCGTTATATTACGTATTCCTCTTTTGCCTTAATTTTATAGCACCTCAAAAATATAAATTCTAAATTATATTTACAAATTCTTCATAATTTTAATTAAATAAATATATTTCATTTCAGTGACGCTCATTGCAGTTTTATTTTACGTCTTCCTCGCTTGCCATAATTTTATAGCAACTCGTAAATACTAATTTTATAAATACATTTAATTTAATCCACCTCAGTGACGCTTTTTGCAGTTTTATTTTACGCCTTCCTTGCTTGCCATAATTTTATAGCAACTCAAAAACGCATTAGTTGCCAAGTACCGACTTCCACAAACAATTTAATCGCACCTATTTATGCCAACAAACAGTTAAATGTGACCGTTGGCGTATCGGACAATCACCCAACGCTAGCAACTGCCTTTAATGAGACTTTTGCAAATTTTTATTTATTTTTTTTTGCGCGTTTTTTCTTAGCCAAAATTTATTACCTAATTAACCATAAAACTGCGGCCACAATGTTATTGTGTCTGCGCAGACTATTGTGTTGTCACGCTGTGCTTCTTTTAATTTTTGTTTGTTTTTTGGCTTTGGCAGAGTTTTCGCTAACTCATTACACGAAGTTGGAGAGATTGCAATCAACTGCAGCCGAACAAAGGAGCCAACAGTGACAAATTTGCGCAATTAGACGGTGAGCACAAAAGGAACACAACTTAATACAAATGCGTAGATAAACAAAATGAGTTATATATGAAAAATAAACAAAAGCAGAGGGCAAAAATGCGGCACACAGAAGGCGGGAGTTGCAGCGGAAAATAACAAAATTGTTGAACTAAATATAAATGCATATAAGATCACGAGAAAAATAGCAAAATATAGAAAATAACGAAATGTCCAATAAAGAAGAGAGATAAAATTCAATAAAAAGCAAATATGTTGCAGCGATTTTCAAAGAAAATCCAATTGAAATAAAAAGCGCCATAAGTTGCAACAATGCTGACAGCAGACGACGCGTATTAGCACACACACACACACACACACAGAAATACATACAGACAGAGAGACAGTGAGATTTTTCGTTTATCATTGTTATTTTTGTTATTGTTGTTATCGCATTTTGCCATTTTTCCATTGTTACATTTATAGTTTTCATGTTGCGCTGAGTTTAGACTAGATGCCACAAAAGATTGCTGCTGCCAGCACTCCGTCTCTTTACCATTGTTGTTGTGTGTTTGGCTTGAATTTTATTGTTATTGCAGCAGCGCGAGTTCATTGAAATTGTATGTGTCTGTATTGTTTAATTCAGCTAGCAATAATAGCAACCAACTTGCAACAACAACGTGTAGCAAAATAAGAGTTGCGAAAAATAGTAAAACAATGAGGCGCTTGTTGCTGCGGGATAACGAAGGCAAGCGGTCACAGGTTTGTAATGAAAGTAAAAGTTAACAACAACAACGTAAAACCAACAACAACAACGAAGACATCTGTGGCAGTCGGTGTGAATAAGTTAGTGGAGCTAATGAGGGTTTATATGGCAAATGCGTCTATGTTGGCAGGAGAGGTTCAATGCGCTAGTCAGTTTAAAAGCAAGAAGAGATCGTAATATTGGTACTAAATAGTTTAATATTAATCAAAAGATTCAGATACAATTTTAATTTCGTTAAAAGGACCCTAAAGGGGCAGCTACAAGCATTTAAAGCTGCAACTACAAACCGAAGAGACGACCGATAACATTCAATATATTTTGGAGTACCAAGCGGCAGAGTAACGTGAATTTCAACAAAACACTGTTAAGTACTTTGCCTCATCGCACAATGGTGCCACAAGCAGAAGCACTCAGGTGCAGTATATACTTGTGGACGTCTACTGTCAAAATTTTAGCCAAAACGGATTAACTGTTTCTTTTGACCTTGTATGAGCCGTGTTCATAGATTTTAGAAAATTTTAGAAGAATAAAAAAACTTCAAAATCGGTCGACGAATCCCCAAGACATCGGGCTTCATCTGGCGAACCTGTGCCAAAGAAGGCGAAGACTGTCCTATCGACCGGCAGGGTGATGATTATTATATTATGCAATTAGTACTCACAATAAGAAGTGACACTGACAAAAGTATAATCTCGTGAACAACTACTTTAAAAATTTCAGACGAATCAGAATGATATTTCTGTTTTAACTTTTCTGTCTATGAAAACCAGCCTATCCACGATTTTTAAAACAATTTTAGAAAAATGTAAAAAGAACAAAATCGGACGGTTTCACTTGATGATCCTGTACCGAAGAAGACTGACCTACCGAACGTAAAACGTAAGGTTGTTGTAGTGACAGAATACTGAGTTGACAGTCCTCGGGCGGATAAATTCCGGGTCCATTCTGGTTCCCGACTATTGTAGAAACGCGTAAAACGCAAATTTATCATTTTCTGCGATTAACAAGATCTGATCGAACTCGACTACTTGGAGAAACGTAAAATGATCAGGGGCTCTGTTATGCCGAACTTTACTTCATTAAATCGGCAAACATGGTTTAAATATAGCTGAGTCTCGGTGGAGTGAATACCAAAGTTACTCAAAAAACAAGCAAAAGTGGCATGACAGCAAGCAATAGGAAGCAACTGCCGACCTTTAGAATTCAAAAGAAATGACATAGGAACTCTAGCAGACTAGGAACACCATACAATGATTATTATAGAAGCTGTCAGGTGGTTGCGGAAGATGAGACTATGAAACATGATTTAAGAAAATGCATAGTTTTTGTATAAGAAAATAATTGTCAATATCGGATGAGGCTCTCTGAACGATGTTTTGGTTATACATATAATATAGCAGAAGTTTAAAACTTTGTACGTGATATGTTGTAGTAACTGTGAACAAATTCGTATTTCTTCTTACACATTAATAGGTAATATATATATTTTATGCTAAAGTACATACGATATTTGATGTCACAATATTCTGATGATGCTGGTTGTGTAAAATGCTGATTCGGTACATACCTGAAATAAAGAAAATAGTTTATTTTTTTGTAAGAAAGTTTAATAAAATGTAAAAAATCTTAAAAGATTAATAAATATTACATTATACTGTTGAAATCTTAGCTGCTTGAAAATAAATTTAATTTAATTCGCAGAAATCACCAAATACGGTTGAAGTGATGGCAGTTGTATCCGATAGATAAATATGAACTTAAAATATCTAATTTATATACTGCTTGCTGCTCATATTAAGAACGATTATTTATTATTATAAAATATACTTCATTCAACACGTTTGAGAGATTATGCTTTTATGTGGTTTCTATATTCTCATAGCACTGTTTTTGAACTTATCGAGCTCATGCTTAATACTTCTTTAGAAGAACTCTGAAATTGAATACCCCCACTAAATTTACGTAAAATTTAACAATTCACGATTTGCAAAAATTTCAATACTCCCTCCAACTTTCTATTTCACGAAAATGCTGCAAAGCATGACCCCAATAAAGCAATGCTTTCGGGCAGTCATGCTGGGAAACATGTCAAGATGAGCAAAACAAAAGTGGCGAAAAAATGCAAACATGTCAATATGAGCCAAAATATGAGGTGTATAGAAAACTAAGAACAACAAAAAAAAAATAGCCAACCTTTTTTTGGACTCTTTCGAGCAAAACACAGCGTAAAAAATTCACATGTTCAAGCACACATACAAATCCGTGCATAGACGAAATGAAAGTAGGTTCGCAAAAAAATAAAAAAATAAAGTTTAAAAAAAAGTAAAGAAAAATAAACAAAAAACCCAAAATTTTGTAAAGCAAAAACATGACTTATGACAACCGATATCAAAGTTGTGTTGGAAAAAACAAATTCAAAAAACAAAAAATGAAAACTGTAAGGAAGAGCTTAGTACGAATACTCTCGCAAATTGGGCTCAAATGTTAGGTTCACCTAACATCTAACATCACATAGATTCTAATCGTCAAAAAGTCAAGCGATTGATCGAAAATCCCTAACTTAGGTATATAGGGTCTAGGAAAACGTCTGCACCGGAATCATTTATTATTGGGATTTATTAAAATTTGCTCGAGAAAATATTTTCTACCAAATTCATTGTGATAACTCGCGCCTTGACCACTCAGTGTCCTTATGATATAAGATATCTAACAGATTGGCGGCAGGCGTCCTCATATTTTGTATCGGTAGACTGGAAAAGCTATAGTCAGATTTAAAGCGGATTTCGTGTACCATATACTTTTGTTCCAACATCCTCTTTGATGCTTGTTTTATGTATTAGTAAGAAAAATAATATATTGCCTCTGGTGGATCTGGTTAAAATTTTGTCATATGAGAGGTGGGCATGATCCGATTTCGGCTTTCTTGATCCTGATATATGGATCGTTTTAGATATACTATATAACATATAACACTATCATGAATTCAAGTAATTGTTAAAAACATCCATAGTGTGTAGAAAACTATTATACCCAGCGCAACATGTTGCGCGTGTATAGAAAAGCTAGCTCACAGCATAACCAAATTTAGAGCAACACTTGTTCTTGTTTGTTTTTTATTTTGTTTTTGTTATGCGCTTCTTTATCTGTACTCTTTGCTAGGGTGTAGTTTTGGTGTAGTTACGGTTTGTCAGTTGGGGTCTCACAGCTGTCAATCACTAATGAGTCTGACATGCTGTTGGTGTGTTTTTATACAAGTCTGTGCTGTTGTTGCATGTAAAAAAAGCTGTTTTTGTGTTTTATTTTGACATTTCTAATTATAGCCAATTATGGTGAGATAAGGTGCAAAAAGCTAAAAATAACTGTTGAAAGCTAGGCAACGCTGAATATATGGCGGGGAAGGGATCGAGTTTGCATAGGCAGGTAGTGGAGGTGGTTGTGAATAAATGAGAAGCCGTATTTGGTCAATGTTATGAAGTTGAAAGCAAATACCTCATAGAAGATTCATTTAATACGGATAATAAATTAGATTTGCTTTAATGCCCATCAAAGTAGAAGCTTACGATTTACCACAAATCATAAAAAGGCTATTTTTTGATTAAAAATACATTAGTACAGTTTTACTTCTTGCTTAGTAAAGACAACATTGTCATTCTGACAGTAACAGCCTGTTCTACATGATTCTATAAACTAAAAGCTAATTATCTGAAGAACAAAAACTCAATGAAGGAACGAAAATAAGGAAAAATCACGTGTATTTGATAACAAATATTGTGCGGTCGCAGTAAAACAAACAAAAATAAAATAAAAATAGAAACGAAAAACAAAAAAAGTAAAACTAAAATAAAAAAAAATAAATAAAAATGCTGAAACTTTGTTCGTCGCCAACACGCTTGTTGAAACTGCACGCTTGTAGACTAAGTGTTTGGTTTGTGCAAATATTGTCATTTGGGGACAACATACGATGGTATTTTGTGTTTACGTACTTGTACTTTTAAATATTTCCGCAGCGCTTTCGAGGCAAAAAATGTAATATATACTCATTAAGTGGTGATGTGATATCACTACATTTCATTAATTTTTGCTATTAAAATGGTTTTTAAGTGAGGATATGACATTGTGATAATGATTTTATAGGAAGTGATGCGATTTTTGGTGAGCTTGTGATGTTATGATGTGATATCACATGAAGTGACTACGTGGTTGGAAGTTGTGATGTGGAAAAATAATTCTTATATAGCATTTAAATAGTACTATACAATATTTGTAACATTTATCTACATTCATATTTTGTAAGAGGTGATGTGATATTATTCATTGCTATGTGATATTTTTTTAAATGAGAATTTGGCGTTCTGAAATTGATTTTGCTTGATGTTATGATGTGATGTAGTGAGCAGTGATCATGTGATTTAAAGTTGTAAAAATGTAAATATTACCCCACAATACTTATTACAATTCTGTTACTATTTTGTAAGTTTTTGTCAACTTATGATGTAACGATGTGATGTCATGTGATCCCAAGATGTGAATAAAATAATTTTTTTCCTCAACATTTAAAAAGTAGCTCACAATACTTGTTACAATTTTATTCATATTTTATTTGCTTTTCAATGTGATGTGATGCAAAGTAGATGCAAAATTTGAGTTTATCATGTGAAAATATATTTTTAACTTGATGAGTTTGCAAGCTTTGTTGCGGCGGTAAACAAATTAGATATTTTCAATATAAAACCTAAATTTATAGCAAATAAGATATTTATCTGAAAATGTGATGTCATGACGTGATGTGATATCATTATGTGATATCGGACGAAAAATTTTGCAATTTTAAATCAATTCATGCTCTAAATACCAACACTGTTCAAAAGAGCAATCAGGACATCAATGTGATGTGTTGCTTGTTACCCCGTGATGCAGTGATTTGTTTATCTTTTTAAGAAATTACGAAAGTGCCAGTACACCATGCCATGTGAACCAAAAAATATTGCAATCATTTTATGTGCTAAACACCAGCAATGTTTACCATAGCATATGTATATGCACATATCATGTGATGTACTGTTTGGATGAAACGTATGATGTAATGATGTGATTTTGAACATAATTTTATGAAAGTATGTATTTTGATGGGAAAATGAAACATTTTCTATATATTGGCTAAGTATAAAAAACTGAATGTTCTTGTGTTGCGACATCACATCAACACGTAATGCGTTGAAAACTCACTTAGTAGCCTTTAGTTCGCAAATTTATTGACATTTCTCACCACACCATGCGCCAAGTTTACACCACTTAAAAATACACACATCATAGAGAAATATTAATAATAAATATAAACAATAATAAGCACCGCTCTCACATAATAATAAAAATAAATAAAATAAACAAATTCTTTCCATGTGGAAGAAACACGTAGCTTACAAAATTAATAACAAAAATTTGTAAACTACAAATTCCAATTTGCCAAAAATAGCTGCAGTATTATTTTTGTGAAATATTTGTACTAATTATGTTCAGTTATGGGTTATAAAATTAGAACTACATCATTTTTGCTGGATAAAGAGTTTATTTTTGCGCACACAATTTTTCGGTACTTAATGACGCTGTTGTGCAGTATTTTCATATCACAAAAACAAAGCAGTGGCCTAGCAATGTGTATATGTTTGCTATTTTCAGCATGAAATAATTGAAATTCCTTGTTGGATGATTTTAGACTGTGAACTGATTGTTTTTGCAAAGTCAGGCTAAAACATCGCGTAAAAATTTTTAAGGATTTTTTTATTATAACTTACTACTATACATAAAAACTCTCAAGCTTAAATCCACTCGCGTCAAACCATTTTTGTGCACTGATCATCACATTTGAATAGCTAAAGGTACTGATTTGGACTTAGCTTGCAATTGCACGCCAAGTTTTTAGTGCTGAGGCTTTTCAGCGCTTATTCACCTCAAGATAGTGATTGCTGAATACTTGCAAATTTAGTTGAAGTTTTGGTGGTTGATTCGAGACTATCGACTTATGGGTTTTCGATATAAAGACATATTTAAGCAGCTGATAAAAAAATTACTACTCTCTTTTAACCTTAAAGTTTATACTACATGGCGTATGAGCAACATTTGTCGAACTTAAAAACTCTCTTAAAATCGTTATTGTTTCAGTGGTACTCGTCAATAATTAATTAGGTACTTTTTTAAACAGATTTGTATTTAAACAGCAAATACTTTAAATTATGCGCAATCATGTCGTTTGCTCAGCCTCAGTGAGGGTCCAAAAAGGCGTGTTAATTGCTTGTCTCGTATTTGCAAATATTTACAAAGTCAGTAGCCAAGTGTGATTTTATGTTAATAAAGTGTGGACGTATGGCGGCAGATAATGAGGCGAATGACGGTAAAAGGCAAAATATAAACAGCAAAAAAAAAATTAAAAAAAAAAAAAACAATTATATGAGATTTATTTATTTTGAAATAATAAAAAAATAAATAATAAAAAATAAAAAAATTTTAAATAAAAATTAATGAAAAAATACAAAAATAATAATAAAAAATGGTAAAAAAATTAATAAAAATAACTAAAAAAATTAATAAAAATTAAAAAATAAAAATAAATCTACCAAATAGCACAAAAAATAAATTTCATAAATATTAAGCTTATTTCCTATTGAATCAAATCACAAACTATATACTATTGAAAATACTCAAGAATAACAATTAATTAAATCTTATAAATTTACATAAATTTAACATTATTTACATCTAATTTACTTTGATCAATTGCTTGGTTCACCATCTCCAAGTATATCAGTGTCTCAGACTACCATCTAACCAAATCAACTGTTAAATTACGCGCAACTACCACTGTCGTACTTAATTTCACTGTTGAACTGAAGTAAATCAAAGCAATTAAAAGAAAATTGTGCCCCCACGGTAGACATACTTACACAAGCCACTGAACTGTCAAATACACCTCACACCAATATATGTCCTCCTCCCTCCCTCCCTACAGCACGAACACCCATTCGAGCACCGCTGATTACCATGTCAATCGACTGCATAATTAAGACACAGCAACAAAGCGCAAAAGAAACACGAAAGAAGCCGTGCATGTAAACAAACGAGCGACGAAGATGAAATTAAAGTAAAAAGCAGTTTGTGTGAAGAAAAAAAAAATAATTTTACAAATTACACAGCAATGTAGTGGCATTGGCGATGTGGCAATTAAGCCATAAGCGGCAAGTAACAGCGTTGAGTTCATAGTAAAAGAGCGAAAAAATTCGAGTGAAAAATGAAGTGATGTGCAAAGGAATGTGAAGAGCGGCGTTGACAGGACATTAAACAAAGTGACATAAAATGTAAGGTTAAGAAAAAAGTGTGTGGGCAATAAGACGGCAACATGTTGCTGGCAAATTGTTCGCTGATAATAACATGGTATAAGGAAACAGTGACGCAAAGAAATATTTGGTGTGAGGTAATGTGTTTGAAAGTTTGTGTTTTGGAGTTTTATTAAATACTTTTCGACATTTTAAGCGTAAATTTTAATTCAGGAAGATATTTTTTATACATTATATATATATTTTTGGATTTTTGATCTGTCTACTTATCTTTACAAATAATCTCTATGAGAGATGAGTGATATTTTTAGTTATGTTTGTGAATTTGGCTTAACTTACACAAAATCTTATGTTTTTTCACTAGATTAGCCGAACTCTTCTCTCTTCTTTTAGATCAGCTTTGTGTTTGGTGTTTTTTTTTTTATATGATCACATACCACTTTCAAGTAAAACTTCTTTTAGTTTGAATTTCTTATTTTTAAATAAGTTATGAAAAATTGCTTTGTAAAGTAGGGTGTGGGTCTGTGTCGTTGATTTCGCGTAAAAGTTATCGAACAAACCACAGTAGATCACGTGACTGTTCTTTTTTCTTCTAATTGTTGTTGTTGTTTTTTTTTGTTGTAGATCCCTGACAGGATATCAGCTTCTTCAGGGACTGAAAGTGTTACTTCTGATATGAGCTCTTTGCGTATCGAACTTTTCAGAACCAACGCTGATACATAGCTAGGTGAGGGGCATACCACTATCCAGCATATGCCTTAGAATATCCTAAAATTACAGTAGGGGGCAGATGACAGCGATATTGTGTGATAAACTCTGTATTGCTCGGCTATAAAAGCGTAGCTGGTGTCTACGCCAATAAAGAAAAGAAGAAGCTCTGTATTGAGATTGAGCTAGTATATTATGATCATATGAGTTATCCTAATAATATAAAGAACTTATAAAATGAAATAGATCATATTCAGTCGAACAAATACAAAGGAATCTTAAAATAACTATGAGTCTTAATTTATTTACAATTTTGCGGCGTAATTAAGCAGAACTCTTAAAGAACCTCTCCGCCATTTTGCACATAACACCCACAAGGATAATGCAATATCCACATGCGCTCACACATGCATACAAATCGTGTATATGACAACAATAAACATTTCAGCGCCGTTAAATCGTTGTAAACTATGCCATGGCAAATGACGCGCGTGTGGCGCAAAGAAGCGCATTAACTGTCATTAAGCGTAACCGCTAAATGTCATGTATGGCGACGCCTATAAAAACGCACATTAGGTATAAAGGGCGCTCTTTTTCTGGCTATGACTTACCACGTCGTGTAATAGAGACACAACAGTGAGATGCGGCGTACAAAAGTAATGGAAATTGTTGTGACAAAAAAGCGCGCTGGGAAATGACAGTGTCTACATGCATACATATGTATATGTAATATGTGGCAGCACACCAGAGAATTGACAATAAAAAATGCGAATAAAAAGTTTATTTATAATAGAATAAAGCAAGGCAATCGCCGCAGAGAACGCGCAACAGCTGTAAAAACGAGCTTGAGTAGGCAGCGCTTGTAAACCGCAAAATTGTAGAGAAATGCAAGAAAAAACACGCGCTAAACATGACAGCTAAATGTCAAATGACAACCAAGGGCACTTAACGAGACCTACAACTACACTATAGCAATGCGCGCGAATGCGTCAAATGCCATATAAAGAGCGTAGAAAATAAAATTGTAAACATAAAGCGATTTATATTGTTCTGTATGATTGTGTGTGTGTGTGTTTGTTGTAAAAATTTATGTAATTGTGGCAGCGAGTAAGAAATAAAAACAATGCAAATAACAAATAAAAAGTTTATTTAATGACTTTTTGCGGCCGCCTTGATGGCCCAGCGTAGGCTATGCTGTCCGTTATGCATTTAAATGAATTAGTGTTGTGACCTGTGGGCGTCTATTAGCCGCTGTGCTGCTTAACAGCATTTGACATAGCTTAGCTAAGCATATTTAGAAATTTATCTTTGCACTTCCTGAACGGTAGTTAGCTGTTGCCATTTTGGGTTGTAATAGTGAAGTGTACATTATATACGAGGGCGCGTTATGGAGCTGTGAGCTATGGGAAAAATCCTAAAAAATTGGTTACTTGTAGTGCAGAATGGTCTACATTAAGTGGAAATGTTAGTTATAAAGAGAATTTAGATAATGTTAGACGATGCTTTGAATATTTACAATCATTGCTAGGAGAAGCTACATCGCCTAGTGTAGTGTTAAGAATAAAATACAAAATTAAGCTTTTTAATAAAATAACTCAAAAAACATTAACTGTGCGCAATTAGTGTTTTTAATTATAAAAGATAATCATTTCTGAAAGCAATTAATACATAGTACTACAGCTGAAATGTGTAAAGGATTTCGAGAAGCTGAACCTAAAACACTTAACCTATTAAAAGAACCAACCGTACCGACGAGGATTTTTCACTAAAAACATGTTGTTTCTATAAACAAACTACATAAGCTGTACTTTTGGTATTATGAAAGTGTATTGATGATGAATCTCAAATTAATAGACTAACTAGCCATAGCATACATGATTTCATCACAGCAACTTCTACCTTGTTTAATTATATATTTTAGTTTGCATTTCCTTTTACAAGCTACTTAGTATCAAACCTCAGAAAAAAAATGTTTGTAATGGCTTTAATGATGCTCTCGCACTTCTGATGTTGACACCAACTCCACGTGCCCAGTTATTATTCACTTTTTTATACCACATTATCTTTTTTTCCACATTTTTTCCTTTCCTTTTTTCTAACTTAAAAGTCTGCTTTTTATTCATTTTGTTTAAGTTTTCCTCTTTCTCTCCATTCCGCAGTTTCCAGGCGACAACATTTTAGTACTTGCACTCTCTCAACCATCATTATTGCTACTTCTTAATCATCGATATTTTGGGTCGCCACAGTGGCGCTCCATATACTTGCACTTTGTGTTGTAACTTTTTGGCCTTTAGCCTGCAGGCAGGAAGTGAATTAAAAAGCATACACAGACACTGCTGCAAACATAAATGTGTGCATAAAATACAAGTTTTTCGCTTTTCAGCCATGCGCCTTCGGCTGCTTAAATATTTAATGCACGCCTTGCTACTCTTTGTATCGACTCTTTGCCTTTCTTAGCGACTGCTTTGCTCTTACATTTCATTTTTTTAGTCTCCTCTTTGCGGTAAAGAATTCGCGTCAGCTTAGCTAATGAAGGCGAAATATATGTGGTTTTAGTTTCTTTTTTTTAAGGATATTGAAGGTCCTTTTTCGTTTAATTCGGTGAAATCTCTCGAGCGTGTAGCAACCAAAGTGGATTTTTCTTGGAACTGAACAAAGTACAAAAACAACGAGAGCATGTACAAAATACAACTTTTAATTAGTTTAAAAAATTCTTAGAAGTTCTATAATGTACCCAGATTTTGTTGCTTTTTTGTGTTTTTTTTTTTAGAAATTCTAAATACTCTTCCACTACAATCACTTCCTGCTTTTTCTTTGTCTCATCTGATTATTGCCGCTTTGTTGCTTTTGTTTAATCTTCTCATCCTATGCTTTCCGCATGAAACATTGTTTTTGTCATTTGCGGAGATTGAAGTTGATTTGTTGTTGGTTGAGCATATTTTCGTGACCTTTAGTGCATTATATCTGTCCCAATCACCAGTGAAGTGAAAAATTAGATGCTGGTTTATTATATGGTATATATGTATATATTCTTTCAGGTTTTCTGAGGTGTGCGTTACCAACACCCGACGCGTCATAGTTTGACAATTTAGTTTAGAAACAATGTTAAAATGTCAGGATGATCACAGAAAATATCTAATTAAAGACACACATTTTTATTATAATCTGAACGGACCTAGATTTTTATAGTTCCTGCTGTATAAAAAAAATTTGTAGCCACTGCTAGCTTTTGGGTTCGGGTATTAATCTCGATTAATTTAATGGGTCTCATTTCCTATATCTTATTATATTTGTGGCGTGAGTATTACTTCCAGAGACCATATCTGTTTAATTTCAGGCTAATTTTATTGATAAAGCTTTGATTAAAGCCTGTCCCACTTCGTCAGTCGCACTTCCAGAGGCCAAGGCAGTTGAATGATTGCCTAATTTAGTCGACAAGAATTTTCTTTGTCAGTCTCACTTCCAGTTGAACGTCAAATATTTTGTTAAGGGATGAGCCTCACTATCAGATACCAACTGAGTAGAACGACATACTAATTTGATTGATATCAAATTTGGAAACTCACACCTTACAATCTCACTTCAAGAAACCAAACAGTTTGGGCTACGGGCTAATTTTGTGGACATAAATCTAATTTTGTCGACAATAATCTGTTTAAGGTGTCAGTCTCACTTTTAGAGACCAATCCAGTTGAGCGACAGACTGATTCGACCCACAATAATCTTGAAGTGACACTTTACAGTCTCACTTCAAGAGACCAACCCAGTTGAACGATAGACTAATTTTGTCAATCTGGTTAAGGTGCTGACCATTAGCTACTTATGTAGTGTTCTAGTTAGTCCGCCCTTAGGAATGATAAATTCATTATCATTAAAGTTTTTCCTTCTGAAATTTCAATACGGTTGAGGCTCATAGGTACCTTACGGTCCTCAGTTGAACCTAAAGATGACTAGTACATCTTTGGACCTCTTGCTTCCTTTGTTGTTGTAGTAAGAGGTCTAGCAAACCAACTTGTGTATATTAGTTGAGGGGTTTTAGTTCAAGTAGTTAAAAAGTATATACTTCGATCACCGCTAGCAATAAATAAAGTAATAAATAAGATTTAATTATCTATTTCTGGATATGCAAGCGGGTCTAGTATGGACCACTAATTAGTAAATATGAATATTTTTCTCTTTCTAGGGTTGCAAGCAGATTAAGTAAGGAGACCAATCCCTGAAAAAAGGTTGTATGCTGCAACAAAGGTGCCTCAACAGACAAAATTTTGAACAGCTTTTATAAAAAACGAGCTGCAAAGATGACCTGGCGTAAAAACTCTATTCAGCATGCTGTAATTATGCTCGTTCAATCGTGTCAGATTTTATTTCAATATAATTAAAAATACTTGATTACACTTTTTCGGCTGAACACCATGTAAAGTAACCCAAAAATTAATAATTATAAGTAAATAAACAACAATACAAACATAAATAAACAAATATACCGTTATGAATTTCAATAGCAATAATTGCTCATTCAATGCATTTGCGTTGCTTAAATAAACCAAAAAAAAAAAAAACAACCAAATCGTCTGAACTGCTATTTACACAAAAGTTTTACATAAAATTTCCACTAATTTAGACACACGTCCATTGACCCCGTTTGAACTTCTGGCGGCGTCTGCCATGAAACTTGCAACACTTATTTATTTATTCGCTTGAAAAGAATGCGACAAGAGACCATTAGCACTTGAGGGACTTTGTGTAGAGGGTGTGTGGCTCTAACGACGCCACTACCAGGCGGGTGCTGAGACAGTGGACATGGCATTTAAGCGCTTTACGTATTTATTCATGGGCCACTTTTGGGGTCATCCAAAAGCGATGTGAACAATTACAATGGCTACTTAGCGGTAATGTCGAAGTTTGCAAAATGTTTGAGAACTGTTTTTTATAACATACGATAAGAGTGGTAACAAATTTAAGAAAGCAGATTGAAGTAACGGTAATTTAATAGAAAGTGGCAAAGATATTTTGCTGATATTAGAATGAATAAGATTAAGTATTTTTTAAAAATTTCTAAAAAGTTGTAAAAAATTTTATAATTTGAAAAATATACAGTTAAAAAAATATTAATAAATAAGGAAATTAAAATAAAAATGAAATTATTTTGTAATTTAGGAAAAATATAGAAAATAATATTAACAAATGTTAAATAAAATTAAAAATATGCATAAAATGAATTAAATTAATGAAAAAAAATTGAAAATTAATTATAAAAATTAAACTTAAATTTTTTACTTTGTAAATTTACAAAAAAAAATAATTAAATTAAGAAAAAAAACTTAATTAAGAAAATTAAAAGCAAAAAAACTAATTTCAGTTATGCAAAATTAAAATTGAATTTTATAAGTTTTTTAAATTAATTTTTATAAATTTTTAAAAAGTTTATTTTAGTTGCTTTTTAATTTAAGATTTTCTGAAAGTAGTTAAATATTTTAATAAAAACATGTATTATTATATTAAAGTAAATTTTGCCGAATTATAATTAGTTTTTAAATTTTTTTAAACTATATACATAAATACACAAAATTAAAACTCAAGTAAAATTAATTTAGATAATTAAATTAAGCCGATTAAAGTTAATTTTTCTAATTTTAATTAATTTGTCTAATTTTTTTAAAGTAGTTAAACAGTTTTAATTAAAACAAATAATATTATTAGTAATTTTTCTAAATTTTTTTTCTTTTATAAATACATAATAATAAATTTTATAAATATACAAATAAATTAAAACTCAAGCAAAATTAATTAAGAAAATTAAATTAAATTAAATTAAATTATTTCGAATTAAAGTTAATTCTTCCAATTTTTTTTAAATTAAAATTTGTTTTTCAAACTTTTTTTAAATTAATTATAATTTTTTTAATTTAAATAAATGTAAATTAAATTAAATTATGCCGAATTAAAATTAATTTTTTTAAATGTTTTAAATTAGTTTAAATTGTTTTTTTTTTTTAATTTAATTAAAAATTGAAAAAAATAATTAAAACATAAAATACTATTATTAACTTTTTTTACTATATAAATGTACCTAACAAATTAAATTAATTAAGAAAATAAAATTACGCCAAATCAAAACTAATTTTTGTAACTGTTTTTTAAATCAATTTTAACTAATTTTACCATTTTTTTATATTTTTCATTTTATACTTAATTTATTTAAACTAGTTTAAAAATTTTAATTTTTAAATTAATATTATTATTTAAATTTTTTTATTTAAGATAATTTTTGTTAAATTCACACACAAATCCAAATTACCTGCATACATAAATAAAAGCAATAATTGCTTGCCCACTTTATCAAGCGATGAAGAGCCATAAAATAGCTCGTCACAAATTAAATTAATTGCTTAAAACGAAGTTAATTATATTGTGACATTCAATTCAACAATAGTATTTAATTTGTCAGCATAAATAAAATAATTAATTTGCATAGTCGTCATTGCAATTTCAAAAACCATTAAAAATGCCACAAGCTTTTTTATGCACATGCATACCTATTGTACATACATACATATGTATATATACATATATACAAGCACATGCACACACATTCAAATAATATAAATTTTTGTTGGTTAACCAACTTAAATTCAGCAAAAATCACAATTTTTCTGCGCCACACTCGCTAGATTTCCATTTAATTTTTGTTTCAACAAGTATTTGTTTTTATTGCTGTATTTGGCAGCGTTGCTTTTATTGCAACTGCAGTCATAAAGCATGAAATTATGACAAAGCATCGCGCATATTGTGCGCTAAGAAAAAGAATTGTGCACGGAATTATTGGTGACTCGTTTTTTATTGCAAAAAATACATTTAATTTGTTTCTTATTGTTGTTTTTATTGTTACTGCTGTTTTCATTGCTATTGCTGCTGTGATTGCTACTGCTGTGGGCATTTGCACAGGCAACAATAAGAAAATGTAATTAAATTGTCAAGGGACACGGATGCTTGGATCACAAGAAAAGCTTCGGTAAGCGGAAATGTATGAGATTTAAAAAAATGCTGACTAATTCTATAAAATGTAGTAGAGCACACTGAATGAAGATGGCACTTTTGGTGGCTTATGAAATTAATTTTTAGATTTAGAATTTATATAATATTACATTTGGCGTATAAAAAATCATTTAGATGCTTTCATGCGCTTAAAAGCTTTTAAAAGCAGCTTTGAATCCTTAAGTGGAAGCTCACCATAGTAAAGTATGTAATACTTTTAACTTTATTAGGAAATGGAGATTTTAGCAAATATTTTAAATAAAAAAATAGAAATATAATGTGTTTGTGACATCAACATCGGTATCACTTAATTTAATTTCGATATTTTAAATATTTATTAAAGCCGGTTAAGGTTTTTAGGTCATAACTGAGTCAATTACGATAAGCTGAATGCACTTTCACTCAAACTAATGTCTTTAGGTGACTCTAATAGAGTCAGTTACTAATCAGTATTTCAAATATTATTTTAATTGAGTCAATTAACATTTCATAAATTTAATTATGATTATTTTAAATAACCTTTAAAGTAATTGAAGCTGAATTAAAAACTATCACTCAAATTAGTGCCTGAAGTTGCCTCTATTTTGCTATATTTCGATTATTTTAAGGCCTTTAGAAGGTGTTAAGCCTTTTATTGAGTCAATTATTTATAAAATGATTGCACTTTCACTCAAGTTAGTCTTTTAATGTGTCTCTTACTGAGTTGGTTACTAATTGAGGCAATTTACATTTCACTTTGGTGATACATTATTTTCATTCGATCTACTAATTGAGTAAATTCAAGAAAGTTTGAAAAACATACTCAACAGTTAATAAGTCATCAAATGATCGTCAGTTCAGTCAAGTTAAATTACCTTTATGTATATGAGCCAGTTAATATTTATTTCTTTAATTAATATTTTAATTTAGTGAGGTGAAATTTTAAATTGAGTCAATTAACAATTCATTCAATTAACTAATTGAGAAAATTAAAAAAAATAATTAAAAAACTTACCCAACACCTAATTTCTTTGTAATAATTATCTTTTTAATCACCAAAGAATTTTAATGAGCATAATTTTCGTTTGATTTGCCTTTAGACATTTTCAGTAACTTTAAATTAAAATAATATTATTTCTTACCACTTAATTTATGTTAATTTATCTTAAATATCATTTAACCCATCTTAAGATGTCCCAAATTTAGTTCGATTCTAATTAACCTTTCAATCAAATAATATTTTAATTGTGTAAAGGAAATTCTTAATTAAGTCAATTAATATTTCATTCAATTATACATTAATTTAATTCAATTAACTAATTGAGTAAATTAAGAAAAAATTTAAAAACGTATCAACAGTGAACTTTTAACTTAGGTGTTCGCTATAATTTACTTAGCACCTATAAAACGAGTTTTCATAAATTTCAATTCATTTAGTTTTAGGCATTACTGGAAATGTCCTGAAATTAACTGTATATGTAAATAATACAATATTGAACAAATTGAGTCCACTATTAATTAACCTTTCAAATAATATGTTTATTGAGTCAATTATGACTTTTATTGAGTCAATAAACATTTAGTTCTATTAACTAATTGAGTGAAAAAAAAACATTTAAAAAACTTATCCAATAACCGAAAAATCATCAAATCATCATCACTTCATTCATTAAGTTAAATTGCGTAAGTTACATAAACTCTAATGTAATTCAATAAAATCACGTTTTATAGATACTTAAAGTAAATTATAGCGAAAGCTGTAGTTGATACGCCAGAGCAAAAAACATCTGATATTATATCATCAATTTACTATAAGTATCTATAAAACGAAATTTCATTTAATACGCCTAAAGTTACATAAACGCTTATTACTTGGTTTACTTTCTTCTAATTAGATTTTATAATTTTTTTTTTGATTTTACTTATTATTTTCCTATTCACTATTATTCCCACAACATTCTGCCACGTGGCTATAATCCGATTTAACATTGATTGCCTGCGCCAATTATCCGCACCAAAATATACTTTTTAATCGCATTGCATTATTAATGAAGTAAATAAATTTATTATACAAAATATCGTACAGTAAATATGAAAATGAGCGCATAAAAAGCAAGTAAATGTAAAATTTAAAGCGTGCAGTCGAGGTTATAGACTTCAGCAACCATTAATTGCACATATGTGTGCATAAATAATTTTATTTTTTCGCTCACGAACCGTTCCATTGCGCTTTTTGTTGCCAATAAAGTTAATTAATGACAGCGAAAGACAGCGCAAAAACATAGTGAACGGGAAACAAGAGTCATTCGTTTTGAGGCAATAAATATGACAATTAAAAAAATTAATTGCAATTCAAAATATGCGCAATCAAATTTGTGTAAAATGAAAACAAATGAATTATGAACAAAAAGGCGCTGCAGTTTTTGAGGCTGCTTCAAGGTGTGAATTCAGCGGCAGATACGCAAATAATAATGAAATTAATGTTCAGCTAATTAAAGTTGCGTAATGTGAGGGACCAATAATTGTGTAACTAAAATTATATTTTTAATTGTAATTTGGTGTAATGAAAAAAAAAAATAATAATTAAAATTTTTTTATAAAATTTGTTCTTGATCTCTTTGTTTTTGTCCTTACATTGCTTAATTAGTTTTTTCCTTTCAAAATATTTTTTATAGAAAGTACTGAATAGTAATTATTTTTGGCTTTAAGCGTGTTGTTCTTTATAGATTAGTTTTTAATCCTACATATATATACGAATGTATACCATTAATTTGCTACCAATATTGTGATCTAAATTTACCTTATCTATTTCTTTGCGTTCAATTTTTCAATTAAGTGGCAACTCTGTTTGGAAAAAATCTCATTCAAAAATCTTCATTTGCTAACTAAGTTGTGATCAGAATTTATTTTACCAATTTGCTTTATTAATATTTTCAATTAAGTGGCAACGCTGTTTGAAAAATATCTCTTTTAAAACGCTTAATTTGCTACCAATATTGTGATAAAATTACCTTATCAATTTGTTTTTATTACATTTTTGAAATAAGTGGCAACTCTGCTTGAAAGAATCTCTTTCAAAACTCTTCATTTGCTAAAAATATTTTGATCTGAATTTATCTTATCAATTTGCTGGCAACAAATTTTTCAATTAAGTGGCAACTCTGTTTGAAAAATATTTCTATCGAAGACATATTCTAGACCCCTCTAGCTTGCTATCAATATTGTTATAGTTTATTTATTTTATAATTCAATTTGTACCCAAATTTTAAACAGGTGGCAATCTATTTGATATTCTAATTATTAGTTATACATAACAAGGAAGAATCAAAGAATCCTCAAAATCTTTTATATTTCATCAGTATTGTGTTTTGAATTTATCTTAGCAATTTGGTTACAATGAATTTTTCCATAGAGCGGCAACCCTGTTGAAAAGATATCTCATTCAAACCCTTTTTCGAACTTCTTTATTTCGAACCAATATTAAGTTTCACTTATTTTGAAAAATTTATGTATGCATATAAATTTTTAAAAGGTGGCAATATTTTTAGAAATATTTTTCAATGGTGAGTCTTCGTTCTCGTCTTTTTGTTTCATGCTCATATTTTTATGGTTGATTTATTTTAAAATTTTTTTTATACAAATTTGAAACAGGTGGGAATATTAAAACAAAAAAAAAACATACATACATATATTTCAATTGTAAGCCTTCTTGAAGTTATTTTTGTTGGATAATCATTTTATAGTTTATTTTTTTTATAAATTTATTTTCGTACAGCTTTTGTACAGGTGGCAACATTTCAGAAAACAAAAAATTTTTTAATTGTAAGCTGTTTTTGTTGTGTAATATATTTATAACTTATTTATTTTACAAATTTATTTTCACACAAATTTTGAACAGGTGGCAATATTAAAAAGAAAATATTTGAACTGCAAGCTTTCCTGAAGTTATTGTGTTTAATACAAAAATTTTATTATTATTATGTTCAGTTGAAATATTTGTACTGAAAATTACTTTGCTTTATTTTAATAATTTTTAATAAAATAAATTTTTGAAAAATGTGGCGAGTTTTCCACAAAAAAAAAATGCTTTGTATCATCTGATGGATGGAAAATTTTTAAGTTTTCCTTCGTCCATCAACTTTTTGGAGTTATAATTTTAATACATGTGGCAACCCTCTAATTTTTTACTTTCAAATAATCCCCTAAACAATAATAAATAATTATAAAACTCCGTTTAATAGCTCTCTGTGTACCATGAGAGCATAGTGGCATTTTTCATGCTACATAATATAATTAGCGCACAATCTGGTAACCTTAAAAATATGTTTTATTTGAAAACTTCCTTCTTTATATATAGATATTTCAAAACACAACTGTTTCATGTCCATATTTTCAGTGAATGAATTTTGTTTAAAAACTAATGCAAATTAGAGTAAACTCATAAAATTAGTTAGCGGAAGTAGAGCTCTGCACATGAAAGCCAGAAAAATAACGAGCTTTTGCTACAATATAATGCATTAAAACAATATTATTAATGAGAGGAAATTGCGGTGTTATTATTGTCTGCGAGCTGAAAGTGCTAATCAGCAGCGAGGATATGTTATACAAAGCACTATACCCATACACACATACATACTTACATATGAATATATGTGCATATAAATACAGTAACTAATTTATATGTTAGCTAACAAATATATGTATGTATGTATGTATTTATGTGAAAATACGCAGACATTAGCATTTCTGTTATAGCCGCCAGTCGCCGCCGCGGCCGCATTCAATATTACTCATACGCCACGTTGCACTCACACGTTATCTGCTCGCACATTCTATGATATGCTTTGATCAACTAAATTAATTGCACATTGTTACTCGTTACTATTGCTGAATGGCAGATAATTGTGGCAGTTTGTACGCACACATTCATATGGAGATTACATTGTTGCAACAACTATAACGGCATACATGTTGCGGCACTGGTAGCCAACAGAATGCTATAAATATTCAATAAGCGGAAAATTAGTCAAAGGATCATTTCCCGGTGGCGTGCTGGCACAAAAAAGGAAATCAGCACATTTGGCTGCCTAAATTTTGTTCAACTCAAGTGGGTGATTAAGTCATTTGCTTGCGGTTATTGGTTAACGGTTGATTAATTGACTGTTGTAAAAGTTTGTTTGCATTTTTGTCTTTTGCTAAATCAGGCTAGCTGCGATTGCTTTAATTTTTAAAGGCTTTTAAGCAAATTTTCTTGTGGAAATAGCGATTTTTTTCAAGGGAAATTTTTGTAATTTAATAGTTTTTAATTAAATTTAATTTTGTCTGTACGTACATATGTATATATTTTTTTCCCAATTTCAATTTTAACTTCATAAATGAAATCTTATGACTGCAAAGACTGCTAGTTTAACGTTAACGGTAATCTAACGATACAAACTTAATAAAAACAAATAAAAACGTTAACTTCGGTTACACCGCAACTAAACTACCCTTCACAAGTGCATTTCTTACAGCATGAAAGGAATAAACGAATTTTTATCTTGTTTTTGATCGGTCAGTTTGTATGGCAGCTATATGTTATAGTGGTCTGATCTAAACGATCTTTTCAGATATTTTAGCTTTACCATAGGCAACAATCCATGCCAAATTTTGTGAGAACATCTTTTTAAATAAGAAAGTTTTCCATATCAGGCCTTGATTTTGATCGTTCAATTTGTATGGGAGCTATATGCTATAGTCGTCCGATCTAAACTATTTGTTTTGAGATCATAGTGCTTCTTTGGACATTAAGCTGTGCCAAATTTCGTGAAAATATCTTTTCAAATAAAAATGTTTTCCATATAAGGGCTCGATTTTCGACGGTCAGTTTGTATAACAGCTAGACGCTTTAGTGGTCCGATATCGGTGGTTCCGACATATGAGCTGCTTATTGCGTAGGAAAGGATGTGTGCAAAATTTCAGAACGATATCTTAAAAGTTGAGCGACTTGAAAATACATTTTCACGCTCCAAAGTTTGTTTATATTCTATGTATTAAAACTTAGTGTCAGCTTTTATCAAAAAATAGGCAAAAATAAAAATAAATAAATAAAAATAAATCTTATAAATCATAATAGCAGCGTTATTCACTTCGATCATATATCATCATTAGGCGCTGAAAGCCAATCGCGGCAACTCACCCAACTATTCGCTCGCTCTCCCGCTTTCTTTGACGGCTTGACAAGCGCGCGCATTAACTGCGCACACCGTGATTTCGCTCCTCAAAGTCTTATGCGTTTTCGCCACTTTGCGCTGCAACCGTTGCAAATTCTTTGCGTTATTTATTCATCCTTCAACATTCGAACGTGTGATTCATGTGTGCTCGAACACGTCTTTCGCACTTTCTGTTCTACAGGGAATACATGCTGCTTTTTCTTTCTTTCCATTTTTTGGCTTGTCTAACTTGTTGTTTTTGTAGTAGCTGTCAATGGCTCAACTTGTGATTGCACTTGCCGGCGCATTTTTGTGGTTGCCGCAAGTACAGTTGCATAGTGCAGCTCGACACGTTATTGATCTTACAGTTGTTGCTGTTGTTCGAATTTTTTCGATTTTACTCTTTTGTTATTGTGATTTGTTGTATAAATTATTTTTTCAACTATGCGGTTATATTATCATGTTTTCTTTTATAGGAAATTTGCAGCATATGCGCTTGCAACAAAGAGCTGTATTCTATTTTACATTTTTCTGTTGTCAATGATGCATCATCACATTTGTTGGTTCTATCTTGTATGTCAAAGAAAAAAAAATGCGAATATGTATATAAAAGCGCGGATCTGCATTCAAGACACTATTTATTCTCACGATAAATGTGTGACTATAAGTGAAGTTAGGAAAAATGCGCCTAAAAGTATGCTATTACCCATCATTCGAATAGCAAACAATATATTTGAACAAGATAAGGTTAACGCGCCTAAAAGCATGCCTTTATCCACCATACGGTAAACAAACAACATTTTTGTATTAGTTGATATTAGTGCGCCTTTAAGTATGCTATTATCCATATGATTGCTTTTTTCTCATATCAAAATTCTTATCTGAAAGTTATTCCAGATATTTGTATCAGAGGTATTCATTGCGCTTGAAAGTATGTTATTGTCCAAATGATTATTTCAACTCAAAGTTCTGCTAAAAGAAACAGACTTTTCAAAGCCAAATATTTTCTATGTTTCAAAATATTTGTACGTAATAATTTATATAATTTTTTTAAAGGTTAGCCGGATATTCGAAATATTCGAATATTTGCACATAGTAATTTATATCATATTCATTTTAAGATCATCAGGATTTTCGAAAATTTCGCATGTTTGTACTCAGTAATTTATATATTTTTTTCAGATTAGCAGGATATTCGAAATTCTAAGATTTTTGTAAAAAAAATCTTTTTGACAAAATCTTGAAGTCGGCTTAGAAAAAAAAAGATTTTAGAAAATTTTCGAATTCAACCGTCAAGGGTCCATGAGTATTGCATGGTCTGTTTCTTGGACAAGCAAACTTCATTGTTGTTGTTGTTGTTTTTGTAGCGTCAGAATTCTGCTGAGTTGACTGTCCTTAACCGGATAAAAAAGTCCGAGTCCGTTTCGGTTACGTAGGCCTGAAAGCCGTGGTTACATTCATTATACCTAACCTAAATTTTGAAATTTTGAGCGTTAGAACACCACATTCCTCTAAATTCCGCTTTTCTTTTCTGAAAGATTTTCCTTTCCAACGCCTCATATCTAAAAACTCTACGCCTTTTTTTGCTCAAAAGTTCTTATCGTTTCAAAGATATTATAGATTTTTCTTTAAGAAAAGCTATCGATGGCCAAATACAGTTTAAATATACATACTTATTCGTTTTTTATTTCAAAGTAGCTCAGTCTCAGCAATTTCTTTCCATTGACCACTTGCGATAGGTCTAAGCATAGGAAAAAAGCACTCAGGGTAAAATTCGGAGACTACAGTCGATGCAGAATCAGGGAAAAACCTGGCTTAAAGGTCGTTTTCATTCACTTCAGACTGGGTCAATAAGTTAATTGGTAACTTGCTCGACACTTACTTTTACATAGAATTAGCTCTAGGTCTATTCACAAAACATATGGATTCAGAAGGTGACGTTCTCCCTCCATATAGCAAAGATGTGAATCCTTCAGTGTGCCTAGTGTAGAATTTGTTTTGAGTCGAGACTCAGACCACCTATCCAAAGTGGCTATAAGGTTTGTAAGTATGAGTATGTGAGGTATGAGCATTCAGATGTCTGCATTATTTAAAGGGGAAAATAATGACATATTTCCTTAGTTTTTATTATCGAAAAATTGTATTTTTCCACTTTTATTAGAGATCTGAACCAGAAAGCTTGTCCAACTGCTCATCTAAGTGTCTTACCTCGAAACGCGATAAAAAAACATTTTCAAATTTTTGAATTCTTGGTGGAGACGATTCGAAAACTCCCACTTCTTCTTCGCTTAAATTTATGCCAACGGAATTACTAATAATAAAATAGAACAAGCTTTAATGACGTCACGTTTTGCGGTAGATATTAATAAGGATTAGTTATACACAATATAAACAAGGAAGAAGGGTTATAATTCTTGATAAACTCATCAATTCATTAACCCAACAAATTCCCGCATTAAATTCTTTCCTGGCAAAGTAATCCCAGCGCAACAAATATCAACATTTAGCAAAAGACTAGAGTCATAAAACGAGTTGAGATGATAAATTATGCGCATTAACAACAAAGAACAATAAATTAAGCATTACGCAAGACAGTAAAAAGTAGCAAAAAACAACAACAACAAGTTGGTGAAATAAAAAAACTTATAATAACACAAACAATAACAATAACAAATTTGACATAATAAACAGCAACAACACAACACACTAACTGCTCACTACCCGAAATGACTAAGACGTTGAAAAATGAACTTGTGAAACGGCAACAAAAATTAGACCAGTAATTAAACCCCAAACTAATATTAATGTCAAAATAAGTGCATACAAATTGCGGTTTTTTGATTAATTACCGAGCGCTGAGGAAATATGATACACACTTATATATACTGTTAAATACAGTTTTGACAGCTGTGGGTAGCCAAGGGTACACACTGCTAGGCAGCTATGACCGGAGCTGCGGTGCGTCAATGTGGAGCCGCGCCAATGACTGTTTTGAGTAGTATTCAGCAATTGCTGTCTTTTTTTCGCATCACGCAGTGTAGAAATAGAAAGCAAAAACAAAAAGCACTAATTACTTTTTTTGAGCCAAGAAATAATATTTCGTAAGGCAGCGGTTTCGTTTTGTAGTTTTTGTTTGGCGTGTGGCATGGAATGCATATCACTTGTGTACGCTGTTGTTGCATGGCGTGCCATGTCCGTCCGCCACACCGAATTTCGGTGTGTGAATTGCTTCGCTTTAGTTTTCGTCGATAAATTAGTATTTTTGCATGTCGGATGATTGACAGCTGCAGGAATTCTTCTCAAGGTCGATAATCAATTTCGTTTTTAATGTTTTTATTATTTTGTTTTTCATTATTCGTCTGCTGCTAATATATGTATTGTATGTAATTTTGTTGCTTTTTTCATGAACTTTTAAAGAGAATACCGTGAGGGTGTGTTGTCATAGTTTTCAAGTGGTAATAAGCAGTGGAGTGTAGCATGTTTGGGTGAATGGAGGTTTTGGTGAGAGTACAATATTTAAGTTTAATGGCTTAATGGTTAAGAAATTTTTTTTATTCACAAGAGTATCACATCTAATATCTAGTACTGTCATATGATTCAAATTCTATTTTGAAAAGATATTTTTTTTTATGGTGCGTCGGTTGCCCGAAATCGGGGAGAAGGTGGCGCAGCTTCACGCTGAATAAAGTTTTTACCAGATGTAAGTTCAAGTTAGTCTCGAATATAAGCCCTGTGTCGTCATATAGTGGCTCAAAATAAAAATTGTAAAATGTTGCCACCTGTTTGAAAATTTTAGGTCGGGATGAATATAAGTAAACGCCACTAATTTGAGTATAAAACTATAGAAGCTTAAGAAATCTTATTGTTGAACTTTATTTTTTGTAAAAAGGTTGCCACATATTTTACATTTTTCATGTTATAAAATTTTTAACATACATACATATGTATGTATATGTATGTATATAACAAGTTTGAAATATAGATATCAAACTAAGATGGTTTCACAAAATTTATTCTTCAGGATACTTTTTAAGAAGAGTTGCCAGCTATTTCAAATTACTCACGCAATAAATTATAAATATAATTATTGACGTTAAGGAATTATTACAATATGGGAGTCAAACTAAAAAGCATTAAGAAATATGAAAATATTATATTCTAAAAAGGGTTGCCAGTATTATTTATCATATTTTTGTTAACAATTTTTTTGGCTGAGTGTTGCCAACTGTTAAAACTTTTAAATGTAATACAATTGTTTTCATATACATATGTATATGTAAATTATTACAATATGACTGTCAAACTAAAGAGTCTTAAGAAAGCTTACTGTTGAAAATAATTTTTAAGGAGGGTTGCCAACTATTTTAAAATTTTCACAAAATAAAATTACTGGCATTATTACTGTATGGATATAAAAGTAGAAATAATTAAAAAACGCCTTTTGTTAAAAATATTTCTAATAAGAGTTGCCACACATTTAAAATAATTTCAATTCCAATGAAGTTGATAAAAAATTAAATATTACAATTGTAACGACAAACTGGATAGTAATTTATGGATATAAATTTATGTAGCCGATACTTTTGAAAAGAGTTGCCAGCTATTTAAAATATTTCAATTTCAATTATAAATTGCTGGGATTGCCATTAAACCCAGCTGCAGTTTTGTGTGCATTTTTAACGTCAATTATTTTGAGTGGGGTTGCCACCTGTTTAAATTTAGTTTGTGATATTTTTAAAATGTTTCGATTTCCATTATACATTGCTTTGCTTGTTATCAATCTAGTAATTTTTCTCGTCAATTATTGTGAGTGGGGTTGCCACCCGTTTAGATTTTTTTTAAATTTATTATTTCTGATATAACCAGCTAGGTTTTATACCCGTTGCTTCAAATATATAAAAAAAAAATTTCAATGTTAAAACGAGCAGTGAAATTCTGTCAAGAAAAAGATTGTTATGAAACGTGTATTTATTAACATTAAATCCAATTAATGCGCGCATGCAATTAAATTACTTCATTATTGTTGACTTAAAATATTTAAATTATGTAATTATGTATGTATATATGCTTTAATATTATAGACGAAAATCAGCTTGCTTGTTTAAATTGAAATTTCAGTCAATTTTCTCTCACTCGATAAAATTTTACATATTTTAAGGTCAGTACACGCTGAGCGCGTGTTATTCGAAAAAAAATAAAATTAAATTGAAAAATATATAATTTATTTAAAACTATTTATAGCAGGCGGTGCTTAAATATCAGCGGCAAACATAAGTTATAAACGTGCAAATTTATTATTAAAATGAGCAATCAGCAAATTATGACATTAAAAATGCAAACGTAAAATTATGCATGAAAACGCAAAAAAACGCCTGATTGCACAGTGTTGAAATTTAAAACGCTGCACTGATACTTTTGTGCTTAATATACTATATGTAGGAGTACATTATTTTATGTAGATAATATTGCATTAAGTGCAAATCGAATATGTTTGTGAAGCTTTTAGACTTATGCTGATCGATGCTCTAATGTATGACTGTGTGTATGTGTTATATATACATACATATATATATGACTGTATTTATATATTTTTATATATCTGTCTGTCTCCATTTAGGTTACTGGCTTTTGCCTAGACTTGCCAATTGCTGCGGCATATCGTATGTCTTCGCATGCGGTTCACCGCTTGCATTCTCTGGCTTTTCATTATTTTCGCTGCGACTAAAGTTTCTACTAAGCACTGCTGGCATTCAGCAGCATTCTACTACTTTCAGTCGTATATTTTGTAAATAAATATCGCATGCTCTTATTATTCTAAACACTATTAAATTACACTCAAGTGTTGGATATAGAGTCGACATAAATGTGGCTTTATCGACATTACTAAGGCTTGAAGCTACTATTTCGAATTCGAAAAACTGCTGAGTTGGGATTTGGACTTTGATTGCAGTGAGCTAGTTGAGTTCAATGACTTGTGGTTAGGTGCAATGAATTATATGGATACTAATGGACTAAATTTCATTAAAATAAGATGAACAAAACACAAAATAAATAATAAAAAAAAAACATAATTTCGAAAATATATGTATTTCGAAGTCTTTATTGTATATAATTTTGATCAAAAGAAGTTAAAAGGTAATTTTTTATAGTGTAAAAGGGTACACAAACATTTGTAACTTGATTTTGATAGGCCAAATTGTATGACAGCTATATGCTATACTTGTCCGATCCGAATAATTTTTGCGGAGATTATACCGCTGCCTTGAACTATATTACATGCCAAATTTTGTGAAGATAACTTGTCAAATGAAAAAGTTTTCCATACAAGAACTAAATCTTGTTAGCTCGGTTTATACGACAGCTATATGCTATAGTTGTCCGATCTGAATAATTTCTGGAAATATTATAGCAATGCTTTGTACTATAATTTGTGCCACATTTCGTGAATAAAGCTTCTCAAATAAAAAAGCTTTCCATACCAGGACTTGATTTTGATCGATTAGTCTGTATGGCAGCTATATGCTACAATACTCCGATCTGAAAAATTCCTAAAGAGATTGTAGCGTAGCTTGGAAAATAGTATATGCAAGATTTCGAGTATATATCCTGTAAAACGAAAAAGTTTCCCATACAAGGACTTGATTTAGGTAGCTATATCCTATAGTCATACCAAAGTTATACCGTAAAGAAAAATTATAAATTATTATAAATACTACAAGGATTTTTCTATAAGCATTTTTCTATTTACCCTTTTGGCATACATATATTCTGCTAACCATACACCTGCAATCAACGAATTATCTATACCACCATTCTGCTGTCAACTATTTCAGCGCAATTAAGATGTGACAACAGCCTTAGCATTTAATGACAGTTCGATAAAATCAAATTTGTTATGCTTTAATTTTTTTTCAATATGATTTTTGGGTGTGTACTATTTGACTTTTTAACATGAAAATATTGGCAAGCGAATAAATTGCCATGAGAAAAATGGCTCGCAATCAATTGTGGATTTATGGATTGCAAAAAATGTCGCAGTAAATTATTATGAGATTTGAAAGATATATACTTGCCATAAACCATATAATATATTCATTTGAAAATATGTAGCGGCAGCAAGTAATGTTGTCCAGTAGTTGTATAATTAAGATAGAAATGCTTTTAATGCAATTATATGTTACTTAAAATGGGTGTGGCAGAACTTGATCAATTTATACTTGTAGACTGTTATTTTATTATAATTACAGTGCACTTTCCTTAATTTATATTACAGAACTCCCGTGAAACGTAGACGTGAGAAATTAAAAGATGTGTACAAACCTTAAAGGCATGGCTATGAAAATATAGAGTGCTGAAACACTGCATACATTTTTTGAATAGAGTTGCCACCTAAAATGTTTTGTATGTATTGTTTTTGTAAGTTACCTTAAATAAAATTTTTAGTAATATTACTACCCTAATGAATCATGCCTATGTTAGTCCTGAAATGATACTTTATGTTGATTTGTTAA
This sequence comes from Bactrocera neohumeralis, assembly GCF_024586455.1. Taxonomy (NCBI): domain Eukaryota; kingdom Metazoa; phylum Arthropoda; class Insecta; order Diptera; family Tephritidae; genus Bactrocera; species Bactrocera neohumeralis. The sequence goes on along the minus strand of NC_065923.1, from coordinate 77,543,734 downwards.
AAAAAAGAGTTGCCACCTTTTCAGAAATGCAAAGTTTATATGTATATGTATATTTTTAGGCGCTGTTTTTAGCAAATTAATAAAAATATTAAAAATTAGATTTAAAATTTTTATGCAAATGGAGTTACCATCTAACGCTATTAAAACATACATAAGGTAACTTAAAAAGCTGGTTTAGGAAGGGTTGTTGATTAAGTTAACAGGTTAAGTAAACGTTAAATAATAACTTTGGTATTATAAGAAGACAAATTATATTTTTTTTGTTAAAATACCAGTACTGTGTTGAATTGCGTTTTATGGCTACTCAAAGCACCATAGCTTATGCCTTTCACACCAATTAATCGATCAAAATCAAGTTCTTAGTGGAAAACTTTTTTATTTGACGAAATTCCTTTTTGAAATTCGACACAAATTATTACCAGAGGAAACTTTATAATCTCTAAAAATGTTATTTAGATCGGACCACTATAACATATAGCTGTTACACCACTTGAACGATCAAAATCAAGTTCTTGTAGGGAAAACTTTTATATTTGACCATATATCTTCACGAAATTTGGCAGAAATTATTTTACAAAGCAACATTAAAATGTGTGAAACAATTTTCCAGATCGGACCATTATGCCATGTAACTGTCATACAAACTGACCGCTTAAAATCAAGTCGTTGTAGGGAAAACTGTTTAGTTTGACAAGCTATTTGCACGAAATTTGACATACTTCATCACGCAAGTCATGGCTATATTCTCAGATGAAATTGTTCCGATCGGGTCACTATAGCATATACGTAGCTGCCATACAAACTGCCCGAACGAAATTGAGTTCTTGTATGGAAAATATTTTTGTTTGAGAAGATATATTCATGAAATTTGGCCTGGATTATTGCCAAAGGTAAGGCTATAATCAGCGTTCCCATTTTTCAGTTTCAACCTATATTATAGCATATAGCTGCCATATGCACTGGCTATTAATAATATTGAAAAAAATTAATATTCTTGAGTTTAGGAAAAATATTCAATATTCTTGTATTATTTTCTACTGATTTAACAATACGTGAATCCCTTATAATACGCTAAAAAATCCTCACTATTCGTATATATGTATGTACATACATTCTAGTCTTATAGTCTACTTCACCACACCACACACGTTGAAACACACGGCAAAATAATCGAAACGCTTTTGCCTGCTTTGGCCGAAGCTAATTTCTATGCAAATCATTAATTTGCAAGTCGTGTAATACAAGTTCAGTTTGTCTGCTTTTCAAATTTCAATCATTTTTCAAGCGGCCTTATCAATTTCAGGCATCGCTTTTCGCGTACGACAGACATAAACACATGCATATAACTATATATATGTATATAAAGGCTAGGAGGCATGTTTGGCTTGCCATAAGTTTTTACAAACTTTTTGCTTTATATGCATTTTACATAGATATACATATATTTGTATGTGTATATATGCACTCTACTCCTATTAGCACACGTTAGCAATGCAGCGGTATCTAGTAGATATACAGTTAAGTGCGCTGTAACAACAAATAGCCGCCTACATCTGTTGACCTATCAGTTGTGGCGATCGCTGCATTTACATATTTATCTATGCACTCGTATGCGTATATACATAAATTTGTATATATATATATATGTGTGTGTGTGTGCATAAATGTAATAAGCGCAGCAAATGCGCGACACGTTGCGGTTTGCCAACTTCAAAGCTAGCCGCCTGTGGCCACAACAAAGTGACAGGTCTTTTGCACATTTGCACTGTCGTTGTTGCAGGCCAAGAAAACAAAAACAAAAACAGCACAAATATTATAGTATTAGCAACAATAACAACTATTACATTAAACGTTGGCAATTTGAAGCAATGCTTGGCAATAGTCAAGCGCTAAGCGAGTTGCAACTTTCCTGTTGTTGCACAGTCATAGCGTACTAGAGATATACGATATACTTGTATATGTATAACTAAATATATATAAACATAAATATATATAAGTTCATTTGTTGTGCATATGAATAAGCATTGCGTTAATGGCGAACGTTTTGCATACAAAATGTGAAATTGCAGTTGGTTTTCAGATTTTAAAGGCTATAACTAATGCTTTGCATGTGGCATTAGGCATATTCCATTGGACTCATAAAAACCGACAAAGATTGCCTATTAGATTTGCTATTTAGAATTTTGTATATTTTTTTGTTTTTGTTTTACTATTATTATTATTATAATTCGATGGGAAATATTACAAAAATCAAGTCTAAAAGTACCAAAAGGTGTTTGTAAAAAGAATTCCACTATTTTCGCATTAAAAAAATGTAAATTTCATTTAGCGTAGTTAGAATGATCCGTTTATGGTCAAATATACACTTTTTTGTACAACAACCTTTTGCCCTTTTACTCATAAGAATATCATAGAAACGCTTGTTCCTATTGGCAAAACACTGGAACAGTCAATTGTCAGAAACTTCTCTTGAGGCGAATATTTCACCATCCAAATTATTCGTCCCAAGCAGAACCAGATATAAATCACTTGCTGCCAGGGGCGAACTATAAGGTGGATGCATAAGAACCTCACAATCAAGTTCCCATAGCTTCTGGCGAGTCACCACCGCTGTGTGTAGCCTGACGTTGTCTTGAAGGCACACAATTCCTAATATAAAATTCTATTGGTCAAATCGGGCCAGTTTTGGGCAATTTCTTTCATCCTTTCGTCCTTCAGTCAGTCCAATCGATGACTGTATATGTCTGTATTAAGAGTTTGGCCGTAGGTGAGCAACTCGTAGTGGTTGATTTACTGTCAATAACACCAAAGGCATAGCGCAGCTTTTCAGACCGTAAATACTGGCATAAGCAGCTTTTGCGCCGGTTCAACGTGATTCGACCATGACCGGTTTTGTGGGACGTTTTTGTAAGTGAACCACTTTTTCTTATCAAAAAACTTTCGCTTCAGACATTAATCGATTTTGTTGCGATTAAGCTGCGATTTGCAGATGAAAATTAGTTCCATGAGTTTTGTTCGGGGACTCATACAACGATAGACTTATTTTATTCTGACTTTTTTAAATGGTCTTAAACTGGTTTTTGTACAATATTTACCTCTTGGATGATCGAAGCAGAAGGCCGGACTCGACGTCTTTCGGTATGATGCGAACTCAAACAATACTGAGCCAACCAAGCACTAAACTGGCTGAGAAGTTTTCCTTCTAACGCCGTATAGCGTAATCTGATAGCATTTATACAACGTGTGATACATGTTACTGTAACCATCTTCATATTTGAAGAATGGATTTCTTTCTTGACTGTAATAATCTCAAGGTTGAACTAACTTTAAATATTGGAAAACGTTTTTTGAAACAGCTTGAGCAGTTTAGGCAAATATTAATCAAATGAAATACACTTCGATAACATAACCTTTTACCTGATCCAAAATTGTCCTATCTTCAATGTTGCTGCATAAACCTGTTTTACAAAAGCGCCACCAATCGGCTTTAATAGGATTTTTTTCGCATTGAAATGACTCATTTACAACCAAAAACTTTAACAAGAACAGTGAAACTCCGAAGCTCTTTAAAATGAAGGTGCAGGTTCCAAGCTGGGAATCCTCATTCAGAGATTCGACAGAAAGGACACAGCGAGATTGGTGCAGAGGTAAAATACTTTCAACATTATAATATGCATTTTTTCCACTTAAAAACCAGTATATCGGACATTAAAGGCTTCCACCAGATGTGGGAAATGGCACTTTAGCAGTAGACTATATACCGATTTACGTACTAGATCGTGAGGTAAATAGAATCATAAATTTGGATGAGCGCATTAGAGAAATTGGCCAACTTAATACAAAGATAGAAAGTTTTTGATGACAAGCACTTACAGAAACCGGCTAGAACAAAGTCCATATAAGAATAGATTATTTCGATAGCAACAAAACTATGAAAAGCACTAACTGTTGAGGTGATTATTTGCAAAAGAACATTCCAGTTAGCGTTTTGAGTGAATTTTTATGATCAAATAGTGTGTCTCAGACCAGGTGAATCAGCCTACGAACTTCCTTTAGTGGGAGCCAAGATTCTTAATATATTTTTAAGCAAGGTAATTTTATCTTTCTGTGCGAATTTCGAGTTTAAATTTCGTGGAGGCAATCAATAATACTAACACTTCCATTAGAACGTGTTGGTATATGAAATTTATACAGAGAAAGAGGAAAATAGATAGAGAGGTTTTGTGTTGTGCGTATGAAAGATAACTTCGAAAATTATGCAAATTTTAGCTTATTTGTATATATTTAGGTGTAGTAAAGTAATTGCGACCTCAAAACTAATAGTACTATAAGTAAGAAATCGTTAGGTTGGGTCGTAGGGCCGACCCTCGCACCGAAGGTAACGTAGAATACAACTTCGATTTCTGCGAACGCTGATCTCTTGAGATTCTCAAAACACATACTATATATATGGTAAGAGACTAAGGCCGATAAATTGACGAAGCGCGTCTAATCTACCACAAATTCGTTTAGACGGCTAACATCAATCCCACTTCGACAGCTTCGGAATGAAAGTGTAACTACCGAAATGTTTTAACCCCAGTCTGACGAAAGCTGGACAGTTGGGAAGAAAGTGTCTAGATGATTTCACAATTTGAGTTCAGTTTGACATAAAACCTTACCATATGTAAGCCTAGTCCTCGACTATAACCACGTATGCGGTGTCTACGCCAATAAAGAAGAAGACGTGAGCCTAGTGGACAATGTGTAGTGAGAACACCTGACATGGCGGCGAGATGAATCTAACTAAGCCCCCATGGTTCAGAAGTAAGAAAAGTCCTTTAAATTTTGCAAATGCCACGCGGCAGAATTTAAGTGATAGAGTTCCTTAATAAATACATAAAAATTCACACGATTTAAAAACGAAAAAAACCACATATACTTAAGCCAAGAACACAAAATTGATTGTACCAACAAAAGAGACAACACTCCCTAACAACAACCAATAAAAAATATTAACAACTACAACAATTCCAACGACGGCTTTTTCGCCTTTGCTGCTGCTATCAACGCGTAAGAGCGTAAGAGTAGCAATACAAAATTTTTAATTTGTCGTTGTTGTCTGTTATTACGGCATACACTTGTATGCATGCTGCAATTAAATAAAAATTCACACTGAATCGCGCTAAAGTGCAGAATGTTGTCATTTTATGTGTCATTTGTCATTTGGCGCGGTGATTTGTTGCGGCTAAACGATAGTTCGACGGCTTGACGGTCATTTGTCGCACAGTTATGTTGCGCTTAAAAGCGATATTGTGCTGCTGGTGTTGCTGCCAGCAGCCGAGCCGTGTTGAGGCATATGCGTGCAGTGCAAGCGCCGCAAGCTAATTAAATTAAAATTATCTTATCAAGCGAACGGGCAACTTGTTGCACATTGCAAGTCAATTTGGGAGATCAATGTCAGCAGCAACAACAATAACAACAAGAAATACAGCTAATTTATTTCAAAAGTAGCAGCAAATAAGCCGACACACCAAAGTGCGGTGTCAAAGTGTCAGTTAATTGGGTGGAAAAGTTGAAAAAAAAACTCCGGTTTAATGTATGAAACAGGTTAATTAATGGTGCGGGGGTAAATTTGGGAGCAAAAGTGAAATAAAGCGTTCAGTGTATATTACTGACATTTTGCGGCGTGTGTGACAAAATATCGCACTTAATTTAATTGCATTTACAAATTTCGCTTTCGAAGATATGTATATTCATATATACAATAATAAAGTGTGTTGCATATACAGGGTGTGTAAATTTTTTACAACTTTGCTACCATTTATCGATCGATCGTCGTGCTCAGATACCTTTTTTAGTACAAATTTAGTTATAGATCGTCACATAGCTTTGAAAACAATCAAAAACAGCTCTAGAAACTAACTCAGAAACTGATTTCTAAAAGCTTGATGACGCCATGACGCACTTTCTGGCGGCCGTAATAAGCAGAATGAGCGTATTTAAGAGAAAAAAATTAATTTAATATCCATATAATCTATAATCAAAAAGTGACTGTTTCGGTTGTTTTTTAAACAAAATTAAAATCAATAAAGACGCATATGAGCCTGCCTACAAAGGCCTGGAAAGGGTCCTGTTACTGATTTCAAAATACTATGGAAATTATGAAATAAATTATTCAGTTTCTGTGACAAAGATTGACTGACGACTAACCGGTATTTTGACCACCTTTTGAAGCAATTGCCACCGTATGTCAATATGTAATGCCAATAATGTGCCGAATTTTCTCTTTCTAACTGTCAATCGTCTCAGGTTTATCTGCGTAGACAAGTGACTACACATAACCCAAAAAAAAAAATAGTGCAGCAGTGTTGAATAGCAAAACCTTGGAGACCTTACTACAAGCCCACGACACAAGATAAGCGCTCACTTCAATAAATTTATTCTTTCGTTGGCTGTATTGCATGTAGCGACGTCTTGTTGGAACCAAACTTGTAACATTATGTCATGGCGTGTTCTATTTGCACCTCTCCAATAACATATTACCTCAATCAGCTTTTGAATTTCATATAATGTACTATATGATATACGAAACGCCCAATATGTCGATAATCTATAAGAAAACCCAAGTACCACTTATTCAACCATAATAAGGCGATATTCCTGCGACTCCACAACAAGCTCGAGCGCGAGGCACAAGAAAAAATTGCTTTAACGTAAAAAAAAAAAAAGCCAGCTTAACTCAATTCAGTGAAACTACGAGCATAACACATTATGGCACGCCAGCAGAGACTTAAGCTGCCAAAGGCGCTTATTTAATTTGTCTCATCCCAGGTAAATGCACACGAAGTCGCTGTGAAGCCATAAGAGCGATATACAGTGACGTGAAAGAAAGCGCTGCGAAAGCAGACGCATATCAAAGTGGTTTAAGGCAAGAAATGGCAGGTGCATTAAAGAAACTAGTTAAGTGCATTGTGTGAACTGACAAGCCAAGCGAACGCGAAGAAGATGCAATTAAGTAGAAGAAAAATGAATGCGGGTGAAATGAGATGATAATGGAAAAAATTATGCTGATGATGTTATAACGTAAAAAATGAGGGGGAAATGGAAACCGCGATAAATTTCTTAATATTTATTTAAGACAAAAAGTATGAATAATCTATTAAATAAGTATGAAGAGACTACTAGGTTATACATAATAGTAGATGCTATTATTGCATTAGCGATAAGAAGGTGAGAGGTGCTATGTAAGTTAGGTTAGGTTATGAGATCGATCCTAACAGGGATATCACTTTGACAGCTTATAACGCTGGTCTGTGGTGATACCTAAAACTTCTATAAAATCGGTCAAAAAGACCATCAAGAAACGACGAAGCCGCCTTGAGCCGGTCACAGATTTGCTGAGGTGGCTTATGCCAGTTTCGGTTATCTCTTCTGGTTCGCCGAAGGCATGACTGCCGAGATGTTTAAGCTTCAGTTTAATAAAGGCAGGATAACGGAAAAGAAAATGAAAAAAGAAATGCAAGATTTTTAGCCTCACCGCATAAATGCCTATTGGGAAGGTCATAACGCTTTCCTTTCATGGGCAAATGCATTTTTCCGAAAATGAAGAAGTCGCACGGTGCCATATCAGGTGAATACGGGGAGTGGTTAATGGTTAAAATGTGATTTTTGGTCAAATAATCGTCCTTCGAATGTTGGATTCTGAGCAATGTTTTTGGTCGACAGTCAATTTGTGTGCAACAAACCGTGCACACACCTTTCGTAAGCCCAAATGTTCGATTAAAATGCGATAAATCGATGTTTTGGAGATGTTCAATACCATTTCCAAGAATTTTTATGATGATTTCAGCTGATTTTTGATGAATTCACGCACAGTTTCGATGAAATTTCAGGTGATCACGGATTTTGATTGGCCCACATGTTGATGGTCATTTATGTCCTCACGACCACTTTGAACGCGTTGAAACCACCTGTGCACTGTGCTACGGAATAGGCAATCATCGCCATAAACTTGTTTCATCAATTTTATCAATTTTAAATTTTACAAAATTTAATATTGGCTCTTTGTTCGAAGCTCATTTTCGCACCGATAACAAAAACATACTGACACTTAAAATGCAATAACTTCACTTCCAATCAATGAAATGTCATGAAATTCTCACTGGACAATCGATAAAGACAGCAGATTCTAACGCACTAGTCGACATATAGATGGCGCCACCAGGGGGCGCTAGATTCAAAAAGTCCTGTTTACTTTGGAGGGCACCTTGTAATATTAATCACCTTACATTATTATCCATGGTGATGAGCGAAAAAGTTCAACACAACTCCAACAGCTGCGCAGTAAATCAAGCGCTCAACCCAAGGGCGTTGAACACTCGACGTTTTTCCATAAAGTTTTTATAAAATATGTATTTCATATTTTCATTTTAATTTATGCACAAATTCAATGTGGAAAGGTAATTGAAATGTAAATTCAGCGCTTGAACTCAAAAAATGCGAATTTTCATAAAATTGCATGCTAAATTGAACAATCAGAGTAAAGATTATTATTACGACGTAATTACATAAGTTTCGGAAAATAAAATTACTGCGAAAAAGCAAGCGTTTTTAGTTAATATTTAGCTTAATATTTTGTGTGTCGGCTAAGCTGTAATATTCACTTGAATTTTGTATGAGCATTGAAATTATATTGCACAATTAATAAATCCATCATTACCATATTTTTTTTCTTTTTTATATATTAAAGGTATAGTAGAACAAAAGAGTATATATAATTATTCTAAAACATTACTTTACCGTTTTCATCGACCAAAATATTGAAATTATAGACGCTTACCTGAAAAGAGAAAACAAAAATGATTTGTAAAATTTTTTTAATTAAAAATTATTTTTAGGAATATAAAATTTCCTAGTAGCATAGCTGTCAAAATAAAAACATATATTCGACAATTAAATTCAGTAAATTCAAAATATTCATAATTCGAACCCATTATAAAATACCCATATTTATTATAGTAGTCTATTTTTGAGAATAAAATTACCAAGTGAAAGCGTATGAAAATAAAGTGGCCATCATTTAAAAATCTAGAATAGAAGCCGTAATGGAATAGCCTTAATAGCAAGTAAAACATCACTAAAAAAATCTCAAATCAAACAAATCATCATAAAAAAATATAAATAAATTTGGCATTAATACTAATTGAATAGAAATGCAGGAAAATCACATTTGCTGAATATAGTTTTGAGACGCTGAATAACCGAAAGTCTAGTTTCAAAGATAAAAAATATGCTACTTTTGCACGCAATAGAGTTATAAATGGAATGTATCGACATATTACTGTCTGAAGCAGCCAAACATAGACTGCATTTTTTTTTTTATATAATAAACTATAAATGCTTATTGCTGAATACGTTAAAAATGAGCTGAATACCACTGCAATTGATATATCGGCAAATAGCACATAATTTACAGACACTTAGCTTTAAATTTAAAAAGCTGAATTGCTTAAAAGTCTAGCTGAATATAACTTAATGAAGCTGAATAGCATTAAATCAAACACGGCGTGATTAGAGATCAAGCAGGCTTAGACATAATTGTTTATGCATAATATTTTGTGTAATTTAACTACAGCTTTAGTTTTTCAACAGCTTGTTAAAGTGAAGAAATCAATACACAGTTTTATAAAATAAATCTTACAATAACGCGCAATGTTTGTAGGAACATATTTAGTATAATACTATAATAATTTTGCTACAACTCGAGCAAATTTTTTTAAAACATTTTTTGTTATCAGGTATAAGTATACGAAGCCCGTCTTGCGCGTGGCGGAAGTAGCTAGTAAGCTGATTTATTGTAAGAGTGGCTTCGGTCCCCTTAGGAAACACTAAACGAAATAAGAAAGTAAGCATCTACAAGAGTGCGAGGAGGTTCACTGAGCTTTCAAGGAATTGAAATGTCAATGTCACAAAAAATTATTATAAAATCGCAGTGCCAAATTTATAAGAGATACTAAATTAGGTGCTGATTATATATTTATAGCGAAAATCGAAAGAAATTCAAAAGTGAAGTAGTTTTATATAAACTTAGTGGCAAAAAAATTTTGTATGATAATATTAAGCTAATTAGAATTTTTAGTTGTAGATTTACTACTGCTTATGTATATACTCTTAAATTTTAAGTTAAACAAAAAATATTTTAACTAGTTTACTAGTATTTTTTGAATTTTTTTAGCGCTGAATAGCGCTGAACAATATATTTAACTATTATACTAGTATTTATTGAATTTTTATTGTGCTGAGTTGAGCTGAATAGCGCTGAAAAATATTTTAAACTACTGCTGATAGATATTCCCGAGCAGAATTATATCTTTATAGCGAAAAACTAGCAAAAGATTGAGCAAATTATGAGTGAAATTCAAAGAGAAAGTTATTATATATATGTATTTAAACCCAGTGGTTTGGAAGATAGTTTTTTCTTATTCATGATATACATTATAGTTTGGCGAACTAGATTTACATTTAATTCTCCGTAATTTTAAGTTAAGAAATATTTTAACTTTTTCATCAAAGCGTACAAAGCACAAAATTTTGAAATTTTCATGTGCTGAATAATATTAAATGCCTTTTGAGCCCTTGGATTGTAAAACTGACTATTTTATAGATTATTGCTTGCATATTTTTACATGCTGAATGCAAAAATATAAAGCTCAATGCTGCTAACATAATATGATATTATAAAAAGACATCTAAAACTTTCATATTTTCCGAAATTAATTTAAACTTTTTCAGTTAGAGCTGAAAAGAGCAAAATACTACGAATACTAAGCACAAAATTTCGAAATTTTCATGTCCTCAATTAAGCTGAATAGTGCTGAATAATACTAAATGCCTTTTGAGCCCTTGGATTGTAACACTGACTGTTTTATAAATTATTGCCTGCAGATTTTCCCGTGCTGAATTCAAAAATATAAAGCAGAATACTGTTATTGTAACACGACATTATAACAAGACATTTAAAACTTTCATATTTTCCGAAATTAATTTCTTTTTGACGAAGCGCTGAAATCAGCCAAATACTACGAATACTAAAAAACGGACATAAAGTGCTTAGAATGAATTGACGTTAGCTAATTAAGTAAAAAGTCAGCTGAATATCAAAATTCAGTAAGTTAAATATTTTCGATTACAAATTGAAAGAGGGGCGTGGAATGGTAAATATTCGTTCAAAAATAAATTATGGATCTTAGAGTGTGCTTACAAGTTTCAAAAGCCGTTGAAAACATCACAACGTGAGTTCAAATAAAACCCTCCATTAGTTGATAACATCAACTTGTGCTAAATACATTCTAAACACTTTAATATAAAATGATTAATGGATTTTCTATTACTCAGCAGCAATATACATATATTTAATTGACTAGTTGATAGGCCTTCAATATATCGAAAATTTGTAGAGTTACTTATATGTACATCTACATATGTATATGTATATGTCGAACTATATATAACTGTATTGTAAAAATATATGCAAATTTATTCTCCAATCTAATTGCCATTGGCATTTTACCGGCGCTAGTTGAAGATTTATGAGGCGCTAAAAAGATATTACCCACTTGTCTATAAGGTGCAGACAACCAGACAGAACATCAGACAGTTGGACAAGTATGTAAATATGTATTATACATACAAATAAGAAAGCAATGGATTAGGTGGCTTATATGAATAGACAGTGGAATTAATAGCTGTCACAGATAAGTGAGTGAGGTTGGGCTGCAGTATTTTAAAAGCAGTGAAGTGGAGCCTTGGGCATTTAATAAAACTATGACGACTTCCTGAATACACAGTAAAAAATATATGTATATACAAAACCATTTGTTCTGCTTTTTTAAGTCATGTTTACTTAGGAATGCACCTTGTAGAAGAAAAAGCTGAAATGAAGATATGTCATGACGAATACATAGGCTTTATGTAGAATGTAAAAGTTGGTATATAATTTTTTTGCAGCGTCTGTAAACAATATTCAGCAGAAAAAATTGTATTTGAGAAACTGAAGCTGAATTGTGATTCCAGTTGCTGAATTGCGATTTATGTAGTTTATGTTTGTGATTACTAAAAATAGAAATAATATTAAGCGCTGAATTAGCTTAAAATGCTGTAAAAAGTGGTGAGAAGAATTGAAGCTACTCTATTTATACCACTGAATCATAATAAGGTTTAATAAAAGCTGCTGACTTGTGCTGAATTACACAGTGTTAATTTCCCAAACATATAACATTGCAGCTGAATTGCACTGAATTACTCTAGATGGGTACCAACAAAATACCATACAACAATATTTTTGTTGGAAGTCATTGTTCTGAGTAAAATAACATATACAAATATTTTTTCTTTAAGTGCTACCGAAATGTAAAAAATATTTTATATAAACCTGCAGTAAAAAGCTGCGCTGAATTATCTTTGGCCTTGGTAATTTAGAAAATTTGAAAACAAATGTCATCTAAAGCGAATAATTGGTAACGAATTATTATTTTTGTTATTAATAAAGGATGTTATTAAATTTTTCATAGCGAATTGAGCTAAATTGCACACGGAGTATGACCGAGTTATTTTGTATTTCTTAATTTTACTTATTTTGTTATGAAAATGGAGATACGCTGAATAATTGTTAAAAAGAATTGTTATAAAAATATACAATTTTAAATGCGCTGAATTAAATTGGTGTTGCTTTTTACTTATATAAGTGTTGTTTTTAGGACAAATAAATGGAAGCTGAATAAGGGTTACGGCTGCTGAATGTAGGTTTGAGTGCCTGAATTGCGGAGTTTATTATTTTTTTTTACTTAAAAAGGATTTTATAAAAGATTTCAAAGCTGAATTGCACACAGTGTATAAATAAGTTATTTTGTATTTCTGAGCTTAAAACTTAAAGCACATTTAATTGCTAATTTTAAAAGGTTATAATTAAATAGGTTTAATTCAATTTGCATTGCTTTTCACATGTACAAAGATATGCCACGGTACAAAATAATTTAATCTGCATAAGGTTTGAGGTTGATGAATATAGTTTTTGTATAGCTGAATCCTTGATTTAAATATTTTTGTTATTAATAAAGAATTTCTTAAATTTTTTATAGCTGAGTTGAGCTGAATTGCATACGGAATAACACTGAGTTACTTGTATTTCTGAGTCAACAATGTAAAACACATTTGATTATTATTTTTTTATTTTGTCTTGAAAATAAGACAAATAATTGTTAAAAAAAACTATATATAAAATTTGTAATACACTAAATTTATTTTAATTGCTTTTAGCTTATACAAATCATATTTATAGTAAAAAGTAATTGGAACTGAATAGAATTTATATATGCTGAATGTAGTTTTGAGTAGGTGAATGGCAGAAATTCCTTTACTGAAAATAAATGAGTTTTGGTATAGAATTTGCTATAAATTAAATGCCAATATGTTTGTGCAGCCACGCATACGCTGCATTGTTCTAAAACATAAAAAAAAATTATGCTGAATACATTAAAAATGAGCTGAATGCAACAAATACCAGTTTTTTTATAAACAGCACATAATTCGACGAAATGGAGCACTCAGAGTAAGGAGCTGAATAGACTAAAAACTAGCTGAATATAACTTAATGGCGCTGAATTGCGCTAAATCAAACACAGCGTGATTCGAAAACATACTTACGTAGTAATATTAAACATATTTTCAACAATTTAGCCGCAATTTTCGTATTTTAAACAGCTTGTGCGCACGATCTTCAAGGCAATATGATTTTTGAAGTGTACATTTTATGCTGCAATAACTAGTATGACAGTCACATTGATGCGTTATAGCGTCGAAGTGCCATTAAATCAACACACTCGCACCAGTGTGCAGTCGTTGATTTATGGCAGAAATTAAATTTATGACCATTTAAAAATAATCACAATAAATTGTGTTTTGATATTTTTTTGTTTATTGTTGGAGGCAGATACATATAACATATGATATACAAATCTGTATATGTATGCGTAGATCTGCAATTTTTTCTATGCATGTCTGCAGCTATGTGCCCGCGAAAGCACGCGATTTAACCGAACGCATTGCAATGCCATGCCACATTTTATCGCCGCTTGAGATCTAACAAAGCGCTAGTAACTACACAATCGCCAGTTGATCGCAGTCATCTAAATTGTGGCAAACATATGTATGTATGTTTTTGTTATTGTTGTTTTTCAGTTTTGCTGTTACAGTTACTATTAGTTGTGTTTTATTTGCGCTGTTTGTTGCGCTGTCAGTCAGCATTTTGGAGATCTCAGCGTTGTCGCACTATCAGCTGCCGACGATCGGACTTAGCCGCCTTACTGTCCTATAAATGCCAACAATGCGTCTAATAAGCAATGCGCACACATAAATAATGCCACATATGTTTGAGACATACATATGTACGCGTTTGTAATCGCTTGACATTATCTTATGCTGACAGTTAAGTTGCGCATGCGCGCGCACATAAACGTATCTAGCTAACGCGCTGACTTAGCGACTTCGGTCGGCTGTGGCGTTAAAGGATTTATGGTTGTGATTAGGCGCATTAAGATAAGTGCATGCTTACTGGCTATGAAGTGAGTGTAGCCAATTGGACAAGCGTATGGGCACAGGCGCAGTGGAGGCATAAGTTGGTATACATATGTAGGTTATTTGACTGCAAGCGAATGTGGCATGTAACCTTTAGGCCATGCAAACTACAATGATTTATTCGCATTACTTTGTTGTTGTTGTTAGTATGAAATTGTGCGGAAAATCGCATTAAAATGGAAAATGCTCAAAGCAAGCAAATTCGAAGCAAAAAAGTGTAAACAAAGTATAAAAAAAATTAAAAAAAAAAACAAAAATACAAAAAAATTAAAATACAAAAAAATTAAAAAAATTAAGAAAAAATTAAAGAAAAAATATAGAAAAATAAAAATAAAATATTTAAAAAAATTGCGCGCATGCGCTTAGCTGATTTGTTGATAACCCGTATGTCATACAAATTATTAGCAGGAAAATGCTTGACCGCGCACATTTAGTGGAACTTTTCGCAAACTACAAAGATAGCCATATTTTAGGCCAACTCACTACAATAACAACATTACACACATTTACTTTGTTATCAAAGCCGTTGTATCAAAGCCTTACTAAGCCAGCCGCAATCATAGTTCGTTTATGGACGCTGACAAATTGCTTGTACCGCTTTGTTAGCTTACGTGTGTATCCTTCGATATTTTTGATTTTTTTCTTTTTTTTCTTGTGCTTCATCTACCACTTCACCACATTGATTTATGCGCTAATTTCCGTGCAACATTATTTCCACTACATACTATACTTCTAGCCGTTATTGCCGCGCTCTACAATTGCTTACATTCGCTACGTACACGAAATTACCTCGTTACAGTGTTCGTCGTGCTCGTTTATTTGTGCAAACATTTTCACGCGTAAATCAATTTCCTTTCGTGTCGTAATTCGTTTTGCCTCATTGATCGCTCATCGATTTGCTTGCTAAGTCCACTAAGGCAACAAGAGCTATGTATATTGCCGCAGCAATTAATCAAATAAGCGAATGCGCTAAACTATGAACAGTGTGTGCTAAAAATAATCGAACATAGGATGTAAAAATGTACGTTTTCTGGCGAATTGTTATTTGTAAATTAGTAAAATTACATATTTTTAGTCAACGGACAACAATTTATTTATATTGGACCATTCGTCTTAGAACTAGCGTCGACTAAGTGACTTAAGGGATTTTGTATTTAAAAAAATCAAATTTTTGTTTTGCGAACTTGGAAAATCTCTCCTAAACAGCGATCGGTCCGACTTGAAATTCTGAACTCTTCTGTTTTGAACTAAAACTTTTTATCTGCACACTTCGAATACCCTAAAGACCTCTTAGCATATCAGTCGCAAATTTTTCGGATTTGTTGAGAAATTTAAAATTTTTTCACAAAAATCTATTTTTTTTGGAACCACTATTTTGACTAAAATCAAAATTTGGATTAGTATTTCGATGCCGCTTTTTGATCATTAAAAATTAACCTTAACTGTATCCTCAGAAGGAGGTGAATGAGGGAATATAATAGTCATTGTTAATAAGGTACTTGGCGTTGGGTATAAAACTCTAAGGGTAGGAACCCCCAGGTAAATACTCAGTATGGAGACCAACGAAGAGAAAAAAACGTCGGGATACGAGACTGTCACTACCGGCGAGCATAGAGATTTGACAAGTGTTGCCAAACATTCACTTCAATCGGTGCAAGATGCAGTGATTGTAGTACTACTGCCAAGCCAGCTCTACAGCGCACGAATGCCACAGTCCATGAAGGCTTAGACCATGAAAGCGCTGTGAGCTTTAACAAAATAAAAAAAACAGGTGATTCTGCGTACTTCTTAGCAGGTTACTTAGGACTACAAATCTGGCTACATTGTTGGCCCTGGAAGAAGCAAGGAGAGGTTGAAGGCTAATACACAAGGCAAGCTGACTCGAGCGAAAGTTAATCTAAAGAAAGAGGAGGTGAAACACGTTCGGGTATATTTAATCACTCGCAAGTGATGCAGTGTTTCGATCTATAAGGGAACACATTGCTGAAAAGAGGCAGCATACGACAGAGAGCTAACCGAAGACACCCTCGAAAAAAAGTGCAGCGACGTAGCCGAGAAGCTGAACGTGAAGCTCGCGAACGACAAGCCGACTGTATCCAAAACAGTAGCGTCAGCCAGAGAGATTGCGAAATGACATCTAGTCGTGATGCTCAGAAATTTTATTGATATTGAATATATAAATAAATTGGGTTTCTTAAGAAATGACGGAAAGACTAATCGGTTCCCTACTTGAAAGTAAATCAACATGTTTTTGAAGAAAAATGTGAAAAGAAAACAAGAATGCGATGCCTCTATAAAAAATATCTCAACGAATAACTGAAGAATGTTCAGCATAGTTTTAACAGTTACTATAAATTTAATTTATTTATATTTTTCGACGATGATGTCGACTGTTCCAGTTACCGTTTCTGGGATATCGCCGTAGAAATGCCGTTGTACATGCTTTTAAAATAATATTCCTACTAGTATATACCAAGAGTTTATTGGACTTTCTAAGCTTTAAGGTTTAGAGAGGAAGAGAGAGTCTCTAGAGGGATTTGAAGCCTTTTACGATATTTTTGGGACCGTCGCAATGTAATTACACTACGTACTATATACTATAAGTAAGATCTTTTTCGAGCATTCCATAAATCTAGTTATTATAATAGCATCATAAAACATGTAAAATATCCCAAAATGCTTATATTTTTAATATATGGTTGTCATTACTGTCGTTTCTTGTTTCTATTCAGTTATAGCCATTAACTGCAATTACAACAAATTGTAAATTATGGCTTCCACTGCTTCAAGTGTAGCGTTTAACAAAGCATATATTAGCTCATACTACTAACTATTTACGTCTAATTTCAGGCATTAGAGGCTAGCGAGTCTATCGACAATAATGTTGGAATGCATTATTAATGTTTATTATGTGGTAGTGTGGGAGAGAGGATTGTAAATTTATCGCTACGCTCGGCTTTGGTAAATATGGTTGGATTCACTAAGCAAAGTCAAAAAAAAAACAAAATTTAAATGTAAAAATATAAATGATTTTAGTGTAGATGTCTGCGCAAAAAACTTGAAGGATTTATAGCCGCCATATACAACATTTTTTACAACTTTACAATAATTGGAGAATATTATTGTTTCGTGCCATAAACATTACTCCAACACAAATAAACGCCGCGTGGAGGTATCTTAAATTTTTTATGTAATTTGATTTTAGCTGTGAAATAAATTTGAATATGTTATTACATTTTAAGTGATCATTATTTGTCAAGATCATATTTGAAGGTCATAGTTTTTTTTACAAATATGCACAGATCGAAAATCTTAGTTAAAAATGCTTTACAATAGAAATAATATAGAGTGGGTAAAAAAATTTATATTTTTTAGTTTTGGCTCTCTGAAAAATACTCTCACACCTCTACGAAAATCTCTCCAAGCCTACAAGTATGTAACATACTATGTAGCCATGAGTAAAATTGCTGATATTTTCGTAGACAAGTAACTGAAATATAACTAATCAGGGGGAGAAATCAACATGTATTGGGCCTACCTTGAAGAATGGTTTTGATGTAGCAATGCATACTAGCCAAATAAACACGGCCGAGGATCGGGAGGTGCTTGGTACACCCTCGTTTTCCTACCATAGGTATATTACATTTCAAGTAGAATTCTCAGAACTTAAAAAAGTAACGTTTCAGAAATCCTATAAATACTAACTGGAATCTATATCACACGGTTCACTGGTGAAACAAGGAGCTAGGTGAATTCTCTACAGCGACCTCCGGCTCCATAGCTCAATAAGCAGGGAGATTGTGGACAAATTATGGACACATACCCACACGCTTTATTTGGGAGAGATGATTCCTAGTCACACTAAAAGTGGGTGGATGGCGTAGAAGCCTGTTACACTTCAACGGAAGTTACAACATTTATGCAGATGAATTCGAAGTGGATTATGGAGTTTTTTAGTTTTAAATTTGCAAATTGCTTTTACTCGTCAAATTTTTTTTTACATTTACAAACAGTCGGCATCCTTATATTTTTTTGGCACATATTTGGGGAAAATATTGAAAAAAATTTTTTGTCTACTAGTATGCAAATTTTGTTAAATTTCTTTTAATTTTTGCAATAATTTTCTAAACAGGTGGCAACCCTGGAAAAATTGCATTTTTACTCGTATTTCAACCTTTTCAAATTTTTAATTTTTTGTCTTCTTTTTATCTTGTAAATATTTTGGTTCTGAATTTGCACACAGTTGGCAAGCCTCTAAAATTTTTTGGCAAATTTTTATAGATGCATAATCAAAAATCTTGTTTATATTTTTTGTTTTATTAAATTTTTGACTTACAATTTTTAAACAGGTGGCAACGCTGACATAAAAATCCGATTTTTATTCTCTCTTTATCTTGTAAATATTTTTGGACATAAATTTGCACACAGTTGTCAATTCTCTAACAGTTTTTTGGCCAATTATTATTGATGAATAATCAAAACAAATTATTTAAATCGGTTAAGCATTCAATATGCTGCTGCTCTGTTGACGGTAAGTAAGAATGATATCTTTTTTCGCATTTTTATTGCAAAAAAAGTGAGATACCTATTCGAAAATGAATTGAAGTTCAAATTAATTGCTGTGTCACCGAAATTTCGTTAAACGGGCTTTTTATACATTATCTTTATAAAAAAAAAAATCTTAAAAAACGCACATCACCTCTGCATCGACGCAGTTAATTGAAAAATTTGCTGCTTTCGTATAATAAAAAAAAAAGACCAGTCCTACAATCAACTAAAAAATCTTAATAATAAACAACAATAAAAACGATTAAAGCAATGAAGAGTGTACAATATTTATTAAAATTTTCTGGCAGATTTAGGTCAGATTTTTGCGATAATTCGTTTGATAAAAAATGAAATAAAAAATAATAATAAAGTCGCCAGACTAGGCGAAGGCGAGCAGTTGAAAAAATATATAAAAAATAATAATAATAATAAACTATGTCAACATGCAAAAAACGGCCTGGAAACTACAAAAACAATGAAACTGAAGAATATTTAAGAAGAAAAAACGCCAAAAATGAAGCTAGAATAAGTAAAAAAAGAGAGGCATGTCACGATTTAAGCCAAAAAAGCGGCGACGCGTCGCTTTTTATGCGCCACGAAAGACTAATTCGCTTTTTCCTGTGGTTTCTTTCTTGAAATGAAAGCCGATTTTCGTAATATGCGTAAACTGTTTTTTAGTGTTGCAAACTTAACGGTACACTTTTTATGAAATAAATATAGAGAGATGAAAACTAGCGTAAAAAGGTACCAAAAAAGGTTAAAAACAAAATGAATACAAAAAAGTTATGGAAAAAACTAAATTGAAAAATATATGTATATTATATTTATGGTAGAAAAAAAAAATTAAGAAAAACTCAACTTCAAACTTATGGTAAAAAAAAATTTAAGAATACCTCTACATACACCACACACTATGCAATTTGCGAAAAAAAATCTACGAAAAAATTACCGCAACATGTCACGCTCCAAAAAAGCGGTGATGCGATCGATAAATGCGATCAGTGAGCACGATCAATGAGTGCTCAAAGTGCAAAGCAAGCATAAACAAAAAGTAGAACACAACATAAAAAATATGAAATTCTAAAAAAAATAAAAATAAAAAACCAAAATATACACAAAGCGACGCTAGCGAACGGTGTGCTGTATGCGGCATTTAAGCCGATCTTCAATTGATCGCTATTGAAGTGGGTGAGCTAAGTAGCAAGCGCTTACAAATGCGGCACAACAACACATTGCAGACAACAATAAGCTGCTACATTACAAAAAGTACGCTTTTTTGTACAAAAAAGAAAAAAAATACAAATAAACAAACAAAAAATCGCGCTTTGCAACAAGTTTTCAGTGATCGCCGTCCACTTACATATACACACATATGTTTTTTGCTACTTTGGCATAAATGTATGTATGTATGTAGCCAGACAACAATATGGTAACTGTCTGCTTCACCTGGCTTAAGTAAGGCTTGTGGTAATTGTAGGCAACTGCGTCGCAAGTCATCGATCGCTGTGATCTTTGCTCGTCATTTTCTTACACTTTGTATAATGATCACCGCATTTATAACACATTAAGTGTGCATATAAAAGCACTTATATAGTTGAAGCCGGTTATATTTATAAACGTATGAGTAACTATCATTAAGATGTTATTTAGTGCGCCAACGATCAGTGATCGTTTATAAGTGAGTAACTGAAAACATAAGGTATATAACTATGTGATTATAAAAATCAAAACAAAAAGGTCGTCATCACTACTCGTTGATGTAAAGTGAGTATCAGTAGAGGCAACATATCATTTACCAATGAAATACGATATGAGTATGATCAGTGATCGCGAATCCCTTGAAAGTTATTTTGTAAATCTAAGACCAGTGGATTTTTTCTTGGAACAATATGGTGTCTTGGTCTCAACTGAACTAAAGTAAATATTTTAGTTATAGCAGAAGAGTATCAAATCATCAAATCAAATTAAATATTTCTTCAAATAGATATTTCTAATTATATATTTATTTGAAATATCTAAAATTTTAGTAAAGCAAAAAAATTAAAATTAATTATTTTTAATTCTGAACTACTAGATAAATATTTTTTTGTTAGTAGGGTTGCCATATATTCAACAATATTCAAAATTTCAGGCAAGTAAAACATTAACTTCACGATTTTTAATTCTGTAAAACGCATACTAAAAAATTAAAAAAATGATAAAAAATTAAAAAATGTATCACAAATATGATTGCATTAGGGTTGCCTATTTTAATTTTTTGTTTAATTTTTTTGATGTAATAGTATTTGAACTGCTTTCATTATAAAAAAATTAAATTGTTAAGAAATAAAAATGTAAACAATATTTCGGTGCTATTTTATGACTCTCCAGTCAATTAAATCTTCTACAGTGTTGCCATATGTTTAAAAAATATAAAAAATTTCAAGATGTAAAAAAAGAACTGCATTTCGCATACTTAAACCTTAAAAAAAAATTGTTTATCACAAAAAAATTTCTTTAGGGTTGCCAAAGTTCAACTTGTTATTTAACTTTATATTTTATTTACCATTATTTAAACTATTTTCAGTAGCGCAGAAAATTACTAAGAAATCAAGAATAAATAAAATACTTTGGATACTTTTTATAATCTTTCAATCTACGACTCCGTCAACAAAGTTGCCGTATATTTAAAAAAAAATCGAAATTTCAGAAAAGTAATATACTAGTTTTTTTATTCTATAATTAAGCATACTAAGAAAAAAATACTTATTTATATGTATTTCAAATAAAATTTCATTAGGGTTTTTTTACAATTTATATTTTATTTAAAATTTATGTTAACATTTTTATTGAAGTCTTGCAGTTGTGATAACATGATTTTAGGGTATTACCATTTAAATAAAATTTCAGCAGGATTGCCAAATTTATTTAATTTCATATTTATTATAATATTATTTCAGTCGAAAATTATTGCTGAGAACTTTGGGTTCTGATAACATGATTTCAATGAATTACCATTTAAAATTAAACTTCATTAGGGTTGCCAAATTAATTTTTTTTTGTTTTTAAGTTTATATTTTATTCAATATTTCAGTCCAATTTTTTTTCTAAAAACGTTTGGCTGTGATAACACGATTTTTGGTGATCACCACTTTTTCATAGAGGAATACGAATAAAAAATTTAAACTTAACCATTTTAATCCTAATTCAAACAAATTGTTTAAATCGGACCACTATAGCATATAGCTGCCGTACAAACTGAACGACCAAATCAAGTGCTTTTTACTTGTAAAGGGTACTATAGCTTCGGTGCAGCTTTTTTCTTGTTGTATTTGTATTTTTCACATTACCTATAATGACAACTTTTTTTCCTTGAAAATTACTTCAGGTGTTGAGTAGAGAATTTTTTGCAGATAATTAAATAAGTGGAATAACGCGCAGTGCTTTCAAGTTCACTGGCATGCTCATATATGTAAACACGTAAGTACATAGATCTAGACGGGTATTGTTTGCCAAAACCAGCCTTGACACCGCCTGAGCATGAAGTAATCCATTTTGACACTGATTCACAACTTCAAGTGGCAGTGAAGTCACCATTCTGCCCCATTAGTGCCAACATTGTCACAACTGTTGCGTTGCTGCATAGGAGTGACGGCCTATAAGCGCATACATACATATATACATATATATGTCGCTGTTTATATGTATGTGCATATATCTACAAAGTGTATGGAAAAGTTGTTAAGTACGTAAAGCTCCGGCTAAGTGACAGCGCAGACAAGCGACAAAGCGAAGGAATAATGGAAGTAGACACACACGTGCGCATATATGGACACATAATTAAAACATATACACATTAATATATATTTACATATGTATATACATATATGTGTGTGCGTATCAACAAATGCTTACATGCATGTGTGGCCTTTCAGCCGAGACCTAACATCATTACCAGAAAATTATTTAAAAACAAAAAACATTTTTTCTCCAACACTCGGCGGCAGCGTATTTGTCTCAGCTGTCTTGTAGGCTGTCAAATTTGTCTCGAGTCATATAACGCTTACATTAAGCCCGTGTAAAGTGTTGTACGCCTAATTAAAGGGCCACGACGTTATGTTATGCGTTCCTAGAAATACATTAAATTAATTTATTGTTGTTTTTGCTTTTTTACACAATTAATACGCCATTCGTTTCCACTTCAGCTCAAAGTTCATTAATTTGTCTGCGCAAAAGTCAACACTGTACGCCCCCTCCGCCACAAAATTGAAAGGCGCAACACTTAAACGTTACAGCTAAGTGTCAAAATTGAGCACTTTAAAAGCACACAAAGCCGCTCTCAATTAAAGCTGCCTCATTGTTAAGGCTTATTTGGTTCAAACTCTGCAGGCTGACAAAAGAATTGAAAAACACAGGAAAAAAGTGTCCAAATTAAGTGATCAGCAGCTAAAAAACAACTCTATTATAATTATTTACAACATTGTTTACGCAAAAGAAACCCAAAGACGCGGTGGACCGCGCTTAAGTGTCGGAAATTTAAATGGTTTAACTTTAGGTTGCCTTAGAAAAATATTTCTAGCTAACCTTGCTAGAAATAAACACTAATTTGCGTGTGTTAAAAGAACCCATCTTAAACCATTCTTGGAATTACGGGAATATTTCCTGGAAAATCTTGTTTAAAGCTGCTTAACATGATTTTTTACCATGTAAGAGAAGAATAGATGAATCTTTTTGTGTACTAATCTAAAGAAATAACGTTTATAGTTGTGAGTTTCCTAACACAAAAGTGTAATATATTCAATAGCCTTTTCGCACAGGAGTTAATTGAACAATTAACCGGTCTTTGCTCAACTAAAGTGCTAATTTAGATTGATTAACCATACAAAATAAAAATCCGATCTAAATGGAATTGATATCCAGTTGAAAATCTGCGGGTGGTTGTCCTCGCTATAAATTTGACTATGTTAAACTCTGCCGGTTGTTGTTTTGGCTGTAAAGTATGGCCTCGAAAGTTGCTATCATACTCAGAGAATCTGAGTTTCTAAATTAACATTTGGCTGTGATAAACATTAGGAAATCTTCACGAAACACTCACATCCTGTGACTTTATACCGGATCTTTTGGCTCATACTGCAACCTTCAGAGAAGGGACTCTATACACTCTGATAACAGGGCGACTATATTAGCATTGAGCTCACTAACCGTACATTCAAGCAATACACTTTGTGATAAGACTAGTATGGATGCTAGCTACAGCGGAATCGCAGACAACCATAAAGTTGATGAGTTGGCAGGTAAAGGAACATCAACCATGTTATAAGTAGAACGAAAACAGATCTTTGCTTTGCTGTTGTCGTGCGTTTTAATCACAAAAACTTGGCCAAGGCAGGGCCAACATTTTTTCTTCTGTTGATTCTTTTGGCTCAATATCGATCGTAAGAGGTCCAGTGAGCTTTTTGTCCTCAGTAACGCAAGCCTCTGTCTAGGTTTGGGGATATCATACCAAATTGGAATAGATCTCTAACGCCTAAGCAAATTTTTATAAGATCTTTGGATCAGCCATCAAACCTAACCTCAGTAAGAACTTAATTATTGCAGGAAAATTTTGTCATAAGCTCGGGTTTGTGATTTGTGTATACCTAATGAGTTGCTCAACAAACTCGTATTTTCAATTTGGTATGAAAATTTTAAGTTATATTAGTTCGTAGGAAAGCTTACACTCGAGTTTATTGTTTATGATGATCTCTTATTATATTTAGTATTATTTATGAATGTACAAGTTTAATCTTAAATTTTTTACAATGCAGAGTCAAAATTCATAAAAACAAAAAAGTTGTGCTTAAACGGTTAAACTCCGTTTTTGTATGATAAGCACCATAGAATGATTTGAAAATTGGCAACGTTGCTAATTCACTTTCTGGCTCTGATTTAGTGTTTTAGATCGAGATATGAGTATAACTCAACACATTGTATCAATCTAGTATTAGATGTAAGGTAGTTCTCGATAACTGTCCCCTTAACCACTGTAGCCGAGTCGGTTGGGTTCGCGGCTATACCCAAGTCAGCGACCGAGTCAAATTTAAGATTATGGAAATAATGATTCTCTAGTGAATGTCTCTTGGTAGATAATTTTAATTAGAGCTTATTTATAAAACCATAGAATGATATGAAAATTGGCAACGTTGCAACAAAATTAACTTCACTTTTCCTGCTCTGATTTGGTGTTCTAGACTGAGAAATAGATAAAGCTCAACACGTTGCATCAATCTATTGTTTGATTAGTTGTAAAGGATTCTTATCGATCCTTCTGAGATAAATTTATGGGTGATGGCATCAAGATCAATTAGAAAAGGTTCCTTAAAGCTTTAAGCTTCGAAGCACTTGCTGAGTTACGGAAGCCGTAAACGTTATTAGAGTGATTTTTCTTTGCCTTTAATTTCCTTTTTGAATACGAATTTTATATTATCGTTATTGTTCGATATCGTAATTGAAATAAATTTTAAAGTTTATACTTAAGCTTTAAGCTCTTTTATGTAATTTTTAGAAACTTTGATTGGTTCTCTCGATCATCTCAAGTAACACACAAACGGAGCTCTATGTAAAACGGCTTAAGCGCTTTTCTACATTTCCACTAAATATCCCAACAATATACGAATAGAGTGATACCTATATCCACATTTGCATATAATATACATATGTATGTATTAGTTGTTTAGCAATGCAAGCAAGCAAATATTTATCTTCCAATCAAGTAACCTTCATATTATACATTTATCGATGTGTGTATGTGTATGTGTTTACAATGTCAATCGTTCATCACTTTCAGCTTTCAGCTTTGTTCTTACTATATTGGCATGTAAATGTTGTGTGTAGATATGTTTGTATATAGTTCGGATATTTGGTTATGCGCCAAATGGCAAATACAAAACAGAAGATTGTGCTGAGCCGACAAACCGCAACTGGGCGCTCATCAATTAGTGCACTAAAATCAACAACGAGCTTTAGCTGGCTTTTGTACTCGTATGCATGTACCTGCCACCATGTGGCATATAAATATTGTTAATACTCATGTACATACAAACAAGCAAACATGTCGTTTATTTATGCAATTTAAAAGCATATGTGCATCTAACGGTTGCTTTGACGGACAGTCAATCACTGGAATTAGTTGCAACGACGACGGCCGTTAAGCAAATGTTTAAGCAGATAGACGGGGGGGAGTATGCAAATGTTTCTCAAGTCATCTCTATAATGAGCATATGGCGAAGGTTATATGAAAATTCTTGTGAAAGTGAATGAGATTATAAATTTAATAAATTTACAAGACCCTGTTGATTTCAGAAATTTTTTTGATGTGAAAGAGCTATCCTGTCCATCCAAACAATTGTATAATAGAGGTTGATTCCTTGATATTCCCATACTTGAAGTAACCTTGTTCCTCTTCAGTTTTGTGATTTGGTTAGCAGTCATTTTATAATCAATTTTGAAAAATATGCCTTTTCCTTTAGTGAGGTTATAAAAGGTTATTGGCTTCTCTAAGGATTGTTTACTTCGCAAAAAGTAGACAAAAGGGTCATTGACCTTAGAAAGGGTTATTGCCTTGGCTAAAGGTAAACAAAAAAGTCGTTGACCTCGGGGTTTTGTAATGGCTAAATGTAAACAAAAGGTTTATAGACCTAACTAAAGGGTTTTTTCCTCAGGAAGGATTGCTACTTCGCCATTGACCCAAGGAAGGGTTGTTGAATTGACTAAATGTAAGAAAAATGGTCATTGACATCCGGTTGTAGACTTGGCTAAAGGTAAACAAATCGGTTGTTGACTTAGCTAAAGGTAAACAACAAGGTTATTGACCTAAAAAAGGGTTGTTGGCTAAGCTTAAGATAACACTACCTTTACCAAAGGCATACAAAGAGTTAGTGATCTCACCAAAGCTCATTGACCCATGAAGTATTGTTGTGAACTTGAAGAAAGGTAAACAGAAATGTCACGAAGTTATTGACTTCAGGAAGGGTTATTGATATTGCTAAAGGTAAACAAATGGGTAATCGACTTCACCTCGCTAATGGTCATTGACCCGGGAAAGATTTTGGCAAGGGTAAACAAAAAGATCGTTGACCACGCATAGGGTGCATGGCATTGCTAAAAAAAAAGGTTGCTGACCGCACTAAAAGCTGTAATGTTTGGAACACTAACGAAGTAGGAAAGGTAAGTCTAGACGTAGAATTCATAGGTATTGCATACTGATTGACTAAGCTTAAGGCAAAAATCGAATCGAGTACTTATGGTACTTATTAAACAAATAATCTATGTGCTCAAATTATTGTCTATAGAGATAGTATGGAAGTTTATTTCACTGACTTTGGATACAATGCTATTTCTAGTTCCCTCTTCTACTAATAATTTTAATCTACCTACAAAATCCAGTTCATAGCTTCTGCCAATAGCTTGGAACATAGCGCACACCTTTGCGGGAACTGATCGGCTAAATTTCAAAAACCATTCCTATAAACTTCTATGTGGGTACAGAAGCCACAATTTTCAAACCCAAAAATATATGACCAAAGGATAAGTGCTACAAGCTATAGAATCGCTAAAGTGACATCATCTTAACAGTTAAGTTGACAGATTGATTGATTAACAGCAGTCCACATTGTCAAAACAGACAACTTTCTAAAAATCAACTAAAAAATTACGACTTTTTTGTGAGTCAGTAATGGTACTATACTATATGTTACACAAATGACAACGAAATGTGAAATAATTGCCTCCAAAACAACTGATTAAATACATACTATATAAAAACAACATCTGTTTCGGGTGCATTTATGCATTTATGACCTAATTCGTGTGACACACTCACTTAAAAGTCTATATTTTTTTGTCAGTCTGAATTAATAACATTTACATTACTCAGCACTAATGATGCTTAACGGTGTCAAAAGCAAAACTTTGTTGTTTCAGCTTCACCTGCATTGACACGGTGATGCCATCCACACAAGCGCTTCATTTGCTGTCGGGCCGTTAACGTAGAATGCGATCATTTTAGTGTTTTCGAATGAGAATATGAGAAAAAGTGTAATGCGATCATCGGTGACAATTCAGCAGTGACACTGACACAAATTTCTTGCACGATAAATTTTCATATTTGTTTTTTCACATGGCGGTGATGAGTATGAAAATCAGGTTTTTTTTAAGTTTTTTATACAAGTATTGAAAACTGGCGGATTTTATGGTGGGTGACAATAATATTTAATAAACAAATTTTCTTATGAGTTTTTGGTAAGAAAATTCTAAATTAAGTTCCTAATAATACGAGTAGAGTAGTCGAATACTTCTAATTAAATAATTAATATATTTTAATAAATTATAAATACAAATTTATTAAAATGTTTTGTAAATTTATAAAAAAAAAAGTAAATTTTTTAGTTTTTATGAAGAAAAATTAATATTTCAGTTATAAAAAATAAATAATAAAAAAATTAAATTAAAAAATAAAAATAAAATTAAAATGAAAATTAAAAAATTAAATTTTTTTAAATCCTAATACTTGTTTGAATTAGGAAAAAAAACAATTTTTATAAACTTTATAAAATAATATATTTTTTTATTAATTTCTACCTTAAAAATTTCTTAGAAAAAAAATTAAAAAAAAAAAATAATAAAAAAAAAATTATAATAAAAAAAAATATAAAATAAAAATTATAATAAAAAAATATAAAATAAAAATTAAAATAATACTAATTATTCCGAAAATTAAAAAAATAAATTTTTTTAATCCTAAAATTTGTTGAAATCAGAACAAAAATATTTTTTTTATAAACTGTAAAAAGTAAGATGATATTTATTTTAATTTAAAAAATATATATTTTTTTTAGATTCAGGAAAGAAAATTATATAATTAGCTTTTATGAGTAACACCTTAAAAAGTTTAAATAATTTTCAATCAAATAAAGTGTTTTTAATAAGAAAAAAAAAGAACAAAAATATGTGATACAAAACGAAAAAAAAAATATTTCATTTAAAAAATATATTTTTTCAAAAAAAGATTTTAAAAATTAGAATCAAAATAAAAAAATTATAGATCTTATAAATTATTTATAAATAAACAATTTGTTTTTTGTTTTTGGGGGAAAAATTATAATTTTTGGTCTTAAAAAAATTTTAACACTTTTCAACAAAAAAAAATTAGTTTTATAAAATAAAAAATAAGTAAAAATAGTTTAGTTTAAATTATAAAAAATTTTCATAAATTAAAAAAAAAATATTAACAATAAAAACATTTGATTTTAAAAAATAAAAAAAAAATGTATAAATAAATAAAAAAATACAGTTTTGTTTTTGTAAATTTATAATTCATTATTATTATTTTTTCTTTTTTACGAAAAATACCATACTTTTTTAAAGAATTAAACTAAAAAATAAATGGTTTTTAAAATAACCTAAAAGTTTTGAAAATTAAAAAAAAAAAAAAATACAAAGTTATTTAATTTTAAAATTTTTTTAATTGTTAAAATTATTTTTTTTAATTGAAAATATAAATCCTGATTTTTTTTAATGAAAAATATTTTTTTTTAATTGTAATAATTTTTTTTTTTTAATTTTATTTAATTATTTTTTTAAATTTTATTAAATTTTCTTTTAATGTGCTTACCCATTTTTTCGATATTCCATTTAAGCACCGAAAATTTCACATTCCAATAATTACATACACAAATTCCATTATTTTTATGTTGTTGTTATTGTATTCATATTCCTACTCACATTTTGTAAATCCTAGTACATAATTGCTACAACGTGGGTGCCAGCTAAATCAATAAGCATTTAGTGACCACAGCGATTATAAACCCACCTACAGCACTGGGAACCGGCATGTGGCAACCTACATTGTATTCACTTACACACATACATACATACATGCATTTGCATATATAATATATAGAGTGCACAGTACGTCTGTATTTTGTGCTTCAGTCGATATGCCACTGTGCGCTGTGTTGATGTAATTTGTGTGCAGCATTATTGCATTAGCGTCAAATTCAATTGCGTTCTACGGCATAATTGCTTGTTGCAGCAATATATGTAAGAGCATATGTTGCTATATACTATGTATATATATATATATACAGAGGGTATATTGAATTAGGAAATAAATATTTGTTGTTAGCGGCAGTGAATTTTCGTGCGAGGAATAATGGTCGCTAGCTACTAAAATTAAGTAATTTTTGAGAGTTTGCTATTTTTGAGGTGAAAATGCTCGTTAAAAACGAAAATATTATTTTGAACATGAATTACATAATCTGTGTTTGTTTTTTAATATTCATTCCTTAAAATCCCGTGTACATTGCATGTGCTTGCAACTCTTATTTGAACTTTTTGACTGCTTTCATTAACATTTCAAGCACCGCACACTTGCTCTTTGTGAGTGACATACCTATATATGGTATATTTCGTCTGCGTAAAACTTCTTCCCTGCTAACAAGCTGTGTGTAATTTTAGCTGATTTTACTTTTACTATATAATTTTTTGCGATTTTTTCCAACACGCTGACGGCTTGTGAGTTTTATCACACTAAACTTCCGGCTTCATTCATTCAGCGATATGAGTAAATCTAAGCGCGCTTAGTACATACAAGTATACACATATTATATATTAGTGACAAGTACCACGCTCACATATAGTACTACGCTTGCCAATCTACATGCAAAGTGTTCAAGTCATACTTTGCACGCAAATAAGGCGGCTGAGACTCATATATTCGCGAGTAAAGCGTCCGCAGTCTGCAATGTCTATGGATTCGCGATGCTCATTTGGTAAATAGGTGGTTTAAATCTTGACTGATGCTAAGCTTCAAATTATTAAAAATAATATGTTTAATACCGATCAACAATCGGTTTGCAATATTCAGCTTTCAAGTGTTTTTGACAGAGAAGAAAATTATGCACAAATCGCATCAAACGTGCAAAGGGTCTTAAGAACTTTAATGCAGCTTTATATTGTCGGTGAAATTCTACTAAACATCTGGCTAAAAACATATGCTGCTCATTTATTAAAACAATAAAAGTCATTCACTCAAACCTTCACTCGCTTTCTCATAATGCAACACTCTTTCAATTCGCCAAAATGATTTTCTCACATGCGACTCGCCACAGCCGCTTAGCCGGTGCTCCAAAAAGCAGCTGGCACGTACTGATATGTTTTTTTCTCACAACCTCACAACCTCTATATGTGTGCCATAGCCGTACGGCTTGCCGATTATCGGCTGTTGACAGCCGGCTGCCGGTGTCTCCGCAAAATAAATTCTCAAAGCAAGTGGCAGGTTGCTTTTTCTATAGTTCTATGAGGTTTCCGGCTTCTGATTTCTTTCTGTATTATTTGCTTTATTTATCACTCTCGATTTGGATTTGTATGTGTAAGTTTTCATTTATATCAAAAAAGGCATACAGTAACAGGCTGCTTGGAAATGAATGCCCTGTAGGAAAACTTTGATGAGTACATATACGCGAAATTTTTGAGATATTGTACTGAAATTTTGCACACGCACTTTTCTTTACAAGGTACTAATCATTTGGCGAAACCACCGATATCGGACTATTATAACATATAGCTGCCATACAAACTGAACGATCAAAATCAAGTTCTGGTATGGAAAATTTTTTTGATTGGTGAGATATCTGCATGAAATTTGGCATATATTATTATTTCAGATATCCCTACAATATCCGAGGATTTTGTTCCGAACGGATCACTATAACATATAGCTGCCATACAAACTGAATGATCAAAATCAAATATTTGAATGGAAACCTTTTTCGAATGATGAGATATTTTCACGAAAGTTGGCATGAGTTATTTTAAAGGGTAGCACTGCAATCTGATAACATTTTGTCCATATCAGTTTACTATAGCAAATTCTATCTCAAAACAATTATTGAAAATTGCAACAAACCTGTGCACTACTAGCCACTACTAGCTTAAGCACTTTTTATTTGTCCGATTTCCATTCATTATTCAATCAATCTTAACTGCTTCTAGTCATTACGCTAAATGCACTTACGCTGTTTAGCCTTTTAAGCACTTTTTCTGTGCAATTTTTTCCTACAGACCACTTTTCTATACTTTGAGCATAGCGGCACATACCTAACGCAAGCATGTGTGCGCGCACTAGTCTCACTTTCTGCACCCATGGGCCCATGACTTGCACTTGACATTGACATTGAATGTCGTTTGTCGAGCACTTCTGCTACTGTCAAGCGAGTTCGCTCACTGTTGCTGACATTGGGTGATGTTGCTTGACTGCGATTTTTTGCTGCTTTCCGTGGTGACAATGATTTTTTGCACACAAACACACACATATCAATAAATATGTAAGTACGTAGATCTTTTACACACGGAAAAATAGAAAGGCCTAAAGCATTGTTTGTACTTATAAGCACTTATGTTAGTGGACGCTATGGAACTGTGTTTTTGTTGGCTGTATATTTTTTGCGACATTTGATATGATTTGATGCTGGTGTTGAAATACAGAAAAATTACAATAAAATAAATAAAAGTGGCTTAGTACTTTTCGATAAGTGGTCCTAAAGGGTCCGATATCGAAAATGATCTTCTGTACTTTTGGTCTTATAAGTTTATATATAGAACATTATCTTTGGATAAGGATTCCTATAAAGTGTTAGAGAAAGAGTCTTATAAAGAACTTGTTACTTTTGAATAAGCTGTGCCAAAGGCTCTTTATAAAACATAATTTTTGGTACTTTAGGTTAAGGATTCTATAAAGTTTTATAACAATCAACGATCTTCGATATTATAGGATAAAGGGGTGATATAGGATTCTACATAGAACACGAGCACAGATTTTTTTGGATAAGGGGTCCTGTAGGATACTATATCGAAAATGATATTTGCTCTTTCAGAAAATATCTTCTGTATTTTTCGATAAGAGGCTCCATGGGGTCTTATATAGAACAAAACCTTTGGTATTTTTCAATAAGACGTGCTGTAGAGTGCTATAACGAAAATGATCTTTGGAGCTTTTGGATAAGGGTTCTATTAGGATTCTATATCAAAAATTGTTATGGCTACTTTTGGATACGGAGTTCTCTAAGATTCTATCTAGAATGTGATGATTGTTAATTTTGGATAAGAGGTCTTCCCATATAAACATGATATTTGGTATAAATATAAGTAATATGGTAGAGAAGGTGGATCTAAATAATTATGAAAGTAGTCGAGCAGCAGAGCTATGGAAGATGACAACTTCTGATGAGTCGATGAAAAACGACGAAAACCGCAGTCGATGGAATGAGTTGTACATGATATACGACGACATGGACATAGTCCGTATGGAAGAAAATACTCCAGCTCTGATAGTATTTGACGCAGTACCCGCTGAGGGAAGCAGAGGAAGAGGAAAATCTCCACTCCGTTGGAAAGACCAGGTGGAAAGAACCTGGCTACACTTGGAATCTTCAATAGCCGCCAAACAGCGAAAAGGAAGAACGACTGGCGCGGTATTGTAAACTCGAAAGAAGAAGTCAAATAGCTTTAATCCGTTTTTCGGAAGTTGTGGTGGTAAAAATTATGAGCAGTGCGAGCAGAGGCACCTTCTTTGACCTCCCACATATAAAAATCACCGCGAAAAATTTTGATGTTGTAAAGTATAGTCTACAAAACACAAGAAATAATCTTTTATCGATGCGAGTCCCTCTACCGTCGAGACGTAGCCGCAAATCAGTCAAACGACCGTACTTTGAGACAGACGTAAGCGTTGTAAAGTCCACTTTTTCATTTTTTGATGTGTTCATTGAATTTCTTTGATAGATCGCAGGACGAATGAGTATCCTGCAGTGTACAAGATATACGCTAAACAATTCAATGGATTTTCAATCGGAATATTATAAAACTGTATAATATACTTCAATAACCTTAATTTTCTCCCAACTAAAATAAGTTTCGACAAAGAAAGTGTATGCAAATAAAAAATAAGCTGAGTAATAAACTGCTAGAATATCGCTCAGCAACGATAGTATTTACGTGACATGATTTCATTGACTAAATTGATATCGTAGTTTTGTTCCAACAATAATCTTCACTTTCTTCACAACATAAAGAAACTTAATCTTGTGGAAGGTGTAAAACTGAAAATAGAAATATTCTTCTATATTCCTTACACACTTTGGAAGAATTCAAACGAAAACACAATAGCGATTATCCGCTTTTCCTGTTGTCAATATTTTGCATTTTTCTTCAACCATATAAATATTGAAATATTTTAGAAATTGCTTATCTTCTGCACTATATCAATAAATTCTCTTTGGTATATGAAAAAAAACAAAAAAAAAAAACGAAACATAATGCATCACCTTCAAAGGTTCCGGCGATAAAGGAATTTCCAATGGTTGGCATGCCAGGGCGTATGAGTAATGCAAAAGGATGTATGGCTGAGTGGGTGTGTGCAAAGTGTAAAAGATAAAAGAAGAAGAAATTGTTATACATGCTTATATTAGAGTATGCCATTGCAATAACAAAAACAACAAATAACTTCACATGCGCTAAAACAATGCGTTGCAACAACAAGTTTATTTGATGCAAGGCAAATATGCAAAAGTAGACAAAAGTAGTGCATGGCCCTGTGTATTGTAAGCAGAAATTCTTTACTTTATACGTGTGTGTGTGTGTTCTTAAAAAGGAGCTGCTATGTGAGTATAAGTGCGTATTGGCAAATTGAACAGTACAAACGCAGGTGACTCCAAACGAAGGCAGCGAATATGCTGTTGGCATATACACATATTTTTTGTAGTTGTATATGTGTTTTTGTGTGTGTGCTGGTAGTTGTAGGTCAAAGGGAAATGCAATTTATTTGCAGCGTGGTATGCCGAAGACGCTCAAGTATGTGGCAGCTTACGCACACAGGCAAACATTGCTTTGTTGCATAATTGCAAATACAGCGGCATGTGTCAGTATGTATGTGAACCGTTATTTATATTTGCCCTAGTAATTGTGGTAGCTGAGTGACAAACAAGACGAATTGTTGGCTGCACAAAATTAGAATTTTCGCTTTGAGTTATGCCGATAGAGAAAAGCGAGCACATGCAAGCATACTTAGACATAATAGAGTTAGTATGGACGTATATACGTGGAAAGTATAGACGTATGCTCTATATATAAAGTGCGAGACGGCCTTTGGCGTTGACGAGTAACGAATTAGTTCTTACTAGCGACATTGTCTTGATCAAAACAACCTTCAAGCAGCATTATGTTGACTTAATAAGACATTTTTATTGGTCAGTTTGTATGGCAGCATTATGCTATAGTAATCCGATCTGAACAAATTAATCGGAGATTGTAGTGTTGCTTTGGAAAATAATCTGTGCCAGTTCTCGTGACGAAATCTTGACAAATAAAAATAATTTCCATACAAGAATTTGATTTTGATCGGTCAATTTGTATAGCAGCTATATGCTATAGTAGTCCGATCTGAATAATTTCTTCTGGGATTGTAAGATTGGCTTGCAAAATAATCTATACCAAATTTTGTGAAGATATCTTGTCAAATAAAAATGTTTTCCATACAAGAAGTTTATTTTGCTCAATCAGTTTATATGGCAGCTATAAGTTATAGTGCGCCGATATAAAAGTTTTCTTCCCCAATTCTAGCGCTGGCTTGGAAAATAATTTTAGCCAAATTATAGCAGGATATATTTTCAAACAAAAAAGTATTCCATGCAAGGGCTTTATTTTTTTCGGTTGGTTTATATTGGCAGCTATACTTTATAGTGGTTTGATCAGAATAATTTGGGCGCATGTGCTAGCGTTTAGTCCAACAATAATCTGTGCCAAATTTTGTGAAGATACTTTGTCAAACAAAAAAGTTTTGCATACAAGGACTATATTTTTTTGGGTTGGCTTTTACGACAGCTATGCGCTATATTGACCCGATCAGAACGATTTCTTCGCAGATTGCATTATTGTCTTAAGCAATTATACACGCCAAATTTCGAGAAGATATCCTGACCAATAAGAAAGTTTTCCATACAAAGACTTGATTCCGACCATTCGGTTTATATGACAGCACTATGCTATCGTGGTCCGATATCGTTAAGATAAAACTATTTTTCTGCTTTTTACGAAGCTCAGCTTACGAACTTCTCGAGATTGAATATTTTTCAAGCTCAAATATTTTTCAATTCATATAATTCGAAACGTTTCTTACAAAAAATTTGACATACAAACATTTTTGTTATTTTTAAGTTCATGAATTTCTGCGATTTTCCTTTAAAATTCATCATTATATTTGGTTTGCTGCCGAACAACCTCTTTTCTTATTCAACACTGTCTCTCCCTAGCGTACTAGTTCGATCCTATATCAAATAGTTTGTAGAAATTCAAATACTGTCTTCCCCAATTTTCGCTGCTAGAATTCCAAAAGTATATATGACTGCACATGTATATACTTATGTACAGCATTATTTACATTTGCCTGCATTTCTGCATGATTGTCTGCCTCAACTTGCGATCGCACCTTACGTAATCATGCATATTGCTGACAAATTTATTCACTTACACAAATTGTTTATTTGATTGTTCACACAAATTATATAAGTAAATGTAGATAAGCTGGCTAACAATATATACAAGTACATATATACTTATATACATATGTACATATCTACACAATTATGCGTTTGCTCCGGCAAGCAAAGTGTGCATGCCATTCATCTCGTAGAATGTTGCATATGGCAAATTGCAATGCAGTTGCGCTCCTGCACTCCTACCTCTCTCTCTCTCTCTTCCTCTCTCTATCATCAAGTTATTCCACTTTTGAAATGTCATACCAATTTGCTACAGCGCTTTACATATCTGTTCGCCACGTCTGTTGAGGGAAATGGTTACGTTAACTAGAAAATTGGATTCACACCATTGTATGTGCTGAGCACACTCAAATGCATACATATAAAGTACATATATGTGTGTGGGTATGCATGATGAAGTTCAGTAAGCAGCAATAATTCCGCAGATCAATTGAAAATTGCCGAAATTCACTTGTAGTCCCTAACTGTTTGTACTTGGCATGTAATCGATTCGTGTATTTTGCAAGGGTATGCGGCTTTGAGTGAAAATATTTTGCATTTACGTATGTATATGTGTATGTAAATATCATAGTTACATGATATCATCATTGTGCGAATATTTTAGGTCTAAACTGGCAGCAAAGCCGTTTGAGATTGTGTGAGATATGGTTTATTTATTATAGTCTTCAGAGCATGAAATCACCTTTGGAAAAAGGTTTGAATATCAGGAGAAGTAATCTATATTTCTACACGGCTAAAAAATGACTGGTGGACCATTGAAGCGGGTTTGAAAATTTTAGAAAAATACGCTTTCCTTGAAAAATATGTCCTGAAATTTTCTTGTGATTTTAAAATTGTTTCTAGTATGACAGGTTCAAGTCTCTGCTAATCGGAATCCAGGAGAAATATACTATGTTTAAATACGGCATACAAATTAATTGTGAGCCCTCGAAGCAGACCTCGAAAGATTTGACAAAAAAACTTAAAAAAAATATAATCCTAGCCTACTTTCTTGGAAGAATACATTCTAAATTTTTTTGGTATCAAAATCACTTTCAATATAGTAGTTTCAAAACTCTACTAAAAGAAATTCAGGATAAATAATGTATATTTGTATACAGCATACAAATTAATGTCGATTTAAAAAAATAATAATAATAGTCCTAACGAACTTTCCCAGAAAAATCTGTATAGAAATTTTTTTGTGGGTTTAAGACTTTGCTAATTTAAATTCAAGAAAAATAGTGTATATTTGTATACAGCACACAAATTTACGGTGAGTTAAAAAAAATATATAATCTAGCGAACATTCGTAGAAAAACCCGTCCTTAAATTTTTTTTTGGTTTTAAAATCGCTTTCAATATGGTAGGTTCACAACTTTGCTAACTGAAATCCAGGAAAAAAAGTGTATATTTGTATACAATCTACAAATTAATGAGAATTCAAAAAAAGAAAATGTATATTTTCCTAGAAAAATGCGTGTTGTTATTTTTTGAGATTTTTAAACGTTTTTAGTTTGACAGGTTCAAGCCTCTGCAAATTGAGTATGCTCTCTGTTAATTGTTTCTATACTACTTGATTTAAATGACATATGAAGTTCAATGTTCTCGCGATCATATAAAAAGTTGTACCGATCTAAAACAAAATTTTTATCGATTCGATTTGCGCGCGAAACTTATTTGATCCGGTTCTCACAAAAAATCGTAGAGAACTTTCTTAGAAATATATTAAATGGTTTATAAATGCTTCCGGCATCTCAGGGCAACGTCACTTTGAACTGATAATGATTTTCGAAGAATACTTGACTAACCCATAACAATAACAGTAATTCTAACGATGTAGTCACAATTTCAATAACTAAGTTCCAGCTGATGTCGAACACAAAAGTTTAAGCTTTTTTTGAAATATTAGTTGGTGTATATAGAGTGAAAACGAGCGAAGAATATTTAATTTTCTAAAAAAAAAATATAAATATGTTGGCTGCTTCGTTGTATCATTTGTAAACCTTAATGAGTTTAAATGTTATTGAGGAATGCTCGATCAAAATCAAGTCCTTCTCTAGAAAAATTTTTCATTTTACAAGATATTTTTACTAAATATGGCATAGATTATTTCCAAAGGCAATGACTGTAATATCCGAGCACATTGTTTAGATCAAATCACTATAATATATAGCCACCACACAAACTGTTCGATCAAAATCGTGTCCTTATAAGGACAATTTTCTTATTTTACAAGATATCTTCACCAAATTTGGCATAGGTTATTTCCTTAAGCGTTGATATAATCTCCGCATATATTGTTCAGGTCGGACTACTATAGCATATAGCTACCATACAAACAAACTGATCCAAATCAGGATAAGCTTCTTTTTATAACTTTGTATGCTATAAGAAATTCACTTGTGAAGTTTTTTATATTTCCGATTAACGTTTTTTCCTGTTAGTGTATTGTTGTTGTTGTAACATATAAAATATGTGCGAACACAAAAATATTTCGTGTTCCAGCCGATCCGACACTTTCTGAAACTCTTTAAATTTTTTCGTATTTTATTCACTCACCAAAAAAACATTGCTTTTCAAACACCCTGTATCTACATAACTAAACAATTTTTTGCTTGCATATTTTGTAAGTGGCGCCACATCATTTACACGTTGCGGCGCTCACACGTTTTTACGACGCGCCGGTATTCCTATTCACATTTGCTTGTTAAATGTTTAAAATCACAGTCTATGTATGGTATATACAATAACAACAAAAACATAAAAATAACAAAAATATTGTTGTATGTCAAAATTATGGTTATTGTTATATTCATTTTACACAGTTAAAGCTGTTTCGCTTGTGGTTGTTGTTGTTGTTGTATTAGCATTGCTGTCAACTCGAATCCGTCAATTTAAGCATTTACGAATGGCTATCATTAATGTTTATTATTGCCTTTATTGGCTTAAGCACATAGTTATTTTTGGTGTTTTTGTTTTTGTTATTGTAGTTTAAGTTTTTATTGTTGTATTTTTGGTTTTTGTTGTTTTTCTTGCTGGCAATTTCAATTGCACGGCAATTCGCTGCTCTCTGGTCGCGTACTTTTTGTAAGCATGTTGTATTGTTGTTGTTTGCTTTTGTTGTTGTTGCTGTTGCTGTTGCTGTCACTGCATGGCTGTCCAAATAATAATTACCACCGCCGCATTGCGTTCGCCATGAATAATTTCACGCGACTTGTCGGACAGCGCTCGTTATAAGCCTAAATATTTACGACCTGCCAATAAAGTGGCGCTTTTGTTGTTGCTAGTTTACATGTGTTGTTGTTGGATTTTTTTAAAGCTATTATTGTGGTATTTCTTCAAAACTCGTTTAGGCAGGTGTGTCTGCACATATTTGTATATTTACATGATTCTGCCGATGTGGTAAGCTCGAAGCTGCAGGGTTGTATTTTGGCAATTGTAAGATTTAGTTGCCAAACCAACTACAGTTCGAGTCTCAAAGAAACTATATTCTCTATTTTCGATACATCTGCTTCTTCTCCTTTATTGGATAGAGTCATGTGTGAAGTTCACGCAAGTAAGAAAAGTTCTCTGAGCGCCATTCTCTTGGGAGTGGCCAAAAACGATTATTTTAAAGATGGCTGAAGCAGCTTACGACTTCCGGTGCAAGTATCCTCCGAGTAGCCAAAAACATCTGTTTGAAGGTGAGCTAAAGTAAGAAGACGAATCATTCCTCCTTTTGAGGCCACGTAAAATCCACCCCCATTGAAGAGGACGCAACATCCTCGAATTTTCGATAAATCTTTTCTTATAATCGTAAATAAGTTAGAACAGATATGTGCGATGATGTGTCGGTTAGAACATTCTTCAATGTCGATTTTAGCTTTTTTAAACTAGACTAATCTATTTGAGGTTCTCAGAATTCTTAAATTATTTGGAGAAGATAAGCTGTTAATACTTCACACTATATACCAGATACAAATATTTTCCTAAAATTCCAAGGTGGAACACAAGGCCTCAGTTAATATCTCTTACCGTTACAAAATTCTTTTATGACTACCATTATTATCTATGAATCAACAGTTTATTAATCCGATTTGCACAGCTTATTTTAATCATTAGAAATTTTTCCAAAAACAAAACGATATTACCGAAAGAACTTTGCTAGGAGACATCCCCTTCTACACACAGTCATTCGATCACTGATGTTCAGGAAGCTGTAAATGTCCACTCAACAACTCAAAACTCAACTCAACATCTTCAAAATATATCCATTTTATCGAATCAGGGGTTTATATTGATTCTCCTCATATTCAGTGCTGGCTTAGTCTCAATATGGAACCCATCATTATGAATAGATAAATATCCGTAGATAGCTATAATCCTGTTCTGTCTTAGAATATATGGTCTTACTATGAAGCTAAAGAGATACATGTCACTACTAAACTTTGTCATAAGACAGCAAATTTCCAGCTCGGGTGTGCTACCACCCATAGCGAATGTCAACTCTTCAAATAGAGTTTACGCTTCTACAATTTGGGAAAGTAAGGGCAGTTGCTACTTCTGCTGGTTAAAATACTTGAAAACCAAATTTTTCATAGAAATATCTGATGATTTCTTCCAGGTTCAAAGAATTAAACTGCTCAAAATGAGATGATGGTCACAAAATGAGCAATGGACTCCTCCGCTTTTATATTCTTACGGACTTTTGACCCCGCGGTCTCTACGGCCTTTAGATTACTGCGGACTTTTTAGTTGTATTTTGGATTTCTGTTCTGCGAGTACCTTTGTTAGAACAAAAAAGCCTTAGCTTAGATGTGAAAGAAGCAAGTTGTTATATATGATACGCTAGAAAATATGTTTCATGTTCTCGTCATCAGGTTGGCACTACAATCGAGTCTGGACTTTAGTTGCTTCGGAAAGCCTTCGCCAGTTGACTTTGTTTTGCGCACGGCGCGTCAGTTGGAGATTTACATTTCATCAGTTCTGTATACACTTGAAACTTTCCTCTAAAGAAGTATTGTCTTTTTCTTCGCCGTTCAGATTCTGAATCATGCATTGTACGAGCTGCAGTATTTTCTTACATTCTGGCGACATTATCAGACACTGTAGTGTTATGCGTTGCACTTTGTTTATATCGCTGAAGAGCTCATACGGTTCATCATTTCATCGTATCCGATAGTAGCCTTTGTCCACGCGTAGTGGTCCAAAAATCTGTAGAACTTTTTATACGAATGCTCCCAACGACTCCTCATGGCTTTTCGAATCAATGCTTTGGCACCATACAGCAAGGGTTTTATGAGTGAGTTATCTGATGTAAATGGATAATCTGAGTAGCTACCATAACTCGTTTACATCCTGTTCTCCTTGTGTTCATATTTCAAAAACAAATATTCCGTTTTCATTCCGTTCATATTTCAAGCACAAATATTTTCAGTTCATATCTTACAGTTTTTTGTAACACCAAATTCATAAACCCTGTAAATATATACATACATATGTATATGCACATAAATATCACCAGCTGTCGGTTCTCATACATATGGCGCTCGTTCAAATTGTTAACAATTGTCATTACGAATATTATCTGTGATCATAGCAAAGTCAAATTGTCATTCGTTTTTCGGCCACCGTCCGTTTACCGGTCATTTAGCGCATTGGTTTGTTTTGTGAACACAGAGGTTGACCAGTCAACGGCTGTTTGCTTGAACAGCGTTTCACATTAAATAAAAAAAAAAATATTAAAAACCAAATTTAAAATCCGTCCGAGGCATTAAATTGTCATTTGTGCAAAATAATGCTGACTGCTGTTTCATTTGACATTATTGTGTCATTCCCATGGAAACATGTGTCAAATAACTCCGCTCATGACAGCAATGACTTTATAAAAAATGTTCACGTTTATCTGCGCCTATCAGTTATATACTTATATGTACTCGAAATATACATAACTGCAGTAAACAAATTTTATTTGGATATTATTATTATTTTAAGCTTTGTCAGCCTTGACACTGAATAATTACGCAGGCGCGCTTGAATTCGTCGCTTAATTTAGATAACTCACACTTACTGCTTGAGTTCACTTCTAAACCGAAACAGGTATTTTTACTAAACAAAAATTTTATTTCATAAATAATTGTGGTTATTAGTTTTCAAGTTTTCAATTTTGAATTTGAAGTCGCGGACAATATTTCGGAGATTTGATCATTATAAAAACGAAAAATTTTGTTTTTTAATACTCAGAACAACGTCATAATATAATGGCGAGTGTTAAGTTAGGTTAGGTTATACTGGCCGGTTGTGAGACTATATATATATGTAGGTCCGTAGTAATATCAGATTCAAATTGAGCTTAAACATTCGCCATATGGGACATGAACGCGTTCTACTTTAGGAACGATTAGATATATGATCGTTAAGAACACCCATCCGGCTTGCCCGTGCTGTCAGTAAGTTGTGACTTGTTTCTGGCGAACAACCGTCATGCAGTCCGATGGAGACCGTTTGAGTCAAAAGCATGCAAGTTTTTCCTCAGAGCATTCCATCTTACACTGATCCGTATGTAAGCCATTTTTGGAAGATTGATTGCGTATCTTCTTAGCGATTTACATATTTCCTTTACTGCAGCCAGAAGAATGCAACTTTTGTGAATCCCGAGTTCCTTTAGGGCCTCGATCCCTAGCTTCGCTCAACTTATTATCAACTTAGTCCGCCTACCGAGCGTACTATACGCAAACGCTATCACCCACCTTGAGACTAAGCAGTCAATATTGGATAATATTCGACAGAATAGATCACATCCAGCACACAGTGAAGAAAATATAGCAGCCGTAGCTGAGAGTGTACACAAAGACCGTGGGGAGTCGATTCAGTGCCGTTCGCAGCGATTCGGACTGACGTATGAACACATTTTACGTCGAGAACTTAAATTGAAATCGTACAAAATATAGCTTGTGCAAGAACTGAAGCCGCTTGAGCTTTCTGTATATAGGAACTTGAGGAGAAGATGTTTTCGAGCCAAATTTTCT
Organism: Bactrocera neohumeralis; assembly: GCF_024586455.1. Taxonomy (NCBI): domain Eukaryota; kingdom Metazoa; phylum Arthropoda; class Insecta; order Diptera; family Tephritidae; genus Bactrocera; species Bactrocera neohumeralis. The sequence continues at coordinate 77,500,014 of NC_065923.1, read as the reverse complement.
TCTGCGATGAGGCTCATTTCTGGCTCAATGGGTATGTACATAAGCGAAATTGCCGCATTTGGGACGAAGAGCAACCTGAAGAGAAGTCTAAAGTTTATGCGGACACTCACTCTTCGATGCAGACCTTGTAGCAAAACATCACGCGTGTAGCTCACTAGTTACCAGTCGAAATGGTGGAAGGAAGGAGACATCGAAAATTGGAATCAACGGTTGGATCATTTGAGACATAGCCGCGGGCAACATTTGAGAAAGATAATCTTCTAAAAATAAAAGCGAAAGAACGTCGAAAATTCGAATGATAAGAAACTTTTCCTATTAAATTTGAAGTTACTGTATTATTCTTTAAAAAGGTAGGGAACCTCCAAATGGATTACCTTTAATAAGAAGCTGTTGCACTACTATTTTCATGAAATCCACTGAAGGTACATATGAATAATTTTTCTTCGACTAATTAGTCTCTAATTTACTATAATTGTAGACACATACATACATTCATATGAAAAATATAAAAAAAAATATGTACAACCATTGCACGAGTATTTGCTTAATTAATGTGCCCTCATTACCGTGTCATTCACACCAATTTTGACAAACAATGAAATATTTTTATTATTGTTATTATTCTCTTTTTTCTAACACTTCATATTAAAACTTTCAGTGGGTTCACACAGCATTACAGCAACAATTATGCATGTAGTCACAAACAATAGAGAGTTAAAGTTCAGACGAAAAACGGAGTGAAATTCCAGCAAGCGTAACAATTTCGCATAAATCTTCTACGCTTGTCAAAAATTTGCACTAAAGCATAATTTTGCACTTTGACACCATAGCATAATGACGACGCTGGCGAGCGAATGAGTGTGAGGTGAGAGATGAGTAATCAGTTGCATACAAAAACAATTACTGCTGTAGGGTATGTACATATACATATATATATTTCTATAAATTTTTCCGACAAAATTTTCGTTAAATCAGAGTGAGTCAATTCAAAAAAAAGGCTTAAAATTTAGGAAGTTGAGATGACTGTGTAGCCAAAAATTTGAGTGCCGTTGTCATGTATGACAATGTCAGATTCGAGTAGTTTAAATTGAAATATTTCAGAAACGTTAAATGCCTTCTGTAAGCCAGTTAAGGCTCGTTGATATTCGTGAAAATATTTAAGAAGATGTGATAATTAGTCTAAAATAATTTTGGATAGTCAGTGATCTATTTAACTTGGTTAAAGATACTGGCATCAAAGTCTCACACTATCTCCTAGGAATCCCCTTGGCGAAAGTCTTTTAATATTGCTTAGAGATTTTTTTAGTTGAGGAACGGAGAGTACCAAAGGCCTCAATATCTCTAACGCAGCGATCGAAACCAAAATATTTGGTGGTACACACTTTTTGATCTTATATTGCAGACTTGGTAAACAATAGAATTTTCCATCATGAATATATATTGTTAATAAAAGATTTCATGGAGACTAAATATAAGAAAAGGATAAAGAAGGCATTGGTTGCTTATATGCAAAAGATGCACTTTCATCAACGGCTATACTGCAAAAATATTGAACGAACAGTATCGCAATTATTGGTAAAAGGTTTACACTAGGTATATGAAGGAGTCTGCACAGGCCACGCTGAAATTCGCTTCTTCTTCAATTTTAGCCCTGAAAACTTAGACCACTGAGTCGCAGAGGCAACACAGGATGGCTGTTTCTCGGCTCACATACCGTCGAGGAGTGAATGGTAAGGAGACACAGAAGGCGCGCATCAGTTTTCTCAGCGAAGAAAGCTAATGAAGTTCTGTGGGATTTTTAGACATTATGGTTTCTTAATGAGTCGACAGCAGAACGTTAGGTTAAGCTTGCTCTCATCGTTAGTCAAGAAATGTCTTATTTTCTACTCGTATATACATATGTATAGCATTAAATTACTTCACCATCAGACTCGTTTGGGTGCTTGGTCAAAGCGGAGTCACAGAAAACCACATAGCTGATGAGCTATAAGAGGGGATGCCTTTACATCGTTGACATTGGAATGGGAATAAGTTGGATCTCCGTTGTCATCTTGCGTGCTAGCAATCAGCCGATTCAAAAATTTTTTATAAGTTCAATCAGGTTGCGCTTCGTGGTTTTATAATGCAGACTTCTAGACTTGTATAATTTATAGGAATATTACCACCATATTATTATAGGAACAGTATCGCAATTATTGGTAAAAGGTTTCGTATAAGTCTGTCCAAATAAGATTTTTGTTTAGACGGACTTCGATCTTTTAACTCATTTTAGACATTATGGTTCAACCAAACACACTATTATCGCCCACCATATAATAAGCAATAACACTTATATTCGATATTGAAGAATAATATTTCTGCACTGAATTTATTACTAAAAGCAGCTCGTACGCATAAAAATGAAATTACTCAGTTAATTTCATATAATTCGCAATTAAAAATGCTACTAACGGGTCGGCAAATCAAAGCGAGTCGGCGCATAAAGCAAAGCGCGCGCCGCTCAACGCCTAGTGTCGCACCTACGACTCATATAAATTAAATTCAGAACATGTACGAGTAATGAATACATAAATGAACTAAATGCGCATGAATGACAAAGAGAAAAAAATATTTATTTGAAAAAAAGTTGGAGCTAATTGAATTCCGTACGCATAGAGCTGCAACCGTTACGCAAAATTGGCAAAATGAATTTCTGCCTATTTTGGTTTCGCTTTCACACGCACTTTTGGGCACGAAATTAAATTAAAGGCAGCAAGCGAATGGAATGAACAATCATAATTATATTAGTACTTGTAGTAAATGGATTCGCATGAATTGATGAATCTATGAATGTGTGTCTGTGTGTAAGGGTAATAAATAGATATATGAATATATATAAATATGTGTGTGTGTAAAATGATTGAATATTTGACATTTGCAAATTGGCGTGTGACAAAATTGAATTAGCTGTCAATGAGGAGAGTTTATGGCACTCAAGAGGCCTAATGAATTTTTTGGAGAAATGAAATTAGAGAAATTGTATTTGGTCAGCATTACGAAATGGACACAGTTTGCTACTTTGATTTTTAAGGGTTGCAATCACCCGCTTCTTTCATTGCTTGCTAGTTATTTTAGACGTTTACCATACACTAAAGTTGTGCTTAGCTCGCTTGTCTCAACAATTTTCATATGAAATATATGGAGGTGACAACAAGGACAAACGTTGACTATAGAATTTCATTTTTATTATACCATTTAGTGCATTTATACCAGTTGTGTATTCGAATCGCCAAGTATTGAATGATTGTTCAAGAACAGACAGTTTTTTTTTTTTTTGGTAATCTGATTTATACGAGCTGTTTGTTTGATTCGCTGCTCTCCTAGTTATAGGTAGTTAAGGAAAGAATTTCATCTTTATTATACCATTTAGTGCATTTATGCCAATTGTGAGTTGGAATCGCCAAGTATTGCAGGTTGGGTGAAGAGCAGACAGCTCAAATTTTATTTGGCAATTTGATTTATACGCGTTGTTGGTTCGATTCGCTGCTCAGCTAATCGGAAGTCAAGGAACTCTGCTTTAAATTAACGAGGATTATCCATAATTTTTTTTTTGAAGCGTATTTGTTAAACTTCTTAAGCTTAAGTACTACTTTAAACTACTTGAAACTAGTTATTCGAGTCCGCATAGCACACATTATTTTTATATCCAAAAAATATACATAAGTATGTACTATGTACAATATAACTTTTTTTTGAGATAAAATCAATGTTGCCACATACATTTAATTTCGTTAATTTAATTATCATATAATTTTGCGAAAAGAATTTAATTATACATATATAATAATGTATAGTATACTTTTTATTTAATTTTTTTGACAGAGTTGCCGCCTTACTTTAAATAAAAAAAAAATATTTTAAAGATATTTTAAACAATTCACGGGCAAAAAACATTGTCATTTTTTAAAAAATTTAATTGAGTTTAACAGGGTTGCCACTTTTATTGAATATTTAATAAAAAAATTATAAAAATGTGAAGTAAACATGAGATTTTTGACACTTAAGAAAATATGGAGTTAAGGTGATGCCACATAATTTTGCAATATTTTTTTTAATTATTTGAAAATACTTCCGAAAGAAATTTTTAATGATTCAAAACTTTAGCAGTTATCTAAAATTTTAATTAAGTATAACTACGAACAGGGTTGCCACTTGTATTGGATATACATATGTATGTATATTGAAATATAAATATAAAAATTACAAATATGTAAAACTTGCTTTTTTATTGACTTTCAAGAAAATAAAGAGCCATGGTGTTGCCACATTGTTTGTATTAAAACATTTTTTTTAGAAAATAATTCGAAAAAACTGCTGCAAGACTAACAATTTTTAATGATCAAAACTTTTGAAGTTTTCTAACATTTAAGTGAAGTATAATAAGTAACAGGGTTGCCACTTTTATTGAATATTTAATAAAATGTGTATAAAAAAATTACAAAATGTGAAACTTGTGTTTTTTATTGACTTTTTAGAAAATATAGAGTTATGGTGTTGCCACATTATTTGTATTAAAACATTCTTTTGAAAATAATTTGAAAATACTTGATGATGGTTAGCAGTAAATTTCGCTTTAAGAAACCATAATGAGGCATAATAAGTAGTATTTTTATAGATTTTTAATATTCATGACTTCATGGCGTTGCCACTTTAAATTTAATAGAAAAAACTATTATACTCAGTAACCTGTGGCAAATTATAAATTTTTGGAAAATTTGTGATGACTTTTGGTTAGTAGTGAACTTTTGCTTAAAAAGCGTGGTCTTTAAAAGTTGAAATATAGGGTCCAGTTACATAATACACGATTGGAAAGTCCACTTTAAAAAACTTCCTCGAAAATTTTAATATTATTAAATTTTAATACAGAATTACCTTAAATTTCCATATTTAGAGATAGATGTTTCTTAAAAATTACCTAAAAAGAAAAAAGAGAATAATATTAAAATATATCCAGTTAACCAAAATCATTTTAATTAAGTCAATATTTGTAGTACTAAAAATAGAAAAAAACGTTAAATTCGGCTGCACCGATGATATGATCCCCTTCATGAGTGCATCTATTCTCAGATAAAAGGTTATAAAAAGATTTTGTATTTTGTATTTGACCGGTCAGTTTGTATGGCAGCAATATGATATCGCAGCCTAATCTGAACCATTTCTTAAGCGATTCTATTTAAGATAATAATCCATGCCAAATTTCGTGAAGATATCACGTCAACTAAGAAAATTTTCTGGACAAGGAATTAATTCCGATCGCACAGTTTGTATGTCAGGTATATGCTATAGTAGTCCGATATGGGTAACTCCGTCATATGAGTAGTTTCTTGGAGATAAAAGATCGTGTGGAAAATTTCAACTCAATATTTAAAATTGATATCTCTCGTAAATGATAACAGACGGTCATGGCTAAATCGAATATAAGGCCATCCACGTTTTCTTCTGTGTGTTGCAAACTTTGTGGAAAATTTAATGTACCAAATTTGGGATATAACTATAATTAGTACTGCTTCAATAAAAATGGTTGTTGATTAAAAATAATTTTCAAACATTTTTCGATTCTTTTTCACAAACTTTGTTTCCTTACTTTTAATTTCTGTAAACATACATATCTATATCCTCATTGTTAACATTTCTTGACTGTGAAGTCCCTATTTATTGAATTAATTATCCCCATAAGCCTTTCTAAACAACACAAAGTAAAAATCTTATCGCACTTGACCTTCCAACTGAACATTTGTGCAGAACTGCAGCTCGTTAGTACATTACGGATTTAGACTATACAAGCTTTGATTGCCAATTGACGGAGGTTGACTGGGAGAGTTGAGTTTTTTGCGAAACTCAAAGGAAGAAGTGAACCAAAGCATTTGCTTTTATTTATTCTCTTCACAATTTTCTACTGTGAACTTTAGCATTTCAATGGGCTTTTGTCACTTAGCGATAATTTATTGCGCGCACCCGCGATTGATGAAGGCGTAAGGCGCTCCAAAAAGCAAAGACTGCTTGTCTACCAACAACTACCGTCAGTCAGCGCTTAATGCGCTTAAGTTGCTTAGCGCGCAAAGGACACGACCCGCTTTAAATCGACACAGTCACTTCGACAGCTGTTCATGCGAGGCTATCTTATTAGCTTATCTACTTATTGAAGTAGGCGGTAAACAATTACATTTTATATGTCTGCAGCCTTGTAAGGCTTGAAAAGGGTTAATTCATTTATGCAGAGGATGTATTTGTTTCTTCTTATTTTTTATTGGCGTAGATACCGCTTACGCAGTTATAACCGAGTTTACAACAGCGCGCCAGTCGTTCTACCATCCGGATATTCCAAGTTAGGCCAAGTCCTTCTCCACCTGGTCTTTGCAACAGAATGGAGGTCTTCCTCTTCCTCTGCTTCCCCCGGCGGGTACTGCGTCGAATACTCTCAGAACTGGAGTGTTTGCATCCATTCGGAAGACATGTCTTAGTCAGCGTACCCGTTGTCTCTTAGTTCCCTGAACTATGTCAATGTAGTCTTATATCTCGTACAGTTCATCGTTCCATCGACTGCGATATTCACCGTTACCAATGCGCAAAGAACCATATATCTTTCGCACAACCTTTCTCTCGAAAACTCGTAACGCCGACTCATCAGATGTTGTCATCGTCCATGCCTCTGCACCATATCGAAGGACGGAGCTGATAAAAGACTTAAAGAGTTAGTTTTTGTTCGTTGAGAGAGAACTTTAATTCTCAATTGCCTACTCAGTTGGAAGTAGCACCTGTTGGCAAGAGTTATTCTGCGTTGGATTTCGGGACAGACATTGTTGTTCTTCAAAGCATTGCCACGGTTAAAATGGAGTCACAAACAAAAGAAACAAATAAATATCGCAATAAAAATATAAGAAAGCGTAGTTGAGCGCAAAAGATTATATATTTTGAATAAAAAAATCATAAAAATTGCAGAAAAAATATGGCAACTTTGTCAGCATTTCAAGTTATGAAAACCAGCACACCGAGCGAATCGCATGTATTGAGGTCAGCAGCGGTAAGGTGAGCACCATCACTGACTCCGTGCACGGTACGCCAGTTTGGCAAGCTCTTCCGTTAGCCAAAACGCTGAAAGCGTGAAAGTGAAGCCAGTCGGTAACGGGGAGTAATAAGCAACAGTACTACATAAGTGGCAAAAAGCACAGTGCGCGCTTCTTTTTGCTGCTTTAGCTTGCTTTGTTCGCATTTATGCAGTTCTTTGCATGCCAAAAGTCGACACGCGGTCGGGTCATAAATCACTTAAGCGTGTAAGTTGCCAAAAAGTCAAAGTGCTGCTTTATAGGATTTTTTGGATTTTTTTTATGATATTTCTTTTTTCAATATTCCTTTGAGTTACTGTTATAAATGCAAAATTTGATTGTGTCATCAGTAAAGGAAGGAAGTTGATTTTTTCATTTCTACTAAACATTAATCTATTTTTAATGTAAATTTGGTGGCAACATTGTGATACAAATATTTTCTACTTGGAAGCTTAGGAGTCCAATAGAGTCTTCAGATGCAGGTAAAGCTTATGATTATTATAGCCTCGGAGAATACTGCAAAATTGTAACTGAAGGTGATCCAGAAATCCAGATTCCTCCACACAACAAGTACCGTATTTAATCAGATAATGACTTAAGATTTTATAAAAGGAGTTTCTGTATTATGAGTTCTGATCCAAATGGAGGTCCTATATAGAGTGGAATATTACATTTAGTACATTGGTGAGCGATCGAATATTCTACAATGTGTCGTTTCAACTTTATAGTTTTATTGTCAAATGTGCTGGAAGAGTAGTAACTATCCATTCTCATAGCAGCCCGGCGATACTAGGTTTGAGCTTACTAACCATAAGTTCAAGCTTGGCTAAGGAATGCCTATCTTCGTTATCAATGGCACCGAGTCACTTCATGATAAGACTATCAGGGGTACAAGGCCACAGTGGAGTCGCCGGTAATTGTAAAGCTGACGAACTGGCAAGAAAAGGCACCCACGCTATCAGGCAAGGGGTCGATGCTGCACTCTCTTCGTGCATTCTACTACTGGTTAGTTGGCCAGCGCTGTGCTATCATTACCATCAGTTCGTTTGAACCATAAGTTGCCGTTGGTCTAAGGTCCCAAGATATTTGCTTTTGGTATGGCTAGCCTCTCCCTAGTTGTGAGTATTCTAACAGATCACTTCTCCAGCGTTCACGATGATAATCTTACTGAATGCCAGCTGTAGAATCTGTATAGAAGTACATAATTTATGTAGAAACATCTTAACAATTCACTAATCTCAATTTTAATTGGCCCCTATTTGGAAGGTTAAGGCTTTAAACACTTGGGAGCTCCTTCGGTTATCCCAATCAGCTGTTAGGGTTAGAAAATAAACGCCCAAGCAGATTTGTATTGGCCTGAAGGCTATGTCGACTTATACATTCGGCTAGTTCTTTTTTATGGCTTCACAAAAGACTATTTATAGTAGTCCAAAATCGATAGCCATTTTGAGAATCATCCATCCTAACCTAAACTAACCGAACGCAAAGCCCTCAACGACCGATAAATTTAACATAATTGTACTATAGAATTAAATAATGACATTAAATATCCCCAAAACATGAAAGCAATTAACATAAATTAAACAAAGAAGGAAGGGCTACATTCGGAGGTAACCAAAGCTTGTATATTCTTGCAACATGCAAAACATTGATCGATATTTTCTGTCAAAGGTCACTTATAAGTACTCTGGTCCACATATTCGATATCTAGCGGATCAAATGCAATTTAATATTGTGTCATATGAGCGTAGGCGTCAGAAGAATTTACTTGGAATCGGTCGAACAGGTCGTCGTTCAATTTTGGCCCGGGCTCTCATAGAACTCTCTTATACCATTTGATGTGTAAAATTTAATACCCCTTGAACATTTGGACATTTATTTATTGATTTATCGCGCTTTTAGTAATTTTTAACAGTACCGTTGATCGCAGTGTGGACGAATTTATTATGGGATTTCATCCACTTTCACAGTGATCATGATCATTTATGTATATACTTATATATATAATCCTATATCTATCTCGATTAGCATTAGTTGATGCAAATAACAGTTAGGTGAAACAAACTATTATACTCTTTAGCAACATGTTCCAAGAGTATAAAATACGTTTTCCTAATAGATTCATAATCAGAACATTTAATGTGTTTTTAATAACCCAAGCTGCTTTCAAAGGCACACCAACCACTGTGTTGCGGTCAGTTTTGTGCACGAGTCTCGCCAAAAAACCAGCGATGAGCAATTGCGAAGTTTTCATTTCAATTTCATTCTATCTACTTATCGGCAGTACATGTGTGGTAACATTTTGAAACAATCACTTGATGAAGATAATTTATTTCTTTCTTTGACAGTTTACGCAGAAAATGACCGCCATTCGCGCGAAGATTTACGATCACTCGGTGGTGGAGGAATTCAACTACACACTTGTACCCTTTCAAGGTCACTATGCAATTAACAGTCGAGTCGTCTTTAAAATTGATACGAAAAATGTGCTTTCGTTGTTGACCCTTGACTTGGCGCGTGAGGGTCAGCCCCCGTATCGTATGTTGAGTATGAAAATAGATGTGTGCAAATTGCTTGAAGGCTCCTACAAGCATATGGCTATCGCCAACTTAGTGTTAAAGAGTTTAAGAAATATTAAAAATTTTCCAAGAAGTTGCCCGCTGAAAGCGGTAAGTGAGTTTAAGCGCATGATAGCGTAACAGTGTGTTTAACTTAATTTTTTTCAATTTCTTTCCTAGTATCAGCCCATAATGCTAAACTCGTTTGAAATAAGCTGGCAGCAGTTGCCAATTTATTTGCCGAATATGGACTTCACTGTGACGGCTGTGTTTTTTACAGATGGCAAAAAGATTTCCGAACTCATCGTAAAGGGTACAACATCGAAGAATTAAGTTTGAGAATTTTGAGTAATATGTTTTTGAAATATAATTTCAGTTCATTTATTGGGTATATGTTGCTATTACCGTTACTTAGGCTTGAGAGTGTATATTTGTTTGAATTTTAATGTAAATCGAATTTTTCGTTATTTAGTGAGAACTAGCTTGAGTTAGAATTGCAATAAAGTTATAGTTTATAATTCAATATAATCTTGAAGTGATTTGTAATTTGAGTTTAATAATGAGTTTAACTTAAAACATAAGGAAGAGTTCGAATAGTGTAGGCTTGAATTAGACTGCGATATTGAAATTTTGTCTGAATATAGAATTTAAGTTTGAGTGTAAAATTGAGTGGAATTTAAGAATGCCTTAATTTTGGAGTTTCATCGAAAAAATATTTTCATATGCACGTTGAGTATTTTGTTGAGTGCAAAACTTTTTTTTGAGTGTAAACTTGAGTGTAATTTATAAAGTTATGTGAATTGACTTGCAGCGTCAATTTTGGAGTGGCTATTAAGGTCAGCCCTAATTCCGGAATTGAATTGAAAAAACATATTTTCATATTCAGGTTGAGTATCTTCTTGACTATAGATTTTTAGTGTGACTGTAACTTGAGTGTAACTTAAAAATAAATGTGTTTAAAGTTTTGAGTTCGAAATTCATGTTGAGTAAAGAAATTTAATTTGAATGTAAACATGAGTGCCATTTAGAAAAAAATTTATATTGAGCTGACTCTGAGTTTTATATACAAATTAAGAGTGAATAACATGTTCAATCTCAATTTCGGAGTTAAACTGAAAAATTATATTGATATTCAGGTTGAGTATTTTTTCAATAAAGAATTTTAGTTTGAGTGTAAAATTGAGTGTATCTTAAAAAATATGTATTTGAGTTTTTGAGTGTGAAGTACATGTTGAGTATTTAGTTTGAGTGCAAAAATAATTGTATTAAGGTCACTATGGATTGGAGTCACTATTTAAGAGTGGATCTGAAGTACAGCGCTAATTTCGGAGGTCAATTGAAAATATATTTTGATACTCAGTTTGAGTATTTTCTTGAATTATGTTATAAGGGAGAGCTTGAGTGTAATTTAAAAGAAGTTTTAGGTTTCACTTTGAGTTAGAGACAGAATTGTAGAAAAAGTTTTAGTGTGAATATATTGTTGTATATAAAATTGAGCATGAATTTGAATTTGTGCTCACTTTGAGTGATTTTGCTTCCCAATGAAGGTTTCAAAAAACTATTTCTGAATTTCATTTATTTATTTATATAAAAGCTGTCTGCGTGCAAGATCAACAGGTATTTCATTTGAAATTTTTCATTTCTCAACAACAAACACATTTCTCTAACAGTGTGGATATTTCGAAATGATTTTCGAATATTTTGGTAATGCACAACAAGCCTTGTCAGCTTGTTTATTCACTTGACTTTCATGTAAACGCGTTGGAAAGTATTTTAAAAGCATTTTCCAAATGCCATGCCTCAATGAATTACGCAAATAAACAACAACACACATACACACACGTAAACAACTAATGACGTGCAAGGCACAAATATTTTTCAATTTCATTCTTTTCCAATTTTTGAAAGAAAAAACAACAACAAATACACCGTTGTTTGTTTGTTTTCCAAATGCATTTCTGCATTCGCCAGCAAATGCGCTGCCAGCGCTGTCGAAGGCGGAAATGTCAATTTGAATATTTACGCTCATTTGTTGTTGGCGTGCGACCTTTTGTCTGGCCAAATGTATTTGAGCATTTTCAAGTGGATTTTTGCTAATTGCAAATTGAAATAAGTTGAAGTGGAGAAATTTCGCACACCGCAAATGGAGGCAGCTGCGGAAAAAGACAGGGATATAAAAGAGGAAGCGGCCGGCAGCAGGCGAATTGAATGCTATGTAAATATTTACTGCACTTATTACAGCAGCATAAGTACTGTGTGGCATAGAAGAAATTATTTGCAAATTTAACGAAAATTATTTGACACACTTGAGCAGACAGAAAATTGCTTTACCGGGCAATGGCGGCGTAGTCCTTGCCAAATACTAGAAATTGCTTGTGACCATGAATTGAGTGGCGAGAATTAGTTTGCGGAGAGATTTAATGGAGTGCAAGTGTATGGAATTAAAAATTAAACAATATTTTAGAGCAAATTAAGTATTTATATAAATTTGCTTTAATGGTGAATTTGAAATGTTCTGCAATTATTTTAGTCATGCATTTTCGAAATTATTAAATTTGGTTTAATATTGAGAACTCGAAATATCATATTAAAATTGAAATGTTAGCATCAAAAAGTAACAAAATATTTCGAAAAATTGTTTGTACACTTAAAAAACTTTTACGCAAAAAAATATTTTTTCATGACTGATTTCGAAATTCACTTCCTGACTTCTCTGCATGAAATTCAGTAGATATGTTCGCAAGTTATGTGTTTTGCTATGTATTTAAAAACAATATTTAAAAAAATTAAAAACAGGTTTTCGGGACTGATGCCGAAATTCATTCTGTGACTACTTTATATGAAAATCAGTACAACGGCTCACAAGGTATGTATTTTTATATTAAGCAAACGACAAAAAAGCCGTTTAGATAAAAAAAAATAGGTTTTTCGGGAATGATTCCGAAATTCATTCCGTTACTTTTGTATACAAAAATCAGTTAAACTGTTCGTTATTTTCGTTTGTTATGTATTTTTGTTATAAAAAAATAAAAAAAATTATTTAAGTAAAAAATAGATTTTTCCGGACTGATCCCGAAATTTATTACATGATTTCTCTGTATTCAAATCAAAGAATCTTTTCATAAGTTCTATATTTTTATAATTAAAAAAGTAACAAAAAGGCAAGTAAATAAAAAGTTGGTTTTTCGGGACTGATCCCGACAGTTAATACGCGACTGCGCTGTATTAAAATCAGTACACCCGTTCTCAAGTTATGTATTTTTTAAATTAAACAAGCAACAAAAAAGTATTTAGAAATAAGTATGTTTTTCGGGACTGATCCCGAAATTCACTCCCTGGCTATCGAGTATGAAATTAAGTAAAAATGTTTGCACGTCAAATATTTTTATATGTAGTTATGTATTTAAAAATATTAACAAATATGAAATTAGCCTAATAAGCAAAAAAATAGATTTTTCTGGACTGATCACGAAATTTATTTCATAACTTCTTTGCACTATAATAAGTAAATACATACATATATTAAAAAATATTTTTTCTAGAGTCTTATTAAAAAAAAATCTTTAAAATATTAAATAAACTTTAGCTTTATTTTATTGTTTGTTGCTCCGGCAAAAATAATTAGGAAGATATTCAAAAAAGAGTGTTATTGATAAATGAGTTTAAGTTTCATTTATACAAGTATTTTTGTCATTTGCTTTGTCACATAATTTTTATATTTTCGTGCCACGAAGTTTTCTTTTATATGAAATTTCTAAAGTTACATGCATATTCGCTACGAGTTTACCGTTTTCTTGAAATTTAAGTTCAATATAAGCTTTAGTTTCAGGCATATAGCTGGGCAGGTCTTCAGGGTCCAAAGCGAAGTTACTCACAGCATATACGTTTGGTTGCTACAATGGACCAGCGGAAAACAAAAACAGTTATACCATTTACATTTACATTTAGCGATAAAAAAATTCTCAACACTGACCTCCTTGAATGGACAGCTGGGATATTTATTGATGTATGCTTGAAAAGCTCTCCGTACTATGGCATAGAGGTTTCCTCTTGTCTTCGAACTGAGAAAATCACATATGCTCACATTACTGTTCAGGAAATGCATACGCTTGCGCTCGGCTGTACGCGTCAGATCCAGAATGAAATTGCAGTAGGTGTCAGCTGGTCGTAAAACGGTGAAATTTACATTTAATTTATTTTCTGGTGTGACCTCACAATTGAAGTCGACGATCAGCGTGGAATCGTGCGCTTCACACAGTATGCTTGTGTATTTGAGCTCGAAGTTACGCTTTTGAAAAATAGTAAAATTGATGAAAAATCGGTCAGCAATAAGAGAATTCGGATAGTGATCCAGCAATTACAGGGTTTTTACTTACAGCAGCTTCCATTAAATCAAAGGATATGTAAAAAGAGAGCAAAAAGATCCACACACTTTTAGCGTTAAGCTCCATTTATACTATTGCTGCTTGCGGCGCTTCGTGAATAACTGAATATTTTAGATAATATTTGCTATAAATCATTTCCATAACCAGTCGTTTAAAGCAATATCTAAATCTATAATGATTAGTTTAACGGCAATTACTAGACTAAACATATAATAGTCTAATTAAAAAAAAGTAAAAACATTCAAAAAAAACTTAAAAAAAATGGCAGACCATAATTCAATTAAAAGCTTACTAATAATTAAATGCTGCATCAAAAAAATTCGTAACATATTCTAGGGTGCCCCAAAATAGTAATACCCAGAATTTCAACTTAGAGTTGATTATATAATCATAAAAGCATAAAGCAAGAAGTATATTTACTAATAAAAGTTAAAGCCCAAAGAAATGAGAGTTCAAGCTTTTCGTGAGCTTTTCAAAAAGCTTTTTGGGAGCTTTTTCGATGTGTGAGTTTAATTTGGATAGGTTCAAAAACTTGTTTTTAATTTTTCCTGAGGACAATTTGAATAAAGTTAATAATTCTTTTTTAGTTTTCACCACAAAATTTTAAACATGTATATATTTTTTTCGATAAAAGCTTTATATAGTGCACCAAAAAACATTAAATTTTAATTAATTTTTGGTAACCACAAATTATTCTGTCAGACAAATTATAAATTATTAAAAAAATTCACTACTAAAAGTTGAAATACAATGAAAAAAAGCTTAAGCTTTTCGAGAGCTTTTCAAAAAGCTTTTTGGGAACTTTTCCGATATCTTAGCACCGTTGGGATAACTACGTATTGGTTAATTTTCACTAAAAAAGTGGTGAACCATATATGTTTTTTTTTTTTTTGAAAAAGCTTAATTGGACGCCTAAAAAAATGCAATTTCAATTAAGCTATAAAACGCTAAAATATTACGGTCGGAGCAAAAGTATACTTACTATTTAGGGTTAAAGTTTAAGGTTTTGCTGAGCTTTTTAAAAAGCTTTTTGGATGTCGTGTGTTGCAATTTAGTTTGTGAGTACGATTTGGATTAAATTGATTTCTATTATTTTATTTACAGTAAAAAACACAAAAACATTTGAACTATCTATTTTTTCGAAAAAGTATAATATGACGTCTAAGGGCATTTAGTTTCAATATTAAACTATAGAAGACGAAAACTTTGTGGTGGGAAAAATATATTTTGGAAAAAACATACTATTAGTTAAAGGTTAAAATCCAAAGTTACAGCTTAGCGTTTGTTGGGTTTTTCAAAAAGCTTTTTAAGAGCTTTCTCTTCTCTCACATGTGTGTTATAATTTAGATTGGGAATACGGTTTGGAAAAATTTTATTAATGTTATTTTATTTTCATTAAAAAAAATTTGAACTGTGCTTATATGCTTTCTAAAAAAGTTTCATGTGACGCCTAAAAAATTATGCAATTTCAATTAAACTAAGAAACACAAAAATGTTGCCGTCCGTGAAAAAGTATACTTGCTATTTAAGGTTAAAGCTCAAATAAAAAACTCAAGCTTTTTGTGAGCTTTTCAAAAAGCTCTTTGGGAGCTTTCATTTCTTCCACATGTGAATACAATTTGCAAAACTGGCATTAAGAGTTCAATATCAAGTTTTTGTAAAGAAAGCTTTGGGGTATATGGCTTTGAAAATACATATGTACATATGCTGGACTCTCATCTGAGCTTATTTCCGCCAAGTATGGATTTTGTGAGTGACGCACATGGCAAGAGGTTCCATCATGACATTTTCATAATGGAGAAGGATTGGCCAATAGGGGTAACATGAAAAAGCAATACCCAGACAACATCTCTAAACTATATCATATAGGCAGGCAATGCAATATTTGCAGAAACTTTGCCTACAATTAGGCGCGACATGAAAACACGATACCTAGACAAATCTTACAAAAATAGCATATTATAAATCAGTAAAACTAAATAAAGAAGCAAACAAGATTACATATTTCTTTTCTTTCAACCATACTGCCACATTCAGCCACGTTTAAAAGCAGTTGACAACCAACTCCCTTGCATTCGATTCGTCCCGTTAGATTACCGTACAACACTTGCTCAGCATTCGGACGTAGAACTCGCAAATGTAGGATAAAATTAAATCGTGTTAGAACTAGCGGTATTTTATCGATGTTGAACATGTAATTATTAAAATACCAAACAAAATTCTGCAAAAAATGATAAAAAAGCAAAAAATAAATAAATACCATTAAACAAATATCACTCACCGGCGCTATTGGACATTTCTTCGGTATATTAGAATGCTTACTCATGGCTTCATGTATGAGTTTAAGCAAATTATTTCCGGTGCCCTTCAGAAAATCGCCGACTTTACATTTGACATTCAATATGTCAATAGGATTTTGTTTTTGTGATTGCGGCACACTGGCAATAATGACAGCAGTATCGTCACAAAAATTGTAAAGCGTATGCAGCGCCGCGTTAAGGCCAGTTTTATTCGGTTGTGTTACGCTGACATTGAGATAGCTTACATAGGCGGTATTATACTCATATGTCACGGTGTCAAAGATCATAGCAAGCTTTTTCAAATAAAATCATTTTTAAGAAACAGTGTTTTGTAAAAAAATTTCTTGATATTAGTATATTAACCCACCTTTGCTTGGATGTTCGTTACACACATAACAGACAAATAAGACCACAAAACAAATCGGTTGAAATCCATTTTCCTACTGAAAAGCAACCTCGTTATTAATATGCGATATGGCAAGTTAAACAGCTTGAAAAAATATTGTTTTTTAATTAACTGTTATCGTTTTAAATGTCCACATGAATATATTTATTAGATTCATTAACTATAAAGCAATTTTAATTGACAGAGATAGTTGGATTTTTAAATGGTTTGCTGAATTGCTGATGAATTATTACAGATTGCTACTCAATTTGATGTTAGCTTTGACAACAATCAACACGCTTCAAATCTACATTAGAAGAGAGAGAGAGAGTATTTTCTGAGAAAAAAAAACACACATGAAACCAAAGAGCACAAAATCTTATTATGTCTGCTAGAAACGTATATATAAGGTAAGACAAGGAAGCACTGACACCTATTTTGCAGAAAAATTATGCAAAAATCTTGAAGTGAACATTAAAGTTCAGATATAGGCAGAAAATAGATATTCCAACTAAATGAGCTTAACGTGAGAGAGTAAGCAAGAAATTTGAACACAAGAGTCTCTCAAAAACTGGCTCTACAAGATGGATGATGATGTCGTGGCCAAAGTGAGAGAGTAAGAGATGGATGAGAAAATGATATTCCAACTAAATGAGCTGTGAGAGAGTAAGCAAGAAATTTGAACACAAGAGTCTCTCAAAACCCTTCTCTAGTAGATGGATGATGATGTGGTCGCAAAAGTGAGAGAGTAAGCAAAAAATATGTAAACAAGAGACAAAAATCTTCAACCGAACATTAAAGTTCAGATATAGGCAGAAAAAATATATTCCAACTAAATGAGCTCAAAGTGAGAGAGTAAGCAAGAAATTTGAACACAAGAGTCTCTCAAAAACCGGCTCTACTAGATGGATGATGATGTGGTGGCCAAAGTGAGAGAGTAAGCAAAAACTATGTAAACAAGAGACACTCGGAAGCCCGATTGAGATTGGATTGATTCATTACAAATCTGCTAGCGTACGAGTACGAAATGAAGGTCTTAAGGTTCTCAAGCGTCTTTGAAGAGCTGATGATTAATATAAGAAACAGCCATAGTAGAAAAAGTGTGCATTCCTCTTCGGAAATAGTAATAATAGCTGCGGGCCAGATCTGGCTGATACGCATAATGCGGAAGCAGATCGATGCCCAATCCATTAAATTTTGACATCGTTTTCATTGATTTGTTACACGGTGCGTTGTCTTGATGAAACAGCATTTTCTTCTTCTTCACATGGGATCATTTTTTCGCAATTTTTTCTTTCAAATGATCCAATAATGCAATGTCATAGTCGCTGTTATTGGGTTTTCCCTACCGAAAAAATGCTCGATGAATATTATACAACGTGCATCCTTTAAACCCAATGTCATTATATTCCCAGCCGACTTTTGCGACTTTTCATGCTTTGGGTTCGGTTTTGCAGTCCACTCGGCTGACTATCGATTGGTGACTCAGGTGTGAAATGATGGCGCCATTATGTTATTACGATTAAAGAGCTTCCAACATTCCTCAGAATCAGCAAGTCGTTGAGTTTGTGCAGCACCCACTTCGCACAGAGCTTTCGAATTCTCAAATATTCATTCACAATATATCTAATACGCTCTTTTGATGTCTATAGAGCCTCAGCTCTGTCGAAGAGCTCCACTTTGCGGGCAGCCGAAATTATTGTAGGCTATTTCTTGATGTTTTCGCAGGTTACAGCCTTTTGAGGGCGCTCATTGCCTTAATCGTTCTCGGCGCTTATTTTGCCTAGTTCAAACTTAGCAAACCACTTTTTAGCGGTTGACTTCCCTGGAGCAGAGTCCGAATAATGTTGATCAATCTAAACCTTGGCTTCAACAGTATTTTTTCGACCAAATAGCGTTACAACAGCGAATAGCAATTACACGTCTGAAGTACAACAAAGCGGCGAGGCCGATGGATTACTGACCGAACAATTCAAACACGGCGGCGACGAACTGATAACGAGCATGCATTAACTTCCTTGTAAAATATGGTCGGACGAAAGCATGCCCGACGATTGGAATTAAAGTGTGCTGTGCTCAATCCACCAAAAAGGGAGACCCCACAACCTAACCGTCAAAAAAACATTTAAGCCCACCGATTTGACCTTATCAGTGTGGCTTTAGGCCTGGAAAATCAACAACTGACCAGATATTCACCATGCGTCAAATCTTTGAAAAGACCCGTAAAAAGAGAATCGACACACACCACCTCTTCGTCGATTCTAAAGCTGCTTTTGGCCGCACGAAAAGGAATTGTCTCTATCCCGCTATGTCTAAATTTGGTATCCCCGCAAAACTAATAAGGTTGTGTAAACGGACGTTGAACAATACCAAAAGCTCCGAGGATCAGGCTCTGATCCGACCTCTCCGAGCCGTTCGATACCCCTACCCCGACTTCCTATCGTGTTGTTATCCAAAACATTGATAAAACTTCCAAACATATTGTTCAGATATACAAGTATATAGCTGCCATCCAAACTGACCGATCAAAATCAGCATAAACATATTTTTATGTCCTTTTATGCTATAGAAATTCACCAATGAAGGGTATTACAGCTTTGGTGCAACCGAAGTTAACGTTTTCTCTTATTTTTTGATGTTGTTTAGCTTGAAATTAGAACCAAACACTCTCCATGTGATATTAATATATACAATCCACTCAACTGTGACTCCCTCGTATACAAAACCATAAACAGTATTTTTTTTAAAAGCCTTTCAATCAAAAGTGAACGCCAATGATATAGTCATTAAAAATGCATCATAATCAAAACAAAGCTTTTAATTTTCTATATATTTTACACCGAATATTTGAGCAATGTTAATATATATATTTATTATCAGACGATATCTACGATCTAAGCGCATAATAGAGACATGTTTCGCGTCAAAACGGTGTTTTATCTAATTTTCGTGATTATGTGTCAATATCAGGCACAAGGACAGGTTGCGTACCTTATCTGTTAAGTGTAAGATTTCTATATAATTTTTTTGAAATTTTCAACAGCTCATTTTGACCTGGCAATCACTAACCGCACGTTACAACCCCGCTTATGTTAGTCATTTTGAAAGCAACATTACGCAACCGCATAATTTGAGTTACAATATGGAGATGGGCTTACTTGTTGGCATACCATGTGAGACCATTATCACTTTGGATATTAAAACACCGCAACCGGGCAAGTCAACACTTATTAGTTTGCTAAAATTTAAGTATGTGCTTCGTGAAATACTACAAGGTGTACGTAATAATTTTTTTAAGATCCTCAACGAATCTTTGGCGAAGTGCTCGAATTTGCCCAAAAAATGTCCGATAAGGCCGGTGAGTTGGATGTTTTGTTTTTAGTTCACGTTTGTATATCGCTTGAACAAATTATTTTCCATTCAACAGAATTTTCTTTGGTACCAACATAATTGTACTGTGCCTATTGAGCAATTTCCAATTACTTTGACGGAACTGAATTTTCTGATCGATTTAAAAATAACTCAGCCCAATAATGACTTTGTATTGCAGACCACTTTTAAAGGGCGAGTAGAATGTAAGAAGCGTAAAGGATTTGGTTGTGGTAATGATATGAGGCGTGGCTGAAGATGGTTAAAAATATGTCTTTATAATATATATGAATATAAATTACGATATATATACTTTTAAAATATCTGCAGCTCATATCATTAAAAAAATGTAATATTTTCTTATCTGTCTCTTAATACGCTGAACTTGATTTTGATAAGTCAGTTCATATGGCAGATATATGCGATGGCGATCCGATCTGAACCATATCTTCAGAGATTATACTGTTGCCTTAAACAATAGTTCTAGCCAAATATCGTGGAAATATCTCGTCAACTAAAAAGGGGTTTCATACAAGGACAATATTTTGATCGTTCAGTTTGTATGGCAGCTATAGGCTAAAGTGGTTCGATCTGAACAATTTCATCAGTGATTATAGCCCTGCCTTATGCAATAAATTCAGCTGAATTTCGTGAAGATATCTCGATAACTAAAAAGGTCTTCCCTACAAAGACTTGATTCGGATCCTTCAGTTTGTATGGCAGCTATATGCTATAGTGGTCAGATAACGCGGATGAGCGATTTATTAGGATGAAAAAAACATTAGCAAAATTTCAAAACAATATCTCAAAAACTGAGGCACGAGTTCCCTTATAAGTTCAGGGTATACTTAAGCTAGATTATAATACGAACTCAACGGCTCTTTTTCAAGATCAGCGATAATCTTATTTAACAAATCTCATTCTCATTCTCGAATACCACAATATAAGTCCTCAGAGCGTTTGAATATATTATGAGAAGGCTTGAAAGGCACTCAAATAACACCTCCCGCCTACAGTTAACAATATCAGATATGAATAACATATTTTTTTCATTTTCAACTACAACACGCAACATAAAGCACGAAAAGTTAAAGCTTTACAGACCGAAACAATAGTCACACAAATTCCAAGATCGCTTTGAACCAGGAGCTAACTTTGCATGAAAGCGCAATTTTTTTCCTGCAAGTCACTCTGGAATTTTTTCAAAGTTCATTGTCACCTCGAGAGCAATTACTCATGCACAAGTTGAATGCGGAGACAACTTTCTGCATAATTGGATAAATATTAAATATTGTCATAGAAAATATTGACACTTTGACAGCTGAGTAACGCAAATCAAAAAAGAAAAAAATTCATATTGATAATAAAATTTCATGGAAAACAATTTAAAGACAATTATTATTTCTTTCACCGCACATTTATGGTTCAACGAGATTGCGGAGATTAGACGTATTTTGATCTTGAGCTTTCATGGCGTACCTTGTTTGGCTTTCGCAAGTCAGCCGTCATTTCGTGCTGTGTAAAAATGCTTTGTTTTTGTGCTTACGCATTTGGCATATTTTTTATTGCCCTATTTGGGTAAACACCGCAGACAATTGATGTCTTTGAAGCCTTTCTCATTTTTTTGTAGACTTTCTATTCACTTTCGACATAGTTTTGCATATCTGATATACATATGTCTATATGACAGTTGACATGTTAGTTGTCAAATTATTAACTGTCAATTGCTTTGTCACACATTTTGACAAATTAATTTTTGGCAAATTAGGTAACTGAACTTAATGTGTGGAAAAGATATTTCATGTGAATGAAAGTTGTACAATTTACGTAGGTGGTCTCAAGTTTCATATATATAACCGTTAAATGTTTATGTAATTTGATCTTTTGACATTTTTTTGATTGAACGTTTTTAAAAAAACAGATATTTGAGAAAAATGTGTAAATAAAAGTATTTCGAGAGATTCTCTTTATTTTTTTATGATTATTGTAAAAGAAAGAAATCTGATCTTGTGGGTCGATATGATAACTTGATATTTTTGCAATAATAATATACATAAATACTTATAACGGGTGATCCAAGTAAAGTTAAATTTTTCAATTTTAAATTTTTGACAGATCACGCGTTCGCCGTATCAAGCTGTCATGTTATTTTTGTTCAGTATCTCAGCACCTCGGACCGCAACCCGAAGAGATTTAAGAGCTGCCAATTGATCCAAAAAAATAAACTGCGGTTTAGTGTGGTTTGTGGGCCTGTGGAATATCGGCCCATTATTCTTAAAAATCTTGCCGTCAAGAACGAAAAGTAGGGAACCCGAAAATGTAACACCGTTTAGTAGTAATGTCGGACGACTTCTGGATACAGGATGTAAATGAGGCGTTAAAGAACTTTTAGGCAGCTCGGTTTATGAGATATCAACTTAAGATTTTGCACATATCATTTCCTCCCTAAGCAGCTGCTTATTTGGCGGAACGGCCGATAGCGGACCACTATAGCATATAGCTGTCATATAAACTGAAGGATCTGAATCAAGTCTTTGTAGGAAAGACTTTTTAGTTGACGAGATATAAACTATCAAGAAATTTGGTTGAATTTATTGCATAAGTAATGTTTAATCTCTGAACAAATTGTTCACATCGGACTACTATAGCATATAGCTGCCATATAAACTGAAGGATCCGAATAAAGTCTTTGTAGGGAAGGCCTTTTTAATTATCGAAATATCCTCACGAAATTTAGCTCAATTTATTGCATGAGGCTGGGCTAATATCACTGCTGAAATTGTTCAGATCGGACCATTTTAGCCTATAGCTGACATACAAACTGACTGATCAAAGAATTGTAGTTGTATGGAAAACCTTTTTAGTTGACGAGATATCTCAACGAAATTGAGCTCGAATTATTGCTTAAACCAGCGGTATAATCTTTGAAAAAATTGTTTCGATCGGACCACTATAGCATATAGCTGTCATAAAAACAGAACGATCCAAATCGAGTTATTGAATGAAAAAATCACGAAAATTGATTAGAATATTAGATTTAAGTATATTTCTAGCGCATATTATCCGGCCTTCACTGTTGCTTTATAAAAATTTTCGTGACAAAGCAAACAGCAGCTAAGTGTTTTCAAAGTTAGGCAAATAGATGGCAAAAGAACTATAAATAAAAGTGAAGCTAACGCTATAAAAGTGCTGCAATAAAATGCTTGGAATGCGGTTAATACAAATATTTGCGCCAGATTACAGTAGTATTATTATTAAAGTGTTATCATTTAACTACTCACTCCGCTTTTCAAAAACATAAGTATACAGAAAATTATATCACCTAACTTGTAGGCACACATACATATATACATATGTAGATACCTAAGATTGGACTGATAAACAGCTGACAGACGTCACTTTCATCAGCATTTGCGAACGGATGCTGTCTGGAACTGCTGTTTGATTTTTCGTGCAACACATGCGCAAATAAAATCACACATAGTATACTATACATAATCTATTGACAACCCCACACACACACATCCATTTTAGGCACTCTTGTTTGATTACCATGCATTTATTGCCTTAGTTTTCTTAGACTCTTTTTCTTGTTGCTGCTATTGCTTTCAGTTTGTCTACAGAAATTTCTGAAGTGTCAGTCTTGACAGCGTCTGAAGAGCGCCACTTAGTGGCGTGTCAGGCCGTAAGCATTTAAACGCCCCACTCGCGGTGGGCACACACCGTCCATGCGTCCACGCTTAGGCGCTTATGTACTTAAGCGTTTAGCTAAGCGTTTATTTATCTTTTAAATACTTACTTTGCTGCTATCTGTGCCTAATGTTGTTGTACTCAAGTTTATACGGCGGCATTCCGTCGTTGCATTTATTTTTATTATTTCTTAAGGCAAACACTCACCTGAAAGAAAAAAGCAGAACAGGCAAAGATAAAATTAGCGTGAGATAAAAGTGTGATTTTTTCAAATAAATGTGGTTTACGCAGTAATTTGCAGAAATTAAGATTAGTTGGTTGGAAATAAAATGGACTAAATATATGTATATTATTTTAAGAAATAATTAATATGTATTCTTAAATATATATTTATTAGTATATAGTATATGTAATAGAAGCCTAAAATATTTAATACATATGTGCTACTAAATATATGACAGATATTAAATATTTTAGGCTACTATTATTTTTATTTTTTTTTTGTGGACAATAAGGTTGGAAAAGTTACTCGATTTTAATAATTTATTCGGAGGTAGCACCTTTACCTTGTACCTAATCAAAATTTTTTCAACATACATTATGTACTCAATTGTTTTTCATACAAGAGCTTGATTCCGATCGTTCAGTCATACAAATAATTTAATCCGTTGGATCAGTTTTTAATAATTTTTAAATTAAAAAATTGGCAACTTTGAATTTAAAGTCGTATATAAGCACAAATTTATATGTACATATATATAATATTACAGATCGGAAATCGGAGTTTTATCGTGCAACAACCGAATTATTGCGAGAAAAGTTTGTAGATTCAATTATTTCAAGAAATTGTGACATTGAATGGCTGTCAAGAAGTTGTGATTTAACACCAGTAGACTATTTATTGTGGGGTTATTTGAAGTAATTGATCTTTAGCAATAAAAGAGACTCTCTTCATGCTTTAGCAGAATGTACTACTTACTCTAGATGCAAACAGTTCCGAGCTATACAAGTACTCGATAAAATATTTTTCCTTCAGATTATCATTGGTATTAAACCGACCTTCAAAATTCGTTTTTTCCTACTAAAATTTGTTCAGTTATTTTAAGTCTAAGTACTAATGATAGTTGGAACTACTGTTGAAAAAATATGGATATTTCTTCATTCAAGATTTAACGCACAAATTTCATGAAAAGTTTGCCTAAATAAATTCAAGCTGGTACTAATCATTACGCCAAGGTTAACCACATTCAAAACCCACCAACTTCAATTAAAAAATACACTCTCTATACAAAAACACAATGCAGACATTACCCAAGGACTTATTAAATACATTCAGTAAATATTTAACGGGCAATAATAACACTAAAATTTTAATTACTGTAATCGTTTAACCACCATTTCGAACTGCCGGGACCAACTTGTCACTCACACTAGCCTTAGAAGCATTCTTAGTCCCAACCAAGTCAATCTTGCGCTTTTAATTTCAGTTTCTGCCACGCTTAATTGCCACAATGTCATAACCAAGCAGTTTGAAATGGAAAAAAAGAAAATCTGCAAGCCATTTAATACAACGACCGACCGGTGCCGGCTTAGTAGCTGTTTTAATTAAATTATCATAATGAGCGACACAATAATTGGTTGAACAGGCAATAAAAATAATAAATGACAACATTGTGAAAAGGCGATGAGGCTGAAATAATGAGGTGACAAGAAGAAAATTCACTTTTGCAATGCGAAATATTAATTGAATTAACTGCAGGGTAATTGAAATGTTGGAAAACAGATTTTCTGAGTATTTGTTGTTTAACAACGCCGCAGCGGGAAATATATATATAATGGGCGTATAGTTTACGTAATGGAGGTAAGAGTTTGTGTGGGAAACGGTGATAGATGATAAAAAGAGTAAAGGTGTGAAAACTCGGAAGCCGGTTCGTCAGTTTAACATGGACACGTGCCACAAAATATGTAGATCTCTGAAAGTCGTGTTCTTGGCGAATAGTTCTTAGGGTGCCCATAGTGTGGACGTTTAAAGCCGAGCTGAGTGGAAATTCTTGTGTTGCTTAAAAGGTACCCGGCTCGGTTTGAAGCGAACACCCTTATACGATTCCAGCTTCCGCAGACATATTAAATAATTAGCATAACAAAAACGACTTGTTGTAAGATACAGAGTCGCTTGGATGTGCATTTTCTCGGAACTAAGCTCTTCCTCCTAGCTTCGAAGGATGCTGAAAGTTCTTCTAAATCGCCTTCGAATTGCAAAATTTCATTTCGTTTGCTTGTTCGTTAATGAAATGGAATTAATAGGAATAATTTTGAAACGTGTTGGGAATATTCAGTTTAAAAGTAATGGCAATGTTATGGTAATCGTAATGATATATGTAATGTATTAAGAAGATTACATATCTTCTTCTTAATACATTACATATATGATAATTATAAAGGTAAGATGATTCTATGGCCAAATAGCAGTATTTAATAGAATTTGATTGTAATGTAAAAAGTAATTGTAATTGTAATGGTAATTATCTTTTTTAACGTAATTATATTCCATATATATCAAAGTATTTATGTACGAATTATATAAGAAAAAATTGTCAAAGTAATTGTACAGCCAAACAATTGTAATGGTAATGGTAATTATACTTTTTAACGTAATTATTTACAAAAATGTAAAGTATTCAAGATAGTGTAAAAATTATATGAGAAAATAATTCTATATGTAATGGTAATGGTAATTATAATAATCAAGGTAATTACTTACTAATTTATTTCAGTAAATTTAATTATAGTTAAAAAGGTAAAGGTAATTCTGTAGCCAAATAAAAGTATTTAACTAAGTGTAATTGTAATGGAAAAAGTAGTTGTAATGGTAATGGTAATTATAATAGTCAAAGTAATTATACAGCCAAATAGAGGTAAATGTAATTATAAAGGAAAAAGTAATTGTTATGGTTATTATACTCTTCAACATAAATGTTTAGAAAATTGCAAGTATTTAAGAGAGTATATGTATTAGATAAGCAAAAAAAATGTAGTTAAAATAAAAGAGAAATTAAATGCATTTCATATGGCCTTGCCAATAAAAGGTTTGGCGTGTATTTAAGAAATAGTAATGGTAGTAATGGGTATTGCAAACTGTTATCAAAATTACAGGTACAAAAAGTGCATTGATGTTACTAAGAAGCTAGTTTTTTGAGTCCTCTTTAGGATATTCCGACTCACGACTGGTCCCTTTTCACCACTACTCTGTATATTCATTTGACTACATAAGTAAGTCATACTGTTTCTCTGTACTGATCCGCACAATTGTGAGTATTAATATGGAATACATTTGCATTATAAATTTCAAAAATAGAAACAATAAATAATTAACAAAATATTTCATATCGATAATGGAATAATTAAATGAATACATATATTATCTTCAATTTGCTGTTGGTGACTCTATCAAAATCAGCTGTTCGATATATAAAAAGCTGTTCAACCAATCTTCATTGTTGTGCAGCTCAGTTTACTGATTTAAAGCGTATTGTATTTCATTACTTTTGAACGCAATAAAAAAAGTTCAGACATTTCAATGGCATATTTAGTGCCCCATTTCCAAGAAAGCGCATTGTTTACATATGAATAGTATTGAGTTCAATTAAGATTACCGCCAATTGAAGCGACCTTATCGCAGTAAAAGGCTTGATTTTATTGTACAACAAAAGTCAAATTTCTACGCAATTTTTTGCCAATAATTAACAACTTGAGAAACTCTAGTTGTCCGAACCCCAGGTATGGGTGGTTTGTAATTACTGGCGAATGTCTGTTGTCTGCGTGTAATTGCACTGACGCATACGATTTAATTGTTTGTATTTGTATACAAATAAGTACAATCGATGTCTCAGAACCAATATTGGTAGATTTGTAGCCAGTCACTGGGCCGCGCTATAATAATACAATCGGCGTTTGTTCAAAGAGTGTGCGGCATTGCGATTTGATTAAGCAATATACACGCTAATCAGCTGAGACGTTCAATACCGTTGTGCGCTACTGTACGTCCGATGTTGTTTTTTGCATTTGAAGTTGAACTTTTTTCATGTACTTCATGTTGTTGTTTTTCATAGAGACTTTTCAAGTCGTCGTCTAGCTGTTTGTACATTTAAAGCTTGACGGCCATTGCTTTGCTTTCATTTGTTTATTTAAGAATTTTATGATTTTTCATTTAATTTTTTTTTTTAATTTTTTTTTGCGTTGTTTCCTCTATTTTTGGAGCATTATTCATTATATTATTGTGGAGTTTAGATTATTAGCAAAGAAGAGAATGGTAATGACAAGGTGGGAGTTTTAATTGTTGGGTCTTGAGAATTAGGGATGTAAAGCAAGTATTTGAACTAGATTGAATATTACCTGTAAAAGTAATGATTACAGTAATTGTTTATTAGTACGAGATGAAGGGTAGTTAAAATGGAATTAATCAAACCGAAAATTGAAAATTTTGTCAGAATAGTAAGTATAAAAGTAATGGTAATGCTAACTAAAATCAGTAATGATGTATGTAATACAGAAAGTAATTAAATGGCAATATAGTAGTGTTTAAGTAAATGTAATTTGAATCGAAAAAGTAACTGTAATGGTAATGGTAATTATAATTATAATGTAATTATATGAAAAGTTCAAGTATTTAAAAAAGTATAAGAATTAGAGGATAATAGATTATTTATGTTTAGTAATGATAATTACTAGGTAATTACACAGCGAAATAGAGGTATTTAAGTAAATTTAATTATGATGGGAAAAGTAATTGTAATGGTAATAGAAATTATAATTTTAACGTAATTATAGAAAAAATTGCAACTATAAAAAAGTGTAAGAATTAGAAAAGAAAAAAGTTCTTTATGTATTGGTAATGGTAATTATAATGAACAAGGTGATTGTAAAGACAATCGTAAAATGAAATTGTAATGGTAAATGTAATTGTAATCGTAACGTAATTGTAATGGTGAAAGTAATTGTTATCGTAAATGTAATTGTAATCGTAACGTAATTGTAATGGTAAAAGTAATTGTTATCGTAAATGTAATTGTAATCTTAACGTAATTGTAATGGTAAAAGTAATTGTAATCGTAAATGTAATTGTAATTACTCAGTTAAAGGCAAATGAAAGTGAAACTGTAAAATGTAATGCGTTTCAAATGATTTTGCTGATAAAAGGCGGGACGTGTATTTTAGAAAAGGTAATAATAAATAAAACTAGTGCGGGAAGCTGAAATCAAAATTACGGGTGTAAAAAGCAGGGTGGTACTGTGATAGTTTATGTTACAAAATATTGTATCAAGCAGTAATGGTAATAGTAATGCTAATGAAACATGTATATAATAACAGCTTGTTGTAGGTACACTCCCAGCTTGAAATTCTTCAGCTAAATTTACACTTGCTTTCATTATTCACCATACTAAATCCTAGCAAAGTTAAGCTTGCCGCTCAACTTTCGTGGCATCTTAACAGTACTTTGCCCTCACGGCAGCTCGCAGCACCCATTGTGGTCGTGTTTCGAGTTTATCAACAGCGATTGTAAACGTCAAGACAGTCATTAATTTTGCTGTCATTGCTGTTGTTTAGTGGATTTTTCAACGCTTTATATTTTATGCCGTATTTTCAGCCATGTTCTTCTGCCACAGCTACAACTTAACTGCACTTGGTTGTCAGCCAAATATGTAAGCTTAAGGCACATGACATTTTAATTGGATATAAACGAAAGTTAATATCAAATAATTTAGCAGACAAGGTGGAGAAAGAATAAGTGAATTAAATGAATAATATCAAGGTACTTTGAAGTTCATTTAGGGGCAGGAAAACGTTGTTAAGTGGGGAGTGGAATAAATTAAAAAATGTTTTTAAAAATTAAAAAATCCTTAAATAAAAAAAAAGATTAAAGAGAAATAACAATTTAATAACGGTAAGTATATGTGTATTAGGGAAATGCCTCATTTTGATAAAAATGCCTTCAGACTTGTGTGAGCATAAATAACTGCTTTGGAATATAAAACCATTACACTTTAAAATCAGTTTTGTTTAACAGAAAACTCGTACTCGTAGTTAAGAGTACTATTCGCCTACTTCAGGCAACAAAGTATATGCTTAAGTTAGCTGAGTACGAGTACTTCTTCGCTAGAATTGCGTTCTTTTGACAGACTTTTGTAAATATGGGTATTAGTGCTTCGTTGAACTGATATATAAAATCTAACACTTGGGGCAAAAGTGTGCCACAAACTACGTTGAAAAATATTTGTAAAATTTACCGTTACGCCGAAATTAAAAAAAATATATATATCTTTGTTTCTTACGAAATACGGCAACTCTCTTATTAAAACATGTTTCATAATTTTTAAATCATTTTACATTTTTTCCCATACTATTTTTTCTTGCAAAGTGTGGCAACCCTTTTATAAAAATATATTTAATAATTTTTAAATTACTATAAATTTTGTTCTTTACGAAATATGGCAAGTCTTTTATGAAACAAAATATTTAAAATAAAGCTGCAAGTTGTTTTTAGTAGACTTTTATAAACATTATCTCTTTGCCATATAACTTTTAAGAACTAATCTAAATTTATTTTTATTTTGAGTTGTATTTGAATGGCAACTCTGTAGTGTAATATATAGCAGAATGAAAATAATTGTAAATATTGCACAAATGCTAAACCTTAGAAAATTAATAATACTAACGGTTTAAAGTTTTTAGCAAGGTGGCAACTCTAAGATTAAATATATGTGAATTAAAAACTACGAAAATAAATTTCTGGAGGGTTTTTAAATTATTTCTACTTTAATTTTTGGAACAGGTGGCATCCTTTTTCAGCATATCGCTTATTCATATCTAACCGGTTATAGTATGTATGTATATGACATAATTGATGTTATTTGTTCCGAGTGCTATCAATTTCAAGTTTTGCGTTAGGTGGCAACCCTAGCATAAAATATGCATATCTAAATAAAAAATTCTCCATATAAATTTGCGGCAAATCTTTTTAGATTGCATATGTTAGGCATGCTTTTTTATGTTTATTTTTAATTTTATTATTTTTTTTGTGACTGGTGGCAACCTTTTTTGAATATATTCATATGCATATGGTTATATGCGACGTATTTGATGTTATTTATTCTGAATACTATCAGTTTCAAGGTATTACGTTTCTTATGTTAAGGCATTTTCATAATTATTTGTTTTTATATTTTTGGATAGTTGGCAACCTTTTTTCAGCACATAGCGATTCATATCATATGTTCATATTCATGTGCATATGGTTATATGTGACGTATTCGATGTTATTTATTCTGAATATTATCAGTTTAAAGTTTTGTGTTAGGTGGCAACTCTAACATAAAATATACATGAATTAAAAAGTTGGCATATAAATTTTCACCTGCTAGTTTTCTTCGGTTATTATTCAGTTTTTTTTATTTATTTTTAATTTTATTTTTTTGTGACAGGTGGCAACCTTCTATCAACAAATTGCATATTCATATCTACATATGTGGTTATATGCAATACATAACATCAATTATTCTTCTAATATTTTCTGGGTACTATCAATTTCAAATTTTGCACTAGGTGGCAACTCTAACATAAAATATATCTCAGTTAAAAACCTCCTAAACAAATTTCCGTAAGATTTTTCAAAAATCGCATGCTTCTCAAGCACTTTGTACTGTTTCTAATTTTTGGAACAGCTGGCAACCCTTTCTCACAATATCACATGTTTCTACATATCTATACGGTTTTATAAGACGTATTTGTTATTATTTATGCTGAATTTATTATCAATCTACCTCAAAAAAATCAACAAATGCGCACTAATTGTGAATTATCTGAAAATTTTAGTTTACAGCAAAATTTGTAATAATAGGTTTTCAAATTTGAAATACGTTTCTTATGGCGCTACATATATTTGAGCCACTAATTTAACTTAATTAAAACAGAAATAAGCCAATATTATTTTTTTTTAACATCCCATTACCATATATACATAGGTACATACACATTTACATATACATAGACTTCTAGTATTTACCCATCATGAATCATATTAATCCCACCCTTTTCATTTCTACTACAACTATCCTAAAGGTTAAAAAACCGTTCAATTAAAAAAGTAGATGTTATGACGCCGGGTGGCCGAACTGCTAGTAGTTGCGCTTGTATGTAATCATTTTTGCCGCTGTCTGGCTGCTATATGCTATATTGTTGTAGTGGTCACACGCTAAATTGCCTAGCTAATTAATAAATCACGCGAATTGGTTTATGGATTAAGCGCAAGCATTAATATATACATATGTACATATGTATGTTACTTAGCCCATGTTACTAAGCAGTAGTAGTTGCTGTGTAGCTGTGCTTGGGTGGTCCACGGCCAGCAGCAAGCGCTGAGTACAGGCTGTGACTCAACAAAAGATGAGCGTCAACGCTCAAAGTATAACCGTAAACGAAATCAAAGCATAACCGAAAAAGTATAAAAATAATGAGGAACGAAGAAAAAAATTAATATTTGAATACATTTTGTTTAAAATGAACTTAATGCAAAGTATCGAGTGTTCACTGTAATTTGCGACCACCACTTAGCAGCAGCTTAATGAGTTTCTTGCTTTCTGTACTGTTTAGAAACTATAATTTTGCAAAAAACAAAATATTATTTACTCTGCTAAACGCCTAGTCATATACATATATATATACTTATATGTAAATATATATGCATATATCATATGTCCACTGCTAGTTATTAAGCAGAGAAAATAAAGTTGCTACTACTAAGGCAGCTGCCATTAATCATTAATTTATTGGAGTGTGGCGAGCCGCTGAAATGTGAAGGAGCAGACTCATTGTGTAGATAATTTGCAAGTGGCAATGTGAGCACACATACAAATATATAATAATATATATATATACACGCATATGTACATATTTACAAAGTGTGGTATAATTAAGTGGACAATAAATGCAAATTGAAGTTGCTGTTTCAGCTGATCGCTCCTTACTGATTTCTAAACATTGTATACTTTAATGGAATTTAGAACGATTTAATTAAGATTTCTTGGGGGAGTGAACTCATGAATAAGAAAATATTTTTTTTTATTTTTTCTACAACAGTGCTTTATTTTTATATGAAAAAAATATTAATTATTTATTTTTTTGTTATAGAGAATCAGGTTTTTAGCAAAAGTAATGTAGATTTTTCACTGAAGCCGGTAATTATTTCTAAGAAAAGGATTTGGAGATAGATTTCAAGAATAAATAATTTTTTATAGAGATATTTACTGAAAAATTATTAATGTTTCATATTGTGGAAGGTACAATATCTCGACATGGAAACCCCTGATGCTTACGGATTTGAATCAACAATAAAGTCACATACCAAGTAGTGTTGTACAATAAACTGTTGTAGAAACTTAATCTGAAGGAGAGAGTAAAAAAGGCCAGTGATGTCCTATATGCATATAAAAAGATGGTAAGGTCTACATGTGACCTATTGCTTAGTCTCATGCATTGGTGTTACACTGCGGTAGTTAAACCTATCTTGCTTTACCTTGCTTTGGTGTGGTGAAGCGCTGTCAGCAACATCTTACCATCTACAGAAAACCGTCGGAGCGGAAATAGCGACTCGTTGTTTTCTGCAAAACTGCTGCGTTTAGAACCACTGCACTTGAGAGGCTTACTCAGGCTACCACCAAGCGACATTGCAGTGGAAAGGTCTGCAGCAAAATTCGCTGCAAGTTTGGTGGATTTCCTTCGAGCAAAGTTCAATAAGAAAAATTAAATTCCTTACTTATATTTTGTACACCAAGTTTATTTCAAACCCCGACAGTTTAATGTTTTCGACTCATTATTAAGGGAAAAAATAGTAAATTGTCTATTTTTAGGAGCACAGACCTTTAGTGCGTACACATACCTGCAAATTTAGCCAAGTCACATACCTATGACTACGATATTATGCTAAAACATGTGCTGAGCAAAAAAAAAAAGGTGCTGAATTAAATTTTTTTTAATTATACTAAAAGAACATCGAAGACATTTCGTTTACACATGTTTACTGCTTTATGAAAGTTGTCTACAGCCATTAATGGCTCTGGTGCAATTTATTACAGTTTCTTCTTTAATTTTTGTCAAACCACATAATCTATGTTAATTTAGCAATTAATATTTATAAGTCTTAGAGCAAGATTTAATTTTAAGGCGTGTCTGAAAAAAATTAAGAAGATTGATAAATGACCTAATGGAAATGCGACAAGCCATTAGCGAGGGCCATAGTTATCTATTCCAGAGACACTCACGCGTGCTGATTTATGTGAGCAAAAGCTGAAACATTTTGCCGAGCTGAGGTTAATCAGAAGGAAAAGTGAGTTATAAGGGCATAAAGTATAGGTCTCTTAAACAGTTGCAGCAAGATTATTAAGAGCGTATTGTAGGATTTTAATATTTATGTTTTTATAATTTTGAAGTACTTTTTGGAAAAAAAATTAGTCAAACTTATTAATTTAAAATTAAATAAATTAATAAATAATAATTAAATTATAATTTTAATTAAAATTTCTCGAATCAAGTCAAATATATTAGTCAAAAGAGCGAAAATATTTCAAATAAATTAATTGGATTTTTATATTAAATTTAAATTGAATTTATTAATTTAATTAATACTTTTTAATCAATTAATTAAATTTAATTTTTTAATAAACTTAAATTAATAAATTCACTTTAAATTGAACTTAAAAATTTAATTAAATCAAACATTAATTAATGGAATTTAACTTAATTTTAATTAATTTATTTTAAAATAGTATTTATTTATTTATTTTAAAATTAATTAATTAAAATTTATTTTAAAATTAATTAATTAAAATTAATTTATTTTAAAATAAACGTAAAAAAATAATAATTAAAATAAATAGTTCAATTTAAATTTAATTTGAATTTTGTTTAGCTATTAATCAATAAACATGTATAAAAATAATATTTAAATTAAATAATTTAATTAAATTTATTTTTTATAATTAATTAATTGCTAAAATTCAGTTAATTCGATTTAAATTTAATAGAAAATTAATTAATTTATATTTCTTAATTTGTTTTTAATTTAATTTAAAAGCTCAAATTATTATTTTTTCGTAAAATATTTAATTGGAAATTTAATTTTTAAATATAATTTTTGTAATTTTTTCTATATATATTTTTATAATTAATTAGTAGCCCAAATTCAATTAATTTAATTTAATAAATTATCTAATTTTAATTAAATTATTTTTAATTTAATTCAATAATTCAAATAATTTTTTATATAACAAACTAATTGATTCAAAAATATTTTGATTTTAAAATATAATTTTATAATTTTTGTTATTTTTTCTATATATATTTATGATTTATTAATTGCTAAAATTGAACAAACTTAATTTAAATTTAGTGTAAAATTAATTTATTAATATAACTTATTTTTTTTAAATTTAATTCAAAAACTAAAGTTATTATTTTTCGCAAAAAATTAAAATAATTAATTATTTAATAAAAAAATTATATTATCTTATAAAAAATTAAATGAATTAATTGCATTTAATTTAATTTTTAAACGAACTTAAAATTAATAATTTAATTAAATAATTCAATTTAAATTGGATTTAAACTTTTAATTTTTGCAATTGATTAATAAATATATAAAAAATAATACTTAATTAATTGCCAAAAATTAAATTTAAATTTAATATAGAATTAGTTAATTAACTCAAAATATTCTAAAAAGAATTAATTTATTCAAAAAAATTTTGATTTTAAAATACAATTTAATTATTATTGTTATTTTTTCTATTTATTCCTCTTTTACCCAGTATACCAAAACAATTTCATACAAAAATAATTTTGTGAAAAAATATTAAAGTATTAAAGTAAAGTATTATATATAAAACTTTTCTACGATTTTTTAAAGCTTTTTATATAATATCTATACACTGGTCTTGTCTACTAATGATTATTTCATTCTTGCATAAAGAAATTACACTCATTATAAGGTGGAATATTCATTCCATTGCACAAACTGAAAAACTAAAACCAAAACACCAAACAAAAATAACATTAATCTGTGCCATATTCGAGTATTAGAGAAATCAAAGTACAAACAATAGACTTTATCAATAATCAACATTACGACATGCCATAAAAAGATTAAGCAATATGCTCCAACTAAAACCAAATTATTCAATACGTTTTTGGTAAATTACTCATATATTTGTCAACATAGCACATATCTACACATATTCACCACTTTTTGATAATTATTTGGAAATTGTTTATGGTTTTAAATCACAGATGTAATCGTTGCAGAGCAAACTTTTCTAATTTACAGGTTTTTTTATAGGCAATATGCTGTGTTCGTACGTAAGAAAGCAATCTCCATGGCTATTAATAAATAGGCTGGAACTTATATGCATTACTTTTGCTTTATCGGTTGCATTTACTGTTTACTATAATATACTACTTAATAATTTATTGCGCCATTTAAGTGAGTTACTTTTGAAACTCCTGCGCTTTCACGCATATTTCTAGAAAATTTATGAGGTCTTATAAATACTGATTGTTTACTTTCAATACTTTTATGAACCAGGTTGATCACGTTTCACAGTTAAGCAATTGCGAATGATTCGATGTTTAAGTAAAACATAACATCCCAGGATTTTTATACCAATCAAATGTCTGTTTCTTAACTGGTTTTTTAATTGATTTTTTAACTGATATTTTTACTGTTTTAATTGATTTTTGAACTAACTTTTCAACTGATTTTTTAACTGATGTTTAACCGATTTTTGACTGTTTTCAGAACTGACTTTTGAACTGAGGTTTAACTGATTTTTGACTGCTTTTTTAACTGATTTTTGAACCGACTTTTGAACTGATATTAAACAATTTTTTTAACAAATTTTTAACTGACTTTTTAACAGATTTGTTGACTGATACTGCAATTAGCATTAACATATTGAGAACAAATTTGCGAAATATGCATCTTTACGTTACCTACACTCACACATAAGTATATAGGTATATACTATCTTTATGTACAAATTTTTTTTAACATATATATATACTATAGGTTTATGTATAATCCAAACATAACATATGTTATATTCTTATATGCCGCTTAAGAATTTCGATTGATTCGCCCATACTCTGTACCCATATATTAAAACATAACATAATATTATCTTATCATAGTCTTAAAATTTCTCAAGGTGCACCGACCTTCTGCACGCATGGCGATTAAAATAATGGGGGCATGCCAAAAATATATAAAGTATAAATGATTACCAATTCGTTAGTTTTAAGCAACTAATTGATAATGCTTGATTAGTAAAGCATTGCTAACGTCAAAGCAAATATGAGTAGGAAGAAATATTTTTTAATATTCAGCAATTCGATAAGCTCTGTATATTTGTGTATAAAAACCAATTTGAAATTTTTTCCGTCTTTGCTTTATAAACTTTTCTCATTCAAAAATATTTTAAAATATTTTTTTTCGGTATTTTAGCATAAAATTATAGTTATAGGTATATGACTTGGCTAAATGCGCAGGTATGTGTACGCACTAAATGTCAGTACTCCTAAAAGTAGGCTATTTATTATTTCTCTGCGTTAAGTATATGTCGAAAATATAAAAACTGACCATTCGTGGGATTGAAATCAACTTGCTATACAAAATATAAACAGTAGAGGCTGAAAAGCATAAGAAAAATCAATCGCGTTCGGCTGCATTTTTACTATCAAAAACTAGTACTTAGTCTATATTATGAAAGAATATACATATGTATGTATATAAAGTTGAGTGCTACAATAGGTATGTGTCTTGGCTTTTGCACTCGGCAATTTCATCGATGATTCACACCATATTTTAGGCTTTAAATTAATATAGTTAGATTATATGATAGCTATAGATATTAGTGATACTTAATAAACTTCAAGCTGCACTATAATCCAAAAATAAAGCAAATGATATATATATTTATCAATATTATGTCATGTCAAGCCATTAACAAAGCTTATGAATAAACCCAAAGTTTTCAAAGTTTATTTTGCAATTTAATAAACAACTTTCAGTGCTTGTTGCCTCTTCACTAAAGTAATCAAAGTCCAACTGCTATGCCAAAACAAGAACACGAAAATATATATACATATAAATATTCATATATTCATTGTTATGTATAAAAATACCTATAGTAAGGCGCAAAGCTTGACAATCGTAGAAATTATTAAATAAATAAGTGAAGTGTAACAAGAAAATTTATTGTTATTAAATGCCAAAGCCAACACTCCAAGTGCGTAAACAGCGATAAAATTTACTATAAATAAGCAGATAGTAAATATGAGGAAGCGAACGTGCTATTGAGCGACTCCAGTGATGACAAAAGTAAGGCGAGGAGTCGGCTGGAAAGATGAGTAGCAGAAGTTGATTGCAAAATCAATAGGAAAAAACTTTTAAAGTGGTGACAAGAAGGAAGTTGTTAATAAATTTAAAACAATGTTTAATAAATAAATACTTGAAAACTTTAAATACAAAGAAAAAACGAAATAAATTTCGATAATTTAATGAAAATTAATTCAAATAAGATAAAGTTGACATTTCACACTTGATTTAGATCATTCAGTTTGTATGGCAGCTATATGCTAAATTTTGTGTAAAATTTGTGAAAATACTTTTTCAAATAAAGAAGTTATCCTTATAAGGACTAGAGTTCGATAAATCAGTTTTTATGGCAGCTATATGATATTGTGGTCCGATATTGCCGTTTCCGACAAATAAGTAACTTCTTGAGAAGAAAAGGACGTGTGCAGAAATTCTGATCGATAACTCAAAAAACTGAGAGACTTGTTCGCGTATATACAGACGGTTAGACAGAAGCACATAGTGACACAGCTTGTCACACTGATCATTATATTATAGGAAATGATTTATTAATTTCAAATATATCTAGGTTTAAAAAATATAAAATAAAACTGAATTGTGAAAAAACACCAAAAAAAATGTTTTTGCTACTTCTTTTTAACAACAATATTCTATAATGTCTTCTAAAGGTTTCGAAAAGCAATACCAAACGCAAACTGATAACAATAAAACATAAACTGATGCTCACGTAACAAAATAGCAAACAATTTCAAAAGGCTATAAACACACGTGTGTAAATATCGTAGACTTTGAACGAGAAGAATATGCCGAGGACGTCATGTTTGAAGTGAATGTTTACAAGCCGTTCAAGTGGGGGTTAATTGTTCAGGAGGTGATTTATCTGAATTACTGAGAGTAAAGTTAGCGCATTTTGAGATGGAGAGAAAATAAATATTACATATGATACTCCTGGAGGCATATTACTCCAGGATATATTTTAAAGAATCATTAACGCTTACTTCAAGCAATGTCATCTAAATACTCAACAAGCAGTCTATCATCGTCCAAGGATGGGTATTTTATTGACAGAGAAACATAACCTCAATATTTTCAATTTGATATATATATAAATATATTCATATACATATTTCTAGTACTTTCCATTTCAATATTCAGTAATTTAAGGAACTATATAATCTGTAGGGCGATTACACTTAATTCAACCAAAATTTTCTGAAACCTCTACACAACACCTCAACCTCTCAACATGACTTCGTTGCTTTCAGGGAAAATTGTATTCACATATTAAGCTAACTTCTTTTACTTTGCGGTATGCTAACGGCGCTTCAACTGTAATGGCACATAACCTCAATATTTTCAAGGCAAATTTAATTCACATATTAAGCCAAATTCTCGTAATTTCCGCTATGATAACGGCACTTCAATATTTTCAGGGCAAATTTGATTTACATATTAAGAAAATGTCTTGTACATACTTTCCGGTATGATAAATGGATTTTCAACTTTAATGAACTTTTGCAAAATTATTGTAAAAAAAATTAGAGTTCTCTTTTAAAGTTCTCCTCAAAACTAGCTTGGAACAAATCATTCCATAAGAAGGTATTCTATTGACTTTGGACAAGTTGTTCTGTTCATATATTAACTCAGTTTCTATGCCACTTCAGGAATCTTCAGCTTTATTATAGTTTTGAATGATTTTTGTATCAAAATTGGACTGCTCTAGTAGAGGTCTTTCCATAATTGCTTGGAACAAATTGTAGTATGAGTTGCTGGTTTGGAATTCTCCTTCAAAGGTCTCATAAAAATTGGCTAGGGCAGCTTGTTCTATGATTTCTTTGATCTTGGTAAAATTGCCTCGAACAGCTTGTTTATTAGAGCTTGGCTTATTTGGTTATGTGTCTCTTTCAAAGGTCTTCTAAAAATTGGCTTGGATCAACTTCTTCTATGAGTTCTTTGATTTGGGTACTCAATCTTGGTAATATTGCCTCGAACAACTTCTCTTTTAGTTCCCAGCTCATTTGGTAGTGTGTCGCAAAATATAGTCATTTTATAATCTACAAATAACTATGTTATGCGAAATGTTCTCGCATCTGGAAAAAATTTTCTTGAACATTAATGATATTTTTTTCGACTTTCTTCAAGCAGAATTATAATTAAACATTTTGTCCGTGCATTCTAAGTTTCTCAAAACATATTTTGTATTCAAGTAAAAGCCATACATCACAATTTTACTTTATTCTCACAAACTTTTGTTGTTCCTCAGCTTTATGGTAGGTGTTCCCCCAGCCAAGTTAAAGCTATCTCTATACGTTTGCTTAGGTACGTTTTTGTCACTTCAGTTTAATTTGTATTTCAGAATTTATGATTTGTTTACATTCTTACATTGTATGCTCTTTGATTGTCATAATTTCGTTATCTTCCAGCTTGTCTAGGAAATTTTCGAGAGATTATTTGTAGTTTATAGTTTTTTGCTGTTTCATTTTCACCTTCAATTGCGCGACACATTGTCTTTGTGTACACATCTGATGCGTATGTATGTATGTCGTGATGTGTAAATAAATTTACATAGTTACTCAATGTTAACAATGTTGTAATTTGTAATTACTTTTGGCATTGAAAAAGTACATAAATGTGTGTAGTAATATAGACCTTCAAGTAAACTCGCTTATATTTGGACTAAAAAGTAGTAAAATGTAGATGAGCAGTTCACGCAGTTTTTGAGATATCGGTCTGAAATTTTGCACACGTTCTTTATTTTTCAAGATATATGTTATTTTTTCGGAATCGCTTTTATTGGACTACTATAGCATATAGCTGTCATACAAACTGATCTATCAGAAACAAGTTTTTCTAAGGAAAACTCTTTTATTCGACAAGATATCTGCATGAGATTTGGCACGGATCGTTAGCCATAGCATTGCTATAACGTCCGAAGATGTTGTTCAGATCGGACCACTATAGCATATAGCTGCCATACAAACTGACCCGTCAGATTCAAGCTTTTCCAAGGAAAATTTTTTTGTCTTACAAGATATCGTCACGATATTAGGCATAGATCATTTTTGAAAGCATTGCTACAAAGTCCGAAAATATTTTTCAGATCGGACCACTATAGCATATATCTGCCATACAAAATAAACGTTCAAAAGCAAGATACGAATTTTTTATACCCTTTTATGCCATATGCAATGCACCTGTGAAGGGTATACAAATAGTTTCATGTTTTCTTACTAAAACTAACAACAAAAAAAACACGATTATGTCAAAGGCCTCTCATACATCAAACCGTCTGGCTGCCTATCTCGTTTAGTTAGTTTAGAAAAAAAAATGGTTTTTGATAAAAATTATAACTTTTTTTTCAAATATTTGTTACAAAAACTATAGCATTGGATGTCTGCAAGTTATTTTAATTTCAATCAATCAGCTTAAGTGATAAATTAGTCAAATTTGACAAGCGCCAAGTACACATATGCTAACATGACTGCTACGCATGCAAATATTAAAAAAATATTAATAAAAAAACTACACTTGACGGATGACGTACAAAATAGCGACAAATGGCCAGACATAAGCTATGTTAATAACATATGCAAAAAATAATTATGTATCATATCTATAAGTGCGCCCTTCAGCCACCAAATGGCAATGCCCCAAATTTTGTTTGTCACTGGAAGGGAATTTCAGCGCGATATGTGATCTTTAGGTGTGCGAAGGCAAATAAAATAAAAATATCTGCAAATATGCAGTGTTAATTAGATTATATATATATCCCATTTGCAATTTAATTACATTTTGCGCGAGCTGTTACATATATGTACACACATACATTCATGCATAAAAGGAATGTTCACACATACTGCGCAGATAGCCCTAACCTTGAAATGTGCTATCTCTACTATTTGTTTTACACCACTTTATTTACTTAACTTTCTTTGAAAGCGTCTTTTGACATTTTTGTTTATCATAAAAGTTGATAAGAATACGGCGAGAGCAGTGAGGCGTGCAACAATATGTCTATAGTAAAATATTTTTGTCGCTGTATAAATAGAGAAAGCGAGATATTGAGAGAATTGGATTTATTTGGTAAAGAGAGGCGATAAAAACAAGAATGCAATAAAAGTTTTAACTATTAAAGTGGGTGTTGGCTGCTGTTGAACAAAAATATACATACATATATTGAAAGTGAAAAGGTGAAGTGAGAACCAAAAATTTACAAATTTAATTACGGAAAAAATTTATTTTAATTAAACATTTTTTTTGGTTACAGCTTGCGTTCGGTGCACCAGTCAAGGTATTTTCCTACTATCAAAAGTAGTTTTAGTTCACCAAACATTGGCACAGTAGCGAATAAAACAAATAACTGGTATAAAATACTGGGAAAGGTATAATCAAATAAATATAGGTTAACGAGTGGTTATAACAATCTAATAAGGCAATTACATACTAGCTGTTCTTTTTGGAAGAATAGCGAATAGAACAAAAATTTAGAAGAGTGACGAATAGAACAAATAACTGGTATAAAATACTGAGAAAGGTTTAATTGGAATAAAATACTAAAATGACAACGATTCAACATGGAACCATATACCAGCTGTTAACTTTTGAAGAGTAGCAAATAAAACCAAAATTTAGTAGATGGGCGAATAGAACAAATAACTGGTATAAAATACTGAGAAAGACATAAAAAAATTAAGCTAGAACGACAAACGGTCATATCAATCAACCATATACCAGCTGTTAATTTTTGCAGAGTAGAGAATCGAACAAACGACTGGTTTAAAAATGAGGTAAAAAAAGTTATACCACTACACAACGCTAAAATGTGTGAAATTGTGTATGCTATTGAAAGCATTTGATATTGACACAACACAGCGATAGAGATATGTCAAATCGAAAACGGCTATATATATATGAACATATGTATATCTATACTAAATTCTATTTTGTTGCTATATAAGATTTTTCACTAACAATGGAAACAATTTCTCCAAATA
The DNA here is from genome assembly GCF_024586455.1 of Bactrocera neohumeralis. Classification (NCBI taxonomy): domain Eukaryota; kingdom Metazoa; phylum Arthropoda; class Insecta; order Diptera; family Tephritidae; genus Bactrocera; species Bactrocera neohumeralis. Next base: position 77,456,829 of record NC_065923.1, on the reverse strand, counting down.
GAAAAAATAGGAAAAACAAGCTAATTTTTAAACTACTCTGTTCAAAGACTCCAATAGTTCTGAAATTGCAAACTTAAAATATTAAGTGTGAATCGAACAATATGAACTGGCATAAATCGCATAAACTGGTATAAGGAAATGGTAAGAAATTCCAAGATAAAATGGAACATTTAATAGTTTTGACTTTCTTTTTGCACAAACAGTTTTTGAGAGCCGAGCTGCGAATCGAACAAGCAACTGGTATAAAATGTAGGAACTGGTATAAGTAAATATTGAAATTAAATTTTAAACATAACTGATTTTCACATCCATAATTTTTGCATTATAGCTAAAATATTATGTGTACGTCGAACAACCAACTGGTATGTTCGCCAAAAGTTAGCTCAGATATTTTAAATACCTGAAATAGAGCGCTGGTGCTAATTTGTGCAGTTTAACATATTTCTAAGACAACTTTTTTAAAACACAGAACGATTTTCTATAAATAAAAGTTTCTCGTGTGCATTTGCATCAACTAAGAGATTCTTCTATGTACTTATTCTACGACGAACTTGAAAGATAAATTAATTTTATGAAACAATTTTCCGCGTAGAAATATTTTCGAGGTTGGAAATTGCCTGCCGAATGATGACTAAAGCTTCGAAGTGGGTTTTAACTCAGTTAAAAGTTTTTCCTTAGAATTTGATAATCTAATATATATGGTATGACGATAAGATAAATTCCTTTACATATATATTTAAGTCGTTATTGGGTAGAAAAAATATATGTATATGTACTATATATAGGTACATATATTTAAATAAATATTAACAGTTTTCAATACGCCATCCTCTCTGACAAGTGTTGAACACCTTTGCCCTACATACCAATGACACTCACACATATCCGTCAAAAGATGAGTAACCACTCACACCGGGCACACATTGTGTAATATATCACCTACGTAACCCACCTCACTCATCACCTCATAGTACTCTCCTCAGCTGTTCCTTCACTGCAGTGAAACTGATAGCTCATTTAAGCGGAGTTAATGCAAAGAATTGTTTGAATTGCAAATAAATGCAAAAAATAAAAGGAGAGGAAAAATTTATTGCCATAGAAAATGAAATTCTGGAGCATTCATCACGTCGTTGGAATGCGGCACAAATGTGTACTTTATTTTTATACAAATTATTCAAGTACGTAAATATCGGTTTTGCATTTTTTGCAATGGAATGTGCTGCTTCACGTGTATACTTTTCGAAATGCCAATTAAATTAGTAACAGATACAGCTAATACTGTGGTATTTGGAGAAAATTGAGAATATATTTATATAGAAAATTCAGAACAGGATTGATATGACCTAGGAATACTGTATAAACTGGTACGAGGGCTGCTATATATATTCTGGCCTAGGGCAACACTAAGTGTTGCCAGGTGCAATCTGACATTTCCATTGGAAAGTTTGACATTTTTTAGCATAACATCACTCAGCACGTTTTGTCATTTAATCGTGAATTGTTTTATTTACAGGGAATTAAAAAATTAATCTCGGCCAAAAAATGGAATTAACTCGTGAACATTTTCGTGCAATAATTTTTCAAAACTTTCGACGTGGATTATGACGACAAGAGTGCATCGATGAACTAAAATCTTTGTATGGCTATGAAGCACCATCCTATAGCACTGTGAAAAACTGGTACAACGAATTCAATCGTGGCCGACGCTCGCTCAAAGACGAATTCCGTGAAGGTCGTCCAAAAACAGCCGTTGTGGCAGAAAACATCGATGCCGTACGTGAACTGATAATACAAGACCGTCATGTAACATATCTTTTTAGATAGAGGCATGCCTATGCATTTCTTTATTAAAGCATAAATTCGATATTTTTAATAATGTATGAACATATTGCTGGCAACGTAAAAAAATTATTGTTCTCGTTGGATCCAAACGCACATATTTTTTGTAAGAAAAAATGTTTAAGTAATTTAAGTGAGCAGAGTAAAAGTTCTTCAAGCGCGACCGGAAGGAAGCAAGTTTGCGATAAAGTTGGCACAAAAATAGTTTTTGCAAAATTCACACATTAAATTGCTATAAAATAGCACTAAATATTTTTAAGTAGCAATGCAAAGCACATAAATATAAAGTAGGTGATTAGTTCTAAGAAAATTTAGATTAAATTGTTGCTACATGCAAAGTTTTTTGCTTCCAATTTAAGCTTTATTTTGGCAATGTCGCGAAATCACACAGCATAAGACAGGAAGTTGGCAAAGGAAAGCAAAAATACAAGTAGAAAACAGAAGTATAAAAAAAGAACATTTACATATGTGTATTTAATTAATCTTCGCTTGTGCCGCTGTTTCTAACTCGTACGCTTTAGCTAAGCTTTCGATGTGATTATGTGCTTCGTTGTAGCGGCAAAATGAGTGTCGATAAAAACGCCGGTTATGAGATTTGTAGCAAATTTGTGTGTCATAATTTTTGTGATATGCAAATTTATATATTATATATGTATATCAAATTTAATTCTTATGTTTGGCGATTTTTTTTCACATGTTTATTTCGGTCTGAGGTTAATGAACGCCGTCGTTCGAAAGCTATTAGGTTGTTGATTAGCGAACATCGACACATTTTTTTCAAACTTTCTGAGAAAACAGAAGGAAGTGAGATAATTTTTTTTAAGTTTTTCTTTTTTTGGTAAGAAGCTCAAAAAATATTCCTTTGCAAACAGAAAATTCTGAATACTAAAAGTAGTCGAACACAGTAATTTGAATAACTTTCTTAATGTAGTGTTAATACTAGGCTAGTCTCCATAACTCGACAACAGAAGTCTTTTTAATAAAACTTATTTTTAAATTTGAACAAAAATTAACATAAAGAAATGGCGAAACGAGCAAACACCGTTTTGGTATAATGGCATATATTGGCAACATTATTGAATTTGGTTAAATTGCTATCATATGCAACAATTTTCATAGCAAAATTAAAATATAAAATGCGAACAAACAACTGGTATAAAACGCTTAAACTGGTATAATTAAATTTTGAATTTAACTGGTTGACTTTACCTTGCCTTTCACATACAAAACCATATTTTTTTATTAATTATTATAACACTTACTAACTTGAATTCGAACAAACAGCTGCTGTAAAACTCATAGACTAAAATAACTAATAAACTGGTTGAAAATTCTTTTAACTTCATAATAAAATCTATAAATCGCATAAACTGGTTTAAGTGAATGTTAGATTTAACTGATTAACTTAATTTTTGCTGCTACGTAAAACTTTTTTGTAACAGAGCTGTTATATTAGGAGCGATCGAATAAATAATTGGTATAAATTGCATAAACTTGTATAAGAAAACATTACATGCAGCAGAATAAATTTGCCTTCTTTTTTTATTATAAAAGTTTTTCATAGCAAAGCTAAAAACCTAAGTTTGAATCAAACAAACAGCTGGTATAAAAGGCATAAATTGATATAACTAAATTTTAAAATATACTAGTTGAAAATTCGTTTGATTTTCATAGCAAATCTTTATAGCAAATTAAATTGTTGACCATTTTTTATATTAGGGGCGAATCGAACAAAAAACTGGCATAAATGGCATAAACTGGTATAAGTGAAAGTTAGATACAACTAAATAACTTTAGTTTTGCATTTACTTAAAACCTTTTGGTAGCAGAGCAGTTATATTAAGAGTGGTATAAACAAAAAAGTGGTATCAATCGCATAAACTGGTATAAGTATATATTAATTACAATTGTTATTAAAGTTATTATATTTGCTCTTTCATGCAATATTTTTAAGAGCTTAACTGAAATACCTATTAAATGTAAATTAATCCAAAAATTGATATAAATCGCAAAGATTGTTATAAGTGAATGTAAGGTGTGAGATGTAATGGAATAATTTTGTTTTTGTTTCCACATAGAAAATTTCTATTAGAAGAGTTATGATATATATACGAGCCTTACAAGCAACTGGCATAAATCACAAAACTGGTATAAACTAGTTTAAGGAAAAAATTAATTTATTTGAATAAGTTTTGTTTTAGCCTACAACCAACTGGAGTAAATCGCAAAACTGGTATAAACTGGTATAAGATAAAAAATTAATTCAATAGCAAACACAAACTTATTTTAGCTTTCATACGCAACATTTTTGTCATCAAACATAACGGACAGCGAAGTGGTGCATCGATGACGGCTAATATAACATATTTCTTAGAAGACAACAACTGACTTGCGTCTTCATAAAGGTTGGTGTGTTCAAAAGTCAAATATTTTATTTTGTACACATTTCTACTCAGTTCTATGTTAGTACAACTCTAATCGAGTAACCTCATCCAAATTAAATACATCCCTGAACGTGTTAAACTATAATTTAACATAATGCCATTAAAACAGCAATAATACAGATTAACAAATCGGAAATTAAAAATGAAAATGACATCAAAATTTAATTTAAGTGCGAACTGATAAGACGGCTAAACCGACGATTAATCAGCTTTATGTCATTTGGAATGTAATCGCATATATATGTCATATTTATTTTTGGCGTACTTTTTGCTATTGGTTTTAGATTTGAAATATTTCGAGCGGTTTTAGTGTTTTTTGTTAATTTTTTTATTTCATTGTATGTTTGTTTTTATGACCGGTAATGGTGACAAAAGCGTGACACATACAAAGCTGGCAGATGAGGCTTCTTTCGCGAAGCAGCACACGTTTATGTTGTATGTATGTATGCATTTTAATGAACTTTTATGTGTATTTTATGTTATACAACCGTGTTGCACGTGAAGTCATATTTTACGAATTCAATATATACTGTTGCCAATATATGTTGTTTATATCAAATGGATGTTTGTTTGTTTCGATATTTCTTTCTTATGCTTTTTGTGCATATTTAATAACCAATTTTCCTAAAGAGACTAATGTTGTCGATTTAGAAGGCTTAACTTTAGTATTAATACATCATTAAAAACGTTATGAGTATAATTTTATTTTTTTAAAAAACTTATTAATTTTAATTGTCACATTCTTGTTGAAATTGATTTTTTTTTGGTTTTTGTAAAATAAATTTTTTATTTATTTTTTTTTTTTTAATTTTTTTTGTAAAATTTATTTTTATTTTTAATGTAATTGATTTATTTTTAGTGATTTATTTTCTTTTTGTTTTAATTTTTATTGTAATTTATTTATTTAATTTTTTTTTAATTAATTTTTTACTTTTTATTTTTTTCTGTTAAATTTATTTTTATTTTTAGTGCCATTTTTTTGCATATTTTTATTTTTTATTTTAATTATATTTAATGAATTTTTTACTTTTGGGTTTTTTGTAAAAATTCTTTTTATTCTTATTGTATTATATTTATTTTTTTGTATACCTTTCTTTGATTTATATTTACTTTTTCTATTTTATAAAATTTATTTATTTTTTGTATATTTTTATTTCATATAATATTTCTTTGTAGTGAATTTTTTAATTATTTTTGTGAAATTTGTTTTAATTTTTATCGTAATTTATTTATTTATTTTTTGTTATTTAATTTTTTTAGTCAATTTTACACTTGTTTTTTTTTGTAAAATTTATTTTTATTTTTAGTGTAATTTATTTTTTTGTATATTTTTATTTTTTATTTTAATTATATTTAATGATTTTTTTTTTACTTTTGGGTTTTTTTGTAAAAATTATTTTCATAGTAATGTATTTATTTTTTTGTATATCTTTATTTTATTTATTTTTACTTTTTTTTATTTTATAAAATTTATTTACTTTTTGCATATTTTTGTTTTCTTTTTAATTTATTTTTAGGGAATCTTTGTCTTTTTGTTTTGTGAAATTTGTTTTAATTTTTATTGTAATTTATTGATTTTTTGTATATTTGTATTTTTGTATTTTTATTATAATTAGTGAATATTTTTATTGTTTGTTATTTTTGTTTTTAATTTCTTTTTATTATTATTGTAATTTATTTTTTATTATAACTATTGAATATTTTTATTTTTTCTTATTTTTAAATTTATTTTTAGTTTGTATATTTTAATTTTTAATTTATGTATTTTAGTGATTTTTTTCTGTTTTGCAAAATTTATTTTTATTTTTGTAATTTATTTACTTTTTATATATTTTTATTTTGTATTTTAACATTTTAATATTTTTGTTATTATTTTTATTTATTTTTTTTTCATAATGTCGCCGGGTACATTGATACATTTTTTATATATTTCTATCCCATATATATACCATATATGTGTGTCTGTTATTAAGTATGCGTAGTTATAAATATTTATTATTAATATCTTTGTATTTGCGGCTCATGATATTGTTTTTTTTATTCTTTTATATTGGATCTCTTTCTGCCGCTTGGCATCTTTTCACTTTGAAAGTTATCTGTGCGTCAATAAAATGTTTTCATTAAACCATTTATGACACTTAATGCCTTTTATGATTTTTATGACACAATATCAAAGCTTCTTTGGTCAAAGTGGTTTAAAGTTGAATTTTTATGGAAGCTGTTTTTATGATCTGTTGAAATCTATAAACGCAAATCATATCAACAAAGTAAAAGGTTATTAGTTGAGTGTTTATATATATATTTTTTTTGTTATTTTTATATTTTTTTATGTTTTTATGTTTTTATATTTTTAATATTTTTTTCATATTTTTTATAGTTTTATTGTCTGATAATGAATAAAAATTGAGTGCTAAAAGCTTATATTAACATTTTTAATTTTATTTGTGAGACAAAACCACCGACTTCCATTTATGAGGTCTTATTTTCCATATGTAGCCGACAACACATCGCAACTCCATGGGTTTTTTAATTTTAGGAAAAAATGCATATAAAAATGCAACCATATTTCCTTAAGAAAAAGCATTTTTTTTAATCCATATGCTAGAATGGCACTAAAAGGTGTTTGCTTGGTCTGTGTTCAGACAGGACAATTTTTAATGTGTCGACACGGCAAAGTATGTACCAAAAGGTGTGATATGGAAAGAGATATACATTTTGACTTTTACTTAGGCAAGACACTTTATGGACTTATTGATCTCAGTTAGATTTTCAGATATGGCTTAACGGAATTCTTTCTGCATTCGGCGTTCAAATATCAACTAAGAGGTAGGCAATTGGGTATGGGAAAGGAATTTATGAAGATAACAGAAATTAGCTATGTACATATATCTAGCATTAACCATTTAGACTTACTCAAAATTATTCAATATTCAATATATAATTATATCTAACCGGTCTATGTTGCAAGCATGTGTTCACTTGTAAAATTATTATAAATTAATCTTCCTTTACTTATACCTAATTTCTATAAATATGTAAATATTACCATATTCCTAATTAGGCTTCTGAATCATACTGCACTATATGACCCTTTCATATATTTTCCAACATAATTTCAATATTGTTTTCATGTGCAACGAACTTAAGCGCTGCATGCGTAACAAATTCTATTTTTAACTGGGCTGCTTCCCTAGGCATAAGTGATTTACTGAATACCTAACCACATACATAGAAGAATTCATACATCTGTTCTCGAGTACTTGCCACTCATGCAATCGTGAGGGCATTTATCATATATACGCACTTAATCAGATGCGTCAAGAGTGATTCATACCCAGCCAAGGAAATATTGAATGATAGCAAATACAAAATTAAAAAATTTCAAATTAAAAAACGGAGTAAATACAGTGTTCCTTCGTATTAAATAATTATTATATTGACAGCGATTTATTGGCTGCATTAAGAGGACTTTTCAAATACAATTTAAAGATATTTGAGTTGAAAATGTTACTTCAGCACACAAATCCAAGGATTGTACTCAGGAAATTGCATATTTGTTGTCATCTAAAAACAAAAGTAGAGGTTATTCCAAAAAGAGAGAGTGTAGAGACTCAGAGGTTTTCGCAGCTAAAACAAAACGAATAGTTGGTCTTAATTAACAAGTGCCTATCGTTGAATATCCGAACCACACAGGGAAAGGTAATTTAAGACAATTTATCTCTGCAAGTGTTCTAAATTGTGTGCTAACAGTTGAGTTTATTTAGCTTTGTATTTGTATATTTAACTCTGTGAAGATGACATATAATAACTAATGAAAATGAATGGCCTGCAGACAGTACTTTACTACCTAAAATAATATAGAGTGTATTGAGACTCAATAAGGCTGGTAAACAGCAGAGATTATATTTTGATCACATAGCTTAAGATGTCAGATTGACAAAAAAATATGCAGAAGACACATGAACCAAGAACTTGAAAACATATTTTTGAAATAATTTGTTTTCAACCGGACGGCGCCACTTCCCACACATCGCAACAATCAATGGATTTATTGAGAGAACAATTCAGTGAGCAGATAATTTCACGTTTTGGGTCGGTCGATTGACCACCAACATCGTGTGATATCACACCGTTAGACTTTTTCCTGTGGGAAATGTAAAGTCTAAAGTCTATGCGGACAATCCCGCTTCGATTCAGCCCTTGGAGCAAAACATCACGAGTGTCATTCGGCAGTTACCAGTCGAAACGCTTGAACGAGTCATCGAAAATTGGACTCAACGGATGGACCATCTGAGACGTAGCCGCGGCCAACATTTGAAAGAGATAATACAAATAAATGCCAAAGAATATTCTTTCAAATGATGATAAACATTCCCCATAAAATTTGAATTTTCTGTGTATCTAGCTGCTACCAGCTGCTTAAAAAAATGTTTCGTTTTCAGAATTTTATTATTTCGTAAACCTAACCGTTTAAAAGATACTAACGGTTAAAATTTGTTTTGTCTTAAAGAAATACATTTTTTTCTCTAGTGAATAAATCATTATCAAAATTAGTTTTTTTAACTGTAAAGCTCAGCCTTGTAGGAAATTTTCGGTCTTAAGCTTGGGTGCAGCCAAGAAAAGGTTTTTTTAATTATGCGTTTGTATATTTTTCGAAAACCATTTTCAAACATTTATGTATTGGTTTGGATTTCGAATTTTTTTTCGAAATTCTTTTTGAAATATTTATATATTGTTTGGAATTTCCAATTTTTTTAATCATTTTCACACATAAATATATGAATATGTTTATTCGAATTTCGACTTTTTTTTTGAAAACCATTCTTAAAAATTTAAATAATGATTCGAATTTTGAATTTTTCGCAAACCGTTTTCATACATTTATATATTGATTCGAATTTCGAAATTTTTTCGAAAATTATTTTCAAACCTTTACATATGGTTCGAATTTCGAATTTTTTTCGAAAACCATTTTCAAACATTGGTTGGAATTTCAAATTTCTTTTAAAACCATTTTCAAACATTTATGTATTGATTTGGATTTCGAATTTTATTTTTAAAAATCATTTTCACACATAGTAAATGTATGACCATTCTGCATGCCGTTCTGAAAAATTTAAATATTGATTCGAATTTTGTTTTCAAACATTTATATATTGGTTGGAATTTCGAATTTTTTTCTAAAGCCATTTTAAAAAAATTAAATATTGGTTCGAATTTCGAATTTTTTTTCGAAACTCATTTCCAAACATTTATACAAAAGTTCGAATTTTGCTTCGAAAACCATTTTCAAACATTTACATACATATATGTTGGTTCGAGTTTCGAATTTTTTTTCGAAAACCAATTTCAAACATTTTTAAATCGGTTCAAATTCTGTTTTTGAAAACCATTTTCAAGCATTTATTATTGATTCGAATTTCGCACATAACTAAAATTTCGATAGTAACAACAGCAATGTCGATTTCTTAGGAAATCCAAAGTGAATCATGCGTTATGCATTTTCGATACGATAAAAAAATACTCAAAAAAGCAATAATGACGTCACAACGCTAGCGTATATCTTTATGACGCCGCTATCTACTAGCAAATACAAGCATTTTGCAACTTTGCACCAAAACTACAGACAGAAGCCGCTGTTGCTAAACGCAAGTTGTGGACTTTGGAACAGCAGCAGGTGACTGTATGGCAAGAAAACAAAGAAAATGAAACTAAAATCACAAAAAAATTACTTGAAAATGCCAAACTACGATAAATTGTGCGAATTCAAGGCATTATATGTGAAATATGAAAGTCACTATATGATTCACGATGAACGGAGAGTAATTCGTGTTGTTGAAGCGCTAAGAAATTTGCGAAAGTGGTCGAAGGCAAACGCAGAAGAAAAGTTAGGAAAAGTAAATTAAATAATATATCGCGTTAAATGTTGAAATCGGGGCCGAAAAGCAATAAGTATAGACGTATATCATATACATATGTACATATATATAAAAATATACATACAAACTAATATGGCTGTGCATTTGTCGCGCCAAAGTATTGTGGTTTGGTGACACACAAACGCCCACACAAAACAATGAAGTTCAATGTGACTTCTGTGTGTATACAGTTATGTCTTTACTATATCCACATATATACTATATACTTGTTTATATTTAAGCGCGCAAAAGAACTAATGAAATATTCATAATTTGACGTGCAAAGACAGCAAAGTGAAGCAGCTGAGAGATCACATGCGCACAGCAGTCGTACAAAAAAGCTGCGGCGCGGCAGAAGAGAGAGAAGCTGCGTTCGCATACAAAACATCACGCACAATCACTTATATGCAAACGTATATTTAAAAATTCATACATATATATGTATTTATGTAGCTTTGTATGCTCAAATATAAGTTTAGTCTGAATGCTGCTGTATTTTTATGAATGAATGTGAATGAAACTATAGAAAGTTCACGTTGAAACAAACGCGAAAAAATATATGAATCAGCGCTTGAGAGGTACAAATACATAAATACATGCATACAGGTTTACAGTTGTATAGTCCCAACGGTAGCTGCTTAAATTGTTTTGACTTAGAGAATGAAACGAAAAAAAATCAGCAAAATATTTTGCAAATTTTCTTTTGGTATGCATATAATTAGAGAGAGTTGTTCTACCACTGTCTTTAAATATTTTCTGGAATGTGGTTAGAAGATCGTTCTTTTTAATAAGAAACTCACATTTTCACGTTTTTACTTATTTTTTAGTTCATTTTCGAAACTTGTGCTTAATTTTTAAAACTAAAATTTATAAATGGGTCTTACGAACCCACCCTATGCTGCCTATTGTGGCAGAGAACCATGGAACACCCATCATTGATTTAATAAAAAGTGACACTAAGTATCAAAATACATACGGCTCAACAGCCGTCTTGCGGTCTTTACGAGACTATGTGAGCACAAAGTATTAGTGTTTTACTTCCGCTCCCTTGCACATGATCTTGGCGATCCTGTAAGTCCCTAGGCATTCTATGTGACCCTGATTAATCTATCTATTACGCTTCCTGGAAGGCACTTGTATATATTTAGCCGCTTTCCAGCAGCCATTACAGCTGTTGTCTTCCTGCTTCTAGGAACTTTCTCTGACGCGAACTATTCAGTTTATGCTAAACATTTTCCATTGACGACCAGATGGTCCGTTATATGAGGACTTCACAGATCTTCAGATTTGACTCCACCTGATTTATTTTTATAAGGGATATTTTTGAAACAAAGTTTGCGGCAGCAATCTCCGAACCATTCAGGAGCTCAAGCCAAAACATTCGTGGCAAAATCATCATTACAGCGAAAAAGTAGTGGAAATGCAAAAAAGAAGGGCGATTTTGTTGGATCCAATAGAGGTAGTTAAAATACTGTCTAAGATAAGTAAAAAATACTCAAGCTAGGTTCTATGTTAAGCAAGTGATGGGCGCATTTTATTTGAAAGCGTGAAAACCCGTATTGAAATGATTTGGTAAATTATTAGGAAAAATCGTTTGCAAAATATTTATGTTCGAAGTTGAGACATCAAAAATAAAATATTGAAAATTTGAAATATTTAGATGGAATGATTACACAAATCATTTGAAAAATAAATATGTTGCAAGTTGTGAAATTAAAATGAGAAATGAAAATATTGAAAATTAGACTTTTAAAAAGGTTTAAAAATTCATAAATTTCTTTTTGATATCTCAAATCACGGCATATTTCGAACAACTTGTCAGACCAAAAAGTCATATGCAATCACCAAACTGCTTACATAAATTATCGAAAGTGAAAACGAAAATGTAAATGCGCCAAATGAGTGCAAAAACATTTGGCAGCAGACGGATTATGAATTTAGAAACAGTGACGTCAAAAAAATTAAAAAAAAATAATAAAAAAAATCTTAAAAAAAAACATAAAACCGCTTTACAAAATTTCAAACGCAAAAAGTAAATACAACAAAGAGATTTTCTTTATTTTCATCAGCAGGCAAGGTCGGTCTTCTTGCTGTTTTCGAAACACATGCACATTGGTTAATGCGATTTTGAAATATAAACAAAAGTGAAATTATTGAAATTTTTGAGGCAAATTGAATCACTAACTGCTGCTGTTGTTGTTGTTGTGCAGGCACTAATGAAAATATAATCAAACAGCTCATTAGCGCAGTGCAAGTGAGTACATAAATCGGCTGTATGGGAGTAAATTAATGTGTGTGTGGGTATAAGTCTATGTACGCGTGTGTTTTTTTTTTTAATTTTTTTTCGTTTTGATCTGCGCTGATTTTTCTCACTGACTTGCTCACTCAACAATTGCAAAAGCATTGCTATTTTCGTTGTATTTGCTACTTTTTTCTGCTTGCATAGCTTGACAATGAGGCAAGCGCTAAGTATAAAGATTTAGACCGCATTGCTTAGCAACTCACCTGTTTAACGGTGCGTGCAAGCATACATGCATGAGTGTGTGTGTGTGTGTTTGAGTATTGTTGTTTGTTAAATATTTGTTTCAAACTTTTTATGTACATTTTTTATAACTTTTCTGGGAACATACCTGGTAATACGGCGCCTTTGGTCAGTCCCAGCGACAGCGTAAAAAGCAGCAACACGACGTACATTGTGCTATGGTGAATATGTCGCTGTTGTTGTAGGTGTTGAATGTTGCACGAGATCCTGTGTATTGCCTGGTACTCGTTGAATTACTTTATCTTCAACTAGCTTGCACTTAAATTTTTTTAACACATTGCACACATTTTTTTTTTTTTGCACTTACTTTTGAATTTTTACAGACACCGAAAAATATTTTTTTTTCACTTTTTAATTATTTTTTTCACTTTTTGTTGCACTTTTTCAAATGTTTTGAAATAAATTAAAAAATTATCTTTGTTTTGTAACACTTTTACTTATGTTTTCTTTAAGAAAAATTTTTTTGCAATTAAATTTTTTTTAATTTATGATTTTTTTTTGCAAATTATTCTTACTAACACATCATACTAGGCATAAATATCGAAGCATCTGAAAAAAAAAAATATTTAAATATAGATTTACCATTTTTTATTAAAAAACAAAATTTTTTAAATCATTAAATGATTTAAAAAATTAAACATTTTCACTAAAAAAAATTAAAAATTTTCACCAAAAAAATTAAAAAATTTTCATTAAAAAATTAAAAATTTTCATTAACAAATTAAATAAAAAATTGATAAAAAAATAAAAAGAAAAAAGTCATAAAAAAAATCATAAAAAATGTTTCAGAAAAAAAATGTCATAATTTTAAGAAAATCTCTTTGTATAATTTTTTTCTTAATTTGTATGAAAATATTTTTAATTACTTTATAAAAAAAAATAACTTTTTAAGAAAATATTTTTTTTAAGAAAATTTTTTTTTAAATTCTTTTATGAAAAAATGTTTCAAAAGATTTATAAACAAATGTTTTTTTTTTTTAAATACTCCTAAGAAACTTTCATAAAAAAATAATTGCTTAAAAAATTTTGTTTCATAAAAAAAATTAATTAGATAAGAAAACGTAAATAATAAAATAAAAAATATTCAATTATTTAAAAAAAAAATTAAAATATGAAAAAATTAAGCTTATTTACATAATTTAAAATATTGTAAAATTAAAAAAAGAATTCTTAAAAAAAATCATCAAAAATTTTTTTATAAAAAAATATAAAACGCATGGGCCCATTTCATCAATTGGCGACATGGTTTTGTACCCGTGGTTCTCCGATTTTGACGAAACTTTAGAATATCATAATATAGACCAAAATAAAAAATGACTATTTCTTTTATTTTTTAACGACCTCAAAATTGAGTGAAAAAAATTTTGAGTCATCCAATTTTATGTAAAAAAATCTCTGCTTTCTGATAAAAATATTTTCAAAATCCAAAAAAAAAAAAAAAATTTTCCAAAAATCCCATTTTTTGTGCTTTTCCCCCGTATAGCCAATATTGATTTTTTTTCCAATTTTGCTTAACTTTATAAGTCAATCAGCTAATGCTTACAACGAAATTACCTGCATGTAGCAGTTCATCAATGCCACAAACACAGCAGGATTTTAAATTTAGATACACAAGCAAATTTAATGTAACCATACAAATTAGTGTTGGCAGTACCGAAACGCAAATATTTCGGGATCAGCAAAATATTTAATCTAGTTTGTTGTAAACTATTTTTATTACAATAGCTAAACACATGTAAATTCATATAAGTGTTGTTAATCCCGAAAATGGAAATATTTCGGGATCGAAGCAATATTTCATTTACTTTGTTTAAAGTTATTTTTTTTTATCAAATAAAGAGATGTAAGTCCAAATGCATATTAGTGTTATCAATCTTGAAAAATTTAAACTTTTAAATTTCGGGATTTATGATATAATTAATTATTTTTGTTTTAACGTAAAAATCCGGGATCGGTAAAATATTTCACTTGCTTTATTTTAAATAGTTTCCGCTTTGTAAAAATTAATATCGTGCAACACAAGTTTTATCAATCCCGTGATTTTAAATCTTAATTTAAATTTAACTCATGTTTCATAATATTAATTTTTAATTTTCGGGACTCATAGATGAATCAATCCCGAAAACTTAGAATTTCGGGATTTGTGAAATAATTAATTTGTTTGCTTCAAATAGTTTCCGCTGAGTAAAAATTAAAATTATGGAAAGTAGGTTTTTTCAACCCCGAAAATTAAAAATTTCGGTATAATTATTTCGGGACTCATGAAATTTTTTGTTAAAAAAATGTTTTATAAGATCCATACCAAAAAACTAAAATTAATCCCGAAATCGCGAAACAAAAAATTTTGAGAGAGCCCACGAATATACACATGCCTAGTAGCAAAACACTTGTAAATATTTATGAATTAATTAGTATAGAAAATTAATTGAAAGCTAAATATATGTACATGTAATAATACATACCATACACAAATATATATGTACATACATATGTATGTACATATGTAAGTAACAAAGAGCGGAATGATAAAAAAATGTTTACGAAAAAAATAAAATGCCTGCACCAACACAAGCCAAAATATTTGATGAAAATCATTTCGAAATCAACAAATAAATAAACCAAGAAACAATTATTATAGATTACATAAATCTGCAGCACCTTAATTACTCATTAATAACAACATATTAGGGTGGTTACATTTTAAGGAGTAAATAAAATCTTTTTTGATTTTTATTTTAAATTTATTAACTATTATATATACTATACTATATAATATATTATATATACATAATTATTACTACATATAAGGTAACTTGTTTTTTTTTCGGGTTAAGCCATAAGTTAAAGGTAACTTGTGCGATTTTCATGGTTAATCTCCAAAATTGAAATATTTGGCTTAGAATTTCGAAGTAAGGCTTCTTATTAAGTATTATTATTAATTATAGTAAGTATTTATTTAAAACTCAACAACATGGACATAAACTACCTTTTCTCTAATACAAATTTATATGACAGTTGCTGTAAGTTATCAAAGCCGGAAAGTTCGAAAAAGTTAACATTTTCTATTTAAAAAATACTGGTCCATTTTTGATCACTTATAACATGGCACCCATGTTGCTAAATTCTTGAAAGTTACATACAACAATTAATACTAATTTTTTCAATAAGCATAATTTCGAAATTCGAACTCAAATATTTTGCATTTGAAGGCTTATTTCGAGAATGTAGAAAATTGTGAGTATAAAATATTTTAGATTTATTTTCTTTTTGAATTTTTTTCAATAAGCATAATTTCGAAATTCGTATCAAGTCGATTTTGAAGGATTACTTCGAAGAATGTATTAGAAGTAGAACTACTTTTAAAATATTAAACTAATCTTATATTAATTAATTTTTAGTAATTATAAAAGTAATTATAATTTTTTTTTTGAAAATTTCGAAAAGAAAGGAAATCTTAAATATTTTATAGTCACACTTTTTTATATTACGTCATAAGAAAAAAAAAGAGAAAAATTTTCTACATTCTTCGAAGTAAGCCTTCAAAATCTAAATATTTAACTTCGAATTTCGAAATTATGCTTATTGAAAAAAATTGGAAAAGGAAGGAAATTTAAAATATTTTATGCTGAACTCTTTTTGATTCGAGTTATAAGAAAAAAAGTCACTATAGAATAAATTCTTTCAGATTTGTTTAATAAAAAAAAAATCGTGTTTTTTAACCACCCTAATGTACATTTTGTAAGTTACCTAGCGGGTGGTTGATTAACACTGTTTAACTGCGGCGAATTGTTTGCTTAATTTGTAATGTAATGGATATAATTAAAAATCTTGCGCAATTTATTTTTTGTTTGTATTTATTCGAAATTTCCCTACAGCATTGTAGTTGTACATAAAAATTGCCATGTTCAATGTGAGTTATGCAAATAAAAGTGAATGTAAAATTGAGAAAAATTACAGCCAATAATTTTAGAACATTATAAAATGTTGAAAGTTGCTTTTGAGCATCCTTTTAGGAACAAATGCACGAGTTTGTTTGAGCAGACAGCTAATTTAAATAACGGCAAGCAATTAATGGTTTAATAAGAAGCAGAGATGAGTGGTAAAGTCTGAAAAAGTAAATGAAGGTGTTTAATTATTACCGACTGCGGCGCGAAACTTCAAGTCTTTTGGATACGAGGGCGAGAACGCGTTGACGACGAACCATGTCCAGAATGGCCATCAACTTTAACAGATGATCAACAAGTCAATAAAATAAAGCAGTTCGTGCTTGAGAATCGACGATCAACAGTTAGAGATCTTACTGGCAATGTTGGAATTCCGGAAGGATCGGTGAAACGCATTTTGAAAGATAATTTGGACCTAAGAAAAGTGAAAGCACGATTGCTTCATAAATCACTCAATTTTTACGAAAAACTGCGTCACGTTCACGTCTGTGAAACAATCTTTCCGACTATTAGGATGTCATGAAACGTATTATTACTGGCGACGAGTCCTCGAAATATGCTTACGACTCAGAAACAGATGATCAATCGGCCGAATATCGTGACAAAGGTGAGCCGAAGCCGAAAGAACCATGTCAAAGCAGCTCATAAATCATTGTGGATCATTATGGACAGACAACTCTTGGGTTTTGCACCACGATAATACACCATCGCATAATGCATTGTTTCTTCGTGAGTTTTTCGTCAAATTTTGAACCAATATAGACTGCTCCGGGGAATCGTTTTGAGTCTATTGAAGACATTAAACCTGAATCGCTAGGCACATTGAAGGCTATTCCGGAAATTGACTTAAAAAACTCTTTCGAGGATTAGAAGAAACGTTGGCATAAATGTATTGGTGTCAAGGGAGATTACTTTGAGAGGGACGACATAGATTTTGAAAATAAATTAAGTCAATTTCTTCTTCTCATATTCATTATTTTACTTTTACAGCTATCCCTCTAGGAACTTCGACTATAAAAGATAAATTCTCTATCCTACATGCAACAATGTCCTTAGGAAAATGAAATTAATGCCAAATGTGTATATTTCAATGTTAACTTTAAAATATTTGAAAATCTATCTTTTCCAGATAAACAAAAATATTTTAAAAATTCTTAATGCACACATTTAAAAATGCATAAAAGTGTCAGCAATTGTAAATGCTTATACAAATTTTAATATTGTGCTTAAAAAATTAAAAATAAATTTATTTGACATTTTTGTTGTGAATATTTGACATTATTAAGCAAATGCGTCAAATAGTAAAGGCGCATAAGCTTTTTATATAATAAAATACAGAAGCTGAAAGGAAACCACAGCTATAAATTATGCAAAAAATTGTTTGGATTTTCCCAAAATTATTCGAAATTTTACCAAGATGACAATTTGGATAATTGCCAGGATTTAAACTAGGTAAGCTGGTGATTAAACGCATTAAAAAAAATTAAATTATTAAAAATTATGACTTAAAAATAAGAGTATTTTTCTGTTTTCGTTGTTCGAAGTTAATACAAAATAAACTTATAATTCTAAACGTTAATGTATCTAACTGGCTTTGGTCTCTTATTTTATTACCTAAAACTTTCTAACCAATTTTTGATTTTTTCTTCCATTTTTTTATTTTGACCGATATTTTCAGATCTCATATTATTTTTAAAGCAGTTTCACTTTAAAAAAAAAACTATCTTTTTTTGTTTATATTTAAAGCATTTCCTTATGGAATAATGTATTGAATCATAAACGAGAAATTGTTGCTTTTTTATAGTTTATTCTCATTATATATAGAGTTTATAACGTGGGGTCATACAGCAGTTTCTTATCTACGTTTGAAAACGACCTTCAAATTGTATGAGGAGTATTGAGAGCAAAGATCCAGATACTTGCACTTCACACAGATGTAGTAAGGGAAAGGAACTTGGTAAACAAAATTTTGGATCTAACTAAATATACTCGAAGCAATAAAGCAGCTATATGAAAGGAGAATTAAAAAAAGAAACCTCCAATCCGTAACAAAGGTTTCCAGCATGAATGTGTGATTCCATGTGTTCTCAACTGATCTAAATGACTATTTTGTTCTGGATAATGTGATCAGAAGCATGAGATCATAGAGCGGTTTCTTAACCATATAACTATATGACTGTTCTTAATAGTTTGATGAGATCATGGAATCAATCTCCTCCATATTCCTGCTAATATGTTCTTTAATTCCGCTTACAGTTCTGACTTCTTCACGGAACTCATAGTTAGTTCTTCCATTAATTCTATGAAAATTGTCAAAGCCAATCGGCACCCTCAGTAATTTGGAATATGTGAAACTATAATGGTATGTATCCCAAAAAAGGCAATTCCTGTATTGTAAAATTCATATAGACAAGCATTGTATCTAAGCAAGAATAAATATGCAAAAAGTTCGATAATACCGATGCCGGTGTCGCAATGGCTTATCAAAGCGTCGTTAAATAAAGCGATAAAGCTGCGACAGACGACAAAGCAAAAAATAATATAACAAAGGCCAAAAAAAACAAGAACATAATAAACCGAGCTAGACAGCCAAAGATTGTGAGAATAATAAAGAAAGAAATAGAAAGAGAAGAAAAAGAAAACTAGTGGCAAAACACAACAAACAAAACACTCAAAAAACAGCAAAACGAATGCAATAAATATAAGGAAACTAGAGGGCATTAACTTTTTGGGGGTTGTACGCAAATGCTCTAATATCAAGGGGTGAGCAAAATAACAATAAAGGTTAGAAATTAGTGAAAAAGTGGAAAAAGATGAAAATGGAAGAGAACTTAAGCGAGAGTGTAAGCCAAAAAGCGACAGAACTTGGAAAAACTACGAAAGCAGGGTGTGTAGCATAAAAATAGAGTGTGAGGTAAACGTGAAGTGTTTTCAGGAGAAGGTAGTACCAAGGCATAACAAACGTTACGTGGACATGGCAGTAGCATAAGTCGATCGATTGACAAAATGCTTTTGTTTGATTTTAGGACAATACAACTGTCAGGCCGACGGGTGATTTATGAAAAGAGCACATGGCATTGTCTCCAGATATACACGCGATGAGTAACCTGTGACTCCAGGGAAGTGTTTGAAGCATGGCAAAAATGGAGTCAACGAAATGGAGAAAATTAGAAAAAAAGGTGAAAAGTCACTGTAAACTGCCAAAATTAGGACAAAAATGTAGGTCAAACTGCGAGCGCAATTATTCCGGTGGAGTGTTTGAGCAAATATGCCATTGCTTTTTTGTATTTGTTGGTATCTATGTCAATTCGGTGGCGTGTGAAAAAGCCACTTTTGAAAAAATGCACGAAATTTGGTTTGAAAAAACCAAAAACGAATAGCTAGCGGCAAATAACAACAACAAAAAGTGTATGGTGAGTGGCGGAAGTAAATAATACATATATGTATATGTATACTTGTTATATTATATGACATTCAAACTGTAATTAAAGTTCAAGCTGTTTGCACAACAAAAAAAGAAACAGCAACAAAAAAGTAAAAAACAAATAACAAAGAAATGGAAAACAAAACCAAAATAATAACCAAATTGAAAACTATAAACATGCGGGCAAATGAGCTGTTTGCGTTCGCTGCTCTTGGCTCGTGGCATAAGGCACCCCCACAAACGCATCGCGTGCGAAAGCTCGTAATTTTGCTACAACCACTTTTTTGAGACACTTTACTTTTGTGTGTGTGTGTGTTTTTTTTTTTTGCGTTTGCTGCTCATGTCTTCATTTTCCATTCATTTGGCCGCGTGCATAATGTGCGCAACGCACACACCCGCTCACGCTAGCGGGCTTAATTTGGTGAAAACGCACAAACACACTCATGAGTTTTGTGTATATGTATATAAATTAATTGTAATGTGTGCATGTGTTGGTAGCCTAATGCAAATGTAAATTGTTGGACACTTACTTACATGCAAACGCTGCTGCTGCAATGCGGCAATTTTTGGTCTGATGACGAAATGTGGCAATTTTAATTTTGCTTAATGTTTTTGTTATTGCAGTTTTGTGTATTTTGCTGGCACTTTAGTTTGACAACAAAATTAGTCGATAATTTGTGCGGTAAATTCTATTTTCGCTGAATTATCGGCCAAAGTTTTGTGGTAGCAATTTTTTTGGTGGTAGAGTTTATTTCTTTTATAAGCACTATTAAAGTATTAAATTTTATTATTTGTAAACACAATTAAAGTAACAGTTTTTTTTTTTAATTTATGTAGGTACTTCTTAATAATTTGTTTTATTTTTTTTTGTATTTCTTAATAAATTGTTTTTCCTTAAACGCTGTAATTTATTAATTATTGTAATTAATTAATTTTTATAATTAATTAAGTCATTAATTTTTTTATAGTTCACTTAATTTTGCCAGTAATTAATTTTTGTAATTAATTAAATTCTAAAAAAATTTTTTCACAAAATTATGTAAGTTTTTCTTGGAAAAACTGAAACATTTACACAAAGTGTTTACCACACTTGACACCTTTGTTGCATTGCTTTTATTCTCTTAGTAATATTTTCTGTAATGCAAAGTAAAGTTAATAGGCAGTTTTTAATTAAATTTTATAATTGGATTTTAATTAATTTTTTAAATAAAAAATAATTATTTAATTAATAATTACTAATTTTGCTTCTTTACTATAAATTAATAATTAGTTAAATATATATTTTTTTTAATTTTTTTGTTTAATTTGCAAATTATTAAAAAAAAATCAAAATATTAAAAAAGATCAATAAAAAATTTTAAATATTAAAAAATATACTTTTAATTATTAATTAACGATAACACTGACTTGTGCAAAATTAGTTCAATAAAAATAGATTGCAAATTATTAAAACAATATAAATAAAAATATTAAAAAAAAATAATTAGAAAAGTTTTTATACATTATTATTTTATAATACATTAATTGTTGCATTAAAAGAAATATTTTATAAAAGTTTTAAATATTTTTTATTTTTATTAGTAATACCTAATTTTTAACATAAATATTCTAATTAATTATTAATTTTTAATCAATAGTTTTTTGTTACTTTTTTATTAAATAATAAATAATCAAAAATTGTATTGCAAAAATTTTAAGATGTTTATGCTTGTTGCTTAAAATAAAATAATTTATTATTTTTTTTTATTTTCATTAGTAACAATTAATTTTTCAAAAATATTTTTAAAATATTCATAATTTAAAAAAAAATTAAAATATTCAAAAAAGTAAAAAAAAAAATATTGATTAATTAAAGATAATTTAGCTCTTTATTTTAAAAATTAGCTTTTACCTATTAAAATAAATAAAATTGTTTTAATTAAAAATAATTCAAAAATGAGCTTTAAAAATTGGGTATTACTAATTAAAATAAAAATAATAATTAATTATTAATATTTATAAACATTTAAATCTTTTGTTTAAATTTAAATTTTTAATTGTTTTCTTTAATAATTATTTTAAAATAATTTAAAAACATTACTATAAAAATCGGTTATTACTATATGTATAATATATCATATAATTTAAAAATTTGTTTATACTGCTTAAATTAAAAAATTATAATTAATTAATATTTAATTTATTTAAAAAATTTTAATTTTTTATGCTAATTACTTAACAAACTTAAAAAAATTTACACTTATGTAAGTGAAACCTCTTCCATAATTTTTTGTATTTAAATTTTTTAAACTAGTTTTAGGTGCTGTGATGTAAATAAAAAAAATTTTTCCATAGTATTAACATTTAGAAAAATTTTAATTCAATTTAATATTATATAATTTGATAAAACTAAGATGAAAACAGTATATAACAGTAGAAAAAGAATTAAAAAAAAATTTAAATAAAAAATTTGGATTAAAAAAATTAAAAACTTTTTTTTTTTTAATTTGAATTAAATAATTAAATTCTTTTTTTTTTAATTTGAATTAAAAAAATTAAATTCTTTTTTTTTTTAATTAAAAAAATTAAAAAAATGTCCCCTAAAAAATTTTAAATATTCAAAATTGACTAAGAATATTCCGTATTCAATTGAAATACTAAAAAAATTCATAAAATTAAGATTAACATTTAAATCTGATTATGTCAATAATAGATATTAGCACAAAATATAACTGAACAGGCGCGAGAACAATGATATCGAAGAATTAGTAAATATTTTTAAATAATGCTTCCACTCAGTTGAGAACTTAAATTTCCATACCTTCAGTTACAACACACTTTAAGTTTTTATGACAATAATTTTCTTTCACAATAAATTTATAGCAAAATTTTCATAACTTAGCATTTTAGTTAGAAAAGAGTTGTGTAAACTTGCAATTAAACACTTGCTTTCACTTGCCACAAATCGAAAAAATTTCCATAATTTACAGATTACACACTTTTATTATTTTTAATAATATTTTAGAAAATTTATTTCACAAACAACAATTTTATTTCCTAAATTTCCCACAACTTAACAAACGCACGTCTTTACTTCAGTAAGTTAGTACGCAATTTACACGATTTCACGATAAACTTTCGCAAACAAAGCGGCAAAAAACACAACCTTTACATCGTCAAGTCGTTAGTGAACTGAATTTGGCTGTTGGCTAGCAAGTGGCCCCACAGCGATCCATGCACAAGTTGGCAGCGCATTGTGGGTCTAGCCAGCTAGTGTGTGTGGAATGTATTGATAACGCGGCTAGACGCTAGAGAGCGCCAAATCTTAAAAAATTTTCTCCAATCAGTGCTGCCGTTGCACGTAGTCATAAAGGGTAACGGTGGTATCTACGATTTTCATATTTTTACATAATTGAGAATAACTCATATTTGTTAATATTTAAAAAAAAAATAAGTTTTGTTTATTTTCTGCAGATATTTGCGCAATAATATGAAATTATCTCAAAACGCAAGGCTCAAATGAAGGTGCATAAGCAACCAGACTATACTCCAACTAGCTGCTTTGCGCTGTGTGCCTCTATCATTGTTTTGGACTTTGTGCTCTCTTCTATAATGTACACGCTCTCTTTGACCCAATCAGTGAGATCCAGTGTTCTGAGTTAGCTGAGCGTTGCTTTATTTAGTTAATGGCATTTGGCTTTGTTTTCGTATATTTGTGGAAACTATAGCTCAGCTGATTGTCGATTTTTGACGGAATTGTTTATAGCTGCATTTGGCGATTTGTTGTACTCCATTGGCGTGTGTTTTGTTTGCATTGAGTACTTTCGCTCATATAGTTTGTATATGGAGTATGTGTTGGCTTTGATCTTACCCCTTTGTTTGGAAATACATATATACATATGTACTTATAACTGTATATATATATGAATATATATATATAGTATATCAGTCAGCTGCTTGGTTTAATGAGTTTTTCTTCTTTTTTTTCTACTCAAACATATGGTACAGGGGGAACTTGGTAGTGTAAACAAAAGCGAACACTGAGTAGCGGGAATTTTTCGGTATTTGAAATTCGCCGAGGAAAACGATTAGTAAAACTATATCATATATCAGTTGTGAAATAAATCGCATATTAGTCACGCGTAAAACTGGTCGTCTATGTATTGTTTTATTAACTCTTAAATGGAGACAGCTAAAATTTTGAACTTGAGGTGAAACTCAGTCGTTTTACGTTAGTAATATCGCAAATATTTTCCGAGATTGTTTTTAACGCTGAAAGAGGTCTTACATCTCGAAAACCTACCATTACTAGACAAGTGATCAAACTGGTACATAAGTAGACCGAATGATAGTCATAGTCAGCTATCATATGATCCTTATACATATGTATTATGACTAGGGAATCGTCAAAAGTGAACGCTAGCTCTTTTTGAAGTTCGAAGGGAAAATAGAAGTGCTTCTGATCCTAAATTACCCACCATTATTTAAAATTCTTTGAAGTAAATATAGTGATATACTCTAAAGGGGGAATAGATTTTTTTATTCTTTTAACTATCAAGAATATATCAAAACTGTTTTTTTTTAAACGTTTAGCAAGATTTTCAGACCTATTAAATTATGGAAATTTTAGAGAAAATTTGTTATGAACCTCAAAACCGTTTTTTTAAACGATATCTAAGATTTTTCAGATCGATTTAACCGAAAATTGTAGAGAGTCTCTTCCATGGACATTTGTAACACGATATCCATGATTTTTTAGACCGATTTAGCTGAAAATTTTGGAGAGTCTTTTTTATGGATTTTTTAAAACGATATCCCAGTTTTTTTAGACCGATTTAACTGAAAATTTTTAAGAGTCTTTTTTAAGCACTTCAAGACCGCCTTTTTTAAAACGATACCCAAGATTTTTTAGAAAATTTTGGAGAGTCTTTTTTATGGATTTTTTAAAACGATATCCCAGCTTTATTAGACCGATTTAACTGGAAAATTTTGAGAGTCATTTGTAAAGACTATCCCTACCCCCAAATTAAAATTTTTACTATACTTTAAATACTTAACTCGGTCGAAAAAATGGTATAACAAATGTTTTCTTTAAGACTGTCACCAATTCGTAAAACATTTTTTTGTTTCCGACTCTTCAGTAGAACAGACATTGCTGCATTATACCCGATTAATATTTTTTTTTGTAGTTTCATACTGCTAAGAGGGTTGAAATCGTGGGTATAGTAACGTAACAATTTTTTGAGAACCGCCACTCCATCGGTTGCTATTTGTTTTGAAATCTTTTAACTTTTCTCTATATTGTTGTATGTAATGTTTTTAAATAACTAATAAAAAAATGGATAGTAAAAACATTAAAAGTTTTTTTATGACAGTTCAAAAATCACCTGACATTTATGCATCTAAACTAGAATACCACCTTAAGAAATTTTGTAATTTGTAAATGGACTGTTGCAAAATATATTTTTACAATTGCCACAAGCTCAGTAGAAAGTAATTTTTTTTTATTGATTTTAAGCAAAATTAATTTGTCTTAAAAAATATTAAAAAGTTCGGTTTTTGTTGCTGGTAACCTTATTCCTAAACGATCATACATTGCCAGAGCAACAAATATCGAATAATACTAAGCGCAAGCTTTTCGAGCGCCTTTTGCTATAGTGAAGAGCACCCAACAATCACTTACGCTCAGAAAACATCGCCAGCGCGCCACTGGAGAGACAACAAAATTGCGAAACTTGTGACTGAGTGAAAGAGACAAAGCTTATTGCTAGCATCGGAGCTTTGTACTACATATATGTAAAGTTTATAGCAGCATTAGTCAAGTGAAAAGCTTGAAATAACTACAGGGCCACCAATATATTTAGAAATGTGGAATAATTAAGCATGCTAGAAGTTAGTATGGTAAGAACAAGTATCGAATTATATAAATAAGTGTTAAATTTACTGATCGTAACTACAGGTATTTACTCGCTATTTTTTAGCACATATTTTAATTATAAAGGGTGTTTTTTTGGACAAGAGATTATCAAGTAGGAATAAAATAATGAATTGGCAAACTAAAGTGGGTAATAAACAAGTAACAGCTGTCAAAGTGACCAATTTCGAAAAAGTAATGCCTTATTAAAATCCAGTCATCCTAAAAAACACCTTTTATTTAAATTCAATATTTTACAATTCTGTTTTTTTGGTAATGGTGTATTTGTTTTTTTTTTTTTTTGTTTTTTGTTTCTATTTTTACTTACCCACTAATTTTTCAGGTTTTTTCCCAATTTCTTCTTTCAAATTCAATTATTTCAATTTATTTTATTTTGTTAAATATTTGTGTTTATTGTTATCTTTTTTTTTTGTCAAATACTCTTATCTGGCTTTAGTAGCTACATATTTGATCCAAACATAGCTCACTTAGGTTGCGCTTACATACATACATGTTTAGAAAAATTAAACAAAACGCTATAGATTTTATGAATTTATATCTACTAGGGTGGGCCGGTTAAAACAAAAAAGAAAATAATTTCTAAATATTTTTCATAACAAATTTATAGCAGTTGAGTGAAGTCAATTGCCTGAAATGGATTAGCTCCAAGGCGAAAGAAAGTAAGCTTTTTTGTACAAGACAAAAACTAAAAAAAAAAAACAAAAACTTCGGTTGTTGATACGAAAAGTTATAGATCTCTTCATTTTCTATCACTTTGTCTTATAACATTCCTTTATAAGGCGCGTCGTTTTGCCGGAAATCGAGTGAAACTGATTTTTACACTAAAAAATTCAAACACTCCATTCCTTTCTTCTCCCTCGTTCGGATCAAGGAAAGTTTTCTGAGCACCTTTCACTTGGGAGCGGTCATAAACGATTCTTTTTCAAATGGCTCAAGCAGTTCACGACTTCTGGTCTTAAACCAAGTATCCAAAAACATCCTTTTGAAGGTGAGCTAAACTGAGAAGGCGAAACATCGCTTCCACGGGTTTGGAACCCGCCACGTAAAAAACCCTACCTAAATGGAGGGCCCCAGCCCCTTTAGATAACGACCCCCGCAAAAGTGTTAAGGATTATGATTTAATGGCATGCTCCTGGAATGGCCGGTCCCTTAATTGGGAAGGTGCCGCTGCCCTTCGTTAGAGTTAAGGCTTACATCACCGCCGTCAAAGAAATGCGATAGACGGGACAAGGACTGAGGCGAGAGGGTTCTTGTGGCATTTACTACAGTTAGAGCGCAAGCTGAATCAAAATCATGCTTGGCGACTTTAACCCCAGGGTGGGCAAAGAAGGCGTCTTTGGTGCAACAGTCGGTATATTCAGCCTCCACGGGGAAATATCCCTAACTAGGTTGAGGCTGATCGACTTCGCCAGAGCCCTGTTTTACTTGCCTTCAAGTGGAGAGTGATTTTTTCATGAAAAATGTTTTGATCTAAGTTCTATATTGCTTTTTAGAGCCAATTTTTGAAAGCAAACAAATTAAAATAGATTAAAGTTCGAAAATATTATTAATATGTATTCATATGTAAAATACCGACCCACCCTAATATTTGTTTAAGCCTTCCGAATGTGAATTATGTATTTGCATTTAACACTATGCTCATGAGTATAGGCGTGTTACTGCTATGATAGTGAAAGTCCTAAGTACTATGTAAGTATGTATGTATGTGGTATGGTTAGTATACAGAATACTCAGTAATTACAAATTTAGCTATTTACAAATATCGATGAGTTGTTTAGGTTTTTCTTACGAATTACACATTGATGCTTTTTTTAGTTTTGTATATGTAAATGCAGCCAAAAGCTTTTGCTTTGAAATATTAATATGTACAACAGCAGTAAATGGCATGATTTTTGGTTAGAACTGATAATGTTAGTTTTTAGTACATTTTTAGTAAACGCATTATTGGTATATGTGTGCATAAATATCTAAGTCGACAAAGAAACTCAAATAGCTTTAAATTATGCGTACAAAAATTTCTGCAAAATTGTGAAATTATCATTTTTTGAGTAAAATTTTAGTACTAATTTTTAGTACTAAAGTACTGCGGTATGTAAAAGTACTTAAAAAGTTCATTTTCACATATTTAACAATGTACAAAAGTTTAGCACATAATTTAGTACATTTTTTAGTACAAATTTTAGTATGTAATTGTTCACTGCCACATTTTTTAGCAAATATTTAACAATGTACACATTTTTGTACAAAATTTTAGTACAGAATTTCGTAAATGTTTGAGTATAATCCACTTTTTAGTACTTAGTGGCAGAACATGTTATTGTTGCATTTAGCACGCACTATGCCCACAAGGAGAACACAAAAAAATACGTATTAAAAAAATGTATGGACAAAGGTAGAGTGGTATTTTCGGTTTGAATAAGTACCAGAGGTCGAAACCAACTCGAATATGTTTCCAGGAGATTTTTATTACACTGTACTAAAATATAAATATTAATAAATAAATATTTTAAGTTCGTCTTAAGAAGTTATAATCTATCGGTAGAGCTATTTATGCACATATAAATGTTTTAGTACACAAAATAATATATTAGTACAAAGTCAGTTGTAAAAATATACAGTTAGCTGTACTATTATTTGGTACGTATTTTTTTAGTACACGCAATTTTTAGTATCAGAAAGCATGTATTTCAATTTAGTGCAAATAGTTTTAAATAATTGTTAAAAAATTGTTGCGAAATAGTAATTTAGTACATAGTACATATCTACATATGATATGATAGGAAATGGTAGTCGTTGTAGATAATTTTTAAGTGCACACTTTTTATGACCGACATGCGTCAAATTTCCGTACATTTCATACACAATTGTTGCAAAACTATGAATAGGTTATTTTTCATGAAAAGTTTTTAGTACTAATTTTTAGTACAAAGTGCATCGGTACTTAAGAAATTACATATGCAACTTTTTATTAAATATTTAACTATGTACAAAAATTTTTGTACACACTTTAGAACAGTTTTCAGTAAATTTTTTTAGTACACTTTTTAATACAAAGCGAACTTTTGCTAGTAAATGCTATTATTGCGTTTATAACTTATTATATGTGTACAAAAAAATGTTGCCGAAGGAAGAATTAAAAAAATATGAAAATTTTTTAGTACTAATTTTTTAGTACAAAGTACTACAGTACATGCAAGTGCGCACAAACTTCACTCGAACATTTTTATTAAATACTATATACAAAAATTTTCGTACATATTTTAGTACAATTTTTTAGTACACTTTTTATTACTAAACAAAATATTTATAGTAAATGCTGTTATTACACTTAGCACTTATTATATGTGTACAAAAAAAAAATTGTAGAAGAAAAAACGAAGAAAATATGCTTTCGAAATTAGACGAAATTAGTGTTTACTTTATGAATCCAAGGTGTGCCTTATATTGATAAAGTAGCCGAAAACCACTCGCATATGCCTTCATTTGTTGGTAAGTATGAATATTGGCGTTAATTATTTGAAGGGTTTGACATGAATTGAAATATTGTAGTAAACGATGTTATCGAATCATCTCATACACAAATTTCAGTGACCTCAACAGTCGCTAAAAAAAGTATGCGTAAATGTAAAATGAAATGTTCTAATAAATGCTGCTATTGTCTTTTTATGCATTTTAAGCATTTTTTGGTTTATTTTGTAATTTTTTTTTTTGCAATTTGTATTACTATGCTGGCAATTGTTTAGCTATGATTTCTATAACGGTAATATACAAGCCGGCATGCATGGGTTTGATGCCTTCATTTATTTTCTTTTTGTTTTGACTTACTTTTTTTTATTTTCATGTTTCATTCTCTCAAATTTTATTATATTTT
The DNA here is from genome assembly GCF_024586455.1 of Bactrocera neohumeralis. NCBI lineage: Eukaryota > Metazoa > Arthropoda > Insecta > Diptera > Tephritidae > Bactrocera > Bactrocera neohumeralis. The sequence continues at coordinate 77,426,933 of NC_065923.1, read as the reverse complement.
TTTCGAATTTATAGTTTTTTTCAAATTTATACATATTTTCTCAATTATTATTCTTATTTTGCCTTTTAAAGCTTAGCTAAACACTTAGAAATGCATAATACATACAGTATATAAAGTTGTATACCTAATAGATACCATGTATGTATATGCACATATGTTTGCCACCAACTATAGTACAATATTATTTATTAATTTATATTTTTTATATTATTTATTTTTACTTTTATTATATTTTTTGTTATTTTTTAAATTTATATATATTTTTTTCTGTTATTTTGTATATGCAACGGCTTTATAATTTATTTATACATTTTCTTCTTTACTGTATGTCTGTATATGCTGTTTTGCTTTAATTTACATTTTTTATATTATACATACATATGTATATACATACGTACATACATATGTATGTATGTATATGTCTATAACTATTTACTTGTAGAAACATATATGCAGTAATATTTATTTATTGTTTTCACTGTATAACTGTGTTTTTGTTTTCAAATATTATTGCGTATTATTCAGTATTGTAGGTTTGTAGTACATAACCTCACTTATTTTGGTATATTTGCTTAAAAATATTTGAAGTCATTAATTCGAAAAATATAAAACAAAATATTTTTTAAGAAAAGTTTTTGAAAATATAATGTAAAAAAATTACAAGAATCGCAAAATATAAAAAAACATTTTTTTGAATATACGAAGTATTTCGAAAAATAAAAAAATAAATGTAAAATTTAAAAATTTCAAACTCTAAAAAAAAACGAAATTAAAAATCAAAAATTTTGAAAAACTGAGGCAGTTCACTCAAAATTATTTTAAATCAGAAAATTTTTCAAACAACGACTTCAAAAAATTTCAAAATCAAAATCAAAAAAAAAAAAAAATTTAGAAAAACAGAGGCGGTTCACGCAAAATTATCTAAAATTTAGAATTGTTTTGAAAATAAAAATTCAAAAAAATTTCAAAATCAAAAAAAAAAATAAAAAACAAAACTTTTGAAAATCAGAGGTGGTTCACGCAAAATTTTTTTAAAATCCAGGAATATAAATTTAAAAAAAATTATTTATTTTTTTTTTGAGAATACGATTTAAAAAAATTCAAAAATCAGAATATGATAAAACTAATGCAACAATCTCAAAAAGATAAAAAATAGTATTGCAATAAAAAACTTAAAAAACGAAGAAAAAATTTCCACTCATAACAAAAATTAAAAAAAAAAAACAAAATGGTTTTGAAAATACAACTTTGAAGTAATTTCAAAAATCAGAAAATAAAAAAAGCCATTCCGGAATACAAAACTGTTAAGAAGAAAACATTAAAATTAAAAATTAAATTAAAATTAAAAATTAAATTAAAATTAAAAATTAAATTAAAAGTTCTTTTGAAAATTTCAAATAATTCATAATAAGAACGGAAAAATCGAAAAAATCCTGCAATGAGAAAGCAATTCACTCAAAAATATCGAAAATCTACAAAATCTAAAAAATATGAAAAAACGATTTTGAAAAGATTTCAAAAATCAGAATCATGACGTTAAAACTAATGCAAGAATCCTTTGCATTTTCATAAGAAATATTGAAAATCTAAAAAATGAAGGAAGAGAATATCAACTTTATTAAAAAAACATTGCTTTTAAACACAGGACTTTCAAAAATTAGAAAAAATAATGCAAAAATTCCAAAAAGAAAAAAAGATGGCAAATTAATTTAAAAAATTCCAAAATCTAAAAAAGGGAAACGCAAATGTGTATTTTATTAAAAAAAATGCTTTTGAAAATAGGACTTCCAAAAAAATTTCAAAAATCAGAATATGAGAAAAAAATCATGCAAAAATCGTAAAATGGGAAAAAGATGGCAATGCACTCAAAAATAAAAATACCGTATATGTAGAAAATGTTAAGAAGAAAATATAAACTTTAGTGAAAAAAATTTGAAATGCAACTTAAAAAAATTTTCGAAAATCAGAATACGAACAAAACACCCAGAAACTCCCATGATAAGAAACATATGTCCAAATGTGATCTCAAAGATAGAATTTAAAAAAAAAAAAAAATCGTTTCTTAAGATTTAGGAAGTTTTCAACAATCAAAAAAGAAAAAGAATGCAAAATCCAAAATTAAGAAAAATAGTGGCGGCTCACGACAAAATTGCTAAAATACAAAAATCTGAAGAGAAAACAACAGTTCAAAGCAAAAGAAAGTATTTTATAACTGAGAGCAAAAGAAAAAAAAATGGGGCCAAAAATAAAATACAAAACCACCAATAAACCTGCCACAGAGTCGTGTGTATTAACAAAAAAAATATATATATATGTATATATATATATATGTGTTCATTAAATCAAAAAATAAATATGTATGCAACAAATAAATATTAATCAAAAAATAAAAAAAAGATTAGTTTAATTATGGAATGAAAAAAAAATTAGAAGAGAGCATTGAATTTAAAAATAATGAAAAAAATATGATTAACAAAAAGAATATTCACTTGCTTTCAAATTCTATTTCTTAATCCAAATATAGCTTTATATATCATTTAGCGCCATTACTTCACCTAACTACGCAAATTTATTTAGTTTAACACTTTTACAGCAATTTCTTTTTACAAATTTTTCATCAGTTTTAGTATAGCTTTGCTTTTCTTCTCCACATTTACACACATTTATGGCTAATTACTCATTTATGGTATATATCTCTTATCACTTATGTTATGTTAATATTAACGCTATGCCATTAAATTTAACTTTATTTCGTTCATTAACTGCGCGCCTTTTTTCAATAGGATGCTCTTAGCAAGTTCTGTCTAGGGTTTATTGGTGGTTGTGTCTAAGTGGTTGTACAGGAATAATGTCTTGATTCGCTGTAAACTCAGTGTTTAATGGTCGTTCTGAAATAGAGAAGAGATCGAAAGAGAATATAGGCATTTGCAGAAAGGTTGATTCACAATATATATAAGTTGGCTTTTAGCTAGAATACAATAGAATTTGATTGATATTTGCACCACCAGGTATGATCTGTTGTGTTCACCCCACTATCGGATGCACTCACAAAAGCCCAGTACAGGTCCTTAGCAAACTAGCAGCAGATGTTCTGTAAAATAAAGAATACTCAGAATTTCTGCCACCAAACGCCCTTTTATTCAAACGAACGCGATGAATCGTAAAACGTCTCGGTTATAATAGGTCAATTGAAAAGTCAACGACCTACCGCAATAAAAAATATTTTTTATATGTGCAAGTATATATTTTTTAAATAGTTCCCATCAATGGTGATCTAGTGACAGTAGCGACCCTCCAACTTTTTGATAGCATTGTTGTAGAAAGGATTTTACTTTGCTTCTTAGTAGGCCTTAGTTATGGTGATCACCTCTTCATTCAATGAAAATCTCTTCCCAGCGAGCACCGTTTGTGATCTGAAAACAAGAAATAGAAATAGTCTGAAGAACACGGTGGACGCGGATCAATTCGAAGCCGAAGATTCATGAATTCTTCTGTCGTTTTCACTGACTTGTAACACGGTACATTGTTTTGAAAAAAAAAGATTTTCTTTTCTTCAAATGCTACGACTTCGTCTTCCAAATATTCCAAAAACGTTAACGTCCTTCCTTTTTCAAGGTAGTCAATAAAAATTATACCTTGCGCAACCCAAAATACGGACGCCATAAATCGGCCAAATACTGCTATATAAACTGACCGATACAACCCCAGTCTTGTATGGAAATCTTTTTTATTTGACGAGATATCTTCACGAAATTTGGTATACATTATTTTTTAAGGCAAACGTGTAACCTTTGAAGAAATTGTATAGATCGTTTCGTTTTAGAATATGGCTGCAATACAAACTGACTGATAAATGTTCTTGTTGGGAAAACTTGACTTTTCTCCCATTACATTTTTAAGATCCCCAACAGCGGTTCCTCACCATCACTTAACCCACACCATTCATATAATATTTATTCTAAAATGTTCAGACACTCTCTTAAAGCAATTAACTTGCCATTATGAACCCAATTTCTATCGAAATATAAGCTCTTAATTAATTAAGCGCCATACCAAAAACACTAACTGCTTTAACGACTAAAGCGGGCTATGAATTAAGAAGTCAAAAGTGATGGCTTTGACATTGAATGCTGACAGCAATGACAAAGTGTCAATTTAAGAGCTTTAGAGTGGGGGCGAGAGTTTATGTGAGAGCGGATTTTCGGGTAAAATACTATTCGTAATGAAATAAAAAACCCTTGTAGTGGATGCATATATTATATAATAATATGATACACATGTACATATGTACGCATATAAGTGAAACAAGTTAATTGGCAATAAATTTGCTGATAGCTGTCAATATGTCATAAATATGGCAAAAAAATTGCAATAACAAAACAAAGGCGTTGAAAATAGTTGAGAGTGAAAAAAGTGGATGAGGATAACAAGATTTTCGAAAGGGTTTATGCATAGTAATGCCTACTTGTAAGAAATGCGAGAGCGTGTGAAAGAAAAATTGAAAGGATTTGACAAAGGGCACACATGATTTGCAGGATATATGAATGCGTGTGTAAAGAAATAGTAAAAAAAATGTATTAAATAAAATGGAAATTGCTAGCTAACACAAAAAATATAAATAAAAACTTCTCAATAGAGGCCAAAGGCAACGATAGTGTCAGAGTGAGAGTGAATGTGGAATTTTTGAAGGCCAATTTTCGGTTGCGTTTTTATGTCCATGTCAAAAGAGGCCAAAATGGTAGGAGAGCAATATTTTTTACGATGGTCAGCCGGAATATTGGCAAATCAGTGCTGAATAACTGGGAGAGCGAGAAAGTAGTAGCAAAAACTACTTCAATAGCATCATTACTGTCAACAAACGACAAAAGGGAGACAAGGAGCGGAAATAGAGCGGAAATATAGTGAAAATAGGGCGCCTGTCGATATGGGTTTCGGTAGAAAACACATGTAATGGACTCATAAAACAAACACCAAGAGAAGCTGAGGCTACAAAATGCATGTTTAGCATGCAAACAAGCAGTCTAGAGGGCTAGTGGTTGGAGTAAACATAAGTTGCCGTCAAGTCGCATACAAAAACAGGATATTACACACACAAAACACACATATTAAGCCTTTATATTACGTCTTATCAGGCATTGGTTGGCGTTTAAAGAAGCCATAAACTAGCATACTGATATTTGAGCCAAGTTATGAGCGCAGTTTGACTTTGAACTACTGACCTTGGCGCGATTGGATGACAGGGCTGTGGCTGTAAAGCATGTAATGGCCACGAAGAAATGTCTTATCCATTAAATTAATAAGAAATATATTTATTAAAAAACTATATAGTTGTATTTACACAAACTCAAAGCAGTTTGTGGCTACTTAATGAGCTTTAACTGCCATTAAACATAATATAATGGCTTAGTGGCATGGGCCATAAAGTTCGACAATCACATGCGCTATGGCAATTTGCCCTCGAAACCCTAACGCAGCTAAGAATATTTATTAACACAGCCACAGTGTCTGCACCCTGCGTCTTATGTCACACGTTTACCCTACTTGCCAATCCGTTTTGCCATACTTTTTACACAAGTTTATTGCATTTTGACCGTTATTTATAGTTGCTTCTGCTTTGCTGCAATTTCAACGTTTTTCAGATTTTTTTTGGATTTTTTTGGCCGCACCCAAAGTCCATTAAATCTCGTTTTGTGTAAAATCTTTTCCATTTCGTCCGTTTAATATTTTTATTTGCATAGTCATGCTAGAGAAGCGAGTCTAATTTTCTATTCAATTTCTGCTGCACCCTTAAGTGACACATTTGCAACAATGGCAACCCAGCAGCAGCGGTGGCAGCGACGATGTAGCTTTAGCAGCGCTAACTGTAAATATTTAAGTTGTAGATTCGGCATTTAGATTATTAGATTCGTGGCGAGCGTCTGCTAGTTGACCGCATTTTATTATGCCCATCCGCCTCGAAGTATGCAACGCGTCACACCTCGTTGACCTTAACATCATTTTGGGGTTACAAACAGCCATACAAATTTTTTAAAAGTGCCGCTCTAAATTGCATGACAATCTGAAAAGTAATTTCGCTAATGGAAAAATCAGCGTATGCAAATGGTTGGGCGTATACTACATAAGTCAGTTTGTATGTGATTTTACTGCGCTTTGAAGCAAACAGCTCCAACAACGTGAAAGAGTTAAAAAATCAGTAGAGCAGTTGGTTTTAGTTTAATTAGCAGTTAATTGTTGAGCAAAAAACGCTAAACTTTCCTTTCTTCCAGTATGAATATAGTATACTTTTTGACAAAAAAGCACCTGGAAATTGTGTGCGCAATCGTTGCTAAAGTTGGAAATGGGTTACGGTGATACAGTTTCATCAAAGCCACAAGCCTACGATTGCTACAAAGCTTTCACAGACGATCGCTGAAGACATGCCTCGTTCTGGACGTCTTTCGACCTTTCAACTGCTGAAAACATTGAAAAAAGTGAAGGTTTTGATGCTTGAAAATCGTCAGGCAAGTGTGAGACAGATTGCAGAGAGATCGACTTCTCTCACTAGTACGTTCGAATGATTTTGGTGGATATTGTGGCTATGGAACGCGTTCTTGCTCGATTCGTCCCAATAGAGCTGAATTTTTTTAAAAAAGAGTACCGTAAACAGGCCTCTTTGTACATGATTGATCGTGCGAATTCCGATCCCACATACAAGGACAAAATTATAACTGTCGATGAGACATGGGTTTATGAGTTTCGCCTGCAAACAAATCAACAATCATCGGAATGGAGGGAAATTTTGTTTTTTTTTTCGATATTCGTGGTTTGGTACATCATGAATTTGTTCCAGAAGGACAGACGGCCAATAAAGAGTTCCATTTGGCCGCATTGAGGCGTTTGTGAGAGAAAGTCCATCGAAAGTGGCCGGAATTGTGGAAGAAAAATTCATGGAAAAATCGTTGCCAAAGTGTATTACATCTGGTTGGGATTACTTTGAAGGCGACAAAATAAATGTTGAAGAATAGTTAAATGTTTTGCGTGTTATCTATAATTTCCGGATACTTTTTTGTCACAACACATGTCCAATAGTTCGAAGAACCTCTGACGGTTCACTGTGAACCAGAAGGAGCTCGCGGCAAACCGATGACTGTAACAAAAGAGAAAAAGAATCTGAAACCAAAATAACTAGAAAAGAGTTGTGCATGGTTCACTCAAGATTTTTCAGAGCAACTCGAGCTGGATTGATTAGATTTAAGAGATCAAGTTAAGATGGAGCAATTTAGGGCAAACGCAGCAGAAAAATCTCTCCTTGCCCGGCTCGACTCAATGACACCCCGAAACAGAAGAAAGCGGAGCAACCCAGATGCTAGGTTTTCATCCATCGATGACAAATATTAACCCAAACTTAACGATCCAAATATGGTAGATCGCCGAAAGTACAGAACTTTGCCGGATCAAATCCCAGTCAATACCGGTGACGTAGAACCGGATTTCACGGGAATTTCTCTCATCTCAATTTTTCAGCATCTCAAAAAACTCATATATAGCGATTATTAAACAGCTTTACTGTAATATTTAAAACATAAAGTCATAGAAAATCCGCCCTTTTCAAAAAAGCAAAAAAAGTGGAAAATAACTGAATGAACTGAGTTTCGAACAGCCTTGAAATCCAACGGAAAATCACTGTAGCCAAAAAGTGCTATTTTGCACTGAGTAGGCAGGCAATTGATAAGTAAAGTGCCCTCCCGAAAAACAAAGACTATACTCTAGAAGTCCCTCATCGTTCCCGAAGAAGAACAAGACTTTCGATCAGTTTTATAGCCTTCACGCTATTCCGAATCTTTCCTGTGCTCAGATTCAAAGATAATTTTTAGTAAAAAGAAATTCATATTAAGGCATGCCACGAATTTTATAAAACCCAGATGGAAAAGTCGTAAATAAAGGATGTGGTATATACAAGCAGCGTGACGGACTGAGCCGATTTAGCAATTTCCGTCCGTCTATCTGTATTCACTCAAACTAGTCCGTCAGATTTCGAGGTATCGAAGTCTGAAATTTTGCGTCTTTCCTCAGCAAGATGATGCTTATTTGTTGGAATCACCGATATCAGACCACAATAAGATATAGTCCTTCTTTGGAAAGATTAGATTATTCCTTAAAGCAGCACTTTTTTCTCCAAGGATATTGTTAAGATCGCGCTACACAAGAAAGCTTAGTAGAAAGTAAAGTACAACTTAAATATGGCAACGTCAATTTCTTGCTACACTTAACTTGTAAACGAAATGCAAAATTGATAGCGATTAGGCACTTCAACTAGCACTTTGGCAAAATTGCCCTCATTTGAATGGGAGGTAAATAGGAGGAGGTAATGGCACTAGAGTAGCTTTGTTTTCACTTTATTTTTATACACCCAATAATTTCCAACGAAGACTACACAACACTGCCTCTAAGCTACAGCGAGAGAGCGAGAGCGTAATAACAGTTTTCAAGGTAATTTTGCTATTTACAATTGACCTGCTAAATGGCCAAAAAATACATTGCCAAATACACAAACCACTCATTTGGCGCATGTTTTGCGAAAATAAACGAAAATAAAACGCAATCAAATCTATGAATCCGAAATGGACGCATATATTTTTATTGCAATTTGGCTAGTACTCGCCGGTTGCGGTCATTGATTTTTATATACAAGTTAAAAACCAAAAAGTACACGAAGGACACACAATGGAGAGCAGAGCAGCAAGTGTATGACCACTTAATGGCTGACTAGAAACAACTGCGTTGTGGACGACCGAGCGAAGTGAAGGCGAGTTACGGGGGCGCAGTGCACAAATCGGTAACCAATATGAGGCGCCATAAGCAAATGGCTAGCAAACATATAAAAAAAGGGAAATATACTCAGCGCTACAAAGTGCCAACATGGCGAAGACAAACGCCAGCGGCCGCAACAACAGCACTGCTTTGGCTACAAGAAAAAATTACTAGAAAAAAACGTTTGCTCGCAATCAAATTGGCCATGTCAGCGAGTGAAAATCGTCTGCCAGGCTATCTGCGAGTACACAGCGTACATGATAGCGGATAAGCGAGCTTTAGACATTCTGGGCCATTAAATGTGACTCAGTGTGCACCAGTGCCGGCTTTTTTGCGCGCTACGCTATTACCTTGTGCCGTTAGCATACGCCATTAGTGCAATGAAGCAAACGCGCCGATCTGACCTCAGCAAGTCGTTGTTGCGTCGAAAAAGTATGAAAAAAGGAGCTGTGTGTGAAAAAATAAGCAATATTATTGGCAGGCAGATAGTTGGAAAAAATCGCAGACAGCTATTGGTGCCACATAGCGCCTTTACACACAGCCAGCATAGGAAAACCAAAAAAAAATACAAAAAAACACTCCAAAAACGGAATTGCTCACACGCTACAAGCTGCAACGCTTTCAAGCTTAATACTCTCTATTTTTGTTTTTTTGTTTGGCTATGTTTCACAGTCTTCGCTTGCTGGCTAGCAGACAGATACAAAGTGAAATCAAATAACCTGCGCTGCAATACACCTTTGTTGGTGTTAGTTGAAGGTAGCAAAGCCAGCTGGGTGTTAGTATCGTGGCAGTTAATACCAGGGAAGTGCATAAGGCTGTGTCAATATGAGTGTATATACATATATACTTATGTATATATATACATATATACATGAGCAGTTATTTAGTAGGTTGGACGATTTTAAATATTAATTTGAACAACATTAAATTGTGAGGATTCTTTTTGGGCTGACGTCACACCAGCAATGATCTGTAAGAGAGCTCAGAGCAATAGGAGAGAGCAGAGAGCAAAATTTCATAAAATCGACAAGAAAAATCGTTAGCTTTGGTTGGACCGAAGCAGAAATAAAGAAGTTTCCTCACAAGAACTAGAATTTGATCGTTCAGTTTGTATGGCCGCTATATGCTATAGTGGTCTGATCTGGAAATTTTTTTTTTTTCAAAATGTAGCCTTGTTTTGAGAAAAAATTTATGCCAAATTTTGTGAAGATATCTTGTCAAATAAAAAAGTTTATCATACAAGAACTTGATTTTGATCGTTCAGTTGGTATGGCAGCTATATGCTATAGTGATCCGATCTAAAAAACATCTTCAGATATAGTAGCATTTGCTAAGAAAATAATATGTACCAAATTTCATGAAGATATCTTGTCAAATAAAAAAGTTATTCATACAAAAACTTAATCTGGATCATTCAAATCATCTTCTAATCGTTGTTTGTGTGTCCTGTGATCATTTGTTTTCATAGAAATTAATTCCGAAAATGTCTATAGATGGAATATTTCAGAAATATATATAAATAAATAATTATAAAATATATGTATACGAGTCTTCCAAAAAAACTTCAAAACCGGGACTTTGCTAATGGTATTTAGAACTACTTTCAATCCGTTAAGGTTTTAATAGCAGGAAAATAACTTAAGGGGTTACATGGGTTTACGGGTTTAAAAAAATCGATTTTTTTATTGTCTTATTAAATTCTACAACACCTCTAGAATACTGTCCTAAATTTTCACGTGGATTCGAGTAGTAGTTTCGGAGATACAGCCTTGAGAACTTGTGCGCTCGGGGTTAGCTAGGCTAAGAGCGCCGTCTTTAAACCGGCTTTTCTCGTAACAGTGTTTTGGAAGTCGGTTGAAAAGATTTCTTGTGGACTACTCAACCGATCTTCATGAAAATTTACACAGGTCTTTGAGATACAATATACTATACTGTGATAAAATAGAAAGATGAATTTTTAATTTATACTTCGCGTGTTTTTCGAATATTTTTCTGTAAGTTGGTAGAACTGTTAGTGACATCTTCATTTTTAAGTAATAACTCGATCACCTTACTAAATAGCATCAGTACGAAAGCAATACCAAGGGGATACATCGAACTATAGTTAACAGCGTTTTCCATAAAAAAAACGACCTTGTGGCAAAGATGCAGTAAAAATTGTTTTAAAAATGTCCAGAACACAGGAAGCATTCAATTCTTTCACTGTGCGCTCAAATGCTCTTCTTCATTTACTAGCGTTCTACCTCTCGTGAAACTTACTTTTTTACTTGCGTTTTATCTCCTCGTGAAACACACTTTTTTATTCTAGCGATTCTCATTCATTTGACTGCCTTTAGTCAGCATCATTGTTGGTAGGTTAGTTTTTCCTGCTAACTGTTACAAGCCACTAATGGACACCACAACACACTTGGCTAGCAGCCAATACGACTTTTGGCTAACACCAGAGTCACTGGAGACCTTGGCGTTATTGGCAGGCAAGTAGTTAGTAGTGTATATGAATATTGAGAACTGCGATTTTGGTTGTTAAAAAACTTGTGCGAAAGTGGAGGAAGTAAAGTAGCGATAATTACTAGGACGTACTGAAAATGTATGGTTAATTTGTTTATAGTGCGCTGTATTAGATTTATATAACAAGATAATTGGCGATTGTGAATACGAGAAACTAAATTGAAAAACATATTTTGATCTGATAATTTCATGTTCCTCATTTGCGATGAAAATTTTCTCTTAACTTTTAACTAAAGGAAATTATAGTAATTATCTGCCAGAGGCGGTTATGAATGTTTAGCGTTTTCTAAACTTTGTAAAGATTAATCATTTCTTTTCATATTTTTACACTTTCCCTAGCACTATGGGGAGTCAAAAAATTTGGAGCAAAGTTCAATTTTGTGCGTACATTTTGAAATGGCGTCACACTAGCATTGACCTGTGAGATAGCTGAGAGGAATCTGGAACGCATCTGTATAGAGCAAAGGAAGAGCAGAATTCCCAAGTTCATAAAATCGACAAGAAAAAACATTAACCTCAATTATACCAAAGCAAAAATAAAGAAAAGAAATTTCCATAAAAGAAATTTATTTCGATCGGTTAAATTATTTGGCAGATTGCCATAGTGCTTCGATTCTGAAGAAGAATCTGTGTAAACGATAGTAAAATTCAATTCAATCTTGGAATACATATGGAACAACAATGCTTTTTGATTCCAGGAAAATATATTTACCATTTATTTTATTTCAAAACCTTGCGCTAGATGGCGTTGCGGTATGTACAATGTTTGCTTTGTTTAAGGTTTATGTAGAACAATAACAGATCTTATTATTTGGAAGGTTTAGTAATCGTTTCTAAATGTATATTTAATGGCTAATGTTATGTGCGGTCCTTCTTGCAAAAATTATTTAAAAAATTGAAATTTTCAATATCAATGTTTTATCAATTTTTTTCCTACATAATGTTGGTTACCCCTAGAAAAGTTGATGATCCTTTTTAAAGGAATTATTTGTTAAAATTCGGGCTAATAAGGAAGTGTACTGGAATGGGAACAGCTTTTGGGCTTAGATAACTTATTTTCAAAGGTTATTTCTTATCAAAAGCTTGCGTTAGATGGCGCTGTTATTCTGGATTTTTATAAAACAATATATTTTACTATTTTTGAGGCTGATTAAATGTTTCTAAATATCTGTTTCATTTAAATACTATACCCGATTATTTTTGCAAAGATTAAGGAACTTATTTTTAATATTTATCTGAATTCAAATAAATGAAAAAATGTCGTTAGATGGCGCTGTGGAGAATTGGTTGGCTTTTTTATGTGGAATTACATACATAAAAATGAGCAGATTTTATGGTTTTTAAAGCTGATTAAACATTGCCGAAGGCCTGCTTTATTATAGATATTAGACACGATGCTCTTTGGCAAGATTGTTATTAACGTTTTTTCTAGTAAACATATGAAGCAAGTGCAATTTTCAAAAGCTTTTTAAAAAATGTTTTCCTTACATAGTGGGGAACTACCTAAAGACGGTATTTAAGTTAAACTTTTTTCAATTTTTAACAGATTCGGAAGCCAAGCTTTCTCCTTATACCATGGGAGTGTGAAGGTTTGTCTATAAGTAGGACCTATGTAATCGAAAAAAAAATAATTATTTCTGAAAGGTTAAACTTTTCTTGTTTTGTCTTGTATTTGTGTAGATTTTTTCCGCATTTTGCCCACACAGTATGCCTTTCCAACTTTTATTTATTGCAGAAATCCGAGTATGCTTGTATCTATTACACTCACACCCTCTCCTTTTGTGTAAACCATTAAAAACAACCACCTGCTTGGGCGTTGAAAGCGTTTATCTCGCCTTTATATGTCTGCAAAGTTTTCACTTGAACATTGTGAGCAAAAAAAAGCAAGACAGTTATATATAAAATACCCACCAACACAGAAAATATCGAAATAAATAAAAACAATAACAAATAAATGTATGAAAAAGTAGCGAATAAACTTTGCTGTTGGCTGAAGCGTAACATTTATTTGTCTGTGCTCAATTTTGTTTGAGCTCAACAGCTCATTGCGTAACACAGCAGGCGTCGGATTGCGCGAATTTAACGAAAGGCTGGCGATAACAGGAAAATATTTACACAATGAAATAAAGTGAGTTTTACAAGAAGAGCCATAAAATAACACCACGCCGAGTGTATGAACAACAAGCTTGCAAATAATAATATATACATATGTATATGGATGACGTTTGCGAAATTTTTCACTTGCAGTTTCAATTTAAATTTGGAATATTTCCTGCGATTTGGGGCGGAAATCATTGTGAAGGCGAAAGGTAAATTAGTGTTGCGAAAATACTCTTTTTTATTGTAGGAACGGTATAATCAATATTTTCAACGAAATTTTACAATCTTCTCACTTGCGGCGTTACAACGTTTATATGAATTTTTTGTTACTGCTTTCAAGATAGGTATTTAAGACTTTAAATGGGTTGCTTTGTACTTATTTTTATAATTTTTGAACAGCAAAGACTTAAAATTTCTTATTTAAATCAAACTGAGGTGATGTTTTTTGCAAAGTACCTGAGTTCTTCAACGACTTCCGAGTTTTATTCCCCTCCTTAATACGCTTATATGACATAAAACGAACTGCATAACCATCCTACTTTAGCATGGTGCTTTTTATTCCCTCTATTTGTGGTATGAGAATCTCAAAATACAAAAGAACATATCCAATAAAGGACAATCAAGCAAACAGAAGAGAAAACTAGAGTTTTATTTCGGTGATTATGTTAAGTACGAACCGCGTTTATTAGATAAGATTATCCTTTAACCAGACCTTATTTATGGTAGATTAGAAAAGATTTAGGTTTAAGCAGACCTTTTGTTCAGTATCAAGATAATTGTCTTTCTTCTTTTGATTGTTAGAGTCGCGATGGGCGAATAAAAATTGATTAATCTAGACATAACTTAGATTAGACACATTTTGCACATCTGGACTTAACTTAGATAAAACACATTTTGTAGGAAGAATTGTAGATCAGATAAGCCTTTTCTATGACTAAGCGGTCAATGAAACGCCTCTTAGCTGTCTGTATACAGTTTTCCTGGAGCGAATTCATCAAAGGAGGCTTCTGACTTGGCCAACTCGTCTGCTTTTCCTTCCCATGATCAGGAAATCAAATTACCAGTGAGCTCATCTCAGTTGACTTCTCAACTGATTAACTGCTTTCAACTCATATATTCTCATTAGAGGCGCGGCCTGATTTAGATGTGTAAATTGCGCTCTTGGTCTGCAAATTTTTCTCTTCGTAATTTTTCACGTCTCACAGTCTTAATATATAGTAATTTTCGTATAAATTCGATATCGAAACCAAGAAAAATTATTCAATACAGGAGAAGAAAGAAGAAGAAAAATGTTTGAGAAGAGAAAAGACCACAAATTGTTCGATTTTCAGAGCTTTCAAAAATAGGGAAGAAGAAGGAAAAGAAGTAAAAAAGGAGACGTAGAAGAGGAAGAAGAAGAGACAGAAGAAAAAGAGGAGGAAGTAGAAAAAACGATAATTTCGAGCAAAGAAACAAATACAAATAAAGAAAAAAATAATAAAATGCTTCCCAAAAAGTAAACCGCCAACTTATCCAGCTATTGTTGTATTTTTACATCCATATGTGTGTTATACACAGTATATACCCCAAATACTTGCTGAAATTTGAAACTGAAAAGTTTTTCCACTATTTTGGCAACTCATTCAATAACAATACTTTCTCATGGGCAATTAGCTGTCGTGAGTCTTCGCAAAAATATGTCTCCGGTGAGAAATTTCACACAAACTGTCTTACTTGCTAGTGAATTTCAGTGGAAAAGTGTATTTTGCGGGTAGTTACGCACAAACACATACACAAACAAGCAGGTATATGCACACAATAACAAAAGCTTATACTATATATATGTATGTATATAACTACAAATATAAGCGCTTAAGCCAGTTTCAGCAGGTAAAGTAAATGTTACTTTAATCTAACTTGAAAAGTCGACTTTGCTGGTTTCACAAAAACTTAAATGTTGTGCGCAAAGCGGAAACAAAATACTAAATAATTTATGATACCGAAAAAATGCTAAAAATGAAAGTTTACAAATGAGAGAAGCGGAGCTTTGTAAAGTTTAAGTTGAGAAAATCGTTCAAGTTTCATACAAATAGTAAAAACGACAACAAAATAAAGTGTTTTATGCTTGTGAAAGCAAATTTATTGTGATTGTTATACAAGGCGTATGAGTTACCTGATTTCATTTGCTTCGATCAAAATCAAAATCAACTTGTGTATAGATATCTTTTTTTGTTTACAAGATTTCTTAACCAAATTTTGCACGAATTTCTTTTCCAAGGCAGCGGTATAACCTCTAAAGAAATTGCTCATATGGAACCACTATAGCATAGAGCTGCCATACAAACAAGCCGATTAAAATTAAGTTTTTGTATGGAAAACTTTTTCATTTCACAAGATACCTTCATAAAATTTTGCACGATTTATTCCCAAAGAAAATGTTATTATCTCTGATGAAATTAGCCATATCGAACCACTATAGCATATAGCTGCCTTACAAACTGATCGATGAAAATCAAGTTCTTGTAAGGCAAACTCTTTTACTTGACGAGATATCTCAACGAAATTTTACATGAATTATTCTCGAAGATACTGGTTTAATTTCTGTAGAAATTATTCAGATCGGATCACTATATAATATAGTGTTCATACAAACAAACCGATCAAAAACAAGTCCTTGTATGGAAAACTTTTTATTTGAAGCGATATCCTCAATAAATACATCAATTGAGGTCTAAAAAGTAGCTTCACAAAACCTTTGCACCTGCTTGAAGCTCAGCAAATAAACACTTTTTTCTGCGCATTTTTATTTTTCACAATAATTTGCGAATATAACAATAAACACTTCACCTAAATGGCCCATAATTACGCCTCAAGCAGCTGTTTAGTTGCCATAATTTCCGCAAGATAATATGTACTATACGCGTTGACCTCAAAAACGCACACAAATTGCATTACAAAATGGAAATTCTACACAAATCTATGCGGGCAAGCGGCAAGAAAAGCCGCTATCTAACAAGCGGTGTATTTGTGAAAATGAAGTTACCTGCAAAAGCCGAAAGTGTGTGTGCGCCGTTGCCAGCAACAACAGACTTGCGTCATCAGCAGTGCTTAAGTTTTGAGTATATGAAGTGCTTGTAAATAGCAATTTGCCCTGCCACTGTCGCCCGCTCTCACACCAACGCTCGCGCGCTTTCTCGCATTGTAATCGTTAGTGAAGCAGATTGCTGATATTTATGTGCGCTCGTTGCCGTGTAATTCGGTTATTTATGTCTGTGAGCTAAATTATACGAATTTTCATGTTAATGCATTTTTAATTCAAAATGTGTAATTTGCATTAAAAGTAACGGCAACAGCGCAGAAAGGCAGTGCGCATACGGCTTAAGTTACAACACAAGGGAGCCTTGGCAGCCAAATACAATTTCATAAACATTTGCGTGGACACGGAAGTTTACTTTAAGCTACAAGTGCACACACAAACATACAACAATACATACATATACATCCACACAATGCGCATATATACAAATTATTTATTTATTGTAATTCACACGGGTGGATTTTCGATGATTTTTTTGCAGCTTTCGCTTGCGTAAGCAATGTTGCGTATACGCCCACGCGTCCACCACAATGCATACGCAGCAATGAGCAGCGCATTTAACAGTTGTGTCTGTGCATGTGTGTATGTATATGTGATTACATAAATTTGCTGTTATCCGTATACCTTTAGAAATGTTGTTGCTTTTTTCCGCATTTTATTTGAATTTCTTCGGTCGCCTTGACTCTTGATTACGTCTTTTGGCGTTTGGCATTTTTACCTTCGCCTGCCTGCTTTTGAAATTGTTATTATATTTTCTTCTAGATAAAATTCTGTTACGCTTTAAGTTCAAATACTTATTACTACTCATTTGATATGCAAATATGTAGGATGTCCTTGTAATGCCATAAGGTAATACAGCGGGCATTTCGCTCACTGCATGCAAGAAAAAAGCAAAAGAAATAAGTTAAACTTGTATTTGTTATGCTGATGACATGAATATCTTATCCTGTTGCCAATTTAAGCCTTATTCGGCTTATATCAGGAAATATATTGATAATTCAATATGTTTAAAGCTAAAGAGCGAGTTTTTGCAGGAAAAGCCCTGTAGGTTATATGAGCTTTTAATCAAATTTTTGTTATGAATACTATATATTGTCACCTAAAATGCAAAACAACCTATCATCAAAAACAACGAAAATTATCTTCTTATTGCTTATGATTCACTATATCATATTACATATAAGTAAATATAAATTTAGGCATTCGCTATCAGTTATAACCAATTTATAACCAAACTCAAATTTTAACCAAAACCAAAACTCAAATTTTGTTTCATATATGTGACCTGGTCTACGGAAAGGGGGCTTAGGTGTCAAAAAAAGGAGAACAATTAATGAGATAACGAGAAACTGACGATTACTTTTAACAGCTTTTCCCAGAAAACTAGTTTTCGCACGTTAGCTCCCTTTTCGTAGACCAGGTCACATATGGTTTCGATTTATCGTTTCTTTCACCTTATCGCACTATAATTTTTTCTAGTATCTATATTTTTGTATATGTACATATATCTATCAAGGTGTTGAAAGTTGAGATTCAGGGTAAATTGGTAATTTAAGCTACTCTAGGAAAAATAATCACAGAATAATATTTAAGATATTTTCTTTTAAATATTCTACTGACTTTTCAAACAATATCTTTGATCAAATCTAAATGAATATATGTAGGAGAAGACTTGAAGATATTTTTGTAGTGGCTTCTTTGTCTTCATTACCTTGTGTGTCTGTTTAATCGTAATATCGGAACGAAAATCAACAGTACGGACTTGTAGTCTTAAACTCAGCAAACCTACATACTTTAAAGATTGTAGATTAATTCTTGAAAACAATTTTATGGCTTGTGTTATGCCTTAAAGCTTGTGGATTAGTTTTTGAAACCCTCTTTATGGCTTGTGGTATAACCTAAAATACCACATCGTGAGATTATAATACTCCCTCTCAATTATGAAGAAAAAATCTCATCAGAAATGTGGAGTAACCGGTTTCGAACTTCCAATTCTTTTTTGCTTTACCATAAATCTCAATTGATTTATGATAGCTGTTTCGAGTTGTCATTTCTCTGCTCACTTCTGCGCTCTGGGCATTAAACTTGCATGTACAAAAAAAAACAAAGTTCGCGGGTTGAATTCATACAAGGGAGTATGCAGATACCTTATTCAAAGGGTATAAAACGTCAGAAGACATGTTAGCAAAGCTTTGCACTCACAAGTGCTGCCAGTTTGTTTGGCATCTGGCATAGTTTGTTCAATTCGGTGGAGAGTAAGGCTTGGCGAATGAAAGATAGCTAATATAAGAATATTTGCAAAGAAGTACTGATCTCTAAGGCTAGATTAGTGTAGATAAATAAATGAGGATTGCACCGCGACCTAAGGTGTAATGTACTCTCCCTAAGGCTAGTGGTATGCAAATACATAAGCTAATGTAGATAAATAAACCCCCCAAGATGAGTAAGATAAGAATAAATCTGACAACTCTACTACACTGTGGCAGTAATAACTTTTTAAATTTAATTGTAGGGTTCTGATATTAAACCAACTACACTTACAACAACGTCAAGCGAAGTGGTCACTGACGAATGACAGTGAGCCAGAGCTAGCGGTAGGCAAGCCAGGCTTGACGGTCTGGCAGGTTTTCTGTTTGTTTTGTGGGGTAAATCAACTACTATGAGCTGCTACCCTATCGCTGAGCTCTTAAGTCAGGTCGTTACTGAGAACAATTGGAACCGCTGAAGGAGGCAATCGCCCAGATGCGGGCAATTTCGGTGATTAGTAGAATAATTATGTTCCATCAAGACAATGGGAGCCACGCATATTGATACTGATTTACCAAAAACTACGAGAGCTTGGTTGAGAGATTCTTATGTATCCATCTTATAGTCCAGACCTGGCACCAAGTGATTATCAGCCATTTTTATATACGGAGAGTGATTATGCCGGTGAAAAATTCGACTTAAAAAAAGCTTGTTGAAAAGCTTATGATATCAACTCTTCCAGTTTTCTGCTTAAAGTGACATTATGACATTACTTTCGAAATGGCAACAAGTTTTCGAACCTAACAGTGCATATTTGACCTAAATCAGTTCAATCCAACTATAAAACTTAATAAAACATGCAATTTATTGTAGAAATAATGAATTTCTTTTTACTAAATCTCAAATATGCCAAGTCTATTTCTTAAGTTTGCAATGATGATTTTGACAAAAAAATATAAGAAATATATGAAATATTATAAATTTATCATTATTTGTAGTATAATATTAGTTTTATTTAACTAATTTGCACTTGATGAGTGAATTAATGCGCACTAACGAGTAATTAACCGCAACATAACCACAAATTAATCAAGCTTCCTGCCAAATCAGCAAAATTTGCCTAAAACGGAAACATTTTAATAAAAGTCAAATGTATGCTACAAAATTACTAAGTACTAAACACACTGACTGACAGATCAACCGATTATGCAGACGCCACATAATTTTTCATTAATGACACCGACAAAAGCGCACCAACCGCCAAATGCTGCCAATAAATCCAACAATAATTAAATTTTAATCGCGCCAGTTGCATAAATGCGCCACATTCTACGCATCAACAGCAACCAAATTATAACTTAAACACGCAGTGGCCACATGAAAATCAACAAACTATCAACAAAGCGGCAAATGGTAGTCACAATTGTGGGCTTGCGGGCATTTATAGTAAGTGTCTGTGTGTGTGTGTTAGAATGAGTGTGTTGCGCGAGTATTTAGCCCAACAGCGACAGCGAAATACTCGACAAACACGCCATTTGCACAGCGATTAATGTTAATTTCACATTTATTTGCAGGCGATAATAATAGCAACAATAACAACAATAAATGCCGATAGGCGTTTAAAGGTAGCCAGAGCCGGACACTCAAATGCGCTACTTTGAATATTAATAATTGTGTGTGGGTTAAGCATTATAGTATATGAATAAACCAGGTGTCTTAACAACCAACACACATACACGTGCACATACAAATAGGTACAGACACACATATATTTGAACGCATAAATGCGTACGTTAAATTTGCCGCACACAATTCAATTTCACGCAGCTCAGCGGCGGCTTACAAGCGCTTGAAACAACAAATATCTCTATTCACTTACTAATAAAGGTATACAGTTATATTTTATATAGATTTCTGAATGGTTAGCCAAGCCATTATGTGCCTTAATTATATGGGTAAGAGTTGCCAAGCTTAATTGTTTGCGGAATGGGCAAAAGTAACTGCGAAAATTATTATCATATTTTGCTCATAATCATTTTTTATGTGCTTATGCGGGTATAATTGGGGCTGTGTAGCAGCAGCTGTTAGAAAAAACAAGAAAATATATTTACTTCGGTTGCACCGAAGCTATAATACCCATCACAAATAAAAATTACTATACAAGAACCTAATTTTGTTCGGACGGTTTGTATGGCAGCTATATGCTATAGTAGTTCGATCTGGAAAATTGCTTCAGATATTGTAGCATTGCTTTAAGTAATAGTCCATGTTCAATTTCGTGAAGATATCTCGCCAAACAAAGAAGCTTCCCATACTACGGCTTTATTCCGATCAATCAGTTTGTATGGCAGCTATATGCTATAGAGATCCGATCTGAATCATTTCTTGGGAGGATATATCGTATATCTTGTCAAATAAAAAAGATTCCCATACAAGAACTTGATTACTATCGTTCAGTTTGTATGGCAGCTGTGTGCTATTGTAGTCAGATCTAGAAAATTGCTTCAGATATTGTAGCATTGCTTTAGGTAATAGTCCATGTCCAATTTCGTGAAGATATCTCGCCAAATAAAGAAGTTTCCCATACCAGGACTTAATTCCGATCATTCAGTTTGCATGGCAGCTATATGCTATGGTGATCCGATCTGAATCATTTGTTGTGAGGATATAGCGTTGCTGTGAAAACTAATTCCGGCCAAATTTTGTGAAGATATTTTGCCAAATAAAAAAGTTTTCCATACAAGAACTTGATTACGATCGTTCAGTTTGTATGACAGCTATATGCTATATTGAACCGATATCGGTGGTTCCAACAAATAAGCAGCTTCTTGAGGAGAAAAGGACGCAAAATTTCAGATCGATATCTTCAAAACTAAGGGACTAGTTTGCGTAAATATACGGACAGACAGTCGGACACCATTGACTCAGGTGGACATGCTGAACGTTCATTTATACATATATTTTATATGGACCCAGACGTTTCCTACTAAGTATTGTAGACTTCATGATACACCTAATATACCCAATTCAGGGTATAAATATATACATGCATATATAGAAGAGCGTACTTTGATTCTAACCACCCTCGTAGCCTATGCGTGGGCGTTTTAGTGCTTTAGTTGCGTAATGACTTGAGACATCAAACAACGCATAAATTATTTGATCGCTAATTGACTCTTATTCATTTTTTATTGCTGCTAATTTTGATGTGATAACACTTTTATTGCTAAGTGTTACTAACATAATTATATGTATTGATTTAGGTGGGAGTAAGTGCTGACATTTTTATATACTAATACTGAGTTAATATATCGCTGGGTGAGTCCAACAATTTAGTAATAAATATAAACCTAAATTATTTTAATTGCCTCAATTAGGTTTGTGCCTCGAATACGGTGTGAATCTCGACTAAATAGAGATAATAGTTAGCGATAGCGCCCTAATTTAGTTAATTAGCAAATTGTTTACTTACATAAGTAAGTTAATTTATATGAACATTGCCATGGGTAAAGGAAGCGGTTGCAAAGCTTCTAGGCTTCTGGGAGCGAGTCGTTTTGTAAATAGTGGGCCGCAGTTGTATTCCATCCATAAGGGAGGCGAAGGTTCTAATACCTGCTGCTTCTCAGAGGACAAAATCCTGATGTGTCGACAGAATATTGGAGTGTGATGAAGGTTATCAACTCCGGCAAAGAGGATGGCAGCCAAAACTATAGCGTCTACTTCGCTTTAAAAAGTGCAAGGGTGATAAGGGAGAGACAGAGCCTCAATCCGACCCCGGGAAGAAACCAGAACAAAAGACTGCAGGTTCTTAAAATAAATCTGCATAAAAGTAAGGTGGTGGAATTTATGTAAACGAAAAAAATGGCACACAATCTCTGGAATAGAGACGGATAGTCGCACTCACTACTATCGCCCTCAAAAAGCGTATGACATCGCGAGCACTCCACTACTTGCAAATGGGTGGATCGAGGCTCGCAACACTCAGGCGTAGTGTCAAGGAACTTCTAAAGTAGCCAGGCTGGCTGATGAAGAGGCCTGCTTGAGGTAATACAAATATGCAAATGGTTAAGGAATATAAAAACAAAGAAATTCGTAAAGCCAAAGGGAATTGTGGAGGAGCTTCTGCGGCAAATTAGAAAAGACAACCGAAGAAGAAATATTTTTATAGCGCTGCTAAATAATAATTGTACATTAAAGGCGCAACACAATGAAAGACATTCATTGGATGTCTAGGCTACTCTATAAAAATTTTATATAAAGTCTTCCAAAAACTAGTAAACTTTCTGACAAATTTTCTACCTCGACAGATTTGCCATGGGCTGTGTTAACTGAAAACTGATAGTTTTAAAAATCAGATGTTTTTCTTTAAATCTTAAAGGTTGAAAAAAATTAAAGCGACTTTAAGATATAAGAAAAGTAATGCACAGACAATAAAGCCAGTGTTCTACTACAGCCAAAATGTTAAATCCTTGCAGAGTTCATTGACTTTATATAGTGATGTATTAACGGATATAAGCTAAATAAATTGAAATCCTTTTTTCTTAATACAAAAAGTCCAACACCAGTTAAATAAACGATTATCTGTGAGGATAAAACCAAAAAATAAATGTTAAGCTTGGTGAGAGCGGAAATACAGCTTACAAGCAAATTCCAGCGAAACAATGCAAGTAATGTAGCTACCTACAATGCTCCAACCTATGTATATGTATAACAAACTCTTCGGTGGGCAATCAAACGAAAGCACAACGGTACCTAAAGCGCACTAACACTTGCCGTGCGGCATTTAGCTACACACTCAACGCAAGGCAACGCCAAATCCACGTGATAAATGATGCACTGTGACACCTTCAAATGTCTACATATTTTTCAACTGTCCAAACGACAAGCGAAACCATGCCAAGCGGCTCGACGTAAACCCAAATCCGTTAGCAGCTAAAGCAGACATAAAGTCAAGTCAATTGCTAGAGTGCAGGGCACCCACGTACTAAGAGACTAAAGGAATGTTGGCATGGGCACGCATAGCACGGCTGCCTAATGTAGTGGGTCAAGAGGGCAGCTTGGATTGGGACACGCGCTAAGACGCTTAGTTGGATTTTTAGGAAATGGAATTCGGTTGAAACAAGAAGAAGAAGCGCTTTAACTAAAATAAAAGAAAAAAGAAAGGCACGAAATAATGTCAGTCGCTTAAGTAGGTTATATGCTTTGGTCACTGAGCCGAGAGACGTTACTGGCGTCACTGACAGTCCGTCAGTCACTGTGCATTGAACCGCGTGCTCAGCCTTAGCCGCAGTCGGGCAGTCCATCACTTGCGCTGGCACTTCGCGCAGTCAATGGCGCGCGTGACAATTATTTTCAATTATTTACCCAGCGATGGTTTTTTCCCCTCATTCGCTTAATTTGTTGCTCTTGCTGGCTTTTGTTATTTCTGCGCTTCCTCTTCGTTTTATTCTTCATTTTCTTTTTTTTTGGTGACATTGCGCTTACAAATTCTTATTGTCATTTTTATCGTGGTCATTTTTATGATTGCTCTTTGTATTGTTATGCTTTAATATTATTAGGATTGTTGTTGCTTTTATTTTTGTGCGCAATCTTCTTTTACTGTTATTTTTCTCCCTTCTTCTTTTGCATTCCGTTTGTTTGTTGAACTGACCTTTTCGCCGAAATGTCATTGTTAATTCAACAAAACAAATGCTAGCGCTTTCCTTTGCATTTAGTCTGCGCGCCTGTGTCTAGGCTACGTTTTCACATTATTTCATTAATTTTGTTAATACATACATACATTTTTGCTTTTTACTTTGGTCCATTTCGCTCTTTTGTAAATCCGTTTGGTCCGTCTGTTATTTGTTTTGGCTTTCCGTCGTCGATTAGCACTTTCCGCTGTGAGGATGGCCACTGCCAGCCGGAAATTTTATGCCATTTCGAGAAGGAAGTGCAAGCCTGCCATGTGGGAAGAGAAAATCGCAAGGTATAGGCTGTGGTGTTAGCCAAAACTTACACCAAAAACTTCATTACTAATACTGACGTGGTCCTTAATTCTATTCACATTATAGCTTTCTCATGATTAGTCTACAATACTGTCCGTTTGCTGATTGAAACTCTCGACCTATCAGCTCATGAACTCGAGTTTCCTCAACTTCAGAAAACCAGATATTTTTCAAAGTTTGCATATATCCAGGTTCTCTGGTACAAACTTGCAGATTGTCAATAGTTTTCAAGAACTTCGTCCTGCACTCAATTTACCAAGTCGAATTTTTCCTGCGCAAAATGAGTTTATCCCTCTTAATATTGACAAAGACCGAAGGATGATTCGGAGACCGAATAGAATAGACAAATACTAGAGCAATTTTTCATGCATAGTTTGTTAAAAATCTTGCCGTATGCTGGTTGTAGATGCTGTTAGGAAAACAAGGAAGTAGAACTAATCCAACAATTTCCTCATTATTGTTCAATCCTTGCGATATCAAGGCTTAAGCAACTGGAAGTTCAGGTCTCTGTGAGCTCTTGACAACTGAAATAGAATATATTTGCATTAGCCTCAAGACACTTTGTCGCTTCGATTCTCAAGTATCAACATGAGTATACCATATCTTCACTTATTATTGAAATAATGGAGAGAAAGTAATCACAACCTTGTTAAGAAGATTAGAGAGTAGGCGAAATGAGTTTTTTCAAACATTCTACCTTTAAACCACAAACATTTTTACTAAGCAGTTGAGTGGAATCTTCAGACATAGACATTCTTTCCAGACTCAATATTCCTTTAACAGTATGAACTTTCGACTCTTAGGCGGTTGGAAACCCGTTTAGTGAATGTTAAATTGGTCGAAATCTTCAAAGTGAAAACAAATTAAAAAAATTATGATTTTCAAATCATCAGTGGACATACTTTCACGCCTCAATATTCCTTCATTCATTCCTTATTTCCGACTCTTAAGAAATTGGAAACCCGTTTAGTGACTGTTAAACTGGTCGAAGCTTCTTCAGTGAACATAAACTTGAAAAATCATTATTTATTGTTTCCAAAACCTCACTATTCCTGCAGGGTCAGAGGCTTAACCAACACATGCAAATAAAGTCTCATATACTATATATATTGTGAAAACGTGTGTGTGTATGCTCATATAATTACGCTTATATAAATAAATGTGTAATTCTCCAAAGGATACTGCTGGCGTGAAATTATTCACCAACCCATGCTTTCGCCAAGCTTTTTGGCGGATTTCAGTGTTGACTTTGCTGCGAGACATCAGCTGGTTAAATAATACTCACGAAAGTAGCATGATAGACGACTTTAAGAGCGCACATGAAAAGGTTATTACCGAGAAAATTTAATATTTGAGTGCCGAAAAGTGCAGGATTTTGCGGGATTATTATGATATTACAGCAGTAATTGAAGATTACAAGCCCTTCGAATGGTGTTGTTTGTAGTTGTTACACACTTTCCACATTTCGTAGAATTTAGTTACTGAATTTTGTAATTCTTTTTACCATTTTATTATAGTAGATGGTTGATGTCGAAATTTAAGGAAACAAGGTTTGTTGTACAATAAAAGAACATTCAGGCTTAGTCCTACATAATTGAGGAGTGTCTTTGTTTTACATACGCAGAACTGTGGTCCTAAAAACACCTTTTACTGACAGACAAATAAATATGCTATATCAATGTTTATCAAAGTCAAGAACTGCTCTCTCAAAAAAGCCTTCTTTCAGGCCAGAGAAAAGGGGTCTTTGCGCTAACTGTGGGTTACAAACAGACAAATTTCAGCAAATCTCTCTCTCTCTTTTTCACTACAAAAGCAGCTCAATTTCTTTGATGTTTACCTTCGTTTAGGATAATTCGTATCAATAAGCCGAAAACTGTAAATTCCTTAAAATGGTTCAAATTCTTTCTTCTCAGTGATTGCCTTATTTGTAATCTATGAAGTTGTTAGTTCATAATGTTTATTGCCTACTCTTATTATTGGATCTTGGGCATCATTTGAACAAAGTTGAAGGGTGTTTGAAACGCTTAAACATCACATCCCTCCCCAGAGTTGTGCGCTGGGTTTGGGACTCGCTACGTAAAAAAACACCCCATGAATATTTAGCCACAATCCGCATCACAATGAAGTTCTTCAACATTTCGTTGGTTTGCGCTCACTTCCCGAGGGAAGATAGGAAACAAATGTAGGAGTCAGGGACAGCTGATCACACAAATCGTCTAAGTTCCTCATTCTAGGCAAAAGGGAATATAGTAATCACCTTCAGACAACGGAAAAAGTGGAGTCTGTTGAAAGCAGAGTATGCGCGGAGAATGCAAAGACTCTGAACGTTATCGTTGCAAATTCCCAGCCTTCAACCGTATGAGACGAGACATATTCCACTGCTGCCAATGCTCTAACTGCTCAAATTACTCTAACTTAAGATACATTGGGCAGCTGGGATGGAAAACGATTGGGTGTTTTACTAAATCCACTGGATTGCTGGATAAGGCTTAATTTGATTACTACCCGAGATCAGAATGGGCCTAATGATGGCTTAAGTGCGGACGCCTGCAATCTGACCCTCACATGTCTCTCTTTTTCAACTAATCAACCTACCATTTGATATTAGGAAAATCTCTGAAAAACTATTATATTAAAAACAAGCAAGAGAGAGAGAGAAGAAAGAGAGATTTGAAAACGAATACTTCACCGATAGAACAAGAGCGAGGTTGAAAAAAGGAGGGGAAAAACAAGATAGAGAGAGAGAGAGACAGAGAAAATGCATACTTCACCAATAGAATAAGAGCGAGATAGAGAAAGAGAGAAAGATTTCAAAACTCAGACATGAATGTATGGAAAAGTCATCTGTGCTCCTTAAATCGTTGTTCATTTTTGTACTACATGAAAGCTTAATATCACTGTTTGGGAACTGAATTCTGAAAGTACAAAGTGTCTACTTTCAAAGCAAAACTAATAATCGTGACTCGTGCCAGTAAAATTTCATCTATTTTGGAACTAATAGATAGATGTAACAACACGCTCCTATATGGAGTACTTTCTAGATGAATAAAATTTCGAGAAGCAACTTATGTGTCGCGTTGGAGCATGACACAGGACGAAAGCAACATTAGACCAAGTGTTCCAAGAAAAGAGTGCAGAACAATTTTTTGGCTTTGTAGGCTGACTATGGAGAGGTTTTGATGTTGTCTTATTAATTGAAAGGTGGAGAAAGTGAATTAACGTATTTGGCGAATGCTTTAATATTAACAGTTTCATTAGATACGAATTTTTGTTGAGTTTGGTTATGCATGTTCGATGCTACCTGAGCAGAAATAGTACATAAGTTAACAGATTTACCCTACGAAGGAGTGAAGAAATCTTATTTGATAGAATTTTGTAAATTCCCAGCTAAAAATCTAAAAGTTTAATACTTTATGGAATATAATTTTTATTTTTTTTTTATTCAAGTTAAATTTACAATCTGTCTTAATGATAACAGACAACAAGTAAACGTGCTGTTAAGGTACAAACAAATTGTGAGTGTTACTTCATTAAGTGCCCCTCTGTTTAGTGACAGTATAATAAAAATAAAAATCCAAACTACATACATACTAATTTATAAAAATGTACTTTAAAAAAACTGCTTCAAGTTGCATTGAATGAGCCATAAGAGGCCTCAAGAGCTCACCAAACCATTGGAAATGTTATAAAATTTTAAAGATGAAATACGAAGCGGAGAAATAATAGAAACAGACCGGTAAGAAATTGAGCGCAAACAATAAACAACTGCAGCAAGTTTACAGCTATTCAATTTGTAAAATATTTACACAGCACTTTATGGCATGCCAAAAAACAAAAGACGCAACAACTGCAAACACAAATGTGTCAATAAAATATATTTTATGTTATCATATTATTTTTGCTTCCAAGCGAAAATTAAACAAAACTCACATAAAACTGCATGAAAAGTATTTTGTAGCAAATATACAAACTCCGTGCGCCCAGCAAAACCACATTAAACATTTTATGGCAAAAGGAAATTTAGCAAAAATATCAATAAACAAGTAGGAGCTAGAAAAGACCGCTATGTGGTACAAAAAAATATAATCCTTTAAGGAATTTAGGGCATAAATACATAAATTATTGCGTAAAATAAATATTTGGGTTTCATAGCGTAAAGCATTTCATGGCAAAATTGATAAAAGTAAGGAAAAAATATTTTTATTTATACATATATACTTACATATATGTATATATATGTATATATCATATGTTTAATATGCTTTACATATGTATATTTATCTGTATTGAAATGCTGTCTAAGAAAGAATTGTCTGTTATGACAACAATGTAACGGTTAAATGAAATACGCGCACTTCGTCGTGCGCCATAAAGTATGCTACTCTCTCTTTTTTTCAGCGGATTTTATTGGGCTTCGCATTACATATTTCACTTTGCTGTCTTCTTTCTACAGCGACTTAAAAATGCAATGCATAACAAAGAAACTTAAGTAACGAAATTCAAAGAAAGCTATTTGAATGCATAACATTGGAAATCCTATACACATATATCCATATATATATGTATAAAGTAATATGTAAATACATACATATGTTGCAAGTGTAAAATTAAAGCCCTCAAAGAGAGCTTAAATCATAAAGCCTTTTTAAAATAAATAAACATAATGGAAAAAGTAGTTAAAAGAAAAATAGTGCAACTCTCATAAGTAAAGGGGAAAACTTATACAAAGTACTCTATAGTATTTTGCTAAGGGTGAGTAAGGTAGATGAAGGTCCTCGAGCATGGTGTTAAGAAAAATGAATATAATAATTTTGAATAAAAAAGAGTAAGAATGAAATCCGCGATTACTGAATAGTATTATTCAAAAGGCTCTTGAAGATCATGGTTCAGAGCTTTCATTTCGAAGGTTGCTAAAAGGTTGTTAAACACTTTTGTGCACGTCAAATCTGTACTCATTTGGCGAAAATTACATGTCAGAATGAATTCATACAATTTTTAGTTAGCCCTAACCCTATAAAGGGGAGCGTATAAGCCTGACAGCCGTCCGATCATTAGAGAGAGAGATGCACCTTATCTGAGTAGAGATGCAACTCAGTATATCATAGCTCATTAAAATGGCATAACCACTTGCGATTATAATTTCATTTGATTATAGTAGTATATGAGATTTATACCAGTTGATTCTTCGATTCACTGTTCATAATAATGTCTTGTTCTTCCACTCTATAGCCTATTTTTTTCTATAAGAGGTAAGAAAGACCTGTTTTTAGCGAAATTTACGAAACCGTTCATCTCAAATAAGTATTCATACTATAACCATATGTCTTTCATGCTTGAATATCTAAAGGTCTGTGGTACTCGTACAGCGGAATGTTCCCAAATAAAGAGAGAGATAGAGAGAAATTGAGAAACCAGAAGGTCTAATCTGATTATACCAGTAGCGGTCAGAAGTCAATTATCTGCGTAGAAATATCAGTGATTATACATATATGCAGCCCATTAAAAGGACATAACCGCTGGCTTTGCTACCACTATCTGATGATACCAGTATATGGGACTTATACCAGTTGGTTGTTCGATTCGCTACTTGTAAAAGCTTTGTGTGTAACTGCTTGCTATGCTGCTACTATTTTATTATACCAGTATATAAAATTTA
Source organism: Bactrocera neohumeralis (assembly GCF_024586455.1). Lineage (NCBI taxonomy): Eukaryota > Metazoa > Arthropoda > Insecta > Diptera > Tephritidae > Bactrocera > Bactrocera neohumeralis. The sequence goes on along the minus strand of NC_065923.1, from coordinate 77,396,572 downwards.
TACCAGTTGGTTGTTCGAATAGTTACTTATCAAAACTTGGGGTAATATACTGCACTACCAAATATCCAGTGATCAAGAACCATTTCTTTTTATTAAAAATAATCTAATTCAAACCTGTCTTTAGCGAAATTTGAGAATCGTCTTCAGATCTAGTGAATGTTCACTGCGAAAATACAATTGAAAAATTTTTCGAAGAATCATTAGAATAATAGTTTTTGCTTACTTCTTTTCAAAATTTAAATCAAAAACTCTCAACAACAATAACTACACAAACCTTTAAATAAAAGTTTGTGCCCGAAACCATAAAGATAACTAAATGGAATACCATAATTCTTGTATTTTTGCGAAATTAAATTTCAAATGAAATAAACACAATTTATGCAGACGTCCTTCATACGGCAAGGCACAGCGCAGACGACGAGCACAAAGCGAACAAATTATGTTTCCAACAGCTGTCAGTTGCTTTGTTCCAGAAGGGCGCCAAAGTAAATACGGGCGAAGTGCATGAGAATATGAAATGAAATATGCAGAAACGAATAACTGGCACAGGCAAAATGAGAGAGAATTTAAATTCTGTATGAAGAAATGCTGTTTTCGTTAGGTTTGGTAGCTTAAGTGAAGTTAAGGGAGCAAGTAGGTACTGTAACGTTATTTTCCATATGAAAATTCTTGTTTTTTGTTATTGGCTTTAATAAATTAGATACCAATTTCGGTTAGTTCTAATGCATTTAAAAATTCGAAGTGGGTATAGGACGACAAAAGTTATTATTTTGTGAAAGATTGAAGTCCACCGTCCCCAAACTGATTTGACCTTATCAGTGTGGATGTAGGCCTGGAAAATCAACCACTGACTAGATATTCACCATGCGCTAAATCGTCGATTTCAAAGCTGCTTCTGACAGCATGCGATGTCTGAATTTGGTATCCCCGCGAAAACAAAACGGCTGTGTAAGTTGATATATGAATGCATAGTTCAGCGAATTAACAAACAACGGCTACGTTGCCTAGGACATGTCGTCCGAATGGATGACAGCAATCCAGCTCTCAGAGTATTCGACGCAGTATCCGTCGGGGGAAGCAGGGGAAGAGAAAGACCTCCACTCCGTTAGAAAAACCAGATGGAGAAGGACCTGGCTACACTTGGAATATAGAATTGGCACCAAACAGTGAAAAGGAGGAACCACTGGCGAGCCTTTTTGCTATGCACAGCCAATTCAAGTTTACTTATGACCGTTAAAAGTGTTTAACATGGTTCAAGGAGGTTTCGTTTTTAATTATTGTGGCGCTTACCCGAACTCGAGTAGCAAATTATTCGGTCCTAAAATCACCTAGTGTTACCAAAATTGTTATTTTTCTGTTTAAAACTCCGGTCTGGATAACTCTTACCTTATTAGATAAATAAGTGTATTCTAACCTCAGTTCTGGATATGTCTTTCCTTATAAGAAAAGTATTTTACTTTATCAAATGCCTCTCCTAGTTTATATAGTTATTCTTAATAAACACAGCAAGCAACATTTCTTATGGTACAATTTTACACTACAAGGAGATTTATCTGCTTAAAGGCCATTCTTCGAAGCTTTATATAACATACATTCGCACCAAACTCATGCTTTAAATTACTTTCAAATTCATTGCTTAACACGCTGCACAACTTTCACTTTATTTCGCACAGATTTTGTTGTTGTTGTGTGACTTCAGTAAAGTATATTATAAAATTTATTACATTTTCTTGTTGACACCTGCATGAATGTTTAAGCATCTAGACCCCACCACACCCTCTAGTATACGCGCCACTCTTCATAAAGCCGCTTCTTCGAAATGCCTGCCATCAAGCCTTTAAGGCGGCTTTGTCTGCCTTTACATTGCCTCTGTTTATCTTTGCTGTAGTTTTGGCGTCTCTTCAACTGCTTCGTCTTTCAACGGGAAAAGCTAGCCTCTCACAATTTTGCCCTGCAAGTTTCCTTTCGTTTCTTACTTCCGATGTCTTTTGATCCTTTTGTTGCTTTGGTTTTCATTCTTTGCCTGTACTTTGGTCTTTGTGCTTTGCATTCATTATTTACATATTTATAGTATTTGCATAAGCGGCTTCCAAATACGCACAGACACACAACTACATATACTTATTCCATGAAACACGCAGGTACACTAACCTAAATTGCGTACGGAAAGACGCCTCAATTATTTGCACAGCCGAGTACAATGCGAGAAGGTCCTGCGAAAGCAACAATCAGCATCTTTACAACAACTTCAAATGCCTTGCATTTTTTTCACTTTATTTTTATCAGCATTTTCTATTTATCTTTATTTATTCCGCACGTTACCAAGTTCCCGTTCTTTGTCAGCGCTCGTAATCTCATGGAATTTGGTGAGGTGAGTGTTGGCAAAATAAAAATAATAATAACAACAAGGAAAAGCAACCTAATCTGGTATTATTAATTCATACAAATTTGTTGTGTTACAATTTACGCCAAGCATTCGCTGAAATCTGGGATTATGCGAAAATTTTGATTAGATATCATGGCTTATGGAAGAATGAGAAGCAATGCTTTGATGAGATTTGACATATATAATTTGATTTAATAAATATGTATATGTGTGCATATATTTCTTGGAAATTTATTCGTGATATCTTTCGTAGGGTTTAAGGTACTCTTCTTCAACGATTAAGAAAGTGCATTAAATACAATAAGGCTCTGAGAGCAAATATTTTCTACATTTTGGCCCTCTTTAGGTTTCTTATAATCATAATATCGCCTTCAAAGCCAAAAATAACATGACAATCAGATTCTTTCTAAGAAAAGCAACTTCATGTTTGAATATTTTATATTGATTTTCATATTCCGCGGTATTTCGTACACACTCAAGGTCAAGTATAAACTTCGCAAACGGTTTGTGAAAAAATCTCTTAAAAAACGAGGCTCTCTTATACTTTTGTTCTCAGAACAGAGCAGACACTAGCATAGCATAGACATAGCCATACATATGTAAATATGTATGACATAAAGTGAATATTGCAGTGTGCATAGTGAATAATACATAATAGTGCATTCCGAGTTGTGACGCTGCCCTGGCAACACCACAACTCAGGTACATGCGCTACAATGAGATAACCTGACCCAAATACCCTAAACAAGTTTGAGCTTGACGCTCTCGTCCAATCCTATCGCGGTTACCTTCTCACGTTAAAAGAACTGCTAAAAGCCGCCACCGATATCACCGACTCCGCAGCCACCCCTTTTCTCGACCAAGCTCAAATGATCGTTGATTTCGACGTCGATCCAGTGTTTTCACAAATTTGTCGGCGGGAAAAACGAAGTTGATTTCCACCCGTCATCATCATCATCGGACGAAAACAAAAACTTCAATTCTCACAGGCGCAGGATTAACAGGGTTTATATCCCCCCATATAAACCTTCTCTCGACATCTCTTCCTTTTCCCACACCTCCAGCCCCACCATTATCGCAGGTGATTTCAATTCCAAACACTAGACTTGGAACTGCTCTACTTCTCCCCGACTTTCAACATGGGTTCCGGAAGAAACACGTTACCGCGCATCAACTACGAAGGGTCTTCGCATTATACCTAACAACCTCAACAAAGGTCGACATATTCCTATACGCTTGCTTGACTGCAAGCAAGCATTCGATCGGCATGACATTATGGGCACAATACGCGGATGATGGCGCTTTCCTGTACGCCTATCGTACTATTAACTACAGCACATCTGCACTCAATAAATTTATTCGTTATCAAAACCACAAAATCAGAAGCAATTTTCTTTTCACGGCTAGCGTAAAGGCCGCGAAAAATCTTTCTTAATAGGTTTCTCAACAAATGAAGGCCTTACGGTGTCTTAAGCTCATTGAAACCATTTTTTACCAACAAAAGGGCTTCCCCAAGCACCAAAAAAACGAGCATTCAATGCCATCATTAGAAGCATCTGCTGAAACGCCATCCCCATTTGAGGTTCTGCCTCACCCCGACAACTTTCGACGCTTTAAGCCACATACATGCCTCTACTAAGATCAGCACTACACTTCCCCTGCTATGTTAGATACAAATAGATCTTAGCGCAAACGACATGCATATTTTTCGTTCACACTCAAGGTTAAGAATGAACTTCTCAAACGGTTTACGAAAAAATTTATTAAAAAGAGAATTTCCCTCGAAGAATGCTCTCACTGTGATTAGGTATCCTCTTTTCATACATATGACCTGTTTCTCATATTTAAATTATATATTATTAGACCACTTTAAATAAGAGAATGTGCTATAAATAGCAGTCTTATTTACAATTCGAAAGAAAGTTACTACTTATTGGAGAAGAAACCTTTTCTCACACTCCCATTATGCCAAATATATACCACCACTTCGAAATTCCGCTAGAAAAAATATCCCTGCAGTGAGAGCAGACATTCTAAGACAAAACAAAAATAGTATACTCTCGACTTCCCCCACGTTATTAACGTTTTTTTTTTTTTTGCCTGAAGTCTGTCTCAGCGAGTGTCAATAAACAAAAGGTGTGACCTTAAGCAATAATAATATTTTGTTGCTCTCTATTTTTATTCACATCTTCTGTGAGCAAATTCATTCGATTATCTTTGTTTACACTGCCGATGGCATCAGTCAATGTGTTTGCAAGCCAACTTATATTCGTCCTTGTGAAATTTATGTAGCGATTTTTCGATAATGTAGACGAAATTTATTCACCGAAGTGCATTAGCCGACTGGCAGTTAAGCGTAGATAAGTGTGTGACATACAAACATAATGGAGATGTTATATAAACTTGCGTTCGTATGACTTTTGTGATGACAATTGAGAAAAAATATTTTCAAGTTTATAGTTTTACTAGCGCGTGGCTCAATGGTATTGTGTAGAATTTCGAAATTATTTATAGAAAGCAATGAAAAAGTTCACTCACCTGTGTTTTCTTAACGCTCTGCGCTTCCTTCTTAATTTTTTATATGTGAAAGTGGTGCTCGGCGAAATTGTGTAATCTTCATCGAATTCCATTTCGATTTTGATCAGGTTTTGTAAATTTAACTGGCAGTCCTGGAAGCAAAAAAAAAATTAAAAATTTTTAAAAAGATGTAGCAAAAAACCGAAAAATCACTATGATATTTCTTTTCGACTTACAAGTCGATATACATATGTAGCTTTCAGAAACAATTTGAGTGCAAGAAAATATGTTTAGCGGGATTTATTGAAGAAAGGAAATGGTTAAGAAAAAAATAACTACTTTATCTTCTTTTATTAAACAACGTCTTTAGTAGATTTCTGAAATATAGTTTAATCTCTGAACTAGAGGGACGGTCACTAATGGTCACAAACGTTCTCAAAAAAGCATGTTCTCCAGTATATGCAAAGAGTTGATCGATGCCCTTTTGGTGGAACAGTTAGCTCGGATCACTTCTGCGCAGTGAAAAACCAGCCAAGTTGACCACTGATGAGTCTCCCTGTAGGAAATATATGGATGTACTTAAGTAGTATAAAAAAGTTATTTGTAGAGCCTAAAAACGTGGAAGAGCTTCTGCGGTAAGTCAGGAAAAGAAAGAAATGTGCAGTCCGCCTATATGAAGATCAACGATGACTACACTGCACTCGCTAACTTTAAATATAGAAAGAGTTTTGGAGCATATTTCTTGGCATACGACCATGTCACCAAAAACGCAATCGCTAACAGTCTTGAAGCAGCCTGATAGAGCACATTTCTAGCATGGATAAAAGCTCCACTAGCTGCAGGAGGATATAGAAAGAGATTGTTAAGTTCAGCGGAACATATTCTGATCACTTGTAGCTAATAAGATGCTAGAACAAATTGAAAGGGAAGCCAATAAAATAATTGTATATGCTGACTTCGTACTTATACTATTGAGGCTGAAAGTCCTAGACACAATCAGTAACGTGATGGACCACGTTCTAAGGATCATACACAGATGTATCGATATAATAATCTTTGCAAGGAGGTAAAAAAATACCGACACATACAGATAATGAGCATTGTTCTAAGTACTTTGCGCCAGGAGTTATATATCAGTCACACCTCGAAAAAAGTCATCTGAAAATCAACATCCATTTCTGCTGAAAAGAGTGAGTCTTAGTAGCATCTAAAAAGGATATTAAATTGCTCCGCTAATATAAGAAAATAATGGACTCGTTTCCATCTCTTAAGGTCAATGAACAATGCATTGTGGATTATCTTGACCCTATTCCGTTAAACTTACAAAAGTGTCATATCAAGTTGTGCTTTCAATTAAACTCAATAGCAACAAATGAGCTTTAAAGCACACAATGACATCTACTTCAAGGTAATGCCAGTTCTCAATATTTTCGTAATTCTAAAATCGGATTTAAAAATGCTTTCATCTGTTTTACAACTACACGTAGTTGTGTGCATAAGGGGGGTTCTTAATATTTCAATTTATTTTATTTTTCATTCTCAATTTTTGTTCATTAAAACAAAAAATTTTTATAGTAACGAGTATTGGACCTAAAACTAAAAATTTTTATGGTATCGAGTATTGGACTTAAAACTAAAATTTTTGAAAAATATCAAATAGAGTTGTATACGTTAGGGACGTTCTTAATATGTAAATATTCAACTTCTATTTATTTAAGGACTTCCATGTTTAAAAAAATCGATTATGTTATTGATTATTGTCCTTAATTTAGAAAAATAACGATTTTTTGATAAACAGTTGTATACATTAGGGATGTTCATATTTTTTTTTAATTTAATAACTTGGTCCATGTCTAAAAATTCTCATTTTGAAATATAATCGACTTGTTGAAATGTAATTTTATACGTTAGGGACGTTCTTAAATTTAATTTTTCAACCTATTTTTTTATGACTTCCATCTTTAAAAAAATCGATCGAGTACTGGCCCTAAAAATTCTAATTTTGAAAAAGATCGACTTTTTGATATGCTGTTGTATACATTAGGGTGGTTTTTAATATATAATTTTTCAACGATAATTCTTGTATATGACAGCAATGTCCAAAAAATCGATTATGGTAGCGATTATTGTCCTCAAAAATGCCAATTTTGAAAAATATTGACTTGTTGGCATACAGTTTCATACGTTAGGGGTGTTCCTAATATTATATTTGTCTTCCACCGTTTTTGTCCCTGACATGTGCGTTTAAAAAATCATTTATTGTATCGATTATTGTTCTTAAAAATTCGAATTTTGAATAATATAATTTTTTTCAAATAAAAAATCTCATTTATACAAAATATTTTCGAACTACCCGAATACACGCGTATATATGTCACAAATAAGCTCTTCAAGTTTATAGCGCATATTTGCAATCGATTTTGTGTCAGCATAAAAGCGCAAAAACAACAAATTGTTGTAGTGCACTAACAAAAGCAACATTATATGCGCTAATAGAAGCGAGCCAAGTCAGCCAGTTTACCGCAAACCATAGATAGACCGCACAGAACCAGCTTTGATGATGATGCTGCTGTTGCTGCCGCTATTGCTGCTGATTTTGCTGAATTATCGGCAAACCAACAACAACAGGCACAGGTACAAACATACATGACGAGCGCATAAACTGATAAATTGATAGCCTTCTACAACGAGCGTATGACTTTCTGGCATGATGGTGTAGGGCAGCGTATGTGTGTGGGTTTCGCTTGAAGTTGTTGCATTAATTCAGCGAACTGTACATTATTGCATTTCTAATTTCACCACACATACTCAGAGACACCCGCACACATACTTCCAACTCGGGCACATCCTTTGACATCAGCCTTTTGAAAATGCACAAATGAAAATGTGATTTCAGCCAAATGAGAACACACATTGGTGCATATAAACATTCACATACACACTATGTTTGCACAAAAGCTTATAGTGTACGCTATGAATGCATATGTGTGTATGCAATGTGGCGAATGTGTTGGGTGGTGTTGCCTGGTTACTAGTTCATATCCGACTTTAATTATATTATATGTCCTTTTCATTCAGTAGTAAATAAGGCGTATGCTTTTGAGGTTTCTGGGTTGCACTCTGCGGTTTGGAGGGACAAAATCAATGAATTTATTAATTTCAGCTTTTTGGCAAAGCATTTATAGCATTATGTCACATGGCGTATACGTAACCTTGGTTAGTACTACTTTCGGAAAAGCTGGTATAGACAATTTTGGCCACGGCGTATGAGTGATATCGAGTATAATTAGTATTTATACCGCTGCCCATATGAGTTATTGGCTTAATATTTAAATATTAATTTATTTTTATAATGGTAAAATAAATATTGTTTTTAATAAAAAACTTAAAACATATTTTATTGAGAGCAAAAAAATTAGTAAAGTTTGCTTCTAAAAAAAAACAAATAATTTTAGAAATTTAAAGAAATTAGTTCTTTAAGCACATTTTTTAATAAAAAAAAACTTAAATGGTTAGAAATTATAATTTTACGAAAAGTTCCAGTTACTTCCACAATCTTTTTTTATAAAGAATGCTATTATATATAATAGTACATATGTACATATAAAAGAAATTAAAATTTTATTTAACATATTGGGAAATAATAATCTTTAATTTTTTTCATAAAAAATTGGAGATAGAGATTTCTTTTAAACAAAAATATTTTCTTGCAAAACCCTTTTTATCCAAAAAATATGTGCCAGACATTAAAATTTTTAATTTTAGAACATAAGTTTTTTCATTATTTTTTTCACAAAAATTATATATGTATGTATTTTACTCAATAAAATTTACAAAAAAATTTAGTTTTCTGCCAAAAACATAAAAAAAATTTAAAAAAATTTGCTTATAAAAACGAGACAAATTTTTTTTAAATAATAAAAAAATAAATATGTATATAGAAAAGCTGAAAAAATGCGTATGGAAATAAAAAAAGACATATTTTATATTTTAAATAAAATTTTTTTTAAATTTTATTTCAATAAAAATTTAATTTTTATCACAAAAATAAAATTATTTTAATTAAAGAAATTTTGCAAAAAAAACAGTAATCAAAACATAAAATAAATATTTAAAAAATGTCAACTTACTTGCTTTAAAAATTAAAAAAAAAATTTATTTAAAAAATTAAAAAAAAATAATTAAAAAATACTAAAAAACTAAGTTATTAAAAACAATAATTAATGTTGAAAAATTACTTAAAAACTTAAATTAATTTAGATAAAAACAATTAAATAAATAAATGATTTTTAATTAAATATTATTTTTTCTTTTAATAAATGAACTAAATTGCATAAATTAACAATAAAAAAAATTAACCAAAATAAAATTTTTTTTCCAAAAAAAAATTAAAAAATAAAAAACTTTGCTCAAAAAAATAATAATTAAAATACAAAATAAAAGTAAAAAAACAACAAAAATAAAGAAATGTTTAGCTGATAACGCAACCAACAAAAAAAAATTAAAAAATAAAAAGTATTAATTATTTAATTTATATAACACAAAGAAAATAAAAATTACTAGGTGTGAAAATAAAAAAATTAATATTTAAAAAATTATATTTTTTATCAAATATTAATATTTCAAAAATTTAAAAAATCATTTGCATCATAAAACAGTTAAATAAATACACAATTTTTAGAAAAGCAATAAAAAGTTCAAAATTCTATTAAAAAAAAATTAGGTGGTAAATAGAAAAAATTGCCAAAAAAACAGAAATTCAAATAAAAAACGAAAGCCAGCTGTTAATAAAACCAATAGTAAGATTAAAAACTTGGATGTATGATATGTATGTATGTGTTACTTGGCTGTTAGCGTGATTATATTAATTTAAGTAATAAAAAATTAGTTTAATTAAAAAATTAATTAAAAAATTAAACTAATTTTTTTTTATTAAATTTTAAAATAATATAAAAATTTAATTAATTAATTAAATTAAGTAATTTTTTTTTAACTTTTGTTTTATTAATTTCTTTATTAAAAGAAAAAAATATTTATTTTAATAAATTTTATTTCTTTTGGCACGTGGCTGCCAGGTATCCCCGGTAATCACGAAAAAATCTACTCCCTAGCCTAGATATGTATCACCGGTGATACATTGGATGATATGTATCACCTGTGGATATTTTTTTGTCGTGATCACCGATGATTAACTGGCAAATTAATAAAAAGAATTAAATAATTTAACAAAGAGACAAATCAAAAACAAAATAAAAATTTTATCAACAGAAGTATACATAATTACTAAAAATATGATTTATATTTTGTTTTCGAAAAATTTAAGTAGGAATACTCAATACCGATAACTCCTAATTCTCTAAATTGCTAGTATACATACAGTCAGTGATAGTGGTCAAATAATTAACACATACATACTTACACATTTTTATGCAAATAACTGTTTTTCACTCACCTCCAATGTCTTGAAATGCCATCGTATATCTGTCGTCGCCGGTGCATCCGTATCGTCGATACTATTTGTGCTACACACGCGCAACGTTGGCCAGCATTGGCAGCGTTTATTGGTGATTTCGCAGCCAGGCTCTATCACTATTGTCTCATCGTTTGTACAATTCGTATTGTATTTACTGCTGTGATATGTGGAATGCAGGGAGGATGATGACGAGGGGAGATCTGGAAATAGCAGAAAGTTGTGGAAAATGTTAGAGAACATCAAGTTTTAAAATAAATAAAAATATATATATAATAAAATTTAATAGATTTTTAAGCAGAGCTTTTGTATGAGAGAAAGCGCAAGAGCTCTTTCCTTGAAAAAAAAATATTTTAAATTTATGTGTGTTTGCGATGATGCACCCTTTTTTGGAGAAAGTTACGGCACTTCAACTGTCTTTGATCTATCTTTCAGCTCGCTGCCACAAAATGAACGCCTTTACCATCACAACAAATGCACACCTGCTTTTCTCTGTATAAATCATTAATTAACAACTTCTTTCTGCTTACTCTGAACTTTCTATTTGTGCGCTCTCAAGTTTTGTACTCGACAATACTGCTTTGATAATCACCGCTCTCTGTACTCCTTTTATTGCAGCTATAATGGTTTTTAGCTTTTTATGCGCTTGCCTAATTAGGTTTCCTCACGCTCACACAAATCGCGAAAGGAAACACTAAACAAATTTATATAATTTCTTTTTTCGCTTTTTTGATAATGTTTTTTTTTGCTTTTTTCTAATTTTTTTATATTATTTTTGTTCTTTTCTGTATTTTTACTATTATTTTTTCCACCGTCTGCTTGAAGTCTGCAATAAAACAGCACTTCCAGCTCACAAGCAAAGCAAATGAAGAACAAAAGTATAAAATTAATAGATTCGTAAAAGCGCACAATAAAATTGTACTAAAATGCATAAAAAAACAGAAAAAACATGTAAAAGCAAAGCCGCTCAGTGAAGTTTTTCGTGTTTGTGCCGCTGGGGCTACAGGGCGTATAAGTGATTTTTAATTACATTAATTTGCTTTGTTTGCTTGCATTGTGGCGGAGTCTTTTTCAGTGAATTTGGCGTAGAAAAACTTTGCTTTTGCAGAGTGAATTAGCAGCTCTTAGCATAATTAGAGTGAAAAGTAGAAGAAACTTTTTTTATTTTAATTTCAAGCTGGAAAATGCGAAAAGAATTTTTGACGAGAAAAAAGTGGAAAATTTATAAAAAATTATATTAGCAGGTATTAAACAAATGAAAGCGATTAAATTTAAGGGAAAACACGAAAAAAGTTAACTTTGGTTGCATCGAAGCTATAATCCCATTCAAAACTAAAAAAAACTTCCATGCAAGAAATTCAATTTGATCGTACAGTTTGTATGGCAAGTACAGTACTTGTCCAATAAATTACGAACGAAAACAAAAATTTAATATTTTTAATAAAATTTAATAATATTGAATATGATTCAATACAAAAATACGATAATTTAAGTTTAATGTATATAGCATATAAAATTTAATTTTTTTTTTTAATTCGCCAAATATTTATGTTTTTATTAATTATTAAAGTTAGAACTCCGCATAATTTTTTTGTTCGTTCGTAATTTATTGGACAAGTACTGTATAGCATATAAGTTTTCCGATCTGAAAAATTTCTTCGGATATTATAGCCTTGCCTTGTATAATAATTTGTTGAAAGTTTCGTGAAGATAACTCGTCAAATTAAAAAAATTGTCTCTACAAGGATATGATTTTCTTCAGCCAATTTGTATGACAGCTATACGCTATAGTTTTCCGATCTGAAAATTTTTCGAATATTGTAGCGTTGCCTGGAATAGTAATTCATGCAAAATTTTCTGAAGATATCTTGTCAATCACACAGTTTTCCATACAAGCTCACAATTTTTATTAAACAATTTGTATGGCAGCTACATATATGCTATAGTAGTCCGATCTAAAGAATTTTTTCGAAGACAATAGCGCTGCTGTCGCTGATAACAAGTGCCGAATTTCATGAAGATATCTTTTCAAATATAGAAGCTTTTCATACAAGGACGCGATAACGATCGTTTAGTTTGTATGACAGCTATATGTTATAGTGGTCCAATATCGGCAATTGCCGTACATTAGTAACTTCTGAGGGAGAAAATAATGTTTGCAGAATTTCAAATCGTTATCTCAAATACTAAGTCTAATACGCTACTAGTTCGACTCAGCTTGCCATGCTGATCATTTATAGTATATCTGCTTTATAGGAGCCATAACATTTCCTGCTGGGCACTACAAATTTAGTATACCCAGATTAGACTATAAAAATCATTCTGAGCTAAAATACCACCAAAGCGAAGACACTTACAGCCTAAAAACGTAGAAGCAGCTGCTTCTCTAAACTCCCATCCCACTTCAGTACACAAAAATGTATTTATTTTTTCAGGTTTCTAAACAAGCAAAGTGACATTTTATTCAATTTCGTGCATGAGAGCATGCTTAGAATGAAAGCGAAATGCGACTTCTACAAAAAACAACAACAAAAACAACAAACAAATACTCATTAAAGCCACTCAAGCCTAACAACATTGCCTCGGGTACACCTAAAGAGGAATTAAAAAAACATTAGCTTTGTTTTTGTAAATTTAATAAGCCAAGTAGCTTACAAAAGCGACAACTATACACATACAAACACAAATATGTACATATGCACACAGCATAATTTATGCAAGCAAGTGAGCGCGCTTATGTTACCTGCAATTTTTAGCAAAGTCACCCGCGCACACACACAAACACGCAAACGCATATTAACCCACATATTAGCGAGTTAGACATATTGCTTTACATGCGAGTGCGCGTGTGGCATGCAACGTGCTGTCGGCTAGCAACCTTGACACACTTTTCTGCAGTCCCCAAAGCGGTAATGCGCGTATGTATAAAATCTTGCTTTAACTATGCGTAATCGCTGTTGTTGTTTTGCTTGCTACTGTTGCGTATTTTTTGGTTGTTTTAACATTAGCTTTAATTTGGTTTCTTTTTTTAATTTTTTTATTTCGCTAATTCCCTTTATAAACGCTTTGGATGCTGCTGAAAGCTCCCTTCAAGCATTATCTAGACATACGTGTGTATGTATGTGTGTGTGCACGCAGGCAGTTTAATTTGTATAAATGTAATTTTCTGTGCTTTTTCACGCGCATTCTCATTTCTTTTTTTTTTGTTTTTGCTTTTACGCAAACTGCTATTTTTTGCTTAATAGAAAAGTGGGCACTTAAATTTTATAAAAAATAATGAAAGTGTCCTGTTCACCTGCCAGCTGTTTTGGTAGCAAAAAAAAGGTGGTGTGACCCTAGTAGATTCAAGCATTGCTCTATTGTCTTTATAGACCTTGAAGTGCTTGCTTGTCTGCTAAAAAAGTTAAGGTAGTATAATTTATAATACCATTTGCTACAAAAGAGTCCTGAACGTGAAACGATCATAATCAGAAATCTTTACATCTCATCATCATCAAAGAACTTGAAGGCACGATTAAAGTTTTTCAAAAACTATTATTCGACTTTTTTTTTGGATAACAGAAATTTGAAGTGTTGAGAACAAATCTGAGTAAAAAATACGAAAGACGGAAAAAAGGTTGGTTAAAGCGGCAGAAAACGCTCCAAAGTAAGAGCATGCAAGACAATAGATCTAAGGTCGCGGTGCATTTGTCGTTTATCAATCAAAGCATGCAAAGCACCATTAAAAGGTAGCTGCAAGAGTCATGAGAGGTTCCAAATTAAGAGTTTCCCAAGCGCCATAAAGATCAGAGCTGGAAATGTTGTAGCCTGGGATTGCTTTACCTACAGTGGTCCTTCAAATCTGATAATAGTAAATGCTAATAGTAGAATGACTGAAGAATCCTATGAACAGATGCTGAGTACAAATTTAGAGACTAGAGCAGCTCAAAAAATGGCCCTAGTAGGGCTTTATGTACCCACAGGGCAATGACGTCAAACATGCAAGTAGGGTTCGAAAGAATATTTCTATCAAAAGTCGATAGAGCTGCTATCATGGTCTGCTTTGACCTAAATAAGCTTAACCGAACTTCTTGTCGTTCCTATAAACTAGAGATTTTTAATAAATTGAAGAACTCCTGGGAAAAAATGCCACAAACGCTTCTTTCGAAAGCAATATATTATAATTCTCAAACCATATAATTAATTTAGTCCTTACATTCATAGGATATATATTTATACGTTGGTTTCAACATTTCAGTTTTGGCCAATCGAATGTCTTCAATTCTGATATATTGTATAATTTTCACGTATTTGGGAATGGGAAAAGAGGAGTTTTTACCACATATGTATTACTGGAGGCCTTTTTGAAAACTAAGCAGTGATGGAATCCTTTATTGGTAGCCAAAAATATCGGAAATAGTTTTCATGCGACTTCAAAAGTTCAGAATATCCCTCTGGCTACTTGGAATCGCGACTATGGCTCTAAGTTATTCATTCTCAAGTAAACTCTAACCCATTTTTAAAACAAAATTGTTATAAAGACGTGTGGGAAGAGTTGTGTTGATAGAGTAATGCAATCTGACTACAAATTGTACAAGGCGGGTTTGTATAAAATCGGTTTTGTATAATAATCAGTTGGAAAAAATGGATATTATTTAGAAAATTCCACGAAACATAGCTCATGCTTATGTCTGACTGAATTAATTTGTGTAATAATCTTGGCATTGGTGAAAAGTTATATTTTGAGAATTGATAGACCTTAAGGATTAAATTTTTCCTCAGTTTGATCACCGTATACGGAAACCGGAAATACTTACTTTGGTTTATTTTATATAAATTCATGTTTTTTTTTTCTTATTAAAAGTATGACGTTTGAACCCTCTGAACCTTTCTTTGGTTTGAATCACCGAATACCGGAACCAGAAATATCTTCACGGGTTTATTTTATATACACTAATGTTCTCCCACCTTTCTTTTAAGACTCGATTCTCTTTTTTACTCCTTAGGCTCTCTAATCCCTGATAATTATGCAGAAGCTTCCCCAAAAATTATAAAAAAGCTCCTCTTTTAGCTTAACAATTAAAAAGAGGTTCCATACTCCACTATGAGCCAACTGAAAACAAAGCATACTTTTTCTGCATTGTATACACAGATCTAACATACTCAATTTCTTTGAATTGCCATTAAGTGAACACTATATATATCTACCAAGCACTGTAAAGTGACCACTTTATGCCCGAAAACTTAAATTTTGCATGCACTGCTCTCACACACACATATATATTAGTGCCTACACGAATATGATTACCACAAAAGAAAAAAAGCCAAGCGTACTGCAGCTGAACTAACAAAAACGTTGCATACTTTTAAGCGCTGAAATTTCGTAAACGACGCGGAACAGCTGAGATAGCAAAAAATGGTGACCCAAAAACGAAAAAATGCAAGAAACGATAAAAAGACAAAACAAAGAAATAGAATGTAAAAATAAAAGCAGTCAAAAACAAGGAAAACAAAGGCACTTAAGGCAAATGCGTCGAATAAAAGATGAGCTGTGGAAACCCCACAGTGGATATTAGTGACACTTGGGGAGAGACGCAAACTAGTTGGGTGTACATGAATGCTTACATATATACATATGATATTTTACACATATACAGTGCTGTATATATGTACATATAACCACACCGCTTTAATTTAGAATGTCGCTTTATAGTTTGACTTTCAAATAAAAATAAAAGCATTCAGTACTAAATTAAGGATAACATCCTTCTTATATATATAACAAGAGCTGGCAGTGTGTCACACACATATGTACATATACATTCTCACATTTAACTGAAAGCAGTTGGAACCCTTTTTAAATAGTCTGCCTTTATGGATATGAGCAACTAAATAATAACAATGACAGACAGCAGCTCAGGGTCACACGAGAGAAGCAGACATGCAGACAAACAGGCACACATACAAATAGTCTTTGGAAAATACACAGATAAAGTATATATATGAATATATGTGGGACAAAGCAATTCAGTTGAATGACTTGCTGTCAGCCGCTGAACTGCGCAACTGACGTATGTGTGTCGAATGTAAAGTGTAAAAATTGCCAAGAATGGTAATTTGATAGAGATATGTTGCCAAAATGCTGAGCGAAAATGTTTGAAAACACTAAGCGGTGGCAAATTTGTGCTTGTATGTTACGTCGTAGACTAAACTGTCAGTTGACTTGCGCTCGGTCAGCAATGGTGAAAGGTAAACGTATGCTTTTAGCATTCGTAGCAGAAATGTAGCATACATGAAGGCGTTTTGAACAAACCAGTTTGGGAGCTCAAACAATTTGATATTATTAAATGATGTATTGGGCGTGTCTGTGTTGGTGGTAAATGTGTTGTGGCACATATGCTGCTCGAAGCAAATAAGCGCAGAAGCATATGTGGGAGTACTATACATATATATAAGAGAACAGATGGGCATATGAATTGAGGGGGGTATTAAATGAAAGGTTTTGTGTACAGAATAAATAATGATATATAATAAAAAGTGTGGTATTGGAAGTTATTATTTAAAATAAGGCTGCGCAATATTTTTTATGAATTTTGAATATTTTGGAGCAATGTTTACAGCACCTTGAAGGAATTAAGCTGCAAAGCTCTAGGTTTGTATAACGCAATAAGTCACCTCTGAGTGTCTTCTAAGACATTTTTTTTTAAATAAATTAAAATATTAAAATAACATATATTATTCAGCAATGAAATTACTGATTCGAGATGATTTCTTCAATTTATTCTTTCAGGTAGCATTACTAAGGACTAGGAGGTCTATGTATGATAACGACATAGTATATCATAGCATTATCATCTGGTAGATTGCAATTTTTAGGTTTTTTACGTTAAATTTTTCTTGGAAAGTTTTCCAGTGACGAAACCTCATAATATTTTATTTAAATACTTGCGAAAATTTTTACTGTAGAATACTTTTACAACACTTTGGATCAACACAAGCTGGTAAAAATGGTACAAATATAAACAGGTATAAGCTGGAATAAGTAATAACTGGTATAAACTGATATAATTAAACAAAGAAAAGCGCTGTTAGGCAGCTGAAAATATCACAGGTGGGATTCCGCTTTTTGCTAAAAATTTCTTGAGAAAATATTTTTCACAATATTTTAGACCAGTTATAACTGGTATAAAAAACTTTCGACCAATATGAACTGGTATAAACTGATATAAAATATTTTAGACATATACGAACTGGTATAACACTCGGCTAATTATAAGTCGAAACGATGTACAGCTGTATACTGTAAAGTATTTTGTGGAAATTTCGAAGATTTTCGCTGCTTTATTGCCCTCGGTACCATATGTGATCTGGTATAAACTGGTATAATAAATAATCGAATAGATATGCGCCTAACTGAAAAAATAATATGTACAAGTTATTTGAAATAAAATTATTTCAAATTTTTTACAGGTTATTAAAAATCTCTATCCAATCTTTGATAATATGTATGTATCTTTGGAAGCTTCAAGTTGAGTAGACATAACTTAATTTGTCTCATTTTTCGAATGCAAATATGACAATTTCATAATTGTTGTGCCGCCTTAAGTATAATACTCGTATAATTAAATTAAAAATCTGGTATAAACTGGTATAACTAAAATTCGAATACTTTAAGCCCAATCAATAATAATCTTGTACAGTCTATGGTACAAGATATTTTATAGCAAATTTTAAGCCAATCCAGAATCTCTGTCTCAACTAAGGATTTCGCGGTAAGCTGGCTGATTTATTTTATTTCTTTTTGAACGCAAATATGATACTTTTATCATGTTCCTGCTGCCCTAGTTACCTTACGCGATCTGGTAACTGGTATAAAAAAATTGGGCAACCAGATAACGATTAGGAAGCCATATTCCACTGTTATGAAGACTATCTAAATCTCTGCCTTACATATGATATGGCCAGAAAGAGGATTTGTTTTCAGTAAGCTACTTTCTAAATTATAATCTATTTTCTTTGGAAAATATTATTATTTCAGATCTACTCTTACAACATTCATTTCACATATATGAATATTTGAATGAAAATAGAACAAACAAACTATATCCGGTTAAGTTGCTATACGCCGACAAATGGGCCATAAGTCTCAATGATGTTTAGAAACGTCTGGATTGCAGCTAGAAGGCAATACAATTGTCTACAACGGATGACACAAAACAGATTCATTAGCCG
Organism: Bactrocera neohumeralis; assembly: GCF_024586455.1. Taxonomy (NCBI): domain Eukaryota; kingdom Metazoa; phylum Arthropoda; class Insecta; order Diptera; family Tephritidae; genus Bactrocera; species Bactrocera neohumeralis. The sequence goes on along the minus strand of NC_065923.1, from coordinate 77,377,988 downwards.
AAAGGAATGATATCAACGAAAGCAAAAGAAAAAGCCTAGACGTAGGCTAAGATCTACACACACATGAATGTATAGTAACCGGAGTCCACAATTCCAAAGAAATAAATGAGACAAATCGTTGCAAACGACAGTGAATTCAATCAAGACAAGCTAAGCAGAGTGATGGACAGCAATTGGTGAGGAAAAACGTAAATCTTATACACAAAAATATACGTACTTTACTCTCACACACACCTACACAGAAACGGGGTTTTGTACTCAAATCACTGCAAAATAGATTTTGAGCCTTCCACACAAGCATGCTCGTTTATCCATAAGCAATTTTGCACTTTATGCCACTTACAGCAGACACTTCAGCATAATCTGCCACTTTGCCTTTGAAAATTCTATTGAATTTCTCAGAGTTGATTAAATTTACCAAACTACATGACATACATGTCTCTATGTATACACTATATTTCTATGAGTTTATAGCCGCTGGACAGCGCCGCCTACTATGAAACTCGCACTGCAGCTGAAATGTGGCCAAAAAGAAAAATGAAAAAATTACACACAAAACTGAAATCTCTTCAAGTCATCATTGGCTTATGTCAGCATTTTTCGTTCGACCTCTTCAAAAAGGCACTTCAAAATTGCTCCAAGTGCCATTATGTAGGCGTAAAAGTAATTTAATAAAATGAAAGGCGAAATGGGTTTTGCAAAGGCGGCTGGCATTGTGTTTGGAATTGCAAATGGAAATGATATGTGCCTTTTTGGCGGCCAAGTGTCATGACTCAGAATTTGGGTCCATTGAGGCTCTGTAGCTCATCGTTATTCATTTAAATGGCGTTTGGGTTGCACTGGAATGCTGCTATACAATTAGTTAATAGCATTGTGAGCAAGAAAGAGAATAATATGCGTAATTGCCAGCATATTGTTAGCGCGTGTTTTATGAAAAAAGTTACAGAAATTTTCAACATCTTTAAATGATATTTTTTTTAATTAAGCGGCTTTCACACACAAGAAGCGAGAAATTTACTACCACCAATGCATTTTGGGATAGATGTACATACATATGTATATATGTACAAAAATGTAACACTAGATTCACGCCTTTAATCAAGTTTAAACCTTTACAGTGATTTGAAACTGAATTCTGTGGCCTTATTTTTATTTTAACTGTAAAATTTGTCCACAAAAAATAAAATAGAAGAGGGTGTTGCCATATATTTAAAGAACATAAATTTCTTGTAAAAAATTAAGTAAATAAAATATTTTTCTGAGAAAGCGCTTAAAAATTAAAAAAAAGTGTTGCCATCTGTTTGAAAAAGAACTTATTAAAAAACACTTAAATTTATTGAACAACATTAATTAAACCATATATTAAATTTTGAGAAAGAGCTAAAAAATTATAATTAACATATAACAGGGTTGCCAACTGTTTGAAAATTTTTTTATTCCGAAACACTTAAATTTATTGAACAAAATTAAGTAAAACAAATATTTTATTTCGAAGCAGCGCTTAAAAATTAGAAATAATATATAACAGGGTTGCCAACTGTTTTGAAAATCAAAAGCACTTAAATGTATCGTAAAAAAAACGAAACAATTAAATAGTTTTTATTTTTTTGAGAAAGCGCTTAAAAATAAGTTAAAATGTAAATTATGTTGGCATCTGTGTGAAAAAGTTGTTTAGAGAGAGCGACTAAAAATTCAAAAATAGCATATAACAAGGTTGCCATTTAAAAAAAAAAAACATTATTTACTTCGCACAACCATAAGGCTTTTCGGCCAAAATAATGCAAAGTTTCTTTTATTTTAATTTTAACTTAATATTTGCCGTAAAAGATATATAACGGTGCTGCCATATATCAAAAACTCTTAAATTTATTGTAAACAATTAAATAAGTCTTAAAGTTTTTGTTAGAAGCTGTTAAAAATTAGAAAAAATTTATGATAAGATTGCCAACCGTTTGAAAAAGTTATTATTTGGTTGATGCAACTTTTAAGGCATATTAAACGTTAAAACAGATGGCACTATTCACCATTAAAGGCAATACAAAGAAAAAATATTTATAAATAGTAAGTAAACGGGTTTGCCACCTTAAAACAAAATGCATTAAAACAAATATTTTTTTAGAAAGCGCTTAAAAATTAGAAAAAGGAAAAGAATAGAGATGCCATCTTGTGAAAATTTAGTTTGTTGGTTGGTGCAGCCATTAAGGCATGTAAAACGTTAGAAAAGATTGCACTTGTCACCATTAAACACAACATTTTGAAAAAAAAAAAAAATATTATTTTGTTTAATTTTTTTCATTAAAAAAATTTAAAATTTAAACAAAAAATTTTGTCAAAAAATTTTGTAAAAAAAAAATTTTATAAAAACAATATATAAAAAAATTTAAACAAAAAAATATTTTGTTTTTCAATGTTAGCATCAGTCAGCAATTAATTCCCCAAACAGCATGCCTATCACATTCAAAGCCCTGTATTTTGAACTCTTAAACATCCAACATTATTTATAGATACGCTACTTTATCCGAACTATCCTATTGTTGTCTATTTGTCTATAGAAAAAAGAACAATATATTGTTTTTATCAAATAATTTTTCAATAGATATTCACATTTAAAGCTCAACGCTTCATTATGGGCATGCTGCAGCGGAGGTGTACAGGGCGTATGAGCATCATAAATGCAAAGGCATTTCATGAAATTAATTGTATACCAAAACGAAGTTTGATGAATGAATATTTCTATGCTTTTTATTGATCTTTATTTTTAATATTATTAAAATATATAATTTTCGCCATTTTATTGCTCTATAGAAATTTATTATCATGGCAAACTGTCCATAACTCAGTTGACATAAATAAGGTGAAAAACTAGCATTATACATATAGTATATTTATATGCAAGTAGTAAATCAAAATATCAAACGTATGTGGTATGCATGTCCATATCTTCAAAGGCGGTTTTTTTTATTTTTAGAAGCATACCTACGTATGCGAGAAAATTTATATTTAGAAAAATATTTACTTTAGCGCTTTTACGTTCAGTTTATTTTTAATTTATTTCAACAGCTATGCAGCAAAGCACGAAAACAACTAAGCAAAGAATTAAAAGCCAAAAAATATTAATAAATATGAAAACAAGTAAAAATGTTAACGGCGACTATAATACCCTTTACAGGTGCATTGCTTATAGCAAAAGAGGGTATAAAAACAGCTATATGCTATATATGTCCGATCGGAACAATATTTTCGGAGGGTATAGCGCTGACCTGGAAAATACACCGTGCCAAATTTTGTGAAGCTATCTTTTCAAATAAAAGAGGTTTCCATATAAGAACTTGAGTTGGATCGGTCTGTTTGTATGACAGCTATATGCTATAGTTGCCAGATCTGAGTAATTCCTTCGAAGATTCTAGAGATGTCTTGGATAATAATCTTTGCCAAATTTTGTGAAGCTATCTTGCCAAATAAAAGAGGTTTCCATGCAAGGACTTGAGTTGGATCGGTCAGTTTGTATGGAAACTATATGCCATTGCAATCGGATTTCAACAATTTGTTCACAGATAATAGCTTTGCTTTCGTTTGTGTACTGTAATAAATTTTGTTAAGATATCTTGTAAAACAAAAGGGTTCTCCATACAAGGACTTGACTTTGATTGGACATTTTGTATGGCAGCTATATGCTATTGTAATCCGATAACATTTTTGCCCTCAGAGCAGTGGCGACTGAATGAGAAAAAGACGTGTGCAAAACTTCAGACTGATATCTCAAAAACTGCGGGACTTTTACGCGTATCTACTGAGAGAAAGATAGATATGGTTAAAGCTACTCAGCTCATCTCGCTGATAAATGATCATATACATATATGTGCCATATAAACTCTTTAAGATCCTCGACATTTCCATCTGAGTGTTACAAACTTCGTGGCTAACTTAATATACACTATTCTGGGTACAAATAGAATTTAAGAAAAAATAAATAAATAAAACCGAAAAGATAAAAATTGAAAAAGTAAAAATAAAGTGGAATAAAAAAATGATGGAAAGAAGTAGCGATGTTTTGCCATGAATGAATAATGCAAAAAAAGAGCTAGCCTTGTACAGCAAGCAGCCTGCTAGAGCTAAGCTCAATGACCACTTCACATTGAACCGATGGAAAAACGCGGTGAGGCGCACACCCACTTCACTCATACGCAACCTGAAACCGCTGAGCTAAAATCAATATTTGAAGAGTTCTACCGGAATAGATATCCACACATAATTGGATTGTTGTGTGTGCGCGTGTGTGTGTGAAGCGCAAATGTAAATATTTATTCATACATATGTAAGTAAACAAGGTTGCGTGTGTGTGTGTGCACAAGTTTTCCCATCAATTCAATTGGACGACATTAAACTTCGTTTCTGTGCGCCATTGCTGCCAATCAATTCACACGTGCAGCGCCTACGACAGCTGCAGCAACAACAACAAAAGGAAAGCACATAAGTAGCACTAGCAGCGCTAAGAGGAAAATATGTAGAAAGTTGTTGGTGGCAGCTAGTATTAGCAACTTTCGCAGGGTTGCTTAATGCCTGAATGATTTTCGATGACGACCATGATGAAGGCGGCGATGGTGTTGACGATGACGTTGTCGTTGAAGGCTAAAGCACACTTTGGCTGCGCAAGCCAGCCAGATATAAGGCAGCTATAGACATATAAACTTAAAAAGGTAAACAAAGTAAATGCACACACACACACACACATCTATAAGTAAGCACAAATGTTTATAGACTTACATACATGTGCTGTTACTTAGCCCTACTCTTAGCTCACACACACACATTCACAAAAGCACACTAATGAAACTTTATACTTTTGTACAAGTATGCATAGTATATGTATGTGTACCTGCGTCTAGTATAAGCCACACTTAAGTGGCGAGTAGCCGCTTGCTAATGTGTGAAGGTTGTGTGCTGAAAGGCAGCCAGCGCGCGCAAGTAGAGTAGAAACCCACTTAGCAAATGTTAGACGGCGTACTAAGCTAGCTCTCTATACACGTATACTCTTACAGACAGCATTAATTTATAGTAGTATGTGTGCATATATGCATATGTGTGCGCAGTTTGGTCGCGCTGCCTCTACTAGTTAGTTAGTTAGTGCATGAATATGGGCTGAAGGGCATGGCTAAGATTAATAACAGAGGCAGATATAAATGAAGGTATGTGTGGTTTTTGGATAGATATTTCATATAAGCAGCGCATCTATAAACTATATGTTAGTACTACGCTTAACCGCAGTTAATGGAAGTACTATATCGTTTCCAAAAATGCGACACAACGTATTATCAGAAAAAACAAAATTGAAAATCATTGTCAGATATAATAACCATTATATAATCAGTATGGTAACTAGTGTGATAACCCATATATAACCAAAACTCAAATTTTATTTAAATATTAATGGAAGTAATATATCGTTTCTTAATAACCAATATATAACCAGTATGGTAACTAGTATGATAACCAATATCTAACCATTTTATAACCAAAACTCAAATTTTGCTTAAATATTAGTGGTTTCTATTACATCGTTTTTCCTATACAGTAGGTCAATTATTGAACGCAGTATTGCATTTTGCAGATCTTTTTATTTCATGCATACGGGGCTAGTAGCTCTCTGCTTGATTTCGGCATTCACAAAGTTTCACGTTAACTCTTCTCATCGCATAGTTATTCAACTGACCTCTCACTTCTTTCATGTCTCTTGTTTGTGTAGATGAACTAGTTTTCTCTTCACCAGACCATCAAAACAATGCAGTGATTGATTTTTTCAAAAATACAACAAACAAAAATGATAATCCTCTTCATTTTATAGCACTTGATAACCATTTCATAGCTATTTTGGGACGAAGAACTGACGCAATTGGCTTCTTGAAAAGCCCTAATAGTTTTACTCCCTATGCCCTGAATATGATATACTAAGTCTGACAGAGTGTGCACTAAGACCGTGAAGAGTCGACTCGGCGCCGTTCGCAGCAACTCGGACTGACATATGGAGCGACTTAGCGCATTTTACGTCGAGATCTTAAATTAAAAGCGTATAAAATACCACTTATGCAAGAACTTAAGCGGCTCGACCTTCCCAAGCGACATCACTTCGCTCAATGATCTCTTGAAAAGTTCCAAGAAGAACAGACATTTTTGAGCTAAATTTTGTTCAGCGATGATGCTTATTTCTGGCTCAATGGTATGTAAACAAGTAAAAATTGCCGCATCTAAGGCGAAGAACAACCTGAAGAGATTCAAAAGCTGCCATTTCATGCAGAAAAAACAATGGCATGGTATGGCTTGCGGGACGATAGAATCTTCGGTCAATATTTCTTCAAAAATGATGCCGTTTAGAACGGAACCGTCAATGGTGACCGTTATTGCGGCATTATAACCGGCTATGCGATACTTGAAATTGAAGCTTGTGATCTCGGCAACATTTCGTTTCAACAAGGCAGCACAAGTTCACACACATCGCATCAATCAATGGACTTATTGAGAAAACACTTCGATAAGCCGATAATTACAAGTTTCGCGTCGTGTGATATCATACCGTTAGAATTTTTCTTCTGGAGATATGTAAGGCTACAGTCTATGAGGACAAGCCTGCTTCGATACAGGCCTTGGAGCAAAACTTCAATTACCAGTCGAAATGCTCGAACGAGCCAATTTGATTTAACGGATGGAACATCTGACGCGTAGCCGAGGCTAGCATTTGAAAGAGATTGCCTTTAAGAAATATATGCCAAATAATGTTCTTTCGAATGATAATAAACATCCCCCCTAAAATTAGAGGGTTCTATGTTTTTTGTTAAAAAAATTGAGGAACCTCTAAATGGATCACCTTTTATATACGCGTACTAAACGTTGTGGCGAAAACTTTTTTATTTGACAAGATTTCGTCACGAAATTTTGAATATATTACTGTTTCCAGCAATGATATAATAAAAGAGAAAGAAAGAGAAGAATATTTTTCAGTCCACGAAAATAAATTTCATATCAAAAAATTTGTTTGCCGTACAAAAAAAGGTAAATGCTGCAATGTAAACCGATCTACTGCCTATCGCGCTTAAAATATGAACACATTAGCACTAATGCCTAACTGATTTGCTGCCAAATTGCCACAAATGACTGTATGGGGAATACTCAACTTGGTATAGGACATGGCACACATGAAGCTATTTACTTATATATATGAATAGCAGATAACAAAAAGCTGCCAATGAATGAAGAAACAACGCGAGCGCCAACCAAACTGCGGGCGAAAGCGAACGAAAGAAAGTTATTGTCAGACAGCAGCGCCTAACCAAGCTAAAAAGTGCCTTAAATACTTTTCAAAACGACGCACAGTTGAAAAGTGAATACTTGTAATAACTGTGGATTCGCTTTTTGCTTGAATGTGTGAATGCGCCTGTGCGTATGCAATGTTTGGCCTTATATAGGTATAAGTACATATATGTATAAGTAAATATGACGAACACACAAAGGAATACCAGCATATTTAAGCAAAAGCTTGAACAAAAGTTGACTTTGAAATGCTTGATGCGAAGACTCGCTTTACAAAAACAACAAAAAAACGACTTTTCGCTGCTTTGTTGTTGCATGTGGTGGCAGTAATGTCAACTTTAGCATTTTACTTCGCATTGAAATTGAGCTTACAATCCAGAAGGAAGTTATTTTTGTTGTGTTTGATATACATATGTATATACATATTTATATACACATGTATGTATATTCTATACAATAAAAACAATACTGCGGAAAACAGAAATTTGGAAATATAAACTTTGAAAATTTTGCGACAACAATACAACATGTCAAAGCTCTCCTTCATCAGCTCAGCAATATTGTAAACTGATAAGCAAACCGCAAAAATGTCAAATTACCCGCATGTTTGACTGTTTGACTGCGAGAGGTGTTGAAGTTAACCCAAACCCATCCAAGAAATCTTTTATTGTGTTTGATATATAGTTCGTTGGTATTCTCAACTCTTTGACGAAAGCAAAGCATGAAATACTATTTTCCATTCTTTTTCTTTAATTTTTCGAAAGGGCTAGCAAAAAAATCCCGAACGTTGATTTGGAGGCTAGACAGCTACACATTCTTTAACAATTATGACTCAATGAACGTTTGACTTCTGCTTAAAAGCATCCAGAGAAGCTCCTTGGCACCATGGAAAGCACACGCAGCACTCGGACAATCCAAGGAAGATTAAACGACATGGGTATAAAAACTTGCAGACTCGTAAAAAAGCCTCTTCTCAATGCGAAAATGAGATTTAAATGGCGAGAGTTGAGCTGAGAACCTTTAAATGTGAACATCGGACGAATGGAGAAATGTTATTTTTTCCGATGAATGCAAAATTGATCTTGAGCTTACGGTGCCCAGAGGGTAAGACGGAGAAATGAAAAACGCTTTTAAGATGAATATGTAGAACACTGAAAAGCATTCTCTATGCATAATGATTTGGGGAGCGATCGCAAGCCAAAGAGTTGGGTCGTTAATACTTCTCAAACGTTCTGTGAAAGTAGAAAGGTATAAAAAGATATACTGTAAGGCAGTCAAATTGGATGTATTGTTTCAGGACGATTCTGCGTCTTGCTATCATGCAACTTGTGCAACTTACACAAAGTCATAAGCAAAGTCATTGAGGATGTATTTAAGAATGGCTTTAACCCAAACTGCATTAAAATGGATAAAGGACGTGTTTAAGGTCAAAAGAGGATGAAAAAGTTCGCTTCACACAAAACGAATAGTAAACTTCTGAGATGTAGCGCTAGTATTGTTGATGATTACATAATATATAGGTATCTTATTCCCCAATATGCGGTTTACTGAAATATCTGACAAACTTAATTTAAACCAAATTCCAAGAATGTCCTTAAGCAGCTTTGAACGCTACATTTCCTTACGCTCAGCCAGCAATATGACTTATTTCTAGCTTTAATTAACTGCTGATTAAATAATAACACGTGCCACATTTCTAGCTAAGGCCACACATCTTCATTTAGTGCTCGTGTCTACTTACATAAGTATATATGTTTGTAGATAGTGATAAACCATTTCATAGAAATTACTAATCACGTCGCCGTTTTATTTCACTTCATGGAATTACTCATGGTCAACTTTAGCTATGAAAGTAGAGAACTAATTAATTTCTTGTCACCTTGCATGCTTCGATTTGCGTTCAAGGACTGAGCGAATAAAGTAATGAAGGTATTGAATATATATCAAACGCATAATAAACGTAAAGCACAAGAAGAAATATAGGTTCGGAGAGAAAGTAGAAAGGAGCTAAGTGCTTGGCGCTGTAGTTGAAGACGATAACTTTGATATACTAAATATATGTATTATGTTATCCTAGTATATACAAACGTATGTATGTTCAATTTGTATGTCTTAGGTAATAATCTATGCAAAATTTCGTGAAGATTTTGGCGGTTTGATAAATAAGCAGCTTCTTGCGGAGAAAAGCAGATTACCAGTATATCAGATCGATTTCAAACTTACAGGCATACGTGGCGAAATCGACTCAGTTCGTCATCACGATCAGTCATATAGAGTATGTTTTCTATCTGACTTTTACAAACTCTGTGACAGACTTAATATACACTCTTCAGTGTAAAAAAAAAAAATTTAAATATGTAAATCTCTAAATTGAAATAAAATCATCGATTAGTTTTAATGGACTAAGATTTTCAATAGGCGAATATATTTAGACAATTTCTTCTATCAAAATTAATAAAGCATATTTTCTAAAACAAAATCTAACCAAGCTTATGGCAAACATCATCGCTTCAAAGTCTAATAGTTATATTAGTTTAATCATGTAACTCACCCATGCAAACGCCTAGACCGCTGGAGATGGGCAATCTTGTGACACACTGTAGTGGTGGTTCACACTGACCGGAGAATCCACCCGGACCACCACAAGTTTCGCCAAGTGTTTTGGCGCAAATGCGACAACATCTGAAAAAATAGACGATTTTGCGAAAGTTTAAGTACAATTTTATTTTAAATACATTAAAAATAAAGTTTAAAGAATAATATAATATGGAAAATAGAGTTATAAAACGAATAAATATACGTAAAGTCGGGCATAAAAATAAACTTAAATCGGAGCAGCAAAAATATAGCTAATAGATGGAGCTGCTGCTCAAATATCCTCTAAAACCCAAACATATACCACTTGTGTGATGCTTAATGCGCGATTCTCTCAATGTCAAATTTAATGACTGCAAACTGACAATAATTTATATATTACTGGCAACACATGTGGTCAGGATGGGCAGTATTGAAGACGGTACATGCAGTAAGTGTACGAAATTAGACATGAGAGAGTCGTTCTAACACTTACTATACTTCTGTTTAGTCTAACTTACAACTCGTCTTGGATATGTAAGAGCTCCGCGGTTAAACAGGTACTCAGTTATGTAGTTTAACTAGACGATGTGTCAAAATGATACACTAAATCACTCTTAAAATTCGCAAAAAGCTTTGAAGTATTTTATGCAGAATACTTCAGACCTCCATATGACGCTACTGAGGACCAGTAGGGCTTTATATGGCGTTACATTCGGTCAGTATAATCTAACATAACCTGACGTGGTTTCACTACATTGATTTTCAAATGTCTGCTTTAATTCTGATAAATTTTTTTTAGAAAATTTGTACTATATTAATTTTTGCTATGTTGCCAATTTTCCTCGAAGTCATTCTACATTGTTATATGTTTCGCTATGTTGTCAATTTTGACACCTGCATTGACAGAAGTTACTTTTATATCAGTGTTTTCAAACTTCCTGACAAAATTGTTATGAAAATCCCTTTCGTTGTCTCTCTTATGTCAAATTCAATGAAGATAAACTGACGATAGTAAACTTTGATGATATGTGTTTTGAGATGATTGAGAAAAGTTTGTCGAATTTTGATGACATTTCATAGTAAATTTTTACGTTTTAATAAATAAAATAACAAAAATTTGTGAGATATCCATATTTATAAGGGATGTATGTAAATAGATTTATGAATGGATTTATCAACAAAATAGGTCAAGCTTATGTCAATTTTTTGAAAATAAACTGACAAAAATGTATGGAATATCTGATGTGAAATCAAGTAAGTTGGTGTCACTCCAATTAGCGTTATACGGAATACAGACAGTTTTATGGATGGTTTTATAAACAAAATCGGTCGAGATTATGTGAAATTTAATGACGATAAACTGGCAAAGCAGATGAAAATCACTTAAATAACATAATTTTTTGAACTAATTATGAACGTTATAAGATAGTTTGTTACTCACTTGCATGGATCCCACAGCATCATACCCTTGCCTGGACAATCCAGCGATCGTATGACATCACATTCTTTCGGATTACAATAACACTTTAAACCGTCAACCACACGGCTACCGGCCGCCACCATTATAAGCAGATAGCAGCATAAATAAATTAAATATGTGCGCAGGTTGAGCAAACAAAATTGTGTTGTCGAGCACATTTTGGCTAACGTGCTCCTCAACTATAGCGAGGAAATCAATTTGTCTAGGTTTGAAAGTGACTTTTCTGAGTTTAAATATTTTTTCTTTGGTAGTTTCGTTTAAAGCCACTTCGAAAAAAAACTTGTTAGAAGAATTTTTATCTATAAAAATTCAGTTTTATCTCAATATTTGTTATCAGTCGCTGCTGTGGTCGTTGTTGTCGCCGAAGCTGTTGTATTGCCATGACTTTTAATATTGTCTAACGATGTTATGCTGTAAAGAGAAGAAAGGGGTGTTATTTAGAACGTTTAATTGATTTGTTTATAAATAATAATTGTTTATTAAATTTAAGGTGTAGTAAAAGAAATGTATTTTACTAAGGTTACCACGAGCGTTATTAAACCTTTCGCGTTCAAAATTTGCCAAAATTCGTAAGATTTAAAATTTGGGTTGCTTTCGGTTGATGTTTTCTTCCGATTATTTCTAAAACACATAGAGCAATATTGGGGATCAGTTTATTGGCTTAATATTCTTACGACACTGGCTATTTGAATACCTTCTTAGGTTACATTAGACTGATATTGTCCATAGAAATAATTCAATTGGTGCCCATCTATCGTTCAATTTCGCCTAGTACGCTGATTATTTATTTTCTTTTCTATAGTTCTTATCCTTTCTATAGCCTGTAAAATGAAAGTCTCGCAATTTTTGTAAAATTGTAGGCACAAAAAATCTCCTCAGCTATAGCACCCGCGCTCGGGTCGACTGGACAATGGGTGTCTCTACTTGCAATGTTCAAGATAGGCACGACACTGCAGACAGACGCCATCTAGCGAAAGCTGTTGTATTTCCCCAATCAGATGGAACCTACTACCTTATATGTATATTACCTCAGAAGGAGGTAAATGGGTGAATCCAATGGCTATTACTAATGAGGTATCTAGCGGTAGGTATAAACGGCCAGTAGTAGAAACCACCGAATCCCACAACTCAACATGGAAGTCAATGAGATGAAGACGCGGACTGAGATATTAGTTCAAACCTCAGTAGGAGCCGAACTACTATCACTGGTGGGCAGAGCGATCTTTCTGTCCACGCTGCCACAACTGTCGGGTCTAAGTAATTTGAAAGGACTCGGATTTTTTTTCGGCCTAGGACTGTCAACTCGGCACTATTCCTTTTCAAGGGGATTTTCTGGCGATACAACAACATGAGCATTAACAAAGAAAAGGAATAATAACTTCACTCTCCTAAGCAGATAAGCAAGGGTGCTAATTCAGGCATTAAGAAAGTGCTCCGGTAGACGCCAAACAAGGCAGGGTTGAAGGCTAAATTGCGGTACAAGGTTGCGACCGTGATACTTAAAGGAAGTGGAAAAAGGCCCGACACACACATTTCCAAGAAAGAAAGTACAGGGACATAGCCGAGAATCTAGCTATGGATATAGTAGCACGCGGACAGCAAGCTGACAGCGAACAAGACAGCGGCGGCAGGGATTATTCTTCATCAAATAAAATGACAAAACTGAATTCTAAGCAACAAAACACACAAAAATACGAATAAAACAAAAATCCCGACACTATAAAATACGAAGTCAGGCGATATAAGGAAGGTAAAACGATTAAAACATTATTGCCACCTTCAATGCAACAAACCTCGAAAGCTAGGTATTGTAGGTAGTAAATAGGTATGTAAGAAGCAACTAAGTGGATTTACTAGCAACGAGGGAAGAGGTCATTAGAGCCAACTAAAGAGAACTAAAGGGAACCAAAGAAGAACATGAAATAAATGATAAAAAAGAAAAAACGAATGTACTTGTATTCAAAGCGTACAGTCATCAATATCAATTGAGACAATCCGCCACTCATTTTTAAAAGGAATGAATGAGAAAAGCGATTAGAGATAAAAATCAGAGGAAATGTGCTCAAGCAAATTTGTAAGTAAGTATTGATATGTATATGAAATGGAAAAGCAGCGACTGTAGTGCAGAAATTGCCGTTTGAAAAGACGAAAGTGTGGAGCAGCAAATTCACAGTAATTTGCTTATCAAAAGCTAATATAGAGGATTTAAACAGCTGCTCATTACAAAAAGCTACATTCTTAAGCTGTCGAGGAGTCAGTCTATGAAAAGAGAAGAATAAAGAAGAGGAGAGTGTTTGATTTGTGGATATAATGAAATAGGGAAATGGCAGATATGAAAGAAGGAAATGACAAATAAGTAAAGCAATAAGTATTAAGCCAAATAGGAAAGATTGTGACGCTACTTTTTATATAATTTTTTCTCTTTTCTCCACATATTTTAAGGTATCTCTGAGAAGGTTGGCGATATGTGAAGAAGTTTACCCCATCCACTTGGGAGTTGCCAGAAACGGCAACTTTTACATATGGCTCAAATAGCTCACAACTGCCGGTCTTAGACCAAGAATCCTCTGAGTAGCCAAAAAACATCCGTTTGAAGGCGAGTAAAAGTGAGAAGGCGAAACATCCCCTTACCAGGGTTGAGCGCTGTGTTTGGACCCGCCACGTAAAAAACACTACCAACGAAACGAAGAGAACAGCCTCGGATGAGAGACCCCCCTTTTGATGACGACCACTGGAAACGTATTAGGGATTACGATTTAAGGGCATGCACCTGGAATGTCCGGTCCCTTAATTCGGAAAATGCTGCTGACCAGCTGGTTGCTGTCCTCATTAAAGGCTGACATCATCGCAGTCAAAGGAATGGTTGCGACAAGGACTGAGATGAGTAGATCCTTGTGGCATTTACTAAAGTGGTCACATAAAGGAGCGCAAATTCGATGTGGAATTCGTGGTGAGAGAGTGACTCCGTCGCCGGGTAATGGCAGAGTAAAAAATTCTTAATTTTATTATACATATACATACATAAACTACAAAGTGGTCTATATTTTGATAGAACTTATTAACTTAATTTATTTTACGATTTTCTTTCAAGCAATTTTCAAGGGTTTTTATAATAATACAATCTAACATTTAGCCATCGCTAATTACATAAACCGGCGGCTAATTTATAGGAAAAAGAAAGAATACGAACAAAGAGGAGACGCACTCGTGCATCCAGCGTCTTATCAGTTATCAGTTGTCTTTAATACCTAAATTTTCTATACGGTCCGAAAATAAATTGTTTAATGAAGTGAATAGGTTTTGCGTCTAGCCGAAGTTGTTGTAGGTTTGTGCGGGAAGCTTTCATGTGAAATATTGCGCTTTGAAGATCTTCAACAAAATGGATATGAAAATGTGTTTGTACAAGTAGATATAAATTTCCTTTACTATTATCTGCATGCTCGTATCGAAATCTACATCTCTCCTTACTTACTTACTTAAATTTTTCTCATTATTTCATTTCTTCGTATTCGTCGCATGTTTTCTTAGTACATACTATTGCTTGCGGTTCAGATTTATTTACTTTTTTTCAAGTGGCTTTCGACTTCGTTTCTTGTTCGCGCTTATTGCCACAGGCGACTGATTATCTTGAGATTTTATTTTGTTTTCTTCATTGTGTAAGCCAAGGCTACGATTTGTTGACATGCTCCTTGCCTTCATTCCTAGAATTCGTGCTGTGTTTTGGTGTCTTTTTTGTGCTTGTCTCGTTTTCTATGTTTTTGTTCGGTTTTAATTTGTTGGGTTTGTTTTGGCGCGTAATTTGCTATTTAATTTCCCGCTTTTGTTCTCCGGGTTTACTTCTTTTTTTCAATTTCGCCTGCTGGGTTTGTTAGTTTTTCTTCATTTTGGTCGCATATAAATATAATATTTGATGGTCAGCAATTATTTTGCTGCTCTTTGTTCATATTAAAGGGTACCCTTGATATTTTTCAATTTAAAATGTGTTTTTGTTATTTTGTTGTAATTGCGAAAATCCGCCAGAATTAAACCGTTTATTAAGATGTTTTCATTTTTGTATTAACCACTTTCACTTTGAATGAAAATGAAGGTATGCATTTCTGATTAATTTGGTGTATTTTCTTCAACAAGTTGGACTCGAACTTTCATCTTTATCTTTAAGCTACAATATACGAGTATATAATGTTTTTAAATGGACCGCGGCTGCGTCAATCTATCTACGTTGGCATTTCTACTGAGAACTTTTCATTTCTGTAGACTAAGTGTACAAACTTGGTGAACTTTCTTGAGATGAATTGTTCAGTTGAGATCTTGTTGAAACTTTTAAATAAATATTGAGTTTACAATTTTAAATAAAGAACCGATGAGATTTTGCAAATTTTAACCTATTCAACTCAAAAATCACCCGATATATACGAGTCTATAATGTTTTTAAGACAATCTATCTTCGTTGTATTTCTTCTGAGAACTTTTCATAGACTAAGTGTACAAACTGTGAACTACAGTTGAGACCTTTCTTATATTGAGTGTACAATTTCTACGCTGTAAACCTATTCAACCAAAAATAGTTGGCCTTTTGCATGATTTTTGGTTTGGACATACTCTTAATACAATGTATTTTTTGGCTGTGTTATCAAAATTTACCCAAACGTATTAGAGTCCATAGAATATCTTAAACGCCGTTTGGTACGTGTACCGAAGTTAAGATTGATACAAAACCCGATTTTTGCATTTAATTTTTAATTCGCGTATACGAAGAAAAGCATTTCAAAATGAAAATAGCTGGCCAGCCAATTCTTGACGACATTTCATTTTATTTTTCCAAAAAGATATATGTACAACAAGTATGAGTAAAAAATAGCAAGACTTTGTTCAAAATTTTAGAATTTTTAATTTGTCCATCAAAATCTATGTCGTCCGACTCAAAGTAATCATCGAAACAGTTGTTAAAGTCATTTTCAAGAAATATGGCCGATTGATCGTCTGTTTCCGGGTAGTGAGCATAGATCATAAACTGAGCATAGATCATAAACTAAAAATACGTTTCATGACATCCTGGTAGTCGGGAACAATACAGACGCTGTTTTTCGCTAGGATGTTTTTCGAAAAAAGTTAGTAATTTTAGAACCAATCGTACTTTCACTTTTCTTCGGCCCAAATGATCTTTCAAAATGGTTTTCACCGATCCTTCCGACATTCCAATGATGTCAGTAAGATTTGTGAGTGTTAATCGTTGATTGAAGCACCAATTTCTTTATTTTATTGACGTGTTGATCATCAGTTGATGTTGATGGCCGTCCTGGTCGTGGTTCGACGTCAACGCGTTTTCGACTGTCTTTGAATAATTTGTACCAATCGAAAACACTTGCTCGCGACAAATAATTATTGCCGAAGATTTTTCCAAGATTCCGAACGCTTCTGCACCAGATATTATATTCCGCACACCAAATTTAATGGAACTTCTTTTTCGTCTGATTTGAAAAACGATCATTTCATGATTTAAAGCCGCATTTAGATGCCATTTTCCTTACAAAGGAGGCCAATATAGCTGTTTAAAATTGACTCAGCAGAAAATAGAAAAGAATTGTGTTCAGAAGAGTATATTTGGTATAAACAACTCCTAAACAAATTGGGTAGCAGGGAAGTTTAAAAGGAATTCCCAGATTTATGTGACGTACTGGGTAAGAAAAAATCAATATTTTAAAGACGTAAAGGTACGATTCATGTAGTTTGGTATTATACCAATGAAATAATATATGGAATTTAATTAAGTATTGATAACGGCCACTTCAAAATTCATAGTGACATACTGTCTACTAACAAATATATTTAATTTATGCGCTGCTGATATTTATGACAAATAGTAGGAAAAGTTTTGAAAATTTAAAACAACTATAATCACAAACCATACCGAAAGCAACTCTGCGCCATATTACTGGCTTGAATATAAGTTTATTGCGTTGTAGCTACCCCTTTCTACAACAATCCATAATATGTGTACAAACAAACATAAAACTATAAAACCAAACGATGAACAAAACCAAATCAGTGAAGTGGAAAATATGCAAATTGGTAGCTGGAGCAAAAGGAGTGACAAAACATAATTTACCCGCACAGGCAGCGGGGAAACAGACAGCTACGCTAGCGCGTTTCAGCAAATGAAAATTCTAAATCACGTTCAAAATGCTAAGATACTAGTAAAAAACGTGAGCTTAGATAAACAGCATGAAATGCAACAAACACCACGAAGAGAAACAAAAACAAAGTTGAGCTATGCTAAATGATTGCAGGATGAGCCAGCGAGCAGTCACAAATATTACAGTTATGTTTGAATAAAACTTAACATTTGCACAGTCACGTGGCAACAAAAAAAAGAAAAGGGCGAATTTACAAATTTCAGCAGACAAGAACGACGCGTTAGACTGATTGCGCGATTGCCTGAACCGTAGCAGGCGGCGGCATGTGTTGGCGTGAATGCGAAGCAGCGAGCGTAAAATTGTTATTATACACGAGCAGATAAAATTATACAGTTATATGTATGTATCTAATGATGAAACAATGTTTGCAGAGCTGCTGAGTGGAAGCTTAGTCAGCCAACATGCTGTGTGGTCATGAGGCGGATGAGTAGGCGCGAAAGCAGACAGGCAGCGTCTGTCGACGGCGAAGCAAATACTTGAAAGTTGATAAAAAGTATATGCCAGCTCAGAAGACACATGAAAGCTTGAATTAGAGGAGAAAATGAGAAAATTAAATACATGGAAAACTATTTAAGGAGGGATTAATTGGGGGCGGATATAATTTTTTATTTTTTACAATGCTTGGAGGTTGTCTGGGCACATAATTTCAGTCATCTTTGTCTATTTCTAAGTTTAGGTATACATATTTTATATTCATCGTTTTTTCCCAGTTTTTTCTCAATATCAAGTTAAATCTCAGTCATCTAAATCTAAATCGTAATCTCAATTTCATCCTCAGTATCAATATCAAAAAAATCGCAATCTCAACACTAGTCTTAATCTCAATCTTCACCTCAACCTTAATTTAAATCTCAATCTCAACTTCAGTCTCAGTCCCCAATCTCAACACCAATCTCAATCTCAGTCTCTACTCCAACCTCAATTTCAATTTCAATCTTAATCTTAATACATATTAATCTTAATCTGAATCTCAATCTCAATCATAATTTCAATCTCAATCTTAATTTCAATCTTAATTCTAATCTTAATCTTATTCTCAACTTCAATATAAATATCAACATTAACATCAATATCAACATCAATATCAATATTAACATCAATATCAATATCAATACCAGTATCAATATCAAACTAAAATTGAATCCCAAGTTTAATTATAACTTTAACTAGTTCTCAAAAGGCATTCAATTTTTGTGAAACACATTAATACCCTTGAGAGGCCTACTGCTCCTGGTTATAATTTAAAAGTATCAGCTAGAACCCATCATTACCGCGAAGCAGTAGAATTCAAATGATGAGCAACCAACTACGACGGACAAGTCAGCACGTCATCAGACCATAGAAGTCAGCGTCGATGTTAGTGTTATTATATTTATGGTTCAAACTAACTGTACTTTAGCGCATGAAATGTAGCCGAATTACACTGCTGATGATTCTAGGAGCCATTGCAGGAAGCATACACACACACAATCGCAAAAAAGTCGCACAGTCATGCTTACGCGCTTAAAGCACATCGACAAAATTCCAAGTTTACGCTGGGTTTGCGCTGCGCCAATCGCCAGCCAGTCGACCAACCAACACTGGTTAGGTGGCATGACTTCACGTGCTGCAAATTAATAGAAAAATGGTAGCTTAGGATTCTCTGTGCTTGCTGCTGTGGGTTTTGGTGGAGAGAAAGCTATAAGTTCGTGTGTATTTGTGAAAATGTGTGTGCAAAAGGCAAGCGATAGTAAAAAGTATTGCGATAAAACGGAAGGAGTGTGAGCGGTATAAAATAGCAACGGAAAAGTTTCATTTAAAATAATGAAATGAATATAAAGCGGCAAGTTGTAAAATGCTGGTTATATTATTCCTGCGTTATACACGGCGTATACGTAATGCTAGAAGTTACTGAGCGACTTGAAAGTGTAGCGTTTTGAAATTAGTGGCAGAGTTGTTTGCGAAACGGCAAAAGTTCTTCACGATTAATAAATTGCTTGATTTAATGTTGAAAATTGTGAATTAAATTATTTATAAATATTTAGTAGACATATACGTTTTAAATTTCTTTAAAGTAAAATTAATAGTTTTATGATCTAAAAGCTTAGCAAAACTTCGTAAAATTAGCAAAAGATTTAGCAAATTTTAAAAGCAGCCATTTATTACTTGCTTTGAATTTTCTATGTTCCTGAACGTTGTAAAACGTCAGATTTATATGCTCCCACACCACTTTATATCTTCAAATTCCGCTTAGAAAGCGTATATTTGTTTATTAGTGATAAATTTCCCTGTATTTATTGAACTTATATGTATGTACGACAGCTGTCGAGTTGATAGCTCTTGTTAAGATCTTCTTTAAACGTCACTTAATTACATTTTAAGATTTCCCTTTCTTCGAATGCATATATTTTACTTTTTCAATGGAGTAAGAAGAGAGGCCTAAAGAGTCTAAGATAAGTAAGCGGATATAGGGTTATGTACATATGTATATATAAAAGTTCAGGGTGACGAGATGATTGTAAATCTGAGCGACTGTCTATCCGCCCACCCGTCCAACAGTCCATATGTCCCTACAAGAAATAAATTGGATAAAAATTGAAATATCTTGATGAAACTTGGCGCCCAAAAAAGGTTGGTATTGTTGATGGGCGGCAGCTAAACGTCAACTAAACGCTATTAATCAAAAACTCATAGTGCTGACTGGCACCTAAAGTATGAAAATCTTTAAAAAGTGGGCGTGGTCCAACCCTCCAATAAGTTTAGTGTGCATATCTCCTAAGCCATTCAAATTAATATTGGTAAGGGGCATTTGTGGATTGAAATTTTTGAAAAAGTGGGCGTGGCCCCGCTCTCTAGTAAGTTTTATGTACACATCTCCTAAACCAATAAAGCTACAAAAATCAAATTTTGTCTGGAGTAAATATTATAAAAACTCCTACCGAAAGTGAGTGAGTGAAAATGGATAAAAATGGATCAAACCCCCGCTCACTTGCCATATAACGGAACTGATAAAAATTACTAAAAGCGCGATAACTCAATCACTAAGACATTAAATGAGATGGTATGAGAGGGTTTTAAGGAAGCTTAGAGATCATGTTTTTATCACTGTGCATCTTTGTGCTTAGAATGAATAAAATCGGGTGAAAACTCGCCCTAGACCCCATCCCCATATAATCAATAGCTCTTATGTACCTGATAGTTTTTCAATTTAATTCGAAATTATTAAAATCTGTGCACGCATCCTTGCCGTTGCCTGGCAAATTTCCATATTACATAAATTTCACCTTAAATTGAAATTATAACAAGCAACAAAATATAAATTTCATTGCTAAGTACCCGCTAGGTGGTCTTTACGCTGCTTCTGGCTTGCGGAATTTAAGAGTATGTACTTAAAAATGCGCTACAATATCACTGCTACACATACAAACACGGGTGCGTAGTGGCCGGTACATAACATCCTTTTCACCTCATCCCACGCGTGAGAGTGCTCAAGCATACATTTAAATGCTCATTTACCCGCACTCTGCGCGCATTCCGCGTAATTTGGAACTCCCGCTGGCAGAAGCGTGCCGTAAGTGATTCTTGTTAAATGAAAAAATCCAACAGCAGCAACAACAACTAATTACTGTCGTCTCGACAACAGCGCTGACTGCATAAACGCTGGAAAGCTTGCGTGAATTTCACCGAAATGAGAAGTACAAGCTGAAAAAAACACCAAAAACTGCAAAAATGGAAAAATTTAAGCGAACATGAAAACGAAACTGAAAACGAAAACAAACAGTGTGCGGTAATAATTGTGGTAACGTCGCTTCCAAAGTGAGTTAAAGTGTTGACTTGCGCTCATTTGTCTTGTCTTTCGCACAGTTATTTTAATAATTTGGTGCTTTTGCGTTTTTTACCCGACAAACTCAAGTCTATATTTTATTTCGGCTTCTTTTATGGACGCAGTTAATTTTTATAATGAAGTAGACGGGTTAATGGGCCTGCGGTTTTGGCTGCCAGCATGCGGGCAACACTTCAGCGTAATGAGAAGAACTTGAGAAAGCTTTTCAACTGTCTGCATACAAACCAAAAAAAAACACAGATAGGGCAGATATTTTAGTGAGAGGAAAATAGATTACAAAACTCTTACAATTCAATTTTCGTTAAAGAATTATTATATGAGAAGTATATATAAGAATATAGATTACGAACATCATTGTGCTGTGCCACATAGAATACCTAAACCCCGCCTCCTTTAAAATGCTGGCTTCGTTGTAAAGTTATCTAAATTTATCTTTCGTATCACACAGAAACAATAAAGAGTCAAGAAATTGATTAAATTTGATAAACTATTAATGGATTCCAAGAGGAATGAGTGCAATGTGATTCTAAACATAGCGAAACGAATGAATAGTGTATACAAAACTCTCTTAAAAGCTGGCGGAAGTAATTTTCTATTTCATCAGTCACAATCAGGTATAAATGTTTTTTAAGAAATCTCAGTTAACTAATACTTAGGTTGTACAAGAGAAGTTGAGATTCCTTCGAAACATACCCTTATAAAACATTTTGTCGTTCAAAAGATACTCACACGTAAAGTTCCAACAACAGTCGGGTCTACGTAACCAGAAAGGAACTAAATTTTGATCCTATCCCTAGACAGATGGGCTTTCCACGATATTTGGGTCTAAGAAAACAGGAACGAACCTGTACCATATTCAGCCAAGGACTATCGAAACAACCACATTCTTCAAAGTGATTTAGATAGTGTTTTCTGACGCTAAAGGAAAACGACAAACTGCACAAAACTTACACTAGAAGAAAAGAGCAAACGGTAACAAAACAGTAAAATCAAACGAGTAAAATCAAGAAATTTTTTGTAGCACCTTTAGAAGGAAAAGAGGGCTGTTCCATTCGAAACCTTCTCACAGAGAAGATAAAAGTACAGCAAAGAAAAAATTTCCTCTGGGTAGCCAAAAAAACATCCGTTTGAAAGCGAGCTAAAGTGAGAAGCCGAAACATCCCCTCCCCAGAGTTGTGCGCTGGGTTTGGGACCATACCAACGAAAAGGAAACAAAAACCACTCTTTTGATGACGACCCCTGCAAACGTCGACTATAAACGCGTAAGCGTTATCTACGCCAATAAAGAAGAATTGCAATGTAGTGCCTGCTCTGGCTAGTTTTTCTACTTCGCAGTTACCAGGGATATCACTGTGATCTAAAACTCATTGAAGACAAATCGTGAAATAGTGTGTTATATCCACCAACAGATCATGACATTCTTTCATTATCTTTCATGAAGCCCTAAGACATCTTATTGATCTCAAAATCGATTCGTTATCTGTGTAAATGCATTTATTTCTTCTTGTGAGCACACTTATTGTTAGAACAAGATGGCTTTCATTAGTTGATATAGTCTCCGCTTTGAAGAAACTGCAGTGATCTAGCATATTCAAAGCGATTCTGGTCTCTAATTTTCGCGAAAAGGATACTTCCATATACTTGTAGATACTTATACCCGTATCTCTATCTACTATGTTCATATTTCACTCTTCTCTGAAGGGGATTGAACATTCTTGACCACCATACCATCACACCGTACGTCATAATCGCTCTTACAACTGCTGTGTACAACCAATGAGTTACGCGGGCCGTTAGTACCCTCTTCCTGTTTAAAATTAATTCCAAGTAGCTAGCTTTCTCTCCTATTGTCAGCATGGTAACTTTTATTAGTGGTGGCTTAAAATCGCAAAAAAAAAAATGTTAATTTTCCACGTAAACATTGAGGTTATGCGACAAACGTTTAGATCTTTTCTTTATCTTTTCAAAGTGCTCATAGCTTTTTCGGAGATCGAGATAATTTTTTCTAAGCCTGAAACATTCAAAACCCATCTCGCATTACTCCCACGACTTCATGACATCCGTAAATTATTTTTGCTTTATTTTTTCTTATTTTATTTCGATTTTTCAACGCATTTAATACTATTTAGTTTTTTTTTTTGTTTTGCTTTTGAAAATTATCACCCTGGTCTAATAGTGCAAACTCGCTGTAAGAAGCTTTGCTGCAATAATGAAAATTACTTCGCAGCATTAAAAATTCTTCAGCACTTAACGGTGCACATAAACTCAATTAGAACGAACATGTGTTTCACCAAAATTGCAAAAATGTGTTAAATGCAGTTTGAGAACCAACAAAACAGAAAAAATTACAAAACAGCAAACAATGAAAAAAATAGATAAAAAAGAGGAAGCAGCAACTATAAATAGACACAGAGAACAGCTGATATACACGAGCGAAAAATTTGTACGAAAAAAGTGAAACAAAAGGTTAAAAAGTACAAAAAATTAAAGCAAAAGCAAAACAAAAAACCGCAACTTATAGCGAAGTAAGCAAGCGACGAGCAAAGCAAGAAGAAAATGAGAGATGCTGATAAAAAGTAGAAATTATTTGAAGTGAATAACAACAAAAGCGAACACTATGTAGAAATGATAAGAAAAACAACAACTTATACATATAATGCATATACATAACTATACAAATATACGAACATACATACATACTATGTGTGGTACAACTGTAGCTATCGAAATTTTAACATTTTGTACAACAAGCAAACTGCACTCCATCAACGTGCCACCAAACGCCGAAGCTGAGTATAAAAGCAACGCAGTTTGTGTGCCGAACGCACTCCAAAATAAATATTTCGCTAGGAACAATAAGTGGAATTCCTACCCATTGAAACTTCTTTTTGTAGTTTTTTTGAAGTAGCAAAAGATTATAAACGCGAATCGTTAGCGAAATGAAATTCCACGTATTTCTCTTTGTATGCGCTGCACTCGTCGCCGCCACCACCAGCATTGCTATTGAGGATGGCATTGTGTGTCCCAAGCAACAAACGGACACTTCGGATGTGGTGCAGATTCCGTCGCCCAGCAACTGTGGTATTTTCTACAAGTGCGAACGTGGGCGGCCAATAGTGAATAAATGTCCGCAGGGCTTGCATTATAACACGCGACTCATGGTGAGTATGGATGGCAGTTAGCCGTAGGGTAGTGTGTAACAGGAGGTGGTAGGCGGAGGAGGAAAGGAATTGTGTGAAAAAATATTTTTTATGCAATTTGCATACATTGTTAAGTGGTTTGAGGCAGAAATTATAAAAAATGTTGGACAGAGAGATGAGGCTGAGAATTGAAAGATGTAGTTTGGTAGTGGGAATGAGTTTTTTATTGGTTTTCGGAGAGTTATAAATATAGCAACAAAAGCTATACATAGATACACAGATAGTATTTTTCTAGACATTCTAGAGATACATTTTGGAGATATATTTTTTTGGATTTTTTTGGTCAGTATAATTCTAAAAGTACTGAAGGAAGTTAAACAAATAAGTTTGCAAACTGATTAACTGCTCTTTCGTATTTACTTTCAGGTTTGTGATTACCCCTCACGTGCCCAATGTGTAGCAGTTAATCCTGAGCAATAATTTTAATAAAAACATGATTTTCTGTCAATAAAGATTTTTTTTGGAGTAGCGCACCTAAAACAAAAGTAAAATACCTAGAAATTATTTCTAAAATCTGGTGTTATAGGAAATAAAGTAAGGCTTTAGAGCATGGCGAATCGAACAAACAAGTCGCATAAAGGAATAGACTGGTCAGAATTAGCTGAAGACATATACAGTGCAGAAATCATAATGACTATAGTAACTGTGTATTAAGTTTGGAATTGCCTAATAGCTCTCGATATAAATCAGTATGTAGAGAAATCTTTATATCCTATAACCAGGTATCTTTGTAAGAGACTCATTATTGAGAAATATAGGCTCCAAGTCATAGTCAAAAAACAAGGTATTCAGATGAGATTGCTGAGAGAACAGAGAGAGCGATAAAGAGAAACAGTGAGAAAGAACAGAGAAGAGCCAAAAAAGAGACAGGACAAGAGACAGATACAGATACAGAGAAGTATACAGAGATTAGGTCTTTAAAATTCATTTAAGTAGAAAAAGGAGGAGGGAGATGGACTAGAGAGAAGAGATAAAAGAAGATAAAGAGAGAGAATGATAGTCAGAGAGAAAGAGATAAAGTTCAAAAATACAGAGAAAATATAAACAATAGACAGCGATGATGCATTTCGCTTTACAAATTGTGAAAACTCTGTAGTTTCTTCAACACCTGTAAAAGAATACTAAGAAGGAACTAGGGCCTTAGGCCAAATATATGTACTTCTGGAAATGTATACGACTATCATAAGACCAATTCTCACATATGGAAAACTGGTTTGGTGATCAGTATCAAAGTAACAGAAAAATATCATATTGCCGGGGCTATTAAGTCATTTCCGATTGATGAGCTCAATATACTCCCACATCAGCTGCCCATAGACGTCTTAACTCGGAAAGTAGCATCAAGTTGTGCTATAAAGATATAGTAGTTAGGAGATTAGATCCTGAACCAACTAAACTTAAGTAAATCGGACTGTATTCTCCCAAGGATACATTTAAAAAGTTACTTCCGAATAAGGATACCCTCTGGAATGAAGAGGTTTAAAAGCTGAAAATGATCCATCTATACCGACTGGTTTAAAATGGAATGCCGACTAAGGACGGATGTACACCGATGACCTCGAAATCTTTCTCTCTATCCGAGTATCAAACTCAGCCAGCATCTATCAAATAGAAGTACTGGGTAAAGAGAAGGCCTGTGCTGTTCTATTGAATAACTATGCGACGATACAGAAGGCACCCATATACACGGATGGCTTTTTAGACGCCACATATTAATTCCAATGCATTCAATCACTGCAGGAAGCCTTTAAGCGGGCCAACTCCACTTCTTTATAATTTGGGTTCTCGTCCACAGTAATATTTTCGGTAACGATCAGCTTTATAATCATCAAACTGCATGATAACGAAGCAGGTATGACCCAAGAATGATTAGACTAGAGCTTAGGGCTAATTATATATGTCCAGGAATATATGTAGCTGCAAGCTATAAGAGAATAAGAAAAGGGCATCCAGCGCTAACTGAGCCCAAAGTAGCAGCAGTTCTACCTACCCACTTCGCCGTTTCACAAAAGGTTAGCACCGTTTCTAACTTTCTTTTAAAACAAAACAGCAACGCTGACACAATAATAGCGGGTTTATATGATTTTGCATGGATTAAAACTTTAGAGATTTGAATTAAAATGGAAAATTTGCAGCGAAGCAGTGAAGCGAATCTCTATGCGCTGACTTTTATCTACTTTTCAATTAGAGTAATCAAATTTTCCTGCCTCTCCACGTACCACCACCTGACCCGCGCTGTTGTTAATCAATTAAGCCAAGCTCACAACCACTCGTATATAACGGTAGTGATAAAGGTCTTCATATAAATCACAGCACTTTCAACTTTGAGGAATTTTCACTGTGTTTTACAAAGCGAAGCAGGCGGTGAGTGGCGTAGTTCCAAAGAGTCTTCTTACTTGACAAGTGAACTCTTTCGCCAGCCGTCATTATTACGGTTTATTAGTTTACAGTTACGTGATTTTCTACAAAAGGCAGTTGCGCTATTTGATTCTGTCTAACCTTTCTTTAACATACCTCACTTTGCTGTTCTTAATTAAAAAAAAATTTTTACCTACTCAGGCACGCTTTTGACCCCGCTCACTGCCGTTACGCTACGCCACATTTCACTCTAAAGGTGTAATTATTTTGCACTTTCTTCTACTTGTTCTCAGAGTTTCATTTTGTTTTCCTGGCTACGTTTACGGTTTTCTTCGTGGTCTTCGTCTTCTGCATAATTAAAACATTTTACCTTTGTCGAACTATTTGAAAGAAACCATTTGAACCATTTTCCGCGCAACTATTTGAAAAGTTTTGACGCTGCCAAATTCATTTGTGTAGTTGTTGAACATTGAGCTTAAAGCACAAACTTTTAACACTCGATAAAAGCTTTTAGTTACACAGCAGAAATTCTGAAATTGTGTGTAGTAGGTATGCATGCGCATACATAAAACTACATATGTGTAAACACATAGATATTTGTTAAGTCGGTTAGAAACACAGACATATGTATATATAGTGTCCAAGTTTTTAATCGATAATTTACTGAGGTGCTGTTAAGAATTAAATATTTAATTGATTTAAAAGCTTCGCATTGAATCTATTTAGTTGTATGATTAATGAACACTAAGGTTCAATATGTCCGCTATGCCCAACTTGGGAATACATGCTTGATATTGTGAATACTAAACAGGTGACATTGTTTTCTGCAATTGGCTGTTTTTAGAGAAACGTGCGGCTGTTTCAGTCTGCAATCACTTTAAAAAGAAGACAAAACGAAAAAGTTCTCAACGGCTTCGATCTAAGTTAAATGGCATTTATGTTGAGCTCAGCATCATCCGTAATTTCGATGAGCTAGCAAGAGCTCACATGTCTATTTACCTTCTTGAGCTTTCAATATTCTAGTACGCATTTACTTAAAGTGCTTGTGCCTTAGTATCTATGAAGGATGTTCGAAGCTAGCTGACTAGTTTGAAAGTGAAATATAAACACTTAAATTGACCGTTCAATTAAAGCATTTGCTAACTTTGCATTGCCGTGGCTTCTATGGCAATTATGAAGCTGTTTGGCATGGGATAAAAAGTTAATGGTAAGGCTGCGCTCAGGCTACTACCGGGATCACTGCTGACGAATACTTGACATCCTAAGCTAGGTAGGTTAGCTGCAGCCCCCAAGCAAGAGCTGTGGGAGAGCATAGCTTGGCTCAAAACAACTCATGCGCCCAATGAACCTCTCTTGAAGAGGCGCAAAGATGTCGCCGTCCAGAACCCCCACTGTGATTGCACCGAGGGAGTACCCACCAATAAGAGGGAGGCAAAAAAGCGAAGAGGAAATAGCGTTCAGCAACAAATGTGCACAAACATCAACGAAAAGTCCTGGGCAAGCGACCATTAGAACTGAGGCCAGTAAGATCTTGATTATGGTGTACTGGAAACCCGAAACGGATTAGTTTGAGAAAGGGCTGGTGAGGGCAGTATAGTGTCACCTTAGTAGGTAAGATTGACATCCTACCAAAATGGCTGGCAGGCTGATATATTTCTTACCTGCGTCTCGTTAAAAGATTGGCAGGTTTTCAAGTAAGTTCAATGCAAGTCGCCATAGTTTTATGGCCGTACAGGTTCAGTGAGGCGAGCACCTGTTTTGCGCCCGAACCTGGCTCTGATTATAAGCTCCTAAAAGGACTTGCGTCAATCCTCGTTTGGCCTCCCTGCCCGCATATAAGCACGGGGTTCATAAAGAGCAACTGTTACAACGTGAGGAGGTAGCAGCTTGAAGCGGAGATCCCTTAGAACAAAAATTAATACACGGCAAAAGTACAAAAATTCCAAACGAAATAACAACAAAATAAAGATGGCGAAGACGAAGAATACGGGACCGTTTTCCGTATAAATAGTGGCACACTTAGATTCTCTACAACACTAGGCTTATTATACAAGTAAAATATATTTTTGAGCTGCAACAAGATGTGCCC
Source organism: Bactrocera neohumeralis (assembly GCF_024586455.1). Classification (NCBI taxonomy): domain Eukaryota; kingdom Metazoa; phylum Arthropoda; class Insecta; order Diptera; family Tephritidae; genus Bactrocera; species Bactrocera neohumeralis. The sequence continues at coordinate 77,348,965 of NC_065923.1, read as the reverse complement.
TCTTTATTAGTACTCTCAAAACTAATCTGACAAATTAGTCAAGGTGTGCCCGACTTCAGTAAATAAAACTGCATTGCCGATGAGCTAGCAAAAGGGAAAACTCTTACACCGCTCACATCGAAATGTGAACAAGTTGGATCATCTGTCGGCGAACAGTCTCTGTGCGATTGCACGATTCTTCTGGCATAAAGCAGAACGTGAGGGATCTACTGAAGTAATTTTCCTTAACAAACTTCAACTTGACACCATTGTAGGTATTATTACTGGATATTGTCCAAATCAGATTTCATGTTGTAAAGCTAAAAGTGAGGCCGACGCAAATTGTCAAAGTTGTGTGGGAGAAGGGGAGATAGCATCCAGCCATTTTCTGCTTCATTGTCCAGCTTTTGAATTTTATACGCGGCATAAACTCAAGACATTATTTAAATTCCAAAAAAGCTTTACAAATATCTATTATTCAAATCAATAAAACCCCAAACTCTTAAGGATATTTAAACTATCATTGTCTTTATAAGAAATAGTACCCGTGAGTATCAAAATACATTATTTGAAATATTACCTATCATTTGTCGAAATATATTATATCATATGTAGCACATATTTGCTCCCCTCATTGTCATTATAATGTCAATTGCATGTTGACAACACATTATTGCTTTTATTGGCGCCAATCACTATGCCCGCTCCCTAGTTATTTTCATGTGTTTTATATGTTGTTTACTTAAATACTACTCGCCTTCTCAGCAATGAATTCATGGCCAATGCTTTTGTATTTATTGATGTACATATGTATATAAATGCGTATTATTACTACCTTTACTGTTTGTTCTTATATTCAAACAAGCGATAAGTGGAGCAAAATGACACGTGGATAAATAAAATTCTCACATTCGGCTGTCACTTCGCACAATCAGTGGAATGTGCGTACATAGCTGAGGGGGCTAATTGATAGTTATGTGTCAGTTTTATAGATGTACATGTCGCGATACGTACGTGTATTTTATTGAACGCTAAATATATTATTTACTTTGGAGTGTGTTTGAATAGTTGCTGACGTATTTGTGATGGTAAAAGTGCGTTAGACAAGGCGTATGAGTTATTTGAAAAAGGAATTCTGATTGAAGTGCAATGCATAATTTATTTGGAAAATATTTTTAATGTATTTATATTAAGAAAATGGAAAAATTTTCAGGCACTGAAACAGCCACACGCCCATATCTAAGTATATGTCTGTATTGTAGCAGCTGTCCGCTTCGTAGTGTGAGACGGGAAGTTGTTTCATTGCGTATACAAAAGGTAAGCGTTGGCGTATGAGTAATGTCAGTGAAAATAGTTATTATTGCTATACTCGCATCTATGTTGTAATTAAAACAAAATATTATTGTAAAATTTCAAATGGAAACGTTTTGGTTTGCATGTGGGCGTGTGAAAACTGGAATGAAAAATGCCAGATATGAAAATTTTTAAGCTCGAAAGCGTGCATACCAATAGAATTTACAAAAATAAAACCTGAAAATACACATTTTTAATGATTACAATAAACAGTACTTAAAATAAATTATTTTTTCTGAGTTGCCCCCTGACTTAAATTTTTTTATTAAAAAATATAATAAAATAATAAATACTACATTGTTGAAATTGCCACCTGACCTTAAAAAAATAGGTATAAAACAAAAACAAACTTTATATTAATTGGAGTTGCCACCTAACTTAATTTTATATTTCTCAATTAAAAAAAAAAATAATATTATATTTTAGTTAGTATAAATATATTAATTATAAATTGTGGTTGCCACCTGACTTAAATTATTTTTATTAAAAAAAATATTATAATAAAACAAGACAGTAGAAAATATAAAATATACATATGTATGTATCAACATACATACATATGTATGTGTATTTTTTTGGAAATGCGCCCTAAACTAAATTTAAAGTAATTATTATTACTTGTTTGAAATTGCCACCTGACCTTAAAAAAGTATGTTTAAAAAACAAATGTGTTATTAATTGGAGTTGCCAAATGACGTAATTTATTTTTATTTAAAAAAATATATTTAATAAAATAAGAAAGTTCAAAATTGAAATTGAATTGCATATTAAAAATTTGTTGACTTGTCATCTAACTTAAATAAAAAATATATTATTGCCACCTGAATTTATTTTGTTTTAATTAGGGAAAATACTACTAAAAAAATTTCAAGTTTATATAAAATAAAATCAAATGCATTATTAACTTGAGTCGCCACCTGACTCAATTTTCTTTTATTAAAAAAAAAAAAATTAAATAAGAAAATATATCATAAAAGCTAATATTTTATTTTTTGGGGCTACCACCTAACTTACATTTAAAAGATATAACTTTTTTGTAGTGGCCACCTGACTTTTTTTTTTTTTTATTAAAAAATGGAATGAAATAAGAAAGTATAAATAAAGTATTATTTTTTGGACCTACCATCTAACTTAAATTAAAAATATATTACTTTTTCGAAGTTGCTACCCGATAAAAAATTTTTTTAAACAAGAAGAAATGGAATAAAATAAGAAAGTATTAACTAAAAGCTAATATATTATTTTTTGGACTTGCCACGTGACTTAAGTTGAAAATATGTATATTACTTTCTTGGAGTGGCCACCTGACTTTATTTTTATTTAATTAAAAAAAAATAAAAATTATTAAATTAGTATAAAATAAAATCAAATTTATTAACTTTTTAAGTTGCCACATGACTTAATTTTTATTTAATTAAAAAAAAATTATTAAATTAGTATAAAATAAATGCTAATACAATACATTTTTTTCTTTTGGACTTGCCACCTAACTTAAATTCAAATATTTATACCTTTTTGGAGTTGCCACCTGATTTAATTTATTTTAATAACCAACAATAATAAAACATACATTCATTTTAAGTTGGAATAAAATAAGATGAAATGTATTAATTTTTGGAGTTGCCACCTGAGGGTTGTATTCACGCAGATAAAGTGTGTTTAACATTTTGCATAAAAAAATCAAACTTTTTTCCAAAGAGTATATACAGCTATCGAACTCAAATTAAAGTGAACAGACGAGCAGCTACAGGCCATACTTTACCTTTCTTCTTACTTTTAGTTTTAGTTTTATTTTACTTTTATTTTCCTTTCTACCATTTTTCTTGCTTACAAAGGCATGAGTAATGATCCAACCATTTTCTCCACAAGCAAAGTGCAAAAAGGTTTTCATTATACAAGTATCTTCCAAACACAACACAACACGGAGCCTGAGCCCGAACCAATTTATATGTACAACACAGCACTGCACAAAGGACAACAATGTCAAAACAACAAATAAACGCATAAAAGTAGTTTGCAAAAAAAAAAAAAACAAAAAAAAGAAGAGTAATTTCGTAAAGTAAAGTAAAGGTGGAAGAAGAAGGAGGTAGAAAAACAAGAGCACAACAAACTTCGTCAAAATCTACTTTGCCGCTTATCTGCTTTTAATAGAATTGTGCCCTCAGTGTCAATCGTGGAGGCTGGCCATCATTTTTCAAATGCGAAAAATAGCTGAAAGTGTAAAAGTAAAAAGGGTCTACACATTGCATTATGTGCGTCTGTCTGTCTTAGGATTTGCCTTACGCAATGTAATTTCACACAAAACAAAGCCAATTATTTTTCGAACACCATTGGTGTGCATCATTTTTTACTACGGCGCGGCAGCTTCATTTTTTGATTTATTTGCGGTGACAGAAGGACTGATGGATTTCTATTTTATACCGTTATGGGCACATGTGTGCCGCAATACAATTGAAAGGCTAGCGAGAAAGTGTGTGAATGTTTGAATGACAATTATGACAATGCTTGAGCTGATGTGCGTAGAATAGAGAGAGAGTTGTGAGAGAAAGTTCAAAGGGCATGAGTTAAAGGGACGAAAATGTGCACAAAGGCAGATAAATAAGTGAAAATGCATTAAAGTAATGTTGGTATATGATTGTATAAAATATGAAATGTTTGCTTAATCACAGACACATAATTTATCAAAACAGACACAGCTTTTCAGCAGAAGTTTGTGGTTAGGGCTAAAAATAAATACAGAGAAGTACAGAAAAGTGTCATTAGTTAGTATTTAGTTTAAGGTACTAATTATTTCAAGCACATATATGTATATAAACGAATTAACACTTGCGGGAGTGTGCTGTGCTGTGTTCTATATCTTGTACCTTCTTTGACACAAAAAACTTTTCCTGCTGGGAATCTTCACAATCAAGGTAATGTTACTTTAAAGCGAAAGTAAAATAAAAAAGTTTTCCCTAGAACGATTTAAGTTGGATCCTTCAGTTTATATGACAACTGTGTGTTGTAATTTTGCAATATGTGAAATTTCCTGAAGACAATTTGTCAAATAGAAAAGTTTTTCATACAAGAACTTGACCTAAATCGTTCAGTTTGTATGACAGCTATATGCTATATTACCTTGATATGAACAATTTCTTCGGAAATTGCGCCACTGCTGCAGATAATAGTTCAAGCCAAATTTCATAAAGATATCTCGTCAAATGAAAAAGTTTTCCATACAAGGACTTGAGTCGGATCGCTCAGTTTGTATGACAGCTATTTGTTATAGTTGTCCGATCTGAACAATTTTTTATCGTGCTGCATAAGGATATAATTTATGCTAAATTTTGTTAAGATACTTGGTCATATAAAAACGTTTTTCATACAAAAACTTGACGTTGATCGTTCAGTTTGTATGGCAGCTATAGACTATAGTTATCCGATCTAAACAATTTCTTCGGAGATTGTAGCCATGCCTAAGATTATAACCTATGCGAAATTTCGTGAAGATATCTTGCCAGCTTAAAAAGTTTTTCATACAAGAATTTGACCTTGATCGCACAGTTTTTATGGCAGCTATACGCTATAGTTGACCAATCTAAACAATTCCTTCACAGATTGTAGCATTATATTTGAAAGTAACGTATAATAAATCTCGGCAAGATATCTTGTCAAATAAAAGAGTTTTCCATACAACAACTTGAGTTGGATTGATATGTTTGTATGACAGCTATAATAAATAAAGAAAATAAAATTTACAATGCCTTAACAAGAATGACGGCAAATAGAGGCTGTGTGTGCTCCAACCGTCGACTTCTAATCGAAAAAGCGATGAGCTCAATAATACTAAATACTGCTCCAGTATGGATACACGCACTAGACATAAAAGCGTATTCCAGACCTATAAATGTGTTGCATAGACTCACAGCAATAAGAGGAACAAGAACTATATACAGCGAAGCAGCTGAAATACATAGAAATCCAGGTAGACGGATTTACGAGATTATTTGCACTGTCAGCGCGTATTATAGAATAATATAATAAGAATATAATCAAAAAGAGAATGGAGACAAAAAAGAGCATAATTTTACATGCAATATTTATAGCAAACCTCAACCGAAGGACGGTGGACCCAAAGACTTATACCTGACATCCATACGCGGATAACTAGACAACATGGAGACCTGGATTTCCGACTGACACAAATATTAAGCGGGCATAGGTGCTTCACAGGCTATCTACACAATTTTCAAAATGATTTCAGTCCGATGTGTACGAAGTTCATAAAAGACTCTGAACACGTGTTTTTCCACTGTCCTCAGTTTCTAAACATAATAGAACAGGCGTCAGTCCGTCCGTGCTATAGAGGCGACGTAAAATGTCTTGTCACTCCAAGTAATACCTTATCTGGTGGTTGCGTGAGAGAGTCTTGAGTTGGGAGAAGGTTAGGTTTAGCGGGCCAAAGCTTCCGGCTTTCGATGCTTCCCACTACTATAAAAAAGCGTCCATATAATTATGTATGATAATATAGAGAGCTGTAATGCGACATGCGACAAATGAAAATGAACAATTAGGGTGTTAGAGAAAAATTCCACAGTAAAAATCTTGAATGGTGTTTGAATATATACAACAGAGACAAGTTGGAAGTGTCTACAAAATATTTTAAACTTTTTCTGCCGCGGATTTATGTGAATATTGTTATTATTCAGCGATTCAAGTACCGAAGTCAATACACAAAAAGTCCCACTCAAAGTATTTATTTATTATAATGCCTCAAGGACATTTTAAAATTCTTTTGTCATTTAATTTTGACTCTGGCTTCAAACGATTTTTACTGCCTATAGACCAGATGTGAGAATAACAGCTGATGACAATGGAGTGTATATATTTACAGATGTTTATATGTATATATACATATATGTAAGTATGTATGTACATATATCTACATCAATGCCGCTATGTCTCACTCAATTCCCATATGTGTTCTCAACGTGCGCTACAATGAGCTTTTAACGATTTCAGCCAACAAACGTGCGCCTTCATCAAACATTAAACAAATATTGACATGCCAGCGACGGGGGCGTATACGTAACCTGCTTTGAAGTGCAGCACAGGCAAGCAAAGGCATACAAGTATAGCTCAAGGCGTAAATTTAAGTATTTCCTACAGCTTTAAATTTGCACACATACACACATATATAAACACACATATGTAAATCCGTAAATATTTACTTATGTACAAACTTAATTATCTTTTTCACTTTTATAATTCCTTAAGTAAACAACAACAACAAAGTATGCGACTTGCTTTCATTTCTAAATTTACAACATGACTTATGCTCAGTTAATACCTTTAAGCCGTTAAATAAGCGTTGAGTTTTATGTTATGGCGCAACCATGCTGCGGTGACATTTTCTTCCAACGCTTTCATTCAACTTTTATCGATTTTTGCCTACACCAGCATCACACCGCACTCACACCGCAATTAATGTTGAGTTGCTAAAGCATAAATATTGTGCTTTAATGAGCGCATGAATGCGAAATAACAAAAAAAAAATTAAATTATAATGAGCAGGAAATTCATGTTGAAGGTTGCCATGCTTCCGTGCGCCTAATTCGCTGCTGGTTTTCCGAGTGAGCGGTTAGCAGGTGATGTGAAAACTTTTCAAAACACTGATTCTGTCGTAGTTCTTGTTATTTTGTATTTTTATAATTCACCAGGGACACCGGCCAGATTGCGTAGTGAGAATTTTAGGTGAATTGGCAGGGTTTAGTTTGAGTGGAGATTAAATATTATACTATTATATAAATTCTGTATATTTATGAGTGTATATATGTATATAAAGATTAAAATTAATGGACATAAGTTTAGAAGAAGGAAAGAAATTTAAAACTTTTTGCTAAGCATTGGTAATATGAAAGTAGTGGGGCTTAACTAAGCTAGGATTTCCAGGTTTTAAGAAAACAATTATCGCATATAGTCACCAAAAAATCAAAATAATGTTTCATTAGTTTACAAGCGAAAGAAAACGATATAATTGAAACCACTCAATTTGAAGGAAAATTTGACTTTTGGTTATAAAAAGGTTCTATATTGGTTATAAAAAGGTTATATAGTGGTTATAAATTGGTTATGTATTGGTTATACCCGACAGCGGCAGCTGAAATTTTTTTGCTACATACATATATGTAATATGATGTAGTGAATCGTAAGCAATCAAGAACTCAATTTCAATTTTTTTATGTTACGTTGATTTGAATTTTAGTTGACGATATGTGCTAATTTCTATTCACTTAGCTGTTACCATATTCTTTTTTATTTTTATTTTTTCTATAAAAATATGTTTTTAAACTGAAGACTTCATAAAGATCTCAAAAGTAAAATCAATTTTTATTTTTGAGGTGAAAATAGTATTAAAGGGCTATGTTTCAGTGCCGAAGTCAATTGTTGCCCACACAGAGCTACCGAGATTCGTTCAGTTTTTCCAAACTACTTTGTTCGATATAAGCGAAAACCTGATTTACTTAAATATTTACAAATCCATAGGAAATTTTGATAATATTTTTCTAACAACATTATACTATATTAGAGAGAATGATGAAAAGATTTCTTGTTCTCCATATCTCATGTCTTATAAACATTTTAAGAGTTTTTAACAACCCTTCAATAATAAAAAATATGTTTTATTAAAAAAATAGTTATTTTTTTGAAAGGTTTAAAGTATTAAAAAAAATATATATATTATGATCAAATTTGAACAGGACACAAAAATTAAAATAATTTTCATACAGTTAGCTTATAATGAGGATCAGCTGGAATTGCTCTCAGAATTTTGTTTTTCATAAGGTTTTGATTGTTGGGTCATATATTTTTCTGACAGAATTATAGTGGAAAAGAGATAACAAACGAAACAAAACAAAAAACAAAGCTAACTTCGGTTTAAAGAAGCTACAATATGCTTCACAAATACAATAGATTTCATACGATGTTCCATCCAAGATGAACTAATCAAGACTGTACATCAAAACCTAATTAAATAAGAACAAGATAGGTGTTTTTTACGTTGGGAAAAATTAGCAGAAAAACCCAACGACATTTATTCGTTCAATCTCAGATTATTGAATCGTTGCTTTGGAAAACAATCTGCGCTAACTTTGTGAAGATATCTTGTCAAATAAAAAAGCTTTCCATACAATAACTCGATTTTGATGGGTCAGTTTGTATGGGAGCTATATGCTATACTGCTCCGATACCGGTGATTTTAGCAAATGAACTACTTCTTGGAGAGAAAAGACCGTGTGCAAAATTTAGGAGCGATAGCTCAAAAACTGTGGGACTAGTTCGCGTCTATACATACATATACACAGACGAACAGACCTGACTGCATCGACTCAGCTTATCATACTGATCATTTATATATACAAAAAAAGGTCTGGCATTTCCTTCGGGCTCTTACACATATCATGATTTTAATATGCACTATATTGGGTATAAAAACTTGGTAGTTATTAAAAGCCTATCTCTTTAAAGAAAAACAGGCTGGAGAAAGTGAACTGCCTATGGCTTTTTAATTGAAAAAAATAGAGAAGGACCCTCCTCAGATCTATAGCTATAGATATATAGATATAGTATTTCATAAATTTTAATATTTGCTAGAGAAAAATATTTAAAAATATCTCCCAGAGTATTTTGAAACAATTTCATTATATATAAAAAATTAAATAAAAATGATTATTTCAATATAGTTTTTGCTTAAATTTCTTTCCTTTAAAAATTCAAACTCACCTGCATAAAAATCACTGCTGTCCTTGGGCGTTGTCTTTGCTTTTGTTGTCAAACAGCATGCAAAGCAAATACAAAATAACAGCACAATATGTCAAACATGTCAATGCAGCGATGTCTGCTCATGATAGCGGTGGCATGAGATAGATAAAAATTCTGCACTTTTACACGAAAACACACACAGACAGCTGAAATGAAGTTTAACTTTTACAAAGCACCACGATTTACTGATACAAGTTTGTATGTAACGGTATTTGTATTAGACAGTGTCACTCGCTTATTTCTTTCACGCACTTTATTACTTTTTGCTACACATTTCGCTTTTGTTTAGTTTAGTTTCATTTTTCATGCAATATTTTTGAGCTTTGTGTTTTATTTTTGTTGTTATTACACATACTTTCAGTTTTGATTTTTGAAATTGCGCCTAGAGGAGTGCCAGCTACCCTGTTGAATGAGAAGAATACAAGTAAGAAAGCATGTTAGTAAGAGGTTTGGTGATTTTTTAGGTGTATAAAAAGTTGAGTTAAATGTTTATATTTAAAGATAGTTCATGAAAACTAAAATATTAAAAAATATTTGTTTTTTATAATAACAAATTTTTACTTTGAACATTTCAAATAAATATTATTATATAAATAAAATATTTTGAGACTTCAACTCTTTATCGATATATTTTATCGACTATTTAAAGATAATTAAATTTAAAAGTTGCTTTCTAGAACTGCTGTCATCAATATTTTGTGATTTTAATCTTTTATTGACATATTTTATCGACTATTTAATGTTAATTAAATCCAAAATTGCTTTCTATAGACTGCTGACATCGATATTTCGTGATTTTAATCATTTATCGAAATTTTTTATCGATTATTTAATGTTAATTATATTTAAAAGTTGCTTTTTAGAACTGTTTTCATCGATATTTTGTTATTTTAATTTTCTATCGATATATAATATTTTATCGACTATTTAATTTTAATTAAATTTAAAAATTGCTTTCTAGAACTGCTGTCATCGATATTTTGTGATTTTAAACTTTTATCGAAAACATTTTAACGATTATTTAATGTTCTTTATATTTAAAAGTTGCTTCTTAGAACTGTTTTCATCGATATTTTGAGAATTTAATTTTCTATTGATATATTTTATCGATTAATTAATATTAATTAAATTTAAAAATTGCTTTTTACAAACAGTTTTCATCGAAATTTTACAATTTTAACTTCCTTTTTAGAACTGTTTTCATCAATATTTTGATGTTTCAACTTTTTATCGATTAATTTGTATTCTTTATTTAATATTAATTATTGATCGATATTTTATTTATTGCCTTATTAAATTCAACAACACCTCTAGAATATTGTCTCAAATTTTCAAGGTGATCTGAATAATAGTTTCGGATAAACAGCCTTGAGAACTTGTGTGGTCGAGGCTGGCTAGCCTAAGTGCGCCGTGTTTAAACGCGTTTTTCTCGGAACTGTGGGTTTTGAAGTCGGTTGGAAAGATTTCTCGAGCACTACTCAACCGATCTTCATGAAATTTTACACAGGTCTTTGAGATAAATATTTCAAGGATTTGGAAGAAGTTTTTTTTTTTTTGATTGCAACGATTTGAAAAAAATATTCGGATATTTAGACTGCAATTTCAATGTTTTTGTAAAAATGTCTGCCAAAAATCCAATTTTCAGTTTTTTTTCCTTCGTTCAAGTTCTTAGTTAAAGATTGAAATAAAACACGTTTTTTCACTTTAGATGATCCTTTTATCCTGAAGGGGAGCATATTTTTTCCGGAATCACCGGAAATGGCGTGGCAATGGCCGAGTTTAAAATATTCCAAAAATTTCAGAATTTCTTTCTTAATAGTGTATATTTGTAATAATAAAAAATTTAATAAAATATTTAATTTTTTATATGAGAAAAAAATTTTCGAAAAAAGGCTGTTTTTTAACCGAGGAAACCCATATAAACGCTTAAAAAATTAATTTTAACTTAATATGAACAGATTTGCTTAGAAATGTTTAAAAAAATGTTTTCAAAAGCATTTTTAAACAAAGAAAAATATTTAATTTTATAAATGTTAGAAGAAACCTTAAAAGTGCACATTTTTGCTACAAGAAGCGTTTCTACCTTTATGTTTTCTATCAAAGCAGCTTCATAGAATTTATTCTGATATTTGTATAAGCTAAAAAATTGCAAATTTTTTGTACTGTTAATTTACATACATATGTTTCCCAAAAAAAATTTTATATTTGCAGTAATAAACAAATATATACATAGATTTTTTATTGCGCTCCTTGTGTGCTGCTTCCCACATTCTAATGCGTCATAATACGCCTTACTATTTCTGCACCATTTCCTGCCTCAATTTCATTACTCGCTCTCATATTTAATCTTACTGCACAGCTGATTGCTCACATAAATCATACGACTATGACTTTGATATATTTCCTTACACTTTTTCTGCCTGACGAAACATACATTTAGGCGTGCAATCAACGTGGCAACTCATTTTACATGCAGACAACGTGCCAACGAGTCATTGATTGTGGTTGCGTGCAAATAACCGTGGCGCGCCCTAAGACGTGTTTATAAATTATTTATCGATGATTTGTGCACACTCGCACAAACACACACACACACAAGCACATGCATATTTACAACTTCATATATTTGACGTGTCAAACAGCGCAAATTGGCAGCGCGCCGCAGGCAGCATTTTCATATATGTATATAATGTAGCTAAGTGCTACAGCTCATCACTGACAGCGGGAGCGACTGTCACCTTCTTCAAATATAACACACACACACACATAAGCTCCCGTGAACCCCACCGCTCTTAACAGCGTTAGCAGTCATATTACTCGAGTGACTTTTCTGCCGCTGATTTTGTTGGCTGCCTTCGTATCACTGAAATGAAGTCTTAATCAAATTTGTCTGCCGGTTACATTATCGCCGCTCAACCTCTTTGTTAAAACTTATGTACAAGTGACTGAAAGACGCACACATAGAGAGCAATCACTTTAAGGCATATTTATTTCGATGATTAATAACATAAATATATTTTTTTTTGGCATATTAGCGGAGGGTTCATAAAAGTTATGGTACGGAAGCGTGCATATCGGAGTAGAGAAAGGTATCCAAATATATAAACTGTCCAACAAACATAGATTCTTAATAATACTTGAGGATATTTTGCCACATATTAAAATTGCGATGAGTCCGTTTATTTTCTAGCTCCCAAGGGGGGATTGTACTCAATGGCGAGTCTAGATTATACTTTGAGTTGGGAATATGCAGAATAAAAATTTTCGCAATATTTCTTCACCTAAAATACCAAAGACGTATCAGCAAAAATTAAAATTGAGCTTTTCATTTCTTATGCATAAAATTGTATGCTTCCGCTAACCGATATAACCAATATATAACCGATGTAACAAAATATATAACCGATATATAACCACTTCATAACTCAAAAAATTTTTTGAATCAGAGTGGTTTCTATTATGTCATTTTTCCTTCGCCTGCAAACTTATGAAAAGTGATGGTAAACTTTTTTTTTGCATTTTAGGTCACGATATGAAAAATCATCTCACTCTGGGCCTAGCGATTGCTGAGCGACAACATATTTGAACGAAATTAAGTAGAGAGAAATTTAAGCTTTCAATATCCATGTACTAGGAATAACTAATAAATAGATACATAGAAGAGAGAGAGAGAGAGAGTGATAGGGACTATAGACCAAAGGCCTAACCCCGGTCTAACTCCGAAAAGGAAAACAACATTTCTTTGGTTAGGTTAGGTCAAGTTACGTTATAAGGTCGATCCTAACAGGGACCTTACTTGGACACTTATAACGTCGGTGCATTGGAGTACCTAAAACTCATATAAAATTGATCATATAGGACTCCTATAAAAATGATCATGAAGAACTCCTCTAAAATTGAACATAAAGGGTCACATGAATCGCTAAAGTACTTTAAACCTATCACAAATTTGTTGAGACGACTAATATCAGTTTCTGCCAGGTCTCCTAGTTCATCGAACGTACAACTGCGGGCTGTTTCAACCTCAGTCTTGTAAGGGTTAGACAAAGCAGGGGGAAGCGCCTAGATATAGTAGAAGAGAGAAACTCTGACTACTACGTGAACTAGATATAACTGATAAATAGACAGAGAGAAATAGTGAAAGAAGGCAAGAACTTTTGGAACTATGAAACAATAGTTACGATAAGCATGAGCAAGATGTTTCCATAAATTTGGTTTATCAGTTTGATTGCTTTGATTTTATTCAAGCAGCATTCTGCGTTGCAATTTCTTTCCAAGCATTTCCAGCATATTTAAGCTGATGCTTTTTGTATTTTTTTGTCTTTGAAGCAGGTAGTTCTAAGAAAAATAAGCTTGGACATACATATGTACATACAGCGGAGGCACAGAGGCTCAACCAAGTCTACTAAACTCTATATTGATGCTGATATTCCGTTACTAAATTTGTAAGCTTCTAATGACGTGGAGCCACATCTGAGGTTGAATTTTCGTCTTGAATTCGATACACGAAAGGATGTATCCACATAAGTTCGAAGTTGTGCAACTCAAAAGACCAATCTGAGTTGGTCTGTAGAATTAAAAATTCAAGTAGATATGCTAGAAATCACTCCACTACCTTCATATGCCAATATTATGATTAGAAAGAGTTTAAATGTTTTCAAGAATTTTTTCTTCGTATGAATCGGGATTTTGTTCGATTTATTTACTAGAACGAACCATAAACTAAAAGAGTTAAATCAGAATAATTCTAATATAAATTCCTAAAATTCCTCAAAAATACTAATTAAAGTTTTCAATCCCAAACATAGACCCTCACACACCACATCTTAACCCTTTTAGTCCACTGTGAGTCATAAGACAACGCAACAACTCATCAGCTTTCCTCAAACTCTAAAATTTAACTGTATCAAATTTTCCAATTTTGTTGTTGCTGGCCTTCAACTGTATTTATATCGTTAATATTTATGTCACACAGCACTTTCATTAAGTGCCCTAGCCTTGCCTAAAAATGCCACAAATAAGCACACTGTGTTAGCAGCAAGTCAAATACTTCAAATGGCTAAGCATACTTTTCAGCGCGCTCAGCTGTTGCGAAATACTGCCTGCGCTGCTGCTGCTGCTATGAACTGTCCTTCAACTATTTACTTACTTCTGCCAACACTCGGCGGTCACTTTATGCGCAAGTTTGCCTGCAGAAGGCCATCAATCATTAATGTGTACAATTTTCTTCTTTTTTTTGCTAATACAACTAGTGCGCGATGACTAGTTGCCTACTTTTCGGCGTTGCATCGATTTCTTGGCTTGTGCGCTGCATATGTTATACATATGGTTGTGGTTTCAGGTTTTTTTTTGGAGATTTTTCATTTGTATTTCTTGGTAGTTATAAATTTAAAACACATAAGCCTGAATGTAGGCTACATAAAATTATATTTAAGCATTTTTATGTGTTTTTTTTATATTTTTATGATACACTTTTTTTCTTTTTATCTTTATATCTTTAATTTCCTGAATAATTTATTTTTTAAGATTTCGCACTGCACGTCAAAGTGACTAATTCTTAGCATGACTGTTTCTTAGTTCTCTGCTTTAGCATTCGTTTTTTTTAATATTTTTCTTCGTATTCGTATTCGCTTTGACGTTCGCGTGCTTAACGCTGTGTGTGCGTAGTACACCGCCGTACTTCCGCGCTTGTTTTGCTTCGTCAGCTGCGGCACAAACCCGCACGCTTTCACTTGCCACACAAACCGTACGCGTCAATTTTATATGAACGACTGAATCGCTCGTCACACGCAACCCGTTGGTTTTATGCGGCGTATGAATTTTCCGCGTACGGCCGTGCTTCGTGTCGCCTTGTTATGGCGGTGGCTGTGGAAATATCCCTACATTTCATTCGCCGCGCATGCGCCTCAGCGGCTGCTTCACCATTCGGTTCACTTTCGCTTGCATTCCACTGTAGACTGGAGTGTTGATTTGGAGACTTTTCGACGTTCGTATTAGCCTTGTAGCTATATTCAATTTATTGTTGTCCACATCGCCGGCTTCCCATGCTGTAAGGTCGTTTACTTTACGTGCATGTATGGTTTTGGAAATAGTGTTTTCAGTCTTGTTGCTGACGCAGTGTTGCATGCAACTTAGCGGCAAATTTCGGCTTGTGTGGTTATGTGAAACTTCAATACACTGCAGTTTGCATTCTTGTGTGGTGACATTGTAAGGATTAGTTATCTGCATGACATAATGTTGTTTCTCTGTTCTTCGTTTTTTTGCCTCCAAGTACGAGTTACTTTTTCAGCCTTACTGACAGCATCTTTAGCAATAGAATTACGTAAACAATGACGTTTACATTATTCATACAAAAGAAGAGTGGGCCACTTTGTCGAGACAAATACTGTTATGTCTGTTTTATTGCTTTTCTGGACATTCGAATATTATTTTATCCTTTTTATGGCATACAAATTTCGTATACTTATAAGGCACTTGTGATTTCTTTTATCATAATATGAGCACAGAATCGTTATAACAGCTTTTGTGGGTTCACTTGAAGTTGATAATATCATTTGCGCCTTAATGTAGGCAACGTTCTTAAAAATTTATTTGCGCTTGAAGGTAGGCAACGTTTTCAAAATCACCAAAATAGCTATAAAAAAATTAATTTATTTTCAGCAGCTGCTTTACTTGCTTTCCTCTTTTGATTATTTTTCACAAATGATAACGCCGTTAGCGCCTAAACGTAGGCAACATTTAAAAAACTTACATTTGCGCCTGAAAATAGTTGTACACCAAAATTTATTTGGACTTAGCAATCTGTTCCTGCTTTCTAAATAAAGAAAAAAAATTTAGGTTAAGACACACACACGGTGATGTCCACTCCACGTTACTATTTAACTTCTATATTTCGAAACTCGCTCAACCATCAGACGGAATTTGCCACATCTCATATGTAGATGACTGTACCATATTGACGTCAGGAATGGAATCGATAGCATATGTTCGCAAGAAAGCATCTATCTCTTCAATTATTCTCACGCTTCTCTGTAGGGAACTTGACATTCTCACCCACTAAATTCAACCATATATACTAACTGGGAAAAGGAGTACAGACTCGATTTTAATATCAGAATCAAAATTCCGACTGTCAACCTATCTATGTTTCTTCACTACTCGTACGACCGCGATTATGGCATTACCAAAGTAGGCAGGGACAAAGAAATTTTGTTGGCAACATAAAAAGTAATCGGCCGGTCCCTCATAAACTACGTGGCATCGATATAGTCGCCTTGATGAGGTGAAACGCAAACGAAGAAGTTTCAAACTCATCCCTGCAGTCATCTGCTTGAAGCGGAGCCGACTCGTAGGAACATCAAGAAGTCTTTCCTTGATTACGGCGACGACATCGAACAGTACGCCAACCAGACTACGGACGCAACAAACTTTAGACATGCACTGAGCGCCATTCACTGCAGAGTCATTAAAACCCACACCAAAGGAACTACTTGGAGTCAAACCACCACTCATTGCAGACGGAGAGCTGGGATTGCACCGAGAATCTAGATTAAGCCTTTCGGAGGTTAAACTTCAACTTTTCCAGAATCGCCTCCGACATAGCAGATATATGTCCCCGCATGAGAGCGAGGAAAGTTTCTTCTTCTATTTTAACCCCCGTGGGTCTTAAACAAATATGAACTTCTGGAAAGAGTCCTCAACTGAAAATAACTAGTTTAATTGTGTGACCTTGGTAAACATCTTTTAGTGCTCAAATGGACATTGGTTTCAGGTTCTTATTAAAGAAAGAGATCAAGCTTAAGAGGTATTATGAATTTAAGGTATTTTTATATTTAATTTGGCTTCCATCTGGGAGCAACTTTTGCGCGAGATTATTACTCAGATATAGAGTTTTTAAGTGTTAAGTTATTTTAATTATTCTACCGCTGAAGAAAAATGTTGTCAAAAAGAACTCATAAACATTAAAAAGTCTTTCAAGCTTAACCCTTAAGTCCATCCCGCGGTATCCGAAACCAATACTTTTTGTAAGCAAGATGTATAAAAACTTTCCTGCCCAACATCTCTTCGGCAATACATATCCCGAAATTTGTTATAAAAAATATTTTAAATATCGACTAAATGCATTAATGTATTAATATACCGTTTCAAGGCTTAATGTAAAGTTAAATGAAGTGTGGACTTCGTTAATTTATTTAATGTTTATGGTTTTAAATTCAGTGACTTCTAAAGTGTCTCAACCTAACCAAATTTAGAATTTAACAAACATTCTTTCATTCAGACATTATTAATTTTCGATTTCTCAGGCCAACTGGTATCAGTAACATCCATTGTAAGTCCTTACATCATACAATGACTAAAGGGAACTGAAAAATTTACCAAAAATCGAGACAAACAATGCGATGAACCAACAAACAGCAGAATTTTTAACAAGCATTTGAACAGCTGTGCAGCTCAGCGCAACAACCAATATTGCCAGCTGGTTTGGAATCCTATTTGTGTATTTGCATTAAGCTGCATGCACCTTACATACAAATGTACATATGTATCCTTGTCTATGCTATCTACGGTGTTGACTTGCTGTTAACTTGCAGGTGGCAAAGAGGAGCATATATGTCTTTCGCATGATATTTGCACAGATTGTGAACATTTGCCTATTTATTCACTATATATTTTTCAGTGATCATTTTTACTGAGAAAGTTTTGTTTTTTGTAAACTTTTTTTACCCTGACTACTGGCTTCCATTTGATAATTCCAATTTTTGTTCAATCTTTGTTTACCGTTAGGCCAACGGGTGCATTTCAATCAAACTGAAATTGATGCCGAGCAACTGCAGCAAACAAAAATAAAATTTAGCTTTCGGACGATTCCTTTACATATACATACATATACGAATATACATTTATACAAACAGTTAGGTATAAGAGCACAAACATAGGTGCCTATATCTGCGTGCAAGTGTGTGAGTAGTTGCATTCAACACTCATACATTCGTCAAGCATTGTCCAGTGGGCAAACAACTGATGAATTTCCAGTATTTTGATTGGATTTTTTCCGAAAACCCAATTCGAGTTTCCACACGTTGTTTGTGTGTTTAACTAAGCACAAAATAGGAGTATGGTAAATTTGTTCGACCTTCTTCGATGGGGACACATAGAAAAATGTTTACCTAACGCTTTCATATGAGTTGTGTAGTATCGACGTCTGTAGGATAAGGATATGGATAAATATGTATAAGAATATAAATATATAAGGATATGGATATAAGAGGATAAGGACATATAGATATGATATGGATATAAGGACAAGGATAAAGATAAGGAAAAAGATATAAGTTAAAAATAATAGGATAAGGATAATGGTAAGGATAAGAATAAGGATAAAGATAAAAATAAAGATAAAGAAAGAGTAAGGATAAGGATAATAACGAGGACAAGGACAATGACAATGATAAGGATAAGGACAAGGATAAGGATAAGGATAATGATAAGGATAAGGAAAAAAAATAAGAATAAGGATAGGAATAAGGATAAGGAATAGGATAAGGAATAGGATAAGAATAAGGATAAGAATAAGGACAAGGATAAAGATAAAGAAAAAGATAAGGATAAAGATAAAGATAAGGTTAAGGTTAAGGATAAGGATATGATAAGGATATGGATATAGATAAGGATAAGGACAAGGATAAGAATAAGGATAAATGTAAAGATAAATGTAAAGATATACATAGGTGAAGATAAAGGTGAAGATGAAGAATAAAAATTAAGATAAAGATGAAGATAAAAATAAAAATGAAGATAAAGATGAAGTTAAAGATATATCTATATAAAAATAAAGATAGCGTGTAAGACAAAGATGATGATAATGATAAATAGTAATAAAGAAAAAGAGTATAGAAGACTAAAAGAAGTGAAACTAACGTATATTTTCCCCAAAACTTTTTTTTCGCAAAATACCCACCGTAAAAAAAGAAGTCAGAAATTACAAAAAAAAATCGACAACAAAAAGTTTGTATATAATTGCGAAATTGCATAAATCTTGTTTTAATAAACACTTTTGGTCACAACGCAGCCCGAATGGTGCCAGCTGGCCAACAGTAACTTCAGGCTTCACAAACGATTATTTTGGCAAAAAAAAAGTGAAACTCTGACCGCAACTAATAAAATTCACAGCGGACCCTTAAACCTAAAATAATAATTTTCTGCGTAAACAATTTGAATCCCGTTATAAATAGAAGAACCATTCAAAAAGCATAACAAACACAAATGCCTAAGAAATGTGGTAAATTTAATGGGACTTTGAAAAGTTTGTAAGTTTGTAGGAAAGTAACGAAGAAAGCGCTCACAAAGTGTTTGCTTGAAAAAAGGAAGACCGAAATGTCTGGCATCAGCTGTTGATAAGTAGTATTTGTTTGCGCCGCAAGATATGCAATATACACACTTATGAGCTATGCGAACAAAAACAAATAGAAAAAAGAACAAATTCAAAAAGTGAAATAACAAAAACTACGAAAGCTCGGACGCAGAGCAAGGGAAATGTAAAAGAGATCAGCAAGTGAAACCGTAAAGTCAAAAAGCAAATAGGCAAATTATGTCGGCACACACAAATTCGACTTATAAGAATATAAGCCAATGCAAATCTGTGACACGTGACGTCTGTTCCGTAGGTACAACAAAAAATAAGAGATGATGACGCACACAAAAAGCGGAAAAGAAATTATGTGAAAAAAGACAGACGAAAAAGCTTGCAAAAAAGTGTCTAAGGTAACAAACAACACAAACTTTACTTTTTGATTTCACTTTGCCCTTGTAACTCAACAACTTTCTAGTAGCGCGCCTGAAAGTATGCTTAGCAACAAAATTTTTCCTGCCACAAATTATTAATACTGATTTTTTCTTATCTTCTGCGCTTTGCTTTGCGAGTGTTTGAAGTGTCGGTCATTGTATTAACGCAAAAATCATTATAAGAAAATTATTACTAAACAAAAGCCATAACAAACTGATGTTACACGCCCTTTTTCCTCGAAGCCATAATTTTCTGCGCAACGGACAAGTGCGAAAGTTTGCATTTTATTATAGATTATTTGCTTTGTGTTGCGAAAAGGTTGCTTAAAAAACTGCTAAACTTTTCCAATTAGCGCCACAAAGTAGGCAACTAAGAACGATGATACGAAAGGCAGCAAAATTGTGAAAGAGAAGTGAGTGAATAGGCAACTTAGAAGTATCGTGTGAAAGCAAGCACAGTTATAAACGCGAAAGAGACCAAATAACGAGAAAAAATCCGCTTGAGCTTTGAGAATAGAACACGGAAACAATTTGCGTGATTAAAATGATTTCGAGAAATGGAGAGCATTCTTTTTAGTGGATTGAAAGAACTGCTTTTGCGTAGTTGAGATGCAAACATTTAATAATTAGTAAAAATTCTGCCTATATATAGGCTAATATAAAAATTAATAATAAAAAATACTGCCTATAATAAGGCGCTATTGCAAATTTCGCGCATGTTCATTTAACCGTTATATAGTAAGTGTTAAAACACTAATAATCTATTAATTTTTGAGTATTTTTCAATATAGTTAAAAATTTTGCCTACATTTAGGCTTACAACAAAAACTATACCGTTGATGTTCAAGCCCTAGTTATTAGAGACGTCCAGATTACGAGTTAAATTGCATGTTCGAGAAACATAGGTTTAGAATTTAGAAAAAAGTTGCCTACATCTAGGCTAATATACAAAAGAAACACCAAAACCGTTGCCAACAACTAGGCGTTTATGCAAATTTCGCACATGTGCTTTAAATCGTGATATTGAAAATTTAAAAACGCACGTAATCTATTAATTTTTGAGCATCTTACATAATAATAAAAAAGGTTGCCTACATTTAGGCTGGTAATAAAAACTATGCCTTGCTGTTCGGCGTTTTTTGCTTGCTTTTTCACTTTGTCTTCACTTTATTCTTTCTCACTTTAATCTTTAAAATGATTACGAGAAATCGAAGGTATTCATAACAACAGCCTGGGAAAATTGCTTTTGGGGAGATGGACTATGTTAACTATACACACATTTTTAAGCCCTAATTGAAACAGATGCCCATATTTCGAGTAAGATGGCATGCTTGAGTTGCAAGTGATTAGTAATTAGTAAAAAGTTGCCTAAATCTAGGCTAATAAACAAAATAAACACCAAAAATGTTGCCTACATCTAGGCGCTTATGCAAATTTCGCACATGTGCTTTAAATGGTGATATTGAAAATTTAAAAACACTCAAAATCTATTAATTTTTGTGCATTTTGCATAACAATAAAATATGTTGCCTACATTTAGGCTTGTAATAAAAATTATAGATTGACGTTCAGCATGTTTTCCTTCTTTCCAACTTCTTCTACGACTTATGCTTTCCTCCTCTTACTTCTTTTGTGTGCTAGAGTTAAAAAATGTTTTCACTTTTTATTACTATATCTTTTCTACTTACTATTGCGGCCAAACAAGCAACACTTGAGAGCGCAGCAAAGTTTCATGGCAAAATAATGCCTTTTTGTTATTTAATAAATTAAAACTTTATGCAAATAACACGTCGTAGCAAAAGCGGAGCCGCAGCAAAGGCAAGGTAACAAAAAACATTACAACGACAAGCCAGCAAGAAGGTCAAGCCGAAGCGGAAGTTTGCAAAAATAATAAAAGGTGCCAAAACTCAAAGCAAAAAGGTGGCCTGTAAGTTAGCAAATATAACAAGGTAGTCAATTTCTTAAAACTACAACAACAATAACAACACAACGCATCACAACAACTACAAAAACCTGTCGCAACGCTGTACTTTTAATATTAAATATTGTTTCTCGACTTTTTTCTTTATTATTTCTTCTTTTATTTCGCTCGCTCTTGTTGCGGCTTTTTAAGCGTTACCGCTTTGCTGGGTCGCCAAGGGCAAACGCTCACAGGCGTAATTATTGCAAAGTTTTTACTGCAGCAATCTGCTACGCTTATTGGTTAGCGGAAGCGAGTGAGAGTATGCGAAAGCGCGCGCTGACCACGGAATATGGGCTGAAAACCGAAGCAAAAATCAGCAACTTTCGCCAAACTACTTGCGTGCTGCCGAAGCAGGTTTGTATGCAGGTAGCTCACGCATATTTAATTTACCGCTTAACTACGCAAAGTGCCGATGGACAGCTGGAAATGTGGCTGGCAAAGTTGTAGCGAAATTAAAAATGCGCAAGCAACTTCGAGGAAATGGGAGAAAATGTTGAGCCGCTTAAGCTGTAAGTGTATTTACATAAACAAGTATGTATTTTTGTAGTTTATTTTTAAAATTATCTGCGCTCCATCACAACTCTAACGTATTGAGGCAGAAGTGCCGCAAGCAGCAGCCAATATTGCTGGAAATTATTTTTGTTTGAGTAATACATTTTGTTGTGCAAACTTTGGCACAACTTTCGATGATTGATTAAGCTTTGAGAGAGCATTATTCGTTATTGAAAAAGAAAGTTTACATTATTAATAAGCAAGCTTTCGTCAAAATGTTTTATGGTGTGCTCAAGGTCGCATCAACTGCGTGGTTGCTTTACAGGTTTTTTATGGAAATGAAATGTTTGAAAATGAAAAAAATATATATAAATATATATATATATTCTTTATAGAAATGAGAAGTCAGCTGAAATGAAGGATAAAGTTATCTGAGCGCCCTTCATTTGAGAATGGGCAGAAACGATTCTTCTGTATATGGCTCAAGAAGCTCACGACTTTCGGCCTTAGACCAAGTATCCTCTGCGTAGCCAAAAAACATCCGTTTGAAGGCGAGCTAGAGTAAGCTCCCCAGGCTTGTGCGCTGGATTAGGGAACCGAGGCATAAAAACAACACTACCAATGAAAGCAAGAAACCAGCTTCGAATGAGAGACCCCTCTTTTGATGACGACCATGGCAAACGAAATAAGGACTACGATTTGAGGGCATGCACCTGGAATGTCCGGTCCCTCAATTGGGAAGGTGCCGCTGCCCAGCTGGTCAATGTCCTCATAAGAGTAAAGACTGACGTCGGCGTCCAAAAAGTGTGATGGACGGGACAAGGGCTGACACAAGTGGGTCCTTGTAGCGTTTACCACAGCGGCTATATAAAGAAACGCAAATTCAGTGTGGTCGGAAAGAGACTCCATCGCCTGATATTCATCCAGTGGATCAACTTCTAATCCGCACCTAAGCGAAGATCTTCAACATATCGCTGATTTGCGCCCAGGCCCCGACGGAAAAAAAGGACGATGAGGCCGAGGATGCCTTCTATGAGCGCTTAGAGCGCACCTATGGGAGCTATCCTGCCTCAATGTCAAAATCGTGCTTGACAATTTTAACGCAGGCTGGGGAAAGAAGGTATCTTTGGCACAAAGATCGACAACGGTCGGTGAATTCAGCCTCCATGATGAAACATTCCCAAATAGGTCAAGGCTGATCGACTTCGCCAGGGCCCTGAAATAAGATTCCTTAACATTGACTTGAACCACCATCTTGTTGCAGCCAAGATTCGCACCCGCCTCCGCGCAGCAAAAAACGCACGTCAAGAAACACAAGGAGGATTCGACGTCGAGAAGCTGCAATCACAACAGACGGCCGAACGATTTTCTACTCGACTTGCACTCCTGCTTTCTGAGAGCACTCGTCAACAATTCGGTATTTTCGGACGATGGTACGATGAGGAGTGCCGTGTCGCAGTGGAGAGAAAGCAGACTGTCTACCTTGGAACGTTGCAATCGACCACAACGCGTGCGGGATGGGATAGATACCGAGAGTTGAAGAGGGAAGCGAGACGCATTTGCAGACACAAAAAGAAAGAGGCCGAAATGCGTGAGTATGAAGAGCTTGACGAGCTGGCCGACAGAGGTAATGCTCGAAAATTCTACGAAAAGATGCGGCGTCTAACAGAACGTTTCAAGGCCGTAGCATACTCTTTTAAAACCCCCAAAGGTGATCTAGTCACCGATGCCCAGAGCATACTTAAATTATGGAGGGAACACTTCTCGAGCCTGCTGAATGGCAGTGAAAATACAACGCCAAGAGAAGGCGAACCCGATTCCCCAATCGATGACGATGGAGCAGACGTTCGAATAGCCTGAGGAACAACAAAGCGGCGGGGGCCGATGGATTGCCGGCTGAGCTATTCAAACACGGCGGCGAAGAACTGATAAGGAATAGTTCGTGTATAAAAATAGATGGACAGAAAATCAGAAAGTGACTCAGCTCCCCAAGCTATTCATTTCTAAATAAAACTTACAAGATCTCCGACGTTGCCTTCATTGTGCGGCAAATATCACACATTTTCCAAGTAAACAATAAAATTTATGAAAAAGTGAGCCTGCTTTTACCATTAAAGCATATACAATTGAATAATCTTCCGCTGCACTTTGAGCTCAACTTTTTTATTTGAAAAGTTAAGTCATTTTAACAATAACTGCATAACGATATCTTCAGCGCACACAAATTCACGAGAAACACTGCAAAAAGAAGCAGCATTTGAAATTCATTTGAATAGCTCTTGTAATGCGCCATAAAGTATGCAGCACTTTTTTGCCAAGCTCAGCAAAAACCATGAAATTCCTGCTCAAGTGCAAATCTAACAAGCAGACAAAGCATAGCCAGAGACAAATGCGGTGCAGTTAATAATTTCGTTATGCATAACATAACTCAAGGCGCGCGAGCAAGCATGCATATGAATAAGGGCGAAATTGTAGATAAAACACATTGCGACACAAAAGTTTGAAGTGACAGTTTCTATAAAAAAAAAAAAGTTTGAGTAAAGTTTAAAAAGATGTTTTAAAGCGTGCAAATGTAACGAACTGTGAAACGCCTTAAACTAGGCAATGAAAAATAAATATGTTTATTTATATTTAATAAATAAACCAAAGAGCATATTTTAGTATAACTCATTTTTCTTGCGTGAAAAATTATCTAAATGCATGTTAGAAATGCAGCCACTCAAGCGACCACAAAAGAAACTGCAAGCCGATAAACAATATAACTATGTGGCGCTTATTATTTTTCCTATGCCCACATACTAAACTATAAGTTACATTTATGCACACTACGCGCTTCTTTGGCTCATTGCGCCCTTTCAGAATTGCCACTTGCCACTTGTCTTTGCGGCAGTTGCATGCCGCATTGTGCAGAAGTACCACTTACCACATGACATAAGCGTGGAAATTGAGTATGAATGGTGGCACAAGTGTCAGTTGAAGTAGTTGCAGCCAAGCAGACAAGAAAACAAGCACGTGCCTCTCAATCTGTGGCCAACAAAGCGCACAAGCACACATGCTTATGCCTCGTAAAATGCCACACTGACAGGCTGCGAAAGTTATGTGCTGATAGTTTTCTCTAAAGGAAGTGAAAAACAGACATTGCATAACATACTTGGCAATGACATGATTTTAAGTGCTTTGGCATTGAATTTCAAGCGAGAGGAAATTGCCGGATATTTCGGAATAGACATACATATGTAAAAGCGCTGATGGTTTCTTAACATTTTAAGAGGCTTATTACTCAACTATGTTATCAAATCGCGAAATCTTAGGAATGTTTTGGCTTTTTTATACTCAAACAAAGCAATTTTATTCGTTGTGACTTATTAGGATTGTAAGAGAAGATTTGGAAGTAAATGGCATCCACTGATAATGCCTTAACCCTTCGCAGTTCTCAATGAAATGTAACCTCAGAGCAAAGTGTTTTGTGACAACGCATACCAAGTCATTGTGGAGAGGTTTTCCAATATGACACTGTGTCCAACACATCGGAAAAGCTAAACATAACCAACCACGCTGCAAGGGATCCAATGACTTTTTGGAGGTTGAAAAATGTGACCTTGCTGAGAGCGAAGAAAAGATCCCTGAACCTCTTACAAGGCCAGAAGAACTTTGCGACAACTGCTAGTCGACGAGCGCTTGCTTATTTGGACTGAGGTCAGTAGTGAACCACAAAAAGCTAATGGAGCTGCTCGTTCCCATTCCACGGTTATTGAGATTGAAGTATCTGTCCTAGCTAGCCCATCAGCCTTACAGTTTCCTGCCACACCGTTATGGCCAGCACCTAATCTAGCTAATAATATAGTAACGCGATGTTGGAGATAATGAGTCTAGACATCCTTTCGCTAGGCTTAAGTGCATACTCGTAGAACTCAAAGCAAATACCAGTGGTATGCTATGGGAGTAAATGATCAGCACTTCAGAACAGTAGATCTAAGTAGAATAATAATAATTTATGGCGGCAGCTTGGAAGACGCTGCAATCGTCATGGTGTCTAAAACTGAAGTTGATGGTAAGTTTCTGATAGTGTACTGCTTCCCAATCCTTCCCGCAAGCTTTAATCCATAAAAAATGCACATTGTGCCTCCTCTCAAGCGCATCCTTCCCTCATATACCTCCCTCAAAGGTATGTGAGCAGAGAAGCGATAGCCAAGACTAGGTTTGGCAAGCTGTTAATCCAATTTTTTTAGAGTAAGTCAAAATGTGCGAGGATTTATGAGTGTCCAGGTTCGCTGTCATCTATGGTAAGTACCCAGATTGTTTGAGTTTGATGGCAGCATTCACGGCATCACGATCACCTCTTCATTCGACGAGAATTTCTTCCAAGCGAGCATTCGTTTGAGATCTGTGTACAGAAAACAGTCACTAGGGCTAGATCTGGGTAATACTGTGGATGCGAAGGCAATTCAAAACCCAATTCATGTATTTTTCCATAATTTTCACTGACTTGTGAATCAATGCATTATCTTGATGAAAGAGCTCATTTTTCTTCAAATGCGACCCTTTTTCGGCGACTTCGTCCTTCAAGCGATCCAGTAATGCTACGCTGTTGCTGGTGCTTCTCTTTTCAAGGTAGTCAATAAAAATTATTCCATGCGCATACCAAAATACAGACGCCATACCCTTTCCAACCGACTGTTGCGTTTTTCATCCATTAGAGCGGGTTTATCGGCTGCAGTCCGCTCGAATGACTGTTGATTGGACCTCGAAGTGAAACAATGAACCCATGTTCCAACCATTGTCATATATCAACTCAAAAACTCGGGTTTATTACGCTTGATCATCTCCAAACACTGTTCCGAATCATCAACTCGTCTTTATTTTTGGGTAAGAGTGACCTCGCGCGGCACCCGCTTTGTTGTTTCTTGTACCAAAATATTCATGAATGATATAATATACACGGTCAGTTGATATCTTTTGAGTCTGCTATCTTGAACACCGTCACTTTACGGTCATCCAAAATTATTTTGTGAACCTTTTTTATCATATTATTTCACTCTCAAAACTTGCGCGATGACTTTTCAGCAATGTTGACTGCCACAGTAAGCAAACTGTTGTCACAAGTATGAATATTTGCATTGATTAAGCAGCTTATGACGAGTGCAATTCCTTTATGGTCATAAAAAGTATACAAAGAAAACCGTTTAGTATTAAGAGCCGCAACAAAAAACCGCAACGATTAACTGCAAGTTTGCCTCATACACATTTCTAGCTACTTACTGCTACAAAACTATAATTTCCAAGTTATGCAGCACAAAAACACTAATATTTTAACACACTGCCTGCAGCCAACAACAATGAAACGCACTACCCACAAAGACGATAACCAACTCGGACTCAACTAATGCCGCATAAATTTCCACAACTGCAACTGCTTGCGACATCAGCCGTCAAGCGTGGCTTTTCAGTAATAAAATTTGCTAGTTGTGCGCTCATTTCTTGACTTTTTACGACTCTTTCAGTGCTTTGTCATAATTTCCGGTATGCGCGGCTCAAGCGGCGGCATAGCGGTAGAGAATGTCGGAAATGTAGGCACATTATAAGCGAAAATCTACACATAGCCGAATATGTAAATTTTGCAAAACAGTCTGCCTTATTATCCACCACAAAGAGTTTGATGTGTGTTCTTTATGCCATACATTGGTACGTGAGCCTACAACTATGTTGCTTATACGCAACGGCGCACGAAAGCAATTTCATTGCGACTATTAAAGCAACACAGGCATGCTTAAGTGCACTCACATAACAATGTTCGTTTAGGTAGTGGTGGTAGTAAAGCAATGCGGGTAAGCGAAATTAATAAAAATTATGCCGGCTAAATGCACTTTAAAATAGCAAATGTCTACATTTGAGTTGGCACATGTGCGAGGAATCAAGAGTAATGCGCTTTCAGGTCGCTCTTGTGCTATGAGAGTGCATTGTAGCATGTAATGCGCTCAATTAAAGTGTAACTGCTTGTCGTAAGAGTATTTGCATATATACACATACATATACCTACATGCATGTATACATATTTGTATATTTGCGTGTTAGTGTACTTTGCCTTGAGTGCTGTCACTTAATGGCTGACTGATTGGGGATTTGTGGCATTTTAGGCGGCATAAAAATACACCATCTCACACGCAAACCTACACACACCAACTCACATGTGTATACTAATATGTATATATGTAGCTGTTTGTGGTGGCCACATTTGAGTGTGCTATAAAAGGATTTACTGAAGGGTCCTTTTCAGCGTTAAAAGTAAATTTTGTAAGCTTTTAATGTGCCGCCATTTTACTGCATGGATTTCTAGTGAGATTTTAGACAGCAGCGTATCGTTTTAGAAAAGACTATATAAAGACATTATAGGTGTATGCTATGGTGGTCCGATCTGAGCAATTTCTCCGCAGATTTTAGCAGTGCTTTGAGCAATACTCTATGCCAAATTTTATGACTATACCTTGTCAAATAAAAAAGCTTCCCATACAAAGACTTGAGCTGGATAGGTAAGTTTGTATGACAGCTACATGCTAAAGTCGTCCGATCAAAACAATTTTTTCAGAGATTTTAACTACGCTTTGACCAAAAATGTGTACCAAATTTCATGAAGATAAATTGCCAAATAAAAAAGTTTTCCATATAAGGAATTGCGTTTGCTCGGTTAGTTTGCACGATAGCTATATATTATAGTTGTCCGATATCGAAGGTGCCAGCAAATGAGCACCTCCTTGTTAAGAAAAGGACGTATGTAAGACTTCAAGTGGAAAGATTTCAAGAACTGGAACTTTTAGAAAATATTTCCGAAGCTTTATAAAACTGGTTGAAATTTAGAGTGCTTTTTTGGGCTGTATTGAAATATTAAAGTTGAAAAAAAAAATGTGAGGCTTTTTCTGAACTTTTTTGAAGTGAACCTACATTTTTTGTTGCCCCCGGCTACTATTTTTACAGGTCAGCGAGCTTTCAAGAGCTTTTCTGGAACTTCTAGAAAATTTTTTCGGAGTTTTATGGAACTGGTTGAAATTTAGAACCCTTTTTTGGGCTGTTTTCAAATATTGTGTTGTTAGAATATTTCACGCTAATTTCACGGTTGCTTAGATGGAATTACTGAAATGTATTACTTTATTTTAAGGCTCTTTAAAGCTTCAAAATAAAACGATATTTATAATTTGGCGAGCTTTTGAGAGCTTTCTAGTTCGCATTAGAGAGCTTTTCCTAGCTTTGTAGAATTGGTTTGAGTTTGGTGATCTCTCAAGTTTCAAAGAAAAATGTTAGGTTTCCTCTGAACTTTTTTGAACAGATTAGGCAATAAATTGTGATTTAAAATCGTTATGGAAAGCTTATGACTTTATTTCCGGCACTATTTGGCTTATTCAATTAATCGCCGACAGTTATATTTTCAAACTATAACAAGGTAATGATATTTTGTTCTTTTTAGCACAATGGACACATAAATAGCACACTTGGTCATCAAATAAGAAAACAGTTATTTATTCCTTATTCCTTAGGTTTATCACTTACGGATTTAAAGAGGAATGCGTTTTATTTTAAAAATTATTCACTTTAATATAACTATAACACTGAAACAATAAATATTTTATTATTGCCAAAAAAAGACGAAAACATCAATATCCTATATGACAGCTTGGACACATAAATAGCACAATCTGAAAAGGGGCTTAAAAAAAGGTACAAAAATTTATAAAAATTATTAAAAAATTGCAAAAGATTGTTCATTTCGTTAGTATTTTGTACAATATCCATCATTTTTAAGCATCCGCTCACATCTTTTCTGCATGCTGTCCACCAGTTCTTGATATCGTTCCTTTGGGATTGAATACCAAGGCTCCTCAATTCCAGCCCATAAATCATCAAAATTTTTGAATTTTTTGCTTGCTATTTTGAACTTTATATCAATTCATAAATTTTCTATTGGTTTCAGGTTTGGGTTTTGCGCAGGCCACTCATAAATTTTAAATTTTTTATTGCCGAGATCATACTTTACTATCCTTTGCGGTGTGTTTCGGATCATTGTCTTGCATAAATGTCCAGTTTATGGGCATGGATTGAAATACATTTTATTTTTCAGTATATCCAAATACTAAAACTGGTCCATTTTACCACTTATTCGAACAATTGGCACGATGCCATGCCATGAAAACACGCCCCGGACCATGATACTTCCACAGCCATACTTAATGGTTTTTTTGGTATACCTAGGTTTAAGGGATTGACCTTGTGGACGACGTAAAAATGATTTTCCAACTGGAACCTTCCTATTTATCTTGGTTTTGTCGCTCAAAAACACGTTCTTCCAAAATTGTGCTGGTTTGTCTCCGTGGGCCTTTCCAAATGCCAGTCGAATTTTGATGTGGCGTTTTGACAGGAGTGGTTTCTTGCTGGTAATTTGTCCAAAAAGTTGAGATAAGTTGAGTCGTCTTCCTACAAGCTTTCTGGACACGTCCACACCATATTCGTCATTAATTTCGATCATAATTTCTCTGGTTGGCTTAAAAGGATCCGCTTTGCTCTTCCGTACTATGTATTTGTCAACACAAATATCGGATTTACGTGGTCCTGGTTTTCTTGGTATCTTTTTATTGACACAAGGTGGGTCTGTTTTGTTGCATAAAGAGCATTTTATAACATTTTTGGAGAGCAATATATTATTTTAGCAATTTTGACAGGATCTTTTCCTTTTTTGCTCATATTGGATATAAGGACTCCCTTTTCCGGCGTGGAATGTTTTTTTCCTTCTCATTTTAACGAAATATCGATGAAATAATTATATATTCGCAGAATTAAATTAAAAATATGCGAGAACCTCACACAAAATTAAAAAAAAAGTACGAACTTAAAAATGTGCTATTTATGTGTCCACCTCAAATCAACACTATACGCAATAAAATTGTCGCGTACAAAATTTAATAGAAAATAAACAGTATTTTTATGCAGGGAAATGAGCCTCATAATAGTGACAAGTAGATACATACCAAATTTTTATTGTTCAGCTACTTTAGGATTAAAAAAAATTAGAATTAATATGGGATTCAGATGTGTGCTATTTATGTGTCCATTTCTCTGATGTGACCTACATTAGAAAAGACTTCTCCCCTCAGCAGGCACTCAAAACCATCAGCAAGCTCCTAGCGACTGTAGCCAGGACGTTCATTGTAAACTATATGAGTAACAAATATTTGTATATATAAATATAAATATAAATATTATTTTCAATGATGCTAGTTATTCGTCTGTATATAACTGAATTTATTTGCGACGCAATTATGTATTTATATATGTATGCGGTGGTAAATGATATGTTGTAAGATTAATTATACTATTTGTGATTAATAGTCTAACGAGCTGTATCCAAAGCCGCAAGGAATTCGCTCGTTATACACGTCCAGTCCAAATGAACGAAAACCAACCTGTTTGATAGTACAGAGCAACGGAAGCTTAGATAAATGATATATACATACATACATATGTATATATACCGAAATAATTATAGAAAACCAGCTGACATATACCATTATACAGCATTTTGTACTTCAGTGAATCCAAGTCCATCAGCTGAAAGAGCATTGGTCACCTACAGAGCGTAGAAATGGATTATTGTTTAGCATGTTGGAAAAATTATTGTAGCAGGGTGTGGGAAACTATGCGTAGGAGCAAGAAGATATTTATTTAATATCATATTTACACGTCAGAGTTTCACAATGAGACTACTAAAGGCCTAGGTGCGTCATTAGACATCCACTCTACCTACCTACACTTCTGAAGCTTGAATTGGGCAGTGCGGCTGCAATTAGTTAACAACAAATGTGGTTGAATTTATTTCATAGCCGCAGTATTGGTAGAGCGTAGAGAGAAATGCATACAGTTTGAAGAACTGACACAGGCAGCAGAATTCTAGATATCTATGAAAGGTGTGAAAGTGACTAAATGGTAAAGTAGAAGCAAGAAATGAGGTGAGGGAGGTTTGATAACATCCCAAAGTTTAACGTTTCTCCTTGTTTTCATTTTAACCACTTATCGTCTCTGTTAAACGGAATGGAAGAATTTGTATAGCTTGCGGAATAACGGTACTATAGAGTCTTGTGACGAAGAAGACCAAGTTATAATTTCAGAAGGTAATGAAGATCAGTTTTTGAGTAATGTTCTAAATGAAATCTTGGCTGAAGAAACAGCAGAGCCGGAAAACCCGCAAAACTCGGATCTTGAGGAACACAATTTTTCTTGTGGTACTTTGAAGAAAGAATAAAGCACTTAATCTCAAAAAAACTGAGTTCCTTGCATTTCTTTGGTACTAACCTATTTATGGGTTACCATCAACTTCCAAGTTAGCGACATTACTGAAGTACGTGTGCATACTTGGATATACCCGTAATATCCAAGACAATGTCCTGTAACAGATTCAACTCAATACTAAGATTGACAATTCAAAAATCCTGGAAACCAACAAAAATAGGCTATTCAAAAATCCAAGGAATTATCAGTTAACAAATCTATGATTCTTTTCAAGGGCAGAAGCTTCATCAAGCAATATTGCCCCATGTAACCAATTAAGCGTGCTTATAAATCATGGTGAAGTTCGGATCAATATGGCTATATTAAAAAGTTCCAAATATACCAAGGAAAGAACGAAACTGTAGAAGCACAGTACGAAGGATTTGGTCTCGGAGAGAGAGTGGTTTTGTGCCTCACAGAAGATAAGTGGAGCAAGAACAAGTATGTGCACTCTGACAATTATTTTATCTCCGTTAGACTCCTGGAGTTTCTCCAAAATCAGAAAGTGTTTGCATGTGTGAAAAGGACTTCCTTCAAACATGAAGCCAGAAAAGCAAGCGAAAAGAGACGAGTTGGATTCGCGATCAACAACGAAGGGAGTAATTGTTTATAATTTCCATGGCACTGAGCAAACTACAGTCAAGAGAAGGGACCAAAAAGGCCAGGAAATATATGTATGTTCAATGTACAACTGCCGTTAACGATTACAACTCATTCATGGAGTAGATCATACAGATCAACTGCGAAGTACCTACGGGATAGCCAGGCGATCTAAAAAATGGTGGCATAGATTGTTTTGGGGGCTTTTGGAATTAAGTTTCGTCAATTCTTATGTTTTATACCGTCAAATATTTGAAAAAGTCTGCTGGAATATAGAAGATGAGCTTGATCAACTAAGAGTTAAGTTTAGTCAAAAATTTTCTGGTTCGTAGCTTGCATAGGTTTCAAAGATCTTATGCTCCGCCCTCCTACAACTTCAGCAGCACCTAGCAGTAAGTTTATTTCTCCAACTGTATAAATATTTAATATATATACAAATATGTATATAGTAAAAGCATATTAATTTCAATAGCCTCAAGTAAATTTTCCAAGCCATGATATATAAATATGTATGTGATATGTGGTCATTATTTGTGACGTGGTCAGCTCGTGCATGTAGTTTGTCAGGTGAACCGGCGTTATTAACAAAGTAATGACAAAAGCAAGTCTACAATGCAGTAAGGCAAGACATGCGACAAACCAAAAATATGTAGATATAACTTGCTATTTGCATACATTTATACTTAGATATATACACGCCTACACGTAAATGTGTTAAAACTATTTATTCATTAGAGCTATCTGACACTGTCAGTTGTCAAGATAATATGCACACGTTATTGCTCATTTGCTTGCGACTGAATAGTTTAATAAGCAATTGTCACACACACCTACGCGCCTGCTTTGACAACGGCAAAGATAGTTGAGCATGCGGCTTTAATAGGTAAAGTGGCCTAAATTCAGTAATAAATATTTACTATGTTGGCTTTTAGTTAAGAAGAGAAGATATAATGCTGCGAGCAAAAAATAGTAAGACTTTTTTCATAGTTTTAAAATTCTTAATTTATGCTTCAAAATCTATGTCAACCTATTCAAAGTAATCCCTCATGGCCGCAGTAACCTTGTGTCAACGTTTTTTTCAATCCTCGAAACAGTTGTTAAAGACAATATTTCGACGAATGGGTTTTTGAAATTGAAAATAAAGAGTCTTACTATTTTTTGCCCACAGTAGTAGATTGTGCTCTCTTATACGAAAATATGCCTTAAAATCTTTTAATGTACAGAAACTAAGTGAATTTTCAGGTATTCTCAACTGAGCGCAAATTTTTATTTAGACTTACGTCGTTTTACAATTCACTCACATTTCAAGTATAGCATATATGAAACGATTTTTCGAAATAATTGAAATTTATTAGCTTGAAATGTGTAAATTTAGCTCGTTAACTCGATCTTGTCTAATTAAAATGTAAATAATTTAAATAACACTTAAACGATTTATTATATCTACAAATATTGACCCAAATGTGAAAGTGCAAATTAAGAAAATTTATTGCATTTACGACTTTTCGTTCGTTTGTAAGAGCAGAAGCTAATGACAAATATATAAATACATATTGCCTGCCATATTATTCTAATTATCCTTAGCCTAAACCATGATTAAATATCACGCTAATTATTAACTGCATATTTAAATTAGTGGTTAGCAAAGGCATGAATCAATCATACCAATATCTAGCTGGTTCTCAAACCAAGCTCAAATCAAATATGACCTGATATTTCTTTGTTTAAAATAAATTATGGAAAGCCGTAATAATGTCATCGGTAATTATAAGTAAGACGGGGCCATGAAGTTCACGCAAGTAAGGAAAGTTCTCTGATCGTCATTCACTTGAGAATGACCAGAAACGATTCTTTTACACATGGCTGAAGCAGCTCAAAACTTCGGGTGTTAGACCCAGTATCCTCTGGGTAGTCAACAAACATCCGTTTGAAGGCGAGCTAAAGTGAGAAGACAAAACACCACTCCTTTGGGTTGTGCGCTGGGTTTTGGGAGCCGCCATGTAAAAAACACCCAATGGAAAGAAGAAAATAGCCTCGGATGAGAGAACCCCTTTTGATAAACTCGGCTATAACGGCGTAACCGGTGTCCACGCCAATAAAGAAGAATATAATTAGAAAATTTTATGAAAAATCAGGGGTTTTAAGGCACTAATAAAAAAAACTACACGATTCCATGTAGTTGCTGCGAATATTAGTTGAAATATTTAGATATTCACCCGGCTAATACAAGTTATTTTTAATATCGTAGCGGTTATGTAATCCACGCTGAGGTGGTTAGGTTCACATTGGTTGTCATCTAAGACACTTGTCATCTAAGGACTTCCACCTGCTATATTATTCAGTATGGTTTCTAGAAACAGAGCTGCTCATTACGATTCTTTACCGGTAGCATATGAGCCTCACCATGCAGGTGGTCAATCGGGAACATCAAGCAGCATCAGCTGATAGTCCGCAGTGCGGTGTCTGCATTTCACTATATGCACTAGACCTGGTGCGACCAGCCGGTCGTTTGCCTTATATGTTGCCAGCAACGTTTCTTGCTTTTTTCCCCATGAGCTGCCGGCTAGCGACTTGAAGATTTTGTTGCGGTTCTGTTCTTTGCCAGTTATCGTGGTCGTGTGAGGAGTGAAAAAACGCTGATGCCGATTATTGCGGCTAAAATCTGTCTATCTATTGACAGTCGAAATTTTAATGATATCGACGCTAATGTTAAGTTCGAGCCTATATTTATTCGTCCAGTTGTGTCGTGTACTTATTTAGTGTGGGAGCGTGCCAAGCTCTCTACAGAGAGGAAGTGAGAAAGATCGGAGAGATAGCAATGCTTTTGAGCTTATGCCATCGACTTCGTAGAGCGATTTTGCATTTATCAGCGTAAGAGGTTATGTAGATTCCATCTGGTAGTTGAGGGATTTTCGAAATGAGGAAGTTAACGAGTTCTTTGGGCAAAGTCTCTGGTCAAAATATGGTAAGACTTAAAGAAGCGAGTTCTTCAAATATACTTATCACCTAATTCTATCCTCACGCACTGCATACTCAAAACTAGTTCTCAAAAAGAACCTTAGTTAAAGAGAGCCACATCTCGCTGTTATCGAATATCTATATATGGTAGTTATATGTTAAGGACCAGAGAGTATACATATGTGAAAGTTATACGTTAAGAATCGGAGAATGTCAGGTTTAACGACCTACTAAAGCCATGCGACTCCACAAAACTTAATTAAAGTTCCTTCACCTCGTCATTAGCAATCATAATAAAGTCATATAAACTCAAGCAAAAGTTGTGCAACAGCGCGCAGTGCGTCTAAATGCTTGGAAACTACATCCTCAGCTAAGTTCAACAACTCAGTATGAACAATTAAACAGCAAGACAAGAAAGTGAAAAATCAAATGAGCTCAAACCTTCCTCCTGACTTTACAGCACTTTAGCGCTCTTGTGCCTAGCTATTTACCCACACTTGAGTGCATATCCGTCTTCAAGCGAGTTAATTGCTGAGCATGAGCGGCTGCTGGAGGAGTTCATCATTACATGAATTAGAATTGTACAGCACTTGTGTGCAAAATTACATGCAAAAACAACAATGCCAACAGCAAAAAGAGCAAGCGAAATGACAACGTTAGTGTGTGCATGAAAATTCATGAATAATTGCACAAATCCGTTGCGGAAGGCAAGGCAAGACAGAAAATCTACCAGAGCGCAGCGAAAGCCACGCGGCAGTTGACTGCGAAAAATGTTCGTAGTGGAAAATTCAAATATGCGAGGAACAATTAAAAGTGCACAGGAAGCAAAGATGTAGGCAAGGAAATTGCAAAAAGTCAAACACTGAAATACTTTAACTGTTTAGGCGAATAAAGAGCAGAAGAAAAAAAGGAAAAAACGTTACTTTGCCTGCATCGAAGCTATAATACCCCTCACTGGGGCAATTTTCGTAGCATAAAAGGCTATCAAAAGAACTTTTCGCTATTCTAAAACGTCAGTTTGTATGGCAGCTGTATGCTATCATTGCTCGATCCAACTAATATTTTCGGAGTTTGTAGCGATGCTTGAGATAATATACTGAGCCAACTAAAAATTTTTCCCTACAAGGACTTGAGTTTGAGCGGCCAGTTTGTAAGGCAGCTATATGCTGTAGTCATCCGATCTAAATTTTTTTTTTCAGATATTATAGTAAGGTTTTGAATAACAAACCCTACCAAATTTCGTGAAGATATCTCGACAAATCAAAAAGTTTTCCCTACAAGCACTTGAGTTTAATCGGTCAGTTTGTATGACAGCTGTATCCTACTGTTGTCCGATATCGACGATTCCGACAAACGAGCAGCTCCTTGGTGTTAAAAGAACGTGTGCAATATTTTAGGTCGATATTTCGAAAACTAAGGGCCGAGCGGCAAACTTAATATAATTTGTTTGACAGATCACGACTCAGACTGACGTATGGAACAACTTGGCGCATTTTACGTCGACATCTTAAATTCAAAGTGTAAAAAATACAGCTTGTGCAAGAACTGAAGCTGCTCGACCTTCCTAGGCGACATCGCTCACTCTTAAAGCTTTTGAAATGATCCAAGAAGATCCGACGTTTTGGAGTAAAATTTTGTTCAACGATGAGGCCCATTTCTGGATCAATGGGTACGTAAACAAGCTAAATTGTAACATTTGGGACTGAGAGTAACCTGAAAGTATCCAAGAGCTATCATTTCATCCAGAAAACAACGGTTTGGTATGCTTTCTGAACCGGTGAAAACATCGGTCCATATTTCTTCAACGGATGGATCATCTGAGATGTACCGCGGCCAACATTCGAAAGAGATAATCTTCAAAATATAAATGCCAAAGAACGTTCTTTCGAAGGATAGTAAATATTCCACAATAAATTTGAAGTTTCTTTTCTTTAGAAAAGTAGGGAAGATCGAAACCTTTAAGACAGACAGTTAGCGTCAATTAAGCTCCTATGATATCGACTTTAAGAACTATTCCTTTGATATTTGAAATATACCAATACATACATAAACTTTGAATTCATTTGAAATGAGAGCGCAGTATTACAGAAAATAATACCGAACTTAATCTTAAAAGCTCCATCGATTTTGATCTCACTTTTAAAGCATCAACAATGTTTAAAATGGAAAATGCTCAAACCAAATGCATAGACCTCTCTCTATGAGTACAATAACTCTCTAAGAAATTGTTGAGCTCACTCTTATACACACACACTTACAAAAAAGTTACATAAAAGCACAGAGCAAGCGGATTTGAGCCACTATTTCTAAAAATAGTTTCATTGATGCTTTTAAAAAATCATTTTGTATAGAAGCTTCTATGTAGTATATGTTCACCTACATAGAATAGGTACACAACAGCTTCAACAACACATACAAACTTCACTAGTTTCTTTCTCTTACATATGTAGGTGTATAAGTTTGCGCTCTACAAATATTGGGTTGAATGAAGTGCTCCCGCTTGTTGTTTGTTCTTTGTGCTTCATTTGTTCACTGTCTAGCCATTTTCACCTGTGTGCAGACACACAAACACAATCATACATGTATATGTGTATTAAGTTATCCCTTTTGTGCAGCGAACGGTTGAATGGTCGTATGGGGTCGTATTATATGTGAGTAGAACTCGTCTATTTGCTGATGCATAGCTAATGTATTATTCAACACTAAATGGCGCACTCGTCTGTTGGCTTTCTAAAGAACTTTAAAAAGTTATAGCAGACGATGTGTTCAGCATAAAATTGGTTTGGATTAAATTAATTTATGGAATAACTAAATGTGTTTTCAAACTATTTACTTAAATTATAAAAATAGTTAATAGACAATACGAAACTTTCTTTAAAATATTTGGTACCCAGATTCATAAATTTTTTCTTCAAAGGACTGAAACTTGCCTAAAAGCTTCAATGGAAGCTTTGAAAGAAGTTTTGATGAAACTTCGGTGGAAGATTTTATTTATGAAAGCTTTTATGGAAGATTTTATGAAAGCTTTTATGGAAGATTTTATGAAAGCTTTTATGGAAGATTTTATGAAAGCTTTCATGGAAGATTTTATAAAAGCTTTTATGAAAGCTTTTATGGAAGATTTTATGAAAGCTTTAATGAAAGTATTGTTGAAGGTTTTGATGAAAGCTTTGGTGTCAGCTGGCCAGAGTTCTGATGAAAGCTTTAGGGAAAAATTTGACTAAATCTTAAAGCTTTTCATTAAGGCTGAATAATTTTGTGCTAGCTTTGATGAAACTGTGGTGCCAGATTTGGAGATGATGTAAGAATGCTAGTAAATTTCATTTACCGCTTGTATATGCATGGCATGATCCTGTTATTTTATTGTAATGTTCGCTGATAATCATCAAAGCGCACGGCATTTATCACAATGACATTTAGACAGTAATTACAAATTACCGAATGCACTAATACACTCACAGTTGACAGTCAAATTAAGTACAGTTATAATACAAAAGCGTAACAATCAATTGCAGTAGCAGCGGAATATTGAAATGCCGATAGCGAAATTTATGTTCCGCACAATTGAATATTTTAACTGCTAAGTAATGTCATTAAATTTAGCACGCTGACATAAGCGGTTGCCATTACGCTGCGCTAGTGAGTATGGTTGTATGTGCATAACTGCGAGTAATATTAATTGTTGTTTGTATAGCTTTACAAGCATAAATATCAATGTATTGGAGTACTTAGTTCGAATTTAGTGCACGATAATAAATTTCGTATAACTGCATTTCGGACTAATTTCCATATTGAAATATAATAAATTAATTTTACGCGTGGCATAAATTAAGAGCAGATTTCAAATGGTAGGTTGAATAAATTTGGTTGGAAATTGTGTGTATAGATCTTTGATTGTGTAACAAATGTGTTGAAACTTTCACAGTAGCTGAGCGCGTTTACTATTCGACTACTTAGTCTGTTGGTCATGGGTTCGAATTATAACAGCAGGAAAAAAACTTGAGTTATATAATTCTTTAATTTTTTTTTTTTGTGAAGATGAAAATGAAAACGAAGTCCTTCGAAATTTCGGCAAAAAAAGTCGGGATAATGATTTTTGTTTTTACGTCATCTTATGGTTGCCCTAGCAAGGTTCTCAAGCGACCAATGCCAAACGCGACAAACTTTCAAAAATTTATGGCTAGACCATTCCTGTTTCTTCAAAAAAGTGACTCTCGAAGCTAAGTGGTTCATGTTAAGCTCGAGGGTGAGCAAACGGAGTATTTTAGTTTTTAAAGACGGCTCGAGTTTAATGATAATTTCCGGGTTTAACACTAAATACCACTCACACGAACAGAGTTTATACTAATTTTTTTTTAACTCGAGTTTAAATATAATTTTTTTTATAACTCAAATTCTACTTAGAAATTTAGTCTTTAACTCAAGTTTATCAAATACATTTTTTTTATTCGAGTTTACCATAGACATTTTATCTTTAACTCGGATTCAGAATATAATTTCTTTTAATTTGGGTTTGCCATCAACTTTTCTTCTTTAACTCGAGTTTAACAATTAAACGTTTTCTTTAATTCGAGTTTATCCTACTTTTGTTAACTTAATTTTATCATACAAATTTCTTTTTTAACTGGAATTTTTTTCTTTATTCGAGTTTATCGTACAAATTTTTCTTTTACTCGAGTTCACCATATATTTTTTTTGTCTAATTTGATTTTCTTATTTTAAAGTTTTCCTTTAACTAAAGTTTATCATAATATAATTTCCTTAACCGAAGCTTGTCATTACAAAACTTGGCTTTAAACCGAGTTTTAACAGAAATTTTTTGCTTTAACTCGAGTTTATCATACCAATATCTTTCTTCAACCCGATTTTTTCTTTATTTTGTTATACCTAGAGTTTATCTTATTACTATTTTCTTTAACTCAAGTTTAACCTATAATTTTATTGTTTAACTCAAATTTATTTTACAAAACTTGGCTTTAAACCGAGTTTTAACAGAAATTGTTTGCTTTAACTCGAGTTTATCATATAATTATAGTTTTTAACTCGAGTTTATCTTACAAAACTTGGCTTTAAATCGAGTTTTCACAGAAATTTTCGCATTAACCCGAGTTTTCCATAGTAATATCTTTCTTTAACCCGAGTTTAACTTTATTTTGCTTTAACTCGAGTTTACCATATATGTTTGTTGGTTTAACTTTTTCTTTAATTGTTAAAAAGCTTTAAACCATAGCATATATGAAAAAGTTTCCCTTAAAGTCTTCAAGCTTGATATTTTCTCTATTTCTGGTTGTTGTTTAGTTTTGGTTGGGCAAGCTTTTAGCTTCTTCTCTAATTTTTGTAGATTAAGGTTAAAAACGGGTTTAGTACCACTTTTTTGATATTATAAGTTTTTACTTCATTTAAATTATTTTTTTTTCAAAACACTTAGGTCTATGTAACCTGAAGGCTAATAAATTTATACTCCATACTCCAAAAGGAACCATAAATTAAATTATAAATTGTTTTAAGATAGCTTTTGTACGGAAAGAATTGCCATTGGCAGTATAAGTGTTGACATAGACCATCATGAGGGTACTACATCAGACTATATAACAAGGTATGCTACTCCGCAATAGAATATGAAAGACATTTCACCAAATAAATTAATAATATTTTCTGTAAAATTTTTGAACGAATGGTGCTTGAAGTGAAACACTAAAATCTCACGGACTTATTGAACTGGTCTCATATTTTTTATACTAAATATGTAAATGAAATATCTCGTCACAATTTTTTGGTTTTAACATTTTGTAACTCATTGCTACATTTTTTCGAAAAAAATTCATATTTTATTTATTTTACTTTATTTTGATTTACTTTACTTCATTTTTATTTATTACCCACACAAGATTTTTACCCGATTCATATGCAAGCATACTTTCGGAAAATTGGAGTAGTCAGTTAAATTTAATATTGCATGCTCTTGCATAAATTTTCCACAAAAATTTGTAATTCATGTCGAAACTTTAGTGGAAACATTGGCAATGCATGGCAAATAGTTTGCAGGTTCTAGTTGTCGAGTATATAGAACACACGAGTGGCGTGTGGTTGGCAATAAGGAGCAAAGTTTATATACTTTAATATTTATAAATGCAGAAGTAGCAACAGGAAATCAGAAACACACACAAATACGGGCACTTAAGGATACATTCACACACTCACTATTAAACAGCACACTAGTGAGGCCTATTTCAAAGTACATATACTCACATATAAATATACTTATATACATATACGTATATGTATATATGTATATAGATTACAATCATATATGTACACTTACACACACTTGAACTTCGCCTAAACACATTGTAATGGAAAATCCAACAGACAACGGCAACTTTTTGCTTTTCACATCCGCTGCGGGCGAAAGTTTTATGGCGCGGCTGGAGCTCAGCGTAGGCGCTACTTGCGGTTGAGTGATAGAGAGCACAATGAGGTAACGATCTTTGGTGAATATCGTATGGGTAA
The DNA here is from genome assembly GCF_024586455.1 of Bactrocera neohumeralis. Lineage (NCBI taxonomy): Eukaryota > Metazoa > Arthropoda > Insecta > Diptera > Tephritidae > Bactrocera > Bactrocera neohumeralis. Next base: position 77,306,217 of record NC_065923.1, on the reverse strand, counting down.
ATGACTGTTTAAATGCGCTGAAGAATTTGTGGTTTGAGATTTTTCGCACTTAAATACGAAAAGTATAGTCACTGGAGCCAATATCTGAATTATTTATTAATCTTATCTTATCTTTTGGTAGATGATACTCTTCTATGCAAATAGTATAGTAAGTATTCCCAAACTGCAATAGGCACAACATTTCACAGATTTTGACATCACAAAAGAATAGTGTCTCAACCGTCCAAATGAAATCCTCATGATCTCGTTTAACAATTGGAACCGACCTTAAAAGCGGACAGAACCCGAGTCCTTCCATGTAGTGACAGAATCATCTTCCACGAAAGGCAGTGAAAAAAATCTTTATTTTCAAAGCACGGCTACCGAATAGAAATGATAAAGTAGTCACCAGAAGCCTGTCATCTGGAGAAGTAGGTGGAGCAGAGATGCTGGTGATTAGCATCGGGGACCATAGGCAACGCTAAAAGCGCCGGTGGAAAATAGGCGACGGCAGCTGTGAGTGGGCTAGACTGGTTTTAAGTGTCGTCGTCACCTTCGATAAAAAAAACCCGCTCACAGAAGCAGCACCAAAAATCAGCAAAACCGCCAAACGGGCTAACTGTAAAGAATTGGTGGAATTGGATTTTAATGGAAGTAGTCAAGGGAAACACGGTGTCACCTCTAAGGTGTGAGAGTGTGTGTTGACACCACGTTTTCCACAAGTTGGTCAGGTGTGTCTACGAGTGGTCGTCCTCCCTTTAGAAGAAAGCGGTAGCTACGCTTGAGAAGCCTGAAAGGGAGCTATATTAGAGGCTTTGGCCAAGGTAACTTCATTAAGAACTATCCACCCCAGGTGGAAGAGGACTCACCCAACTCGCGACTAAAGCGTAATAAAACCCGAGAAAAACGTCGAACCATATCGGCAGGTGCTGATTCTCCTCAAAAAGAAGTCCATCGGTCCTCTCACTGATGTATAGGGTCATGAATTTAAGCCCTCATTAGCAATAACTTCAGGCTTCTTCCTTATTAGACTTATATGGTTGCCCGTCACAGTGGATCGCCGGAAACTGCAATTTCATCCGATTGGTGATTCGTTTTCCGATATCTTCTTGCGTTCTGCTATTAGGTGTTTGGATCTTCAGTGAATTCAGCAAATGTGGGTCAACAACCAGAAATTTTGCGACTGCGAGATCCTTCTGGATCAGAGGGATCCGTTAGAACCATATTTTAGTTTGTCTGCACTCGAAGTTGCAGAAGGTATGCTTACTGAAATAGAAGACCGGCAACTAACTAAAGATAAAGAATCTTTTAAAATATCTTGAATAAAACTTACTTCGTGGTCCAAATCGGACACTGAGTTTCGAACCTATCTACAGAAATGTCTCCTAAAGTCGAAAAGTCTTTTGCTTGACAAAATTCTTTTTGCTATGGAAAAATAAAGCGAAAACATTTACTAACTGAAGAAATCACATTGAACACTTTTGGTATTACGCCTCTAAGATTTTTTCTCGTGCTTATCTCAAATTCTTTCGAACTCACAAGTGTTTTTGGAAATATTAATATGATTCCTTAGGAAGGATTATTAAATTCAGCTATCCTTGTTGTAATTCTCTCAGGGAGCTTCTCCTCAACAATTATGCTAAAACCCTTATAAAGACTTTTGAGCGAAAAAGTAGCCATTCCACTCAATAGACTTTTGTCAGCGCTGCTAGTGAAATTTATATACTAAGTATTATATTGGATCTAGACAGAAAGCCCCAATTATATTCTATATTATGCAAATGTCTTCTTAGTAAATCTTATTAGTCATGTACCCTTACAACCAATTTTCCGTACACATCTACTTTTGAGAAAAAAAATTCCACTAACACTAATCACATCAATTCAAAATTTTGTGGCCATGCCACACGCCTCTCGCACTTAAGCCGACTGACTAAGTTAATCCTTTGAAAATTTATGTGACCTATCAACTCAGAGAAGAAATGAATGAAATGACGAAGCAACTAAAGAATCGCCCGCGGTCGAACAAAAATGGTGTATCAGCAAGCAAAAGGCGGCGCAAAAGGAGAGCATGAAAACAGCAACAATAACTAAAAAGTGCAAAGTGGGAAAAGTGTGGCGCAAACTTGCGACAATCGAGGCGGCTAAAAAGCCTAGGCACACAAACATACACTTATATATAAAGACACGCTAAGTATGCGCTAAGTAAGCGAGTAGAAATGAAGGCACAGACAAAGACAAAGTAAAAGCAGCTGGAAAAGTTTTTAATAAGCGTAAGTTGACAGCGAGGCCGTTGATGACTATCCAGCTACTAAGACGGAACGCTGATGATGATCCCTTATTTATTTCATTTACAAGGCATTGCAAGTGTGTGTGTACCAGAGTTGGTGTGAGTTGTTAGCGGCAGCACAGTTGTATTGACAGTGGAGTGCTGACTGGAAGTGGTGGCAGCGCAAACGAAGCGTGTACATTCGCGAGCCAGCGACTTAATAAATTGACACTTAATAATGTTGCAAATCCGCTCTGGAAAGGCAATTTTTTGTGCAACGAAGTAAAGGTCTTTGTCGTGTGGAAATGTCGAAGGAAAAATAATATATTTATCGCACAGAGGGGATAATGAAATAGCTTTTTAAAACTCTGCTTTATTATATGTGTGTATGTATGTTTGTATGAATTTACAAACTACAACGCGAACTTTTTATATTGATATTAATCGAAGAGACCTTTGAGAATATAAAGTTGTCACTGACGCAAAGCATCAGTTTTCGAAATATCGCTCTGAAATTTAGCACACGTCTTTCTCACTCAAAGAAGCTCTATACATATCGAAATTATCGATATCTGGCCACTTTAGGGTTTACCTGCCATACAAACTGACTCTATAAAAATCAAGTCCTTGTATGGAAAACTTTTTTATTTTACATGATATCTGCACGAAATTTGACATAGAGTATTTTGAAAAGAAATGGTATAATCTCTCGATAAATTGTTAAGATCGTACCATTTGAACGTACAGCTGTCATAGAAACGGACTTATAAAAATCAAGGTTGTGTATAGAAAGCTTTTTTATTTGTCAAGATATCTTCTTGAAATTCGGCATATATTATTTCCCAAGGCAGCGCTATAATTTCTAAAGAAATTGTTAAGATCGAACTACTATAGCATATAGCTGCCATACAAACTGACCGATCATAATCAAGTTCTGGTATGCAAAATTTTTTTAATTGACAAGATATCTTCATGAAATTTGGCTGAGATTTTTACACACGACAATGCTTCAATCTCCTAATATATTGTTGAGATCGGAACACTCTAGCATATAATGGTCATACACAAGAACTTTATCGTTCAATATAAAAACCAAAATTTTTTGCTATTTCGAAGAAAAAGCAAATATGAAACCCACATTTGCTCTTTTTACTAATTTTTCAGATTTACCAATTACTAATGTGTTTTCCAAAACATCAAAAAATATTCAAAATACATATATTGACTATATTTTATGTATAATTTCACTCAAATTCCTGGCAGGACAAACTTATCCCAATTCCAACTTAAAACTATTTTAATACTTTACTCTATTCAAACATTTGCATAACACCCACTTTTTCTCTCTCTTACACTCTCCCACACACCCAATAGCAACCGCCCACTATTGCGTATACGCAACATTTCTTTATTTGCATAATTTTAATTTTCGGCTTATTTGAATGCATCCTTCCACGCAGCTGCTGTACACATCATTTTTATACTTCAATCAAGTCTTTAAGCCACTTCAACATGCTGCTCTTCGACGCTTATTGATGACACTTTGTACTTAAACGCAATCCACTGGGCAACTAACTACTCGCCTACTACCTCGACTACGCTTTTGATATACGCGTATTGATGCCGCCGAAAAATAATGTTAAAGCTAATAATAATAAATGAAAAAAGCATTTTTTCGAAGACTCAAGCAATTTGAATGCAAATTTAGTGGCGTACAAACAAAACTTTTCTAATTATGGCGTGATGGTGTTTTCTTAACTCAAAAATAATTGAGCGAAATCGCAAACAAAAAAATAGAAAATTATGGCAAAGGAAATGAGTAATAAGTAATGATGGTTAGTAGGGTATAAATATACAAAATGATTTAAAAATGTAAGCTTGTGTGTTTTCCGTTGCTGTTAGAGAAGAGGCATAAGTAATTTGAAATCTTTGTGATTACTTTGCCTTGATTATGCCATTTTTGAAAAAAAAAAATTTTCCAAAAGCGTTATGATATTAAAACAAAAAAAACGTTAATTTAAGCTGTAGCTTATATAAAATCACTTTGTTTTGATTTTGATAGGTCAGTTTATATGATATATACTGGTCCGACCTAAACAATTTCTTCGAAGATAGCACCTTTGCCTTAGGAACGAATTCATGTAGATTTTCGTGAAGACATCTTACCAAATAAAAAAAATCTTCATACAAGAATTGCAGTCGTTCAATATATGGAAGCTATATACCATAGTAATACGAATTGGCAGTTGCAACAAATGAAAAGCTTTCAAATGAGAAAAGGACGTGTGCAAACTTTCAGATTCATATTAAAAAAGTAAAGGTCTAGTTCTTATGTATATAGACAGACAGATGAGCGTGGCTAGTCGACTCAGCTCGTCACTTGGTTCGTTTGGAAACATATATTATAAGTCTCTTCCTTCTGGGCCTTGTTCAAGGTACGAAAATAGACGTAAAACACTATGCAACATTTGAAAGGTCACATTTCGTACTAAGAAACCTTGTCAAATAATTTTCTGATTACTGAACTCAATACTGTTTGACCGCATGTCTAAGTTGAACTGCAGAGAAGGGTAAATACAAGGTGGGAGTCAATCACGCGAAAATTCGGTGTCCTCGCTTTCATTACAGTTTTGTTTTTGATGTCAAAGATGGATGCACTCTGGAAGGCTATTTTTGAAAATATCATTAAAATAATGACACCTTTGATTCCGACCATCACCTAAGCACTTTGATTGTTCAGGAGCTAAATTTCGAACCATTAAACTAAGGTTGGTTATAAGAAGAAACTCGATATTTAGGTGCCACGGGAGTTATCGAAAAAATACTTCCTGGACGGAATGTCCAAGCCACAGTTAAAGTAATTGGGAGTAATATTGGACTCCAAGGTAAAATGTAAGGAATACTAGGTATGTATTTCCGGCAAAGCAAACAAAATATGTAATGCTCTATCGAGAATGATGGCCAACCGAGGTTGCGTGGGTTTCAGACGACAATTTTGAATAGCAAAAGCTGCATGGATATGCAATAAAAGCAGTGCTTAGGCTTTTTGCAAGCCGAATACTAGCCAGAATGCCACCCATTGACATCCAGGGGGACGAATTCGCGCGACTTTACCAGCCACTAAAAAAAACAGAAAGAACCAAGAGCCTTACATTATGGCAACAGCGGTGGCAAGCCTGATCCCACGGACAACGGGCATACAGACTGTTCCCAGACATCCATTCGTGGATAGACAGACGACATGGGAACCTAAATTTCCACCTAATCCAAATACAGATGGGCCATGGATGCTTTAGAAAGTATCTGTTCCAATTTAACCATGACGTTGGGCCGTATTGTCCGAAGTGTACAGAGTGCAAAGAAGACTCTGACCACGTATTTTTTCAGTGCCCCCGTTTTTTAAGCATAGAAACTAATCTAAAATATATCCGGCATATGTAACTGTCGATAATTTGAGAACACATATGTTTCAGTCCTCTGAAAAATGGAAAGCTCTCAGCGAAGTGTTAGCTTTAATTATGACAAAACTAAGAAACTTACAGTAGATTAGGAGTCAGTCAGTCCGTACAATAGAAGAGACTTAAATGCCGTTTTCTCTCCGATAAAGTAATACCTAATCCGGTGGTTCCGTGGGGGAGACATGAGTTGTGAGTAGGTTATCTTATGCTTTCATATGTATTTTAAATGTCGAAAGCACCACAGCCAACTAATCTATTATTTCAATATTTTCAATATACTTAAAGTCCCATTCAACACACTCACCAACGAAATGAACTAAATAAATCGCACATCTAGCAGCAAACATTTTGCTCATTTTTCCCCCAAAAATTTTAATACATATGCGCCCACATTTCCTGGGTTCAACAGCGCGTTTTCTCCTTGACACGCTTAGCGGAAGCAGCAGCGCTAATATGAAAAGCAAAAAAAGGTGTGTGAGTGTGTGTGTATGTGCAATAAAAAACTATCAAACTGCAACCAGTGTAGCAATGCTGCGACAAAAGTGGGGAAAAAGTGTAGCACTCGTATATTTTCAGTGTTTTGCAGCAGGCGTACATGCATGTTGCATGCAACAGTGGCAATAATATTGTATGCATGACGATCGTGGCAAATAACACCGTATGCCGCAAAATGCGCTAAATCAGCAGTGGCAACTACAACAACAACGAGAACAACAAAAATAATGGAGCGATAGTGGTGTTCGTACGCCACGCAGTGTAGTCGTTGATGTTGTTGCTGTTGCTTTGCCGCTGCTGGATAGCAGGAAAAACACATTGCGAATGAAACAGTAAGCACGTACAAGTTGTAAACCGAAACTCAAACAGCAGCGGCGACAACAACAACAAGAAAACATTACAAAAAACAACAACAAGGAATAGCCACAACAACAAAAATAAACAGCAAAAGTAGAGAATAACAACAACAACAACAACAACAACAAGGATATCAAAGAAAACAACAACAACAAATATAACAAGGATAGCAAAAAAGTAAAAAAGAAACATCAACAACAACAACAGCAACAAAACTAACAAGGATAGAAAAACAACAACAAAAATAACAACAGTTGAAAGCAAAAATTCAAACAAGGCAATCGTTGTATGGTGAGACAACAACAACAACATTTTCAAACTAACAACAACTACGCCAACCAGCAAGTGCAAAACATTGAGAGGATAACGGTACATGTTTCTATTCTAAACTTCGACAGCATAGTGTTGCAACGCGGAATCTGTTGCACCAAACAAAAAACCTCACGCCACAATGCGCATACATCCATTCGTACAGCGGCAGCGACAAGCGCTCGTGTATAAAATATGCTTATGTATGTCAACAGTGTCGAAGTGCTAAATGAGCAGAGTTGCCACTGTACATGCTTAGCGACAGGTTAAAAAGATTCCACGATACGAATAATGCTAATAATGCAAGGCTAAGGGTACATGGATTTAGAGCCAGCGCTTGCACAGCCCTTAATAGCTTACAATATTTGTATATGTATGTATTCAACACATGGCAACCCTACCAGGAGTAATGTATTATTTTTGTTGCTGATTCTTAATAACACTGCAGTCACAGCTGCCTGCAATGCAGGCGTACGAGTGCACACATGACATTCATTGATATTTTATTGACAGCGACATGGTTGACACGGCAGCACAAGCCACATTTGAGCTAAGCAACCGCACAACAGCAACATGCCAGATAAAAAGACACACTGATTGTTAGCGAGCGGTAAAAAAGAAAGACAGATGAACAGCGAAGCAGCAAAAGTGCAACATTTCGAACAATGCAAGCGCGCCTTCGCTCTTAAGCAGAATATGAGCATGTATGCGTGAAATATCAGCGTGAGTTTGTATGTGCGTGTGAAGGCGCTATGTGTTTGTGCACATGGGTGTAAGCTGCTTCCGTATACTAAACACCCCAGCGTCAATGATTTTTCTGCAAACAGCAGTCTCATTACTATTTCAGCGTTTTTTTAGTTGCTGATTTCGAAAATCACGTCAGGCACGTGCTATTGAAAATAATGATTTCCACTCACACTACTGTAGAAAGGAAATGTATCATAATTGCAGTATTCATGCAACATGTTTGTCATCTTGTTTAAAATTAAAAGAAAATATATTTCTCATTTCAAAAACGGCTTTAAAAATTTTAAACATTTCTTTAAGAAATACTCATTTTTCAAAATGATTTTTTTCTCTCAAATATGTGTGTTTTCCAAATAATTATTTGTTTTTTTTTCGAAATTACATAACCTAACGGCATTTTTTTGAAGCTAGTTTTCAAAATTAATTATTATTTTTTTTTTTGAAGTGATTATTTTTTGGAATTGATTCCCTAAATTTTTTTTTAATAATATCTCTCGAAAATTATGTTCGAAACATATTTTTCCGATGTTAAAATGTTTTTAAAAATAGCCAATATCCTTAAAAAATTCAAAACATATTTTCGAAACTGTTCTTCGAAATAATTTTCTTTTAAAATTATTACTACAAAAATGAGAGAACATAATTGTATAACACAAAAGCTATTTTCTCAGAGCTATTTTTTTCATTTTGTATTTCATTAAACTTTTCGAAATTGAATTTTTCGAAAAAAATTCTAAAGATAATATTTTTCGAAGATTATTTTCGAAAAAAAAAATTTTTAATTATTTCGAAACGCTTTTGAAGTTTTCGTTGGTGTATGTATATATTATATTTACAAAATCTGAGACATATAGCCGTACTTGTTTTTCAGTTCACATTTTTATTTCGAAATTAAAATGTCTTTTTATATATTTGCACAACTTGAGCCGTACTTGGTTTTTAGTTCGCATTTGTATTTCGAAATTGACATGTTAACACCATTAGAATATTAAAACACTTAACATTAAATGTTGAAAACTAATGGTAAAGTAGTTTTTATAGAACTATTCGAACTGATTATTGTTCAAAATGCATGCGTCGTTATTTTTTTTCGAAATTAAGTTCATTGAAATTTTTTTTTTTTAAATTACTAATTTATGAAAATATATACAAAAGAAAAAAAACTATCATGTATAGAGGTACTAAATGTTTCAATTCGAAAATATTTTTACAGGAGTTAATTTTTTTCCAACAATTTAATACATTGCTTGAATAAATTTGTTAGTTCAAAACATTTTTGGAAAACAATTCAAAATTATATTTTTTGGTAAAGGTCTACGAAAGAAATGTAAAAATTTAGCAATTTTGTTTCGGTTTTTATATCGAAAAAAAATGTTTTCGAACTTCGAACTTCAAAACTTTCGAAAATAAAAATTTCGAACTTAAGAGACAAGTTTTTAAAAAATCTTGAAATCACGTGCTTTATTCAAATTTACTTTACTGCTAATGCTCTCCTAGCTCAAAACATTTTCGGATAACAATTCGAAATCATATTTTTTTGCAAATGTCTTTAAAAGAAATGAAAATCTAGCTACTAGTAGCTTCGGTTTTTATTTCGGAGAAAATTTTTTTTTTCGAACTTCGAAATTCAAAACTTTTGAAAATATAAATTTCGAACTTAGGAGACAAATTTTTAAAAAATCTTGAAATCACATGTTTTATACAAATTTGCTTTACTGCTTTTCTCTGCATCTCAAGCCAAACTGCCTGTACTCCTAATACTGCAGGTCAGCAAACATACTAGCGCCGGATTACCAAAGTGCCAAGCGTAAATTTGCTATAAATTTGGCTTTTACTCTAGTATTAATGTGATTTATGTTGATTTTATTTTAACTTGTCCATTCGCAGCAGTGAACAGCAAGCCAGAGTTGCCACCAACAACAGCGCTAACAAAATGAAAGTGTTACCGCACTCCCCAATACTGTCTCCTAGGACTACTGCATGAGCAACAACAACACTTATACCAAGTTCACCGATACCACTATATCCAGTACCTACCTGCCATAACCACAACTATTTTCGATACCACTTGAGGGTATACGTGTGGTATGAGCAACATTTCCAATATACTTTTATGGCTGCGGATATGTGGAGTGCATTTAGTGCCTGCAATGAACGCACGCAAATAACTTAATTTGCACACATAAATGAGTAGCTATATACATATACGTACATATGTATGTACTTAAACTCATTTAGGTCAACATAAGCTCTGCATTTTGCGCTCAAATGACTGATTAAATTTATTTAGTTTTTGTGTAAATTCAATGCGAACATAAATTATGCACCGAACAACTGATGGATTTGCAGTAAGCATGCTTAGGCCTTTGCTACCACTTGATAAACCCCATGCAATTTGACCTATAAAATGTTATTAGTTTTCAAATTTTTGTGCAAATACACTGAATAAACATATAGCATATATGTACATATGTAAATATAAATCGGCGTATTAAAATAAATAGAGTGCTGTTGATTTATGTGTGCAAATTACTGAGGGATTATAGTTTACAGAATTTACCAATTTATTTCATTGTGCGCTGAATTTATTTTTGCAGAATTTAGTATGCTTAATGTGATTTTCTGGCAAATTGATTGCTTTATGAAATAAAATGTAATGAAAATAAATGCAACGCTACTAAAATATTCATATTTGTTTGCAAAATGAAATGTTTTGGTAAGTTATACTATAGTATACTAATCATGAGATGATCATGCAAGATTTGAATTGCTTTGAAGGGCTTTAATGAAGCAGGGATTAAAAATAAACAATGGATGTGGCACCGCCCACTTTTAGGTGAAAATATATACATACATATCTCCAGACTCGCCCAACCGATTTCAAGTTTTGGTATGTGGCGTTCTCTGCCATTTTTAGGTTACAAAGTGAAAATGAGCACAATCGGCTTACAGCCACGCCTACTTTCTATATAACACAATTTTAAATTCCGTATGATTCTTTCTTTTCGAGAAGCAATTAATATTATTTGATAAAACTTCACACGAATAATGCGTTTAGAGTAGGCTACCTTATGGCAAAAAATCCAAATCCAAATCCAGCAAAAACTATTCAAGCTCTTAAGTACTGAATATTGGGACCTCAGCACCTATAGTTGACTCTTTACTGAAAATATTGATCAATGTGTCCAGTTGGCACCTATCTATGTGAACTGCATAAGACAAGGATACATGCCGGAGGCCTGGAAACGAGCCAGAGTTACATTCATCCCGAAGGCTGGTAAAGGCCCCCACGTTATGTCCAAGAACTTCAGACCATCGGTCTCTTCTCTTTCTTATTAAAAATTCTGGAGAGACTGATGAACTGGTACATAAGGAGGCGCTTTCCAAGGTATCATTTATCAGGAGCGTGACGTACTTATTGTAAGGGTAGGTCAGTAGATACTGCCCTACATACTATCGTGTCATGGCTTGAGGAAGCCATTAGTGTTAAAGAGTTCGTTGTTGGGAAATTCCTTGATATTAAGGGAGCTTTCCGGAAACAATCGTAATGAGAGGCATCCTTTTGCGACTGGCTTTCATGCACGCCGATTAAGGAGGAAAGAGCAAAAAGGCATCGGTTGCCTTATACTACGGTAGAGGAGCTATTGGCAAAAGGTGGGGCCTCTCACCGAAAGTGGTCCTCTGACTCTACGGCATTATAGACAAACCCATTATGTGCTATGAAGTCTTTCACTTGCAAACAAACTCGAAAGCGTTTAACGGGTGACGCTTATCAGCATGTATGGTGCTGTAAAGTTCACTTGAACTATGACACTTAATGCCATGTTGCACATGGTGCACATGGTGCCCGTAAACTTTCAGACTCTGAAAATCTGGGTTCCTAAAAGAACACTCAAGAATCATCACACCCTTTAAGTTCATACCGGATCACTTTGATCACGGAGTCGCCAAAACCGACCTCTGACGGCTACTGCTCTGCATATATATCGACGAGGCAATTGTGTGTGGGAAGAAGCCGTTAGAGAAGAAAAGTAGTGAGCTCCTTGCTCCTTTATAGATGGGGTAAATCTTTGGTGGTAAGTTGGTGGAGAGAGTTACTGTCAGGAGCTCTCTACCAACTCCAGCTTCGGACTTCCTGACTATTACAGTGTTTCCGAAGAGAGTTCTCATTATCTAAGGCCTCACAAAAGGCTACATCTTTACATATATCCAATTTGGCCTTTTTCATGGGTTTGGATCGAAAAATAGTATTTGTATTGCTTTGAGGGCGAATAGGGTATCTTTTTGGGATTTTATTTTCCAGTTTTATATGTTTGTGTGAAGTTTGGTCTCCATAAGGCAAATAGTGTATGTTTGAGTCAATCTTGGTCTTGACTGTATATACTCCTTATAAGCAGTTTGTTTTTTCTTCACGAGTTGATAGTTAGTTTTATGATAATAGAAAAATTAATGAAATTCGATAAGATTATAAGTTATAGAGCTATTAGCACATCAGTCGGAACTTTTTCCTTCAAATTGTTGAATAGTGTAATTTAATATTCGCGATATTTATACTGAAAATTTTATTGTATGATACCTCTTGTTCAAATAACACCTGCAAGCTATTCAAACATTATAACTCATTAATTTGTAACTAGTCCTCAACTGGACCAAAAACAACTAGTAACGACTTAGATTTAATTCTTCTTTATTTTCGTTTCGAACTAATTTAAACTGGTTTTTAATAATATGCAACTAGTTTTCAATTAGTTCATAAACAACTAGTACCAAATTAGCTTTAATTCTAGTTCGCTTTTATTGTAATACAAAAAGCACGTTAATAGCACTCATACATGCTTGTGCAGACCTAATTGAGCTTTATTACTAAATTATTAACTTCTTACGTATGGTTTGCACCCACATATACATATGTAAGTGAAAGTATGGGGGCCACGTATATGTAATTTTCACTTTCACTTTCGCATTTATTATTTACTTGCACAAAACATGCTCCGCAAGCACACTAACTTCGTGGTGCAACACAATTTGTGGCAATTTAAGTGCTGCAACATCTTGTAACTACGCACTTTTATGCCACAACAACTGCAACAGCTGCGGCTGCGAAACAACACTTGCAACGCATAACAGTTTTCCCGGTAATATAGCTGTTTGTATATGGTACAAATATTGCTTACATGTGTGTATATATATACAAGTACATATAAACATATTAGTTGCATAAATGTATAAGTTTTGTTGTGTGTGTGACAACAACTGCTAGTTGCACTCATTAACATGTACCCAAAAGTGCACTCGCAAATAGTGCTGTTTGCACGCTTACATACATATATGTATGTGCGTGTGTGTGTAGTGCTATAACATCTGCATTTATGAGCTGCCTGCATACATAAATACTAATGAGCGCCCTAAATTATGCAATGTGCGAACATGAGAAATCTTATTACAACCGCCTTTGCATTTAATTAGTTTTGTGTGTGTGTGTGTGCGAGAGATTGGAATGTAAGAAGAGTGTGGGTGTGGGTGTGGGTGAGTATGTAAAAGTGTACCGTTGTAGGAGGCATGGTGAAAGCAAATATGGCAGAATTCGTATAGTATTTACGGACAATTTTCAACGGATAAACTCTTTCATCTTTAATTTATACTTGTACGGAGGTATTTTGACCTTCAGAGCTAATCTGTTTGTATGTTCAAAATATATCTCCAAACCCCCAACTGGACCAAAACCAACTAATATCGACTTAGACGCAGATATTCAGATGCTCTCAAAGCTTGCTGCCCTTAACTATCCGGCGAAGACGTTGGCACCGGAGGAGTTTAGCGTGCTCTAGGATCTCGTCATGGAAGAGGTATTCAGAGGATCTGCATACGCAGCATCCTTCCATGGGGTCCACTTAGGAGAAGGAATGCTATAGGTGGACTGGAAGGAGGAGAGGTTCGCTACCTGGTGTGGGAAATCGTTACTGAGCTGATAGGTTGGGTAGGCCCCGTCTTCTGCGCAAAACGGGAAGACGACAACTTGTATACGCATAGCATGACGATGTTTCTTCCTAGGTGCGCAGGCAAGCCATACGAGTTTGCTCTCGGACTCATAAAAAATCAAAACGAGGTCCTCAGCAGCTCGGACCGGTGTGTAATCAGTAACAAAGTCGTAGAATCCGGATTGTATACACAACGAGTCGTACAAGTACGTCCGAAGAGTAAGCTTACGCCTGAACTACAGGTTCAACTCGGTCATGAGGCCGTATAAGCCTACATTGAGTAACGAGCCTAAGAATGGAATGATCTCACAGTGGAGGGTGTCATTGGATCTCTCCTTGTCGGATCATAAAAACATAAGGTTCGCAGACTGATAGTAGTGTTATGGGTCCAGAACTGAAAAGCAGACTGTATTCGCTAAACCAGTCCATACTAGATGCATACTACTGCAGCTGCCCACTAAAGGCGACCACTAACAGACGCAACTGTGCCTGCTGGTCAAGAAGATTCTCAGGTCTTAGGAAAAATGTGCGTAGGTTCTTCAATAAGGCGATACATAACCTATTATAAAAACAATATTAGGTCTACAAAACAAGCAAGCTTTAAGAGATTCTGTGAAAACGTCACCTCTACACCAGAACCAGCTAGGCTGCACAAGGCCAGAGGCAAGACTGACAGTTTATTCTGAGACGGGACGTATACGATCAGGGCGGAAGAAAGAGGTATGGCACTTCTGCGGCCGCACTTCCCGGAAACAATTCGGGAAAACCAATGTCTACCCGAAGTCGAACACAAATCATCTCCCTTAGATTGGGTAGTCGCAAGGAAATTTTTTAATGCAGACTCATTCAAGGTGCTATGGCTTCGTTCGAGAAATTCAAGCCTCATGGAGTGGACGCTACCTTTCCAGTACTCTTACAACAGGAAGAACAGATTCTACTGTCACTCCTTGCTTGGGTGATGAGGCATAGCCTCGCACTGACGTACATCCCTGAAATATGGAGGACCGCGAAGGTGATCTTTATACCCAAAGTATGAATGAAGGAATATTCACTGGCCAAAACCATCAAGCCAATTAGTCTAACTTTTTTTCTTCTAAAAAGTATGGAAAGGATCGTGGATTATGAAATAAGATCAAAAGCGGTGAAAATTGCATCACTGCATGTGAACCATCATGCTTAAACAGCAGGTAGATCAACCGATACTGCTCTGTACCAGGTAACTTCGGCGATAGAGAGTTTGCTGGAAGGAGGGGAAGTGAAGCTATGTGCCTTCCTAGACATCGAAGGTACTTTTGACAACACGTCTCATAAGAACGTAGCCAGGGCACTGGAGAAAATAAATGTGAAAGCACCGGTGCGCAGATGGAACGGTAGGAGATACAAGGATTCGTCTCTGTACGACAAGCTGCCCACAGGGTGGAGCTCTAGCTCTAGCTTTTGCTCCAGCAAATTTACGTGTACGCCATGCGTTATATTTTTACTTTGTGTATGGGAAACGTGATTTGCTGCTGCATTATTGGACCGGTAAAATATTTCATAATGGATATAATTAAAAAGATATGAAGCTAATACTCTAAAGATTTTTGTTATTTGCATTGTACTTGTATTACCGGAAATAAAGCAGAGTCTTATGAAAAATACATTATATTGATATAATTGTAATGAGGCAAGCTAGTCTAATGTCAACTTAACTGAGTTCTGATTACCATGAGACCTCTGCTTTCAGTTAATTAAGCTTTTAGATTTTTTGCTTTGGCGATTTGCATATACAATTTTATTTACAGTCGAAATATTTACTCATAAATTTTTTCACTTTTTATTTTTTCCATCTTTATTTCGAATTTCCATTCCAATTTAATTACAGCACCGCATATTAATTAAGTTAACCCCAGGTTGTCCTTTTTAATTACCCGCTTCAATGCGCGAGCGGTTGCCCAATTTACGTCTACATGAATAAATGTATAAATGTATAGCATATTCCCAGGCGCACCAAGCATATAACAGCATAACAGCGAATAACCATTTGCGAAAGTGGCGTGGGAAAGGCTATTTAATCATTTGCAGAGACAACCAAATGGAATGGAATTGTAGCGAAATGCATAAACAAAATTTACAAAATAAATTTTCGAATGTAAGCCAAGTAAAGAATGACGGAGATGGGCGGCTAGTATTACTAAAGCAGCAAAATTGGTGCTGAGAAACTGAAAACAAGAAAAGGAAGCATATATATACATATACATAAGTATGTATATAAGAAACTTTTAAATTTTCATGTTAAATTATGCAGGAAAAATAGAAGGAGAATATATAATGCGAATTTGTGCAAGTTTCGGCTATAAAAAATGTGAAAACGTAGTGGCGGCGAAAATGAAATCAGAGCAAAATTGTATGCCAACAAAAAAAAAGTAAAATAAAAAATATTGAACAGGGAACAAGAAAACAAGTTAACTTCGTATGCAACGTAGCTATAATACCCTTCACACATACAAATTATTCGATACTGGAACTTATTGTTATCGGTCAGTTTGTATGGCAGCTATATGCTATAGTGATCCGATCTAAAAAAACTTTTTCGAAGCTTTTATAGTTGCTTTCAGCAATAAAACGTGCCAAAGTTCGTGGAGATATCTCGTCAAATTAAAAAGTTTTCCATACAAGCATTTACTTCCCATCGTACAGTTTGTATGGCAACTATATGCTATAATGAACCGATCTGAGCAATTTCTTTGGAGTTTGCACCATTATCTTAGGTAATAATCCATGACAAATTTCATAAAGATATCTTTACAAATGTAAAAGTTTTCCATACAAGCACTTGCTTTCGATCGGGCAGTTTGTGTGGCAGCTGTATGCTATAGTGATCCGATCTGAATTATTTTATGGGAGATTATACCGTTGCTTTGGAAAATAATTCATGACAAATCTTTAGAAGATATCTCATAGAATAAAAAAGTTTCCCGTACAAAGTCTTAATTCCTATCGTTCAGTTTGTCTGACAGCAATATGTCATAGTAGCCCCATATTGGCGGTTCCGACAAATAAGCAGCCTCTTTGGGAGAAAGGAACGTGTGCAAAATTTCAGATCGATTTCACAAAAACAGAAGTACTGATACACACATATACAGACAGATGGACAGTCAGAGGGAATGGCTCAATCGATTCATCTCATCACTTTGAGCAGCGTGGCAAACTCAATATACCATGTGTTCAGGGTATAAAAA
Source organism: Bactrocera neohumeralis (assembly GCF_024586455.1). Lineage (NCBI taxonomy): Eukaryota > Metazoa > Arthropoda > Insecta > Diptera > Tephritidae > Bactrocera > Bactrocera neohumeralis. The sequence continues at coordinate 77,289,404 of NC_065923.1, read as the reverse complement.
CACTAGCGAACCCAACCACGCCGCTTAAGTTATGCTTTAAGAAAATCAGTGTGGCGTGACCAACTCTGCATTTAATATGGAGGCCAGCAGCAACAACGACCACACAAACTCCTTGCTTGCTAATGGTGTGGGTGGCGATCAGAAGGATAACATTTTATGCAAAACAAACACGATGACGCAATGCGTGTAAGCCAAATTACCGAACTTCATGGTGGCCAAAAAAAATAAAAAAATTGGAAAAAGGAAAAAATAACAATAAAAGTAAAACACAGTTAAAAAAAAGGCGCTGAAGCCACAAAGAGACAACCCAATCGACCGCGATAAATTCTTTTTTTCACATTTTTTAAATATTTCAAATGACATTGTCCCACTTTTTCTTCGTTTATGCTAATTTTATGCCATAAATATGGCACACTCACCATAACTACACACACACCCACACACACACGTATTTAGTGCAGCGTTTTTATGTCGTTTATTTCCTGTGCAACACATACGCCGCAGCAGAATTCATATTTAACCTTTTTTGTTGCTGGAAAATTGTTGTTTACAAAAGCTTTTGCTGGTTATTGAATAACGCTTAACCCTTGCACAACCAACGAGTTGCCTACATGAGTATAGATTTATACATTCAAACATTATATACATATATCAACGCTACATTGCTGTGTTGCCTTTCCGGCCGCAAATGTATTTCTCGCCCATCAATCTGTGCTCATCATACGCCTCGAATTTCGGGCACAAAAATTGTTTTTCATGTAGCGAGTGAAAGGGTTCAAAATTCTCATGTACTATACATATATACCATATACACATATTTATATGCTTACATATAACTCCCACTCAATCATTGTCCCCTATTTGCCTCTTTTTCATAGCATACATTTCGGCGAATGTCATATATTTCGGCGCCCAAAAGTATACTTTCAATGATAATCAGCAACAACTGAAAAGCGATTTAGGCGCACAAATGTATGCCTTGATTTAGTTCAATGATGATTTGAATTTCGTAGCCATCATTTCAGTTACGCAAAATAATGCTTTTTATGCACAGTAAATGATTATCTCAAACGAGATAGGAGTAACAATTGCTTTTGAAAGCAATAAAAATGTATTGCAAAATAGAAAAGTATAGTTTTTCGTTGATATTTCTAATACTTTTGGTATATAAGAGTTCCTAAATAGAAGAAATGCTCTCCTCCTTCAACTTGCTTCCGGAAAACTTGGATCATTGCGTCGTCTCACATACTGGCTAGGAATATGTAGATGTGTTTCTAAAAAAAAAACGCAATGAGCTTTTTCAAGCTTGTAATGCAGAGTGAAGGGAAGGTTGGTAAGTTTTGTAACGAGCTCTATGTTAATCTATTAAGGGAAAGTACAGCCTATATCATGGAGAAGTGTCTTCATACCGAAAGCAGAGGGGCAATACAAGCGCTGAAATCGCAAACTGTTCGCTCAAAGTTAGTCAAAGAGTGCATGTCCTCACTAGAAATAGCATTAAGCTATGTCATCATCAGATTTGTTTGGGTGCCTGGTCATATCGGAATCGAGCAAGATAGCCAGAGAAGGAACTCTTACCCTTCTCACATTGGAATGGGACCGAGTTGGATCTCCATTGGAATCTTAAGTTCTAGCAGTGAACCACTGGACTTCTGCATCACCTGCCCACAGACGTTTTCATACAAAAAGTGGCAACATTTTCTGCTATGTGGTTCAAGGAAATAGGAAATTATAACGTGATAAGTTACGGACATAGCGATATCCTGAACAAGCTCAATAGTGACTGGCAGGTGAGAACACTTTACACATAAATGTAGAAAAGATATAGTAAGGAGAGAACAAACTGTCAAAAATTGACAGCGAAGTAAGGGCAGGGGTATACTCCGCAGATCTTGATATCTTTCTCTCTCTCTCCATCCGTCTGCCACACTAAGGATCGAAACGGCCTATGGAGTTCTACTGAATAAATACGAGAGGATACAGAGAGCTAATATATACACATGTAGCTAGGCGATATTGCTAACCTTGTCATCGTAGATAAACTCTAGCGTAGGCAACAAATGTAGGAAGGCCTTAACCTCACTGACAGGTCAACTCCACTTGTCCATAATTTGGATTACTGGTTGTAGGGACATTTTCGGGAACTAAAAAGCAGATGAGTAGGCCAAGTTAGCAAGACGAGTTTGAGGCAGAGACAATATCGTGTTCGCTAGGAATGATCAGAACAAATGGCAAGATAGTCAAGCAGATATGGCCAAGATATGATAAGTAAAAAAAATAAATACTTATTTAAGATCCAAAAAAGCATATGTATATAGACTTACAGCCGTCATGGCGAGACTTTGGGTATTTGGAGAGCACGCACGCGTTCAAAATGGAACAAAATGGCTTTGCACTTCTTCTGCAAGAGTCCAGTTCTAACAACCCCGATGTAGAACTCTTGGAAACCATCAAGCACAAAAAGAACTAAATTATTTTATTGTTATTTTTAGCTTAAGAATTTCAAATTTATTAAGGGCTAAATTTGTTCACAAATTGGGGTACTTCATAATAATATTGGACAGTAAGGTATCTTATGCGAGAAAAGTAAATGATTCAAATATCTCTACGACAGTCCTCATTACAATAAAAGGTAGCGGAAAGAATTGTATAGAAACTATGTGAGCTCACAAAAACTCCTTAAAATGCGAAGATATTCTTAAGCCACAACTTTCGTAAAATTGATTTTAAATTCAATAATCCCACAAAAATTCCCTTAGCGCAAATGACAGCTACAAAGTACGTCTTTGCAGCATACTATCAAACGCTGCTTTGAAGAATTTATCCGTCAATCAAATTATCATGCCTTCATGCCTTCGTGCCTTAAGTATTCCTTTCCCTCCTCCACTGCGCTAATCGAGCGCTTATGCCTACAAACTATTATTATGCTGTAACCCTTTCTATTTGCCAAGGAGCTAAGGAGACAAGCCGAGAAGAAAACGAAGCTGCCAACGCCAATTGAAAATTTCGAAATTCCAGCATTTCAGCATTTCAACGTTTGCCTTTCCCCTTTCCGATTCATTGATTTCGAAAAGTTTTCGGTATGCGAAAAAGCGCACAGATATTTTACGCCAAACAATTACTTTACGTTGAATGTCTTCATTGTAAAATAGCTGGCGCCGGAAACGGGGGATGTAAGCGAACGCGACAGCAGAGCGTGTGGGTTGCAGCCAGCATAAGAAAAATGCCAACAAAGTCAAAGCGCGGCGCAAATAAAAGTCAATGATGGTGGCAACACCCAACCACAGCGGGGAAATGCTTGCAAGCGCAACTAAATAAGCAGTTAGCTGGCTTTGAGTGGCAGACTAAAGCCGAAGGCATGCCTGCCGCTAGCGTGGGGAGTTTGAGCGGCAGTGTGCCGTCGTCGCACCCCTTTAACAACTTCCGGCGCAATGGCGCATGAAAAAATGAAACGTTTAGCAACACGACAGTGAGACAATAGCGAAACAGTTACAAGCCGGAGGTAAAAGCGATTTTGCCGCCAACGCGCTGGAGCTTCAGCACCACCATCATTTTTGCATTTGTTTGGCTTGGCGCTGGCTGCCAGGCATGACATGACTTTGCGCTGACAGCAAGCAACTCAGGAAACAAGCAAACGCGTTTCCGTTTGCCATTCCGCTTTCACTGGCAACAACAACCTTTTGTCAGCACCTACACCCTCTCAGTGCCGTCGTCGTGCCGACCTGATAGCACCGTAGCGCTGGCACAGGTCTTTGGGGAGTCTCAGCTGCAGTCGCTCCGCTTCGAGTCGAGTGTCGCTACGAAAGCGTGGCATAAAATTCAATTTGTGGTTAAGCAACGGGTTCATCAAGTGTATGTGTGTGTGTGTTTGTGTATAGGTGTAGCTGTGTCTGTAATGGCGGAAGGTGTGCGGTAGAACGTGCGGCGGTAAAGCGTTATCAAGCGGAAAAAATCAGGCACTCACAAGCACAGCAATAAAGCGTAGTGGTCTGTAAGGAAACATGCGCATTTATGTAATAGTTTGTGTAAATTAAAATATGAAAGGATTAACGGAAAGTCGGTAAAAGACGTGAGTGCCGCGATGCGGAAAAATTGTAATGTGAAATAAGTGTAGTGCGAAAATCAGAGATTTTTTTTATAGTGCGGGAAGAAATATGAGCAGCAGAAACATTTTAATAAAAAAGTTTTGCAATAAAGAGTGAAAGTTTGATTTCTATGTACTCCTGGATGAAGATAACGCAAAAATGTAAAAGGAAAAATTGAGCTTCAAACATTTTCACAGGGATAATTTTTATATCCTCTGTTTGATAACTTTTTAATAATAAATATTACTAAGCGATTAAACTCCGGTCTGAATCGATTAAAAACTAGCTGGCGTACATACTATATATAACATACTTCGTTTAAAAGCCCCTTTAAATTCCGAGAAAGTCTCCATAAAAAAGGGTTCGAGAGACAGAGAGGGAGATAAATATATATAAGGCGAGAGAGAAAGTGAGATATAGAGAACGAGAGGAAAAAAAGGTGGAAAAATAGTGATAATGAAAAGGTGAGAGAGAGAAAGAGAAATGATGGAAAGATTGGAAAGTTCTAAACAAAATGATCTCATCTCAGACGAGATGGATGAAATCAAGATATGGAAAGCAGAGTTCAAAAAGAAAAGAGATAAGAAAAAGTCTCTTTAAAAGCGAATTCGAGAAAGAGACTGAATGAGTAGTATAACATGAAAGAGAAAGATAGAGAAATGACAAATAATGAAAGGAGAGAGAGAGAGAGAGGGAAGAGCAAGAAATATAGAGAGAGACAAGAATAGATTGATAGGAAGAACGGTAAGAATAATGGTAAGGATAACGATAAGGATAAGAATTATATTTAAAAAAATAATTAGAATTAGAAATAGAATTAGAACAAGAATAAAGATTAGAATTAGAATTGGAAAAAAATTAGAATTAGAATAATAATTAGAATTAAAATAAAAATTAAAACTAAAATTTAAATTTAAATTAAAATTAAAATTAAAATTAAAATTAAAATTAAAATTAAAATTAAAATTAAACTTAAAATCAAATTAAAATTAAGAATGAAGTCAAAATTAAAATTAGAATTGGAACTACATTTAGAATTAAAACTAGAATTAAAATTAAAATTAAAAATAAAATAAAATTAAAATTAAAGTAAAAATTAGAAATAAAATTAGAAGTAGAACTAGAATTAGAATCAGAATTAGAACTAAAATAAAAATTAGAATTCAAACAAGAATAAAGATAAGGAAAATGATAAGGCTAAAAATAATGAAAAGGAAAAGGATAAGGTTCAGACTAAGTGTAAAGTTAAGGATAAGATAGGAATAAGAATAGGCATAGTATAAGAAAAAGTATTCTTAATCGAAAGAGAGACAAGGAGATAGAGAGAGAAAAAGGGAATAAAAAAGGACACCGTCGAGTTTCAAAAAGTATAAAAATAAAGAGCAAAGAAAAGCAAAAAATACACAAAACGAGCCTTAATCTGCACATTAATGTTTAAGATTGACTTATACAACGCTAGCGCAAAAAGTAAAATTAATAACCGTAAAACGTGATATATTGAAAATTAAGTGAATTTCTTGAAAACACTGCAAAACTATCTTGAATAGTTCCTTAATGCCTTTTTTGAGTTTTTTAATGCAAACAGGTCAATATTTGAGACAAAAGAAAGCATGTCTGGCATAACAAGACATTTGTATATTCACCACTGATTACTGAGAAAAGCTACTAGATAAGTAGATTGGCATTCCAGTTTTAATTTAGTAAAGTAAAAACCATTGAAATTTCTGGTCAACAGAACTTTAAAAAAAATATATAAAAGGAATACAAAGTGTGCTAGTTTTCAAAGAAAGCTCGACATGAAAAAATTCAGCATAAAAATTATGGTTTTTCTTATCAAACGACAAACGTATTGAACAACCTTGTGCTTAGAAAATTAAATATAGCAGATGTTCATAGAAGCTTAAGAAAAGTATACGTGCAATATTTTTTATAAATTTTTTCATAAAAAATAATACATCGTATTTTCAATATACTGTCAGCATATTCTTTCTTATCATAAGGCATAGCAAAGGTCTTAAAAATTAGAATAGCGAAGTAGCACTTCCTACACATATACATATATTCCATGCACCGCCTTTCTAGAATAAATCAAAAAGGCAGCACATTTCAATGTCGCAGTACAAAAGTTTGATGCCGCCAAGGCGTATGAGTAATATTTGCTGTCAAAAAGCAACAAACAACAGCAGCATGTTTGCGTTTGTGTGTTTATGCAATATTTACAAAATATATGGCAACAATAAATAAAATAAAAATAAATGTGCGCAACGTACAACAATGTCTGACACGTGCCACATCAATAACAGAATCAACAAAGAGCTGAAAAACGCGAAGCAAAAAAGTAAAAAATCTAAGAAGATCAGAAAGTTACGCTCACACTCCCAGAGCATTTTACCACTTTCTCGTAGCGCGACTAATACAGGTAACAAAATGTACAACAAAGCTATTGTTGGCGGCATGTTCTTTTCTTAGATAACTTTGCTCTGCTAGTTACGTACAAACATATGTATGTATATACTGTTATGTATTTATATGCAAATGCGAAAAAGTATAAAATCTCTAACTGATAAATGGCAAAAGTTTCTGCGACGCGTTCAAGGTTCCTATTTATGTTTTATTATGCCAGTATTTGCTATTATTGTTGTCGCTGTTTGCTTAGCAGCGCTAGACGCTCAACTTATTGAACTTCTCGAGCGCTAAGCATTTATATATTTATTTATTTATATGAACATATTTTCGAGTTCCAAAGTTCCCAAGCATTATTAATGTATGCATGTGCACGGCGATGACCTGAAAAGTTAAGCAAGTATTTCACATAAATACGGAATTAGCTGTAGCATGACAAAAGTCAAAGTGTGCAAGGTGCAATGGCTGCAATAAAGTGGGTCAAAGTATTGGTCGAAACACCGGAAGTGGTGCCAAGAGGAAAAGTTTTCGAAAATTAGCGGTTGAAACTGTGCAACGGGTTTTATTATTTAAATTGGCTAGAATTTTATTAATATTGAAATAATACATTGCGTTGCGTTGAAGTCCAGAATTTGTAGTATAAGAAAAATGTTAAGTTGAAGTTTAAGTTGGAACTGTGAGGTTGTAGTTGAAGTTGTAGTTGTAGTTGAAGTTGAAGGTTGAAATTGAAGTTGAAGTTGAAGATAAAGTTGAAAGTGATGTTGAAGTTGTAGTTGAAGTGGAAGTTGCGTCTCATTTAAGTTAAATTTGAAATTAATGTTGAAGTTAAAGTTGAAATTTAGCTGCGCGCAACACTCTAAACAATATGAATGACTCAAAAATGGAGGATGGAGTTGGTGCGGGGAAATATTGTCCAAAGTCAGGCATAAGGGGACGCGATTGCCTAGAATGGTGTACGGCTAACACCCAAAAACGTGATCAACATTAGAAAACCCATGCATTGTCTATACAACGATCTGGACAGAAGCATGGTAAAGAAAATCAAAACACGATGGAACGACCTAACTGGGTGCTGCAAAAGTCATGCGTAAAACAGTAAATCGGAACTACACAAAATTCCTATTGGCACTCGATAGAAGAGACTGCAGGAGCATGATCGGAATACTAACTGGTCATTGTCTGGTGGCGACAAACGCTCGCAAACTGGTCTATGCGTGGTTTATTGGCCTACCAGACTAGTTGAAGTAGAAGTTGAATTTCTACTTAAAATTCAACATTAAGAACTTTGAGTTGAAATATAATATTATGTCTAAGTTCACATTTAAGTTTAAGTTAGTATGAGGATAAGATAAGTCAAATTTGAGTTTAAGTTAAGTTTAAGTTTACGTTTAAGTATAAGCTTAAGTTTACGTTTAAGTATAAGTTTAAATTTAAGTTTAAGTTTAAGTTTAAGTTTAAAGGCGCATAATGCAAAATGCAACAGCAATTTCAAGCAACAACAACAACGCAACAACAAGAGGGTAAACAACTATCACAATAATGACAAGAACAAGAACTTTGGGAATAAACAAAGGTAAGTGGAGGCAACTGCACGAGAATATGTGTGGCAAGAGTAGCGGTAAGAACAACATAATATAACCGCGACTGCATATGCAGACGTTTAGCAGGTAAAATAGCTTAAACAATGTGCTCGTTGTGCTATAAAATTGCAGCTAAGAAGCAAATATAAGCAAAATAAAAGACGCGAAAAATATACAGTTTCCAGCCGGAAAGAAAGTTTGTGCTGCAATGCATTGCAATAACAACAAATGCAACGGCGCTGTTGACAGCATGTCAAGTTGTTTCTTTTTGGTTTCCTATTTTGTTTTGCTTGTGTGTGTGGTTTGTCGTCAAATATGCGCATACCGTAAGTAAAGAGCGGCAAATATGCGCGAGTGGTGGCGCTGCACACAAGTATAAGCCAAGAGGAAAGCGCGCTTATGAGCGTTTAAATGCATATATGCTTAGGTATGTAATTGAGTTTGACTATATAAGTACCACAGCTAGACTGCCTTGAGGAAATTGCATATTTAAGTTTTCGCTCGGTGAAATGCGAAAACTTTTTAACCATATGCCAGACATAAAACTGCAAATAAACGAAAGTGTGCGCAATTTCTTTTATTTCATGCAGCTGATTGTGTTGGCATTTCGCCGCTGACGAATTTTATGCTTTTAGCTGCAGCAGCCATGGCGTATACGTAACTTTTAATTAGCACTTCACAAAATGCGTGCTTTTTACGCGCTTTTTTTCCAAAATATTATTTTTATGGTAATTTAGAGGGAGCTTGTGAGCAATTTAGGTCACAAATAAAACGGATTTTAGCTTTTTAAATTAAAAAGTATTTTTTTAGTCTTTTGATTTTTTTCCCGATATTTTTAATTTCATAGTTTGCTAAACTAGCTTAGGTATTGCATAATTAAGCCTTATTGCCTGAAAATTTAATGTTTTTCAACACTGAACACATTGCTTGATTCGCGGAGTAGTTAATGTTCATATTCGGACTAGTTTAGGACTAGTACAAAAAGAGTTTGGAGAAAAATAAAGATGAAGATATAGATAAAGATAACGACAAAGACAAAGAGAAAGATAAAGATACATATAAAGATAAAGGTAAGGATAAGGATAAGGATAAGGATAAGGATAAGATAAAACCATTTAAAACGGCTGGCTACAAAAAGAAGTTCGTTTGGGTTAAAATCTGCGATTCTTTGCTGAAACGAAATGAAATCGAACCATTTTTGATGCGAATGGTATAATGAGACGAAAAGTGGATCAACTGCGACAATAAACCAGGATTGACACCTCGAAAGGTTATGCTGAGTGTTTGGTGGGATTGGAAAGCAATCATCCACTATGAGTTGCTCCAGCCGGGTCGAACGATTGACTCTACATTTTACTCCCAACAACTAATGAGATTGAAGCAAGCAATTGAAAAAGAATGGCCAGAACTTATCAACAGAAAGGGATTCGTCTTCCATCAGGACAGCGCTAGACCACACATCTGTGATGACTCGGCAAAAACTGGTAGAGCTTGGCTGGAAAGTTTTGATGCATCCACCATAACCCTGACCTTGCATCATCGGACTACCAATTCAATTCGGTTTCGGTCAATGCAGAACTCTCTTAATGAAGTAAAAATTGCTTCAAGAGAAGCCTGTGATAATTACTTGTCGCAGTTTTTTGCCAACAAAAAGTTGTACACTGATGGAATAATGCCTCTAGCGGAAGAATGAGAAAAAGTGGTCGACCAAAATGGTACATATTTGATTCATTAAAGTTCATTATAAATATAAAAAAATAAGTTGAAGTTTGATTAGAAATACGAAAAGACTTTCTCGACTACCCAATATTTGGAATTTGGAGAGGAATTGCTAATTGTGGGACTAGTTTAGAACTAGTACCAAATGTGACTGGCGCCTGTCATTTGAGAATTATTTTTGATTTTAATATTATATTACAGTTAGAGGAGATCAGCTTTCGATAGGCTCGTACGACACAGTACTATTTATAATTTAGGGAGGAACTAGTTACGGAACTGGTTAAGATGTAGTATGGGATAGTTTAACAGCTTGGAAATAGTTTGGATACTGTACGGCATTAAAAGATTATCAGGAAGGGCCAGCTAGAGACCAATGTTGAATTAGTTTTGGTATTCACTTCACAACTTCGACGAAATTAGTTCACTTTAACGTTATAATTGAATGTTTTTAGAATTTCCTTCTATTTATTGTACCTCTGTTTGCCTGACCGTCTATATCTATGTATTTCCTGCTGTTTTGAGATATCAATTTAAAATTTAACACCCATCCTTTTAACATCAAAAAGCTGCTCCTCCGCCGGAACTGTCACTATCGCAACCCTATAAGACATATCTACCATACAAACTGAACGATCGGTATTAAATGCTTAAAAGTAAAAGTTTTTCATTTGGCACAACTAGTTATCCATAACAATGCTATAAATTCCGAAGAAATTGTTAAGATCGGACTACTATAGCATATAGCTGCCATGTAAACTGAATGATAAAAATCAAGTTTTTGTATGAAAAAGTTTTTTATTTGGGGAGATATCAACACGAAATTCGGCGAGGATTATTTTTCAAGGCAATGATATAATATCTGAAGAAATTGTTCAGATCGCATCACACTATCATATAGCTGTCATACAAGGTCAACGATTAAGGTCAAGTTCTTGTATGGAAAACTTTTTTAGTTGAAGAGGTATTTGCACGAAATTTTGTACACATTATTTCCCAAGGCTGTGGTATAATCTCTGAAGAACTTATTATGATCGGACTACTATAGCATACAGCTGCCATGTAAACTAAATGATAAAAATCAAGTTCTTGTATGAAAAACTTGTTTAATTGGAGAGATATCAACACGAAATTCGGCGAGGATTATTGTCTAAGCCAATGATATAATATCTGAACAAATTGTTCAGATCGCACCACACTACCATATAGCTGTCATACAAATTGACTGATCAAGATCAAGATAAATATCAATTTGGTAACCTTTTATGCTATAAATAACATAAATTAATTAGGCAGCCAGCGCTAAAACAACCACAGCACAGCGCTGTAAGTAGTAATTTTTAATGTAAGGCACGCAGTCATCATAACGGTAATAATAGTAAGAGCAGCATATATCATAAAATACAACTGATAGGCTTAAGCACACAAATGTACAAAGAGATGCGCTTATAACCATTCAATTACCATAAATTATGTGTAGGCAATATAAATATATTAAGCCAAATCCACATTCGTTTGTATATGAGTGCGCATCGACGTGCCAGCGGGTAGCATGCCACATATTTTCGGACGTGCATGCGGATAAAAGCGATAGCGTGGGTAATAAAATTACGCATGTTGCGTGCGTTGCCAACAAAATGGCAACAACAACAACAGTAAGAGTATAGCTGCTTTAACGTATCACCGTTTAGTAGAAGAATACCAACACAATGACAACAGTAATAACTGTAATAATAATAACAGACTTTCCAAAGGCATGCAGACTGCGCCGAGTGTTGAGACCTCGTGCAAGATTTGGCCATTCATAAGGCATTACAAGTGTATTTATGTGCTGACACACATACCAACATTGATTGTGGGTGCTTATGTGGGTGTGTGAGTGTGGAAAATAAAGTAGCTAAATGCTAATAGAGGAGTATATGTGTGAGTAAGCGCTGCAGTCAAAGCGCTGAGCTACTTAAAGCTGGATATATGCCTAATGATGGCTTACATTCGCCCACACACACACACACACACACGCATAGTTGAAACATATGTTGCATACATTTAGGCGCATTTACGCAGTTGTGGCCTCAGCCAGGCTGTCATTACGTTGCTGTGAACTGTAGTGACTACAGCTGCCTCTTACCGATACAACAACGCAAATGTTGGACGCTTGTTGTTGTTGGCTTACACATACGCAAATTTTGACACACAGTTGCATTTGTAACACACACATAGACTATATGGTATATGTAATCCTCGGATCTCTTGGTCGCCACTGATTATTATTATTATTAGCAACATTGAGTCTTTATGTCAGCTGTTGTTGTTGTAGTAGTACAGCTGTTGCTGCTCAGCTGGCCTGCTTGTTGTTTTTGCAGCTGTCGTACTTTGTTTGTTCGTGTGTGTGTATGTCAATCGTTGTGCCACCGCTAAACATATGTTGTGTTGACATTAATATGCAAGCCAAGTTCTGGCCTGGACATCGGTTGGCAAAGTGACAGCCTGCCTGCCTGCCTCTCACAGCACTAATGCGGGTCTCTTTTTATGGTGAGGCTGTCATTACTCGAACTAGAGTGTCCAACTGAAGATGGCGATTTTCATAGGGAGAAATATTCTCTCATGCTAGTATTTGATGCTTTGGAGGATTTTTAGGCACCACCGAAATATGAAATTCTGTTTATTTGAGAGCGATAATTCGCATGATATGAACATATGTTTTAAGCTTAGACACATACCATAATTGGTAGAAGAGATAGCTAAGTCACACACCGCAAAAGTAAAGCTGGAGCTCGGCTAAATATCTAGCGGAGTCATACACCGCAAAAGCTGAGAATTGCGTGAGCAACTGAAGCTTTTTCTATCGGTAGTATCCATATGAGTTTACGACTTCTATAAACTTTAACCCTATTCATCATTTCTTGATATTCATAATCCTTCTTAGTTAGGACATTAATTATTGGAATATTTATGGGCAACTTGTTCTAATCTTAGGCTCTACTAGGGGCAAATATTGTAGCAATGGAAGAAGCTGCTGTAGACTTTCCTTAAGAAGCTATGGAAGAAGCTGCTTTAGACTCTATTGAAGCCCTACATCTATCAAAGAAAATGATGATATGATGAGTGCTTACAAAACTTGTATTTAATAACACTTATATTTAAATTTTTCTTGATTAGAGGAGGTTATAGAATGCAATTCCAAAGCTTTTTCCAAAAAATCAGAGACCAGAATTTTTATTTACACTAGGACTACTCTAAAAATATACTAACTGAAAACTTTTTTGATAGAAAAACTATGGATGTAAGCAATCCCTCCTTTCATGCGAATTCATATCTACCATCACTCCTCTTTCGCTTCCAAAATAGTAACACCTGCTAAAAATATTTTCAACAAAATACAGACTGTACAAATTCCATAACATACCTGCGCTATCCACGCCTAAGCTTCATGAATATTTCAAAAACTTTATTCAAAATACGAAAAACATGGCATTATTAGACTATTTGTCGCATATATTATTTTGAGCAGGCATCATGCGGCTGTCAAGGGAGGATTCGCATCCATAATGTAAACGAGTACTGAAAAGAAGCTTAGCGCTGGCAATGACACATAAAATGAACTAAATTTGAAGGGAAGTAGGCGCTGTTGGTTGTTGATGTTTGCCGTGGAAGTGGCGACACAAATTTTCAGGCAAAATTCAAATGTAAAATCACGTTGTATTAGAATATAAAGGGTGAGAGAAGAAAAAATTATGAGAAGAATACTTAGGAGAAAAAAACAATGGAGGATCAAATGGTGGCTACGTTTGAATGATACGGCATCTGTACTTGAGCCGATAGTTCGGTACATTCAAGGAATATGGCTCTAGCTCAAAACACTGATTGCCTTATCAACAAAACATTTTCCTGAAGTATAGGTTCGCAACGCGTTTGTCATCATTATTACAAAAATGTCAACTGATCTTAACAGTTATCAGCACTCGTTTTCGAAACTTAGGAGTGAAGAAAATTGGTGTTGCTGTGAAATATAAGTATCTTTCTTATAATTTTTTAATACGTTGCGCCTAAAATTGATTTTGGTTTAAAGATTTTGAACGAACGACTTGTCCGGAAGATCATACCTTTAGGCGGCACATATTTAATACCAAATTTTGCCGAAGTGTTGCTTTGGAATGGAATTGGACGCACAAATATTATAAAGACTGACCGACTTGTCCGGAAAATAAAGCATACTTTTAGGCAGGACTACTATCACGATTAAGAGTTTAAGAGAGAACGAAATTTTTTTGTGGATAGGATAAGAATTTTCACAATATCTCTAAAATTCTGCGCCGAAAAGTCGATTTCGGTTAATAGAATTAAGCTGACCGTTATCTTTAGGCAGTAAATACAATAATTCCAAGATACCTAGATCCATTAGCGAATCAGACAAGTTTGGTTTAAAACGATGAGATCGTAAATGTCAATTGTGGTAAGTCGAATTAGGCTGACCGATATATCATGAAAAGAAAGCATACCTTTAGACAGTAAGTATGATAATATCAAGATATTTAAATCCATTACCGAATCTGACAAGCTTGGTTTACATCGATAAGATCATGAAAGTCGATTTTGGTTAGTCGAATCAGGTTGACCGATATATCCGGAAAAGAAAGCATACCTTTAGGATATTCGAGATATTAAAGCTTGATTTATTTCGACGAGATCGTTAAGGGAAGGTAATATTCTGCTCTTCACTACTGCGAGTTAGAAGCGAATATGGAAAGCAGGTTTATCAGGTAATATCAGTTTTAAAGAGGTGAGAGAGTATATTGAAGCTCTACATATGAGTCACCCTGTATATTCAGGGTGTTATGATATACTATAATATCAGTATGGCTGCTATTTAATAATATGCAAAACTTTATTTTGCCAAAATACTACAAAATATGTTAATGTATTTGTTGTTGTTTTGTTGTAGATTTTCATAAATTTCTGCCTACAATTACATTTTGTTCTCTTTTTTTTAGTAAGTAATAAGCCTGCTGTGAAAACATGGCATTATTGTCATCATTTGTCTAACATCGATCAGGTGTAGACGCGAGCTCGTTGAAAACAAAGTACATATATCCCATAAGTCACTAATGTACCGTTAGTTGCAGTTATGTCAGCGTAAATATGCGTAATTTCAACTTTGATTATAACATTGCATAACAACTGTGCCGAACCGATACTAATATCATTGATTTAGTGTGTGAGTACGAAAATCTTAGGCAGAGCGCCGCAAATTATGCAACAAAATTTCTTTTGAACAGCAAATGCTCGTTAGGCATAAATGTAATAAGTGTGTACATGTAAATACCTTTCACAGATTGTGAGCGCAGCTTGTCGCACAACAACAACAACAGCCAGCAACAATCAGCGCTTGCTTGTCATCAGCCGAAGCACTAAAATGTCAACTTTTGCTCATTTGGCTTCATTTTCGATATTATCTTTTACAATGTTGCTGGTTACCTTGTAGTCAACCGTTATTACAGTCTCGAAATTATTTGTTGTTGCGCTTATTATCCTTAGCCACATGTTTAGGTCGCCTACATGGCCCGGCAGCACTGGTAAAAATTTATTAAAATCACAAAATGTTGACAAGCTCAATTTTTCTCATTGCTTTTTGGCTTGTTGATTGTTGCTTGTCAGCAGCTGCAAATTTTGCTGCCTACCGCTTGCTGCACGTGTACCCTAAACCCTGCGTCAAGCATACATTTGGGCAGACGTATATTTCATAATAAATTTCAGCATACATTTAGGCTCGGCTCCAACAGCAAGGTTATGCAACAGCAAAAAAGCAGAGCAAATCATTTTCAAAAATCTCTTATTATACACAACCGCCCACAAACGACAGCACTGCTGCTGCCAGCGTGAATTGCTGTGGGTATTTAGTTGGTTTGACAGCCACACACACACTCGCATTACACGCACACATGCGTATATGTTGTTGATTCACTGTATTTGTGCAGGCATTTCCATTAACTCTACCTTTGCTGCTGCTTTATTTGAGGTTATTTAAAAAATGCAAAGCTTTGCATACTTTCTGGCGCACCAACATTTTATTGCCGGGTAGCTTATTTCTAAACAAATAAGCAGAGCTTTAATTGGATTTTGCAGTGACGTTTTGGAATTTCATTTGCAAACATGTATGCATTCAACACCAGTCCATAGATAGATGTATGTGTGTGTGTGTATGCATGCGCGTGTGCTTTTATGTTCTTGCGTGTCGTAAAAATGTTATTTGAGCTGTAAGTGAATTTAATCTGCAGGAAAGTCAAATTCTTGCCTAAATGAAATGTGCATAAATATTTTGTGTACAAAAATGTTTGAGATTTGCCTAAATGTGCCTGATTTTAATTAAAAATTGTCCAAA
The DNA here is from genome assembly GCF_024586455.1 of Bactrocera neohumeralis. NCBI lineage: Eukaryota > Metazoa > Arthropoda > Insecta > Diptera > Tephritidae > Bactrocera > Bactrocera neohumeralis. The sequence goes on along the minus strand of NC_065923.1, from coordinate 77,273,241 downwards.
TTATTTTCACATGCATTTTGTGTAAGGAAATATTTGATTTGGAAATATGTGTATAAGATGTGACATGAGGTGTGATTTGAGTGCTGTCATCGAGGTAATAATCTGGCAGTGGCGGTGTGATTGATGTGCCTGCCAATATGTGTGGTGAAGTAAAATGTAATTGGTATAATGGTATGCTTGTATTCTTGCGTACATACATATACATATATGTACATATGTATTTTGCATTTGCGAAAATTGCCAAAAGCACATATTGCATGCTGAGCTGTTTGAATAACGTTTGTTGTATTGTGTTCTGTAAACAAGAATTTATTAGAGAGAATAAATGAATGCTGTTGAAAGACGGTGATGTGCTACATCGCATGTGTCTTAATAAGACGAGATGTGTCATGATATCACTTGAACTGATGTGATGGCATGGATGTGTTGCTAGGTAATGAGTACTGAACTTCTAATGCTTCATGACTTTACATGGCATCATGTGACAGATTGTGTTTCATAACAATTGCGAAAATGTCATTAAAAGTTATATTATGAGTTTTTATGTAATGATATGAGGCGTCATGGTTTTTTGCGATGTCACGAAAATATGATGTGACGGAATAAAGTGATGTCACATGATTGGTGTGCAACGTGCGTGACGTTATCTTTGTGTGCCGTGTAACATTGATTATATGATCATGACGTGATGCTATGATGTGATGAAGATGTGATCACATCACCAAGCGTCACCTACTCGTTTCATGACATAACGTAGAGATTCATTCCATACATTTTTCATCGCATCAAGCTTAATCACATCACCTGATCATATCACATCGCCATATGTATGTACATCTTTATTTCAGATTACATGACGTGATGAAAAGCCTTAGGATAAAAATGTATATATGTATGTCGATATGATCTAATCACGTGATGTGATTAAGCTTGTTTTGATGTCATGGAAAGATGTGATATTTTATCATAAGAATACTTAAAGCAATCTGAATCACCGGGGTCTCGCACCTATAATGCTACTCGTACAAAGTCTTGTCAACCTATGAGGCATCATATGACAAAAATATGTTGATGTGATCTGCTTACTTGATGCGAAAATAAAAATGTATGTATGTAGATGTGATTTGATCACATGCTGCGATGATAAAAATGAATGTCTGTCTGATCACGTAATGTGCTTAGGTTTAATGTGATTTCATGAAAAGTAGACACACGAGATTTGGTGCGACGCCTTGTGATATGATCAAGTGAAATAGTGCACATGTTGATGTGATACTTTATCATTTGAATACTTAAACGGATTTATCACCGAGGTTTCGTCGGTATACATCTAGGATAGTATACATTCTTGTCAATCTAAACACAAATTTGCAAAGATTATTGAATCGAAGGTGGACTTTGGGTTGAGCCAGGATGATGTCGAAACAAATTTATAAAGAGCCAAGACTATAGAAAACGTTTTAGGATATATAAACTGAAGAGGATCGAAAGTGACCTTTTGGGTTGAACCTTGATGAAAAAAAATTGACATAGAAACGATGTTTTACGATATACAAACTGAAGAGCATAAAAGGTGACCTTTTAAGTTGAACTATAGTAATGTCGGAAAAAATTTACATAGTCTTGTTCTTTTGTACCACAACGGTGCTGTTTTGGTATAAAAAGTTCCATCGAATCAGCACTTAGCCCACGAAGAGAACATTTCGAGCAGCTTTCTTGGAAACTCTAATGCACCAAAATGTTCTTACATGAGACAAAGTTTATCAAGAGATGCTAAAGATAACTTAGAGTATCTAGTGGGATTTGTAAGAGTACAAAATTTAAATTTTAAACTATCTTAAAATAAAAAAAAAAAAATTTGTAAAAGGGGATCAAAAATTCTGAAAAATCAGCCAGCACGTTGTATACTTTCCACCAACATCACTTAAAGGTTTTCAGCATGCACCAAAAAGGAAAAAGTTGTGTGGCTGCAATGTCTTGGTAAAAAATATGTTATGTCATCTATATTATTTAACCTAACTGCACTTGTTTTTGCTCTTCATACAATATTGTCTGCAAATTCAGCCTCATACTAACATTTTTCCATGCCAAGTGTTCTCATATCTTCCTACGGCAAAAGTATTTGGTCAAATGAAGGTCACTGCGATTAATAGCAAATTTTGGAAGCCTAAGAAGATATACTTAATGTCAAAATAAATAAAAATACATTCGAAATAAATACCAAATAACAAGAGATTATTATGGGTATAAGACAAATTTTGAAAAATCTAAAATATCTGGCAACTCTGCAACATATACTTCATTATACATCAAATTTATGAATTTTTCTATCCCATACAAAGCAACAACCTTTATTTTAACTACTAGTTTTGATTTCATGTTTTTCTATACCTTCTCGTATGTCTACGCATGTCTTCAGTAAATTCCTCGAGCTAAGTAGAGCCTGAGAAATTGCAGTTCATTTAATTATTGCACGAAATACAAAACTCATTTAGCATAATTTCATACGCAACTAAGCACTTACGCAAATAACAGCGTAGAAGCGACGGAACTGCATGGCACTACACTCTACTTTAATTTACCGTAAGTAACGGTGTGTTTAAGCGAATAAGTGCATGTGGATGTGTGCGTACGTGAGCGAAAATGCGTGTAAAAATATTTGCTTATTATATTTATACGCTGCAGCATGCGAAATATTTTACCAAGTAACTACAGTCAGCGTGTAGAAGTTAGATATTTACTGCGAAAAGCGAGAGGAGTGTGGAAGAGGGTGTGTTTCATCGCATTTGAAACTGCAAATACGCTGGCAGAACTGCAAAACTAGAGAAACATTGCAAAAAGGACGGAACTTTAGTGACAGCGGAATGGGTTTAAAAAGCGCAAAGCAATGAAGTGAATAAATGTGAATGTGTCTTTGTAGGATGATGTTGAATACCGAAAAGAGATCTAAGTAGTTTTCAAAATTATATAAAAAGAGCGTGCGATTGGAAGTCCTTGTCCTTACCTATTGCAACATATCGCATCATATCCTTTAGTATCCTATTCTATCATCATGTCCTATACTATTCTATCCTAACTTATCCTATCTCATCCTATCTTATCTTATCCTATCCTACCCTACCCTATTTTATCCTATCCTATCCATTGCAATCCTAGACTATCCTATCCTATCCCATTCTATTAAATCCTATCCCATCCTATCTTATCTTATTCTATCCTACCCTACCCCATCTTGTCCTATCCTATTCTATCTTAGCCTATCCTATCCTATCCTATCCTAACCTATCCTATCCTATCCTAACCTACCCTATCCTAACCTATCCTATTCTATTCTATCCTATACTATCTTATTCTATTCTATTCTATCCTATACTATCTTATTCTATTCTATTCTATCCTATACTATCTTATCCTATTCCTTTCTTCTTTTTTCTTTTCTATCCTGTCTTATCACATATTTTCCTACATTAACTATCTTTATCTTATTCTACCCTTATCTATCCTGTCTTATCCTATCCTATCCTATTCTATCTTTATTCTATCTACCCTACCTATTTGTCTATCCTATCTATCCTATTCTATTATATCCAATACTATCTTATCCTTTCCTTTCTTCTTTTTTCTTTTCTATCCTGTCTTATCACATATTTTCCTACATTAACGTATCTTACCCTATCTTATTCTACCCTAACATAACCTCACATATCCTATCCTGCCCTTACCTATCCTATCCTATCCTATTCTATCTTATCTTATTCTATCCTTTTCTAGCCTATATCCTATATCTTTCCATCCTATCCTTTCCCAGTAATTTCCTTCCTTCTTGTTCTATTCTTATCTTAACCTATTCTATCTTATCCTATCCTCTTCTATCTATTTATATCATATATTTTCCTTTCCAATTTTTTTCTTTTATTTTATTCGATCTGTCCATTCGTACATTCTCTAAGAGTCTTTATAAACTTACAGTCATTTAAGCTTAAATTAGGTAAGAATCTCGGAATTCGATATATCCAATTATATGTCTGTAAATACTTGTATATTGACACCCTAAAGTTGTCTCAAAACCTACATATGGTAGGGTATGCCTACCGAATTCCGAGGTGAACTTACTATAATGACTAGACTATTATAACCGATAAGGTCCAATGTGCTTTGGTTTTCGCTAGAAAGAGACCACCTTTCCCGTTACCAAAATCACCATATACTATTAAGAAACGCTATCCATCGCTCACAATGGTAATAATGATGACATCTTTACGTCCTTGGATAAAGTGTGCTTCTGAGATTAACCGAAGATATCAGTTAACTCAATGTTTCCTTATATCAAGAATGGCTGAATGAAAATGGAGACTACACGAATTAACATGGAGAATATCTGAATAGAAAATAAATTTATGCCCCTCACAATCACTGTGAATCTACCATATGTGGGAATCGTAATGATATTAATAGATTTATACCAACTGCCGATTCGGTTTGGTATAATACTGGCCTGGGTCCAATCGGGTAGGCATTTATATTTATCACGAAAAGGCTTACGAAAGAGAATTAAGACTCAAAAAACAAAAATTTGAGAAACAACGATTTTCTCCCCAAATTATTTTTATGTTCTGCAGCTAACACTAATTGAAAATAAGTGCCTTCCAGACTAGTTAGCACCGATCTAAATGCCTGCACACTTGTTACACTAGTTCAGTTCAGTTGTTCCATTAGGCGTGACAACTTACGGCCCACACCCCTTTAGCAAATAGTCACACACACTCTTCATATAAACATTTTGGAAACTTGCGAGACAGCCGCCAGGTATTACGAGCGCTCGCGCATGGTTAAAAAGCGACAGTATGACAAGGCAGCTGGCACACCGACATGTAGTGTATATAGCGCGTAGTTTTTTGAAGTTTTCGAAATTAATGCAAAAACAACAGCAACTACTAACATATGGCGGGGAATGCAAGGTTTACGTTGCTGGTCGGCGAATTGCGTGGAGTAGAGGACGGCAGCGTTGTCGCTCATTGCATAAATTGAAATTCAAAACAAATAAAAACAAAATGAGTTTCGTTGGTGGAGTGCATAAAACGTGGCTGCCACCATATCATAACATTGATGTTTGTGGCATGTAGCAGGTGGCAGGTACATGGCAATAGCAAACACCAACTTTTTGCTATTTCCGTTATTGGAAAATTTTTATTAAAAATAATAAAAATAAAATAAAAAAAAACAAGTAAGCTTTTACAACTGTTAGTTCATAAGAGGAATATAGAGTGAGCTGAACGCATAAATATTTCTCTATTTACGAACTGGTTAATGAGCTATTGGAAGTCGAAGTTATATGGCTGTGGATATATGTATGGTAGATTTTGTATATGTAGTCAATTATAATCTATCATGTTGGGAAATTGGCTTCTGAAGATGCAAAAATAAGATAAAAAGTACACGAATTTAAAAAAGCACCAGTTTGAGAGAGTTTTGTCCAACTCCAGTTCTATAAAATCGTAAGTGCCTTTAGACCATCACAAGTGTTGCAGCTCAACGACAGAAAAATAAAGTCAGATCTATGCTATGCACTTCCAAAGCCTTGGATACAGAATAAACCATCCAAGTCGATTACTATTGTCCCAATCAACGAAACAGAAGCTTCATAAACAGTTTAATACTAGGCAGGAAGGTAGGCGGGACTAAAATCCACCCTGTGCTACTGATGAAGTTCACTAATAAAGGCAACTTCCGATAGATCGAGAAACTCTCGATCGATATTTATGATTATTTTTTTATACAAAGCCTTGATTTCGCATAGAAGTTGTTATATAGTCTCTTTTCTGCTAATTCACTCAGCAGCTTCTAGAATAGTCGTTGTATGGTATTATGAGTTTGATGGGATGTCTGCCAATGAGACAGCGACTCGTTGTCACTTCTACTAGAGCTCATTCCTTTTGAATTGTAACAGTCGGCATGTGCGGTGTCCTCAAACATATATACTCCCTTTTTATTGTAATCCAATCAAAGCCGCTCTTGTTGTGAGCATACTTTTTGTTAGAATAAGAAGACTTTCTTTAGTTGCTGCGATCTTCGTTTGGAAGGCTCGGCGACTACTAGACTTCGAAAGGTGATTCTGGTATCCTGGACACCACTTTTCTTTCGATTACCTTGTGCGAACTCGGCCGTCTAAAAGCTTATTACTGTGTTCCTGTGCACCTCACTCCTACCCCACTCAGGAAGTTCGCCTCCATTCATTCGTATGATTTTCACAACATCCCATCAAATATTTGACTCAAACTTATTACTTCCCGACATTGTAAATTTTTCTTTTAGAGTTTTAATATCAATATTATATTTTAGGAATACTTCCCGAAAGAACGCAAATGGTAAGTGCGAAGACGGTTGTGAAAGAAACCTAGTTTTATGGTGTTTGAGAGAATTTTAGTCAAGTCGCAAACCATAATGTCAAATACAACCCATCCTTCAGGTCAAAAACACGGATATAATATAAAGTTCTAAGTGGGTCTACGTTCAAGGGGAATCACATCAAAACATATTTTTGAAAAACTACCCCAAAAAAGACAAATTTCCACTGATGGTTCACTGATTCGTGGTTTTTGACTTCACTGTAGTTTAGACGCTAACCATAATATCAAACAAAATTCACAATTCGAATTTCGGTTCGAAGACAAGTTCAAATTGACAATCAAGACAAACAAAATATTAGTGCTGAAGATTCTGCAAAAAGACAGCCAATAGGTTTTAATGAGAATGAAACAAAACTTGTATCAGAGGCTTTTAGATATAACTTATATAAGAATTTTTGGTTTCTTCAAAAGTTGCTTGAAACTGAGAAAACTTGAGAGATGTTGTTGAACATAAAACGCCAGCAACTCAGAAGATCGGCTTCAGGGGAATGCAAAATAAAATTATTAATTTTAAAGTTTATTTGCGTTGGTTGGTTAGCAGACGTCTCATCGATCTTTTGTGACTAAACAACTAAAACAATAAAATATTTTTGGAAATCCTCCTGCAATAAAAGGGAACTCACATAGCAAAAGTTATAGAAGAGGATCACTATATCCAAATTTCATAAAAGCACGGAGCTAATATTAAATGAAGCCTTAAGATATGCTGATATACTCGTACATAGTTCTGAATAAGAACATTTGAAAATGGTTTCAAAAATTTTCAAAAACACCTTAAACCATTTTCTTCATAATTTTAGCCTAGGGAATAGTGTTAAAATGCTGTCCAACCAAAAAGCTAAATATTTGAGAGAAATTTGGTTCATTGCCGTTTCGTAAGAACGTAATTGCTTAACAGAAAGCTTCGTTGGTGGATCCAAGAATATTTTCAAATCGATTTCAAGAATCAGTATATATAGTTTAACAAAAAATAGTGACCTTTTCGACCAAAACAATATTGGGTTATAAGTACAGGGTGTCGAAACCAAACTAAGACACATCTGAAAGTCATTGTAATGGTAAGGCTTCTCAGAGGTGATGCTGTAAAAATCTTCATTTCTGCCACCTATTCAATTTGTTAGTGGGACTGAACCTAGAGTTATCTGCACACAAACATATGTCGTCATCTGCAAATATATTGGCAGTAATTATGGATAATATGTGTGCGAATACGTATAAATACATATATGTTTAAAGGGCAACAGGCACAAGAGTAAATTGTATACATAGGTAACTATGGTGTTATGGAAATTATAAGTCTATGTCGCTAATGACGCTCACATCATAGCTACGATACTGCTATTCATACATTATGTATATGTATATACATGTAGGTATGTGTATGATAATGCTCAAAGCATATTGAAATATTTATAAGCATCTATACACGCACACACACAAGAACTCAAATATCAAATTAGCAACCTTTTGCTATAACTAAATTATTCCACGCAAATATTTATGTATAGGAAGCAATGTATTAGTGTAGGTGTAACTTCATTAACTATTAATATACATATGTAGATGCTAGTCTATCGGGAGTCAAAATATGTATACAGTTATGCATAACGGTGTAACGTGGCTGGCTGGTTAGTTTATTTGATGCTTGCATAATTTTTGCGCAATTTCACTATACCTATACATACATATTATATATGTATATTTAAGTATCCACCAGTGGTGTGGGTATATAAATGTGTGCAAATTTAATGAATATTCATGGAATTTCCTCAATTTTAGTTACATTTTGTCTAACACTTATGTAAATAAAACTTATAATGATTCACAAATACATGAACCTGTGGAAAATTCCAAAAACAGTTTCGCTTGTGCAATGAAATAGTTATGCAAAAATACATAATTATGAGTTTGTGTTAGGTTCCCTCAGGTCATGCATTACTATATATGGAATTAAATGTAAAAAGAAGAAAAATTTTAAACTTAGGTCACTTTTTTTGTCTTGGCCAAAGTTCTATGCTAAATCTGGTTAAAATATCTTGCCTAATAAACAATTTTTTAGTACAAAAACTCGATTTTTTGCATCGGTTTGTATGACTTTGTACTAAATGTATGTTTTTGTACTAAAAAATTGTTTATTAGGCAAGATATTTTAACCAGATTTAGCATAGAACGCTGTTTTAAGCTGTAATCTGTGCCAAATTTTGTCAAGATATTTTGCCAAATAAAAAAGTTTTCCATACAAGAACTTGATTTTTATTCGTGGCCTTGTTTGACAACTATAGGCTATAGTGGTCCGTTCTGAACAATATTTGGTACAATATTGTAGGATTGTCTTAAGTGAATATCCACGCCGCAATTCGTGAAGATATCTCGTCATATAAAAAAGTTATCAATACAAGGACGGGATTTTGATCGGTCAATTTGTGTGACAGCTATATGCTATAGTGAATCGATTTCAGCGGTTCCGATATATGAGCAGACCCTTGGTAGGAAAAGAACGCGCAAAATTTTCAGATAAGTACTTATCTCAAAAAATGAGAGACTAATAGGTGAATTGAAAAATCTCCGGCCTGACACATAGATGATGCTACTAGAACAAAATCCATTTGATTTTTAGTTAGCCCTAATGTTCAAAAGCCCGGTGTATAAATTTGACAGCTGTCGGATTATTAGTTTGTGAATTATATCATTTTGAGGGAAGCAACTTTTGTAATTGTGAAAAAACTGATAAAAAAAAATTTCGCCTGATGATAAAATATTGCGTTTTGGATGGAAAATATACAGTCCATCATTCCACTCCGAAGTCTAATCGACAGTTGTCCGAGTGGAGTGTATACCATGAACCCGATGCAAAGGGTTGGAAAACACAACAGTCGACTGCCAACGTTATGGCGTCTGTATTTTGGGAGACGCCTGGAATATTTTTATTGACTATCCTGAAAAAGGAAGGAACATCAACAGCGACCGCGCCGTGTCATAACTCAATGGAAACGATGACAAATATCCAAAAATTTGGCTTTGAATTGCTACCGTATCCAACGAATTATCCAGATTTGGCCTCCAGCGCTTATTTCCTGTTTCCAGAACCTCATAAGAATGCTCGCTGGGAAGAAATTTTCGTTGAATGAAGAGTTGATCGCCGAAGCTGAGGCCTATTTTGAACCAAAAGAGAAATTGTACCCAAACATGCTATCGAAAGATTGGAGTGTCATTATAAGTAGTGTTTGACCCTTGAAGGGAACTGTGTTGAAAAACAAATAAATAATTTTCCTCGAAATAATGTGTTTGACCTATTAGTGCAGAGGCATTCAATTTTACACTTTGGATGATATAAGAACTTTATAGGAGCAGAGACCACAAATGGACGATGGGCTTGACCCCGCTCAAATTTCGGTGAAAAGCCATATCTCAGTACCAACTCGATCGATAACGACCAAATTTGGTATATAATGTTACCTTGACATGCCGGTGTTCCTGCGCGAAAACAAACGAAATCGGATCGCAACCACGCCTACTTCCCTTATAGCAAGTTTCAATAGAAACTCAGTTTTGTGATGTTTGACTTCACTTCAGCCAAGCCTCAAACCCATAAGACCAAAATGTGATAAAAACTTCGTTTAGTGGTTTTTGACTTCGCTATAGCCGAATCGCAAACCAACAAAATTAAATGAAATTAACATTTCGGGTCGAAACCATAACACAATTTTAAATTTTACATATGTTTCGCGTTCCGAAATGCAAATCAATCACCAATGAATGAATCAATGGAATAAAACTATTTGCTTTTATGGCTAAAAAGTGTCCAAATCGGACAAAAACTATTCAACTCCTGCAAATACCGTATATGTGGATCAAAGTTCTAAATGTAAACTTTTTATCGAAAATATTAATTAATTAGGAAAAAATCCTTGCCTAATAATAGTAAGAGTTGAATTGGTTCAATAATTTTCTTAGCTCGATATACCTAATAGAAAGATCTTCGAACTTGCCAGTCGATTGGCCAACAAGATCCTATGATAACACACCGTGAGACATTTTCCTGTGGACTTATGTAAAGTTTAAAGTCTATACGGACAATCCCGCTTCGCTTCAGGCTTTAGAGAAAAATATCAAGTGTGGGATTCCCCAATTCGCCAGTTACTAGTCAAAATGCTCGAACGAATCATCGAAAATTGGACTCGATGAATGGACTATCCGCGGCGAACATTTGTAAGAGATAATCTCTGGCTTATTTGTTTCAATTCATTTATTTCCTTCATCTAATCTGAATTGTGCACTGAATGCGTTTCTCTAGCCAAAAAAAAATTAAATTCTACGAAACTATTGATTAAACATACATACTAAAGAAACTTCAGAACCAAAAATTATAAAAAAAATTTTAATTAAATTTATTACTTAAACTTTCTCTAATAAAATTCCAGCATGCAGATTTTTGCTCAAATCCGTCATACCTCATATTCAACTAAAAATTCTACATAAATCAGTGCACAAGCGCAAATACCTTAAAATATATTTTATTATAACCGGAATTTTACGGTATTTAACATTCAGAAAATATATGAAAATTTCATAATTAAATGTGAATTTCATATTACGTCAAGCAGAAACCCAAACCGGCTAACCAACCAACCAGTCAGCCAACCAACCAAAAGGAGCCATTCAACTCCAGAGCGACTAAGTCGCAAGGCTTACGCAGTTGCATATTGAGATATATTTATATATATGCTATATACATATGTGTATAACTACCATTATAATCATTCATGCGTATATACATATCAAAATTTACATGCTTACATACCTCTTTCCGCCTACAGTCTCATTTGGCAAGCGCATTTCTCGCTTGCTGTCGGCTGTCGTCGTCACATATGAATGCCAAAAATGCTGCATATTTTTGTGTATTTGTATTAGTAGTTGCAACTGTAAAATAAGATTTATATGCATGTAATTAAATTTTGAAAATATCTAAAGCAGAAGCGTGTAAGCTAACTTTTGTAGAAGTAATTTACATGCGTTTTTCATAATATAGAGTGCGGGTGTGTGTGTGTGTGGGTATATTCGTGTATGTTTGAGTGAGCTGTGCGGGCAGACTTAATATGACATCCACATATAGTTGAAATATATGGAAACTCTATTAGTCATGCATACAAATGAGTTTAATGACAAAAAATTATATGAAAATGTGCTCGGCTGCACTTGACTAAGCTGCAAAAAGGATATTTATGAAATTTATGCAAAGAAGTTAGGAATGAGATATTTTCTGGCACAAAATTATTTTCATGAACGGAATTAATCAAAACATTAATTAACGGTAGTTAGTGAAAAAATATTGCGATCGGTTCGAAAACTACGATGGCGATATAACTCATCGGCAGTTACAATGCTCTCCATGAATGTGGATCTGGAATTCGCACGGTCAATTATGTACAAAGTGACCTTTTTGCGGTACTCTTTTTGAAAAAATTCAGCTTTATCGTGACAAGTTGAGAAAGAACACGTTTCATACCAAAAATATCCACCGAAATCATTGAACGGCATCGGGAGAGCTGTCGAGCTCTCTTGACTAAATCACACGACCTTCTCAGATATATTTGTCTACTAAAATTTCGGCAATATTTTGGATTTTTTAAGTCTGGTATGAAAAATTTCACCTTCGGTATGGATGGAATGCATCTTCGGTCCATCATTTCTAGAACGGTGCCCATCCACAGGCCTGGAAGCATCGCAATCACTTCCTTTGTCCACGGTAGTTAGAGATGGTCTTTACAGTCAAAAATCCTCACCCCATTGAGTTAGCTTACAACATCGAAATTTTGCTCAGGCTTGCCCGGGTCTCTACTCTTACGAAGAGCGCATGCAGTAGTTTCAGCTTTCCGTAATCTATATCTCCTGAGTAATTTTAACAATGAGTGGCACGATTAAATGAATCTTGCCAATATCGCTGGCTGTCGCTTTTTTCCTCTAACGTTTAGCCGGTCCCGCTATTTCGGTTCCAACGGACCACTGTTTTTTGGCTATAATTCCTTCCTCCATCTGCTTTGCAAGTCTCGGATGCATGGATGTGAAATACGGTCGTACGTTCGGCATTCCCCTGTTTTTGTCGGAGTCTGGAGCAAAGAAGAGGCGCTATAACGAAGTTATTGTGATCTTTAAAGCCTCTCCTCTCTGGTCAATGTCTCTATAGTGCCCAAATAATTACTCAGAGTACTGAATACCATACTAAGCAGCTTAGTACAAGTCCCAATGGGATTGGTATATAAGTATGTATTAAAATCAATTTCATTACACTTGGCCACTAACACAACAGTGACTAGTTCCGCGTTGTTGCCAGTTTACTAAGCACTTCAATTCTAATGAAATTTCAATTCGCTTGTAATAAACTGCAACTTACAATTTGCAAACTAGTTGCGTGCAACACGAATGCACGCACGCACGCATTGTTGCAGCTTATAGCAATTTCGTTGTGGCAGTTCAGCGCTGTCGTGTGGCTTGCTATTTGTCACGTCTAAGCACGTAGCGTAGGTATTACAGTTGGTGCTAAAGAAAGTGGTAGATGTGGCTAAATCAGGCGAATTGTGATACATTTAAATGCTACAAAGGTATACAAATGCAACTAAAAAGCAATGCAACAAAAGTAAGAATTATGTTGAAGATTGAGATGGTGTGTGCATGTTCTTCATAGCAGTTATATGCCTAGAAGAATGAATGACTTTTTGAAAGACTATAGCACGGAAGTGAAGCCAAGTAAGCGAATCGTATAAATAATTCGTATAAATCACATAAACTGGTATAAAAATATATTAAAGACATACATTTTAAGCACTTTGATTATATTTTTTTACAACTGGTATACGTCGTATAAAACATAAAAGTAAGAACCTTTTAATACAGTTATAGCACTTCTATTAGATTTTCGTCAAAACTGGTATAAGTCTTATAAACTGGTATAAAAACTTAAGCAGAATAGCAAGCCTTTATACTACTTGATTTAAACATTTGAAACATCAACTGGCATAAATCACAAACAAATCACTTAAATTGGTATAAATGAAAGGGGATTGCATAAAATATGCGCACACAAGTTTAAATACATATTCATAACACTAATCATAGATATATATATAAATTTATTTACAGCACCTTTATTAGATTTTCGTCCCAACTGGTATAAGTCATATAAACTGGTATAAAAATTAGATATAATAATCATCATATAATTTTATTCAACTATTTGTAATACCAACTGGCATAAATCGCTAAAAAATCACATAAACTAGTATAAATAAATGACTATTGCATAGTAAATCATATAAACTGGTATAAAAAATAAAGGTTGAATATAAAACACTTAGTAAAACAGCCAGTTGCACCACATTAAGTAGATATTCGTAACAACTGGCATAAATAGCATAAACTGGTAAAAAGAAATAAGGTTTGAAAATCATGAATTATACCAGTTTAATTAGATATTCGTAACATTAACTCGTATTAATAAGCGAATCACACAAAAAACTTTTGTAAATCACATAAACTCTTAAAAAAAAAATAATATATACCAATGTTTATAACGTAATTATTCGTTACAACTGGTATAAAATGCATAAACTGGTATAAACAAATTAATTTTTAAAAACAAGCGCTTATACTAGTTTAATCAGGTGTCAAAAACGGGCATAATCTCAAAAACTGGTTTAACCACATATATCAAGCTCAATAAGCATTTATACCACTTTAATTTTCAAAACATATACACTCTCTTCATAAGCCTTATTATATATGTATTTTCCCGTAGTTCCTAGGTGGAACATAGAGCCTCAAATATGGCGTTATTGCCATATTTATAATTCGCAAAATCAACTGGTATAAAATTCATAAGGGTTAAAAACCAAGCGCTTCTACAAATCTAAAAATATATTTTTACCAAAAACTGGTATATTAAGAACATTAGTATTTATACCACTTTAATTTGATCTCCAAACATGCTTTAACATTGCATTCGGAGGCATGATTGCCATATTTACCAGCCAGTTATAGCGTAATCATTCGAAATGACTGGTATAAAAATTAAAAACTGGTATAAACAAAAAAACGTTCAAACGAAACAAGTTGTATAAAAAATTTAAATAGACATTTGTACCAAAAACTGGCATAAATTCCAAAAACTGGTATAACCGAATACATCACCTACATACGTTCGTATCTGATCTTAAAATCTGATTTAATAAACTGTTATTTTCATAGCATACATCTCGGCGCCAATTATTTTTGAGCTTTAAGTCTATGACAACTTTTAAATTTAGACTAAAATCTAATCGGACAAGACACACAATTCTTTTGTTCTTGAAAAAAGCAAACTTTTGACAGTGCCACAAATAACAACACATTATTCCTTTTTTAATAGCCGTCATCAGTGAAATCTGTACAGCTTAGTTATGTGCTTTCTTTCAACGAAGTGGCTTGGAAGTAGATTTTAGGGCGGCCACAAAATGGCTTAAAAATCAAAAAAAAGCCACACTTTTCCCTCCAATTGTATAACGCACACTTTATCTCACCTCTACCATAGTTACTTTTCAGCATTTGGGTCACCTGACTTATACCTTTGTATTGTTATCTTATAAACCATTAAAATTTCTTTAACTACTTATGTATGCTAGTTAGACGAAAATTTATTACCTCAGGTATGCTTTTGTCTGCAAACAAGGCTATAGAAATTTTACGGTTAACTACATACATACTTACATATCTACAACTAGGTGCTGTGAAAGCGTACAGACAAAAGCCTAGTGGAAAAACAACAGATAAGAACTAGAAATGTCAGGCAGACGACGACGATTGTCATTGGAGTCGTGACGAAGTAGGCGAAAATGAAATGAAAGTGCCAAAAAAGATAAAATCTTTGGAAGAGTAGTCGGACTTGCAGCGCATAAAGCATACTAAGTATGAGTATTTCATGAACTACTCATAAGTAGGCGAGTCAAAACAGCTACTAGGACGAAGAAGTTTCAGGAAACGGCAAAAACTGAAAACAAGGCGCAGCACTGCATTTATTGCGATAAAAAATATTTAAGCATTTCAAATGCCATTGCAGGCGCACCGAGCAAAGTTGTGATGAGTGCAATGAATACTTGAATGACTGGCGGCCTTGGTCCGTGGGTGGGTGGACAACTGCAGCACGGAGATAGTAGAACTCGGGCTCACGTATACATATTGTCTTCTAACAAGCTTTTATTATTAAATTTTACTGCTCACACATTTCCATAGCAATGCACCGAGATGCGAGTTGGACAGCCAGCAAAGTTGGCAGGCAGTCGGAATGACAACAATACGCTGACAGCTGAATACAGCAGACTTGTTGGTAAGAAATTGAAAGAAAAGGTAAAATGTCTGAGAAGTCCTTGCGCCGAACTGTGAGCTGTCTTTTGTATTGTTTGCGAGTAATTTTACTGCACCTGCAGATAAGAAATTCTATGCTGCGTAGGCAGTTAGTTGGTGTAATCAGATGTAAATAATTGCTTCTTTATGAACTCTGGTGCAAAGATAAAAGGCGAATTGAGGAAGTTTAAAAGGTTCGAATTAATTTCGGAAGTTGGGTATAACTAAGGTAAACCCCGACGGCAAGCGACGACAGAATCACCAGCACTATAAGAGGAAACTCTGCTAGACTCATGAAGAACAGCAACAGCTAGGAAGACGAAGGCCGACAGCCGGTTAGCGGCCAAAGTCGTGGAATGCCACGATGATAAAAATCCTCCGGCGAGGAATGGAAGAGAGTGGCGGTTGCATCTCCTTAGTCTTCCTGGAGGTAAACAGTGGGCATCCCAGCCCATTTTCAAGGTGTGAGAGTGTCGGATGGCACCGTAGGCTTCATAAGCTCATTAGATGTGCCGATGTGCGTTCGACTGTCCTTTATAAGGAGGCAGTCTTTCGGGTGGGAGAGGTTTAAAAGGGAGCCAGGCCAGGAAGGGAGTGACCCGAGTCTTTCAGACATAGCGGATTCGGGAGGCGGCTCGTCAATTGGCGACTCCGTTCTTAGTCTCGAGCAGCTGTTTGGGGAGGCTAGGATCGTCTGAAGGTTGAGATTCCTCCAGATTAACTTCCAATATGCGAAGGCGGCCTCCGCCAATTTACTGATTCGTCTAAAACAAGACGTAGCTGATGTTATTTGATAAAGTCTAACACAGGTTCCTAAAACAATATGTATCGAAGTATAATCTTCGAAACGTATTTGATATGAAGCCGGTTCGTCCTAAGAAGCGCCGAACACGTAACACACTTTGAGATATTCTTTACTACCTATAAGACCAATAAAACTATTTGGAGCTATAAAATTATTATCTTTCCTGATTTTATTAACTCCTCAAAATGCAAGTGTACCATTATTTTAAGCTTTTTCAGCTGCAAGTTTAACCAGCATGAGCATGCCACAATTTCTAATCCGCTTACAGAGAAAAATCCAGCGCACCACCTATAACCCACATACCCCTAATACCTTTTAATGATTCCAACGCACTAAAACTCAAACTCACACAGCAACCGAAACATATTTGCTGGCTCAAAGTAGCATGTCAACCCTGAACCATGAAAATACCGTGAACTACCATGAGAGAGTGAATGCTAGTGCATATTTTATAAATGTGAAGCATACTTTTTGGCGCACAGCAATGCGGTTGGCAACAGCTCACAATGAAATATGATGACCGTCGAACGCAAAATGTGAGCGCTGCCAGACAGCATTTGTGTCATCTATCATACAAAAACGGCGAAAGTGCGCTTATGCAATGGAGCTTAGAGACAAAATTTATTTATATGGGTGTGTGTATATGTGTTTAGGGCACTTAGAAGTGTATGTACGCTGCAGCGACATCGATTTAAGTTGGGAAATGCCAAAAGCAAGCGCTTAACTACATGCAGCTATGGCATAGTGCGAGTCGCCTGGTCTCCAGTTTACCTGTCTCTGTTTAGTTTTAACGTCGCATTTTTGGTTTGCATGTCGAAATTTTTTCAGTTTACATTTACATTTTTGAAATTCACCAGTTACTCGGTGCATATAAATTGTGAATGCAACAAGCTTTGCATACATATTTGCTACCAGGCATCGCTTTAGATTTATAAATTTCTATATATTTTGCATGCAACGACAACTTCCCTGCATAGTATGCATTACTATCCTCAACTATTTTCTACTATGAAATGCTGTGCACCACTGTGTGCGTGTTTGTGTATGTGTTTGCCGCATTAGTTTGGCAGCTCAGGTGCATGTTGCTGTTGCATAATTTATTGGTTAGTTGCAGCGGTTGGCTCACGGGCCCACAAGTCTTTGTAATTGTGGTTGTACGCAGGACATCACCACATAATACCAATACACATACACACATACATATGTAAGCGCATAGTGCATCGTTGGCAGAACATTATTAATGGCTTTGATGCGTTGGTGGCTTGATTGAATTATGTAGTGAGCAAATTAAATTTATATTTGAAAATAATATGCTTTAAAGTAGACTGCGGAGCAGCAAAAACCAAAATATGTGGTAATATCAGCTGCAAGAGCGCTTGAAATATTGAGTGCTGCCTCGAAAGTAATAAATTTAATGACACCACGTTCAAGTTTTTGTTGTTGTAATGGAGATAGTTTAAGCTTTACAACTTTTAAAGTTTCCAAAATTTTTCCCATTTTTTCGATTAACTGCATATTACAAATATTTCGGTATTAAACCGAAATTGAAGAATAAATATGAACACTAAACAGGAAAAGCTTCAGTTTTCGACCCACTTGGCACCGAAAACTGTACAGTATTGCAATAACATTATTTAAACCATAAGTTGAACTGCACTTAGTAAGATTTTCCAAGGCTACTGTTGCAGAATCAAGAAAGCTTGCAAAGCTAAGCTTTTCCAAATGGTGCTGCTGTGAAAACCAAGAAAGTATTAGCACTAAACGAGTGCAGAGTTTTGAAAAGTTCACTGATAAATCCTCAAGAAAGTTCCTAAATCAAACTTTCAAGATAAGCAGTTTTTAAAGCACAAAAGCTTCAGATTTCTAAATTTATAGTTACGCCATGAATAACCAAGAGCTTTACACCAATATTAGAACTAAACGAATAAGAAGTGATCTAAAAGCTTTGCTGATAAAAGAAAACTAAGCTTTTAAGGCTGACATAGCTTTGAAAGCTCAAAAGCTCCCGCGTTCCAAATTTTATTAAAAGCATTGTTTAAACTTGAACCTAAGAAATATAAAGAAATAAATAAAATATTAATTCAAACAAACTTTTGATATTGGTAATATTTAGAACTGCAATTAGAAGTTTTCAGAAGCTTTGCTGGTAAAAGATCAACAAAGCTCTTCAAGATAAACTTTCAAAGCTCAAAAGATCCCGCTTCCAAACTTTATGTAAAGCCTTGTTAAATCATGAACATAACAACTATAAGGAAACGAACACTGTTAACAGTAACAAGACAGGTTTGAAAGCTAAAAAGCCTTCGACATTTCATAAAAAAAACATGAACTTGTTTATGCACGAAGGTTCATAAAGGGTAGTTTGTGTTTAGTCCACTCAACGGAATGTAAAAGCTCTAAAGCAGCAGATTTAAAAACTGTAAAGATGAGCCCTGAACCTAAGTACTATAACTAAACAAATTACAGCATTTCTAAAAGCTCTAATGTTAAAAAATCAAGAAAGCGGACCAAAATTAAATTTGAATATAAGCAGTGTCTTAAAAAGTGCAAAAGCTTCAAATATATGGATGAAATAAAATACCACGAACTAAAATATAATAATGAAAGGAATGCAGTTTACTCCGCTTTTAGATTTTTTGTGAAGCCAAGCTTCTCACTGACATAAGCTCAAACTTATTTAATATAAAACTAAGCCAAGAGAAGCTTTAACACCCATTACACAGTTTCATTTTTACCAGATCCACTCTGCCGCCTTCCCAAATACAATAGTTGAAAATTAAAGGAAAACCATGAAGCAAAAATATGTATGAAGAATGATAATGTGTAGCTTCCGCCTAGTCTCCTTAATTTCGCATAGCCAAAAAAATGTATCAAAGGGAAGCTTTATAATTGGTAAACTTTAAAAGCTCAAAATATTTTCATTGAGATATACACCAAGAACGCAAAGAGTAATACAAGTATAACTATACTCAGCTTTGTAAGCTAAAATGCTCATCATACTGAAATTTATAGACTGTTATTGCTTAAAAAGCTCAAACAATACCAACGAAGAACATTGTTTATCAAAATCATTTTCAATCACAAGAACATTCACAAAACTAGAATGTAGGGTATTTTCGTAGATGAAGAGCTTTTCATCACACTTTCAGCTTTTAAGTTATAGTTTCAATATAACGAAATAATTCTCTTAAACACATCTGATTTTATACCCATTACGTCTGTTATGATTGTCTATGAGAGCTGCCAAAGTTTAGTTTCTGTTGACAGAGCACTGTCTACTAGAGACGGAAAAATTCGAATCTAACGATCTTAGCGACCAGCTGGGCAACCGGTACAGCCTTTTATTTTAACAACATTTTAAGACTAATTCAGAGAAAAGTGAAATGAAAGCCGAGATATTCTAAAAAATAAATGATATTCACGCCTAACATCCTAGCTATGCTATGTCTCAAGCGTACAATAAATGAAATTATGTCCATTCTCTCAACAAATTTTGCATTGCTGCTCCCACTTTGGGAGCTTTCAAAATTTCAAATAAATAAAAAAAAATGATATACACATTTACCTCATTAACGTTTCCATATCATTATTTGCTTAGAACTAGCCTACTCAACGCATTACGTGCTAACAAATTCCGCTATTTATTTAGAAAATAGACAAAATCCACAAATCCGCCCATAAATGAAATGAGCTACGTGCCACATTCCATTATTTTTTATTCATATTAAGTCTGCATCATGTGTATATACATATTTGCATTGAAATTAATTATAATTTTAATTATTTCGTTTAAATTGTGCGCTCATTGCCGGGCCCCCGCAAGCCATTGCGGGTTGCAGGCGTGTGATAGGTGTCTAGAGTGGATTGCGTGTCTGCTTCGGTTAGCCAACACTCGGACGTGAGTTTTTATAAACGTTTGCACTTTTCATGTTAATACTTTTAATAAGCTGA
Source organism: Bactrocera neohumeralis (assembly GCF_024586455.1). Classification (NCBI taxonomy): domain Eukaryota; kingdom Metazoa; phylum Arthropoda; class Insecta; order Diptera; family Tephritidae; genus Bactrocera; species Bactrocera neohumeralis. The sequence continues at coordinate 77,252,706 of NC_065923.1, read as the reverse complement.
ACAAATAGTGCAATTTAATTGTGAAATGCCTGTTGGGTAAATAGGGTACAGGGTGACACAAGCGATATTTGTTTTGTTATTTGTGGCGTTCTCAAGCGTTGGGCATCTCTGTGACGTCGTTGTGGCGAATGTTGCGAAAACATCCTCACACGATCAAATTGACACAAGAACTAAAGCCACTTCAACACCAGAATGATCGTTCGTGAATTGGGCTGAGCAAAAACTTGAAAATGAGTCGGCAAGCGCGTCTTAATAAATTCTTACATTGATGCGATGTGTGGGAAGTGTCGCCGTCTTGTTAAAACCAAATGTCGCCGAGATCATGAGGCTCAATTCTGGTATCTAATTTTGCTGAAAAGACAGCATTCCCGTCTCAATAATCTAGTTTGTACCCTTCTGTACAGAGGCTTATCTTCTTGTTTCTGTCCAACTCCCCTCTTTCTCACTCTTCTTCTCTGGAAGGAAAGGTAATATTCCGGACCAAACTTGAGTTTAATTCGGTAGGATTTCGAAAATTGCGGTATTGGGTTGAAAACTGAGGAAAAACTAACTTTTCGTTGTTGTAAGTGCTCTACTGATGACTCTCTATATATATCTAACTATATTTATTTTTACGTGGATGGCAAGGACCTAAAGTTTCGTCATAATCATATTTGCAAGATATATACTTTTTCTTACTCCATTGATACCCGAGATTGCAACCATTAAGGTAGCAAAAGATTTACTATTCCAGAGTGAATCCTGTTTCAGAGAAGTGACCATCCAATCAGATAAAAGGCAGCGAAACTCATTAACAGTGAGTTCAGTGTTGGTCAAGGAGTGCCTATCCTCGCTAACAATAGCATCGACTGTCTTTGGGATAAGACTGGTATGGGTGCCAGGCCACAGCGGCAAGAAATTGTAAAGCTGATGAGATAAAAACCTAGACCCGCCATCAGTACAATGGAAGCGGGTCGGCGCTCCTGAATTCTCTTGTGTTTTACTACAAGATAGCAGGACCTCGCGGGATCTTGGCCAGCGCTGGGCCACCATCGGTATATGCGCTGTTTCAAAAGCCTTTTGATCACAAATCTGCAGAAGATGTATAGAAGATGAGGTGGAGACAACTCAACACTTCCTTCTTGACTGTCCCGCGTTTGGGAGGACTTAAACATTTAGGAGTGCATACCTACAGACATCCCACCGAACTGGCGTGAAGGGAAATTTAACGATTGTGTAAATTTGTATTGGCCACTAAATGTTTTGGTAATTTATGAGTTCGAACAAAGGCTTCCATTCTAAAGCTTCACAGAGGATTACATATAGCATTCCACGCTTGATCTCTCTAGATCAGCCCTCTAACCTAACCCTAACCCTCACCTACTCAATCCATACCCACAATCAAAAAAAAAGAGTTTGAGCTAAACAAGTTCGGCTCGCTTTATACAAACCCGAAACACAAAAATCAACTTTCATCTTTACAACCACTTAGCGAAGCACCCGTTACACTTACAACTAAATGAAAATATCTATTTACACTCATATTAAAGCGGAAATGTTTTTGGTTTATATGTTTATGTATTTGCATGCTTGTAATTGTGTAAATATAGCAGAAATGCCGCACGTACTTGGCATTATTTGCATTTACAACGAGCTTTGCATTTTCATTTTCATTTAAATATACATGAATTGACACCTTCACCCGCTTTCCAACAGCCTGCACACACAGGCACTAACAAAAACGTACACATATACGCACACGCACATAACTCATATATATTATATATATGTAAGTTGCTTATTAATTTACACCACTGTACGTGTCCTGCTCACGCTGTCAGCACAATTTTGATTGAGTGCATTTATTTTTATTATTTGTTTATTAATTTTAATTAGTTGGGCTTAACGCTACTATGTGGATAATGTGTTGCGTGAAGTGTATGTGTGGGTTTGGGCCTTGCCGCAGCTGCTGGTTATGCGTGTAATGAGTAAATTAAATTGGCCATTGCATATGCATAGGCGCCAATTATTCGTGTTTTGGGCATATTCCTCTTATTTGCACTCAAATTTTATTTATTAAATTTAATTACACACAAATATGTGTCATAAACTCTACGCTGTATAATTAAAAGCCACAAGCTGTCAGATTGTAATTGAAATAACTCGTTGCTAATGCCGAAATTCCACACCAAAGCCGCATATTGCTTACGCTCGAACATTTGATCTGCCATTGAGACATTTCACTTGCCTTTTTCGCAAGAAATAAATTATTCTGCTGCATTTCCAATTACGATAAGTATAATTCATGAGCACAAATATTTTAATCGAATTGTTTCACATGCTTAATTAGTTGATTTGCATGCAAATTGGCCAGTAAAATATAAAGTAATTGAATGCGCCCTAATGTATGCCAACAATTTGGCTAATGAAGATTAATTAATGCACAAATGTCGGAGAAAATTTGACTGCTGCGTTATTGCTTTAGGTGGCATATGTAAATTTTGAAATAAACTTTTTTGTACTGAATAAATAATAATTACAGAAATTGAGAATAAATAGAGCAAATAAATAATAATCAAATAAACTAATTGACACAATTTAGTTTTAAGTTAAAGCACTAGAGGGAGTATGTTAAAAATGACTTGAATTTAGCACAAAAAAGACAATTTTAAAATATGTGGAAAAAGATATTGAGCTGGTATCTTAATTTTGATTGGTCAGTTAATATGGCAGCTACATGATAAAGGCGTCCAATCTGAAATTTTTTTTCGAAGCTAATACTGTTAGGTCAGGAAATAACCCATGCCAAATTTCGTCAAGATATCTCATCAAATAAAGAAGTTTTCCATACAAGAGCTTAATTTTTGTTGGTCAGTTTGTATGACAGCTATATGCCATAGTAGTCCGATATGAATAATTTCTTCGAGGATTATACATTTAGCTGGGTTAATGAGTCATGCAAAATTTGGAGAAGATTTCTTATCAAATATAAAAGTTTTCCATACAAGGGCTTCATTTTTATTGGCCAGTTTGTATGACAGCCATATGCTATAAATGCCCAATCTGAACAATTTCATCAGCGATTGTAGCGCTGCCTAAGATAATAATTTTGTCTAAGTTTTGTGAAGATATCTTGTCAAATAACAAGTTTTTCATATGAAAAAGAAAAATTACGCCTAAAACGCTGCAACGTTAACTAAGTTTAATTTATTTCACAACTAAATGACAATTGTCTACCTTTTTTATGTCTTACAATGCCTCAGCGCACAACTCGCTTGCTTTCTCTCAGGAGAGAAATGTCACAATTTCATCCTAAATGCACACATACACACAATTTCACAGTAAAATACAGCTTAGGTTTCCCTTTTAATTGTCAGCTTCTGCGCTAGTTAGCATAGCTTTCTTGTTTTTCTCAACTAAGCTCTCCGACAGCGCTTGCTACGCAAGTCCCTAGGCGCTTTTTAAACTTTTTATGCGCCAGCGATTTTTCTTTAATTCGCCTAAATGTAGACTACCTTTTTTGTATGACATGCAAATGAACTTGAATTACACCCAAGTTAGTTTAGCTGAGCGAAATGTAATTTTTGACGACACAGTAATTTGCTGCAGAAATGTAAGTGACCTTAACTGGGAATTGCTTGAAAAGCAAGCGAGCGTTAAAGCGTAAAATTATAGAATTATAAAAGGTATATAAACACGTTTTTTGTAGTATAGTTTTGGGGTCGTATATAAACATAAAAAAATTTTAATAAACCAGAAATTGTGTGAAAGAGAATTGAAGCTAGGATGCTTTTTCATTTCTTATCTAAACCTTTCTTTATGTTTCTGATTATATCGCTCTCTCTTTCACTATCATACTATTTGACCCTTTTAGTACTTTTCATTTCCAGCATATTTTTTATTTAACCTCAAACTTTTTCTTCAGATTCAATGTTATTATATTTTCCTTTAATTTTTTCACACACACTTGCGCTTTCTTTAATTTCTGTCATTCTTCATAGTAATCAATATTCTAAGTGCAATGTTTGCTTCTTTCTCTCTGCCCTCTTTCAAATTTTTCTTAATTTCTGCTAATTTTCATACCTTTATCTATCTTCTATAATAGTCTACCGCAATTTTCTCTTGTTCCTCTGTCCCTTCCTATCTCTATTGCTCTCTCTCTCTCTCTCTATCTCTTGCACTTTTAGTTTATCAAGTCAAACTTTCTGTTTCTCTTTTTCTATCACACTCTCTTTTTTCGGGCTCTTTACAAATTTCGCTTCTTTACGTCACGGTTCATATTTTATACACTACTATAGAACCTTTTTTAGTTTTTCTTCAATTTCTGACATTCTTCATACGTTTATCTACGTTCTGCATTACTTTGTTGTCATTTTCACCTCTTTCTCTCTTTAGTTTTTGTATTTCTCCTTCCCTAACTCCCAATAATGCTCTTTTTCCCTCTTTTTCTCTATAATAACTTAATCACATTGCACCACACTCTCTCTTTCTGCTTTGTCGCTCTCTTGACCTAATTCTCTTTCTCAGTGCACGATTCTCAATTTTTTATTATCGTTAGGGCTTTATATTGAAGCTTTTTTAGTTTATCCTTAATGTCTCCCATTCTTCATACATTTTTCTACTTTCTGTATTAATTTCCTTTAATTTTCACATCTTTCTCTCTCCACTTTTTGTCTCTCACCTTCCCGAACTCTCACTAATGTACTTTCTCTCTCTTTCTCTCTTTGCAAAGCTAGACAAATTTTGTGTTTCCCTTTCGCCGCCACGCTCTCTCTTTCCTTTTTGGTGCTTTTTCTACCAAACTCTCTTCTTTAAATATACTACTATCATTTTCTACTGTCAATATGACACCATCATTGTAGCTCTTTTCGCTTTTTCTTAATTTCTGCTATTCCTTATATCTTTTTCTATATTCTTGTTTCATATCGAGCATATCTCATACCAACTTTCAACCTGTGATAAAAAAAAAATAAACTTCTGCCGATAATTGGTTCCATGCATTATTCCAAAGGGCTATAGCCTCCCCATTATACACATTTCCATTCATGCATCTACATTGTTTGCATACTTTGCGGCATTGCATTTAAAAATTTTCTTCCTGCAACAATTTTTAATATAAACTATTCTGTCACAGCCTGCGCACAAGTATGTTGCACAAAAGTTCTGGCCCACAATAGCCGCAGCCCGCTGCAACTCGTATTCCCCAATTACCACTAGACCGAAATTGCCCGGAAGAAGACAGATACGAGAGTAGCGGCAAACTTAGACAGGCACACTATAAAATGCTTTATGGTCACGGCAATGCCGCAAATAATACGTGTTGCTTGTAAAAGACCAACTTTGCTTTACTTTGTCTCAGCAGGCTGAAACAAAACAATAGTGGCAAAAAGAGCACGAAATATATAACAACACATGCAACTAAGTCGCCTGTACGCCTGCGCATATGCAACGAAAATGTTGCAGTCTACTTTTAGTAGCATACATGTAGGCGAGCATACTTAAATGTCATTGCTTCTGCTTTTGGCGCCAACTTTTTTTTGGCTGGCATACCAGCAACGCTGGGGATTGGTGGTAAACTTGCTGCTTTCTAGCTTGTCTACTGCGCAGTGCGAGACTGTAGCCGTTTGACAGTGTTGCAGCAGGCTCTTGCTCGTTCATTGGCTTTCAAACTTTTCATATTGTATGCAAATGTCCTATGCAAAATGATAAGCCGACAAAATATTTTACATGTGTGTGCGTGTGTGGGCGGAGAAGTAAAATATTTGACTTTTCTATATAAATAAGAAATATGCAGCCTCTAGCTTTTATAGCAGACGCTTTTTAGTAGGCTGTGCGTTATTCATGTTTTATTGTTTGTAAGCAAACAAATGCTTTTCAAACTAAAATTACTTTTGCTTATCTTGGCAAATAATTGCATGTCAGTAGGCGATGGCAATTTAAAATATTTGATGCTTCATTACAGTTCTAAAAATTTTCATATGCAGGCAAGCAAGTAAAAGTATTTGAGGTCAATAATAAAGAGTTTATATAAATTTTAAAGGACTTTTGGTGGTATAGTTCTAGTGTTACGTTTTAAGATCGAAAGTAGAATGAGCAGAAAAGTTTAGAACCTAATAATAAGCGCCGTCCCGGATTACGGGTAAATTTTAATTTTTTTTTCTTGAGTGGTATAATAAAATCGAAAATGGGACATACCAACATTTTCAAATTTCACTTAATACCAAAAACATTTCCATGGAAATGTTGCGTATAAGCACCGCACAACGTTTGTAGGCTTGCTTATACGATATACAATGTATGTATATGGGCAGTTTTTGTTGTTGCAATTTTTGCGCAAAGCGACAAATGCTTTATTTCCTACAAAAATGAACTAAAATTAATGGCAATTATTTACAAAATCCGCCACTAAAGTGGCATAAAAGTTTGGTTGAGTGAGTATCCGAGTGTTTTTGGCGAAATGGCTTTGGCGAAAGCGCTCAAAAGCGCTGACCAAGCTGGTAGTACTTTAGGTTTTTTTATTATAACAGTGCTTTGTGTCCCAAATTAATTAGCCTTAAATCAAGGCAAATCCGCTTATCGCCAACACTTTAGCCTTTTACGCCGAATTTATCACAACCGCAATTCGGTTGAGTGAAGCAAAAATGTGGATTTATATAGTGGCTTATATGTTATGTAAGACTTGTGTGCCCGCTTGTGTGGCATACTGTTACGTACAGTTTAACCACAAGGCTACCTTCCGGCATTTTGGATTTATTGCTTGGCACTGTATTAAACTACAGTCAATGAACTTTCAGGCGAGCATCAGAAGCGTCAATCGGCAACTAATGATATTGCGAGTAATTAATTAGGTATTTCATTAGTAAAAGTATTTATTCTTTTATTTTTCTATTACATTTCAAGTTGTGGTAAGTGATTATATAAAGTTTTAGCATATGATCAAATTTGAACCGGACTCGTCATACATATATCTATATATTGTTATAATATGAAATGGTAATAATGGAATAAAAATGGTACATTAAGTTTGCATAAAGGCTGTAACAAATAGAAAGAAACAGAGATCCAATAAAATATATATATTATAGGTAAAAGATCAGCATGAAAAACTGAGTTGACATGGTCATGCCTGTCTGTTTCTCTATCCGTACAAATTAGTCCCTCAGGTTTTAAGATATCGCTTCGAAATTTTGCACGTGTTCTTTTTTTCTGATGATGCTGCTAATATGTCGGAACCGTCGGTATCATTCCACTAAAACATATAGCTGCCATACAAAAAGAACTGTCAAAAATTAGTCCATGTATGGAAGACTTGTCAATTTGTCAAGATATATTCAAAAAATTTGGCACATTTCATTTTCGAAGGGAACACTGTAAAATCTCAAGAAATTTTTCAGATCGGACTACTATATCATATAGCTGCCATACAAACTGAACGATCAAAATTTAACTTTTGTATGGAAATTTTTTTTATTTGGCAAGATATCTTCACAAAATTTGGCACAGATCATTTTCGAAGAGAACACTACAGTATCTAAAAAAATTTTCTGAATCGAACCGCTATATCATATAGCTGCCATACAAACTGACCGATCCAACTCAAGTTCTTGTAAGGCAAACTTTTTTATTTGCCAAAATATCCGCACAAGCTCTTACATAGATTATTTTCTAAGAGAAACGCTACAATATCTCAAGATATTTTCCAGATCATACTGCCATATCATATAGCTGACATACAAATCAAACTTTTAAAATCAAGTCTTCTATGGAAATTGCTTTATTTTAGATGTAAATTCAAGCTTCGTTGCAACTGAAGTTAACGTTTTGTCTTGTTTTTGTTTGTAGTTTTATTTTTGATAATGTGGTTGTGTTATCACTCAGCACTCGCTTCGAAAATCAGCAAAACTAGCGCAAACGTTATTTCATACTCTCTGCTATTCAGCTCAGTCATACACTCATACATACATACATAACTGCATGACGTTGGCCATTTTCTCATCAACATATTTGATGTTGCTGTAATTATCAAGTTCTACTTTCAGCTTGATTTCCCCAAACAATTTTGTCTTGCTATTAAAATGAACTATTGTGTGGCTGTATGCTCTCATTAAGCTTTTGTTAATCATGCCGCAATGAACTTTGCTTATTACAACAGTTTTTTGTTGTCCTATACACACATGTATGTATGTATTATATGAATAAGTAGTTGTGCCTCAAAGCTTGTTATAAGCGCTCTGCTGCTTAGCTACATTTGCTGGAGCTGCTCTTACTAAATGTGGCTTGGCGTGATTTCCTTTCAATTAACTTTATCTTCACTTTTTATGACTACATATGAGATGTGCATATCTATAACATATGTATATATATATTCAAATAAAAGTATATAACATATAACCACACACGCATTCGAAATTATTGCCCGTCAGCTTCATTTATTTTGTATGCCATTGGCCACTCTCCATACAACTTGGTTGGTCATCAAAGCTGATGAGTTTCAAATCCCTTGTGACATTTTTCAGCTAGCGTCATTATATGAATAAGGCACGTGTGTGCTTCTTTTTCTGTAGCAGCCCAGTAAGAAATGATTTTGTGAAATCTTTTTCATGAGTTTTAAGTCCATGCAAAAAGGCTGAGAGGGGAGTTTACAACAGTTTTGTTGATAAATATTCAGCAGGTAGCATCTGACATTTTAAAAATTACTAGTAGATTTTAACTAGTTCGAAACTAGTTACTTTGAGACTAGTCTCATACTGGCACAGAAAGAGACGAAATCGCGAATTTTGCGTTTTTTGACCCAAGATTTTGCAATAATCAGGCTTTTAGCTTACAAGCGTGGTACTTACTGATAAGACTATAGTTGATGTTGCGATATTTTTTCATGACATTTAGGTACATTAATAGTGCCTGAGAGGGGACTACAGAGCAGTTTTGTTGTTAAATACAGAGAAAATAGCCTCTGGCATAATAAAAATCAATATTTTGTTGCAACTAGTCTGAGGCTAGTTACTTTGAGACTAGTCCATTACTGAGTGAAAGAGACCAGTTGAAGAATATTGCGTATTTGGAGCCAAGTTTTATGAATAATCAGGCTTTTAACTTCCAATTGTGGTGCTGCTGATAAGATAGCATTTGATGTTGCGAAATTTTTTTAATGAGTTTTAAATACCTTCATAGTACCTGAGAGGGCACTTTAAAACAGTTTTCTTGATAAATACTCACGACGGTGCCATCTAATATAATAAAAATTAGAAGTAGATTGCAACTAGTTGCAAACTAGTTACTTTGAAACTAGTATGATACTGGCACAGAAAGAGACCAATTGGCGAATATTGCCTAGTTTGCGCCAATTTTGTTAATAATCACGTTTTTTACTCATAAGTGTAGTATTAATGATAAGATGATATCTGATGATTCATGGTGCCTGAGAAGAGAATTTACAAAATTTTTGTTGATAAACGACAACCTTATGTCTATACATATATTTATAAAGAAACATATTTAGAACGACCGCTAGCAACACATTCATACTGTCAACAATCAACTGCGGCATGATATAGTCCAAACCGCTCCAAAACATTAGGTCAGAAACTTGTTGGTTGCAGAGTCATTGTTATACATGCACTAAAATGACAAACCCCTGTAGGAAATCAATATGACGCACATGCTGATGAACATCTTAGTTACTACACAGTCTGCTGTACTCGTTTTGGTTTGTAATTGTCTTTTTTTGGGTTTGTAATTATCTCTTTTTGTTTTATAATTCTCCCTACATCTGTTCCTCTTTAACTTTTATTTACAGTTTTTATGATTCCTATTTATTTCTACACTGATTTAATTCATTTTTTATATGACCGTCGTTTAACGCGTGATCCCACTTGTAATTTACTGTGAAAATTATTGGCTGTTGGTTGCAGCTTTTATGATTTTAATTTGTTATATGACACATACACAAACTTGAAATAATCAAGGGAATTTCTGTAGATTTTGGCTCGCCGTTGGTTTCATTTTGTACCCCGAACAGGGTATAAAAAGTTTGTCATGATGTTTGTACCAGCCAAAAGGAAGCGTTTAGGATACTGTGAGGTATATACAAGTATATGTATATATATGTAAATAATCAGCATGGCGAGCAGAATCGATTTAAGTATGTATGCTCGTTCCTCTGTCCGCTTGTCGGTATTTACGCGAACTAGTCCCTCAATTTTTGAAATCTCGCTCTGAAATTTCACACACGTCTTTTTCTCTATAAAGAGTGACTCACTTGTCGAAACTGCCGATATCGGACCACTATAACATATAGCTGTCATACAAATTGGACTGTCAGAATTAAATTTTTGTATTAAAAACTTTTTTATTTAACGAGATATCTTCACGAAATTTGGCTTAAATTATTATCTGACGCAGTGGTGTAATCGTCGAAGAAACTTTTCAGATCGAATCACTATAAGATAAAGCTGTCATACAAACTGAACTGTCCAAATTAAGTTTTTGTATGAAAAACTTTTTTATTTGACGAGATATCTTCTCAAAATTTGGCACACTTTACTGTTCAAAGCAACGCTACAATCTCCTAACATAAAGTTCAGATCGGATCACTATAACATATACATAGCTGTCATACAAACTGTACGTTTGGAATCTAATTCTTGTAAGGAATCTTTTATTTTCGTGAAGGGTATTATAACCTCTGTAGAACCGAAGTTAAATTTTTTCTTGTTTTGATTTCATTTCGTCTAAAGTCTCTCTTAAAATCTAAATGACGTTCTTATCCATAGATATTTGCAAAAATTTTATGATATGAACTGAATTAAAGAATCGTTTTAAGTAGACCTTTGAACCATAGGTGTTACAGTTGCTATATAATAAAATAACTTCCCCTTACACCTTTTTAAATTCTATTACAAAACATTCTATCGAGCTCTAATTAAATATTTTTTCCATTTTTATGCTTAAACTAAATACTTGCTTTTAATAAAAATCAACAGGACACCCTTCACACTTGAGAAATTTAACGCTTAAAATACTGCATATTTTAACTTTTGTCCTTCACTTTCAACAAAAAATAAAAAAAAAACAAAAAAAAAATATACAAAACGATTTTTTTTTTTTCGAAATACTTTTTTTCCTTTGACTTTGTAGCAACTTGATTGCGACAGTGTGAGCAATGATGTCGAAAACCGACATATCCTTCCGCTTGTTTTGTGCTAAAACATAGATAAATACACAAAGAGAGAAAAAATAATAGAAGTGACACTTATGTTAAAAAGCGGAATCACACAAGGGCGTTTACAGATACAACATAGAAACTGAAACGTTGTATGAAATTGAGAGTTAACCCGGTAAGCAAAACAATAATTTCGAATGGAAGATTTGAACTACCATCAACAACTGCTTTATCGGATCAGCATTAGTGCAAAATATATGATCACGTCCAAAATCTTCTTTTGATGGACAATAAAATGCACCTAGGTAATAAAGGTTCATAAATGCCAGGAATATGAAAATATTATCAGGAATTGAAGAAGCCGTTGAGAATCCAAAGAATATCGTGTGGGTCTAATAATCTGGAAATTTTCAAAGCGGGTGAGTTATTTTAGAGTATCTGTATCTACAGCATTATCTTTAGCACATGACGAAGAAGGGTTTTCGAAACAGAAAAAATCATGTGAAAACCCGACATGGAAACCCGCGAGTCTTAACGGGGTTGAGTTAACAATTAGCGAGCATAGAGCGTACCAAATACCTGGTAGAAGTTTCAAATAGCAAACTCAATGCGGAGGAGAGAGTGAAAAAGGCCAGTGGTGTTCTATATGCATGTAAGAAGATACTATAGTCTTCAAGTGGCCTAACACCTGGCCTCCTGTGTTGGTGTTACACACCGGTAATCAAACCAATTTTGCTTTACACTGCTTCGGTGTGATGGATCGCTGTCATCAAAATCGCGTACAGAGGAGCTTTGAGACTGGTATTGCGTCTCACTGTTCCCTGGAGTAATGGAGAGCTCTAGAGAGAGCTGCAATGTCAACTGATAGTAGGTTGAGCAACCTTGCTATGGCAGCCATTAAAGTGGTTGCCAGAGCTCTTAATGGAAGCCCATAATGGAAGCTCTAACAACCACTCCAATGGCTGCCATAGAAAGGTTGCTGAACTTAGCATCATATTGATATAAAGTCGAACATAGCTCAATAAGTAGTGAGTTGCTGAATAAAATGCCTCATATCCTTGCGCTTTACTTGGAAAAGAGAGTTTCAAGTCACATTATAAGAGGGCGAGCATACAGCTCTCGCCAGCGGAACTTACAACATCTATAAAGGCGGATCAAAAATAGCTATTGAAGTTGGAGCTGGATGCTGTAGTATCTTCCAGGCAGAAGTCTTTGCGGTCAGAAAAGCAGCTGAGATAGCTAACAGCACAAGAAACAAAACAAAGGAGATCAATATATACATCGACAGCCAGGCGGCAATAATCTCACATCGCATTATGTCAGAGAACGTCCTTAAAAGCAGGGATCAGTAGATGTAGCGCTGCTGGAAACCGGCTGCCTATATACTGGGTTTCAGGCCACGAATGCGCCAAATCATGGAAAAGACCCGTGAAAAGAAAATCGACACTCACCACCTCTTCGTCGATTACAAAGCTGATTTTGACAACACGAAAAGGAGCTGCCTTTATGCCGCTATGTCTGAATTTGGTATCCCCGCAAAACTAATACACCTGTGTAAACTAACGTTAGCAATACCAAAAGCTCTGTCAGAAACGGGAAGGACCTCCCCGAGCCGTTCGATACCAAACGAGGTCAGACAAGGCGACTTTCTATGATGCGACTTCTTCAACCTATTCCTGGAGAATATAGTTCGAGCTGAATAGAGGTCATGTCGTCCAAATGTGAAGACCTCATATAGAAGAAGAACTACCATAAACCATATAGTACAAAACTAGTTATTTCTCGACCACTTACAGTCCATACCGACAGTGAACTATCTAAAAGAAAACTTATAAACACCAATTTGCCACCCAACAACAAGAAACGACAAACAAGTTTGCATATATGTAAGTATATGCATACATGCACACGTCAAGAGTAAAGTGCAGCATTTATCTCACATGACGCAGTCAGTCTCCTGATGACGCAAGGATGAACGTTCCGGAACATGCATGTAAACGAGTAAAAATGGAAAAGTGCTCGAACACAAGGGAAATGTGACCGAAAAATCACACAGAGAGTGAAACAATTGCAGGCAACAAAAACAAAAGAAGAACAACAAAAAACCAAAAGTAATAATGAAGATAGAGAGCGTGTAGCTAAGTGCTTTATTTTGCGAATATTCCTTGGTATTATAGAATTTTATTTTGTAATTTATACCCAGGTTTCTATAGTTTTTGTTTGCAAATTTTTAGCCAAAACAAGTGTCTTCATACTAAAACGGAGCGCCAAAGCGAACGAGCTAACTAAAGAAGAAAACAAGTTAGACAAGCAAGTGAAGTGTTGCCCGGTGGGAGAGTGGTCAGTGAGCTGGCGGAGAGTAAGTTAGTTGGGAGTAGTGGTCAGGAGTGTGGCTGTAGTGCAGCGTAGCAGAACAGCTCGTTTGCTGTGCCTCTTCTACTGAATTCTCTATCTTCCTTTGACCCGTGCTTCTCACCGCTCATCGGCGCGTTTTTGCTGCAAAGGAGGTTTCTTACTGCATCGTTGGTCTCTTGCTGCACACTGTTGCTCATCACCGAAGTGTAACATGTTGTAATTGTGGCTGCCACTTTTCACAGTTAAACTTTAGTGCCATGCTGAGAAACATATACTTGTACACATACAAAGGGAGCAGCAGTGAAGCTCCTTTGTGGCATCTATCAGTTGTAGCAGCACATATCGTTGGCCAATCAATTTTGTTGTAATAAAGCATGTCTGAATTGCTGCAAGTGGGATTTGTTTTACATTGATTCTTTCTTTTGCATGCTGTTCGACTTAAAACGCTTTACTTTTGGCAAAGTGCAATTAAAAGGACCTCTTTGTGTAAGTGGTTTTGAAATGCAAATGAAAGGCAGCGTTTTACAATGTTAACTGGATTTTAAAGCACATATGAGATGAATATATTTTATAATATGAATGTGCATATATTCCAATTAGAAAATAGTTTTGATGATTTGTATGGATATTTTCAAAGGATATGCCAATATTTCACCTCAATATTTTCGCTGGAATATTTTTTTCATTAGCACCAACCATAAATTAGTTAGGTAAGTAGGCTGATATTTGCGAGACCATGAATAATCCCACTTGGACTGCTAGGGAACTCCTAAGTACGGATCAAAAAGACCGTATTGTATCTACAAATCGCCTAGAGTCAGCCACATATTTATTAAGCTGGCTGATAGCAATTCCAACTAATTCGCTGGGTTCGTAGAGAGTAGGAGGACGTAATTTATTAGAAGGACGTAACTTGTCAAAGTTCCTGGGAGGAAGATGAGGTGGAAATATCTAGATACTTTCTGCTCCACTATCCAGCTTTTGCCAAACTAAGATTGAAGCATCTTGATTGCCAGAGAGTGTACGAAGCCAGCGACTCTTCTGAAACGCGTACCGGTAACAAGGTAATTAGAATGTGGACCAGGCCTCTTTGGATTTCCTGGCGGGTATTTAAAATTAGCGACGGCTTTGAGAGTACCAATCAAAGTACCCTACACCTAGTTATGGAACGGTCTACCTCCAAGGCAGCCAAGGCCTCAAAATGAGGTTAGTACCTGCCAAGAATATCCCACAGAAACCGCCTAATCGTATACGGTTGCTTCCTTTAGAATCAGGCGAAAAAATCCTATATTGCATTAAGCTAAAGAACAAGTCTGTAACAGGAGCATACGACTGGCGGCTTATCAAGGAGGACGCTCTATCGAAACCTAACAACAAGATCAGTTTCGGTATCCGACGGGCTGAATGAAAATATTTCAAGGCGACAAAGGGGCTGATGAACACGGAAGAGATCGACGACAACAGCCAGTTGCTGAAAGATGTTGTCATCAAATAACGGAACAATTACTAAGCAGATATATTTGCAACAGATTAGGTGTCAATCAGTTAGTACAATAGAGGAAACCTAAATGTCTTCCTCTCTTCCATGAAGTAATACTTAGTCCAGTGGCCCCGTGGGAGAGACATGAGATGGAAGTCGGTTAAGTTGAGCGGATTAAAGTTCCGCACTCACGAACGAATGTTAAAAGTGTATAATGATTGTTCACCTACAATTAGAACAGAAGAAAGATGGGTTGCTGCATTTAAACGTGGTCGTACAAGCCTTGAAGACGATCCACTTGAAGGACGTCCAAAAAGCGCGTCAACACCAGAAATCATAGCCAAAATACAGGGTACGGCTTTGGAAGATCGTCGATTGACTGAGAGAGATGCGTCCGGAAATCGACCAAGAAGGTTATGGCATCAGTTTTTTGGGATGAATTTTGTTTGTGGATTACTTGCAAACTGGCAAAACAATAATTTCTGAATATTATTGCAACCTTCCGGACCAGCTGAAGGAAAAAAATCGTGAAAAAATACCCGGTTTGCAGAAGAAAAAAAAATCTTTTACAACAAGACAATGCACCGTGTCACAAGAGCATTTTGACAATGACTAAAATCCATGAATTAAAGTTCGAATTGTTGCAGCATTTCCACAGTACTCATAAAATGTATGCGTAGCAAGCGATTTTCATCAAATGAAGAGGTCATAACCGCTATTGAAGCGTATTTTGCAGACCTTCCGGATTCTCACTTCGGGGATGGGATTCAGAGGTTGGACTTGTGTTTTTCTTATCAAACGACACAATTTATTGAACAACCTGGTAGCCATATAGCTGCTGACCGATTAAAATCAATGCAAATAAATTTTTATACCCTCTATGCTATCAAAAATGTAGCTGCGAAGACTATTACACCTTCAGTTCAGCCGAAGTAAGTGTTTTTTCTTGTTTAATATTAGCTTCACATTAATTTTATCCTATTATTTCTCCGTTCAACCGCTTTCTTAGCAATATTACATTAATTTTGACAGCTTGTCACTTAGCAAGCATAACACAGAATAACGGTAATGCAGCTGTCATAATACTGTCAGCTGTCGCGCACTTGACTCGCTACGCAGCATAACGATAATAACGGCAAAGTGTAGTTCATGGTTACGCGCCTTCAATGCACTTAATTTGCTTTCACTTAATTTCCTGTCAGAGAAAAAGAGCGCACACACGCACACACACTGTCATATAGTCACATATAGGGTACATTGTATCTGCAATATATAGTATGCGCGGCTGGGTGCGCGGCACGTGAATTATGGCCGAAAAAATGTATTAGCAAAGAGTGAATTGAAAATGTGTAGCTATTGAATAGCGTTTTATATACTAGTATAAGTGTGTGTGTGTGTGGGTGTGAATATCAATTTCCGACGCACAAATGATTATCGCCTGCAACATGCACTTGTTCGCGTATGTGTGTTGCGCTGAGAGCGTCCTAGTGTGCGTGTGTGCGTGAGCAACCAATATCCTTTCGAGGAAAATTGGCTGCCAGGACAATGCCAATAATATGCTACACTACACATGGAGGAGGCGTTCAAGCGCAAGCACGCACGTAAACGCTTACTCACATAAGCGGCAACAGACACACACATGCATACAAGCGCATAAATATGCATTTGTATCTGTGCAATGCCATTCAATGCGCCGCGGCACGTTCATAAACGCTTACGTTTAAGCAAACGCTCGGAATGTTGCTACTTTGCCGTTATTTCAGCAACGCTGCGCCAGTGATTTTCGCATATTGTACTCGCGTGTGTATTTGTTGCATGCCACAGCGTCATCCCTTACGGGTAACGGCAGCTTAACGCACCCCAAAGAAAAGTGTTAAATGCATTTCCATGTGGCGCTTTGGTATTGAAAACGCTTCAGTTCATAGCATTTGGTTGTGGTTGTGTTGTTGCCTTTGTTGGCATTTGATTTTTCAATTGTTATTGCCACCACTTCACATGCTCGGTGGCGCCTGTTGCGGTTAAAGGATGCAGCCAGGATGGCATTCAAGGATGCAGGATATTGCAAATTGCTCCATTTAATGAAAGCAAACAATTTGTGGCATCGATTATGCTATCCCTTTCGGTATGGAAGCATATGAAAGTGAATTGGCGTTAGAAATGAGAAAATGTTGTAAGTAGAATGAGTAGGGATCCAATCTACGGGTTGCCATTGAGTGAAAATATGAAAAACTGGTATTATTTGTAGGCAAAAGCTACGTCAGAATAAGGAAGGACTTCACCGAGCAGTTCAGTACGAAACGAGGTTTCAGACAAGGCGACTCCCTTTCCATATAGGCGCACCGCATGTAAATCTCTGAGCCTGATGGATCTCGACTCGCTTCCAATCGGATGAGTAGGGTAAGGGTGCCCTGTGTAGGAAGCTCGTCGGATTAACAGTTCCCGGCGCACCGCATGTAAATCTCTGAACCTGATGGATCTCGCATTCGCACACTTTCTGATTGTTGACCAGTCTTTGTTGAACTCCAGCACTTGAGTGCAAGAGGACACTGAGACAGAAGACTCCACTTCATACCCTCTCTCTTAACTTCGAATCATCCGTGAAAAAGCTCACTACACATCTTCTTCAAAGTGGTGTAGAATATCGGTGTGTCCCTGCCTGAGGCCCCTCATATATCCAAATCCCTCATGTCAAATAACAGCCTTCGACACAATAAACCATATATCGCAACACTTGTAACCTCACTTTAACCCAATACTGTTGACTTAACTGAGCCTTTCAATCTAAGATTGACCTTTAGAGTGCGAAAAAGTTGTTTTTTTCTTCATCAGCTTGACTCAAACTCACTGGCGCTTAACTAAAATGTTGTCTCAGCTTTCCTCATCAAATCCAATAGCACAACTAACTCGTTTATGGCCTGTTAATGCTGTGAGGAATAACTTTACTAAATGCCAAAGTAATTTGCAACTAAGAGCCAAGTGTCTTTATCGTGTCATTAGAAAGGCGCACACACATATGTATATACACACAAACGTATTTGAAAATACTTAAACTAAAACTAGAAGAGAGTATGTTTATATGGATGCACTCAAAATCAAAGTTTCGGCAAACTTAAACGAACAGGCCTATCAACTTTGCACAACAAATTTTGTTCTCGGAAATTTAAACTTAAGCTGGGCAAGCAACTCGAAGAAACTGAAAATCAAAGTTGCAAGGCGATTGTTTAGCAGAAATATATATTATATAATGTTAGCTACAAAATTACACAATCAAGGAATTGTTAATATGTAGGAACTATCTGTATGCTGTGTACTTTCGAAATACATATAGACAGATATACAAGGGCTGCTATATATATTCTGGCCTAGGGCAACACTAAGTGTTGCCAGGTGCAATCTGACATTTCCATTGGAAAGTTTGACATTTTTTAGGACAACATCACTCAGAACGTTTTGTCATTTAATCGTGAATTGTTTTATTTACAGGGAATTAAAAAATTCATCTCGGCCAAAAAGTGGAATTAACTCGTGAACATTTTCGTGCGATCATTTTTCACAACTTTCGACGTGGATTATCACGACAAGAGTGCATCGATGAACTAAAATCTTTGTATGGCTATGAAGCACCATCCTACAGCACTGTGAAAACTGGTGCAACGAATTCAATCGTGGCCGACGCTCGCTCAAAGACGAATTCCGTGAAGGTCGTCCAAAAACGTACGTGAACTGATAATGCAAGACCGTCATGTAACATACCTTCAGATAGATGCATGCCTATGCATTTCTCCCACCAGCATACATTCGATATTGCATGAACATCTGGCCGTAAAAAAGGTATGTTCTCGTTGGATCCCGCACAATTTGACAATCGCTCAAAAAAAGGCTCGTGTGGATTGGTGTAAAGAAATGCTGAAAAAATACGATCGCGGTGCTTCAAAAGACGTTTATGAGATCGTCACAGGTGACGAATCATGGATCTATGCGTATGAGCCCGAAACAAAACAGCAATCGACAAAAAAAAAAAAACAATAAAAAAAAAAAACATTAAAAAAAACATTTTCGTTGATAAATATGCCTATTTACATTATTAAGCCAGAAATATACCTACGTATACTAGGGTCTAACTAACTTTTTATAACAGAACGAGTTAATCCACGTAAAAAGTTGTAAAAAAAATGTTCACGATTTAAATCCATTTTTTGGTCGAGCAGAATATCTTAAGTTACTGTAAACAACGCAAATAGCGCTCGTTTGTCAAATGTCATATTATTCAAATGTAAAGTAATCCGAAGCATTTAAAATATTCTCCTTTGGTAAATCTGTGTTGATTCCTAACTACCAGATAAGGTATGTGATCCAGAGATCCTTTCGGTAAGTACAATGTTTTAAGGCGAAATTTGCAATGCTTAGAAACCTGTTTTTGACATTTAAAAGCGAATTTATGAAGCAAAATTCGAATTTTACATTTATTGACAGACTTCTCCATTTGAAGACGAAAATTTCCCATCACCGGGTAACACAACAGAGTTTGTCTTAAATGCTGTATTTCTAACCAAATCTCGTGTTCAGAATAGTTGTAAATGTTGGAGAAAGCTTACCGTGATTCAGTTTTATCAAAAACACTAGTCTACGAGTGGTACAAAGCCTTCAAAGACGTTTCAGATATTGTTGAAGACATGGCTCGTTCTGGACGCCCTTCGATCTTTTCATCTGATGAAAATATTAAAAAAGTGAAAGATATGGTGCTTGCAAATCGTTAGGCATGTGTTAGAGAGATGGCAAGAGAGTTCGATATCTTCCGCGAGTACGTTCGATGATTTTGGTGAATATTTTGGGTATGAAACGCGTACTTGCTCGACTCGTCCCGATAAAGATGAATTTTTGTCAAAGAGAGTACCGTAAACAGATCTCGTTGGGCATGCTTCATGTCGCAAATTCGAATTCCACATTCATGGAGAGCACTATAACTGCCGATGAGACATGGGTTTAAGGGTTTGACATGCAATCAAGTCAAAAATCATTGGAATGGAGGGAAAAAATCGCGCCGAAACCAAAAAAAAATCACGCCAAAGCCGCTCAAAGACCAAGGGACACCCTAATATAAATATATGCAAAGTGAGTTTGTACTTATTTATGCATATTAAATTTGCTGCGAAAGGTATTTGTAAGTTTTCCTTACAGCACACACGCTTCGCTGCTGCGCTTCGCTCTCTTCCCAATCTCAAATCTCTGCTAATCTCATTGAGATTAAAGTTTTCTACGTTTCATTGCTTCACTGCGTTCAACTATAGTATCGCATTTACACTTGTTTAGCTGCTATTTATATGCGCTACTAACACATGCACACACACAAGCACACAAACATGCACATATAAATATTGTACACAAGGACTCACACCAAGGTAGGCTCATATGTTCATTCACTCGTATTGATGTTTGTAATAAATTTATTTTCGAATTTCTCTTGTTGGCCTCTTGTAATTTCTAAGGAAACATGTGTGCGCCAGCAAATTCATTAGGCACTGCATTTACGACAACAACAAAAATAATAATAACAAACGCAAATTCATTGGCTTAATGTTGTTGTACATGAAGCAATTTTCAATTAACAAGAGTATGGTACACAAGGCAAAAACATGTTCGTCATTAGTAACAAGAACAACAGTAACAACACTTGTTTTTACCAGCAGCAGTTGATCAGCTATGTATGGCCATCAGCAACAACATTGGCAATATGAGCATTGGAACAAATCACGTTGCCATCATCGTCATTTAGGCGAAACTCTGTCAGCTAGAAGCGGTTACTTCCGAGTCTAAAGTTTTTTCGTTGGCTGCACTTTCATAAGTTTCGGGATGAGCAGAGTTGCTTTCAAGTGTGTATCGCATTGGCAGACGGAACTTGAATAAGCTCAGTTGAGGCTTAACTGATTTTATGTTAAGGTTATACATAGCTACATTCAGAAAAGCAACAAGTTTTCAAGTATAGTATTTATTTGGTTGAGAATTCACACGAAGTGTCTTAACCTCTAAAATGCCCAACGGATTTAAGAAATAACGCGTGATTCAAGTAGAGGTACTTTGGCGCTTCAATTTGTAAAATATGTTAGATTGATTAATTTAAGTAACGTTAAGTTAAGTTGAGTTTGGCTAAGCTAAGTTAAGTCAAGACAAGTCAAGTCGAGTTAAGTTAAGTTAAGTTGAGTTAAGTTAAGTCAAGTTAAGTTGAGTTGAGTTAAGCTAAGTTAAGTTGAGTTAAGCTAAGTTAAGTTAGGTTAAGTTAAGTTAAGTTAAATTAAGTTAAGTTAAGTTAAGTTAAGTTAAGTTAAGTTGAGTTGAGTTAAGCTAAGTTAAGTCAAGTCACGTCAAGTCAAGTCGAGTTAAGATAAGTTAAGTTAAATTAAGTTAAGTTAAATTAAGTTAAGTTAAATTAAGTTAAGTTAAATTAAGTTAAGTTAAGTTAAGTAAAGTTAATTAAAAAAAAGTTAAATTAAGTTAAGTTAAGTTAAGTTAAGCTAAGTTAAAATAAGTTGAGTTAAGCTAAGTTAAGTCAAGTTAAGTTAAGTTAAGTTAAGTCAAGTTAAGTTAAGTAAAGTCAAGTCAAGCCAAGTCGAGTTAAGCTAAGTTAAGTTAAATTAAATTAAGTCATGTTACGTTACGTTAACTTAATGTAATTTAAATTAATTTAAATCTTGTAATAATAAAACAAACTACAAAAATTTCAGCATATTTTTTTTTTTGCTGAATATGAATATCAAATTTTATTCCTAACTCTTTTAGTTCGTTTTATTCACATACATATAAAAAACATGTAAATGTATACATTTTTATGTATGTAGGTGTGTAAAGTCAAAAATTACATCAAAACTAATTAAGCTGCAATAACAATATTTACGTGTATTTATCTTATCGCAAAAAGTTTCATAATGTAATTATGATTTTACTCTCTGCACACATACACACACATATTTTATTTATGTACATATATAACTTTCGGCTTAAATAAAAACAAAACACATAAATTTTCTTAAGCTTTTCGCAGGCACTTCCCTACAGAGTTCAATTTGCAGCTTGAATTAAATTTCAATTAAATAATCTGCCAGCAAATATTTAATTAATGGCAGCACACCTGTGACTACCAACCGCTGCTTTTGTGGCCAAATCCTATTAGCAAGCATACAGTACGCACAAATACACAGACAAAAACACACACTCATGCTAATAAGTACACACATACACACTTCTATGTGAAAAAAATGTGTGTGTGTTTGTCGACAGGGAATGACAATTTTGCATTGTGTACTTTTTGGTGATTTTCTTCAATTCACCGCTACACACATTTAGTGTTTGTGTTGGAAGAAAAACTCAATTTATGTGTGTATATATGTGTGCGTGCAAAACTGCCATTCTTTCAACTGCCAATGTGTTGCTGGCACTTGTGTCTTCGTATACAGGTGTATTTTTTCGTAATAAAGTAGATTGGCATTTAATCGGCTTTGTGTACGTTAAATGTGCAAATTAATTTCATTCTCACCTGCTGCACACAATTTTGGAAATTGCCTTTTACTTTCCTTTATCTGCCATGACAAGCTGAAGAAAGTGTGGCTTTTTATACATTCGCTCACCTACACATCTACAGTTACTTTTCTTCAACTTTCCGAGTGCAAAAGTGTATAAGTTCAATCAGCTGCCGGATTTTATCACCTGAGTCAAACGCATACGCATAGTAGATACAGTTATATGCGCATATACACACATACACTTACGGAAGTAGAAAATCATAAGTATTGGTATGAGTACTAGGGTGATGAAACTTGGTTTGTGGTAGCTTTTAGGTTATACATACTTAGAAAGCAAGTGATCCCTTTGCTACGAAGAAGCAACAACTCAATTAAATAAAGTTTTAATTAAATGTTAGATTATAGAGATATGTTAACGCTTAAAAACTTGAGAAGTAGCAATTCGAATCTTGAAACTGTCAGCAATATTTAAATACAGGAAAAAACGTTATAGTACCCTACCCAGCTCCATTTTTATAGCATAAAAGAGTATAAAAAGATATTTACTATGATTTTCATCAGTCAGTTTGCATACTATAGTGATCCGATCTGAAGAATTACTGCGCAGATTGTAGCTTGTAACCTTCGATTATAATCCATGCCGAATTTCGTGAAGCTACCTGGAGAAACAAAAAAGTTTTCATACAAGGACAAAGTTTGCATTTCAAAAAACATCGAAAATTCGAAAAAGATCAGTAATTTCATTTCATTAAAGGTCTTGCTAATTTTTTTTTAGAAGTTTCTCTAAAACTAAATCGCTGCTGCCGCGAACGAATGAAAAATTCGATGCGTCCTAGCCTAGAACAGGGGCCCTATTCTGTAACTCGATTCGAAAATGTATTCTATTCGAAATTCGGATTCCGAAAGTTGTACGTGTCAGAGTAAATACGTACAATTTTCGTTTTTGCTTTCTACACTCAAAAGTATCGAATATTTTATTCGAAAATTGGCTTGAAAATCCGAAAATCGAATTCCAGAATATGAAAAATCCGAATTCGAGTAAATTGTTTTTCGAATCGAGTTACAGAATAGGCCCCCAGTGGTTTCTACTACTCTTCTATGCGACAACGTATCTAGGAATCAGGTTAGGTTAGGTTAGGTTAAATATGTCAGATCATTAGCTTGTGAATTATGTCATTTTGAGCAAAGAAACTTTGATTTTTGTGAAAAAAATGGATAAAAGTGAACTTCGAGTGTTGACAAAATATTGATTTTTAAATGGAAAAAAATACAGTTTAAACAAAAACTTGGCTTAAACACGAGTTTCCGAACACTTCCTTACAAATATTAAGCAACAAGGATCGGTACGCTTAGTTTAGACGTAGTGAAAAGAGCACCGAAAAGGTCGATATGCAGTGGACTCTGAAGAGGCTGTTATGTTACTGACGAAAACATCAAAAAAGTCCACAAAATGATTTTGGATGGCCATAAAGTGAAGTTGTTTGAGATAGCAGGCACTCTAAAGATATCAACTGAAGGTGTACATCATATAATTCATGAATATTCGGGTATGAGAAAGCTCTCTGCGAAGTGGATACCGAGCGAGCTCACTTTTGACCAAAAACAACGACGAGTTGATGATTCGGAACCGTGTTTGCAGAAGTTCAAGCTTAATAAACCCAAGTTTTTGCATCGATATGTCACAATATATGGAACATGGCCTCATTCTTTTACTTCGCAGTCCAATTGACAGTCATACATATGAGTGGACTGCAGGCGATGTATCTGTCTTAAAGCATGGAAAAAATGTTTATTGACTACCTTGAAAAAAGAAAAACCATCAACAGCGCCTATTACATAACGATATTGGCTGATTTGAATAACGAATTTTAAGAAAATGAAAAAGAAAACTCATGAATTGGGTTTCGAGCAGCTTCTGCAACTACCGTATTACCTTGTCTGGCTCCTAGCAACTATTTCCTTTTCTCAGAACTTAAAGGAATGCTCGCTGGAAAGAAATTTTCGTCGAATAAAAAAGTGATCGCCGAAACTGAGGCTTATTTTGATGCAAAGTACAGGTGACAGCATGCCTATCGCATTCTGCATATTCACAATCCACATGCTCTAAAGTTCGTGTTCATAGTCCTCTAAGAAGTAGAAGTTTTCACCATGCGCCAAATCTTCGAAAAGACCCGTGAAAGGAGTATCGACAGACACCATCTCTAAGAATAATACATCGAAAAAATAGACCGTCTTCCAAGTAACCTGGTAAAGTAAAAATTTTGCAAACTTGCTTCTCGTAAATGATGTTCTGGCCGTCGCAAGAGCCTTACAGCAGAGCAAACTCTTCCTTCTTCTTGAAACTCGCATATACATATCTTATATTATTGCTAACTGAGTACTATATCCACGAATACAATCATCACCTCACTAGACTTGATTCCGAAATATTCAAGACCAACGGATCTCCGCAGTACACTAACAACCTCTTTCCTTTAAATCGAACTTGTTGAATAAGTTCGTTCTCTGGAACGTTGGTTAATCTTACAAGTATTTGTACCACAAATCCTCAGCGATTTGTCAGCGGACGCTCAGGGAAAGTTCAAAACATAGGTATTTCCAAGTCAATTCTTCAGTTGATTCAGTAACACCAAGCTTTGTTGTTGTTGTTGTTGTAGCGGTTTACAGCTCTTACCTGGTAAAAATTCCGGATTCATTCCGATTACATAGAACCTACTGCCGTGGAAATCGATCTAAAATATTCCAGAACATGACCAATATTTTCGAAGAAAACAAAAAATCCAGCCAAAAACGGGGGAATTTTGTACAAAAGTAAATTTCTAAGTGTGAACAGTGAAAACGTTATTCATATTATTCACGATCAGCAAATAATTTGTATATTCAGAACTCGCTTCTCTTAAATGGTCTTCAAATTGAAACTTATTAAGCGTACTTTGAGACTATTCAGGAAATGTTTTAAAACTTAATCCTTTTGACACTTGGTGTGGACCGCCCACTATTACACGCTTGACACTTCTCAACTGTCACTCAACACTTCACATCAACGGTGGCACGAACTCAACAACTTTGCTGTACTTAATGGCCCGGTCAGTAAGTTTTTTGTTGTTGACTGTAAGTTGTAACGATGTCAACACGGTTGCACTGCATAACTGTTAAATGGAAACCAGGTGTTGCAATAAAGCAATTTGAGTGCGAAAATAGCGAAAAAATTTAAAATCGCAAAAACGAAGAGCACCAAGGGAAAAATATTATAAATTTCTGCCGGCACGAGCTGGCGCACTTTTTGTACTTTCACTCACACTCTTTGTATGCACATTCATGTGTGTGCGTACAACTGTATGTGTGTAAGCGTGCGTTAGAGTTTCACTTGTGTGCGTTTATTTCACTTTAAATGGACAGCCACAAAGCAATTAAATGTTTTAAATAATGTTGCAAAATGCCTCACACGCGAAAGCTTGAGTGGTTGCTCGCTTTTTTCATGCACGCTCACGAAAAACTTTCGCTATAAAAATTGCATTCATTTGCACGCTTGTAAAATGTAAATGTTGTTGTTGTGTTTGTAGTAATTTTGTTTCGTTTTTGCTATGAAATGTTAAACTTTTGCACTCAGCCGTAATCGCGGCTAAAGGTGTTGCTTTAAGTGAAGGCGGTTGTTTGCGGTACAGCAGTTGATAACCGTTAATGGGTGCGCTGGTGTGCGTGCCTGTGTGTATATGTTTTAATATAAAAAAAAAACAAGAAAAACCGTTTTAACACACTACACATATACAAAAGTTTCCATACAAGCATCTGATTTTTGTCGTTCAGTTTGTATGGCAGCCATATGCTATAGTGGTCCGATCTAGAAAAATTTTTGGCATATTGTACAGATGTCTTGGAAAGTAACCCACGTAAAATTTTGTGAAGATATATTTTCAAATCAAAAAGTTCTTCTTACAAGAACTGGGTTTTGACCGATCAGTTTGTATGGAAGCTGTATGCTATAGTTGCCCGATCTCAGCAATTTATTTGGAGATTGTACCGTTGGCTCGAACATGATTCCCTGCCAAATTTCTTGAAGGTATCTCATTAAATAAAAAAGTTTTCCATACAAGGCTTTTATTCCATATTAAGCAGAAATATGTGTGAAAATTTTTAGGCCGATATCTGTAAAATGTAGAGACTAGTTCGCGACATGGACATGGCTAAATCGACTCAGCTCGTCACGCTGATCATTAATTATTTATATTTTACAAGGACTCCGACGTTTCCTTCTAGATGTTACAAACTTCGTGACAAACTTAATATACCCTGTTTATGGTATGGTGATATATATGTACATACATATGTAAATTCCAATTAGTTGTTTTTGTATATAACCAAGTCCTTTATTAATTTCTATAACAATTAAACTCACTTTTGAAAAAAGATTAGGTCCTTGATTGAACTAAATTACATTTTCTAACATAAAACATTTGTCAGTCATTCGGGTCGACCTCAAATGCAATGGGAAATTTGTTTCCGCAATATACTAAAAATCTTTACCACGAAATATTGAGCTAAAAATGCCATAATGCCACTGAAAGACGGTAACGACATATTCCATAGGGCTCCATGCTTAGCTAAGAAACGGATTTTTCAATAGGGACACTACAAACGTAGACCGACAGGGACCGCAAACGATATCATATATTTTAGAAAGGTTTGTCATTTCATTATGGAAAGATATATGATCCAACAATGAGTCGGCATTTACTTCCGAAATTCGGATATATTATGGTCGTCATAATCGTCCTTCTCAGATCAACAATTGAGCATTTGGTGGAGAAATGTGAATCTAGAGATACAGTACAAAATGTAAATGTGTCAATGAGACAAAGAAGTGCCCGTAGTGTCGAGAATATTGCTGCAGTAGCGCATCAATTGAGGAAGACCCAAATCAGTCTCTCACACGTGACGGTTCTGTGACGTCGTTCTGGCGAATTTTCCGAAAAGATCTTGGCCTACACCCTTACAAGATCAAATGGACGCAAGGACTGAAGCCACTTGAACACCATAAACGTCGTATGTTAGTAAATTGAGCTGAATAATATCTTGAAAATGATCCGGATTTTCATCGAAAAACCATCTTCAGTGACGAGGCTCATTTCTGTCTGAGCGGCTTCGTCAATAAGCAAAGTAAGCGTTATTGAGTCACCATTGCGTTTCGAAAAATAATGTTTGGTGCGGTTTGCGTTCCGGCGGCGTCATTGGGCCGTACAACTTCCGTGAAGATCAAGACAAACACGTTATTGTGAATGGGAATCGCTACCGCATAATGAAAACCGAATAATTTTTAGAATATATTTAGATAATATCACAATCGATTTATTGAAAACTAAGTTTGGTAAACGTGTTATCTCACGTAAAGGCATAGTCAATTGTCGTGCGATTTGACGCTATTAGACTATTTTCTGTGGGGCTACGTCAAGTCTATGGTCTATGCCAACAAGTAGCCGGTGACTGATGAACTTTGTACGAATATCGTACGTGAAATTGCGGCAGTATCGGCCGATTTATGCTTGAAAATCGTCGACAAATGGGTTCAGCTTCTCGACTTCTGCAAGCGTTTCATACATAATGGCATCGAATTTACTTTCTTAGGAATAAATAATTTCATTGATATCCCAAGCCGTTTTTGTTTTATTAAAAAAAAAAAAACTTTTGTAGCGCTCTTATCGAAAAACCCGTTATATCTTCGCTGCAAACAAAGTTAACGACTTTTCTTTTTAATATAAAAAAAAGAGTCATGTCTCATACCAACAGCGTTCCAATTTAATGGTTTAGAACTGCCTCAGCTACCAAGAATTCTAGCTTATTTTAGAACATTATAGTTAATCTCCAACATTTCTGGTCATTTATTTCCACTTCACCAAAGCTATTCACAAATTTTTGAAATTATTAAATGCCTTAACACAACTTTGTATCCTAAACAAACAATGAGCTGATAAAAAAGAAAAGCAAATTGAAATAAAAAACAAAACATAGTAAGTATTGCTTAATGTACTTGAAGTACAGTTATACAAAAATGGTCATTAACCGCATACACTCGCTTGTACGCTATTAAGTGCCTAATGGGTTTTTAACTCTATTTACTGTTATCTACACAAAGCCAGCTTTAAAGAAAAAGCAAATCTAAACAAATCACTGCAGGGCCGTAACGGTTTTTGTGTTCTTCTTACTTTGCTAAACAGTTTTCTTATTATTTTAGCGTTTGCTTGAGCACCATAAAGAACAACACCAACCCGTATCCATATCTCGGACAGCAATTTTGGCTATAAATTAAATCAAAACAAACTTGACAATGATTAAAATTCCATTATATTATTTCAGTATAGCAATCTTCGTTGCACCCTCGTCCATTCGGCCAAAACAAAAACGAAAATCAAATCGAATGTGTACGTAATGTAGAAAACAATATAGAGCAAAGTAAATAAAATCAAGCGGAGAGCAGAAAGTGACGCCAAAAACATTCCGAAAATTTGCTTTTCCAAACCATAAAACACCAAACCGTAGCCAGCAGTCCAACTAAGTAGTATCCTCTACACTAGTCTGATTGCCTTTGAGCGCTGAACTCTAGCCTATTATAACACCTCAAGGCTCCGTCTGCCCACAACTGTGCACTTGAAGTCCCAATCACGCCATCGCTCATCCTCTCCAACTCCACTCAAGTGTATTGAGGAAGCTTAGCAGTAAAGTGCCGCTGCCTCCTCCCCGTCTTCCATCTTCGCCTCTCACACCATGCCACCCACAAACAGTTACTTGGTCCGTGCGCTAGCTCGCTCTCTCCAGGCTTTTCGTAGTTTGTGTGTGTTGATGAGCGACTGCTTTGTCGTTTGTAGGCCTGTTGGTCTGTTTTTCTGTTAGTCAAGCAGCTTGCTGGCTAGTTACTAAATCCCTGAGGGTCATAAAAATTGTTCACATTCCACTTCAGTGGTCACTGCCGTCACACAGTGCTTTTGCAAATCTGTACTTTCTCAGTTGCTTTGGTTATTATTGCTTTTGTTTTTGCTCTTTCTTTTGTTAAGCAACTTTTTTCTCATTGCTCTTGCTTTCGCTTGCCGATTATTAGTTGATTTTTTGTAGTCTTAATATTTTTTTAAAGAGAAATTGTTATAACTAGGCGCTTATGCATTGGTGTTGGTCCAAACAAATACTGTTATCTTTTGCAGCGTCGTTTTTTTGGTTTGTTATTCTCATATAATTTTTATGAGATTTTATTTTCTTCTCATTTTCTTTATGCTGAGGGCTCTTTCAGCAGTTTTGACTTGTATAAGTGTGGAGTGCTTCACTCCCTTTCTTGTTTTATTTAAACTAGTTGGAGTTGTTTAAAATTGAATTTAAATTGTTCTGAAACAAACTCCATCGTTTGAGAGGCGAGAGTCTGTCAAGCGCAGGCATCCTAAAAGTGACTACTTCTTATGGTGTTCGTAACGGAACTCCATCTGGTATCGCAAAGGATAAAAACTGGTCTATGCATGGCTTATTAGCTCAAGAGACTAACCATAACTAACTCCATTAGCAGAAAAGGAAGATTTGAACTTATGACAGTGGACTGTATTGACGGTATATCATCCTACAATATTTTGTGCAGAAAATGATAGACTCACCACGCTATGTATGCCTTCAAAGGCCTCCAAGAAGGTAAGCCAATGATCTCAAATACAAATTTAAAATTAGAGGTCTACTCTTGAATATGCCCTGACAATTTAATGGGGGAAAATATGTCTGTATATATCTACGAGAAGTATGTTGACTTCATAAAGGCTGGATTGAAACCTCCTTTCAAACAACATCAATTTTTTTTAATAATAGTTTTTCCTCGACAGACAAAGACAATGCTCTTGGAAGGAATTTTTGTGAGACAAAAAGTTTTGAAAAATGCAAAAGCAGTACGTACACTGTGTAAAAATGATAAAAACTGCCAATTTTAGGTTAGAATCTACATGCAGAGGACAAATTATCAAAGATATGCCACTTGGCGGAATTCTGAGAAGCTTCAAATGTGTTCCACATGTTCAAAGATGACATTTGTTGAGATGTGCTCCACATGTTCATAAACGACATGTTCAGTCATTGCATACAAATAATTTCAGATTTCTACTTTTAAATCACTAAATCAATGAAATTTTCAACTGATTTAAGAAGCCCATAAACAACATTTATTGAACAAAGTCTTGAAACTTCACTGCAATATTAGAGAAAATTTAAATTGGCAAAGCTGCCAATGTACCACCTACCAACCACATAATTTACAAAAATTGTACATATATCATATGTCCTCTTTAATTACGCTCTGTTACCAGCAACTACACTATAAAATTGCCATTTAAAAGGCAGGATGTCCGCCTAGACAACCATTGACTTTTAACAACAATTAACCTATTTCATATATACACACTTCTGAGAAGCCTACAGCACTCTTCTTAATGAAGTACTAATGAACACAAAGTTCGGTAAAGCATCGTTTTATTTCGAAAACACACAACATAGTCGAAACAAGCACAACAACAACTCGCGCCAAGGTAACGCAAGAACTGGCTTTGTGCAATTAAATATAATTTACCTGAAGCAATAATTGTCTACTCTTGACTTTCGCAAGAAAGTAATCAATAAATTAGCAAATAATGTTCATCCCGACAACAAACGTCACGCGCACACAAATACACAAGCATTTACAGCTGCAAAGTATTAACAAGGTTACTCATACGCAATGGCGACAGCTAACAACGAGTATCTAGTTAAATTGTGTTTATTACCTGCAAGCCGCTCGAAGGCAAAACTTTTATTTATTTGTTGATATCCAACAGCTGACACATTGCAGCTGTGGAAATCTACGCTGAGCTGCTGCTGAGCTTGCGGCAAAGCGAAGAGGTAAATGAACGACCGGAAAATGCGTAAACAGAAAATACTTTTTTTGCTGAAAGCAAACTAAAAGCTTAAGTTTGTGAAAGAGTAAAAGGTGGTAAAATATTGCAGAACTACGAAACGCTTGCGAAGATGCGAAGCCGATTTACGCGAGCTTGTCAAAGTAATACTGTCAGTAGGATTAAGGCTGAAAGTATAAAAGTTATAAAAGTAATGACAGCAAACAAACAATCAGCTTGTGGCTAACAGCTTATAACGAAGACGTTCACAAGGTGAAGCTTAAAGATGATTATAACGGAAAAATGGCAATGTGTAGCTGAACATTTTTGCTCATTGGAAGCTGCTTTATCAAATACATGGAAATTTCATCATCATAAAAATTTAATCCAGACAAGAAAAAATGTTAGATACGTAACTAGAATACCCTTCACAAATAATAAAGTTTCCATACGAAAACTTGATTCCCACCGTTCAGTTAATGTGACAACTCTATGCTGTAGTAATCCGATCTGATGAAAGCTATGCCAATATTGTATCGTTTTCCTGGGATAATTATCCATAAGAAATTTCGTAAATATATCTTGTCAAACAAAGAAGTTTATTTTCAGAGATATTATGTTTTTCAAGCTTGAAAATGGTTTAGAATGAGACCTTTACTGGGTTTCAAAACATACTTTTGTAAAATAACATGTACTTTTCGCACCTCGTTTCAAGCACTCGCACAAACTTCATAAAATTATTTTTCGATTAACCATTTGAGAATTGCTAAAAAATACTAACACGAAAACGAAATGTTGACTTTCCGCATTATTTCACTCAAAACAACTAGAAAATATCAGAAATTCAATTCATGAAATAAAAAATATTAGTCCTTAAAGAAAAAATTGAGCAACCCGTCCCCCCTGAAAGACATGTCTGCCGAAAACAGACTGACTGAACTTGATTAGGAGACTACATAACATAGAAACTTGGCACAAAATCACAAATAACACTAAAGACACAAATAAATTTTGATTAAGCGAAATTTGTAAAGCGAATTTAAAGAGAGAATAGTGAGTATTTAATGAGAGAATAGTGAGAATCCCGTGCAGATCTTGGGGAACTACATATGTATTCGATAGTAGGTAAATATACCTTCATAATATTAATTATTAATTAAGTGACTAAAAACGTCCAGGAATAATTTCAAAGTTTGTTTTCATCGCATTAACGTTTATGATTTGCTTAGCAATCGGCAAAGAAATGATAAATCAAAAAGAATTAACCAGATCAAACCACTTCGTTTATTTTGCGCTAGAGCGATTAGTTCTGAACTACACTGTGATAGTACAAATTCCCAAACAATGGAGTCATGTGTAGAAGTTCATGAAAGTGAGGAAAGTTCTCTGATCGCCATTCACTTGGGAATGGCCAGAAACGATTCTTTTACACATGGCTCAAGCAGCTCACAATTTCCGGTCTTTGACCAAGTATCCTCTGGGTAGCCTAAGAACATCCGTTCGAAGGCGAGCTAAAGTGAGAAGGCGAAACATCCCCCACATAGGGTTGTGCGCTGGGTTTGGGACCCGCCACGTAAAAAACACCCCCAATGAAAAGGAACAACAAGCCTCGGATGAGATGAAATATCGATTTTATGGAATTAACAAGTGGTTATAAGCATTTTACTAACCCAACTTTTTCGCTTTCACCCTCGCTCCATTATTTTTTCTACTACACAAAAGCTTAAAGATTTTCACTTTTTTTGGAGAAAGTGTTCACATCTACACATTTACATATTTAAAAATTGTTTGTGCTCCTTCCGTCTTTATCACAGCTTTTCACTAATCAATGAGCTTAGCTGTCTCAGCCACCGTTACAACAAGCCGTGCGCTTTCCTCGTTTATTTCATTTCATGCAGAAAATTGTTATCTCATTATTTTGCTAGTAGCATTGTTATTGTTGCTGCTGTTTGTATGTGTTGCGCTTATCTTTATTTTGTGCTTTTATGTGTTGCCATTAGTGGAGCTGTTTTTGTTGTTTTTCTAGCTAAATGTACCTTGTAATTGTTGCTGCTAATGCTTTTATCATTACATGAGCTTCGCTCTCGCTTTCATTCTTATCACCGTTGTTGTTTTACCTTTAATTTACCGTTATGCGCTGCTTCGCCGCCAACTGCATGCATAAATACTGCGCATATACTTGTACATTTATATAACAGTTGTTGTTGTAGTATTCTGACAATTAGCGGTTTTGTTTCGTAATTTAATGTGGCAGTCAAATTTAATGGTGAATTAATTGAAATCTTCAAGGCGTGTGTATGCGATAGCTTTCCATTACTCTTGTGTGGGTGTGTGTGAAAATGGGGTAGTGTAAGTGAATGAAACTTAAGTGGTTTGAAGCGCACTTACTGCGGAGTGCAATTGTATGTGTATTTGTAATTGATGGCTGCTGCGAGTTGACAGTAATTGTGCGTTAATGGCAAATTACCGGAAGTAATGGCAGCATATTTCTTGAAATTTTATTGAAGTACTGTGGCTTAGGCGAGTATATGGTATAGGTGTGGGTAGCATGGAAAAAGTGGGTCAATAAGACGTTGGCATCAAAGTGTTATTATTAGGAGTGATAAGCACAATATATTTTATCGCTTGATTATGCAATTTCTATGACTTTTATGCCTAGCCAGTTTTCTGGAACAGATTTTACAGCCTCAAGCCACTATTTTTTTAATAATGATTGCCTATAAAATACATTCTCATAATCTGCTACTTAAGCTCAAAGTTTTTTTATAGATTTTACGACGCCTAAGAAATCATCTAGCTTCAATATTTGTCCAGTTCTACTCATATTAGCGCAATTTCATTCAACTTTCCTTTTCTGCAAGCAACTTTTCCAAAAAAAATCATTGTATGATTTTATCGAAAGGAAGTGTCACTTAGAACACTACAACCTACTAATGGGTTACAATATACTGAGTTGGCCTTTAGCAGAAAGAAACTTATTAAAGAAGCTTTTTGGAATGCGAGTCTTTATAACTTTATTTTACAGCTCCGCTAATAAAATTTTCGGAAGCTTCGATATTTTATGAATCTCAGTGTTGATGATGGAAAATATCTGAAAGACAGCAGTTACTAACGGGGTATACATATCTATAGAGGCGTAGTGGTGGTATAACCAAATCATAGAGCAAATTGTCTTAATTTAGTTTCTCAAAATAGATCTCACTCAAACTCAAACGTTTAGGAAGAAGTCCAAAAAGGTTAAGCTCTTGTGAAAAAGTTAGCTACAAGCAGTTTTGTTCACACTTTTGTTTTTAAGTACTGCCTAGTGTGAATTTCCTATCTTTGGTATGTGTCTGTGCTATGATCAGGATTCACATATTCTCTAATTTTAGCTTAACACAACATTTCTCGAAACTATACGTGAAAATTTGCTATGGTCTTACAAGAAATACTTCAAGAAAAACTTTTTTGAGGCATTCTCACTTTTATATATTCCCAAGATTATTCTATTATGACAGCTTTACTGAATAAAATCATATACCTCTAATCAGTTTTGACACTTTTGTTCAATAGTAGTATGAGTTTAATATGGGTATGTATTTGTAATATAATTAGGGTTCATATCTTGGCTCATTTTCGATTAATACTTCATTTATCGTAACCAAAAGGGAAAATTTGCTAAGAAATACTACAAGAACAACTTTTCTGAGGCATTCTACCTTTTACATATTCACTAGATTCTTTTAATATGACAGCTTTATTGCATAAAATTACCTATTTGACACTTTTCTTTTAAAGTAGTATGAATTTAAGGCTGTTAGAACAAGAAACTTTTAAAATAGATTCAAAATAATATGATATTTTTATTTCAGATTTTCCAATATTTCTTCTTTATTTATTTTCCCTGTATTCTAATTGGTAAGACCAAACCTCTATTAAAACATACATATTTACAATGCAACAACAATCAAAAGTAAAAATAATAAACACTCTAACGAACCAACCTAAATTGATGAAAGAAAAACATAGCCAATGGCACATTCTCGGAAAAACTTCGAAATACGAAACTGTGAAGAGTAGCGCTAACAACTAACTAATGAAGAAACAATTTCGAACTGAGTAATGCTTAAATTGAGAAAATAAGAAAAATATTTACAGCTTCCCAGCCAAAAATTAATTTCAAATATCTTCCTCACAGACGCCATAACGGTGGCGACTTCCGATAAAGCACACAAATACATACATACAAATAACAGCAACTCTAAGTTTTGTAAATAGAGCAAAAGCAATATAACGGAAACGATAGCGCCAAAGAAAAACGACATAAACAGCGGCAGAAACGAAGAAAGATGTGATGGCAAAAGTTTAAGAAAATGCGAGAGGAGAGTTATTGAAAACCGATGGAGGGTGCGAAGAAATGGCGTGGTGACACCAGCTAAATGACTGGAAAGCATGGTAGGAGTAACGTCACGTCAGAGAACTAGATGACTTCGTAAATGGAGATTCGCACGCTATGAAATGGTCAGCGAAGAAAAGCAAATAGCCAAAAACTCGCAAAAGTCAATATAAACAAGGCGAAAAACAATCAAGTGCGGCAACACCGTTAAAGTGACAGTAAAATTAATTGAATATCGACACTTATGGTGGTGCGGCGTAGGTACAAATGCTAACAAGCAGAGTGAGATGGGAGGAGGCAAATATTGTTGAAGACTATGAAAGAATGTCAGGAGTAAGCGTGACGAGCCCGATGGTTGGCGCAGTAGCAACATTTTGAGATACTGAAAACAGTGCTGCCACTAATGAGCCTCTTTATTGGAAAGTTTTGTGATGACGACAAAACTATAGTCAATATATTATATACATATGTATATAAAATGGTAGCTAAGCAAGTTCACAAAAGTTTATCATCGTAGCAGTTCAATAAAAGTATCTACGTAAGGAACAACTTTAACGTAATAAAATAATATAAATAAACGCTTTAATAAATCGGAAAATAATAATTAATGACCAAAACTGCTTATCACCACGGAATAGCAGTTTCGGATGATCATTTCTACATTAAGAACTCTTTAGCTTAGCGTTTGCTGACGTGCTAAGAGCTGGGTGGAGCGAATATTCCAATTTGCGGTTTGTGTCTTGACTAAATTGCATGTTATGAACGGCGCTGCTAACGGTTTATCAATATTCTGACCATGTGAGACTTTGGTTGGATCGAACACTGAATGAAAGCTATTCATCCAATATCAAGGGACATCTGTGAGCTAAAATTTTTTAAATAATGGGTGTGGACCGCCCTCTAATTTATTTAATGTACATATTTCTCAAACCGTTCAAGCAAAAATTACCAAATTCGCTCAGGATAAATTTTAAAAGAGCCCCTACCGATAGTGTTAAATAAATGAAATCGAATCATAATTCCGCCCTTAAGCACTCAAATAGTATTCCTTGTTGTCAGTTTGGCCGAGCGGAAGGAATTCGGATAATCGAAGAAAACTGCCAGCATAACCTTGATTTTTGACCTGCTTTGGCGTGATTTTTTCGACATCGGCCCACCTTTGCCACGATATCCGGTAGACTACTCGTCTGTTTCCGGGTCGTAAGTATAGGTCCAAGACTCATAACCAGTAATAATACATATCATGACATTCTGCTGGTCGGAAAGCATTGTTTCATAGACGTTAACTTCACGCTGTTTTTAGAAAAAATTTAGTGATTTTGGAACCAATGTGCTTTCACTTTTATTAGGCCCAATTGATTTTTCAAAATGGTGTTCACTGATCCTTCAAATATTCCAACTATGCCAGTAAGATCTCTGACTGTTAATCGTTGCTTCTCGAGCACCACTTCCTTTACTTTATTGACGTGTTGATCGTCAGTTGATGTTAACGGCCGTCCTGGATGTGGTTCGTCGTCAACGAGTTCTCAACTCTCTTCGAAAAACTTGTACCAATCAGTAAATGCCTTTCTTTCTTATTTGTTTCTATCTATCTTCTTCCATTTTCTTCTCTCATGTTTCATCAACAATATATGCTATATTTTTCAATAAATTCCTATAAAATTTATTGAAGTTCTAAATTTCAAAGTTCGACAAATCAACCGTTTTCATACACCACCAAACTTACACATTTTGAAATAGCATATGGTAACAAACGCACACATATCAAATAACAATCGATATGCAATCAGAAAATTTCCAAAAATGCGCAAAAACATTGCACAATAAATTGGGCTTCCTGCGCAAATGCCACAAAATTATTCTGGACCAACAGCGTCAACCGCAGATACGACATTAGATAATGATATAGACACACGCGCAAACAACTAAACATACACGTACTCATTTGAAAAAGATATATAAAATATATATATATATACATATGTATGTATTTTAGTGGCATGTCAGCTGCTAAATGATAGTTGCTGCCGCAACTACCACAATTCGTTGGAAAATGTGGCAGACAACCGCGAATTGTGAATTCTGCTGATATAGTCACTTGCATATGTATTGGTGCATATTTCTAACACAGCTGCAATTACACATACACTTATGTACATGTGTAACTATAAATACATATATGGAAACAAATATCGCCATAAAATAGCGTGTTGACCCATTAAAATGTTTTTAACGCAGGTCGCATAGCCGCGGCAGTCGCAGCGGCTGAAGGGTGGTGTGGCTGAAGGCGAGAAATGTAAATGTGCAGAGTGCGCAAATTTACAATGACTAAATTATTCGCATGAAATGCCAAAAATTATAGATAACACATTGACAAATATTTGCTCGCGAAGTGATTGACAAGCACCAGCAATAGATATATTTATCCGCCATAGTAGTAAAGGGTGGTCCAAATGCAGGAATATATGACAAAAGTATTGAATATGAAATCAATGGAAACCAAATATTCAGACGGTCTCGGCGGACAGACTATCATTGAAGTCGGTTCAGTAGTCAAAACTCATACATTACTATTCGATAGAAAGCATCAAGCACAATATATGGAGTTATGAGTTGGTTTGGGCTCTTCATGATAACGGGGGTTTCTGCACAGCATTTTAATAAGCTGCCGTTTATATTTATCGATAAACGATTATATTAATCGATTATTTTTTTTTATAATAAATTACTGCAAGAAAATATATTTATCGATATACACTTGAAATAATATTAATTGTTCAAATTTCTTAATCTGAAATGTATTTTACTAATAAATAATTTAGTGCTCGAAATATATTTTAAGTTATCGATATACGCATTAATCGATTATAAAAACAATCGAATAATCTGAAATATACTTTGCTAATAAATTAATTAGTGCAAGAAAATATATTTATCGATATACGCATGCTCACAATAATCGATTGTTTACAAAAGTAATCGAATAATCCGAATAATACTCTACTAATAAATAAATTAGTAAATGGAAAAATATATATGGACCGATATACGCTTAAGTTAATCGATTATTAGTTTAAATTTCTTAATCTGAAATGTACTTTACTAAAAAATAAATTAAGAGAAAGAAAAAATACAAATATTTATCGATATACGCTGGAAGTAATTGATTAATTGTTTAAATTTCTTCATCTATATAACGATTACTTATAAAAAACTTGCTGCACCTTATCGATAGTCACTTAAAAAATATTTTTAAATATTAAGTATGATTAATCGACATACAAAAGTAGATTAACTTCCGATTACTTGCTTAAATTTATTGATTATTTAATATATAAATCTATGAACTAAATTAGAGTTAAGTTTTTTTATTTGAGACGTATTACATTTACTTCCATTAATCGATTAATATGTATACGATATACTTGCTTAAATGTATCGATTATTATACAATTAATTGTTTGCATTTATCGACTATTTATTAAAATTATCGATTATATAAAAATAAAAAGCAAAGTGAGAATCAATATACGATTAATAACATAAATTTAGCAATTTTATATTAAACTAATCGATTATTATAAAACAAATGACAAACAAGTTTGTACTAATTAAAAGCTTAAGAGTTTGCCAAACCGACATATGGTATACATACATTAAAAAATAAACTTCCGATAACTTTCTTAAATGTATCGATGACTTATTAAACGAATTATTTATTAAATCCGAACTAAATTAGCGAGAAGTTTTATATTTAACGTATTATATCTGCTACGATTAATAGATTAACATTCGAATACTTTTAAAATGTATCGATTGTTTATTAAATTTATCGATTAATCTAAAATACACAAATATACAAACAAGAACCAAATAGTGACAAATACGTGGTTAATGGCTTAACTTACCAAACCGACATATTGTACAGGTACATTAATAAATCAACTTCCGATAATTTTTTTAAATTTATCGATTACTTATGAAATAAAATATAAAC
The DNA here is from genome assembly GCF_024586455.1 of Bactrocera neohumeralis. Lineage (NCBI taxonomy): Eukaryota > Metazoa > Arthropoda > Insecta > Diptera > Tephritidae > Bactrocera > Bactrocera neohumeralis. The sequence goes on along the minus strand of NC_065923.1, from coordinate 77,212,960 downwards.
TCATCGATTATTTATGAATAAATCGAAAAATTTACACCAAATTAGCACAAAGGTTTATATATTAAACGCTTAATTTTGCTTTCATCAATCGATTAATATACGATTAATTTGTTAAATTTATCGATTATTTAATAAATTTATCGACTAATATAAAATAAGTAAGAGCAAAGTAAAGATCAATACCCGATTAATGTCTGAAATTTATCGATTATTAATTAAATTAATCGATTTAACTAAAAAAAAATTTGGAAAAATTTTTATTCAGAGCTTATGAGCTTATCAATTAGAAATCTTAATTTTAAACAATAATCTTCATTACCTTTATTACGATTTTAGTAATAGCAACGAAATTTATAGTCGTTTCACGACACTAACTTTTAGATTAAGGCGTGCCTAGATTTTTATAAGGGGTGAGTAGGTCAACAACTGAAGTGCACAAAGGTCATGGTTGAAGCGTTATGGAATATGAATGAGCGGATGGCGCGCACAAGCATAAGCATGAATACAATTATGAACTCAAACTCCATACATATGTATGTACATATGTATGTATATTATAGAATTCCATATAAATATATACATGCATACATATACATACATATATCTATGTTAGTCTATAGAGCTACAATTGCGTGAGCATGCAGCTACATTACATAAACACATATTAACAACAACAACAAAAATCCAGCAAAAGCACAATAATCTTATTCATACATAATAATACTTGTAACAAAGGCTACTAAATATATGAGCTTACACACACGCACACATGCGCTCTCTTACATGCGTACCGGAACTCGCATTGTCCTCCGCGTTGATATATATGAGTGTGTGTGTGTCATTACAATGTCATTGCTAAGCTCTGCACGCATATTCTGTCTCGACACCTCAGCCTTACTGCCACTTCAGCACCGCACATATACGCAAATAATTGTGTTGTTGTTGCTGTTGTTGTCCGCATGCACATCACTTAACATTATTATTATCATTCGCTTATTGTTATTATGCCTTGATATGCGTGTTACTGTCGTTTTGCTGCTTATTTGTTGCCATTTATTGTGGCTTGCATATTTTATTTTCGCGTTTTATTATTGTTTTCACATTGTTGTTGTCGGTTTTGTTGGTTTTTATCATTGTTATCATCATTATGCAGGGCTTATGTTCGTCGCTTAACATATATTTGGTGGATTAGTGTATATGTATGAGTGTGTGTATACATACATGTGTTGATGTAATTTTTCATTGCGCATGTGTGCGTGTGTATTCGTATAGGAAGCGCTATAATCCACCTCGCAGCGCCGGTAAGTAGACAATGAGTTTGACATTAATTTTGCGGTTAGGTAAATATTACAGTGAAATAAATTTATTGTCTAAATTAGCATTTGGATGCCTGCTGACAATTTAGTTATGTGAACTAAGTGTGACAATTATGTGAATTCTAAATGATTTTCACCGAAAATGTCATATTTTATATAATAAGGACACATTATTATACAAAACATCAATTATGTTGCATATTTTTGAATTTTTATCTAAGAAAGGTGAAATAGTTTGAACTTAATTTTATGTTGTTTTAGTCAAAAAACCTTCTGGAATATATTCTACCAATAATAAATTAATGCAAGAAAACATATTTATAGTTATCGATATACGATAACATTAATCGATTAATTGTTTAAATTTCTAAATCTGAAATATATTTTACTAATAAAGATATTAGTGCAAGAAAACATATTTGTAGTTATCGATAAACGATTAAATTAATCGATTAATTATTCAAGTTTCTTAAACTGAAATGTGCTTTTCAAAAAAATAAATAAGTGCAAGAAAACATATTTATAGTTATCGATAAACGCTTGAATTAATCGATTAATTGTTTAAATTTCAGAACCTGAAATGTGCTTTACAACTAAATAAATTAATGCAAGAAAACATATAAAAGCTATCGATTAACTCATACATTAATCGATTAATTATTTAAATTTAACGATTATTTATAAAATTTTTCTTCCAGAAAAAAATCCTCTTTCCCTATTTTATTTATTGTTTCCTACTTATTTCGACAGAACTAAGCAAGTAACACCCATAAAGGCGGTCGCATAACCATTAAAGGAATATAAATTGCTATATTTTAAATAGTTAAGTTAGTCTGGTAGACTAATAAGCCTGAATAATTTCAACAGTCTCCGTGACTATCAGCGACACCTCTTCCAGTCTATCATACTGTGGAGCCCCCAAATGCTTAAAGCGTAGCCTTGTCAATGCGGTACAAGCACACAAGCGATACTCAATTGCTTCACTGGTACCGTGCTCATTGATATTTTCTACAGTTATCTCGATCTGTCAGACCCACGCTACAGGCATGTGTGGCCAACAGACTGTGACCAGTGAGTATTCCAATCAATTTTAACACAGTTTATTCGAACGAATGCCTTAAGGAACTTTGAGAATTTCCGTTCCAGTTTTGCACCCTGTAAATCGCTTCCTCGCATTATGATTTTCCCTGCCATGCTTCTGTACAGATCGTCATATAGACAACTCACGGTTTTTCCAATGTTGAAAACGTTTTTGGATGACAGCCATACACCACTATAGGCCATCTTGTCCACTATCTCATCCACTAACCGATTGAATTATCAATTCTATTATTCGATGTGTCTTAGACTAGTGCTTAATCCAACAAAAATATAGTTAAACATTTTTGAATTAGAAGACAGAATACCCATAATCCGAAACAATTAGCCGGTAATAGAGTTCAGAAAATTAAAAGGCGATATTTTATAACTGTCAACTAACTAACTTTAGGGGATTAAAATCGTATATTTTGGACTATGCTATGGAAAAAATACTTATTTTCTAATATCATAAATGATATTTGAGCCGAAGTTGCTGTCTGATTAATGTTGGTGATAATACATAAATCTGTGAAAATTTTTAAAATAGTGATAAGGAGTGTTTAACTTTTCCAATTAAGTAAGTATCTCACTGGCATAGGAGACACAGACACTTCGAAGCCTCGGCTGTATTATGTTATATAGAGAGGTCCAGACACAAATAGCTCCATATTATTAATATTAAAACCCTAAAGTGGATTACCTAGCATATAACACACTTTATTCATAATTTTAAAATTCTTAATTTATTCTTCTAAATCTATGTCGCCCTCCCTCAGAGTAATCCCCATTGGCCCTAATACACCTACGCCAACGTTTTTTCCAATCCTCGAAACAGTTCTTAAAGTCAATTTTCGGAATAGTTTTCAATGCACGTAGCGACTCAAGTTAATTGTCTTTAATTGACTCAAAACAGTTTCTCCGGAGCGGAAGTTTAAGTTTTCTGAATAGCCAGAAATCACGCGGAGCTAAATCAGGCGAACGCAGGGGTTGTGTCACGATATTGATTGGTCGGAGTGCACCACACCTCGATAATCGAAAAAAACTATCAACATAACGTTGATTTGAGGTAGTTTTTTCGGTTTCGGCTCACCTTTGCTACGATACTCGGGCGATTGATTGTCTGTTTTCGGGTCGTAAGCATAGATTCAAGACGCATCGTCAGCAATAATACGTTTCATGATATCCTGGTAGTCGGAAAGCATTGTTTCACAGACGTTAACGTAATTTTGGAACCAATCGTGCTTTCACATTTATTAGGTCCAAATCATCTTTCAAAATGGTTTTCACTGATCTTTCTGATATTCCAACGATGTCAGAAAGGTCTCTGACTGTTAATCGTCGAAACTCAAGCACAAATTCCTTTATTCGTTGAGTGGGTTTTCACGCGAAATTTAAATTAAAAAGCCTTACTATTTTTTGCCCACGTAGTATATGTTGGCTTAAATTTGTTAAAAACTATAATTTCTTTTCATTGACAAGTATGAGACAATAAAAGGGAATATCATTGGTTTGCAGTTCAATAAAAAAGCAACTGGATAGAAATTGCATACCATCACACCCCTCTCAGACACACAAACGCACATATGCCCTTGACAAAAGTACGACGGAAAACCCCAAATGGCTTGGTTCCAAAATACGCATGAGTCAAAATATTCGCAAAAGAGGTCAAGTGTTGTGCATATGATTAATATTTTTATACAGTGCATTATGCGCACATAGACAAAAGTACATACAAACAAATAAAAAATATAAAAAAAATATACGGTTAATGACATTGCAAACACACATACATGCATATATTGCATGGCTAAGTAGCACAGCAAGCACTTCAGATAAATTATGAATGATATTTGTACATTTTTCCTATACAAAATACTGCAAAAATATTACTTATGTGTATCTGTGTTTGTGCACGCGCCCGTCGGCAAAAAGTAGCACAACAAGTACGTAAGAAAAATTACATTGTTCTCAACACTGTAATGCGTTGATGCACTCGAAAAATATTTGGCTAAGATAAGCGACAGATAATGCGAGCTGTTGTTCGCAACGCAGCAAACGCAACAACAAATATAACAAGCGAAATTCAACCACAAAATATGAGCACTTAAGCTGCTGGCAAATATGTCCGTATGTATTATACATACATCCGTCTGTCTGCCGGCAATATCAAGATACGCGGTAGTAACAATAGCTATGATGAGGCAAATGAGGTAATGGCTGCTTTTATATATTATTTTTTTTATATTTATTCTTCTTTAAATATGCTGCAATTTCGTGAATTTGCATCCCTCAGCAAGAAGCTTTTACTGATCTTCAGTTAAAATTTACAACGCGGAAGCTCCGTAATCTGATTTATATTCACAGAGTGGCTACTTGAAGTTGATGGTTGATGATCCATTGCTATAAAAAAAATTTCATACCAGAACATATCAGAAAGCAATACATGAGACAACAGAAATGAACCTCATTCATTAATGTTGGGGCCATTTTGCTAGAATGGATCAATATTTATATTCTTCGAGGACACATTTTACTAGAATACTTGTACAATGTACATCAAGGTTTGCATCTGACGAGGCACTGCTAACACGGCAGAACTCCTCAAAATTATTTGTGTGATGCTTTTTGGAGATTTACGAAACATTACAAGGCAAATAACTGAGGGAAATGTTCTTATATAAACGCGCTGAAACTTAGAGACGCTAGATCGGGTTTAACATTTTGGGGACACCTATCTGAATACTACTTCAAACCACGGAATATCATGTTTTCCGTTTTTTTTTTTAATGAGTATAATGCTAGAAACATTACAATTTGGGAGACATTAAATTACCTAACCAATGAAATCGATGAGAGAACGAGTGCTGCGTACGCTCTGAGAAACTAAGAGACCATTCCCACGACAGTCGGATCTACGTAACCGGAACGGACCCGAACTAGGACTGTCAAACCGGCAGCAGTCCTCCAATTAACTGCAGTAATTTTTTCTGCTGCTACAACAACAAAACGAATTATGAGACTCTAAAGGCTTAGCCTTAGGGGATGTGTGGTTTGGGACAGATATTCACCATGCAATACAATGTTGTATATAATACTGGAAAGAAATGCTCTGCTTTGACTGTATTTAGATCCAGAATCAGAATCAGTTAATCTGTTCTTATCTGAACTTTTTCGGTTTTATGGATGCCAAAAGTCAAATGAAAGACGATATTGATCCTTTAGGAATCACTTTTAAATTACAATCAGTTCTCGTTAAATAAACTCATATTACATTTTTCAATACAAATGCTGGTTCCAGAGGAATGACGGTTAAAAAAGGGGTCTTAGAAATAAAATTTCTGCACTTTTCTGAGTCTTGAAGATCCAGCAACGGGCACCTTAATTCCCAAAAAATTACGAATCCGACAGAACTTCATATAATACCAAAAATTTGTTAGAGCCGAACACAACCTAAATACCTATATAACCCAAAGTCGACATGCAACATTAATCGGCATCGCATTCGTCTTGTAAAATTTCTTCGCAACAAGACCAATTTCATATTAACCAAGCTTTTCAAACCCAACCTAGGCTAGGCCAAACTATCGAGTGAATTCAAACACATTAAGGGGTTAATAGTAATAGTTTCGGACATACAACCTTGGGAGCTTGTGCGCTAGAGGCTAGCTAGGCTGTTTTTTACCCAAGGAAACCGATGTAACCTCTTCATAGATTCAACCTTACAGTTCCTCTGGTTAAAAACTTTGCTGTCTTTCGCTGGGAATCCTTATACATATACGGTTTTCGTGTTAGAACTATTCCGAAAAATTTACCGCAAGGTGTCAAAGAACTGGCAAAACATATTCATAATAAGCTTGATACCGTTAAATGGTTATAAGGGCATAAGACAATATTTTTCTTTTCTCTAATTTCTAACAAAACTTATACAAATGTTTTTTCTTGAGCGTAAAAGTTTGTGAAGAAAAGCTTACAACGCATAAAAACATCGCAAACTAGTTACTCAAGAAAGCGCCAACATTTTCACTCAAAAGTAAAAAAAAGGAGAGAGACAGAGAGCGAGAAAGGGAGAGGGAGAGGGAAAAAGTGAGTAAAAGTGGCGCAGTTTGGGAGCACGATTACCACTAGTGCATGCATAAAAGCTCGCATCCAACGAGCGCTGATCAATAAATATTGATGCGTCTAAAGAGCGTGTGAGAGCAAACCCACAATATCTAAGAGAAAACCAAATAATTACGAAAACGTAATAAAGAGCGCTATAAACGCTAAACGTCAAATGGAGAATAAAAATATTTTGTTTGAATTTTTTTCATAAAAATAAAAACACTACGGAACAGCAACAAGTGATCGCATTTTGCCGGCTCCCCAACATTGATGACAACAACGTCAAACAGCGCCGTTAGCGGCGCACAAACAAAACTTGGACGTTAGCGGCGTTTGCGTTCGTCGCACGCTCGGCTGCTACCAACAACTTGCCGCTGCGGTTGTTTGACAGCGCGCTTTCGTACTCGTAAATTGCGACGAACGTTTTGATCTTTTTAGCCGGTTTTGCGAACGTCGTGCGCACGTTGGTCAGCCGGCAACGTCGGCGGCGGTGGCGGCTACCTTTCGCAGCAGCTCCAAGCGCCAACTGCGCGACAGAGTTAGCCCAGCGCACCAGGCAAGGCGTCAAACGTTAACTTTTTCATAACGCTAGCGTAGCAATCAGTCGTTCTTGAATTGCGAGCGCGTGCGAACGTTCGGTATAAAGTTAAATTTTGTCGATAGAAATTTTATTTGGTTGCCGAAAAATTGTTTGTGTAATATTTATTTGTATGACGAAAGCGAACATTTAATTTAGTTGATTTATGAAAAATTTATTACGTACAATAAATTTACGTTTTAATTTAAGTGAACGGCAGTGGTGTGAGAAATATACACAAATAACTGCAAAATTAGTGGCGTGTGTTAAAATCTATAATATATAGGGGAATAGTCGAAGAAAGCAAGAAAAAAATTAAGTGAAAAGATAAATTTGAATGTGCCGGAAATTTTACGAATTGGGTATTTTGGTGAAAAATTTGGGTAGTTTTGTGAAACGTTTGGGCATGCAAATGCTGATTGTGTCGGGAAACTGAAAATCATTAATTAGATATTGCAGCAATTTCACGTAAAACTTTGATATATTAAAATAATAAGAAATTTGAAACAAACAAAAAAAAACCAAAAAAAGTAGTAAAATATAATTAGAAAATAGCAAAAATAGAAGCTACTCAATCTGATTGCAGTTTTACGATACAAAAAGTTTGTGTTTTTTGACTACCCACAACTGTATGGAAATGGTTTAAGCACTGTGAAAAAAAAATAATTAAAAATAAATAAGAAAATTATGTAAAAACAAATATACAAAAGCACAATCTTATTAAAAATTTAGTTAGAAAATATTGAAAGAGGTAAGTCTACATAATACTATTTTTTTTTAATATAATAAATTTTTGAATTTAATCTGTAAGTACTCTTTGTTATTTTTTTTTATTTATTCGGGTCGACAAAAAATTTTTTGTTTAATTATATTTATCTTTCGCAAATTTTTTTCAATTATTTTCCCTCTTGAGATTTCCAAAATCTCCAAAATTTTGTCGAAACTTTCAACGCACAATATACATATGTAGATATCCATTTTCTTGCCAATAATAAATTTTGCAAACAACAGGTGTTCCGCAACAAAAATTTTGAAATAAATAACAGTGAAAAATATACGAGCACAAATCTTTTAATTAAAATATAAACTCTTAAATACATACTACGTGACAGAACAAACACACAGCTTTACAAAAAAAAAATTTTTTGTTGACCTGGATGTCTCAGCAAATTTTAATGCTTTAAGTGTCCAAATTACGACCTTATTCATGAAAATACTGAATGTGCTCTTGTGTTTAAGATAATTGCATATCTAATTAATTGATAAATATCAACTTACTAAAGTGTGACCCATTTTAACGTTCCTTTCCAAAAAAAAAAAAATACACAGAAACTGATTCTGATGATTCCATCGGCCCAAAAAAGTGCACCAAATATTTCATTTTGGATGAAATGGCAGCTCTCCTCTTCAGGTTGCTTTTTGTCCCAAATGCGGCAGTTTTTCTTATTTGCATACTCATTGAGCCAGAAATGAGCCTCATCGCTGAAAAAAATTTGGCTCGTAAATGTCGGATCTTCTTTTCAAGAGCCCATAGAGCGACCCGATGCCGTTTGGAAATGTTTCCGGAAACTGAAACTTGTTAAAAGTTTCTGTTGATAGTCGAAAATTTTCTAGGCAAACCACTTATGACCAAGTTTAAAAGAAATTGCGCAAGATATGTTGACAAACTGTCAGACTCTAGTTGAAAATTTGTGTACTACGCCATACTATCCGTTATAAACTGGATAAAACTTCGGATAATTTGTAAATTATAGCGAGGAACAGAGAGAACGGTTCAATCAGAATTTAAAACTGTTAAAAGTATGACATCAAGGTTGTTAAATTATCATATAATGAAAGATTACTGCTAGTTCCTAAAAAAATATTATCGACTGGAAAGTTATAAAAAAAAGCTCATAAAAGACATTTTATTGAAATATTAAGTTAAATCTCGTTCCTGCAAATTTATCCTGCAATCCATTTGAATGATGTTATATGCAGAGCTTATCGATTGTACTTCCCATTAAATAAAAATATATTAGAATTTGTGTGAGCTGAGTCGATTAAGCCATACCCGTTGATTTGTCTGTATATACGCTAGCTAGTCCCTCAAATTTAGAGATATCGAATTGAAATTTGGCATACATCCTTATCTCACCAATAAGCTGTTCTGTTGGTGGAGTTGCTGATATCGGATCATTATAGCATAACGCTGACATATAAAGTGATCGACTAAAATGAAATTCTTGTATAAAAACCTTCAGATGAGGTCCTCGACCTCTAAGTAGGATGACAAATGGAGTGATCTACTAGTATATGTTTTTGGAAAATCTTCCCAAATGGCCTTTTTCAATAACGCTCTTATTTGGCAACATTTAATTGTTGTATTGATTGCTTTCACTATTTTTTTTTTAATAATTATAAAATTATATTTCTCGGCTCAAAATCCGTCTCCATTTGCGGTTATAAGAACATTACGACTATGAGATCTTCAAGAGTAACAGTCGCTGGAGCGATTTAAATATTTTTTAACGAATATATAAAGTTTTTTGTCGAATATACCATATAATAAATAGCAGTTTTATATATATATTATATATATACAAAATGTATGTATAAGTTAAAAAAAAATGTGAATACTATTTTTATATCCTTCCCGTTAAAAAAAACGCGCTTTAATATAATATATGCGTGTATAAAATAATTTATTGAACTGCCATAAATTATACACCGAAAAGCAGCAGAATTCCCAACAAACATTAAATCCGCCGCAGCAGCCGTAGTGCCGCAAGCTGCACAGTAGCGCTTAGAAAAATCATAATGGTGTTGAGAAACTAATAAAAAACACATAAATAAATAAAATAAAAATAAATAATAAGAAAAAACTTAAAAGCGTTGCGACGCGCTGTGAAATGCGTAAAAGCAGCAGCGGCAAAATGCGCGCGTACGCATAAACACACACACACATATGTATTTGTATATAGAGATAAAAATTCAATAATCAACAAATACTAGTACAAAAACAAATTCACGGAAAAAAGGTTATAAGAAAAGAAACGCACGCTAGCAAGCTGCCATGGCAAACACTACACTCAGAGATACCCACATTAGATTTTGAAAAGTTAATGTTAGTTGTTTTTGTAGTATTTCTATTATTCCCACTTTTGTATTGTAGTTTTTGGTAAGTGAATGCGAGTCACTACGTTTACTATATCAGACATCTCCATATTATGTTCCTAGCCAGCATATGTACATATGTATGTATATAAATATATTTGTTTGTGTGCCGGTGTGAAGGTAAGCGGCGCAGCGCTAGTATGTCGCTGTGTGCTTACTTACGCATTATACTATTTTTCTGTAGATAAGATAAGCAAATAACACGTATATGTAGTACTGAGGTAAGCGTTGGAAACATGCATTGTCGATATGTATCTGTGTGTATGATGTATGAGTACATCTCCACGCAATCGAAGTGAAGCAAAGTGTGATAAAGTTATTTTTTGTATGGAGTCATGCTGATTAAAGGCTGTTTGACTATTTGATTGACTATTTTCTCAAATCAATTTCGAAGAAAAAGTGAAACATAAAAAAGAATTATATTTTTTAAAATAATTTTTTCGATTTAATATAATTAAATATTCTAAAAAAATTAAAAAAAAATATAAATTTTAAAACTATATTTTTATTGTTTTATAATTATAGAAATACAATTTCTATATTTATATATTTTTCCATTATTTACAGATTTAAATGAATTAAATAACTTTAAAAGCAATATTTAAAGAATTACAAAAAATATAATAGTAATAATTTAAATTTTTTGCAATAATTTTCTAGGTTGAATTTACTCGGATGAATGTGAAATAGTGATAGAGATAAATATTATATTGGAAAACGGGAGCCAATAAGTGATAACCGAAAAATAGGTAACTGCAACAATCGGTAAGTTTATGAACCATAGGATTTAACCCTACCATATATATGTACATGTACATACAACATACATATATAGTATATGGTTGATTTACTTATTTCTGATATTTTTAATAAAATGTATATTTCTGTTTTTCAAAAATCGAAATTCCAAAACAATTTTCTGAAATTTGATTGTTAAAAAAGTACTTGGAAATTGTAAATAACGCAAAATATTTAATTATTCATCAATATTTAATTTGTCGCTTTCAAAGTAACCCCCAGCAGATACACTTATGACAACAATATATCCATATCCATTTTCATAAGCACTTTTTGGGATTGCCTCTAGCTCCTTCAGCGAATTTTGTTTCATCTCTTCGATTGACTGAAAACGGGTTTCACGGAACGGCAATTTCAGTTTGGGGAAGAAAAAAAATCACGCGGAGCCAAATCTGGTAAATACTGTAGTTAATCGATGGTACTCATTGAGTTTTTGGCTTTAAATTCAGTAACAATCGTGGCTCGATGGGATGGTGCATTTCCTTCGTGTAAAATTCATTAATTTTTCTTCCGCTGTTCCGACCGTTTTGACGGATGTTCTCACGCAACGCCTCAATACGTTCAAATAGAACTCCTTATTGACCGTCTGTTCCTCCGAAACAAATTCACGCTGCACCAAACTACGAATATCGAAAAAACAATGAGCATCACCTTGATTTGATTTGGTTTTTTTGGTTTCGGCTCGTTTTCCCGTCATTCCAATGATTGTTGACTTGTTTGCATGCCAACCTCATAAACCTACATACATATGTCTAGTCGACAGTTATAATGGTCCCCATGAATGTGGGATCGCGATTCGCACGATCAAGCTTGTCCAAAGATAATTGTTTACGATACTCATTTTCAAACAAAATCAGCTATATCGGGACGAGTCGAGCAAGAATGCGTTGCATATCCAAAATATCCACCAAAATCATTCGAACGGACCCGTCAAGCTTTCTTGCCATCTCTCTAACACTTACTTAATGATGAAGCACCATATCCTTCACCTTTTTAATATTTACATCAGTTGAAGAGGTCGAAGCTCTTCCAGAACGAGGCAGTCGTCAACGATCCCTCGACCGTCTTTGAAGGCTTTGTACCACTCGTAGGCTTGTGCTTTTGATAAAACTGAATAACCATAAGCGTACTTTCGGCCAACTTTTTAGATAGTTTTAAGAGTGTTGTCTTAATAATAAATGATAAATCCTCGCAGCTTCGTATTTTAAAAGTTTTTAGAAATTTTTCAGTATGGCGAATTGAACAATCAACTGGTATAAATACAATATAAATAGAATATCAAGGTTTCATACGAGTTTAAGGAGACATTCACATACCCCACTGTTATTGCTTTCACTTGAAATTTATTTAAGAAAACTGAGATCAGAAATAATATAGTAGAGAAGTGGCAATCGATCATACATATTCTGAGAAGCTTACAGTTGATAGAATTAAATTATATTCTATTATACTTAAAAAATGATGCTGTAAGTAATAAAAGATTCTGGAAAAGTACGAAACTTTACAAGTTTTGAATACTAAAATAAAAACTCGATATATATCTCGAAAAAACCAAAAGGAGGGTCCTTGACCTAAATTAGTTTGCCCAAAAATATAAGTCTTCCTCGCCATACAACGAACTAGTGAAATATTAAAAGATATCGATAATACTTAAAGACTGAAACATATCACATTTTGGGGGATAAAATATATTACGAAAATACTTAAAAAACAAAATATATCACATTTTGAAGGAGAATTGCCCTGAGCCTATCAAATTGAACTCCGCCGGTTCTGTTATTTTCGAAATTTCAATGTAAGACTGCTCTCTGTTGGAAGGGCAAACACTATATGGAACTTTTCAACTATATATTCGAAGATAAAAGATTGTTCAAGAGTATTTATCACTAATTACATGAATATAAAAGTTGAAATATAATTATGCTCATTTAAGAAATTTAAGGATCTTTAAAAGTACCTTACTGTCAAGGTGAAAAAGTTCATGTTTATAAATATTGCTGGTAACTATAATAATAATGCATAATTTTTTGCCAAATAAAGCCATAATTTTCCCCCTCACTGAATTGTGTTAACAAACAGCAATTTTCACCGATGAATGCTTTTTCGATGTGTTGACAAATTTCTGGATATATTTTGTAAATGAAGTGCCTCTAATAACATGTTCATAGCAACAGGCCATTATGCCGTGCATACATATACATATGTATGTATATTATTTTTATACAGATATTTGGATATGAATATGAATCTGTTTTTTACACACGAATGAAATGTACACTTGTGTAAATATATTGGTATATATTTTTTTCTGCACCATACGGCAAACAAGCACCCATATGTACTTACAGGCATTCATTTGTATTTATGACGACCAATAATTGGCAATCGATTGATCAATATGCCTAGCAACAATCACGACAGCAGCGAGAGCAGCAAACAACAAAAAAACTTTACAAAAAATATTAACCAGAAAACAACAATAAACACACATATGCATTTTCGACAATACACGCTTATTCATATTTGTGTATGTATGTGTGAGTTTATGTTTCGACAATACTGTTATTGTTGGCGGGTAGAAAAACTACACTGGATTTTTTATTTGGTTTTTAATTTTTGCATTTTTTCTTAATTAAATTTCTCATATGGTTTTTATTGTTGTTCTTGCTGGCGGTTATTCGCTGGTTATGGTTTTGGTGACTGTAAGCTTGCGCTTGTCTGTGGTAGTGCGTATGCGCTGATATCGTCAATAAATTGAGAATTAATTAATATAACGAAATGACAGTTTAAAATTTGCGCAAAAATTTGGCAAATAATAATTAATGAAATTTTGTGTTTTATAAAAAAATAAGAAAAAAGAATATAATGGAAATGGTTAACCTATGTGAACGCTGGCTAACGATAGCAGCACGAATTTAAGTGAGCATATTGAAGAGGAAGATATACTGCGATGAGCAGAAAATAATAAGACTTTTTAATTTTACTTAACTAAGTTTTAACTACTGTGAGCAAAAATAATAAGGATAAGTAATTAATTAAAATTTAACTAATTTAATTAAAATTTACTTAATTTAATTAATTAAAATTAAAAAGTCTTACTATTTTAAATTAATAAAATTTTAATTAAATATAGAAGGTCTATTTTTTGTTCACAGTACATAGTTAAAATTTAATTAAATTAATTCATTTTTAATTTAAATTAAAAAGTATATTAAGAGAAAATATTTCTATCGCATACCGAGCCCAAAAAACCATTATAGAAGTGGTCTAATTGTACCAGGAACTTATCAAGAGATTAGATAACTACAATTTTTTTTTAACCCGAAAGAAAGCCCCAAACCGGCACATGCGGCGCACTAAAATAACCTAAAGCTAAGAGACGTCCTTTAGTCTGGCTAATTTCACTTTAGAATTTGCGTAAGTCTTGTTCGTAACGTGGTACTACGTTTGTTTTTACGACAAAGTTACTGTAGAACCTAGTTCTAGTTTCAAAACTTAGGATCTCAATTTATTTAACGTGATATTCAAAGGTATCCAGTGTTACACTGCCCTCTTAGTAATCCAGCTTATCTACATACATACATATATTCCCTTCGATAAGAAATCAGTTTTGTAAGAGTTTCAGCCTCACACAATCGCCGTGAAATTCACTATTGATTAGCTCTAAGGCTTATTTTATATTTGTGGCAAGATGTATGTAGATATTTCATATCAAGACGCTTTAAAGCACGTTTAAATCATTATATGAAGAAATTACATGCTTTTAAGGTCTTAACTGTAAAAAATATGGAGAACTGTTATCATTTCCAGATAAACACATTTCTGAGAACTGGAAGATCTACATACAACACAGCAAATACTTAAGGTACGGAGCCTAAAATTTGAAGTTATAGTTTGTAATGCTTCTGAATAAGCTTGTTTTTATACAAAACTTAGCGAGAAGAAAAGGGTAATAAAAACACTATTTCGAGTACAACTTAGAACCAACAAACCGCACGTACATAAACCCCGAAAATATGATTACTTAGTAGCATTTCCACGAAGTAAAGTCATAAAACACAAACCTGCTTTAATTTTAAGCTACAGCTTGAGCTTAGCTGAAGGTTGTGTGCACTCACATCTCTGCAATCAGCGACAGAAATAACAGAAAATTACATGGAATTCTCATACACACATACAAAATTTACATACATAAAACCAAAAAATAAGAAGCAGACACGAAAGAAATATACAAAAGCGTTTTTAAATAATAATTAAAGCACTAATGAAATGACAGCGCTGAATACGAAAATCACTACACAGACACGCTAGCAAACGGCTAAGCAGCGCTAGCGCCGCCACCACCCCCACCAAAGACAAACGGCCAGGCAAAAATACAAAAAAAATGCTTTTTTACAAACAAATCAAGCGCGCAATCTGAAACGCGCTGACTGGCCGGCCGGCCGTTCGTCAAGCGTACGTTCACATTCGTGCGCTCGGTGCCAAACAGCAGCTACCAAATTCAATTAACGGCTTGTTGTCAAGTTTGCCTTTTGTAGTTATTTACGAAAGTAATGTTGCTGCTGGTGGAGTGGTGTATGTGGTGGATGAGCCAGCGAGTTATAAACATGCGTTTGCCTACCTGCCTTGTTGACTGGCAGAAATTTGCTTTCATTTCCATTGCGTGTTATGAATATGTTTTTGTTTATTCATGGCACTAGGAAATACTGAAATCGGAGTGTGCGACTTTAAACCTGTAATGGCTAACTAACTATTTCCGTCGGAGAGCGAACCCAAGTGACCGCCTGATAATTGGTTTAATAGAAGCTAAAGTGTTGAAACGGAAATAAACACTCACCGGAATAAAGGGACTGACAGACTAATTGATCCTGGTGACGTACAAAGAGTTCAAAGTGATGGCTGAAGGTTTTCATGTTTCCGAAATTACAGTTATTAAGGGAAATAAGAAGATGGGAGAATTTCTTGGTAATATTTCTTTACTCTTGTTGCTCATAAAAGCATATGAAATATATGGAGATGTCATTGATATCTACTCTTTCATGTAAAACCGTGCAAGTGAAAAGGGTTAAGAACTTTGAAATAGTTATGAAAACATGGACCTTATATGAAATTTGGACGAAATTTTGTCGTTCGATTCGTTAACGAGTTCCAGGCGGTTAGTGAAATTGAAAATTACAGATTATTTAACTAAGCACTAATAATTTCTTAGAGTTGCGCTGTGGTTGTGATTATATTTTGGAGCTTGTCCAACTGTCAGTAAGAAGTGAGGTTATGCGAAGCATGCTAATACTTAACACAATATTTCAAGTAACGATACTAAAGTATACAGGAAATCATTTGAAATTTGAGAGCCCAATTTTATTTTCAACTCTTTTTGAATTCCTTTTTCCTTGTACCTTGTCACTGAGTTTCTGCTTTTGCCGCTTGAAAACCAATTAGTACCAAGAAAATTTTCTAGCAACTTCCCGGTAATTAAAAAAACTATTGCATATACTATTGCATATACATCGATATGGGTATGTATACCTACATATATTTAGTATATACTATATATACATTTACTTACAATAAAGGTGTAAATTAAATGAAATTGATTTGTCACAAGTATACATACATACTTAGGTTGAAAAGAAACTAGTATTAAAAGTAAAACGGTGTTAACATAACACCCTAACTATAGGTGTATAGCATATGTATATACATACATTTATATAAATAGCAGTGAACGCAATTGGAGTAACAACCTCAATGAGTGAAAAACGAGTTCACATCCACTTTATTGCAATAATGGAGTCACATTTTGTGAAGTTTCGCCTTCGCATTGACTTGTTTACTTAAATGACAGTGGAATTGACGGCATTAAATACTCGAGCAACTACAACCTTTTCCTTATCTCTGCACAATTTATCAGATATGGTCGATGTGAAATAACAAAAAACAAACAAGAGGGAAACAAGCATAAATATACATATATGTATATGTATGTAGTAAAATTACGTGAAAAGTGTGTAAAAAAATATGTTACATTTATAAAAGTGTCGTTCACATTTTCAACGCGTATCTAAAGGAGAGCCATAAAGTCGTCTGGAGTTTATTGCACGGCCATGTCGAATAAAATGTGTAAAATAGGGAAGTATTAATGAAGAAAACAATAAATAAAACGAATAAAATGTGACTCTAGCAGAGCTGTAAGTTACATGAGTAGAAAAAATTTAAAAAATAACTGTTATTAGAATTGTATTTTGAAATATGGAAGGGTCTTATAGCTCCCCTCAGTGAATCTTATTAATAAAAAGCTACCAACGCAGTTTTTGAAAATTAATACCAATGACATACAAGGTCATTCATTGAATTTGGCATTATAACGGACAATACGATATTGTAAATTTGCCTCAATACACCTAATATTTTTTACATAATTATATCGATTATCTGATTTTGCTGACTTCGGTATAAAAATTACTTTTGAAATAAGATTGTTCCGACACCGGAAAATAATCTAATAAAATAAAGTTTATATCCACTTACAAATCAGAAAATCAAGTTTTTTATAAATATTTTTTTATTTTTATTTTTTATTTAATATGTAAACTTTTAATATACTTTAATAATCGGCGTACCTCATTTCGAAAAGTTTTTGATCTTGAGGATTCGAACTATAGAAATACCTGTGGAAAAAGGTGCCTGGCGGTGAAGATAATTTATTATCTATTTCATATACAAATATTTTTTATGTAAAAATTTACAAATTTATACTTCACAATTGCTTAAAAAATGTAAATAGTATTAAAATCTTATTTCTTCAATAGTTACCTGAAAAATATAGTATTAAAAAGGTCTTGCGCATATTTCATGTCGATCGGTCTAGTCTTTTCGGAGAAAGTTTTCTCATCGAATCTAAAAACAGCGTTTCGAGAAAAACGCAATGAAAGTTTTGGAAACCAATTACACTAAGCTAAATTTTTTTTAGTATGGTCACACCTCCGAAAATATTTGCCGGATCAACTATACATTTTTGAGGTATTATTTTCAAATAGTATATGTAAATTCCATAGCTATGCAGAAAAAAATCTATTTTTGAAATTCGTAAGTGGATATAACCCTTTAAAACCAGATTTATAAAAAATTAATGGAATTTTATTTAAAAAATTTTAGTTGAATAAAAATTTCATATTTAATACGTAATCGCTTATTAAGTTTCCGATTTTTTCAGTTTAAACACAACACCATCACTAATGTGAAGATTGTGTACAGTTCGAAATATTATGCATAAAATAGTGTATATTTATTTTATATACAATATCAAAATTTTTAAAAACAAAAGAATAGTACTCACCAAAGCTATCACCTGTTTCTTGCATAGTGCTGCATATGAAAATTAAGAGGCCTTTGTTTGCAATATTGGATCTCCATTCATTGCATAGTCAAGGAATTTATCGTTTATATCAATAGACGAACGCATACAACAATTACCGCACTTCACACTTTTACCACTAATTAATTTTTACTATATTTTGCTTTTTTTAATTACTTACACGCTTCTAGAAACTTCCACGCACTACCGTAGATTATACCGATATACGCACGAACCGAACCCGACGCGTACTCACATACCATACATGGTATACGAAACGATACCCGTTCATTACTATGCACGTGGCTCTTCACGACAGATTTTTATTAATTTTCGATTTGCAGGGCACATTTTATTTTCACTTTTTTTTTGACTTCTATTAAATATATTTTTCAAAAATAATAATATTAATAAATTTATGCAATAGCACATTTATTTTACTACTTATTTGCCTGTTGCCCGGCTTTGCATGCACGCACACAACACACACGAACGAACCCGTACCGACTGCGCAAAAAATTTCCATTCCAATTAGATTTCGCACGCAACTTCTTTCAACCACTTTAAAATACTTTTTCACTACACTATTTATACACTTTTCACTTGCACTGCACTTTAAATACTTCACTAAACATTTTAAAACACTTTTAAACATATTTTATTAATTAATTATTAACAATTTATTGTCCAAATCGCAATTTTTACACTTTAGCAGCAGAAGCAACTGTTCACCAAATTCCAGTTCTTGCAATGAGTATGAAGCCAAACGGTAACACATTCCAACATACTCACGCTGACTCTCACAGCCACTCATCAATACTTTTGATCTCTTAATTAGTGTATTACCGCAACAACAGGCAGTCTCTCACTCCACTGCTTGATGTTTGCTACAGTTTCCAACAACAAACCAATTATGTTTCTGCAATTATGTACATACATACGTATATAGTTCAGCGGCAGAGAAAGAAGAGTGCATAAGCAGTAGAAATGCGTTGCGAATATTTTGCATGCGTGCTTCTTCTTTTTGCTGTGTTTCTTTTCAAATTGTGTTTGTTTTGCAGCACCTGCAATGAATGTAACAATTTTGTTATTACAGAGAGTTGGCAGAGGCAAGTAAGCAGTGACAAGTTGGAAATATTGGAAATGTAAATAAGTATGCGGTACGTAAATATATTTATGTGTGCATGTAATTATAGAGAGCTGTATATTTCTTTACAATTGATTCACATTCAAAATTTGATGAGTATAGGAGAGTACATACATATGAAGTATATAGTGGAAGTCAAACGGAGTAATATGGGAAGTTCGTTTGTTTGTATGATTGAGCATTCTTTCGTTGTTGGTATTCGCTATGGAATTTTATAGAATTACATAGAAATGTGAATGTTGGCAATGGTATTAATAGTTAAGTTTCGGAAGTTTTTTACAGTATTAAGTCCTGACTTATAATAAAGATATTTTTATAAAGTTTGATTTAGTAATTTAAGGGGTTTCAAATTCCGCGGATTATAACAGATAATGCAAAAACTCCTTTCATGAAATTCAACATCAAACCGCAGCAGGTAAAACGAATTTTTGTTTAATACTGGAGTGAATTGGGTAAAAATCCTTCACAGTTGATTTGTTCTGCCCAATACTTTTTGCAACTTAAGGACAACAGACAACCATGTAATTATGCAATTATAATAAATAAACATATGCGTGTATGTATGTATGTATGTATGTACATATTTATATGAAATTTAAAAATTCCAGTTGGTGCGGTTACTGCGGTTTAATGGGTCACGGTGACATCTGTTACAGACATATTGACTTACATATGAATGTATATATACATATGTACATACATATGTATGAGTATGCATACTATAAATGGCAATATTGAAAGTGACACATAACAACAAAATAAAAACAAGTGCAAGGGCATGAAATGTAAAACTTCGTAAAAATACGAAAAACGGAAAAAATAAAAAAGCAATGGAACAAAATTTTTTTGATAGGCATGTTTTTAGTAAATTCAAAGAAAATAAGAAACTTTTTCTGGTGGGTGGTGCAGGTGGGTTATATCCACTTAATACCGAATTATGCGCATAATTTGGTCATAAGCTGCAATATGCGAGTGAATTATTTGATTAAACTTTTTTTTTTAATTAAACTTAATTTTTTATATATTTTTTTAATTAAGATTAAATTTTAATTTTTTTTAATTAAAATTAAATTTTTTTTTAATTAAAATAAATTTTTAATTATCTCTAATTTTTCTATTTATTTACTTGCTTATTATATCGACAAATACCAAAATCATTACTTGCTTTTTCATTACCAACACTATTCCATCCTCTATTGTACTTATTACTGCCACTTGTATTTGTTGTTGCTTATTTTGAATTAACAGCTTTTTGTGCAATTCTCTGCTCTTTACAATCTTTGCTTTACTTGTTTATTTTTTAATTGTTATTCGGTTTTTTCCATAATTTCCAATATTGCCTTTTTACTTTGCAATGTGCTGCGGCCTATTGTAATTAGCCTCTAGCGCTAAACAACAA
This sequence comes from Bactrocera neohumeralis, assembly GCF_024586455.1. NCBI lineage: Eukaryota > Metazoa > Arthropoda > Insecta > Diptera > Tephritidae > Bactrocera > Bactrocera neohumeralis. The sequence goes on along the minus strand of NC_065923.1, from coordinate 77,192,032 downwards.
AGCAAAAGTTATAAAAAAATGTAGAAAAATACTACACAAATAAATAATCACAAAAAGGTCGTAGCATAATAAAACTGGGAAGTTGGTGATTTTTTTCTTGCTGCGGCACTGAGTGGTTTTCAATAGCGTGAAATTCGCTTTAATGCAAAATTACCGCCTTTTTCCGACTTTAGCCTTTTGCAATTATTGTTATTGCTATGATTATTATTTTTCTTCTTTTTTTTTAGATATTAGTTTCGCATAGGCCTATTGATTATTAAGGCCATGCAAAGCTTTTGTGCCGAGCTTTTGTGCTGAGACTTTGTTACTGTATTTGTTGTTGTTTGATATTGTTTTGATATACTTGAAAGTCTCACAAAGCAAAGCAAAATTTATTCGCTAAAATACTCTACTTTGAATGAAGTTTTAGTTAGTTTATTTAACTATTGTATGTACATATGTACATATGTATGTACATATGTATATATCGATATTTTTATCTATATATAAATATGTACATATATTTCACAGAAATCTTCGTTATTTTGTACTGAACCTGTTACAGGCCACATTAAAACGTTATTTTCATGCTATCCATCATCTGATCAAATTTGACCCGGACTGACAAAAAAAAATATATATATATTTTCACATATTTTATTATGAAACTTTGAACCGCTTTAAACAAAAGCTTGGTATTGTGATATGAAAGTATTTTCAACTAATAACTTCGTCTTACTTGAATCTATATTCAGTATTTAAAAGTAGAGATTCTCTTGGACAAATATCTCCCAAACTGGCTGTCAAAGTAAACACAATTATTTGACATTTACATATATTGTACTCAGTATTCTTGAAGAAATTACCAACCAGAGACTTTATTTGGATCACTTCTAAATTTATCGAAATTAATATCTGTCTCGGAAAGCACTTAAAAGTTTCTTGAACAGAAAAATTTCTAGAGGGTTGTCTGTCAAACTGGCTGTCAAAGAGAACCGAAGTGTTTGACGTTATGCTTTGAAGAACTATTATCTAAAAGCTCAACCCAAACCACTTTCTACATACAGTAAAATTTAGCTATATTTGACAGTTATTAATCAAAGGAGTAAGATTTATGATAATATTTTCGAATTTTAAGCCGCTCTTAAGTGTATTTTATTCGCAAAAAGCTACGTTTTGACATCTTGTCGAAAATCTTGACTAGTCCTTTGATCATTACCTGTACTAATCATTTCACGGTAGGCCCAGAGAACATGCTATTTCGACAGGGTCGGATCTTAGGGTAAGAGGTATTTGGTATGGAGGGTCAATTCTTTATAACTAGAAGATTAACCTGCTACAATATCGCAAGGAACACTGTAGATTCTCGATTCGGTGAAGATTGTAGTGGCTTCAGTGTGAATGGCGGTCAATGCTTGTCTGAAGTCTGTTGCGTCTGTAGACTGGTCGGATTATGGTAGGAGGCTGCTCCGCTTCGAGCAGACGACGGCAGGGATACTTTTTTCCCTCAATATCAATATCGTACAATCAGCTGCGTATGAAGTAATGGAAATTTCCACTTTTGTTTGCGGGATTTTCGAAATATGGACGTTAAACAGTATCGCGGAGAAGAGATCACCTTCTGGAATCACCTTTTTAATTCTTCTTAACCTAGAATTATGTGGAATCACCTGTTTAATTATTTTTAATCTAAAATGTTTTCTTTATTTAGAATTAATTATTCTTCTATTAGAATTCTGTATACGAAGCAGTACCGGTGATTCCCGACCGCTTAGATATTGCATGGTTCACCTCTTCAGCCTTCGAAGAATCGTACATTGTACGATATTCTCTAGTTGTGTTGTAGGATTGACTGTGTTAAAAGCTTTTGGCAAGTGGAACGCTACTAGGATCGTCCCATACCAGACAAATTTTGGATTTAGGTCACGAACTATCTCGATGTTAATTCTACTAAGTGCTGTGGCGGTGCTGTGAAGTGGCCAAAAAAAATGTTGATGATCTGCTAGACTTAGGTGTCGCGTGAAGATCGGGAGTAATAAGGTCTCAAGTGTCTTCACTGCTGGGGAAAAAGTGTTAACGGGCGATATGACTCCCTTAGATTGCCGCGTTTAGCTGATTTTAGAGCGGGGACTACTTGGTCGGTTATACGAAAAGTGGTCAGCGATAGGTTGAGAACCTTGCGATATAATTCCCTTAGATTGCCGGGTTTGGTTAATTTCAAAGAGGGGACCACTCGTTCGACTTTGCACACATTGGGTATATGAAAAGTGATCGGCGACGAGTTGAGAACCTTGGTCATAATCCCGTCCAGCCTTCACAGGTCTTCATGAAGAACGGCAACGGTATCAAGGAGATCCCAACTATTTCTTTTTTTTTTACATATTGCCAGCAATTTTTTAAACAAACCGCAGTTTTTACGACCTCATGTTCTCATTTCGCATACATTTTTGTTCCCTGTCAATTTTCTTCGTCATAATTTAGCCCCTCAACTTTTAAGGAGTTCTTAAAATTTCACTTATATAGTTTAAGCGCCACCCATCACCCTACAATCGCTGCCCTCAAGTGATCTCCGTAAATCCACTCTGTACTTAATTCCTTTGACACACATATTACTTGCGCTCGGAACAAAGAATAACACACTAATCCCGAAACTAATTAAGTTATTTTTATAAAACAACAAAAAAATTTAATTGAAAGTGCACACGCCAACGCCAACGCTTAAGCGCCTTGTCGCCGCTGCCGATTTGTCTTCATTCACCAAATGCATGGCACGAACCAAAGGCAGCGCCGGCCGCCGAGCTGCTGTCATTCATGCGGATCATTTCATAAACGCGTGCATATTTTTAAAACTTTATTGTTGCTTTAATCCACAACAAAATAGAATTAAAGAACATTTCACAAAAACAAAGCAACGAAGATGAAAGTTTCTCAGCAAATACGAGTATTGCGCTTTCGACACTGAAATGCCGTTAGTGTGTGTTCCCACAAACCAAACGCATTCCACAAGCAAACAACGAAAATAAAATTGAGAAAATAAGAATATTTCAAAAATAAATATATCACAAAGCTGCAGCAAATCACGAAATACAAAAACAACCAGCGTGTATTTGCAACGTGGATTATCTTTGGTGGCATTCGAATTGGCAGCAGTCGCCGTCAATGCTGCCGCAATACGAATTTCGTGTGTTGCGTTTGAAAAACTATTTTATTTTCGAAATTTACAATTTTGGTTATTGCACTTTGTGACTTTTACATGTGTGCGACGTCAAATTCATTTGACTTTGAAATAGTTTAATGTTGTACAGAGCGCGCAGAGAGAGAGAGTTGGCAGAGATGACCGAAAGAAAAATAGTGTTTATAAAACACATGGTTGTGAGACTGATTGGAGAAATTTGTAAGCAACAATTCTATTGAAAATCGAAAGAAATACAAAAATATTGAAACAAAAAACACGGTCTTCGTGTTCACTCTCAGCTACGTCTGCTATATTGTCTCACTGCTTGCTGGACGTGGTACATTCGATCGAATATTATGCAATAATGAATGCTAGGTCTCCAGATGGGTGATGGTGTTCCGAATGCTCCTCTCAGTAGGCCGATAATATTGACCTTAAGTTGGGCGAAGCGCGCGAAACACACTCTGTACAGAACGTACAACACCAAGAAGAGGCTAGCCTTACTTAGAAGGCTCACTGCATCTCTTACGATTGATCCTGGCCAAAAAGATCTTGCGACAGCGCTTGAACCGATGGTGGCTCAACGCTGACCAAGCTTCCGCGAAGCCTATATATCCAGTAGTAGAACACAAAAGGAGCGGTCGGCCCCGAACCGCTTCAATTCAACAGAAAGCGTGGCTAGGGTGTTTTCCTTGCCAGCTCGTCGGCTTTGCAGTTCCCTCCGATTCCGCTGCCGCCTGGCACCAATACTTAGTCGTATCAAAAATTGACTCGTTATAATTGATAATAAGGTTAGATATTCCACCTCTGAACGCTATGTAAGTGAGCTCGAGGCTGGTATCGCCGCCCTGCTATCAGTTTGGTTATTCACTTCTCTGTAGGAGGCTACACTCCGGAGTAGTAGATCTAGCGCAACCACGGTGGCATCAAACTCGGCTTGAAAAACAATTACATGGTAATGAAGTCTGAAGTTAAGTTGAATTGAAGTTAATAGAGAGTTCTTGACAATGTGTATACACCTGCACCAACATTATTTGATCCATCCCTAAAGAAGCTCACTGCACCTCTACCCAACTGGTATTAACTATTTATGAAATTTTATATGTGTTGGTAAATATATTTTAACAATATGAGAGTGTCTAAAATATTTCAAAATTTTTTCTACTGCAACTTTTTTTAGTTTTATTTTATTGTTACCAATAAGATTTTATTATATTTTTCCAAGCAAAATTTCGCATGAAATCTATGCCAAACAACTCTATATATGTATATGTATTTATATTATATATTTATATATGTATATTTTTTTTTCTTAATGTATATAAATGTTATCTACCATAACCTCATAGAAGTACTCCACTTATCGAACCACTTCCAGCTAAGCTCGCTCACCTTCTCCTTCAATATGATGAGATAAGCGGCGCATAGCCTAGATTAGAGTCCACAAAACTACTCATATATAAGATTATACATAGCGTAAATAGATAAATAGTATATATATAATATATTCATATCTATATATTATATATTATACTGACTTTCCTGCCACATTAGTTGAAATATCAGCACCCTCATACATACATACATACATACATCCATATATACTTATATGATTAGTAAGATATATTTACAAAAGCTGGCAGCTTTCTTATCTGAAGAATGTTTTGTTTATCTTTTTATTGTCATTAGAAAGGAATTTTATCGGGCATAAGAAGATAATATGGCGGTGGATTGTGGATTTCAATGGAATTAGGTGTATACTTCCGAAACAGTAAACAAATACAGTTATATACTTATTTATATGAGCGTGGGTGGAAGGTTTTGCAATTTGGTAACTAAATGATAAGACAATTTTCGGCATTACATCCTGACTTAATTATAAAAAAAATAATGAGGAATAATAATAAGAAAAAAAATTAAAACATTAAAATTAAAAAAAAAAAATAAAGCATAAAGCAATTAAGAAAAAATTATTAAAAATAAAAAAGTTATGATTCGCTTGGCAAAAAAATATTCTATGAAAACTTTATAAAAAAATAAAAAAAATTTTAATTATTATAGTTAATAATTAACGAATTTAGACAATTACAAACTGAAAAAATTAATTAGTTAATAAGTAAAGTGTAAAAAATACGTTTAATAATTATTTCTATATAAATTTATAAAACTATAGATAAATAAAGAATATGTTTGAAAGAAAGATGTCGCGTATAAGTCTAAATAAATTAATTTTTTAAATTATAATTATTTTTTTATTAAAAAATTAAAATAAAATTTATTTGGAAATAAAATATATCAACATTTAGTAATTTATTAAAAAATATGAATAAAGAGCTATTTTTAATTTATAATTTTGTTAATTAATAATAAATTATAATAATAATAATTTTTTTTGTTAATTTTTTAGATAATTCCTTAATAATATAATCATAATTATTAATTTTATGCGATTTTTTTAGAAAAATTAAAACGTGTTATTTTTATAATTATTATTTAATTCAATTATAAAAGTTATTTAAAAAACTCAAAATGAAAACAAAAATATTTATTCGAAATAAATTATTTAAATTACGATTAACTATTTATTTAATAATTAAGTACATGAATAAATAATAATTAATTATAATAACATTTTTCTTAAAAAGTATGCCATATTTGCATAATACTATATTAATATTATTAAAAATAGCGTAATTAATATTTTGGAAAAAAGTAGGTATGAAAATGCTTATAAAACAAATTGAAATTTATTCGTAATGATTTATATAACTAATAATTTATTATTAATTATAAAAGTGATCATCTTCAATAATTAGTAATTAATTATAATTAAATTTATATATAAATTAAATAGACTGATATTTTGTCTTATTTTGTTTTGAAAAAAATTATACATAATTAATTAATAAATGAAAAGTTTCAACAAAATACAACAAAAAAAAAAAACATCCAAAAATTAACAAATTTTAATTTTAAAAAATTTAAGACTTTTAAAATAATTTGTAATTAATATTATTGAGAAAACAAAAAATGAAAATGCTCATAATTGCATTTTTGAAATTAATTTGCAATTAATTATATAATCAATATCAATTAATTATATAATCAATAACTTGATAATATAATTAATAGCCTCGAATAATTAGTAAATAATTATAACTAAATTTTAATACTTTGTAGTTTTTTGTTAAATAATTCATAATTAAGTAAAAAAATAATATTTATTTATTAATTTTTGAAAAAAAATTGTAATTAATTAATTAATTAATGACTTTTCCATTTATAATTAATTATATAATTAATAATTTTGAATAATTAGTAATTAATAACAGAAATTTAATTTAATATAAAATAATAAAAACTTTCTTTTTTTTAATACATACATATATACAAATAATTAAGTAAGAAGTTAGACAAAAATTAATTTTTAAGTTACACCTGAATTAGAAAATGATATTCCCAAACCTTAACTCAATTTTGGCACCACATCTTGGTTTGTAAATCAAATTGCTGTCGTTTTTCGAACATTTTTCGTTCTTCAAACATTCAAGAAAATCACCTACTTAATATGTATCTCAATTCTAATGAAACACACATAATCACAAACATTTCCGCTTACCTTTCGCAAAAGTGTGGCTGCTTGCATGCGCAATTGATTTACATCGCGAAATCTGTTGCGTTTCTTACGAAGAAAAGCAATGTGTAAGCGAACAACTACAAAGGCAGATAACTAGGCAGAAATGATATATACATAAATACTATATGTATGTACATTTGTATGTATATATGTATGCCTAACGTTGCATTTATTTGTTTAGTTGGTGTTTATTTTTCGGCGAAAGATGACATCAGTGGCTATTTTCGCAAAAATGCTACAAGCAAATGTTGTAGTTGTTGCAATAGTGCACAAACACGCACATACATACATATATAGTACATACATATGTACAGAATAAGTATTTACGTTAGCAGTTGCATTTGGCTACGCTCGTCACTAGCCGCATGTGAGGTGAATGTGGACCAAAATGAAATGCAATAAAATTTCAAGTCATAAAATTGAGCATCGAAAAGCAAATAAAAGCAAAAGCAAACTACACTTTGGAAACAATAACAAAAACATAATAATGGCAAATAGCAGAAAAATGCGAAATATGTACATATATATACATATGTATGTATATGTATATATAGTATATATGTATGTATATACTAAATATTTTTACTGCCAAGGCTTAGAGGCGTTCAAAAACTGAAATTATTTATGGGTTTTATGCTGCAAAAGCAAAAAAGCCTAAGCAAACACACAGCCACGCACACACATACATTTCGACAGTCACTTGAAAAAATGTGTTTGTCTTTTGGTTTGTTTGCGCGTCGGTCTGAGAATGCATTGCCTCTTGCAGCCACAAGCACATGGGTCCCTTTGCATTCGCTGTCGGCCGCGCTTGAATTAGAAGCGAATCAATTCATTTTAGCAGCAGTCAAACACCAAACACATACACACATACTTATACTTATATACAATTTATTTTCTTTTTCCTATTTTTTGCCATTTTATTTTATTAGTTGAATTTTAAAATGCGTGAGCAAGCAAAAAAAAACAAACTGCCTCAGAATGCAATGCAACTCTGCAGGTTTACCGCACATAGCGCGACAAAAAGTACGAGGCACTAAGGAATCCATTAAATTTACTCGCTAAAGCAGCGAAAACAACCACAAGGTGGCCGTCGTTATGTCTCTTTGATTTTGTTACGTTTGCTGTATGTGTGTGTGTATGTCTGTGTATCTGCTCAGCTGTCTGTCTGTCAACACTTGATTTATGTGCCAAATGGCAGCGGGCGGTGGTCGCACTCGTTCACGTTGTTGCGCATGCGTAGCTATGTTGTTTACTGTCGTGTTGTTTGTCATGAGAATAATGTGTTGCTGTGGGATAAATGCGGCTGTGAGTTACTTAAAATTGCAAAGTTGTGTTTGAAATTAGAAAAATTTAGTTTAGATAAAAGTATTAGTAGCGTTTCAAACAAAATGACACTGTAAATATGGAAACCATTACAACTTAATATTATCAATATCATGGGTAATGTAATACAATACCTTCGATCCCAAACATTCCGCAAATCTATACTATTTCCAGCCAACAGCATTACCAATACCATTACCAGTACCAGTACTAATACCAGTATCATTACCAATACCAAATATCAATATCAATAACAGTAACAATGTCAATACCAATACCAGTACAAGTACCATTTCCATTACCAATACCAATGCCAATACCGATATCAATAACAAATACTAATAGCAATACCAATATCAATACCAATACCAATTTCAAGCGAATAACAACACCATTACCAATACCATTACCAATACTAATACCAATACCAGTTCCAATATCAATAACGTATACTTATACCAATACAAACTCTCAATACCAATACCGATATCAATAACAAATATTAACCGAAATACCAGTATCAATACCATTCAACCAATACCTATGTAATTAGCACTAGTAATATTATTTTCAATATCAATAATTAATAAACATACAAAACCGATTTCGTCTCCATGTTCAAATTAGATTGAACGAAGAATATAATTACATAGTTACTTATTTCATTACATTACCAATACCATTTCATACAGCCAGTGTCGCTAACAACGCATATCAAATATCGAATATTTATGTGTCTTTACCATTTTTCAAAATCAAACCTATGTATATTCCAATAGCAATTGCCAATACAAGTATGATTCGAAAACCAGTACCATTACCAACACCAGTAGCAATACAACGGGTATTTTTGGGTCTTTACTGTTATTTCAAAATCAACATAAATTCCATTACCAATTATAAATACAAGTATGATTACCAATACCAGTACCATTACCAATACCAGAACCATTACCGAATATTTATGTGTCTTTACCATTTTTCACAAACAACCCCATATTGCAATATCAATTACAAATACAAGTATGATTCCAACACCACTACCCTTACCAATACAATTACCATTACAACAGATAGTTATGTGTGTGAACTATATTTCAACAAAAATTCTAATTGGTATTGGATACAGGAATATTACCTATAGCAGTACCATTACCAATACCAGTATCATTACCAATACCAGTACCATTACCAATACGAATACTAATAAGAAAATACTAAGCCAACACCAAAAGAAATCAAGATAACACCAACCGACTCTACCATTAAGAAGAATAGTGCAACTCAAGTACAATACCATGACTTATACCAATAGTAATGTCAGATTCGAATTTAAAACCCTGGCAAAGTATAGTATCACAAATATATGAATATGATTATGAAAATATAAAAATATATGAATATGAGTATAAAAATGAAAATCAAATGTTTTAGACGAAGTTCCCAGTAATTGCTTTATTAATGCAATAAAAAATTGCATTACTTTCTACAGAAGGAGAATTTTATACATCGGAGGAGAGAGGGAATATTCATTCCACTTGACGTAGTGACGGTTTCCAATATAAGATCTTCCGATCTTTACCAACAATTCAATCTAAAACTCAACTTCTTTTTAAACTTTCGAAACCCTAGGTGAACTTATAAAACAAAGTCACCAATCACTCATTCATCACATTCGCTAAAACAACACACTGTTTTGACAACAGCATAATTGATGTTCTCTTAGAGGTCGTTACAGAAGATGTTTGAAAAGCATTTTTATGAGTTTGTTTTTTTCACATTTCTTCCACACATAGTTTTCGGGCAACGCTGACAGCGGCAGTGGCAAGTGTGGTGTTGCCATCTTAACAGGTTTGCTTTCGTTTTCAATTTCAAAGTAAAAAACGGCAGAACAGAACGATAAAAGTGAAAAACAAAAACACAAAAAGGCAACAAGAACGTAAAGCCATGCCGCGCTGCCAATAGCAGAGTAAGCAACTTTGGTTTGGTAGCGGCACTGATTGCATATGCCCATTAGTGGCTCGCTGCACGCCCATTGATGAAGCACTTGTGAGTGAGTTCCCCGGGCCCGGCTGGTTGGTCGGCCCGTCGTTGGTATGCTAGCATTCGCTACGGTTTATTGTCTCCGGCCAGCTGCCAGGCGGCAACACAAGACTGCAGCGGCGTTTCAATTGAAGCTGGCTCGATGACTGGCTTAAAGCATATCGTTGGCGCAAAGGTTGAAAGCGAAGTTAGTGAAATTCGCGATACACTGTGCTACTAGTTGGAGCGACTGTAAAGCGATACTGCCGCTGGCTTGTGAGCCGGTTGCACAATGCTGTCGGGATTGCCGTGGTGTTGCGCCTTTGTGTGTTGATTCCTGACCAAATCAATTGCAAAGCTTCTCGACAATGGTTTAATACATCAGCTTCAATCTCGGCTGTACGGCGTTTAATCATCAAATTGCCGCGCACTAAATCATGCTTGCATCATGTGGAAGTATAAGATGAAGAATTGGCGATTTGGTTGAAAAGGAGTAGCTACGAAAACGAAATTTATTCACAAGTGGAATTAAGCTTCGGTTTAATTCATTCGCTGACTGAATATGTGTCTATTTCTCGTTAAGTGGATATTCTATTGGTCGGCTTATTGAGAGAAATCGATCACCTAGTGGGATCCAATTTGGCTAGGGTTTTTTCAAAGGTCTCTGTTAGTCCATAAAAGCTTTCATTACACTCACTTGCCTTCACAACATTTTGCTACACTGTTGCAACATTTACATAGTAACTCGTTGTCCTTTATTTCTTACATTTTGATAAGTAGAATATTTATCCTTTATCATTGTTTCACAGTTTGATGGAAAAGCTGTCAACATCCAATATATGATATCCAGAAATTTCAGAAATACTGCATTTAAACCTGTACCCTAAATGGTCCCTTAAATTTTGCTTCAAAAGCTGATTGCTTTCAATTTTTTTGCACGTTTCAAAACTTTTAGCCTTTCTGATTTCGGCTGTCGCGAAATAAAATTAAGAATCACAACCGTTCGCCGCAGCTTGTTTGCCTTAATTACACTCCCTTGCCCTTCACACACTTCTGCTACACTGTTGCCACATTTACATAGTTACTTTTTGCCCTTTATTTCTTTCATTTTGATAATGCTTGAAGCTTCAATAGTTGCGCGCTCTTTTGTTTTAACTCTTTGACTCAATCTCGATTGCCTCCTTTAGTTGCCGCGTCGTGGCTTGCCTTTTTTTTTTGGTTTTTTGCAAACCGTGTTATCGCTTTGGCCGCCAGTGTTGCATGAATTGCAACGAGCGTTTTCATGGTGGTCAATTTATGCCAGCTGCCGGCTATTGTCCGCATTTCCCTTTAAACCCGCCACACCGTGCGCGTGTACGCCGGCCCACAGCTAGTATAGTACATTCGTGCCGCTCACAGAAGTGAGAGACTCCCTTTTTCCGGCCGGTCATGGCGCATTTACCAAATGACCTGCATAACTTTGTCTTCTTCCTGTCGATTTTTGTTGCCGCTGTCAGATTGTGCTTACCAACTATCTTTCTTCCCGGCGCGAATCGTACGTTCCCATCGCTATTCATGCGCACTTTTTGTGGTTTTTGTTTTTTTTTTTTTCTTGTGCTCTTCGTATATGCGACTGGGTGGTGTTGGTCATGTTCGTTCGGCCCCTGCGGCCAACAGAAGTAAATTAACTTTTAAATTGCGCCAAAAAGTTTGAAAACAAAAAACCGACAAAAATCGTTATAATAAAACCGAAAACATAAACGTATGAAGTATACAAAAAGGATGTGAACAGAAAAAATTGCCGCATAATAAGAAATTGAAACGTGCATTTATTTAGTAACCGATTCTTTTATTATACGCGGCTTTGTTCCCTGGCTTTTTACTCGCCGATTTTTCAACTTTTTCAATTTTTATTTTTGTTTTCTCAAATTTTATTTTCGTTTTTTTTTAATCTTCTTTGTTATTTTTCACTGCTTCCCCGCTTTTGGGCAGTTGTTTCAATGCTGATGATGCTTGATATTTATTGGCTTTTGTTTCGTGCACTTTGTTGTTGTTGTTGCTTTTTGTACTAATATGTACTTATTATGCTGTTCGGAAATTGAAACATTTGCAGTGAATTAACTAATTGAAATGCGATTTTAATTGATGAGCTGTCAGTGGGTTGGCAAGTGTGGCTGTATGTGTGCGTTGTCGGCATTAATGATCGCTTAATGCATCAGTGGAAATGACACATACTTGACGATCATTAGGCTGCTGCGACAAGGGTATTTATTACCTTACAAGCAATCAGCGAGTGAGAGAAGAAAAAAATTTAACTGCGACTTAATATAATATCAGAAGCAATAAATCTTTGTTTTTTCTTAATTTGAAACAAGAAGGTTTTGATCAACAGCATAATCGGGCTACTGAGGTACTACTCGCAACACCATCACCCATCTTGAGACCCAGCATTCATTATTGGTTAAGATTCGAACGAATAGACCACGTCCAAAAAACACTGAAAGAATATAGCTTGTCCGAAAACTGAAGCCGCTGAAGGGCTCTTGAAAAGCGCTAAGAAGATCCGATGTTTCCGAGAAAAATTGTGTTCAGCGATGAGGCTCATTTATTGCGCAATAGGTATGTAAACGAGCGAAATTGCCGCATTCGGACTAAGATCAACCTGAAGAGAGTCAAGAGCTGATATTTCAACCAGATAAAACAACGGACGCCAATGGCGACCGTTATCGCGCATGATAACCGACTACTTGATGCCTGAAATTGAAGATCGTGATATCCGCGACATTTGGTTTAAACAAGACGGCGTCACCACCTACACATGGCATCAATCAATGGAGTTATTGAGAGAACACCTCGGTGAGCAGATAATTTCACGTTTTTGGTCGGTCATTTGGCCACCAAGTAAAGTCTATGTGGACAAGCACGCTTCGATTTAGACTTGCATCAAAACATCACGCGTGTCATACGCCTGTTACCAGTCGAAACGCTCGAACGAGTCATCGAAAATTGGACCCAATGGAATGATGAGGGACTTGTAGAGTTTGATCTTTGTTCGTCGGGAGTGAACTTTACTTTTCAATTGCCTACGCAGTCCTGTAGTACCTGTTGCCAAGAGTGTTTCTGGCTTGACTGATACCATATTTTCTTAGCGCGTATTTTCGTCCATTTGTAACACCGGCGTTCGCAGAATTCTTCTACTTCTGCGAAAAAAAAGAAATATATTCTTCACTTCTGCTCTTTTGTTCTTTTCTTCTTGATTTTGGGGGTTCTGTTATTTTTTGTATTCGTTTTTTCGGCTGGGTGTCCGCTTCCAGCCGCTGTCGCCACGCGTTATACAGTCGCCCTGCCGAAAGGTCTGTGATTGTCTCCACATGTGGTAGGTCACGCGAGGGTTGAACCAAGTCCTCATTAGATGTTGTGTTCAGCACCAGCTAGGTGGTAATCAGGCGTACTGCTCAACTGAACCTGTGCGGCCAATTTAATGGTGACGAGCTTAGAACGTACTTGAAGACCTGCCAGAATTTTGACGAGACTGAGGCAATTGTGCTTTGGTCTGTCAGCCATTTCAGCAAGGTGTCATCGGTACTTACTAAAGTGACAGAATACCACTCTCATAGCCCGAAAGCAAAACTGTTCGTACCGCTTTTTCCAGTATTATACCTTAATCAGAGTCTTACTGGTCTCAATGGACGCGAGTCCGTGGAAGTTTCTTCTGCCCATTTTTACAAATGCATGCAATTGGAGATATTTGTATATCGGTTTCTGTCGTAACATGCCGCATTGCTTTTTGTCTCCATCGCATTGCTGGGTATTCCCTTAAGGCAGCCACTTACGGGTGGTGATTGCTTATTCCGAGGCGGCATCTGTTCATCTCGTCACCGGAGATTCAAAGGATGTTTCAGGCATTTATAGCCGAACCCTTAACTTTTGAAGCTCTTGTTCAGGCGCTGCTTATTGAATATTCACAGCTCACCTAACAATGAGCTCTCTCAGAGATTTAGAAGAGTTCACTGTGATGCTAAGAAATATTTCCAAAAAAACAAAGGCACACAAATCTCAACACTCTTCCTCCACCTTTCGCAATACCTCTAGAACTTTACTTCCAAAGTTACTATAAACGCACACAATTAGCCGTGTATAAATATCGTAAAATTGCCACAACAACACAATAATTTCTTTTAATTAATTTTACATATTTATATCGCACATAAACATTTGTTTAATGGCTTGCTAATAACACTTAGTCATACACGAGCACTCAGTTTTATTACCTTGAATTTCCACTTATGCTAATATTTATTTAAGTTTCATATGCATATCTTCCGTTTTTAATGTTTGTTTAACATTTTCTTGTCTTTTTCTTGTTTTCAGATTGCAACAAATGTTCAATATTCGTCACCGTTTTACGCGCTGTAAAGGCACGCGGGCGAATTGAATGATAGTGAGTCAGTTTTTGCATGACACGATCAGCTGTCACTCTGCTTAAATGAAATCAGCGCTGAAATAAAGGTAATGAAATATGAATACTTTACTTGTGAGCCAATTAAGGGGCTGGGTAGATAACTTGGGAGAATTTCACACATAATATATTTTTAATAAAAGCGAATAAGGTGGATTTGAGACGCTTATATTATTGTGTCTTGAATATGAAAAACTCAAATCGAAGGAACACCTGTTGGCAAGAGCTATTCTGCGTTGGATTTCGAGGCTGACCTTGTTGTTGGTGTTAATACTGGTTCCAAGATAAACGAAGTTATCTACGACTTCGAAGTAATGATTGCCAACAGAGACGTGGGAGCCAAGTCGCGAGCGCGACGACTGTGTGTTTGATGACAGGAGATATTTCGTCTTACCCTCGTTCACTACCAGACCCATTTGCTTCGCTTCCACTGACAGTTAGGAGAAAGCAGAAATAACGGTGTGGTTGTTGAAGCAATATCATTGGCCGTACGGCAGCAGTTGCACACTCTTGTAGAAGATTGTACCTTCTCTATTCAGATCTGCAGTACCAATTATTTTTTCCAGCAGTAAATTGCAGAAGTCGCACGACTGGGAATCTCTTTTTCTGAAACCTCGTTTGGTATCGAACGGCTCGGAGAGGTGACGGTGCTTTTGGTGTTGCTCACTCTCAGTTTACATAGCCGCATAAGTTTTCCAGGGTTACCAAATTTAAACATCGCGGCATAAAGGCAGCTCCTTTTCAATAGCAGTTTCAAAATCGACGAAGAGGTGTGTGTGTCGTTCCTAGTTTCACGGGTGTTTTCCAAGATTAGGCGCATGGTTAATATCTGGGCAGTTGTTGATTTTCCATGATGCTCTTTATCAGGGCAACTCGGTCCGCTATTCATCAACCTCCGCGCTTTGTGGCGTTTAATATCAGTTTCGGCTATCTCCCCTGGTTCGCCGTAACTTTGACTGCCGACATGTTTCAACTTCAGACTTGAAATAGCTGGACTATGGAAGAGAAAGTGGCTGGATTTTTCTACTAAACATTCCTTCAAAAATTTTTGACAATTTTTGTTTGACGCGATCCACCTCATCTAAAATTTACTTTGACGGAGAACTCCTTACAGAACACTCCTCCTCCAAGCTTCCTTCCGAACTACGAACCAGCGATGAAGAAGCTAACCGCGCCTCTTCTCCAGCGACTTCGCCCCGTGCGAATAGCCCAGAGAAAAAGCCATAGGACGCAGTACTCGAAATTCTAAGAGATGCACTGGAAGAAGACGAAATTCTCAGAATTTCCGCGTTCGTGCCCAGCTTTCCTGAGTCTTAGAGCAATCATCGTAACAATATACCTAAATTCTAAAGATATAACGCTTAAACACCTCAACTTCAATAATTGTAAAGCGATTAATTTTAAAAGTGAACCAGAAAAATTTACCAGATATGGTGGAAATACTTTTTAACCATCCTGAAATGAACGCAACATTCATTTTTTCATTTCGAAAGTTCAAAAACTTAAAGCGGAGCCTAAATCCACTCAGTTTTTATGGAACATTTGTATCCCAGTTCTTCTTTTAGAATAGCATAAAGCTACTTCATAACGGAACCCGTTTGGGTGCCCAGTCAAAGCGGAATTGCTAGAAATTCCAAAGCCGATGAGCTAGCAGGAGGTGGCACCCTTATCCCGTTCACATCGGATTGGAATCCAGTTGGAACTCCGTTGACATCTCGTGTTCTAGCACTAGACCTCAACCTTGAAATCTTGAAATTCCTCATTTCTCAACAAGAAGCTGCTTATTTGTCGGATCAGCCGATACCGGACCACTAAAGCATATAGCTGCCATACAAACTGAAAAATCAGAATTAAGAGCTTGTATGGAAAGATTTTTCATTTGACGGGATAACTACAAGAAATTCGTCATGGCCTAAGGTAATGGTGCGATCTCCGAAGAAATCGATCACTAAATATATAGCTGATATACAAACTGAGCCATCAAAGTACTTCATATTTTGTATTTGTGAAGTGTATTACAGTATAAATGAGTATGCTTTTCAAGTTGCACTAGTATAAATTCACTTGCTGTGTGGGCGTGTCTTCTTGCTATGTAATCCCATACTGCACTCCACTCTTCAAACGCTTTTGACATTTTCCGAATTGCACTCAATATTTTTAAAATTAAATCACTGGACTTTTTGTTGGAGATATGAATTTTGAAGAGCACATAAACTCAATTTTATTGACACATACACTTTTATCTATAGTCCATTTTATTTGACACGCTTTTTATGAGCGCTCTCTGCACCCACAGTGCGCCAGTTAACCGGCGTGTGGACCATATGTAATACATAGTTTATATATTTTATGCGTTTTTTTATACAAATGTGACACTTCAAATTAACATAATTACTTTATGACGACATTTTATGGCGTTGGGCGCTAATACAACTCTAAAAAATCACAACAACTACAAAGAATGTAAAAAAAAAAACTCGCAAGTAGTAAAGAAATTGAAAGGGCTCTTAGGGCGCACATAAATTAGAGGCCTTTGTATGCTAGGTATATTAGGTTGTTGCTGCCACAAATGCTGTAAGCAATATTAATTCAACGTATGTGCGTGTATGTGTGTTTGCGTCATAAATGCCGCCAATCGAGTCATTGTGTTAAAATTTTCGTTGCGTGGGCGTCGAGCGCTTCTTTTATTGCCCAGCGACAAGCAGGTTCTGCTACAAATTGATAACTGTATTAAGAGCACGTAAAATGTGTGAAGTACACTATGTGTGTGTGTGTGTGTACGCGTGTGTATAGGCATGTTTTAGTCAAGGGCTAACAGGCAGACATAAATTTTCAAGCGCCTTTATTGCACTTTCATATGTAAATGCATAGAAACGTTTGTTGCAAGTGTTGTTGTAACAACAAAATACATAAATTGCCACTTTGTTATTTCGTTTAACACGAGTTTTTAGCGATTTTATGAGTTTGAAGAGCGGAAAATATAAAACTGCCAGTCTAAAGCGCTTTATAGCTGGTGGCTTATGTTAGCATGCATTTTGTACCGAAAATATATAAAAATGATATTAAAATTTTATTAAAAGTAGCATATTCGATGCTCTTAAGTTAAAAATTAAATAAAATAAGAAAAAACCCTTAACTACAATTGCATCAAAGCTAAAATGCTCTTCACTAATAAAAAATATTCCATATAAGAACTTGATTTTGATCGATTAGTTTGTATGGCAGCTATATGCTATAGTGGCTTTATCTGAACGATTTCTTTGGAGATTATATGCCTGCTTTCGGCAATAATCTGTGCCGCATTTCATGAATTTATCTCGTCAAATGAAAAAAGTTTTCCGTACAAAGACTTGATTTTGATAGGTCGGTTTATATGGCAGCTATATCCTATAGTGGTTCGATCTTGAAAATTTCCTCAGATATTTTAGCGCCGTTTTGGACAATAATCCATGCCAAATTTCGTGAATATATCTTTTCAAATAAAAAAGTTATCCATACAAGGATTTGATTTTGATAGGTCAGTTTGTAAGGCAGCTATACCCTATAGTGGTCCGATGTGCAAAATTTCTTTCTATATATAGAGCTGTCTTGATGTATAATTCGTGCTAAATTTCGTGCAGATATTCTTTCAAATAAAAAAGCTTTTCATACCAAGACTTGATTTTCAAGGGTTAATTTGTATGGCAGCTATATGTTATAGTATTCCGATCGCGAAAATTTTTTCAGATATTATAGCGCTGTTTTAGGACATAATAATCTTCAGGCTATAAACATTGAATTTGAGATGATTGCAGTAATTTTTTCCAACTCTTTCGGGTTTAGTTCGACTTTTAGCTTTGCGTATCATACGGGGATCTTCGAAAAATCCATACCAATGCGAGACAAAACTCGAAATTATAGACAAAAATACTGAAAGCTTACAGTTTTGAGAAAACATGTTTTTTTGCAAACTTTTAGTTCCTACATATCACAGTCTCTACAAGGAAAGATAGCCAAGGATGGCTTCAGTTGCAATAAGGAAAGTTGGAAATGCCTTCAGAAGTGATTTCTCCGAAGAAAGATGACCAATAAAAGCTTCAATTGCATTAAAGAAAATCGAAAGTGCCTTAGAAAGTGATTTCCATGCAGATATTCCATACTAAAGTAGAAACCACGTCGAGTCATTTTATCGAAATTACAGAATCATATGTCGCAAGGAAACCCATCTGAGTCTACAAAACCGATTGAGGAGTTCTATTTAGCTAATTTTACACTTCACACTTTCACAGAACTAATTTTAACCTTGTTACACTTCGATTTTTCTAGATTTGTAGTCATAATAGTTGGTTTTACTAGATTCTCAACACAACATGACCATAGGTCGCAGTGCAAAACCTCAATAGATTCTCAACCGAAATTTAGTACATTTTTTTTGAAATATTCGACTCAAACAAAGTCGGTTTAGTAAGGAACGATAGATATCGTGGCGTCTAGCTATATAGTTCAAATTAACAATGTTTCAGGGCATCTAGCTACATATTATTAGCTATGTTTCGAGGTTTGAAATTTTGACTGATTTTGAATTAAAAATAATTTGTACCGTGAAATTAAACTTACCTGTTTCACCGCTGCTTGGTATTTGTTTTGATCGGCCATTCATCCTGGACTCAAAATACTCTTTTTTCTCGATGACACTGTCTAATGTCAAAATACCCGATTTGAGTTTTATGTAAATTTGGAGCGAGCACTAATAGTCCCATGCGTATTTGAGGGGATTGATTAGCTTGAGGGAATATGAAATATTTGGCGCCTCAATTCATGTTGTTTTGGGGCGAGCACTAACAGTCCCATGCGTATTTGAGAGGATTGATTAACTTGAGGGCAAATTGAAATATCTAATACCTCGATCCGTCTTGACTCTGCAGCAACTCACTTAAATGAAACTACCTGAAATGAGAAAAATAAACAGATTAGCTTTTTGATCGCTAACAAGATCATCGAGATTATTTTCAAGTAAGGTCACACCTAGTTTGAAATAAGGGTTTGTGGATTTTCATGTGAAGACCCCTAAAGAAATACAAATAGGTTTTTATTGGGGTAAGATCACAATTGACACGGGAGTATACTGTAACTTCGCGTGCAAACTGAAACGACAAACACTTCGGAAACTAGTCCAACTCAAATTTGATACTGTGTGTATAGTCTCGCAAGCCGAAGCGGCAAAAAAGTTTTCGGGAATCAATCCGAGTCAAATTTGATACTTAGTGTACAGTCTCGCAAGCCGAAACCACAACAATTTTTCGGAAATCAGTCCGAGTCAAATTTGATACTGAGTGTATAGTTACCAAACTCAAAATCGGATCTCTTTCATAGTGTACATTAATTTTAAACAAAAATCATATTCTATAATTTAAAAGAGTTTTTTCCAATTAGGTACAATAAAATCGTATTTTAGCAAAACTTCTCATTGTCATATGACTACTTTTTGCAAAACAAAAAATAAATTAATAAAATCGATAAAAAATGTTTATAAACACAAAAATATTTCCCCACAAAATGACCAAAGCATCCGAATTCTTTTCATTATTAAATTCTCTCAAATTGACTACAAGTATTTGTTTATTTTCGAACAACAGCAACAATTGATTGATTTATGCGAAAAATATTTGTTAGTGTCCATTGCTATTGAATATCAATTTCAATACGCTTGAGTAGTTGAGGGAAAACAAAAGAGTCGACAACAATTGTTTGGCTTTGAAAGCATAAATTAAAGACCTGCGGCAATTTTGTATATTTTTTTTCTAGTTGCTTGTTTCTGGTGTCTGGTATCTGGCATACACTCTGCTACAAGCAAATATTTCGACTTCCTCGATTTCATGAAAAGAACTAATTACATATGCCAAATGTGTAATAGCGTTGGCAGACATTTCGTCAGCATTTAAATTGTAGGCTACAGACAATATTCGAGGCGATTTATTTTGGGATTTGCTTGAAGTATTTCATGTACTATGTAGGTACAACAATAAAGAAGACAAGAAACAAATTTATTTTTTTTAATATATATGCCTCTAAATTTGATTGGCACATAAAGTATCGCTCGCCTGAAAGAATTTGATAAAATGTGTAACAGAGAGTTGCCACAAGTATTAAATTACATAAATAAATATTTAAAAACAATAAAAACTAAATAAATAATAAATTATGTTTTCTATAAAGACATATATTAAAAAATAAATCTTCCAAAAAGAAATATATATTTTACAGGGTTGCCACCTTAAAATAAAATTTCCATATGCTCGTCATATAACTATTTAATTAATTATTATTACATACTATGTCCACTACGAAATGTATAAAGCAAGTTTTTTCATAAAAATAATTTTGTGACGTTACCAGCTGTCTAAAAAGGTTGCCATAAGCATTAAGTTGCAAATATATTAACTAAAAAGTTAAATAAATAATAAATTATGTTTTCTATAAAAGCATGCATAAAAAAATAAATATACCATAAAGATATATATTTTACAGTGTTGCCACCTTTAAAAAAATGCCAAATGCTAGGTATATAACTATTTATTTAATTATTATTACATCCACTACGAAATGTATTAAGCAAGTTTTTTTCATAAATATAATTTTGTGGCGTTGCCACCTGCCTAAAATTACTTTGTCGTTCTTTAATTAATTTTGGTTTTAAAATTTGTAAAGCTATCTAACTAGAATCTTTTTAATATCCCCTTGAATTTCTTAGAAACATATTATTTGTGGTGTTACCACCTGTCCAAAATTGTAGAATTAATAACATACACACAAATGTACATAGTATAAAACAAAAAAAAAAATTATAAATAAAATATTATGTGCTTCTACAAGGATACGTATAAAAAAATAATGTTTTTAAAAAATATTGTATTAAAATTATAAGGTGTTACCGCCTTATCAAAAATTGTTTTCAGTGTAAGACATATGTATGTATATGCAATTATTTATTTAATTTCTTTACATGTTATGGCTTCTGAAAAACATTCATGTAAATATTATTTTACGGTGTTACCACTTGTCTCAAATTATTAAACTATTGTTGTCTTTTACTAAATTTTTGCGTTTGAAATATTCAAATTACGTATCTACAATACTTTTATTATTTAAACTTAAATTTCTTACATAAATATTTTTTATGGTGTTGCCACCAGCTTAACATTATTTTATTATTTCCTTTTTTTTGCTTTTTTAAAAAATCGATATATGTATGTATGTATATATGTACATACATAAAATATATCGTCACCTAAAATCGAAATTGATTTTGTTTTCTGCTTACGATTCACTACATCATGTTACTTATCCATATATAGCACAAAATTTTCAGCCTCCGCTGTCAGATATAATCAATATATGTACATATAACCACTTTATAACCAAAACTCAATTTTTTTCGATAAAAGTGGTTTCTATTATATCGTTTTTCCTTCGCCTGTAAACTTATGAAAAGTGATGTTACGTTATTTTGCATTTTAAGTGACGAAAGGCGTTTATGTGACTTGAATATTTGTAAACTTGCACAGACAGCAGCCTCACTGCCGCCAAATCGCCTACAAAAAACAAACAATAAGTTATATTTGCATTTTTGCATAGAACACAAGCACACAAGCACACAACCACAAATATATATATATATTATTTATAGTAAAAGTATATACATATATACATATACATATATGTATTTATACATATATAACATGTACTACATATATGTACATACTAGTAGATGTCTTTCATGCTTGCTTTTTGCTATTTTCGCGCTGCGATTTAAAAATAGCTACAAAATCGACACTTGTCGGCGATCGACAGACTGAGACCCAACGCAGCATACACAAATATTCATATATACATATGTACATATATACATATATACATACCATACAATATATGAATACATACATATGTACATATGTATATACCATATTGTATATTGTGCATATGTATATATTGTACGTATTTTGCTCATCAGAACTTTGAGCTCTAAAATGTCTAGGCGCGCAGCTGCGGCAGTCGCTGTAAGGGGGGATGTTGATAGAAAAACGCTCGTTCCGGCTTGTCAATTAGCTGACGAGCTTCCCTAAACGGCAACAAATATGCTAGTGCCTAGTTGTTTTCATTCATACTCATTCATAGATACACACACACATACATACGTACTAGTGTCTAAACAGAGCGCACAGACAATCAGCGACCTTTTAAAGTCGCTATTTGCAGCTCAGCGAAAATGTAGAAAAGAATTCAACCTGACATACAAACCTTGCTGCCAATTTTGTTATATTATTTTTGTAGTCGTTGTTGTTGTTATTGCTTTGTAATTGAAATTTACGCGAATTTAATTAAGTCGTTTGCCATATTGTTTGATGTTTCTACACAACATTTTCCAATTAAACATTAGAAACGCATTCGCTTTCCTATTGTTGCCTTTGTTGTTACTGTTATTGGTTTTTCTGGATTTTTTCCTTTATCTGTGAATAGCTATTTTATCACTAATTATTGTTGTTGTTGCTTGAATAGTTGTAATCTGTTTGCTGTTTTAAATTTTATCTCGCGGAAGCACTTTTTAAGGCAGTCGTTTTGAAGTAGCTCAACTTAGTAGATTTGGTTGACTGCTTCAAAACTGATTAGGTTAGATTATACTGACTGACTGTCACCCCTTACCATTACCCATCTAGTAATGCCAGATGAAGGCTTAGTTTAATTTGAGCTGAAATATAGATATGGATAGCAACGATTTTGGCAAACTTTAAGAGCATCTTGATATTTTGATACTTAAACTACTCCTTTGAACTGCGAAGCTTCTCGATATCTAAGACGAGTTCTATATAAAACTGGACGGAAGCATTGCAGCTGTTCCATTGTCTCTCTTATGCCTGCTTCTCTTCACTTTCTGCATGCATTGTTGACACTTATTCCCATCCGCCGCAGTTGAAAATATTTTAATCAGGGTTGCCACTTGTTTAAAATTATTACTTCATATAAATCATTTAAGGAATTAAATTCTATGGAACCAAGGAGTTATAAGAAACTTAAATGTTTAAAAATTTCTAGAAGAGTTGCCATAAATACATATGTACATAAAAAAAAAATTGCAAAAAGTGCAGGAATTATTGCAATATGTATGTACATCAACGCGTATAAAATTCAAAAAAAATTAAAGAGGAAAAAATTTTAAATTGAGTTGCCACATGTTTGAAATTTATTTTAATAAAATTTATCAAAAAATGTATCCACAACGAAATTGTTACAATATTTGCAGCAACCACATAGTTAAAAATATTTTTAGAGAGATTGCCACTTGTTGGAAAAAGTAAAAAGTAAGTAAGACAAAAAAATTAACCGTGATATGGTTTCAAAATACAGTAGAGGTCCGCTAATCCGGACATGGCCTAATCCGGATTCCACTGTAATCCGGACAGGGTTAAAAAACCCAAAATTTTTATTATGTCTCTTGTAATCCGGACCGACATTCTCTATCCGTATTCTCTAATCCGAATCACATGTTTATTATTCACTACATTCGCTTTTATGCTTTATTGGTTTAAGTTTTTTTTTGTTTTTTTGGAACATGTGTATTATTTGTTATAACAAACAAACAGAAATTTACAAATATTTTTTCATAATACATACATAGTTCTAATATGTCTTTGGTAGTACGGATTTTCTTATATTCCGGATAGGGGACGGTTTTAATTGATCCGGATTAGCGGGCCTCTACTGTAGTAAATTAATTTGATGACGCTAATTTTTGTTAATTAAATTAAATTAAATAAAAACAAAAGAAAAAAATTTTAATCGGGTTGCCACATGTTTGAAATTTTTATTTTAATTAAATTGATGAAAAATGCAATGTGAATCACACACTGAAGAGATTGAAGTACCATCTTAGTTAAAAGTATTTTTAGAGGAATTGCCACCTGTTTGAAAAAGTTTACATAAAAAAACACAGTACAGTACAGTTAACAGTATTATGGTTTCAAAATAGTCAATTACTACGATAGTTCTAATTTTTCTTAATTAACAAATTTTCAGACGGGTGGCAACTCTTCAAAAAGTATTTTTAAAAAATATGTGTGATTTCAAAGTAGTCAACTTTTTTGATAGCGCAAACTTTTCTTAATTAAACTTTTTTCAAACAGGTGGCATCTCTGCGAAAAATATGTATGATTTCAGAATAGTCAATTAGTTTGAGAGCCATAATTTTTCTTAGTTAAAACTTTTTCAACCAAGTGGCAACTCCCAAAAAAAATATTTCAAAATAGTCAATCAGTTTGATAGGTGGTAAATCTTCAAAAAATATTTTCAATCCTAAGTAAAATTATTACAAAATGTATATCAAACTAAAATAGTTTAAGAAGGCTTATGGTTGAAAATGTTTCCTGATGTACATACAACGTTGCCATAAAGTTCAAAATTTCAGTTAATAAAAATATTTTAATTAAAATATTGCTTTAAAACTGAAGGTATGTGAAAAATTATTGCTTAAAATATTTCCTGAAGAAATTTTGTTATTGTTTTACCTTCGAATAACTTCGTACATTAATCTTTATTTCAGCTACACTTCTGTTACATTTTAATTTCATGCATTCCAACTTCATATTCTCCGCATGCATGCTTGGCTTTTGCTATCATATTTTATTTGATATTGCTTTTATTTATACCATACATGTTTTAACCAAGCTTTAATTGCATTTATAATTGCTCTGGAATTTATTTGCTCTGGTCAACAGTCAGTAAAAAAAGAGAGCAGAAATTTAACACAGCGTTGCTTTCAATGATTTCGTGTGGCTGATGAATGAATCAATGAATGAAAGAATGCTTGGTGTATCAGTCCACACACTGGACTATTACAATGAAGCAACAACAATTTAGTAAAAAAAACCGAACTTTCATACTTTCAGCACCGACTGTGCCGCTCTATCATAGAAATACAAGAATTCATGCATTTTCACACAAAAATCAACAAACACACACATACACATACAAACTAACGTTAGTTGTGATTATAATTGAAAGTTCATAAAACGCAGTTGACCTCTGCTGGAATGCCAGCCGCCGTCCCAGTGCCACGCTGACACAGTGGGTGTGTAGAGTATGCTACAAATGTACATAATTTATAATTGTTATTATTTTGTTGTTGTTTTATTGCTTCATTTATGCCTCGAGTGTTGTTGGCTTTCTACCATTTCGCAGCAGAGTTCAAAGCGTGTAGATTCTACGTCTACTCCATCATTAAATTTTCCATGTTATTCGGCCATTAAAGCTTAGTTTTGTACGGTTATGCGGCAAGTGTCAATTTTTATGACGCCATATTTAATTGGTTTTTGACAAATTGCAGACACACGCACACACCCAAATGCTGGTGTGTTGAGCATTCTCAAATGCAAAATCATCAAATTATTTTCACTTTATCTTTGCTTAATTGCTTGTAGCTGTAGTTAGATTTCTTTTTGGTAGACTACGTCGTGACTCAGTGAGCCAAGAAAATAGAGCAATTCATTTGTGTGGAATGCATGCATTTAACGGGAATTTATTATGCGTAATTTCCACACTTTTGTTGTTTTGCTGGAAAATAGTTGTAATTTTTTATCTGTGGCTCAGGTTTCTGCTGCCATATTTCAATTAAATGTCAGCTAGATCAGTTACTCAGAAAAATTAATGATTTAATAAACATTTTTCATTACTAAAAAAATTTTTCCGGAAATTTGTAAGTGAAATATGAGCATAAATGTTTCGTGTAGCTTATTTGAAGTAATAATAATTAACAATTTTTAGGCAGAGTACAAAAAATTTCCCTTGAAAAAACTTCTTTGTCGAAAAAAGTAAATATTTTATAGTTAAAAGTGTTTTTTTTATTGTAATACTAAAAACTGTCATGTAATAATCTAGCATTTTTAATGACAAATCATTAATTAAAAAAATAAAAAGGAGCTTATGGTTAAATATTGATAAATATTGAAAACTTAAATCATTTTAAATGTCACTACCGTGAATTACACTGTATTACAATTTTAATGCTAACCCTAAAACACTTCCCGTAAACACGGTTTTCAGATATTGAAAAACTTTCATTAAATCGTTTCAAATGCTTTGATCTAAAAACTTTGCTTAAACTCAGAGTTTATCAAACTTCATGAAAACACGGAGTTTAAGATTTTGAAGAATTCAAATCATCCAAAATTTCACTTTGCTTTGATCTAAAAACTTTGCTTAAACTCAGAGTTTATCAAACTTCATGAAAACACGGAGTTTAAGATTTTGAAGAATTCAAATCATCCAAAATTTCACTTTGCTTTGGTGTAAAAACTTTGCTTAAACTCCGAGTTTATCAAACTTCATAAAAACACGGAGTTTAAGATAATAAGAAACTATCGTTAAATCGGCTTAAAGATTACTTTGCTCTTGGGTCGAAATCTTGCTTAAACTCAGAGTTCATCATACTACCCATAAATGCGGAGTGTAAGATATTTAAATTTTTTCTTAAATCGTCTTAAATATCACTCTTCTTAAATGTCACAACTTTGCATAAACTCAAAGTTTCTCAAACCGCCCATAAACACAGAGTTTAAGATTTAAAAAATTCGTTAACTCATCATCACTTTGCTCTGAGGTAAAAACTTTACTTACGTTCAGAGAGAGATATATCATACTATCCATATATGTATGTATACAGAGTTAAAGATTTGACAGATTGCCTTCATGTCGCCTAAAATGTCACCTTTGACACTTAAAACTTTGTTTAAACTCTCATTTTATTATACATACTGATGAACTGTTACGCTATAAGCAGGATGCTAAACCATGAACACGGGATTTAAGATATCAAAAAATTTTCATTGAATCGTCTAAATTGTCACTTTGCTTTGGCGTTAAACTCAGAGTTTACCACACATACTGATGAAAACTTATGATATCGAATTTTTTTGTGTTAAATTGTCTAAAATGTCGCTTTGAGCTGTTAGCCTATGAGCAAAAATGGTAAACTTAAACACAGTCTTAAATGTAACTTTGGCTAAACCTTAAACTCAAATGGTAATTATGAGTAATGTGCTTTTACCTACCAAAAAATATTTCGAAATCTTAGTGTGATTCCTAAGCTGTTGCAACTGAGAACTAATGGTTTTCAGAAAGCATCTTCCTCTTCTTTTGGTTGGTCTAGACCAAGAACACAAAATTATGCCTCTATTCTTTGCGAGGTCATGAACGTTGTATATTCCAAGTTCAGACAGCTTCCAATGCACTTGTTTCTCCCTTGCTTTCTTTATACACTCACGGGTCACAAATCCAAGTAGCTTTTCGCTGAAGCATCGTCAGCATGCGTACGAAATGACCAAATAAGCGCAAGCTTTGAATTTTATGTGTTTAACCATAACCATGTCACCGTTGAGCTCATGCAGTTCGCGGTTCGAATGTCTTCAACTCCAGCGAACGGGTTCAAAGATCTGAACAGTTCTGCCGACTTCGTTGAGTTCTTTCACATTGCGGTTTGCCATAGTTTTTCTGACGCATAATAGGTCGGAAATGATAGAAGACTTATAAAACGTAATTTTGTCCATCGCGAGAGGGATTTGCTTCTCAATTGCAAACCATTCCCAAAGCATCTATTGTCAAGAGTTATTCCACGCTCGATTTCCAGGGTTTGAAAATCTGGAAATAGTACTAACTAAACGATCAAACTCAAGTCCTTGTATAGAAAAATTTTTATTTGACAGGTTACACTCGTGGCCATGCAAATCTTACCACTAAGAAACTTCAAGTGTTGTACTTAAGTATTTGACAAAACTTTATAACGGTATTGAAATTTTTTATTTAGAAATAAGTTAATGATATGTTATTTATCAAAAATATTAAAAATTAAAAATTAAAAACTATAATTATAATTAGATAATATAATTTAGTTTACTTCTGCTTACTAAAAACTTAACAAAAACCAAAATTGAAGAAAATACCGAACGAACCAAAAAGGCCTAAAAAAAGTAATAGAGTGTAGTGGTAAGGTTTGCGAGGCCACGAGTGTATCACGCAATTCTATTTAGAGTATAACCGGACCATATATCAGATCGCTATAGCACAAAGCTGTCATTTCAACTGATCGACTAAAAGCCAGCATAGCGATCTTCTTATAACCTTTTATGATATAAAAAATGCATC
Organism: Bactrocera neohumeralis; assembly: GCF_024586455.1. Taxonomy (NCBI): domain Eukaryota; kingdom Metazoa; phylum Arthropoda; class Insecta; order Diptera; family Tephritidae; genus Bactrocera; species Bactrocera neohumeralis. Next base: position 77,163,289 of record NC_065923.1, on the reverse strand, counting down.
TGTTAAGCTTATTATAGCAACCGTACAGCCGCAGCTACCGCTTTTTTCTTCTTGTTGTTTTCTTGTTCTTAATAGTCTTAATGGAATCCTATTCTATTGCAACTGCAAAATGATGGCTTTTCCAGCTCTTTCTGGTCGAAAGTCTTAAATATTGTAAACTCGCTTTCTAGGCTCTCCCTTGAAGCAAATCGATAAAATTTAATGGGAGAAATATAGATTATAATACAGAGAATATATGTACATACATGAGAATAATATGTGCGGATAATTTTGAGCCCATATCTGCTACTTATCTTCATTACTACCAAGCAGAAACATATATTATCATTTTTGATAAACCAAATGAGAACTTCAAATGGCCATATTGTTGTTAAGTGAAAGGTAAGGCATACGCGCTGCTAAGGTATTTTCTATACACATTTTCGCAGATTTCAAGTTTAAATAAGATTAATAGAATAAGTCCATAACTAAAAATTAAATTAAATTTATTGCACATATAAATATAATTTCAAAAAAGTTGATAATAACTGTTGAAACTTCCTCAAACTGCGACGTTTTTTCTGTAAGGCTGAATTATTAAAAACACGTTTCAAATTCCTATGTCACAACTATCTAAATTTTCAACATTAATAAATTTGTAGTTCGAAAATGCAGAAATAACAATTGAAAAAAATCGTAGTTATAAATTAGAATAAACGAACCGATAACCGAAACTAAACAGTAAAACCAGTAATAATTAAAACAAAACCGAAGTTATCAGCAAATAAGCACAATTTACTAGTCTAGAGATGGGAGAGAAGCAAACAAAAACCAATTTGCATAAATTAGGCGACAAAAACAAAAGCAAAAACGAAAAAAAATAAATATACATATATAATTATTTATCAGCTAGCTGACAGAAATTAAGCGCTTAGTGGGCGCTAATTTGTAGCTGCTTAATTTATTTACTTTTCAATTTTCTGGTGATAAGCGGAATACAGGAAATTTGAATATTTAAATTTATTAATTCAAAATTAAAAGAATAGACATTAAAAAAGAGACATTGAAAAGTCTGCATGCTATAATCAAAGCATGAGAACTAAAAAATTCTGCTGAAGTTGGAAAAAATTCAATTTTTGTGTGAAGTATAGAAACGCATAAATTTCATGAAAGTTGCGCTTTTTCTGATATTTTTTAAACAAAAAAAATAAAAAACAAAAAAATCTAGAAACAGGAAAACCATCTCAAATAACCAGCACAGACAGCGATAAGCGTTGTAAAATAAAAAATCACTAAAATTAAGTGCGCTTTAATTGCACCCTGTACTTGATACGAGCGCACGTAAACTGATACAATCTACAACAAACACACACGAAAATACAACAATGCACATTGTGACATAGCCACAATCTTTATATAACAAATATTATCTGCCCATCGCACGGACTTATTGTTTTTATTGCTGTTTTTCTTTTATTTATTTGTTGTTTTTGTCACAGCTCACTGGGCGACCTAAATTTTGTCAGCGCCCGCAAAATTTTGTAAGAGTACGCTGGCACGGTATACATACATATATGTATGTATATAGGAAATGTGTATGGTACATACATATGTGCGGTGTACATATGTATATGTATATACGTATACTTGTGTATCTTTGCTGCATAAAAGTTGTATGTGATATGAGCGAAACGTGATAGCACCATTGACCCGATTCCACTGCCGTCAACTGGCTTGTTAACGCTTGTTTACTGACCAGCTTCAGCGAATTTATGAGCTCGTGCGCGCTTCGCGGTTAACATAGCTACATATTTACACATAAGTATATAGGTAAATATGTATGTGTATGTATAAAATGCTCTACTCCATCTACAAATGCGGCAGTGTGAAAAAGTTTGATAACGGTAAAGTGAAAATTGAAAAATTTTCAAGTACTAACTTCTCCATTTTCTTTGCACATCTTACAAAATAGATTCTCAGAATTCCAGGTCAGCTTTATGGACCTTTTTAAGCGGTGGTTTAAGGCTAGGCTTAAGCCTAGGCATCAGTTTCTTGTTTTTTTGCACTTTGAAAGTAATTTTTATAAAGCATAATAATAACAACAAGACAAGTGGATCTTGTAAAGGCTAAAGTAACTAAATATTACCAGGGTCTCCAAGTAAGATTCTTCTTCTTCACCGCTAACGCGGTCATAGCCGAGTTTAGAACAGCGCGCCAGTCGATCTTTCTTTTCCTCCCACCCCTTTACTTATCTCGCAATATGTCAGGGAAAGACATACCTGTCGTAGGAGGCGCCTAAAATCTACAAACCCGCACTGAGTCATTCATAGTAGGTCTCCACCTTAGAAGCATAAGCATAGTCTTGTCAGATCTTGAACTGAAAATATAGACTTTTATTCAGATTCATACTAATGAAAAGACATTTGAAGTTTACGCTCAAAATGCCACCAGTACAATTGTGCTCAACTGGAACTAGCTTCGGCGACAAGGTCTGACCGAAACCTAAATGCTGTTACCACGGCGAACACTAAACGCTTCGAGTTCGCTCCAAATTGCTCATTTCGGTCGGTCCTTCGTGAAAATTTGTGTTGGCTGTGGTTTAAACCCGAATGCGCTGCGAGCTGACCTTGTGTCAGTTCAGTGTGGAGTCGCATTGTGACCGAGTGCCGAAAGCACAGTACAGAAGAGGTATTAGATGGGCCTCGAACTCGACCAAGGTGGAATAAGGTGTACATACCACCTTACCAATTTATACCAAATAATGCTTGCATTGTTTGGAGCTCTGAACAAGGCATTGTTTTGATTCGCTGTGCTCTTTAGCACCGTGGTGTTAGTTTGGAACACATTAAACGGAATGAATGTTGTGGTTCTGAAGTATCAGATCCGGCTTGATTTGGTTAGATCACAGCATTTGCTGTCATAATTATGCTATGAATAAATTCCTAAAGGTAAGATTAAGAAAAAAAGAGTACACCCTTTTAAAATTCGTTGTGTCATAGAGTGTGAACGCGAAAGGTCGCCTGAACTATGTTGTACATTGTCAACGGTGTACGGAATAGAGCAGGGTGAAATCATTTTGGTAGTTTCTTCTCAGCTGTTCAGCTTTTGTCAGACGACGGTTGAAACATCTCGGCAGACGCACCTTCGGCGAACTTCACGTAGTGGCTGAGATTAATATTAATCGAATTAATCGCTTTGTCACTCTATGAGGATCTGACTATCCATATCTTGGAGTTTAGTAAACAAAGAGAGTCAGCTCTCACAGCTGTTCAAGTGGAATCTTGGGTTTCCTTTGATGCTAGGATCAGTCTTAGGACCAAACCTAAGGCAACCATTGGTCAGAGATTTTCTAATAACCGATGATAAAATCGGACTACATACAAAGGCTAATTCGTCACTTGTTCCTATACTTTATTATCATTCCCTTAAATAAATGGATAATTTCCTGTTCGATTAACCTATAAATCGACTGCTGGCCCACATTTAACTTAACACTTCGTTCTATTGCCTTTAAGTACTAGTTATTAGGCCCATAACAATATTTTTGCGATTTGCCAAGAGTTGTTTGATAATTATTACATTGCTTCAATATTCCGAACAAGCGTTGGAATGTCTTGTATAAGATGAAACCAGAAGAGCTGTATAATGAATTTCTAAACGGGCGTAACCATTAATGGAGAACACTATTCAATCTCTCTCAACTCTCAACAATAACTGATCAAATTGAAGCGAGTGATTACAGAAGAGAGACCGGATATTGCAACTATAATCGAAGTGATAACTTTTCATCATGACAAAGCTCGACCTTATGCTAAGATACCGGTAAAACAATCTGGAAAACAGCGGTTGGAAAGTTTTGCTTCACCCGCCTTATAGCCCGGAATTTGCCTCTTTCGACTACTATTTTTACCGACCGATGCAGAACGTTTACGCTGAAATACTGGAATACGGTTCACATCAGAACAGGGTATCAAAGATTTACTTGATTTATGCTTGGCCCTCAAGCTGGCGTAGTTCTATTGAGATGGAATCCACAAATTACCAGAAAGTTGAGAAAATGTTATAGCTTCAGATGGGCAATACTTGAAATAAGACTATTAAACTTTTGAAAAAGAAACCGCTCGAATCACATATAAGAAATACTAGTAAATTCAGATATTTTCTAAATATTTCGCATGACAAAAACTTGTGAAATTATTCGGAAAAATTTTGAAATCGTCAAGTTGTTTCGACATCACAAAATTTTAAGCAATCACTGCGGCTTACTCACTCGCTGATACGTTGTTTGTATAGATTACTTGATACAAATCTCTGGAGTAAGCCCACAACCTTGGGGAGGGATGTTTCGCCTTCTCACTTTAGCTCACCTCCAAACGGATGTTCTTTGGGTAACCACAGGATACTTGGTCTAGGACCGGAAGCCGTGAGCTGCCTGAGTGTTTCTGGCCACTCCCAAGTCAATGGCGCTCAGAGAACTTTCCTTACTTGCGTGAACTTCTACACATGGCTCCATTCTCTAAAGCGGCTACGCTGGTTAGGTCAAGCCAGCCGAATGGATGAAAATACTCCAGCTCTGAGAGTATTCGAAACTGTACCAGTCGGGGCAAGCAGAGGAAGAGAAAGACCTCCAGGCATATTTAAAGCAGGTGTTATTTATTTTTCACAAACTACCTACAGTTCTACTTAGCTTACCTTTCTACCAAAAAAGTTACTAACGCAATTGATTTCTAACTAAAATTCACACAGCCACTTAGAAAGCCGCAAATCACAAGTCAAGCTGACAACTGGCGTAAAATATATAAAAATAAGTACTCGCAAAGTCAAAACGAAAAAAAAAAAATAAAATAGCAAATGAAAAAAAAGATTACAAGCAAGCCGAACAGTTACCGCGAAAAGATCAAAATCGTGTCATTTCATGGTTTCATATTTTATTTAATAGTTTGTTGTTACTTTAACTTCGCGTTGTTTTTGTTGTTTCTGTTTTTTTGTTTTTTTCCACATGCTTTCGTCCACTTGATTATTTAAGCTTTTCCACGAAAGTCAAGCAGTAGCTAAACTATAATATATTTATTACTTCGAGTGAAGTAGTAATTTACGCCAGTCGGCATTGAGTGTGAGCAACCGCTAGCTAGTGGCAAGCCAAGTGGCAGTAGACTTGCGGTAGTCGGCAGCGCGTCTTTTGGTAAGTTGACAGTTTGGCAGTTGTTGGCCGTGGCTGTTAGTTGTTGTTTTGGCCATTTGCAGTAGCTGTGAGTTGCCAGTGTTGCCATCTTCATGTTGCAAATGTTGCTAGCCACATGTTGCAGATTACCGCTGGCATTTTTGTGACAGCAGTGCCATATACAATATAAGTCGCTAACGCCAGTTTGGCAGCTGTCAAGAGAGCAACACTACCGGTTTGTAGGTGTCTGTGTGTGTATTGCTAATTCTCCTGGTGTAATAGTTCAAAATAAATATATTCTTATTACCACATATACTCGTAAATGTTGTTGTTGTTTACCGTAGGCATTATTTCAAGTTTTATTTCTTCTTGAAATTCTCTAAAGAGCTTTTGCCTCCTCTGTCATGTCTAAGACCATGGCTAAGCAGCTAAGCATACCGAGTAAGGGGCGTGGTAGGCTAACGATATGTTACTAATACCTGCTTATTTTTTCTCGGCCCGCTTTGACATTAAACCGTTTAAATGTCAAGCTCATGTCTGCGATATTGGATTTCATGCTTGACAATTCAGTGAGAGACAGCTTAGACAAATATATGTATGGCTTATTATACAATATACACAGTATGTACATAATATCAGCGGATATCCGTTTCGGTAACTTAAGATTTTGTAGCATACAACTTCTCAAAGTTGCAGAGAGGAAGATAAGATAAAAGAAAGTATCTCTGTTGTCATACTCTCTATGATCCCGGCGAATAGGCTGGAGTAGATATCTGCCAACTCAATATATCTATCTAAATATATATCTCTCTGGCTCTTGGCGCTTTGTAGATGTACGACGGTCGTTTTGATCCGTACTTAGGAGTACTGGACAACACAACGAACAAGCGTCTTTAGCAGTCCAAGTGGGATCATTCAAGAATATCAGCTTATTTACCTAACCCAACCTTACTTTCGGTTACGTATACCCGACTGTCGTGGAAACGATTGACATATTAGCTCCGAACCGTTTGTCGCGCTACAGAACTTCCTATAGTCTTGATGGCTACAGTTTTAGATTCGCCTGATTTTAATGAGTTTTACTAGTAAAGACAGTCTGACTGTAACCGAGCTTCGGACACTCCTGTTCCCTAGTAGAAGAATAATATAAAGAACGAGGTGTTGAATTTTTCTCTCTGAAAATAACTACATACATATGTCTAATATAAGACTTAATCTGATTTTCAGTGCTAAAAATGTACCGAATAAAAATAAGTTCTTTTTCCGAGATATTGTATTTTTAGGCAGCGGAAGATATATGAAGACTTCAGTAAACTACTTGCTTCAGATGACGGGTTTTTGACAGAAGAACAGAAGAAGGCTTGAGTAAAATATATCGGAGAGGTGTTCTGACTTTGGAAAATTTGATAGATAGAGAGGGTTAAGTGGTTTTCTCACCAAGAAGATATAGGAAGATTCGAGTAAAATTTGTCGGATAGGTGAATTCTTAGTGTTCTAACGTTGGAAAATTTTAGGGAGCTGTATAAATTCTTATTTTCTTATGGAAAAGTTGTAAAATATCGATAATAGAAGATAACAGTCTTTGAGAGGTTTTCTCGGGGATATTTAGACTGACTTTTAATGCGTTTGTTGTTGCAGTATTGATCAAGATACAGCCAGTTTTAGGTAAGATTTCTGGGAAATGCGGTTTTAGTTTAACTTGGCCGACTGATTCGGACAAAGATTGTCGCTAGGGCTTTGGGAGTAATGGAGTCCGGTTCATAAGGCAATTAAGTGTAACTAACAAGAAGGGAGTCCAGAAACGACCCGTTCATAAAGCAGTTAAGTCTAACTAACTTCAAGGGAGTCCAGAAGCTATTTATTGTACATTTTTATCGATTATACAAGTAGGTTAGGTTAGGTAAGTCTGGTAGGTCAATGAGGCCAGTTTTGGCTCTTTGCGACACCAGATAGATTTCAGTTACTAGTCTTTAATTAAAACCTTTCCAAATTTAGAAAGTTTAGAGGAATATTTTCATATTATTTATATTAGCAATATTTCTAATCTAGCTTCGGGTTTGACCCCAGATTCGACACCCATTTTTCCCATTAATGTTATTTATTGCGTATTTCCCCAGCAAGACTCAATAAAAAATGCCATATCCTGACAGTTGTCGCTAATTGAATGCACTTTGGTGGTCAATCCGCATACATTTTTTTCTGAGAACTCACTCATTTCATTTTACAGCTAGCAATTGCCGCCGAGCGCATCGCACGCGAGGGGCGACAGCCGTAATTGGTGGTGTCAGTTGCACGCGCTGGACCCTGCTGCTGCGCGAACAATATAATTGAGCGCATAAATTAGGCATGTGGAAGCATGTCTGTATGTATGTATATTGATATGAGCACGAATATGCATGACACACACACATACATATGTATGTATTTGTGCAAAAATGTCGATGGCGCATCAATGTTGGCATAAATGTTTCCGCAATAAAAATCAAATTTAATAACATTGAAGTCTATTGCTTGGATATATGTATGTAAATATGTATGTGTACATGTATGTACATATGTACATATGTATGTATTTATGAACAAAAATATGTCGACAAACGCTGGCAAACATACAAATCTCATAGTTATATTTATTTATGAGTGGAATGGTTCAGTGCAACAAATGCAAGTTCATGGTGGTTGCCTATATTCATATATGTATATATATATGTATATACTATATAAAATACATATTTATCTACTTATATGCATTTATCTAACAATTCCTGCATGCTTTGCTTCCATTTCTAACTACACTTTTCCTTTGCTTGTGGCAATTTCTCATTTTTGCTTTTTACTAAATCATTTGTTGTTGTTGTAATTTCTTTTTTTGTCATTCTGTTGCTTTTGTTTGGTAATTTTGTTGCTTTTGTTTTGTAATTGTGTTGTTTCTGCTTGTGTGTTATGCCTGTGCTTTTATGTACAGCGCACACTAAATTTAATTGAAATGATTTTTACAACGGTGTAACGTTTGAAGTCGTAAATTCTGCATTTTGACGGCCAACAAACATTATTTATGTGTGCGTATGTAATGTCCCACACTGTTATATGCACATGTACAGCGCTATGCAAATGCCAGTTTAGACACTGTAGAAAGGCATTGAAATTTAAATGAATGAGCGAGTGAATGATTGCAACGCTTTTTTGTTGTTGCTGACTTTTAATTTTATGCAAGTAGATATGTGTATGTGTGTGCAATAATATTTGCGCTTTAGCTGAATGTAGAGGCTATTATGCAATTCGTAGTTTTTGAATGGAAATGCATGTGTTTGGCATACAAGCTTTTAGAAATGTTTATTGTATATACTTATATATACAACGTATGTATACATATGTATGTATATGCACACATGAACTATTACGGTATATTTGCGTCAATATGACTTGCAGTTTTTGCCAATTAAGTGTTGAGATTGAAAGAATAAAGCAATAAATTAGCCTAACTGTGATTTCTTGTCATAAATCGCTCGCCTTTGCAAGTTAAACATTTCTAGCTAGCGGCATATCCGCGTTTCGTAGGTTAAATATTACATTGTGTGAGCGCAAAATATACAACATACTTGTTTAATTTAAAATAAAAAAAAAAAAAATTATGAAAATTTAAAACGAAATGTACACAAAAAAATATAAAATTATTAAAAAAAATTAAAAAATAAAATAAAAAAATGAAAGTTATAATTAGTAAGTTAAAAAAAATTATTTTATGAAACAAATAAAAAAATTAAAAAAAAAATTAAAACGACATGTACATAAAAAAAATATAAAATTATTAAAAAAAATTAAAAAAGTTAGTTTACTCAAAAAAAAAATAATAATAATAAAAAATGAAACTAAAAGTTTACCGAAAAAAATAATAAAAACAATTAAGAATTAATTTAAAAGAAATTACAAAAATTTAAATTACATATGTACATATGTACAATGCTTTTATATAGTTTAAAAAAATTAATTTAAAAAAATCGTAACAAAAAAATTAAAAACTAACCTGAAAGAAGTAAATTATGAATAAATTACATAAAATTACAAAAAAAAAAAGTAATTTAAAACAATTTTAAAATACTAAAAAAAATATTTATAAATTGATTAATTAAAAAAATTAATAAATTTAATTAAGAAATATATTATGAATAAATTATATAAAATTAAAAAAAAAAAAAAAAATTTAAAACAATTCTAAATTAGGCATTACGTGAAAATTCTAAAAATTAAACAAATTAAAGTATTAAAAAAATATATAAAATACCATATATAAGAAACTCCAAAAATTTGAAAAAAATATTTATAAATTGATTAATTAAAAAAAAATTTAAATTTATTATTTAATTAATTAAAAAAAATAAAAAATTTAAAATTTTTTAATTTTAATTTAAATCAAATTTATTAATTTAATTAATTAAAAAAAATAATAAATTTAAAATTTTTTTTAATTAATTAAATAAAATTTTAAATTTTTTATTAAAAAAAATAAAATATGTTCAAGGTTTTTATATAGCACAAGAAATTAACTAAAAATAATAATAAAGCAAGCTTAACTAAGAAACTATTTACTGTAAACAAATCATTTAATTAATTATTAAGAAATCATTAAAATAATAATTGTTAAATTAAAAAAAAATACAAAATAGGTAAAGTTTTACACAAAAATATAAAACATTAATTAATAAAGATTTTAAATGAAAAACAATAAAATTTTATAGAAAAACTTAATAAAAAAAAATAAAAATTTATTTAAAATAAATTAAGAAATAAGAAACTAAATAAGTAAAATGATTTTATATATAATATTATACATATATGTATGTATGTAAGTAAAAAAATCGTAATAAAAATAAATATCTTAAACAAAAATAATATTAAAAAAAATTTTAGAAAATTTTATTAGGAACAAAATAATTAAAAATAAACTTAATAAAAAGTAACAAAAAGTATATAAACTATATACAAAGTTTCTATATAACATAAGCAAATAAGCAAGTTTATTAACAAAAGTAATAAAATAAACTCAATAAAAAATCTATTTACTTTAGAGAAATAAATAATTAATAAAAAAAATATTTTTTATAACATATATTTACAAAAAATATAAAATATTAAATAGAAATGTTTTCAAAAAAAATAAAAATAAATTTAGAAAAAATCAATAAATTAAAAATTACTTATGTCGAAAGTTTTTATATAGTATAAAAAATTTAGTTAAAAATCATAATAAAAAAAATAAAAAAATTAAGTTGAAAATAAATATATAAAAACGTATATAAAGTTTTATTAAAAAAAGATAATTATAATAAAAAAAATTAAAAATAATCTGAAAAAATAAAAATAAATTTAAAAAAATATATGCAAAGTTTTTATATAAAAAAAATTTTTAATTAAAAAAGTTTGAAAAATTATAGAAAATTTTATATGTAAAAATTATCAAAAACCAAACATAAATTTAAAAGAAATTAATAATTGAAAAGAAAATTATACAAAATATATTCAACGTTTATCAAAAAATAATTAAGATGAAATCGCAAATAAACTTAAAATAATTGGACATAAAATTAATATTAAATATATACAACGTTTTTATATATTATAAAATGTCGAAAATAATAAAAATATTTAATTAAAAGCCTATTTTCTTAAAAGAAATCTATAAATTAAAACAAAAATAAATAACAATTTATTTAAAATTTGATTTACAAAAAAATTTAATGAAAAAAGTAAAAAAACGAATTTGAAATAAATTAATAACTAAAAATAAAATTTCATATAAAATACATATAAGGTTTTCTACAGTTTCGCGGTTCGAAATTATATACAAACACTAAATATCTCAAGATTGTTTGACTAACAAAGCAATAATTTAGATAATGTCATACAAACTTGTAGATTATATTTCAAGTAAAATGTGTATGCCTCTAAAAAGGCACCCTTTAAATGGTAGCATATTTTCATAATCCAATATACTTGACTTTTATTATACAACTCTTCCATATTTTGTTTTATTTTATTTAAAATGCTTACTTTTTCATCTATATACACATATATATTTACATATTAGGGTGTTCATTAGTACCCAAATTGATTTTCATACCCTGAACAGGGTATTTAAAGTTTTCCACGAAGTTTGTAACACCTAAAAGAAAACGTCGGAGATCCTACAAAATGTCTATGGTATATAAATGATCAACGTGTCCATCTGTACATACTCGAGCTACCCCCTCAGTTTTTGAGATATCGATCGAAAATTTCTTTATTTGATGAGTTACGCTCAAGAAATTCGGCAGATATTATTTTGAAACGCACTGCTACATTTTTTGAAAAGATTATTCTAGTCGGACTTCTACACCATATAGCTGCCATATAAACTGACCCGATTAAACTCAAGTTCTTATATAGAAAACTTTTTCATTTGTCAAGGTATCATCACGAAATTTGGCAGAGATAGTTACCAAACGCGTCACTAAAATCTGTGAAGAAATTATTCAGATCGGAAGACTATAGCATATAGCTCTCATACAAACTGACTTATTGAACTCAAGTCCGTGTATGGAAAACGGATTATTGTCTAAGGCAATGATGCAATATCCGAAGAAATTCTTCAGATTGAAATAATATATGTAGCTAACAGCTGCAATCCAAACTGACCGATCAAAATCAGAATAAATTTTTATGCCATAAAAAAGGCATCTGTGATGGGCATTAGGAAATCTTAGAGACCACTTTTGTAGGGCAGTAAATTGCCTGAAAAACTATCAGTTTTTTCGATTTTTAATGACTTTTTTCATTGTGTTTTTCAAAATAACAAGCCAAAAATATAGTCTTTTTTCGACCCACCCTCATATATATATGAATATATTATTTAGTTGCCTATAAAACATGTCAATAATATTTAGTCTTTCCATCAATCAGTCATTCATGCTGTCATTTTATAATTAAATTTTTATAAATGCACAATAAACATTTGTAAATGTCTAATAAAAATGTTAGCTTAGGCGGCTTGTGACAAGCACATACAAACACACTTGAAGGCAGATAGTAGAAGGCAATGCAATGAAACAAAGTATTAAACTTTAAATGCATAGATAGACAAACAAAAATGGTTACAACAAAAATCAGACTTACATATGTACTATATACCAAATATAATCGATATGATATGTACATATGTATGTATGTATGTATATATTTTCGTACTTATATTTTATATGCATATAAATATCACTATTAACTAAGTTGCTAGAAGCTGCTTAGAAAACGCTCACAAGCGACAGAAATAAACAGTAAAATTTATTTAAAATATTTATACATACATATGTATCTAAACACACATAAATAATATATACCCTTGCACACATAAATACCTTGCAACAATTTCATTTTCTATACAGCCGGCATGACTCAAGCGCATTATTGCTGACAAGCAAGTATATATAGTATATAAATATATAGTATATATGTATATTATAACCACACACATCATCGTATATAATATTTTAGCTTGAAAATGCGCATATTGCTTTCACAATTTTCATTTATTTATGCATATTTCTAGTCCACCTTCTTGTTTGCGCAATTGTCATTATGAAATTACACATTTTGCATGTGATTTTTTATTGCGCTGACATATGTTGAAAATTTTTAATAGACCATTGCTTGAGGGCAGTAAAAATTTTACGATAAATAAATTTTCGTTTGTAATGCATAAACGCTTATTTAGACATATTTAAATTGTAGATGCATTTCAGTAGCCGAATATAGTAGAATTTCGCATGAATAAATGCAATTATTGTAAATACTTTCTGAAGGCTCACAGTTTTTTGCTTGAGTTGGTGGCAAATAAATTTAAAGTGAATACCAGAAATTTAATTTAGACTAAGTTTTATTTTGAATTTTAGGATATTTTTGGTCGAAAATCGATCAAAACCGGCTCAAAGCCAAGTCTACAACTCATATAATGCATTCTCGATTACTTTCAGCTCATGCAAACTAGTAAAAAAATACGAGTAATTCATGAATTAAGTAAAATATCGAGAGCCAACTTATGACATCAAATACACCTGATATCTAGCAACTTTCTGATATGATATGCTTTCCAAGTGTCGCTTCGGTCATTTTTAATACGTCATTATCTATAATTTTCTTTCATTTTATTCAGAATTGTTTACAATTTCATCATGGAAAGATATATGCAAGCAGAACGTTTACAAATTTTTCAATTTTGTATTCAGAATAATCGTTCTCCAATTGAAACTTTTCGTGCGCTTTGCCATTTTATGGTCGTAATAATCGTTCAACTGGGCTCGCTACTCGTCGAACTGTTGAAAATTTCGAGCTTTTTCTATAGATAATGTCCAAGGGCCAATAAGACAAAGAACAGCTCGAGTGTTGGAACTGTCTCAAACTACAATCTGGCGGATTATGAAAAAAGGATTTGGGCTTCCATCCGCATAAAATTATTCTTACTCAAGAACTAAAACCTTTGGACCACCGTAAACGTCGTGCATTTGCTGATTTTACCTTCTATAAAATGGTTTTTTGCGATTTTTTCGTAGACCTAATTTTGTAAAAGATATTAACGGTTGAAACTGGATTATTTCAGAATTTTTTTTCATATGAATTTTTACACTCATTGAAAAAAATGAGTTTAAGTTTAATAATATTTCAAACAAAAATTCCAATAAATTTTTAAAAATAAAAAATATTATTTCTACCTTTCCAAAACAATAAGTTTTATACTTATATAAATAAATTTATACAATTTATTTAATATAAAACTCACTTTTGCACTCAACTCCCTTAAACTGAACTCAAGATTTTTTTATTATTTGCAGATAATCAGAGTTGCTGTGTACTGCCAGAAGGTGAGTCAAGCTATAATACTACAAGTATTTACAAAATATTTATATATTCTAAAAATATAGAAGTAAAAACACAAAAACTTTAAATTTAGCAAAGTCCATTTGTGCATCTGTTTATACAGGAACTAGTCACTCAATTTTTAAGCTATCAATCTGGAATTTTGCACACATTCTTTTCTTCACAAGAAGCTTCTCATTCTATTGGAAACACCGATATCGGACCGCTGTTGCATAGACCTGCCATACAAACTGACTGATCGAAATCAAGTTTTTGTATGGAAAACTTTTTATTTGTTGAGATATCTTCACGAAATTCAGTACATATTATTTTCCCTAACAATGGTATAATATGCGTAGAAACTGTTTAGATCGGATCGCTATAACATACAGCTGCCATACAAACTGAATCATTGGCATCAAATTTCTGTATGGAAAACTTGTTTATATGACGAGATATCTTCAAGAAATATGGCATGCATTATTACCCAAAGCAATGCTACAATTTTGAGAAAAATTGTTCTGATCGGACCATTATTGGGTATAGCTGCCATACAAACTGACCGATCTAAATAAAGTTCTTGTATGGCAAAGTTTTTTATTTGATAAGTTATCTTCATAAAATTTGGCATGCATTATTATCCAAAGCAATGCTACAATCTCCGAACAAATTGTTCAGATTGGATCATTATAGGGTATAGCTGCCATACAAACTGAACGTTCAAAATTAGATACTTGTATGGAAAACTTTTTTATTTGACAAGTTATCTTCATGAAATTTGCCATAAACTATTTCTCGAAACAATGCTACAACCTCTGAAGAAATTGTTCAGATCGGGCTACTATAGCATATAGCTGCCCTACAAACTGAGCTATCAAAACCAAAATTAAAGTCCTTTAATAACCTTTTAAGCTATAAAAAATACACCTGCGAAAGATATTATAGCTGCGGCGCAGTCGTAGTGGACGTTTCTTTCTTCTTTTATCTATAATTAGTGAAAGTAAGGTTCGTCGGCTCCTTAAATATTCAGCTTAAATTTTAGACTCCAGTGAGATATGTTGTCAAGCTGAGTTGTTATCAATGAGTTAAAGCTTAAAAACAAGTTGTTTCTGTTGAAAAGTAATATTAGGCCTCATTTTAAAGCAAGATGTCGCTGTGGGAATATAAATTTGAAAAATAACCGTAAAATTGTCATACTAAAAAATTAGACATGATCGTGACAAATTTGTCTAGCGATTCCAGACAAATTTACTTCAACACCAGCAATTATTTATGTATGAATGTAGATGCAGGTACATACATACATATATGCATACATATTTAGGTATTTATATTGTGTATATAGTCTCCACTTGCGCTTTAAGTTCATATGTACTACAAATTAGACAAACCAGTTGACAATATGTTGTACAAGCCAGCACAGGCACACACACTCTCTCGCACACTTGTGCAAACACTCAATGCGTTTGCGTTAAACAAATTACAACGTTGCGGCCGTAAAAAGATTTGTTGTCATGCATTTTATAGTATTTAACGGTCATGTTTGTACATTAATTTGCTTTTTATGTCGATTTCGTATATATTTATTTCGCTTTGTTTCACAACGCGCGGCGACTAACAGCAACGTGAATATGTAGCTCGGTATGTGTATAATAAGTAATGTATGTATGTATATATGTGTGTGTGTGTTGGAGCGCCGCCATAAACCTTTTTGTCAACTTACAAATTAGTTGACACCGTTGTGGTGCTTACAATGGCGCAAAGGTGCGACGACGCGTGGTGAGAAGGTGGAAAATTGGCGCTTAGAATTTTAGCTACGTCGACAGTTGACAAGTGGCACAATAACAACAACAAAACGGCATGCTTTATTTTATTTTTTCTTCTATTTGCACTAATGTGTTGTAGTAATGACGCATTAACATTTTTTATTTCTCAAATTGTTGTCGTTGTTGTTGTCTTTATTAGCTGTGTTACTACTTTTTATTACAATGGCGCTTTGGACAGACGCGTTGACTTTTATTAAGCGGCATGCATACAGCTACATACATTTTTTGTGGTTGTAAGTTGCTTGTGTGCTAAAAGTTGGTTGCTTGTCGCACACTTCCATATATAAAACTCATATATACACATACATACATACATATAGACATGTAAATGTTCTGCTTGTCTCGATTTAATTTTGGTTGTCGCGCTTAATTAACTAGTACCCACAAACAACAATAATGCACTTTCTAAGTGATTAAAATTACAAATTGTGTTTTATAAGTTTGAAGAGGGTCGCATACGATTTGGGGTAACATGCTACTAGTTAGAACGAATAAAATGAATAGGAGAACCAAAAAAAAGGTACCTCCGGTTGCACCTTAGCTATAATACCCTTCACAGGTGTATTTCTTATAGCTTAAAGCGTTATAAAACGACTTAAATTTTGATTTTGTTAAGTCAGTTTCTATGACAGCTATACGCTGTAGTAGTCCGATCTGAAAAATTTCTTCAGAGATTGTAGCATTGTTCCAAGCAATAATTCATGCCAAATTTCGTGCAAAAAACTTGTCAAATAAAAAAGTTTTCCTTACAAGAACTAAATTTTAACCGTTCAGTTTGTATGGCAGCTATATGCTAGAATGATCCGATCTAAATAATTTCTTCGGAGGTTGTAGCTTTATCTTGAGAAATCATTCGTGCTAAATTTCGTGCAGATAACTTGTCAAATAAAAAAGTTTTTCATACTAGAACTTAATTTTGATCGTTCAGTTTGAATGACAGCTATATGTTATAGCGGTCCGATATCGGCGATTCCTACAAATAAAAAATGTCTCGATGTGTAAAGAACGTGTACAAAATTTCAGATTGATATCTCAAAAATTGTAGCTACTGAGTGTTCAAACTGCGCGTTTGCCGTGGAGTAAGGCTGTCGTCAGCAGGTGCCCACGTAAAACACACCGGACGTTGTACCTATCTACTAACTGCGCGACAAACTTGGGGTTTATTAAGGGGGATATTAGAATCGTGTAAAAACACCAAAGTTCTCTTTGAGATTTACCAAAATTTTTAGTTTGAAACTATATTTTTCAGTTCCACTTTTAGCAGAGCTCTCCGATATCTGCATATTTGCTCACCTGTTCTTTAGCCTATCGTATTACGAGAGGGGTTAGTTTGGAAAGGTGCATGATCAAAGATCGCACGTGGACTCCTATATGGAGTCCTTTGTGACGCCATATAAAAGAAGAATTTCTGTGTTCGAACTTATAAATTACCAAACCTCACTTTTTTCCATACAGCTTCTGCAGATGGCATCTGGTAAGATTCCCAGCCTTAAGTATGAAGCTGGAATTGAGAGAGAGCTCCCGACAACAAACCCATCCACCAACCTTTCCTCTCCAAGCTTTGACCCTTCCGTAAAGAAGCTCACTGCCCCTCTGGTCCAACGGCTTTTTCCTACCCATAACTCCCTCGCCGGTATATGAGTAGAGAAGAAGCCGCCAGATTTCGGTTTAACGCCTCCAAGATCCAAGTGATCCAGTATAAAGTCAAATTGAGTTCAGACACGTGTTCTTTTCGGGATAACGACCTTTTGTCTCAAATAAACTACTTCTTGTCCCAGCCAATGTTACAACATGTGCCGAAATTTTTCAGATCGGATTACTATAGCATATAGCTGCTATACAAACGGACCGATCAAAATCAAGCTTTGGTATGGCATTTTCTGTATTTGTGAAGGTATCATTGCTTCGGTGCTAGCGAAGTTAACGTTTTTTTTCTTAATCTAGGTAGGCCTAGAGTGCACTACACATTGTTGGCTCACTCTTCTTCCTACGTCTCTAAATATTTTTCCAATGCATCTGTATTTACTATCAAAACAAAAACAAAAACAATAAAAAAGGGAAATTTTTTATCCTTTTCCTTTTTCCATAATCAACACTTATTTCCCTATATTCCAAAAATATTCAACGGTCGCACGTCAAATTAGAATATTTTGCAACGGTAAATGCTTACATTTTATGATTTTATTTTCAATTTATTTTTGCAATTTTTTTTTTTAACGAATTTATTTGCGAAACGCCATGCGAATATTTGGCGCCACAGAAATGTATTTATTTATTTATTCAGTCATGCAGAATACTATAAGTACCTTCATACCTATGTGCGATATGTCTGTATGGGTGTATATCGGTAGGTAGCAAATGCAACGTGCGCTTTCGGCTCCGTCTGTGCTGATTTCTATTGCGGATCGGTTTTTGTTTTTGTTTTTAACATTCCATCTTTTATTTATTTAGTTCGGAAGCGGTGATTGTGATTTTGCAAATTTTTCGTCAATTTTAATGAATGAATTTATTGGACTTTGATTTGAGCTTGGCTGGTTCGCTTATTTAATTGGGTCGTATATGTGTTTGTAGCTAACGGTTTTTGTTGTTGTTGTCGAAGGGATGTTGAATATTGCAGTGAATTCAATAAATCGAAGAGTAATGGAAAAAAAGAAAAACTGATTTGAGGTTAATTGGAGAGCGAGTAAAGATTGAGAGTTAATGGAGTAGAATAGTTAGCAATTGAAGTTATTGTTACCTATATTTACAGCCAATTACTCCATTTAAGGAAAAAATTCGATTTTAGGATATTATGATTTTTTGTTAATAATATTTAAAGAAAGCGTTGCATGAAACTTTTTGTCGAGGTATTTTGGAATTTTTCATTGCTTTGGACCGCCTCTTTTACATATTCTTTCTCTTTGTTATAGCTGCACTACAACAAGATTTTTCTTAACAAAATTCTTTAAGAAAATTCGTTTTATTTTATCTCAAGCTCTTTTGGCCTATTTCACCTAATTTCAATCGTTTCTATTGGCAAAAAAAAAACAAACTAAAGCTCTTAAAATGTACAGAAATTCTTCAGGGTCTATGATTGATCGCAAATAAATCATAGCACTGATATAGAACCTGAATACATAATTATAGATGAACTCTCAGTTTGGCCTGCCATCACCTCTCCATCTGCGTCGCACCCATGCCCCATTTGCCTCTTTGTGCCTTTCGCTATTCGTTATGCCACAGTTCGTTGGGGCGTTGCGGTTCAATTTAAGTCACAAAAACTACACAAATACAAATATATATTCATAAATGTATAACGAACACACAAAGCGCCTCGAATGGCGAAATAGTTGCGGTGTAGACGAAGCCGTGTGCCAATGCTTGAAAAATGTGCCAGCGTGCGATATGAAATCGAGCGACTAGCGAAAAACCGCTTGTAGGCTTAAAAATTTTCGCCAACAAAAAGTTGTTTTTGTTTATGGTTGTTGTTGTTGTAACAGCTTTTTTCGTGTCACGTTTGCATTATGTATGGAAGCAATTTATGCGATAAATTTATTTCATGACGCTGCGAGTGGACCGATAGTGCAGAGCATTGATTTATTTATTTCTTCCCATTTGCCTTTTTCTGTGAATGTGTGCGTTTTCATGCCGCTCTCGAAAGTAATGATTGGTTCAATGAATTAACGTTTGATACTTTTAGATTTTTTTTCCAGCGGACAGTGTGTTGCATAATTGTTTAATTGACGGGGGCGCGTTTACAACCAAATATTTATGATATTTAACTTCTCTTCCTTTGTTCAACTAAAAAAGTTGCTATAAAATCGCTTACGCGATTATAGTCCAACTTCGTAGTTGACAATAAAGCGATAGACAATAGGTCTAGTCGTTCGTGAATATTTCTTGTCAAATGAGGAAGTTTTCCATGCAAGCATTTGTTTCCGATCATTCAGTTTGTATGGCAGCTATATGCTATAGTTAACCGATATCAACAATTTCTTCGGAGATTACATTGTTGCCTTAGAAAATAATCTATACTAAATTTCGTGAAGATACCACGTCAAATGCGCAAGTTTTCCATACAAGCCCTAAATTCCGATTGTTCAATTTGTATGGCAGCTATATGCTATAGTAAGCCGATCTGAACAATTTCTTCTGATATTACATTATTATCTTCGAAAATAACCTGTGCCAACTTTCGTGAATATATCTTGTCAAATGCGAAAGTTTTCTATACAAGCACTTGATTCTGATCGTTTCCAAGTGAATGACAATCAGAGAACTTTCCTCACTTGCGTGAACTTCTACAGATGATTCCTTCCTCCTCGCGTAAGCGGTTTCTAAGCCAGTAAAGAAGAAGAATACAAAGATATTCTTTGAAAATTCTTACTAATTGGCTTATACGCCATTATAAGCAAGTTCTAAGCCTCATTATTTGTTTGCTGTGAACAAAATTCAAAATAACCTTTAATTGATTCTTTGGAAATCTTGAACAAAATTTATTGCAGCACTATTGCTGCTTATACTCAAGCCAATACACACAAACACATACACATACTTGGTACACTTACACGACCTACTTCGTCTTCTGCATACCTAAGCTTAGTACCCTATTAACCTATTCTGCTGATACTGCTGGAACCCTACTCAAAGACACCAACCACACAACGCTGCCAACCTTTTCCCACACAACTACACACACACACACACACACACACACACAAGTATGCGCATAGAGGTGCTCAGCAGGACTCGGCTATTATGCTTTTATGCGCTTTTGTCCGTTCTCTAAAGGCGGCTAGTTGGTCAAGCGTGTCTGCATGCCTTTCCGCATTCTTAGCTAATGAAGCTACTACAAAAGGTGACCATGGACTGCACACATACATACATACGCATATGTATAATTGTATGTGTATAGCAAATGACATTTGACAGTTGGCAAAACGCTTCTGTTGGGGTGCTCGTTGCTTGCTGTTCGACAGTGTATGCGCGTGTGTGCGTTTGTTTCGTTCGAAAGGTGAGCGCCATAAATAACCACGACGCATTATATAGCTACAAAAGTAAAATGTAAAGCGATTGTAGGGTCTGCGTTAAGTGTTATGCCTGCTGATTGTCCTAGTCCCTCATTTCTCAATGACACTGTGCTAAATTATTTATTTTGGTTGTTGTTATTGCTTTTTTGCGTAACTTGATGCAATATATCATGACACTCAATTTTATTTTTATTCGCTTTATTGTGGTTTCGCTCAATGTGTGCCAAAAAGCCTGTGCCGTTGTGTTGTCTACGTGGCTACCGCAGGATATGCCTATAATGGCAAAATTAAGGGCTTAAAGTTTAGCAATTTTTCGTCAACTTTGATGGCTCAAGGCAAACGAAACTTTTATTTACTTTATTTTATTTTTTTTTAATTTTTTATTATTATTTTTTATAACCTTGACGTTAAAAATTAAATTTTTGTATGCAAAACTTTTTTATTTAACGAGTTATTTTCACCAAATTCTGTATAGCTTATTTTCTAAGGCTTGCTTACTATACCTGAAAAATTTTTCCAGATCGGACCGCTATAGCATATAGCTGCCATACAAACTGAAGGATCAAAATGCAGCCCTTGTAAGGAAAACATTTTATTTGAAGAGATATTTGCAGAAAATTCAGCACGAATAATATGAACAATATAAAACTACAGTCTCCGATCAATTTATTCAGATCGGATCACTATAGCATATAGCTGCCATACAAACTGACGACTAAATATCAAAACCTTGTATGAAACACTTTTTATTGGTTAAGATATATTTACCAAATTTGGCATAGATTATAGTTTGAGGCAACGCTATAATCTCCCAATATATTGTTCAGATCGGATCACTATAGCTTATAGCTGCCATACAAAATAGCTGAACAAAATCAAGATAAAGAGCTTTGTATATCATTTTACACTAAAAAGAAACTGTGAAGGGTATTGTAGCTTCAAAACAGTCGAAATAACGGTTTCTTTTTTTTGTTTTTTTTTTTTTTTTAATTTTTAAATTAATAATATTTTTAAATTTTTATAATTTTTTTTATAATTTTTTTTTATAATTTTCTTTTATCATTATTTATTTGCCCTTTTTTATATTATTTCATTATTTTTATTATTACTTTTTTTCGGAAATGTTTTCATATTTATTTTTTTATTCCTTTTGACTCCTGTCCACTTTTGTCCACTTTATGTCCAAACAAATCTGCAACCATAAATCATGGCCGATGGCGGCTCGGCCGTAGCAGCATCAAAAAAGAGTAAAGCAAAAAGTTGAAATAAACAAGCAAAAACAACTACAACACAAGCGGCACTTTTCGGTCTACTATGCCGCTATATTTATATATAATTTTTTTTTTTTAATTTCCATTTATTTCGCCTGACCACTTAAACTAGCCGTTCTGCTGTAGTACTTCATTTTTTATAAATTTGCATGCCTCAATGTGCCGCTGCAGGTAAAAAGGCGCACAGGTAACTGCTTACTAGCAATATCCACCTAGTCAAGCCGCATACATACTTACACAACTAGTATGGTATGTGTTGCCTAACATTATTATGGATCTAGCGTAGTTGCGTTCTATGTTTTATAGCTTGTTGTCGCACGCTTTCGTTTGCGGCGCTTTTTCAACTATTTGCAAATGGTTTTTTGTAGACCTTTTTCATTAATGAAAAAGAGGTTTTTATGCGACTTTTTATTTGTAGGCCTTGTAGGCTTATAGTTTCGTCTCTTATGCAATTTATTACAGTTTTGGTTGTCTACCTTTTACTACGATTTTACTTATACTACACACTCCTACATATGTATGTATATGTGAGAGCCCTTTTTCAGAGCCAGCTTATTTCTGTTTGTGTTTCTATATCTTAAACAGTGTATATGTATTAAGTATGCCAAGCAGTTTGTAACGACCTTAAGAGAAACGTAAAAGACACTATAGAGTATGTCTAGAGTAAGGCACCAGGGAAACAATTGAGCATCTGTGGTTCCTACGGTATGATACACTAGAGGAGGGATCAATTGCGAGGCCACAGAGTCTGTTAATATACGTCAAGCGCAGTCATTCTAAGGATGACTACTCCTCATGGAACTGAACTCCATCTGGTATCGCAAGGAACCAAAACTCCTCCATGCGTGGTTCAGTGGTCTACCAGATTAAGCTAACCTACCCTAAACTAATCAAAACAAAATCATTCGCATTTTATACTAACTGATGTCATAATTTACTCTACTGCCGTGTAGTCAGTCCGATGCTTTCAAAGTCCTAATAGCTTTGCAAGAAATAATCACAAATTCTTAGAAGCGACTAATAAGCATCATTCCAGCATAAGTTTACGTGTGTAGGCCGCAATTAGCCAAACTTTACTGTCTGGAGCGCAGAAAAAAAAATATCATGCATCAATTTCAAGACTTCGTTAAGTAGCCGGCGAAGATCGTTGGTTCATAAGCAGTTAGGATACAAGTTAATATACTCAACATGTATGAGTGTATGTGTGTATGTATGACAGCAAGCTGCGGAAACAAGTTGTAAAGGCAGAAAAAGAAATCAAATCAGTGCCTACAGTTGAAGCCACTTATCAGTTTTGAAGATGAGATTTTGAACACAAATTACAAAAACAAAAATTTGCAAAAAAAAAACAATGTGAAAAATTAAATTTGCAAACACAGTTACAAAAGCAAAAAATAAAAGTGAACAAATTATAAAAAAAAATAGCAGAAAAAAAAATTTCAAAAGAATTAAAAAAAAAAAAAAAAAAAAAATTAAAAAAAAAAATAAAAATAAAAAAAAATAAAAAAAAAAAAAAAAAAAAAAAAAAAAAAAAAAAAAAAAAAAAAAAAAAAAAAAAAAATAATAAAAATAAAAAAAGTAATAAAAAAAAATTGCCAAAAAAATTACAAAACCAAAATTTGAAAAAACAAAATGTGCCGAAAAAAATTAAGAAAACAAAATTAGCATAAAAAATTACAAGAACCAGAATTTGCAGAAAAAAATTGCAATAGTAAAATTACAAAAACAAAAATTTGAAAAAAAAATTAAAAAACAAAAAATTGCGAAAAAAATTGTGAAAACAAAAATTTTCAAAAAAAAATTACAAAAACAAAAATTAAAAAAAATTGGGGAAAAAAATTACAAAACAAAATTTTGAAAAAACAAAATGCGCAGAAAAAAATTACGGAAACAAAATTAGCATACAAAATTACAAGAACAAGAATTTGCAAAAAAAATTGCAATAGAAAAATTACAAAAACAAAAAATTTAAAAAAAATTAAAAAACAAAAATTTGCGAAAAAAATTGTGAAAACAAACTCAACAAAACTAAAAAAATTTTCAAAAAAAAATTACAAAAACAAAAATTAAAAAGAAAATTTGGGAAAAAAATTACAAAACAAAATTAGCTATCTATTATTTTCTTTCTAAAATTTACTTGTTTATAATGCTTTTTGTCTTTCCTTCATTATATATGTACATACATATGTATGTACATACTATATATACAATACAAAAAACTCGGCTTTTGCCTTCAAATTATTTTCTAATTAAGGCGTTCATTATTTTTTTTTTGTTTTACCACTTTGAATGTCTGTTACGATATACATACATACATATGTATGTATATAGACGGGTTGCTCGTTTTTTCTGCTCTTGTAATTACTTATGAAACACGAAATTTGGGCAAACATCAACCTCACTACACTTAGTACACATTAAGAGATAATTTTAATTGCCGGCCATCAGTTCACCGACCAGCAGCACGATCAGTCAGTCAGCCGTCAGGCGTTAGTCGTCAGCGTGTCCGATCGAGTCGACCCAGCGACACTGCGAAGAAGCAACAAAATCAAAAACGCAACAAAATCAAAAAAGGCAACAAAATTAAAAAAAGCAACAAAAAGCCAGCGTGTTAGTGGCTTGGTTAGCCGGCCGGCACAATAAAGCAGCCCGTCACTGTCCGCTCTGTTTGTATGTGCGTATAGTATGCTGTTAGCCGCTGCCTGGCGGGCGCATTCACACGAGCTGCTTGGCATTGAATCATTTTTAAAAATAGCCACACCGTCGCATTTGAACTTTTATTTATAATCATTTTCTGTTTAGTATAAAGTTTGTTGATAGTGCCACGCCAACGGCTAGAACTAGCGTGGTGATAGAGAGATACGCGTATATGGGTACATGTATATAAATAAAAATATGTTCATATATATAAATATATATAAGTGTATGTCTTACTATCTTTGTGATTATGCTGTTGGCGCAAAAGTTATCTGCGCGGCGCATGTAGTATGTCGAAGCCGTGAGCCAATGTAGATGTACAACGAGCGATTAACAAATTTATAAAAAAATAAAAATAAATGTTAACTATGTCTGCACTGCATTAATACCATTTACAGGTGCATTTCTTATAGCATGAAAGAATTAAAAAGCTATCTGGCATGATTTGATCAGTCAGTTTGTATGACAGCAGTATCCTATAGTGATCCGATCTGAACAATTTCTTCGGAGATTGTGGCAATACTTCAAATAATAATCTACGGTAAATTTGGTGACGAAATCTTGTCAAATAAAAAAGCTTTCCGTATAAGGACTTGAGTTGGATCGGTCAGTTTGTATGGCAGCAATATGCTATAGTGATCCGATTTGAACAATTTTTTAGAAAGTTGTAGCAATGTCTTGGATAATAATCCGTGCTAAGTTTCGTGACGATATCTTGTCAAATAAAGCGGTTTTCCATACAAGAACATGATTTTCAACGTTCAGTTTATATGGCTATATGCTATGGTGGTCCAATCTCAAAAATTTCTTGGAAGATTATAGTAATGCTCTGGATAATAGCAAATTTCGTTACGATACCTTGACAAATAAAAAAGTTGTCCGTCTAAGGCTTGAATTGGATCTGTACGCTTGTATGGCAGCTTTATGCTATTGTGGTCAGATTTCGAATAGTTGTAATCGAAAAAAATCTCGTCTAAGTCCTTAAGAATTGTATCTCAAAGACCAGTGTAAAATTTCATGAAGATCGGTTCAATAGTTTTCAAGAAATCTTGCCAACTGAGTTCAAAAACACAGTTTCGAAAAAAAGCGTTTAAAGACTACGCACTTAGTCTAGCTAGTTTCGAGCGCATAAATTCTCAAGGCTGTATCTCCAAAACTATTACTCGGATCAACTTGAAAATTTAGGACGATATACTAGAGGTCTTGTAGAATTCCAAAATACAATAGAAATAATCGATTTTTTTAAACCCGTAAACCCATGTACCCACTTAACATACGAAATTTCTTTTTATCCATTTTTTTCACAAAACAAAAGTTGCTTCACTTAAGTCGATATAATTCACAAGCTAATGATCTGACAGCTGTCAAATTTATGCACGCGCCTTTTGAAGGTTCGGGCTAAGGGTCGCTAAAAATTATGGATTTAGTTCCAGTAGCGCTAACTGTGCGTCAGGCCGGAGACTTTTCAATTGACCTGTTATATACTTTTTTTAAACATTTTTTTTTTTGAATTTTTTGACATTATTTAAAATTGTTTTTTAATATTATTTGACTTAAATCATTACAATTTTTCTTGTTTTATATTTTATTTAATTTCCTTATATATTTTTTTCAATATGAACATAATCTCCTTAATATATGCCTCTTGTTACATATTTTCTCGAATGATTGCCCTCATTTAACGCTATGTCGGCGTTGATTCAAGCACAACAACACCAGCAAACAGACAGGCATTTGATTTTCAATTGAAATTCCATTTTATTACACATTGTTATTTATTTATTGTTTTTTTTTTTTTTTTTGTTATTATCATTTTTCTATCGCCATTTAACACCCGGAGACATTCAATATTGCTTTATGTTGAGTTTACCCTTCTTAACAACATTGTGTATGTGTTTGTGTAAGTGCCACAAACACTTAGCGTTGACACTGCTGCCTTTGTGGTTGATTAGCAAGGGCGATCGGAAGGGGGTTTCGAGTTAGCATATGTGTGCACCACAATTGCATGTCACAATTGATTGCATTTCATTACCGCTGCGGCGGCATAAAAGTGAGCATTTAATGAAAACGAAATAGACACATACACCCATACACACATATACACTTGTAGACACACTCCCCGCGCTTAATAGCCACACTCATGCATATTCATGGCAGCCAGTTGTTGTCAAATAGACACCAGCGCATAAATCAGCAGCCGCTTTAGTGGCGACAAATCTTGTGCACCGACTTTTTTGTCACACGCACGGCGCATTGCGCCACCCTTAAGCGCCAGCAGAGCCTAACGCAGCCCAGTCTCTCATAGCGTAGCTACTAGAGATGTAAGGAGGCCAACTTCAGCCGTGCCTGCTGGAGCCGCAAAATTGCTGCAAATCTCTAACTGTTTGCGGCTTTGTTGTTGTATTTTTTTTTGCTTTACTTTTACTTTTTTTATTGCCGTTTGCTGCGCTCCCCTCATTCGCGTGGCATTCACTTAATGAATTTATTGAATTGCGCCACTGTGTGTCGGCACACGGCGACTTTGACTTATAATGTGCCACGGCTGCATTCCGTTTCATTAAAAGTGAACTCTAAAGCGAGTAATAATATGCAAATTGCTTAATGCAGATACAAAAATATTCAATTAATTCAGGTTTTTATGCCGAATTAATATTTATTATATTTTTGTATTTTTTTTTGTAAGAAAGTGCAACACGACAAGTTATGAATAGAATTTTAACTGGTTGTTATCAGTTTGTATCCTAGGAACTCTACTTGCAAAATTCAGTTAATTCAATTCAATTCTTACTTGGATATTTTAATAGAGTAAAAATATCAAACCTAAAGGTTTTGAAAAAATTTTAGCCAATAATTATGTTTGGAAAGGGTTACCAACTACACAAAACCTTTAATTAAAGATAGGTGGCAAGCCAAAATACACCTTATTAAGCATATCATACTAAAAATATTTAAGGAAAGATTGAGTTAAAAATTTTTTCGAAAAGAGCTGCCACCAGTTCAAAAAGTATGATATAAATAAAAAAATAAAATAAATACAAAATAAACCAAAAATAGAAATAGAAATAAATATCAACAGACCAAAAATGGCATAGTATTTGTAATATCTAAATAAATTTATAAATCGACTTTTTTTAAACCAATACATTTTTATTTACAATCAAAATATAAAATAATTGGAAAAAATATTTAAAAATAAAAAAATTAAAGAAATAGGAAACAAATGTTGTAATTAAGCACAATTTTGAAGTAAATTAATATAGAAATTCTTAGCAAAAAATTTTAGAAATTAAAAATTATTAAAAAACTAAAAAATATTTAAAATATATGTATTTAAATTTTTTTTTTTTAAATTTTCATTAAGAAAAATTTTGCAGCTTATTTAAATAAAATGCTTACATAAAATTTAAAATACTAAAAATTATTAAAAACCTTTAAAAAAAAGTATTAAAACTTTTTAAAAATATAAAAAAAATATTTAAAAATTTGATGGAAATTATCAAACGCTCAGATATAATAACTTAATAAATTTATAAATCAAAATTTTTTAATAAAATGATTTTTTACTCGTAATATAAAAATATTAAAAAAAAAACTAAAGAATAAAAAACTGAAAAAAATATAAAAAATTTAATTAAGGAAAATTTTGAGTATATTTATATAAAAATGCTTACAAGAAATTTTAAAATTTACAAATTTAAAAAGAAAAACATAAAAAATATATTACAAAAATTTAAAAATAAAAAACTAAAAAAATTTAAAAAAAAATTTAATTAAAAAAATTTTGAAGTATTTTCACATAAAAATGCTTACAAAAAAAATTTACAAATTATTAAAAAACTACAAAAAAATATTAAGAAAAAAATTTAAACAAATCGATGGAAACAAATACTCAGATGTAATAATTAAATAAATTTATAAATCAACATCTTTTAGTCAAATCAACTTTTATTTATACTCGTAATATCAAAATTTTTTTTTTAAAAAAATTTGAAAAAATTTTTAAAAAAAAATTATATAACAAAAATAAAAAAAATTTTAAAAGAAAATTTAAATTTATTTTTAATTTTTTTTATTTAAAAAATTCATTTTATTAAAAAAATATGCTTTTTTTTACATTTTGACATATGTATATTCATATAAAAATGCTTACAAAAAATTTTAGATGTTGAAAAATATTAAAAAGATTAGCTTTGGAATATTAAGATTAGAATATTAATTAAAACAATTAAATTAAAATATTTAAAACGACATTTTTACAAAATGAAATCGATTTTTATTTATACTCGTAATGTAAAAAATAAGGCATGATAGAAATAAAAAGCTAAAAAAAGGTAAAACAAAAAAATGTAAAAATAAAAAAGTAAAAAAATAGTTTAAGTTAAAAAAATTGAAGTATATTCATATGAAAAAGCTTACAAAAATTTTTTTAAACTTACAGATTATTAAAAAACTATAAAAAAATTAAAAAAGAGTTTTAAAAGAAAATGTAAAATTTTTTTTTAAATTTAATTTAAAATTTTGTTTTAATTTTTTTTAATTTAATTTTATTTTAAAAAATTATTTTCATTAAAATTAGAAAATTTGTTTTTATTTCAATTTAACTTTTGAAATTTTTTTAAATCATCAAACACTCCGAAAAAATCAATAATAAAACAGTAATACAATCG
Source organism: Bactrocera neohumeralis (assembly GCF_024586455.1). Lineage (NCBI taxonomy): Eukaryota > Metazoa > Arthropoda > Insecta > Diptera > Tephritidae > Bactrocera > Bactrocera neohumeralis. Next base: position 77,133,796 of record NC_065923.1, on the reverse strand, counting down.
CAGTAAAATAGTAAACAAAAAATCAAACAGAAAAAAATAAATAAAAAAGCAATCAATGCGCCATGCCATTAAATGTCGCTGCAAGCACGCTTCCTTGCAGGCATAAATTAACATAAAAATGTAGATTGCAATTGATTGCGCACAGCTTGAGGCCAGCGCAGCAGCAACATGTTGCCGTGCGCTACAGAAAAAAACACACACTTATATGTATGTATGTATGTATGTGCAGCAATAGTAACAGCGGCAGCAACAGCTTGGCATGCGAAGGAGTGCTCGCCTGCCAACCTATTTGAGATTCAAACGAAACGATTAATAGTTAAAAAAAAGCGAAAGAAATAGAAAAAATACAGCAAAATTGCGCATTCGCTAGGCCGGGCCTCCTGCGCTAATACTGGGTAGACAGCGAGCAGGCGGCGACAATGCTGCGACAGCGAGTGTAGCAGTGAATGCAATGCCACATAGTTGCGTTCCTGCAGTACTTGACGCACTAGGGTGTGTTATAAGGTATGTGATTTTGTTGGTAGAAATTGATTTTCATAAACAAAAAAAAAATAATAAATTGAAAAAAAAAAATATTAACTGGCACTAGCCCTAAGAAAATGAAATTGTATGAAAATTTCAGTGAACCCAACTCTTTAAAGTAAATTATAAACCAAAATTTAAACAAAAAAAAACTGCTAACCTAATCTCCAATCCCACAACCTTTACGGCTCCCCTCGCATCACGCGCTGTTAATCGTTGCAAACTATCGGCTACATGATTGATGTGATTATGCAGGCATTTTGATGACAAGCAATTGCACAAACGCTGTCACACCGACTGCACAACTGACTGATTGCCTTGCAACTAAGACGACTGACAGACGGACTGTCAGACTGACTGACATAGCACTTGTTCTTTCAACACGTCAACTCACGCATTGAGCGGCGCATCGTCGATCACTTAAATGCGCATCACACTTCGGCATATTTCTGTTTTTGTATGCGTGTGTGTGTGCCGTCGATTGTGCATTTGATCGACTTTTCGCACCTGAAGCACACCTCGGCATTTCTCTCTCCCAACTTGTGCAGTCCCAAGCTGCATTCCGCGGCTGGCATTCCTTCTGAATGCAACAACAACAGCAGCAAGTGCAGCCGTTCGTATTAATTACCATTCAATTTGATTGAATTACTCGAATTCTTGAGCGTGTGCCAAGTGCACGAAGGCATCTAAATCGAGGCGAGTGCAAGTATGCGAGAGATGCAATGCGCTGCAACGGAATGCGAACGCACCTGAAGTAAATCAAGGTTACAGCGGCGTGAAAACTTAACTCACTAGTTGTGGGGCATACGATTAATAACTGAACTGTAATAACTAGATAGAAAGGTTCATGAAAGACACTTTTTATAGGCTGTACGGAAAAGATACGTCGCAGACCCTCAGTTTTTGAGATATCGAGCTGAAATTTTGTACACGGTTTTTCCTCTCCAAGAGGCTTCTCATTTATATGAAAAGATGATATCGTACCATTATTACATATAGCTGTCATAAAAACTGATTGATCAAAATCAAGTTCTTGTAGGGAACATTTTTTCATTTGAGGAGATATATGCACGAAATTCGGTATGGATTATTGCACAAAAGTACGCTACACTTTACGAACAAATTTTTCAGATCGGAACATTATAACACATAGCGGCCATACAAACTCAATAACCAAAATCAGGTCCCGGTAAGGAAAACTTTTTCATTTGACGAGCTATCTTCATTAAATTTGGTACAGATTAGTGCTCGAAGCAACGCTATAAACTCCGAATATTTTTTCATATCGGACAACTATATCATATAGCTGCCATACAAACTGATCGGTCGAAGCAATGTCCTTGTAGAGCAACCGTTCTTATTTGGCGAGATATCTTGATCAAATTCGACGTGAGTTATTTTCCAAGGCAACTGTACAGTATCTCAAAAATTTTTCCCGATCAGACCCCTATAGCATATAGCTGCCATACAAATTGACCAATCAAAATCATATCCTTGTAAGGAGAACTCTTTGATTTGAGAAGATATCTTCATAAAATTGCTCGTAGGTTATTGTCCTAGAGAGTGCTAAAATGTCCGAACCAATGGTTTAGATCGGATCACTATAGCATATAGTTGCCATGCAAACTGACCAATCAAAATGAAGATCTTCTGTGGAAACTTTTTTATATGTGAAGGATACTTTCGAATATTTCGCAGTTCAAGGTCATTAGTCACGATCTCAAACTATTAAAGTAACTAAATTTATAGCTTACAAATTTTTAATAAATTTATTAGCAGTTTACTACTTAATTACCCCCAAAACCAATGAAGTACGCACAAAAATGGCGCCAGGTAGCGGCTTTCAACCGCATATTTGGCAATAAAATTTGCACAAAAATGTTTGAAAACCTTCTCATACCACAACTGCTTTGAAATTTCAATAAAACACACAAAATTTTCAAATCAACCGAAAATTGCGCGCGCTTGCTGCATTCAAGCAAATTAGTTTTAAAATACTAGAAAACGAAAAAATTCAAAAACAAAAAAAAAAAATAAATCAAAAATGCATGCAAAAATATTTTCACACACGTTAACCTTGAAATTCCGCAGCAGCAACGCATGCGAAATGTTTATAAAATAAATATATATTATATTTGTACATAGGTATGTGTATTCTCTAGCAACTAGTTTGGTGCGGGCGCGCAATGCACTTGCACATGTGACAACGGCCAACAACCGCTATTTACATACATATGTACATATGTATGTATGTGCTGGCTAACGGCAACTAATTTGTGTGCCTTGTACAAGTGGCTGACAGCGCGGCGATGGCGACAATTTGTTGCCACTGACGCAGAGCGTGGCGCAGATTGGCAAGAAAAATTATGCAAAATCAAAAATATAATCACGCACACATACACAGGCAGACTCGTGCTCAAACACATATGTACATAAGTGACAAATATTTAAGCAGTGAATACGAATAATTTTATTTTTGAAGAAATAATAATTGGTTGAATTAACTTGTACAATTACATAGTGCTGTTAAAAATCCAATGAAACTGTATTTTCATTATAAAAAAATTAATTAAAATTTCAATTAAAAATTATTAAAAAAAACTTATCGAAAAAAAATTTAATTCATTTTATTGAAAAAAATTATTTAAAAAATATTATAATAATTGTAGAAAATATAATTACGTAAAAAAATCATGGACCTCTATTCTCATTACAAAAAAATAAATTAAATCTCAAATCAAAAATGCTTATAAAAAAATCTATTTTTATTAATTTAATTGAAAAAATTATAAAAAAAACAACAATAACGGATGTGTATAATCGTTATAGAAAAACCCAAGAACCTTAACTTTCATTATAAAAAAAATTAAATTAAGTTTCAAGTCAAAATATATTAAAAAAATCTTTTCCAAACATTTTTTTTTATTTTATTGTAAAAATCATTTTTAAAAAAAAGTTAACACAAACGCGGATACATATTTTCATTGTAGAAAATATAATTCTTATAAATACTAATAAAAAAACTAATTTTAATTAAAAAAATTTAAAAATTATAATTGTTAAATTATATAAATAAAATATTAACATAAAATTCAAATACACAATATTTACAATAATAAAAAAAGAAATGTTTTTAAAGAAATAAACAGTTTTAAGGAAGCAAGCGATATGATATTTTTTTGTTGGAAAAAATATCTTTTATAAAATAAATATAATATTAAAAAAAATGCAAAAAATGTACAGACAATATTTTGAAAGAAATAAATAGTTTTAAAGAAATAAACTACATGACATTTTTTTAGGAAAAAATATCTTTTATAAAAAATATTTATTAAATTAAAAAAAAAAAATATTTTTTACTCAAAAGAGACAAAAGTAAGTATTTGTTAAAAAAATAAAGAGACATAAATTTTTAGTAATTTTTTTTTTACAAACATAAAAATAAAAAAATTGTTACATTTATAATTTATTTAAATTCATTTTATATAAAAAATTATAAAAAAAAATATAACAAAAAGAGAGGATGTGTAATACTTTTTAGTAAGTGAAAATTTTTTTTCGTTACAAACAATAATTAATTAAGAATAAAAACATATTTGTTATATTAAACAAAATAAAAACGAAAAACTTTTTGAAGAAACATTAATTAAAGAAGAAAAAATAACTTTTATAAATAAATATTTATATTATAAAAAAATATTTATTAATCAAACGAAATACAAATAAGTATTCCTTATAAAAATAAAGACATTGGTCTTTTAGAAAAAAAAATTATAAAAATAAAATTAAAAAATATATAATCCATTAAGAAAAAAAATTTAGAAAAGAAAACAATATTTTTAAATTTATTTTTTATAAAAATTATTTTTTTATTTAATTTATTTGGAAAAAAAACATTTTTTTTTTATTTTATTTTATAAACAATATTTTTTTTCTATTTTATAAAAAAAATATTTTTTTTTTCAAAAATAATTAATTCTGTTTTTTATAAGAAATACTTTTTTTGGTTGCTTTTGAGTAAAAAATATTTTTTTCTTAATATTATTAATATTTTTTTCTTGTTAAATTTTTAATTTGACGAAAAAAAGTTTAACAAACAAGAAAAAACGACTTTTTTGATATTACAATACGAGTACATAATCCATTTAGAAGAAAAAACAATATTTTTTTTATTTCTTTTTATAAAAACTATTTTTTTTTTCATTTTTTTGGGAAACAAAATTTTGGTTTTTTTATTTTATAAGCAATATTTTTTTTATTTTCTCTTATAAAAAATATTTTTTTTTTCTAAAAAAACATTATGTCTGTTTATTTTTATAAAAAATACTTATTTTGATTTCTTTTGAGTAAAAAATATTTTTTTTCTTAATATTATTATTTTTTTTTTGTTAAATTTTTAATTTAACGAAAAAAAGGTCAACAAACAATAAAATACGAATTTTTTGATATAAAAATATCACTCTGCTATTCAAAGTTTTATTAAAAAATAATTTTATTTACAATTATTGCAAATATTTTGATAAAAAAAAATATAATAACAATAATAAAACGAAATTTATGAAAGAAAAATTAAAAATATTTGTTTTCAAAATTATTAAAAAAGACTAAAAAAAACATTCTATATAAAAAATTCTTCTGCTATACTTGATATACCATATAAAAAATACTTGTAAGAAATTAAAAAAAAAAAACGATTAAAAAATATTTGGAAACACATTGTATGTAATTTCAAAATGAATTAATTTTTTTCATTACAATATTTCTAAAAATATTTTTTATTAAATTTTGCATAGTTAAAATGTTTTTTACTCAAAAAAAATTAACAAAATTTTTAACACAATTAAAAAATATTTTAAAATAAAAAAAAATTAACAAACATTTTTTTATTAAAAAAATGTTAAAAAACAAAATAAAATGATTTCGCGACAAAGTATACTTTTAGTATTAAATATTATTACAACTATAGAATATAGAAATTTTTTTTATAACAAAAACATAATTAACAAAGTAACAAATAACAATTGTAAAAATTTAGTTATTTGTTAAAAAAAAACATAAAAACAAAGGCGAACAGAAAGGTCTGAAAACGCACAACCATATGATTAAATTACCAAAAACTGTGCATACATATGCACATACATATGTACATACACACATATGTATATCGGTTACCAAAAACTCTGCACATTATATGTACTCGCACATATTCACACACACTTTAACTGCAGGCCATTTGCATAAACATTTTACAGCGCTCACTTTTTGCTGTTACTGAACGCCAATAAATGATTACCGTTAGCGCACACGCGGCTAGATGAAAGGCATACTTGCGCAGCAACAAATTCTTTTTATTGTTGTAGAGCTGACGATATGCTCGCCATTTTTCGCCGTTATCAATTTGGCGTGCTGGTGTTGTCGTGATTGACAGCCGCGGTGTCAAAGGTCAAACCGATTTTTGTCGAACAATTTTTGCAAATAAATTTCCTGATTTTTACGCGCCACTTGTTCTCAGCGGATTTTTGCAAATAAATAGTAAGCGAGCGAAGCGAAAGTTAAAAATCTGCGTTCGTTATCAGTTTGCTGAAATTAATGAACGCTTCGCATGAGTGGTCATTTTATGTATGTATGCAATTGTTGTTGCAATATTTGTTGTTGCATATTTTGTATTTGTTGTAAATGTGGTGTTGTTGTAATTTTTGTCTTATTGTGACTTGTTATCAGCATAATTGTTTCTGTTGAGTTCAAAAAGTTAACAAATTTTACGAGCCTCGATTTGAGACACACGAGATTAGACTAAATAAATGACTTAATTTAGTATATTTAGGTTTGAGGTGGAATTGGCTTATAGATGAGGGGAGTTGGCGTTCATGTGCGCGGTAGGTAGTAGATAAGATGGTGACCAAAATTAAGCAGTAACTTTTTTGGGCTAAATTAAATATTTATAAATTTAATTATATTAAAAAAAAATATTAAAATGAAAAATTGGAAGGTTAGGTTAAATGTCTGATCTCCAGAGATCGCACGTGAACTGCTATATGTAGTCCTTTATGAAGCCATAGAAAAGAAGAACTCCACTGTTCGAACGTATATATTAGTAAAACGCTTAGTAATACAAACTTGCACAGGCGTTTAATTTCCATTCCTGCCAGCCCTGCGGGATGGATGTCCGAAGGTATGCGCTCCCCAGTGTTTAAGTCTTAACCTCCCAGACGCTGGACAGTCAAGAATGAAGTATTGAGTTATTTCCACCACATCTTCTTGCATACAGCTTCTGCAGATATCATCTGGCAAGATATCCAACCGTATAGCAAGGACGCCAATAGGGCAATGGAATGTTAAAAGCCCCACAGCTAGGGAGAGGCTAGCCTTACTGAGGGCAAAGAGATCACTAGACCTTTTGCGATCGATCTTGGGCCAAAAGGCTTTTGTGAAGGTACATGTATCGTGGATGGTTCCGCGAAGCTAAACTTTGTAGTAGTAGGACACTAGAAGATACTGGAGCGCTGACCCGCTCCTATTCTACCGATAGCGGTTCTAGGGTGCCTTTTCTTGCTAATTCATTAGCTTTACAATCGAAAATGTCTTTTCGTATTTTGTCAATAGATGTCGTTGCAGTCGTATATCTCCAGTACTACCAATCACATTATGTCATTGTGTTGGAAAGGTGAGATTTTAAGCTTCATTTAACCAAAATAAATTAAAGTATAGGAAGTTGAAAAAAACTTACAGCTTTTCAAAAATGAGTTAAAATAAAGAAAAAATTCGCTATATTTTGAAATTTTTGTATAAAAAAGGGAAGAATGCCACGCAAGCCACCAATGAAATCTGTGAAGTTTACGGAGACGATGTTGTATCGATTCCTGTAGCACAACAATGGTTCGCTCGCTTCCGTTCTGGAAATTTCGATGGAAAGATGTCCTCGCTCTGTTCGACCTATCGTTGAAAAAGTCGATGAAATTATCGAAAAGGTTGACGCTAACTTAACATTCATTACCAAACGGTTTTGAACCATTTAAAAAAGCCTGGCTACAAAAAAAAGCTCGATCTTTGGGTACCACATGAATTGTCTGTGAAAAATCTAATGGACCAAATTTACATCTGCGATTATTTGCTGAAACGAAATGAAATCGAACCATTTTTGCAGCGAATGGCAACAGGAGACGGTAATGTGCGAAAAAGCTCATGGTCCAAGCATGATGAAGCTCAACAAATGGTCGCAAAGCCAGAATTGACACCTCAAAAAGTTATGCTGAGTGTTTGGTGGGGTTGGAAAGGAATCGCCCACTATGAGCTGCTCCAGCCTGGTCGAACGATTGATTCTACATTTTACTGTCAACAACTGATGAGATTGAAGCAAGCAATCGAAAAAACGGCCAGAACTGATCAACAGAAAGGCCTTCGTCTTCCATCAAGACAACGCTAGACCACACACATCTTTGATGACTCGGCAAAAACTGGGAGAGCTTGGTTGGAAAATTTTGATGCATGCAATATATAGTACTGAGTGGGAGAGCTTGGTTGAGATGCTGCATGCACCATATGGCATTGACCTTGCACCATCGGACTACCATTTGTTTCAGTCAATGCAGATTAAGGGAGTCAAATTGGCTTCAAGAGAAACCTATGAAAATTACTTGTCGCAATTTTTCGCCGAGAAACCAGAAAAGTTTTACACTGATGGCATAATGTCTCTAGCGGAAAAATGCCGAAAGTGGTTGACTAAAATAGTACACATTTGGTTCATTAAAGTTCATTATAAATGCAAAAAAAAAAAATAAGTTGAAGTTTGATTTGAAATACGAAAAGACTTTTTCGACAACCAAATATATTATACATACAATTCACTAATTTAAATTTATTTTGCTCAGGATAACCAAGAAATTTATTAAAAAAAAAAAAACTAAGCAATAAATGTAAAAAATGTTTGTAAGTTTACTTCTAATATTTTTTTGTATTTAATAATTTTTTGCCGTAAGCACTTCTAATTATCATTTGCATATGTTCTAATCAATTTTTTCATCTTCTATGTTTCTTTGCAGTCACAGCGTCTACCAAAGTTCAACAAACATGCACCAACAGCCATAAAAGTGACTATGAAATATAAAAACCACAAATCATAGTGCGAAATCCAACATATTATATATACACACATATGTATTTATACATGTTTAAGTAACTAGAAAAAGAAAAATTTAATTGTTTCTATGTGCAAATTAAATAAATCCATAAGTGAGTGCAAAAATACTTTTCAATTGCCAAGCAAAATAACATAAAATATTTATTATTGCCGACACGCTTGCTTTAATTTATTTATTAGCAAATTTTAATAGGCGAAGAGGGCGCGCGGAAGAGCGAGCAAACGGAATAGCGCAACAATTTCTTCGCACAAAGGCAAACAAACCTCGTGCGAGCAAACAAAACGCCGGCAAAGCAATCAAACACGAATCAACAAACCCCAACAATAAATGAATTTGTGCAGCAAGTGCAAAAGCAAAGGGCGTCGGAGGGAGTGAGAGGCAAACACCTAAGCGCCAGAGGTCATTTCAATTGGCGTTTGATTTACTCGCTCGCGAAATTCCACAAAAATTCAATAAGAATCATATTTTCGCGCGATCAAGTACTAGTGTCTTAGTGCTGGCACTAAAGTGGAAAGTGTGCGTCGGTGTTGGTGTAAAGTGCAAGAAGTGTTAAAGTTGTTACATAGAAAAACAAAAGAAATAAAATAAAAATTAAGAAAAAATAGTAATTTAAATCATTCTTTGGAAAAAAAAATCAAATTGCTTACAATTAATTTTGAGTTTTTGCTCTTCTGCAAACTATTCGTTATTAGTTAATAAAACGACTGCTTATTTAAATCACTAAATATGGCAACTCTGAAGGCTGCTTATCACATTACTTGGCTGCTTTTGGCCCTCTTGGTGCTCGAAGTGAAATGCAATGAATCAGCAGGTGAGTGTTAGATATAAGGAAATTAGCTTTACTAGCATACAAAAACAACAAGAAAACAGCAAACAAGTTTAAAAAGATATAAAAATAATATAAGAAAAAAAAACAAATAAAACAAGTGGAAGGATACTGAAACTTCAACCATTTAAAAATAGTTTTTAGAAATATATATTAAACAAAAAATATGTACATAAATTGAAAAAATAAAAAATGTAAAACCAAAATATGATTATTGAAAATCAAATCGACTAAAAAAATTCAAAAAACCAAAAAACTTTGAAAAAGTTTTTATTTAAGTTAAAAATTTCGTTTTTTTTTTTCTGAAATAAATTCTTCTAGAATTTTTTTTAATATATGACAAATAATATTTTCGATTAAGTTTTCAAAAATAAAAAAAATTTTGAAAATATAATTTAAATTTAATACACTGAATATATTTCAAAACTACTTCTTTTTTAATTACCTATAATATTGGAAAATGGATTTAAATACGTTGAAAACTAAAATCAAATTTTTTTTTTTTTAACTTTTATAATTTTTTTTTAGAAAATTGTTTGGAAAAAATCTGTAATTCAGTAAACCGAAAGTATTAAAAAAATATCCATTTCATTGATTTTTTTATAAAAGGAATTTAAAGTTTTTAAAATTAAAAAAAAAATTTAAAAAATGACTAATAGTATTTTTAGAGCAAAATAAAAAAATAAATACTAAATAAATTTTAAAAAACATAACACATATGAAAAATTCTAAAAAATAATTAACAGATTAATGTTAAATGGTAAAATATTATAAAATAAAACTGTATTTTAGTTTTTTGATTTTTTTTTTAAATATATGTGAAATAAAAGATTTTCTAAACGCTTTTTTTAGAAATTTTTTAGAACATACTATATTTTGAAAGTTATAAAAAATATTAATTTTTCAAAAATATCAATATTTTGAAAAAAATATTACAAAGATATTCTAAAATATGTAAAAAGATTATATTTATTACCTTTATTATATAGTGAAATTTAGTTTTTCAGTTTTTCTGAAATTAAAAAAAAATCGAAAATATTTAAAACAGAATTTAAAATTTTTCAAAAAATAAGTCAATATTTTTAATGAAAATATGTAATCAACAAACTGTGTTAATTTTTCTGAAATTTTGAAATTTGTTTGAAAAATGTACATATATACTATTTTTTTCAGTTTTTCAGTATTGACAAAATACAATCAAAAACCTGTGAAAATTTTTTCTGAAATTTTGAAAAAAAAATCGAAAATATAAAAAAATGTAAAATTTTCTAAAAATAAATTTGATTTTTTAATGGAAAAATGTAATCAGAAAACTCTGTATTTAATCTTTCTGAATTTTTGAGAATTTTTTGAAAAATTATGCACCAATTTTTTGTCAGTATTGTCTTTATTTAGCAGATTTCAAAACACATCAAAGCAATACCCCATATTTATATATAGTTACGAATATATTCTCCAAATATCTGCAACTAGACTTGTATGAACATTTCAAAATAAGATTTGTTAGAATATGTAACCAATTCGTCAAAACGTAAGCAAAATCGTAAGAAATATTAATTTTAATGGAAAACTATTTTTTTCTAAGGGCGATAACTTCATAAACACCCTGCCTACCCATCTCCACAAAAACACATCAACGTCTACATACATACAATGCTTGTAAATATACAAAAAATCACACAACTTTCAATTTAATTTATATGCACCGCTTGTTTTTAGCACAAAATCAAAGGGATCGCTTAATAAGCCACTCTTCGTGAACTAAAGCTCTTAAGTTCCCCGCCTTTTCTTGACACCCTCCAGCACAAAAAGGCGTATAAATAAAAAATTTAATAAGCAATAAGCACACATATGAACGTCTGTTATAACCCGCCATATATCACGCTCATAAACTTCTGCCAGCAAGCACTTATTGCCACCCGCTTTTTGTGCAAAACAAAAAAAGAACGAAATTTATGTCGCGTGGGCGCCCGCCGCTGCACTCAATTGACGGCAAGACTCGCTTGCACTCGCCACTCGCCAGTGACAATGTCAAGCCGCGTAAGCGAGGCGATTAAAGCAAGAAAATATTGAAAATGAAAACACTAAAAAATGTTAAATACAAAAACAATTGCAACATATGTTTATGGTGTCACAATTTTCGAAGCTTTTGAGTGTCGCGCATTAATTGAAGATTTCTCGTTTTTTTCGTTAAGCGGTCGGAAATCACATGAAAATCGCTTAATTATTTGCTATAATTCAGCATCAACGAGTTGTTTATGATCTTTTTATAAAAAATAAAATATTTTTGTTATTATTTTGTTTACGCTTGACACATTATTTGTGGATCGTCGTTGCTGCGCTGCTTATGGTGTAATTTGTTAGCTTAATTTAATTTAGTCCGTTCTTTGTCAAGTAATGTATGTAGATGTACTTGAGTATATAGAGGCGTTTATCTGAGGACCCAAAAAATTTCCATATGTAACAGTTGTATGTAAGTATTTAACTAGTTTTTCAAAAATATCAAGTACAAGGACAACATCCATACCTTTCACATTCAATTTACTTATAATATGTTTTGCATAAACCGTGTGAGAATTAGTAACCAAAGGAAAAAAATAATGTCACACAAACATTGCAAGACTCAAATAATGCAACTTGTGGCAGTAGGGCTATTACTGTTTATGACGATTCATTACTCAAAAAGATCAAAAAGTGTAGGTTATGTTAGGTTAGATGTGTGTGCGCTCTCAAGTGCTTAAGTCTTGACCTCCCAAACGCGGGGCAGTCAAGTCAAGAAGGAAGGTGTTTTCACTTCATCTTCTTGCATGCAGCTTCTGCAGATGGCGTCTGGTAGAACTCCCAGCCTTACTTCGTGCACGCCAATAGGGAGAGGCTGGCCTTACTAGATCTCTTGCGATCGATCTTGTGCCAAAAGGCTTTTGCGACAGTGTATGTACCGATGGTGTACCAGCGCTGACCAAGCATCCGCGAAAGTGTAAACAATAGAAGAAATTTTAAAGTCTTGTGTGAGAACGCCTCAATATGAGACTTATTTATGCTCAAGCAATACAAATATCTTGCTTTATTGGTGACGAAAGGAGTCTTAAGGTTAATCTAGTTAAGAAAAGTTAGAGCTTTTGAAGGAACCATCTCAGCATAAACCAGTCAGCCATTTCTGCATAGTGTCACTGCCACATACTCAGATGACGGAATAACTCGATCACTAGCTCAGGGTTCAACCAAATCCAAAAGCTTCAGTTCAGAAAACAGAGTTCCAGTAGATTAAGAAATAAGGTCGAAGTTTTCAGTGTCCGAACTGTCTGCCTTGAAGTCCACAAGTCATTAAGTGTTGCCTAGGTAATGAACGATAAAACTATTAGGAATTTTACAATGCTCTTAGTCATGGGAAAGTAGCCTCGAATAGTTCAAATGACTGAGCTGGCGAGTATTCTTCAACCAAATCCAAAAGCTCCAGTCCTGAAATCATAGTCCAAGTTGAATCTGCGATCAGGTCGGAGTTTTCACGGGCCGTGAAGTCTACAAGCCATTAAGTGTTACTCAGGATGCGCCGGGTGAAGGCGATCTATCTTACATCTCCAGAAAGAAACTCCTATTACGAGTTTTACAATGCTCTTAGTCATGGGAAAGTAGACTCAAATAGTTGAAATGACTGAGGTGGCGAGTATTCTTCGGTATTCTAAGCTATTTGGCAATATCAGAACATATCACACAATAGATTGGTTGTGAAGTAATCATTGGTTATCAAGTCTTTTAGGTTAGTGCTCTTCAAAAATCTATTTTTACACCTCTTAAGATTTCAACTCATTCAGTTCTGTTTCATTCATTTATTAGCAAACAATTTTACATACAAAAATCTATTTGCAAATATCCAGAAGAACATTAAATTGAGTAAATTTTTTGAACTGGGGCAACATTTAATTGTTTCCACTTCCGCTTTATATGAAAACAACAACACTTATCCACCGCAATTATTGATTTTGTACATTTTTGTTTATGTTTTTTGCGGGAAATTCTTGGGAAATTAAGTAACAAATGCCCCGACGCAATAAATGAAAAATTTCTGCTATGCAAAATAATACAAGAAAAAAATACAGAAACAAATAAATAAATCGAAAATTTGCGCAATTGTTTAGCGATAATTAAAGCGGTAGAAAGAAAACATAAACAAAGGAAATTTTGCAACAACCACACACAGAAATACATATACATATGAGTGTGTCGTAGACGTGCTTGCCAACTGGACGCTTTTTAAATTTCGCTAGCCATTGGTAAAGGCCACTGCCGCTGGTCCATTGTGGCGTCATCAAGTGGCATGCTGACCTGCGGCGTCGGCGACTTGCTTAGAGCAGGCTAAAGGCTGCCTGCTGCGTCAGTGTGCCGTCCATTGGTCGGTGGAAAATGTCTTCACATATACATATGTAGTATATGTGGGATTGGTGGCGTCATAATTGCGTGCCAACTGGTGGCGTGTTCTGCAATCATATACATAAACACAAGTAGACTGCATTAATGGCAAATTGTATGTGGTTTTGGCGGGCTAATGTGCTGTGCTGCCATTTAATGGTGCTGTGTTTTTTATTTTTGCTGGATCAATATTTTTGTGCTTATTTTAGAAATTGCTGCAATATTATTGTACTTTGCACATTTAACTTTGTTTGCATAAAATATTGGAAGTGATGTTGGTTTTTGAAAGTAGCAAAATTTTAAAAATTATTTTCAAATAAATTTCGAAAATTTTTTTTTATAATTTTCTAAACAAAGTTTTGGATGTAACGATGGTTTTTGAAAGTAGTGAAGTTTTAAAAATGATTTTCAAATAAATTTCGAAATGTTTTTTTCAATATTTTTTTTCATTTTCAATTCCTAGTTTCCGACTATGCCGCATTTATTACTGCCTTCTAAATCAAGGTGTAGAAGATGTTAGAAATTTTGTTCAAAATCGTAAATTTGATCGTTTCACTTCTTAAATGTTATCTCACTCTCTCTTGAGAAAATCGGAAAAGTAGCTGAAGATACTAATTAACATTTATCTAAGTGTTAAAGTAAACAGCTCCCCATTTGTGCTAGATCGAAACTGCTCATTGCTTATTCCAGCGGCAGAAAATATTCCGCAAATAGTTTGGCAGAAGGCGGCAGTGTTGACAGGCCATCAACAGATAACAATCCAGGTTCTTTCCTTTAGGTTAAATAGAGCCGATGGTCGTCTGAATATTCTTAATACGTTAAGGGCATCTCTGTTTGCTCTAGATCGAAAGGGATTATTGATTATTCAAGCGACAAAAAATTTTCGCAAATAATTTGGTTGAAAGTTGGCAGAGTTGAAAGCTTTTGATCAAGTAAAAAACCGCCCCAATGAAAATGGAACAACAGCCTGGGATGAGAAATCTCCGTTTTGAATAATCCGGGTTCGTTCCGGTTAAATATAGTAGAACCAACTATCATTAGAAATACACAATGCCCTAAGTACATACAGAAACCCTAAGGTCATGTGCCAGACCGGTTAGGAATACTTGCTTTTTACTCAAGCGGTCTTGAAAGCACTGTCAGATGGCTGTTGGCCTACTGCCAGGTCACAACCTACTGAGATCTCATATCGCATTACGTCACAGAATGTCCGGCTGGGCATAAGTAATAACGATGCAAGCAGAAAATACTGAGAAGTTGACATGAGAGAAATGATGGACCACCTTCTATGCCTGCGCTCAGCAATAAGAAGTACTCATCTTAAGTACCGAGCAACTTCGGAGTTCAAAACACCAGACGAAGTATCACCAACCTCCATTTAACATTACTAGGGACCAGTAGGACTATGTATGACGTGACAGCCGACCAGTATAACTTAAGATGACCTTAATGCTCAGAAAGCAATTAGCCATTAGCTGCTTCTTGACTTTCTCTCCCATAAATGGCAGTTTGTGAACCGGAGTTTTCAACTGAGATCCAAGAAATTTAGCAGCTTCTACGGAAAACTTCTAGTTACTTAAATTTTGGGTCGTTTCATCATTTGGGATTGTCGCAAGCTCGTGCACTTCGAACATGAGTTCTAGTCTAAAGCTGTTCTTAAGACCAAAGTTCACAACTTCTGTTTCATCACCCAAAAGTACTGAGTTCTCAAAAACAAAAAAATCTTAATGCAGACACTCCAATTTATTTGAAGCGTATACAATGATATCAATATTTAGGCTTACGCATAGACAAAACAATGACTCGCTGTCTTCAATTGGGGTCAACCAACCCAATAAAGTGCCAGACGACGAAAAATGCCATGATTTCTGTTTGTTTATCTGAAAAATGTACCGAATTTCGTTAACAGAAAAAGAAGAAGCAAATTGAGAACACTACCACTTGATTTGATGTTTTGCAATATCCAGCGATCCCATTTCATAATTGCTGTATCATCTGCAGGCGCACACACATTTACGTACATACAAGCATACAAACGCTGCCGCACCCGCTCTTAGCGCTGCCACTCCAAATTTCGGCTGCTGTTTACGCACATAACGCTGCTTCTTCTTCGTTTTGCTGTTTTCGGCATTGCGCTCAGTTGACCCAAAAATGTTTTCGTGCGTGCAATAACACGCACACACACACACACATACACATGCATTAGCACTCCCAACGGTCTTGCTTTGCTTGCGGCAATCTTCGGCGCTCACATGGGGACGCGATCAAAGCAAACAATCAATCGATCGATCGATCAGCGTACGCTGTTTTGGTAGAGAGCCGCGGAGCGGGGTGGTGCGGTACATAACGCATTTACTTTGTACACGCATTTACATTTTGCCAGAACATAAAATTTTACAATTACAACAACTGCGTTGCGTTGGCTGTTGTTATGACTTTTTGATGGAAAGCACTGCATTGTTGTTGCTTTTGCAACGGTTGAAGTGGCCGGCGCAAAAAATGTTTACATTTATGCAGGTCTGCGCATTTGTTTAGCGCTCAAGGAAATGCACAGGTGTTTAGGCGTATTCACACATACACCTACATTCGCATGCATACATACATAAGTGCCTACATACATATATACACTCATACATACATACTTTCATACATACCTACACTTAAATGCAAATATAAACAATTTAATGTGCAAACTTGGCGAAAACCTTAATATAGGCCATGGCCGGCAGTTTTGCTGTGTAAACAGTCGTTGAAATTAAGCCACCGCAGTAGGGTTGCACAAAGCCCGTACGAGACCAAAATGTGTATATAATGTTTTGTGTCTAACATATTTTACTCCTAGGGCTTATCTTCTAGTGCGGTGGGTGCTTTGATGTTAAGATCGGGAATTTACAAGCAAACTTCGAACGTCTCTCGAGCTCATGAGAAGTTTCACGCTGACCACTACACCTTTGCAGGCTTGTCATACCTAATGGGGGTGAAAGATCATCATAAAGATGCTAGATAAACAATTTTATTATGATCTTCGGAAATCGATACATAATCGAAGTTCTACTAAGTTCTAACACAGGCTCTAAGCAGCATGTTACAACTACCGGCAAACTTTGAGACCATGCCTTCTACCAACTTTCGCCATTTGTTTAATTTTGATGCACTGAATAAGGTCACACAATATTACCACGCAGTTTGTGAGACCCAGAAGTAAACGTAAGAGATCCTACAAAATATATTTATCAATGATCAGCATGACGAGCTGAGTCGTTTTCATTAAGTCCATACGTCTGTTTGTAAACACGAGTACAATTCCTCACTTTTTGAGCTATCGCCCTGAAATTTTGCACAAATTCATTTCTCTCCAAGCAGCTTCTCATATGTCGAATCCATCGAAATCGAAACTTTATAACATATAGCTGCCATACAAACTGAACGATCGGAATCAAGTCCTTGTATGGGAAGCTTTTTTATTTGAAAAGATATGTTGAAGAAATTTGGCACGTATTATTTTTCGAGGCACAAGTAACATATCCGAAGATATTTTCCAGATCGAACTACTATAGCGTATAGCTGACATATAAATTGAAGGTTCAAAATTAAATTCTTGTAAGAAAAAATATTTTATTAGACGAAGGTCAAAGGTTCTTGAAGGTATAGAAATTGGACACATATTATTTTTCGAGGCAGAGGTATCATCTCCGAACATATTTTCCAGATCGGAACACTATATCATATAGCTACCATATAAACTGACGGATCAAAATTATGTTCTTTGCTGGAAACTTCTTTATTTATCAACGGAATTTTAGCTTCGACGCAGCAAAGGTTCACGTTTTTGTTTATTTAAAAAAACATTAGACGTCTTCTAAGCGGTGGAGGTCATCAGTGACAAGTTTTATTGCGAAAACCGAAAGAGTTGTAAAGGCACTTTGAAATAGCTTGTCAACAAAGCGGACCACTTTGATTGGAACTAAGCAGGGGTACGGAAGATCATTTTTACCGCTATGAATATTTGAATAAACCCAGTTAGCATCTTTCGGATATAGAGGCGACTAAATAAGACGTCTAAACATTTTAGACATATTTTTTAAATATTTTTTTAGTTCATGTAGTTTTCTCTATTTATGTGGGTATTAAACAGTCCAAGCTCTATAAAAAGGTTAGAACCTATAGCGTAAAGTTCGCTCAGTGTCTTAAAAAGACTATAACTTAGTTCAAAACTTAAAGTTCATATAAAATATTCCAAATGTTTCCTACTGGATCTCTCCCAAAGTGTTGAAAGGACTATAAATTGGTCAAAAATTTAAAGCTCATGTAAAATATTCCAAATTTTTTACGGGATCTCTTTTAGAGTGTTAAAAAAGCCTATAAATTGGTAAAAAAAAAAATTTAAAATTTATGTAAAATATTCTAAACCTTTCCTACTGGGTCTCTCTCAGAGTGTTAAAAATTCAAATTCATGTAAAATATTTCAAATTTTTCCTACTGGATCTCTCTCAGAGTGTTGAAAATATTATAAATTGGTAAACAAATTTAAAACTCATGTAAAATATTCCAATTTTTCCCTACTGGATCAGCTTACATCAGCTAGTTGCGCTAATCCACCACATTTGCGTGCGCCATAATTGATTATAAAAATTTATTTCGCACAATAGTGTAGGCAAAATTAACAAACAGCTTGCAATTTGACAGCCTGTTTATCTAAGTGTGGCGACTGAAAGTGGAAAACCCTGAATTCAGCAACAATTCAAAGTCATGGTAGACACCTTCGCTAACAAAACCGACAACAAATGACCAGCAAAATCTTACCGGCGCGTTGCAACCGTAAGCGAGCGGGTGTGTCTATACGGCGTACACCTACAGGTCTGGCACTTGCGAAGTCAATTTAAAAAAAAAGTGACAAGAAATATATAATATGAAATATAGCTGCGCTAGCACCTACAAACCTGGTTACCCACTAAAAGCCGGTTAATCGAATTTAGTTGTGGGTATGTAGATTTCTTCTGTACCATACACATTAGCACAATTTTTCATGGCGCGCTATTCATTCAAGTGTTTCACTTTTTTTGTTTTTTGTTACTTGAAATGCAAAAATGCAGTAAATAAATTTATGTTGAAATAAAAACTAGTGCTTGCAACATAACTGATCACCGTGGTTGCCACTATTGACACAGGAACACAATTACTCTTGTCGCTTCGTTAGCGGGCAAGGTGAGGCGTTGATTGATGGTCGCACCGCTGTAATGTGACGGTCACCATAAAGTGCATTAAGCGGAATGCGGCAAAGGAAGGAAGGCATGTAATTTTAGCGAATGAAGCACTTATAGTCAATAGTTAAAAGTGAAGGAAATATAAGAATAAACAGAATTTTTGAGACAGAGCGGAAAGCTTGAAATTGTAGAAAAAAGTGGATGCAGGAAAATTATTTGCATTTGAGTCTCTTCTATTGCAACAGATGGCCCATCTGTTGAGTCCAATTTTCGGTGACTCGCTCCAACATTTCGACCGACCCAAAACGTGAAATTATCCACTCACCAAATTGTGCTCTCAATAAATTCATTAATTGATGCGATGTGTGGAAAGTGACGTTGTCTTGGTGAAACCAAATGTAGCCGAGATCACGTGCTTCCATATCAGGTATCAAATAGTCGGATATCATGGTGCGATAAGAGTCGCCATTCGACTGTTTCGTTATCACCGGCATCATTCTTGAAGAAATATGGACTGAAGATTCCACCGGCCCACAAAACACACCAAAGCGTTGTTTTATCTGGATTAAATGATGGATGGATGAGCTCTTGAATCTCCTTAGGTGCCTATTCGTCCCCAATGCGGCAATTTTTCTTGTTTAGATACCCTCTGAGCCAGAAATGGGCCTCATCGCTAAACCAAATTTGGCTCAGAACGTCGGATCTTCTTGGAACTTTTCCAGAGCCCTTGGAATGAATGTCGCTTGGGAAGGTCGAGTGTCTTCAGTTCTTGCATAAGCTGTATTTTGTACGCTTTCAATGTAAGATCTTGACGTAAAATGCGCCAAGTCGTTTGATGCCATATAAACTGAATGATCGGAATCAAGTTCTTGTATGGAAAACTTTTTAATTGTCTAGATATTGTCACGAAACTTGGTAAGGATAATTACTCAAAATAACGGTATAATCCCCAAAAACTTTTTTCCGATCTGATCACTATGGCATATAGCTGCCATACAAACTACCCGATAAAAACAAATTCTTTTTCGGAAATATTTTTGATTTGGCAAATTATCTTCATGAGATTTGATATATGTAGGTTGTTGTCCAAGAAAACTCTACCATCTTCGAAAATATTGTTCGGATTGGACAACTTCAGCTTATAGCTGTCATACAAACTGCACGATCAAGATCAAGATAAAAATCTTTTTATACCCTTTTGTGTCGTAAATTCAACTGTGAAAGGTTCTTTAGCTGCGGTACAGCCGAAGTTAACAATTTTTTTGTTGTTTTTTATACAAATCAATCACTTTTCATCTTGGAAAAATGTCAGTAAAATTTATTTTCAAATGTATTTTAAGTGATTTCACTCATAAATTAAATTATTTCGTCTTCAAAGACACCTGTATACATCTCTCTTCACCTATACTCACTTAAAACGAAAAATATATTTATTACATTTAATGTGCGAACATATTCGACATAAATCACCTTAAATCAGCTAATTAAAAGACACACTATTAATACTGTCAATTTGCGTTTAAGTAAGCAACAACAACGACGACGCAAAAGCGGAACACACAAAAATATAAGCAGAAACACAAAACAGAAATTTGCTACAAAATTATTTTTGTTGATCATGATATTGTGACGTCAATGCTGCAGATGTGCTGATACACCTACATACATATTTAGTAGCAGAGAAAACACCAAAGTATTTAAGGTAATAAAGAAAACAACACTAGAAGCTGACATAAACAAAATTCACACACAATTTCTTGCTTTGAACGGCACATATAACGGCAACGCTAACAACAAATTTCGATAAACGAAAAAAGTGCAGAAGAAGCTTCTAATTCTCAGTGCCAAACGCGTGGGAACGCCCACACGCAAAGCCGTATAATTAGTTATCTAATGGATCAGCATGATATTTAAGTAGCAAAACATTGGCTAATACACATTTTAGCCGCTAAATAAATAGTGTTGTTTTTCTCGAAAATTTTCAATTATTTTCCTAAAGTCGATTAGTCACATAATTGTGCGATTACTTAGCGAACTGCTCACTTAATTTTTATTTTTTTGTTGTTACTCATTTGCTCACGTCGCTCACTTTGTTGGTTATGAAAACAGAAGGAATTTTTTTCTTTACATTTTTTTTACTACTCATTTTTTATTTAAATTTGTTTATATCCCATTTTTCTATATTTTTTATTTTTTTAATTTATTTTTTAAATTTTTTTATTTTTTTATTTTAAATTTTTTATATATTTTTTAAATTTGTTTATATTTTTTTAAATTTTTTTAACTTTTTATTTAAGATTGTTGATATCTTTACTTTTTTTATTTTTATCTACTTTTAACTTTCACTCGCAGCTAATTACTGAACTTTTCAAAAACAAAATTCCAAACGCAATTCATGTTTATTTTTACTGAGTGCTGAGTTTAAGGCTGGGTGCACACTCTACGAGTTTAAGGTTCCCACAAAAATTAGTATATGTTTTACTCCACCAGAGATACTTGTATATACTATATTCCACTATATACATATACTATATACTATATTCTAATAAGCCTCATGGAGCAATACTATTAAGAAAATATTAGCAAGAAAATGTGCTTAAGTTTGCAAATATTATGTAAGGCTGAGTCCAGTAGCTCAAAGTGCCTACCATAAGTCGTATATCTGAAAAGTGTGCTTTAAAGGCAATAATTTGTTTGTCTCCAACAATGAAATACGCTACATTTTACACTCACAATTTTAACATAAAATTTTGGTGATCTACATCCGACCCTAAGGTGACCTTACAGTGCAATATTTTTAAGAAATAGTACCTGAAAGTTACAGTACAGTTATTGCTATCAAATCATACTTTCTTCTCATTATTTTAGCAGAAAACACGCTATAGTCTACACCCAGCCTCACAGCGAAATAGTATCAGGAAAATGTGTTCAAATTTGTAAATATTATATAAGGCTGAGTGCACTCTAGTAGTTCAAAGTACCTACAATAAGTCGTATATCTGAAAAGTGTGCTTTAAAGGCAATAGTTTAAATCCACCAAAGAAATGCACTATATTTTATACCTAGAATTCGATCAAAAAATCTCCATGTAGTACATATGTATCTCTGGCCTCACACTGCAATATTAGCAAGAAAAAGCACCTGAAAGTAACACTTTACATATCGCTACAAAAAAAAATATATTAAATTTTTTGCACAAATTTTCCACAAAAATAAATTCCATAGTATGTACCCAACCTTAAAGCGCACACAATTATTTCCTGCTAATAATCAACATTTGCCAAGAAATATTTTAATACACTAATACGATTAATTTTCCTGCTTAACGCGCGCAAAATAAAATTATTAATATTTTTTTTGTCTAATTTTGAGCTTTCAAAACCAAAAACCAAGCGTATTGAGCTAATTTCTTCATTATGCATGTGTTTATCTGATTTATGCGTTTCAATTGTAGGCATGCCAAGGTCATTATTAATGGTTTGGCGGGGTTAGTGTGAAGGCTGGAAAATACAAGGAGGTGTTTGGAGCTTAATTTTTCGACACTAAAGAGGAAAATTATGTTAATCGAGTTAGAGGTGCGCACAGACGCATGCAATATGGTCGTGTTGTCGAGTAAATTATAAATATGAAAAACAATAAAATATAGATTTTGTTGTGTTTCGAGTGACTTTGATAAGTTCATGAGCGGTTTTTCATAAACCGAAAAAAAGCTGAAAATATAACGGCATACTAAGTTTGCCGCTGGAATGTGTTGATTGCGTGATTTTTGGCCGTCGCGCGGAACCAGCTGCTTTTTGTCAGGCGAAGGTGAAATTAGAAAACCGGCGACGGTGAAAAGTAGCGAGCGTATTTTTTTATAACTGAGGGGGGAAATGGTAATATAAACACATATTTGATTGAAGAGAAGCAAAAAAATAATAGTATGATATTGAATTAAGATTTGTTCTAGGCAATTTATTTTTTTGTTGTGAAAATAGTTTAGAAATTAGATGAAATTATCTGTATACAAACATGTTATGAAAAAAGGTCATCAAAATAAGTTCAAAACCGTTTTCTGTATTTTTCGTTCTTCAGTTGAAAACCATTTTCGAAACATATGAACTTTGAGTGGATAAATACCATTAACGAATGTTTAAGTCAATTGAAATAATTGAGAAAGTCAGCATATGATATTTTCTCAAAAATTTTTCTCTGGTTGGTTAAACAAATCAAGATTGAAGTTTACAGTTTAATCACGATGCAAACTCTAAACTTTTTTGAATATATGATAGTGAAGCTTTCGTGCTCAGATCGACATAAATTTATTAGCGAAGAACTATTTTGAAAATTTTTTGAACTAAGCATTTCAATAATCTAAATTTTTTGAATTCCAAAAATCTCAGTTTTGACTTTAAAAAATCTAGAATTTTTTTTTTGAATTTTTAATTTCGAAAATCAAGATTTTTAACGTCAAAACATAGATTTTTGAAATTCAAAAAATCTAAATTTTTGAAAACAAAACAGTTTTAGAAGCATAGAGTATATAGAAAAGCAGAAACCGATCTTTTGAGAGCCATCATTACGTATCAGAATTTTATGATATTGAAATAAGCAAATTACTTGTTTATGGAACCCAAAAGAGTTCAAGCTATTGGGTTTGGGATAAATATTTCTAAATGATTTCAAAAACGGATTTTTCGCCCGAATAGTTTCAAAACATATTGTTTTCGAAACATGTTTGCCATTTTCGAAGGTTATGATGAGTAGAAAAACAACAAGATGGCCATTTTGAAGTCTATGAATGAGTACACATACGAAACTTAAAATATAGCGAAAAGCTAGGTTACTCTTTTTTGAATCAAAAAAATTTCGAAATTTGGAGATTATGTACGAGATGAAGACAAAAAGGACCAAGATATGTAAATATCTATCAATAAAATATTTTAATATAATTTAAAAACGGATTTTTTGAAAGGATATTTTCAAAAAAATATTGTTTTCGAAACTCCAATATTGGTTTTGAAATGTTATTGTAATTTTCGAAGCATAGGATGCAGAGATAAACAACAGTTAGACCTTTTTGAAGCCTGTCAGCAAATATGTGAAGCAAAAAATATTGAAATAACCAAGGTAATTTCTTACTGAACCCAAAATTCAGTTTTTGAGGTTATATACGAAATTAAGTGAATTTGTGTAAAGCTTTACAAATATCTAGCGATAAAATATTTTTATGTGATTTCAAAAATCATTTCTACCGCCTGGATATTTTAAAAAATTTTGTTTTCGAAACTCAAATAATGGTTTTGAAACATCATTGACCATTTAGCAGCTTCTGATGCAAAGATAAACAACAAGCTGGGCTTTCTGGAGCCAATTCGTATGCATGCGAGGCAAAAAATATTGTATTAAGCTAAGTAATTTTTGACTGAACCCAAAAAATTGAGATTTTGAGGCTATTGCACGAAATTAAGTCAATTTGGGTAAAACTTTACAAATATCCATCGATGAAATATTTTCATATAATTAGAAAAACTAGTTGTATCGCCTGTATATTTTCAAAAACTATTATTTTCGAAACTCAAATATTGTTTTTGACACGCTATTGGCGTTTTTGAAGCTTATAATAAGTAAATAAATATTAGGACAGACTTTTTAAACTCAATAAGTTAGCAGAAGTTTGAAATTTACTATATTTTTGTTTACTAAAACCAGATATGCTCAACGTATTAAGGTTATGTGCAATATGAATAAGTTTTTTTCAAATATACATACATATATGTGACAATATTTGAAAAAATTTGCAACTCCGATTCCAGATCTCCAGTAAAAATGCTACAAGAAACTATTTTCATCAGCTTATTGGTATCATTTCAAGAAAAATTTTACATAGGATATAGTCTCTTTGTGCATAATTAACGAGCAACCACTCTCTAGCGACCCACATATTAAAACCAACTGCCATATTAATGCATTCGAGAATTTTTAATCAAAAAAAAAAAAATATTTCAGCTATAATAAAAAGTTTCAGTAATAACAATTTTCAAAATTCATAAATTACAATTTCAAAAAAGTTCTTTATCATCCATAATTGCCTGAAGCTATTTTGCATTTTATTTTATATGCATTTACAAGTATAATTATCGCGTTACACCTTTGTTGTGATAAATGTGTCTGCGTATGCAACACAAATCATTGCAGCAAAAAATGTTGCCAACATTAATTTAGCAAGATTTGACATTTATATGCAAATTAATGGGCGAAATTAGCGCAATTATGGCATACAAAGTATATAGGCGTAAGGTGATATTTATGTATGTATACTCGTATATGTATATATACATATGTGTACAGATAATCATCTATGAGTGAAGACGCATAAAATTAGACAATATGTATTAACAGATGTACAATGGAAATGTGGCATATATTTGTTTATAAATACAACATTCATATGAATGCAAAAATACCCGTTACAACTATGCTAACGAATATTCTTTACAGATGACATCCACTTTTGGTAGTATTCCAGACTGCATTAAGTCCAACCTACTCACTTACTCGCTTAACTTCGTCGAGTTATCTCATATACCTACTACTATGAGCAAAATATAGTAAGACTTTGTTCATAATTTTAATATTCTTAATTTATTCTTCAAAGTCTATGTCGATCACCTCAAAGTAACCCTCCATCGCCCCAATATACTTGTGCCAACGATTTTTCAATTTCAGTCAATTTTCGGAATAGCCCTCAATGTGCGTAGCGATTCACGTTTAATGTCTTCAATTGACTCAAAACGGTTTCACACTCAACTAAATCAGGGAAATAAATACGGTGTTGCGGCATAATACTTGTTAAAAATTTGGCGAAAAACTTACGGAGAATCAATGCAGTGGGCGACGATGCATCATCGTGGAGCAAAAACCAAGAATTGTCGGCCCAGAAAAAAAATACTTCGACGAATGAGTTTTCGCGCGAAATTTAAATTAAAAAGTCTTACTATTTTTTGCCCACAGTAGTAAGTTTATTCAGTTAGGAGTAGGTTGGAAAATATATAGAGCAATTACGTCAATTATTGGTCACTTTATGTTAATCGGATCTTACTCAACAAATTTCATTCAAATACGAAATATTATATTTTATGAATTAAAAGTAATCTGAAGTGCGGAAATTATGATTTGCGGTATTTTTCGGTATTCAGTATTCACTCATTACAGTTGGAAATATATAGTCCGATGTTGTATATATTTAACATCAAGTTATAGGTAAAAATAGGCCACATTGCTTCAATTGTTTCAACATAATTCATAATTTTATTAAATTTAATTTTAAATAAAATCTTTGTCAAAAGCTTTTTTGCCGAAATTTCCAAAAACCAAAGTAAACCACATTTGATTTAAATGCTGTTACAGTTCATGTCTAATGACCCATAAAAACAACAAATTCTGCGAAAGCACATTGAACAAGCAGTAGTTAATATTTTAATGGGTTTTTATTTGTGGTTGGAATATTTGAATGCAAATCAAATGGAAAAATATATTTAGAGTGGTATAACTCTTTTTAATTTTTTTTGACAAGCATATGTTTCAAATGCGCAATTTATGCAAATAAAGTGCAAAAATGTTAAAAACAAAATTTATAAGAAAAAAGTGTGGTCACCAAATGGCATATTTGCAGTTTTATGGCTTTTTACTTTCAAATGTATAATTTAATTGTTTTTTGTGCTGACTATTATGCACACATAAACAGAGACACAATTAAAATTTTTAGAGAATTTGAAAAGTTGAAAATTTTGCAACATTATTCATAAATATTTTTTATGTTAATATTTTTGAATTTTTTAAAATCTTGATTTAACTTTTTTAAAATTTAAAAAAAAAATTTTAAGTTATTTTATACTATTTTAATTTCCAATTTTTTTCTTATTTTGAAACTTTCATCATTGAAATTTTTTATATTACTATTTTTTTATACTTTAAAAATTTTGTTTTAAATATTTTTAACAATTTTTTTTAAGCAAATTTCAAATTTTTTAAGTTCTTTTTACATATTTTTTTTTATTTTAATAATTGTTTTTAATTTTACTTAATCTTTTTTTAAATTTTTTTCTTATTTTGAAACTTTTATCATTGAAACTTTTTATATTATTTCTTTTTTATATTTTTAAAATTTTGTTTTAAATATTTCTAATATTTTTTTTTTAAATAAATTTAAGTTTTTGTGTTTTTTTTTTAATTTTAATAATTTATTTTAATTTTACTTGATTTCTTTTTAATTTTCTTTCTTATTTTGAAACTTTTATCATTGAAATTATTTATATAATTATTTTTTTGCATTTTTAAAATACTGTTTTAAATATTTTTAATAATTTTTTTAACGAAACAAAATTTTTAAGTTATTTTTATATATTTAAAAATTTAATTTTGTTAAAAATTTAATTTTCCCTGTGTCTTTTAATTTTTAATTTCTTTTCTTATTTTAATTTTTTTTTTAATTTGAACAGGTTTTTAAATTATTATTAATATTTACAAATTTTGAAACCAATAAAATTCGTGCGGAAATATTAAAGTTTTCAGTTCTTTTAGGAAAATTAAGTCTCACAAATTTTCCCAATGTTTGTTTTCAAAATACAAAAAATTAATTTATCCACAAATCAATTTTTATGATATATTTGATTTAATTTTCTAAATTTTAATAAATTTTAGGTTAATTTTTGTTAATAATTTTTTTTAAATTATTTTTAACTTTTCAATTAAGCTTCCATAATTCCTCGTCAATATATTTATACATTATTTTTTGTTTTATTTTTAAAAATCATATTTCCCTTAATATTTAGAGTGTTTTTTCTTAATTTCTTTAAACTAAATATATTATAAATAATAAATATATTTTTTTCTTTCCAAATTAAAATTTTGGAAAGAATAAAATTATTTTTATTCAACTTCAAAAATTTTGTTAATCTTTCAAAATTCAAGCTTTCGAACGAATAAATTCTAGCAGAAATTTCAAAAAATTTTATTTGTTTTAGCAAATTTAAATCCCGTAACTTTTCCCAATTCTCTTTTTCTCAAAATACAAAAACTAATAAATTAAGCTCAGATCAAATTTTTATATATTATCTAAGCCCAGAAATTTTGAAAAATTTTTTATTAAAAATTTTCATGCTAATTTTTCATATTTTAATAATTTTATAAAATATATATATTTCTTTAATTATTTAAGTTTATTTAAATTTTTTCAGTTAATTTTTTAAATATTTTGATAATTAAGTGCTTTTCTGCTTAATTTTTCTTTAACTATATATATATTTTTTTTAATGTTTACAAATTTATTTTTAGTTTCTTATATTTTGTTTATTTTTGCTAATTTTTTTATTTCTTATTTTTTATTAACTTTTTTAATTATTTTAATTTTTTTAACTATTTTTTTGTTTTTTTATATTCAATTTTTAATTTCATTTTTATTTATTAATATTTTTAATCTTTTCAAGTGCAAATTTTGAAACCAACAAAACTCTAGCGGAAATTTTAAAAAATTTACTCTTTTTGGAAAATCAAATTCAAAATTTTTCCAAGATACAAACAAAATTATGCTCAAAACAAATTTTTAAAAAATTAGAAAACGCAAAAAATTTGAAATTTCTTCATTGAAATTTTGTATTCTGATTCTCTCATTTTTTAATCTTTTAAATTTAGTAATTTTTTTATATTATAAAAATTATTATTTTTATGTTACGTGCGTTTTTTTAAATTTCTTTAAAATATTTCAAAATTAATCTTCATTAAAATTTTGCATTCTATATATTTTTTTCTTAATTCTCTAATTTTTTGAATCTTTTTAATTTTAATAATTTTTTGGTACAAATTTTTTTTAATTTCATGCTATTTTTTAAGTTATTTTATAATTATTTTAATTTTTTAAACTTTGCATATTTTTTTAAATTTATTTATTACGTTTAACTTTTAAAAAATTAAAAAAAAAAAATCAACTGCCTTTAGAAGAATTACATATGTATGTTCCCATAATTCTCGCCAATCTTTTTTTCCTCCAAAATACAAAAAAATAAAAAGCAAATTATACTATTTCTTATACAAAAACAAAAAATCACATCAAAATGATTTAATCGAGCTGTGCGCTCTCAATTTAAATGACATTTAACCAAAATGTAAACAAACCATAACCTTGAACCGTTTGCCAATAACTCCATTAAGGCAGCAACGAGTTCCGAACACAAGCGACTGCACAGCATGAATAATATATGAGCCCAATGAGCGCTTTTGTATTTGTGCGCGCGCGCGCACGCCGACTGCTCAATAAATAATTCAAACTCACCTAAAATGCATAATAAAGCATAAACTACTCCATACCATGGAAAGTGAATTGTGTTAAGGGGCGAAAAATTAAAAATGCCAAACGCATATAAACTTATGTTAATTGGTGACAGAAGTGGACTTACCGCTTAGCCAAAGCGGTTATATGTACATATATACCCGATAAATGTTTAAACCGGGAGTGACGGCAGTAAAAACGGAGAAGTGAGTCAACGCGCAGAACCATATAAGCTGTTGGGTACAGGGTGTGTGGCGAAGGTACAATAAATGTTTTTTTATATGAAACTGAACTGAGGCTAAGGCTCAATATGCCACTCGATTTTTGGTTTCGCCGAAGTTTGGAAGAACTAATATTTTATACTTATACGACTCCACAGATCATTTTGTTATTTTAGGCGCTGAACTGAGACCTCATAGCTAAATTGTGGTCAGTACCTTATGAGAATGACTGGTAGCTGCTAATATTGAATCTAGTGATCATTATATGAGAATAATTTCAACCAACTTCCTTTGGATTTTTGGTTTCATCGAAGTTAATCAGGGTAGAAGTTTTATAAAACCATTTTAATAACTTATAATCGACTTGCCATTGAATCAGATAATTTTGTTAACAAAGATCTATTTTTGATTATAGGTCTTCATTTTCGTAATAACTACTTAGTTTGTCAATAAAGGTGGGTGCAATGTCAGCGACTTTTTTTGAAAAATAAACAACTTAGTGTCAACATTGAAAAAGAAAGGTTCAACAAGATATATTTTTGATATATGTCAAACCATCCGACAATGTTTGCTGAGGTAAGCAGACTTGTCAATAGTATACATTATAGCTTAAATTTTCGACCCTCTCAGCTTAAGCTACATAATAGTGGCATTAACCAACATAGATGGAATAAAAATCCGAACTCTATATAATGATTCCCACAAAAATTGATGATATATCCACAAACCTTTCAATAACAAAACACTAGAGAATCGAATTCTCTCGGAAATTGGTAGCAAAAGCTCTTTCTATATATACACGAACTAGTCCCTCAGTTTTTGAGATGTCACACTAAAAATTAGCACACGTTCATTTCTTTTCAAGAAGCTGCTCATATGTCGAAGCCGTCGAAATCAAACCTCTATAGCATATAGCTGCCATACAAACTGAACGATTGGAATCAAGTCTATGTATGGAAAACTTTCTTAGTTGACGAGCTATCTTCATGAAATTTGGCATATATTATTGCCTAAAGCAATAGTACAACTACCGAAGAAATATTTCAGATCGAACCACTATAACATATAGTTGGTACTATCGGCATCAAATCCATGTATGGGAAACTTTTTTATTTGACAAGCTATCTTCATGAAATTTGGCACGGATTATAGTCTATAGCTATGGTACAACTACCAAAGAAATAGTTTAGTTAAGATCACTATAGCATATAGCTGCCATGCAAACTGCATGCGAAATCCAGACCTTGTAAGGAAACTTTTTTGTATTTGAATTGAATGTTCGGTATTTCTTAAATAAAATGCCTTTTCAAAACAAAAAGAAATTAAAAAATCCAAAAACGCATTTGTTCTGACCGGTAAGTGTTTATAGTCCCTTGAGAGCACCCAGTGTAAGTCAAACGAGTCGCTCTGTTCTAGTAGGTCACGTTTCACTTTTACTGTCACATAAGTTAAGAAATATTTTTTCATATGCCAACTGAGCTGTCAGTGTCCAATTATACACTAAAAGCTGCAATATTTTCCAGGAAAGTGATTTGATACTATTTAAATAAAATTCTGCACAGGGTGTTAGATAAATATGGTTGACAGCTACCTGTATACTAATAAGCATTTCCTTGTAACTAATATCAATAAATATTATTTATGACAGCTGTCAGACAGACTTGTCAAAGTTATAGTGCTTGACAACACCCACACCAAATACGGTGCACCCTGTATGCAATATGCATATTTAAGCGCGCAAAAAATTAAATAACAATCAAATTCATAAGTGGTACGACAGGCTATGAATCAGTTATGAAATCTATATATTATATGTACATTGAAAGTGTTTGGCTGTTTGATGAAGTAGCGCAACTAATCAAATGGCCAGTAAGCGTTAGTTAGCCGGGCTTCATTGAAATAACAGCCATTACTATGTATTTTTTTTTTTTTTTCAAATTTGAAACTTAAAAAAATTTTTTTTTATGTTTTCTTTGCCATTTTTGTTTTTAAGGTTCTTTTTTAGTTTTTTAACGTTTTTGCAATTTTCATTTTTTTTTTCATTTATCTTGACTCGTTTTGTTGTCAAACAATTATCGTCGTTAAAATTGCATACATTTAAAATTTTATTAACTCATTTATTAAAGCCTTTACTACTGTCAATATTGATTAGATACAAAGCTGGAAACCGCAAAAAAATCAAAAAAAAAAAAAACTCAAAAACGACAGCACTCACACAAAATAGTCATAAATAATAGTCTGGCAGCGCATAAAAATATCAGCGGTTTTGTTTTGGTCACACAAAAGGCCAAAGCAACCGGTTGTGGTGTGCTTGTGTATGCAAACATTTTTGCTGTAGTGTACCAAAAAATCAAAAAAAAAAATAATATTAAATCCCATAAAAAATATAATCGAATAAATAATGAGGCGTAAAATCAATTTTGCACCATTAAACTAACGGCACACGTTTTGATTGCTATGCATGGCAGCCACTTTTTCTTGTTATTTTTTTCATTCGTATCTTTTTTTAACACTAGTTTATGGCTTTCCAGTATTTTTAGACATCATTGAGTCATAAATGCTGCCACTACAAAGACTTGTCTGCTTTTCAATCGTCTGCTGTCTTGTTGTCGTTGCGCATGCGCCGCGTTGTCGTTCCGCACTGCTTCACAGCGCTGCGCCATTCATGCGTAGCGTGCCCATTTTTGGCTGTCAATACTCCAACACGGTTGTCAACAAATCGTTAAGCTCCAAATTTCCATGCAAATTTGTTGGTGCAGTTTAAAGCTTTTGCGCTCTCGCTGGCGTTGACTTAATAATGACACAAGTTTCAAGCGGCCAAGTGACATGCGCGCTGGCAGGCCGACAGGCAGCTTGGCTGCTGTGTGGAGCTTTGTACGGTGCATTGTCTGCTGCAATTCGTATATGTTTGTTATTGTTGTTGTTTTTGGTGTCACTATCATTTTGATTTTGGCATAAGCGTTGTGTATAGTCGCCGCGCTTTTTATTGATTTTTAACGAAATTTTATATTTTTCATGATTTGTTGGACTTCGTTAGCATTTTTAATGATTATTAAATATGAATTTATATTTTCTCATATCCCTTTAATTTATTTGTTTATATCCTTAACACGGTATATTAAGTTTGCCACGAAGTTTGTAACACCAAATGGAAAATATAAATGAACAGTATGACGAGCTGAGTCGATTTAGCCAGGTCCGTCTGTCTGTTCATTCGTTTGTCTGTAAATATATGAGCTATTCTTCAAATTTTTGAGATATCGCGCTGAAATTTTGCTGCTTTCAATTTGTCGGAAACGCCAATAGCTGCGTTGGCTGCGAGTCAGAGCACTCTGGAATCCTCAGACACTTTGATTTCATTCCAAAATATTACTAGAACCCGGAGTCTAACCTTCGCTGTCGCTCGCGGAATGCATGGAATCGCTGGAGAAGTATGGCGGTGAGCTATTTTTATTATGAAACAGAATTTCCGTGGAACGTTGCTGGAGGAGTACACTGCCGGGAACTTTCCATCGGCTCCAGTTTTAGACTTTCTTGACACAAATCTAACGCTCCAGAGCGCAGCCTCCCTCAGAGTGGTGACTATCCACTCCGAAAGTAGAGGAGCTATATTAGCCTTGAGCTCGTGAAAGGATACTTAGACTCTTTACTTCTAGCATCGGGTTACCATATAATTAGACTGGTTTGGAGGCCTGTACACAGCACCAAAAAAACAATGACAACCACACAACAGTATTGCAGGTAACTGCAAGGCTGGTGGTTCTGCTGAGATACGTACTTCAATCTCAATAAATACGAAAAATGAAAAATGAACGGGTAGGAGGTCCGTTGGCTTCTTTTGCTTCACTACTGGAGTGTTGGAACTTCGACCAGCTCAGTAAGCTGCTCAAGTAAGTTGCTCAAGAACCAACAGCTGTGCAGTCGGAAGGTCCTTCTGACCTGTTGTAAATCGAAAAAGCTCTGGTAAACACTTCGTTCTCAGAAAAGTCCACCTTTCCATGGTTGTAAGAACATTTTGCTAGATTCATCTGCCGAATCCGCTGTTTGAAAGAAGATGAAACAGAACCAACTCAACACTTTCGCTTCTAGAAAAAAACAAATCGGAGGAAGTCATACTTTTAGTTTGACAACCAGGTGAAATACCAGCCAAAAGCCATATATTTGGCCTAACTACTATTATATTAAACAGCATTATTTCTTCACATATTCACAGATCAAGGAAAAGTACAAAAAATTAATGTAGAGTAGACCCTAAATGCCGTTATTATTCTCAAATGTAGTCTGTCAGTCTAGCTTTGTACAATAATAATATCAAAAACGTCAAGTGTATAAAAAACAAAATCCACAAACCAACAGATGTTTTAACATTGACACTGTCACTGGAATGTTGGAATTTCCAGCGTGTTTTTGTCATGACGCTTGTCACTTGTATAGTCAATATTTGATAAAGCTGTGGTGGCAAGTCGCACGACAAAGCAATTAAATAATGTCAGTTAATAGTTTAGAATGTTACGGCTGGTGGATAAAAGGTACATAAATAATTTTTCAAGGTAAAAATGGTTTGGAATGCGTATGGAAAATATAAACACGGATGGAGAATTGAAAAATTAAAAAAATATTTTTATTTGCTTTCAAACATTTTTTACTGCATAGCTTTGAAGTAATTGAGCTGGCTATGAGTGAGTTCAAGGGCTCTCGACATGCCACTTAACTGCTTACTAAGAGTGAACTGGGCTATAGTAGGAGATTAAAATAAAGGTACAAGGAGCCAGAGAAGAGAACGATAGGGAACGAACGGGAGTGGGCGTAAAAAAGAGATAGAGAACAAAAGAGAGAGAGTGTTAATCTAAATTAGTTGATATCGGCTTTATATCGTTCTCGGTCAGTCTGTTTTGTTTTACGCCAATTGTTTGTTCGATTCACCAGTCACTTTTATTTTACAAATATGAAAGAAAAAAGTTTATTTTATAAAAAGTTCAGGTCAATCAGCCCTAAATCCGCTTAAAAATAACTAGCATAGTTAAATTTTATTAATTAAATATTCATTAATATTAATATTAATAGTTTTGCATATTTCTGACTCCCCACCTAACTACATTCACTTGCTTTTATTATTTGCACAATGAAAATCAGATCAAAACTATTTTAACTGTTAATTAGTATGCAAACAATATATGAAACTATAATAATATAATCTACACCGTTAACGCCACATATTGCGGGCTAAGCGAGTTTTGTTAATAAATTGTTTCAAAACTATTTATAATTAAGTGTGCAATCAACAGCGTATGTAAATCAGCAATAATAACACACAATTTTTCACTTTGTTGCAAATTTGCATACCAACAAGCACATAAATGTATGTATGTTTTTGGAGAAAAGGTTAATTTATGAGTTTATTCGTGAAACGAAAAAAAATCAGTTAGAAAGTATTTTTTTAGTTTGGAATTTAGAATTTTTATTTTGTGTGAAACAGTAGGGATTATTAACTCAGTGAAAATTACATTTTGAGATTATTTTTCTCAATAACGTACATTTTTTTAATGCTGGAAATATTATGTTGTAATATGCATAAAACGGAATGTTCTCCTCCATCCGGACAACATGACCTAGCCTTGATTCACTGAACTATATCAATGTCGGCGTATATTTCGTACAGCTCATCGTTCCATCGACCGCGTTATTCGCCATTGCCAATGCGCAAAGGACCATAAATCTTCCGCAAAACATTTCTATTGAAGACTCTTAACACTGACTCGTCAGATGTCGTCATTGTCCACTCCTACGCATCATATAGCAGGACGGAAATAATTAAGGACTTGTAGATTTTAGACTTTGTTCGTTGAGAGAAGGCTTTGCTTTTCAATTTGCTAGTCAGTTCAAAGTAGCATCTGTTGGCAAGAGTGATTCTGCGTTGGATTTCGAGGCTGACGTTGTAGTTGGTGTTAAAGCTGGTTCCAAGGTAGGCAAAATTATCAACGACTTCAAAATAATTGCTGTCAATAGTGACATGTGAGCCGAATCGCGACTGCGATGACTGTTTGTTTGAAGACAGGAGATATTTTGTCTTGTCCTCGTTTACTACCATACTCATTTGCTTCGCTTCTTTGTCTAGAGAAAGCAGAACTAATATCGCGGTTGTTATGACCAATGATGTCGATGTCATCGGCGCACGTCAGCAGCTGTACAAGCTTATAGAAGATTGTACCTTCCCTATTTAGCTCTGCAGCTCGTATTATTTTCTTCAGCATTAGGTTGAAGAAGTCGCACGGTAAAGAGTCGCCTTATCTAAAACCTCGCTTGGCTCGGAGAGGCTTTTGATCTCGACGGAGCTTTTTGTGTTGCTTATCCTAAGTTTACATATTAGCTTTGCGCAGATTATGGGATCTCCATTTTTTTTTTTTAAGGATTGGGGAGAAAGCACGCTTAAAAATCGACAATCGTTGGGCTTGTGTTCGTCCGACCATATTTTACAAAGAAGCTGATACACGCATCCTGTCAGTTCTTTGCCGCCGTGTTTGAAAATTTCGGCCGTGAATTCATCAATTGTTATTCGAACTTCATCCGAGACTGTTGTTTCTTTTTTATTGAGTAGAGTAAAATTTTATATCGTGCGCTGCGTCCAATAACACTACTCAACAAATCTGAAGTAAAATATTGCGACTGATGTGCTAAGAGGTCCAACAAGACGGCGCTTTACCTCGCGTCATGAGTCTGTGACATGGCCTGCAAGCACAGCACTGGAATATTTTGTGTGGAGTTATATGAAGTCGCTTGTATACGCAGATAAGCCAGAGACTGTTGACGCCTTGGAAGCGCATATTCCATGCGTCATTGCTCACATATCGACATACGATCGCTATTGCTGAAAACGTGGTCGAAAATTGGACCTAACGGCTGGAATTTATACGAGTCCGCCGAGGCGGTCACTTGCCCGAAATCATTTTTAAAAATGAAGGCAAAGCTTTATATTTATAATAAAGCCTTATTCTTGGTCATAACATTAAATTAAATGCATTTTATAGCTTCTAGAAATCCATATGTCTAAAAAATAGCCGGTCGTTACAATGATTAGAACAAATCATATAGTAGAACTTAAGAGTAAAAAACTTTTACGGTATGAAAATCCAATCAGAAGTAATTATAGCATTCCTCAAGTCAGTTTCAGGTTTGTCTATATCAATAAAACAGCAACGAAAAGAACCTTTGAGAGATGCTACGGAATGAATCGAACGCACAACTGGCATAAAACCAATAGACTGGTATAAGCAAACAAAGAGCCAACTACAAACTACATTGTATTGGTTTCATCTGAAGAACTTTGTTATTACTTTCAAACATAAATTTATTGATCAATTTGCTCAAATATGACGAGCCGCGGAGTGTTGAGTACAGGTCGAGTAATATTTTCTTTATTTTTCTTTTTGTCAAAAAAGGAACATTCACAACTCCCACCATCTTCATGTGATCCCCCTACATTTTTTTGTCAACTCTACAAGTATGTGTTTATGGTAGATATTTATGTGTGTTTATGTGCCGCCATCATTTTTCGCCCTACGTAATTGTTTCTTAAGCCAGTGCAATGACCGCAATATCTGCTGCAGGCAATCGACCACAACCGTTGAGTGTCAGCAGGCGTTGACAAAACAGCAGCCAACAGCTTTAATGACAAAAATTCCGCAGACTTTAACGAATGAAAGAAAAAGTTAAGGCCCAAAGACAGCGGGCGGCCACAAAGTAGGTAAATAGCCGCACAAATTGTAGCTATCGTAGCCAGCAAAAACAAAAAAAGAAATGTCAATAAAAAATATAATAATAATAATAATGGAAGTGTTGACAATTCTATGAAATTCTTGTGTCAACGCAGCGGGCGAGTGGCTATAAATGGGTATATGGACTAAAAGCGTATATGAAAATAAAAGAATAAAAAGCGTAAAGTAAATACAAATATGTCGAATATGACTGAAATAAACGCGAATATTTATATGTGATTATTGTAGCTTTATTTAAGTATGTGTGTGGAACGAATAGTGTTGACAGACGCGAGTGCATTGCACTTGTGAATTTTTTCAGAAGACAGATTTTAAACTCATTTTGTGGAAAATTGTTTAAAGGCAATAAATGTAAACCTTTTTTTGTTTTATTTAAACAGCTATTGAAAATAAATTTACAAATATTAAGTGCAAAGGAAGTGAAAAATAGACTGAGAATAGCTTTTAGTAATATTTAAAAAATAAAATACCATCGAAAAATATAAAAATACATATGTTAACACAGATATTGTTTTACAAAAAAATTATATGCAAAAAACTAACAGGAACTTGAAAAAATAATGCCACATGCTTTAAACATTTAATGTACTTAGGTTAGGCTAGGTTAACCTATGCGGTTACTTGCCCGAGTCGCTAACCTAATGTACTTATTTTCGAAAAAAACGTTTTATAAAAAAAATAATTATTAAAAACAAATTTGTAACAAAAATTTACGTTTTTTTATCTATAAAAAAAATTATATTTTCGAAAAATGTTGTTTTTTGAAAAATGTAAAATTTTATAATTTTCAATGCTAAAAAATTATAATTTCAAAAACTTGATATAAAAACATGTTTAAAACATTTCCAAAAATTAAACAAAATAAAATTTTAATTTTTAATTTTTTGGAAAAAAAATTTACAAATTGTTTTTTTTTAATACGTTTTACTAAAACGCAAAAAAAAAACAAAAGCAAAAACATTGTAAAAAATTTTCAAACATTATATAAAAAATTGGTCATTTGCATTTTTACAAAACACAGTATACACAGAATTTTTCTTCTTTCCAAAAAACACATTCTATCAAAAACTAAAAAAAATAAATAAATAAAAATGTAGGAAATTTCCAAACAGTAAATAAAAAACATTTACAGAAAAAATTAGTTTGTTTGATTTACAGAAACTTTTTTTTTTATTAAAATACATTAAAAAAAAAAATAAAATAAAATAAAAACATGCTAAAAAATTTCAAAAATCACATAAACAAATTTACAGAAATTTATGTTTTTTTTCAAAACTACATTTTATTAAAAACTAAAAAAAAAAATAAAATATTCCAAAATGTTTCCAACCATTAAAAAAAATTGGTTGAATACATTTTTACAAAAATAAAATGTACATAAATGTATTTGTTTTTCAAAACAGATACATATGTATATTATTAAAACAAATTGGTTGTCAACAGTTTTACAAAAACAAAAAATATATACAGAAACTTAATTTTTTTTAGTACTCTTTTTAGAATTTAAGAAACAAAAACCCAACTATATAGAAATATTTTTTTTAATTTCCAAAAATGTATATAAAAATTTTGGTTTCTCAGATTTTTACAAAAAAATTAAAAAAAAATTAATTTTTTTCAATATGTTTTATTAACAGCTTAAATAAAAACATCATAAAAACATTTTAAACATTAGATAAAAAAATTTGGTGCTTTACATTTTTACAAAAACAAAAATATGTAGAGAAATTTAAATTTTTTCAGAAAAACTCATTTCATTATTTTTTTGATATTTAAACCACAAACATATTTTCTTTTAATTTCCACAAAATTAATAAAAAAAAATTTTGGTTTCTTAGATTTTTACAAAAAAAAATTACAAAATTAATTTTTTTACAAATTTTTACAAAAATTAATTTGTTTAAAGAAACTAATTTTTTTTCCAAAAAATAAATTTCATCGAAAGCTTAAATAAATTCAAAAAAATTTTCAACCATTCAATAAAAAATTTTGTTTACAAAACAAAAAATCTACAGAAACTTTTTTTTTCAAAAAAAAAAAAAAAAAAATTTTGTCAATATTTTTAAAAAAAATATATCCAGAATTATATCCAGAAATTTTTTTTTTCAGTAAACTTTTTTTTGTATTATTTTTTTTTAACAAAATATATTTGATTAAAAAAATTTGTTGTCAACATTTTTACAAAAACACAAAAGTTATTGAAGAATTTATTTTTTTCCAGTAAACTCATATTTTTATAATATTTAAACAATAAAAACGCAACTATATATTTATTTCTTTTTCAAAAAAATATATTTCATTAAAAAATTGTGTTGGCAACATTTTCACAAAAACAAAAAATATATACAGGAATTTATTTTTGTTTTATCGATTTAGATATTTAAAAATATATTTGAACTAAATTTTTAAGAAAATTCTTTAATTTTAAAAAAATAGGATTCTTTAATTAGATATACTATTTATTTTAAAAAATAATTAAAATTAAAAAAGCAATAAAAAAAATAAAAGCTAATTAATCGCTTTAAAAATTCAATTAAATCATCAGCATATTTTAAATTCCAAGCATAAACATGTATAATAACATATACATATGTTTGTAGGTTTATCACATTTACAATCAATTATACACAAATTGAAGTAAAAAATTGAACACGTGTAAAAAATATGCTTAAAAAAGCGGCAATAAATTTTTGCACATGCTCATAGTATGCGCTCGTACAAGTGAGTTGCTGCAACAAACACACGCACATGCACACGCGCTAATTTATATAAACGAGCGGCAACGCATAATTTATGAACTTCTGCAATAATTTAAATTTATTGCAGGCGCACAACTCAAGCGCAACGCATATTTGCAAGGCGCATACCAACACACATACAAACGTAAATATTTTTGAAAAAGTATACTATATATTACAACAAAAAATTCTAGGTATGCACAACATTGTGCTGCCGCTTGTTTGCTTGCCAATTTTGGCGCTCATAAAATAAACATTAGAATCAATAAAAACTTCAAACGCATAACAAGCAATAACAAGATATACAGTTATACCGAGGAAAAATATAAACTAAAAACCAAAGGCCTAAAAAATTCCATAAAAGTATAAACAAATAAAGAAAATCTTTATAAATGTAAATAAAATGTATGGATCTATGGTAAATTATGAATAAGGCGAAATCACTCATACGCCATGTGGCACTGGCGCTTATTAAGTCACTACTAACAACTGCACGCACATACAAGCGTATCTACATAAAGATTACAGGCAGAACACATGGCGCAAGCATAATTATGCGCACACGTGCTTATCTATGTAAATTGGAGAGGAATTGAAGGGTAGAGCGCACAAAACTGCTGGCAAACTTTTGCATTTGAATCGGGTTTTTATGGAAGTACTTTGGTAGTAGAGATTGCTAAAAACTTGCTTAACATTTGCATGAAAGAAAAGCATTTTTTATTTACAGTTAGTTTTTAATTCAGTATCTGTAACATTTTTAGTTTTACAAACACTATGGATACATATTATGACAAAAAAGTACCTGGAAATTGTAAATAAAACGCAAAATATTTAATTATTTATCAATATTTATTCTGTCGCCTTCAAATTAATCTCCACCAGATATAAAGCACTTATGCCAACGATTTCTCGAAACACTTTTCATAAGCACATTTGGTGATCACCTTCAACTCCTTCAGCGTATTTTTATTCTATTCTTCGATCACGTAGCGGCAACTTCAGTTCGGGGAACAAGCGAAAATCACACGGAGCCAAATCTGGTGAATAGGGTGGTTGATCAATGGTAATCAGTGAGTTTTTGGCTTTAAATTTGTTCAAAATCGTGGCTCGATGCGATGGTGCATTATCATCGTGTTATATCCATATATTGTTTTCGACGGATGTTCCCAGGCAATTTGTAAATGGCGCTTCCCTTAGCTGTAATAGTATTTTCCAGACTTATCAAAGTCCCAAACCTTTCTTTACAATAGATTTGCAACACAAATAGTTCAGATTGTGCTTTAATTTTTTAAACAATTGAAAAACAAAAGATTGCCGAAAGACCTGTGAATATTCCTAGAATATATACCTAAGCATGATATGTGTCTTCGCTTAACTGTAATAATACTACTTAGATATATCAAAGTTTCAAACCTTTGTGCTGACTGCTAGCACTCTGATTATTTTTCATTTGCTGGTTTTGAGATAATATTAGCGGAGAAAAAGGAAGAAAACCGACAACATGTCGTCGAGAAGTAATATATAAATATATGTATACAATTTTTTTTTTTCATGGAAGATGATTTAATTCCTGCAACTAAAACTTGGATGCTCAGTTTACGATAATTTCTTAGGAGTTTAAGGTTTCAAACACAATTGAACATGTTTACTTACTAAAATAAAGTAAATAAATAAATAAAGTAAAGTAAGTCGCATTAACTCTTCAACGTACGTCTTTGGATGGCAAATT
The DNA here is from genome assembly GCF_024586455.1 of Bactrocera neohumeralis. Classification (NCBI taxonomy): domain Eukaryota; kingdom Metazoa; phylum Arthropoda; class Insecta; order Diptera; family Tephritidae; genus Bactrocera; species Bactrocera neohumeralis. The sequence goes on along the minus strand of NC_065923.1, from coordinate 77,091,933 downwards.
GCCAACGACTTATGGGAGAAAGGTCTTGTAAATGTTGTTAGCATGAGAGAAGAGAAAGCAATGAGCCATAAATTCAACAAAGAAAGATCTAATATACAAGGTCTTGTATGTGAAACATATCAGTGAAGCACAAGAGAGAAAAAAGCTTATTATCTTATCATTTAAACCAAGAGCGGACTGTAAAAAGTGCCTTTTACCTCATCTGTTTAGAAACACCGGCATAATTTTCTTCAAAATCTGCACATAAGACTCACTAAGGACAGACACAGAAAGAAAGAAAAACTGTGTTGCCGTAAAATTCTTAGAAATTTGTCTAAACATTTATCAGTGAGCTGTTAATTACAAGTACTGCACCATAAAAATTATTAAATCCCAACCAAACAGCGCATTTCATTAACTCTTGTTATTTTTAACTCTCATTCCGTGCAGTCATGGCCTATAAGCCGCTTCTTTTAAAGCTAACCCAGCGCTTGGGATAAAATTTGTCTGCTTTGCATTCTTCAAAAGCGTCTACCTCATACTTCATGCATTTTCGCCCACTTCTTAACGCTTGCGCAGCGCAATTTTCAACTCGAGTGCAGTCGAGCAGCGGCAAGTTTGGAGTGTGGCGTTTGTTATCGCACAAATGCTATCGCAATCACAACACTAACGGTAAAATGAAAACAAAAAAGTTGTGAAAAGAAAGAAAAGCAGAAAATATTTGTGCAAAGCATGCCCACAATTATCCATATAATCGCTGTAGCAAATAAAAGTCGCAATGGCTAAGTTGCAGCAGCCGAAGCCAAAGAAAAAAGTCAAGCGCTTCAAAGTCAAAGCCAACAAACGCGCACCACGCCGCTTGAACGCCGACGACTACGACTCCGGCGCATGTAAAGTGGCTACAATGTTTGCTTGTTTGCACACAGAAAGATGAGTAAGCAAAGGAGTTCATAAAAGAGTTGAAGAAGCAGTAGGTGAAGGCATTGTGGGTCTGATGTGCTGGCAAAAAGTATATGTACATATGTATATCCCAAGAAATGCGCGCAAATACGTGTCGCCTGATTTGTTAGCGCCTGCGTTGGATTTAAGCGTTAATCCAGCGCTTTTCTTTTATTTATTAAATACTTGGAATTCTTTTTAACTTTCTTGAATTTCTTTAGCTTAACGCATGCTGCCCACTTTTTTGTGTGTGCCAAGTGCAACATTTAAAAAGTAATTTTCTGTGTACTTGAACATGTGTAAATATGGAACATGATGAGCTCAAAGCAAATATTGAATGAAGTCTGAATGCAAGCGACGGCAAGAAGTGCGTCGCGAGACAAGCATGCCTGTAGGAAAAACTTACTATAAAAAATGTTTTTTGTTTTCGAGGAAAGAAAATTTAGTTCAACAAAAATTTGAAATAATATACTTCATATTTATTAAACAAAAACTAAGAAAGAAGCTGGAATACCATTAACAAATAAGGAAGTTTCCTTACAAGAACTTAATTTTGATCATTCAATTTATATGGCAGCTACATAATAAAGAGATCCGATCTGAGAAATTTCTTCGGATATTGTGGCTTTGCTTTAGAAAATAATCTGTGCCAAAATTCGTGGAGATATCTTATGAAATAAAAAAGTTTTCCTTAGAAGAACTTGATTTTGATGGAGCAGTTTGTATGACAGCTATATGATATAGTGGTTCAATCTAAGAAATTTCTTCGGATATTGTCACCATGTCTTGGCTGATGCATTCATGCAAAATTACGTGAATATACTCTGTCGAATAAAAAAGTGTTTCATATAAGAACTTCATTTCGATCGTTCAGTTTGTATGGCAGCTATACGATATAGTTGTCCGATCGGAAAAATTTCTACACACATTAAAGCACTATTTTGGACAATAATTCGTGCCAAATCTTGTACAGATAGCTCGTCAAATAAAAAAGTTTTTCTTACAAGAACTTGATTCTGAACATTCAGTTTCGAAACTTCACTATATGCTAAAGTAGGCCAACATCGACGTTGAATTTCGATAGGGAAGTAATTCTTTACACAGCTACTGAGAGCAATACTGTTAACACTACAAAGCAAATGAGAAAGAATAACTTTCTCATATTTCCCATATTTCCTACAGAGTAAACTACCTGGTTTATAAATGCAAATACTTTGAAAAACATTCATATCTAGATACATATTTGCAGATACTCACAAATATGTACGTGTCTGCATATTGACTTGGCCAAATAATTACTTGCGAAATTTCAACAGTTTTAAAGAGTTGGAAAAAACCTCGAGAGTTAAGTCCAAAACTAACAAAACAAGTCAAATAATTAGCACGAAAGTTGCTGAAAACCAAGAATTTCGCAAATTAAACGCATAAGTAGAGAATGGAAGAGATTCAAAGAATCTTAGCGATGCATGAATTGAAAATAAGGTGCTTCAGATAAACGTTTTTTACTTATATATTTCGTTCAAAAACACTTAGAGATGTTGGTAGATATGTATTTTGTGCGGTAGTTACTCGAAGAATATATTCAGATCTGGAATAATGTAAAGGAGCGGTAGCACGCCTATCGTGCAAATTTGACTTCAGCTTCTAAGAAGCTCCGATGCCGATTGTAAAATGGAATGTCTCTGACGCAATTTTTTATTAACTTATCGTGCATTTAGTGGTATTTTAGAAAACCGTTATATGGGTAGTGGGCAGGGTTATAAGCCGATTTCATCCATTTTCACACCTACGGTAGAAGAGTCTAAGAGCTTCTGGTTACTAAAACTTTAGTGGTTGGGGACTTAGACCTATTAGGTACTGGGTCCACTACTCCGATTTCATCAATTTTTAGACTTTTGGTAAGTGTGTCAAAAAGATTTGGATTCACTAAATTTGGATGCTGTAGCTTTATTGGTTTAGGAGATACATATGTACATTAAATCTATTAGTTTATGAAAACATCTTCAATTATTTAAAAGAGCTTTTTTTTTTACTAAAACTTTTTTTTTTTTAATTAAAAAAAAAAATTTTTTTTTTATTTTTTATATTTTTTTTATTATTTATTTATTTTTTTTTATTTTTTTTTTTTTAAATTTTTTTTTTAATTTTTCAAAAAACTCGACCTATTATTTCTTTTATGTAACTACAAAATATTAAATTTTACGACGTTTCTTAGTTTAGTTAAAATGCGGCGGTAAATACTAAAAGAAAAATAAAAATAAAATAAATTCACGCAAAACAAAACAGAAAAGTCACAACAAACTTACAATTAAAAGCGCAGCACTGTGCTCAACCAACAACAATGTCACGCAACTACAACAACACTTTGACCATTGAATTATTAAAAAGCAAATCCATTTACGCCAAACATTAGACAACAGACACTCGATGCTTTTAGCGGCTGCATTGCACACAAGTAGACCAACTAGCCACCACTCAGCGGCAGCGGACACAACCAGCGAAAAGCCAGCAGTTCAAGTCAATAGCCAAGCAATTGTGGAGCGCAGTGTCTTTGTTAAACAGATGTGGCTGCGTATTAGCGCCATTCTAACGTTAGTCTGGCTAACTGTCGGTATGTTTGTATATACACATACATATGTATGTGTGTGTTGCACTCAACTGCCATTTAACCACTTAGCAAAATTACCGTTGCACGTTGCTTACGGCTCACCATGCGATCAACCTCAACCTGTGCATAATACATCCATCATGCGACGCGCCGCTGACGAGACGACAAGTGCATGAAAGCGCGGGCATTTAGCCATTAGTCGAGAGCTGGTAATGAAGATTGCATTTGCTTGCAGCCAGCAGACCTACATATATACACACACACATATATGGGAGGCAAAGAGAGGAGTGGCAGCAAATAATAGAATGGCATTTGAATGTGCAATGGAAATGAAATAGAAGTATGGATTGCTCACACACATATGTACATATGTATGCGTCTAACTGTTTATATGAGCGCTAGCAGCTGGCTTGGTCAGTGCTGACTTTTTTCGCAGTTTTTTTTCTTGCAAATTTGAGCAGCGCTTTCTATTGCTCAATGTCCTGCTGCAACTTCCTTGCATGTATGTATATGTGTATATGCGTATGTGTATGTGTATATGTGTATACCGCACCTAATATCTACATGCAACAGCACTATTGACGTTGGCGCTGTTTACTTTTCAATTAACTGCAATTTGCTTTTAGAATTGTTTTCATTTCTTCTTCGTTTTTTATCTAAAATTTTACTTGCCAAGTTTTCATTTGTTTTTGTAGTTTTTTTTTCATTTACTGGAAAATAAACTTTTCTCCGCTGCTCTGTTCTGTACAAATAATGTTTTGTGTAAAAGTGCTCAAAACGCTTAAGGGCAAATGCCAATCAAGCGTCGCTCTATAGACAATTGGTTAGTCGGTTAATGATGGCATTTGATGACTTTTGGATTGGTGTATTGTGTTGCCGCGGATTGTATTGGTTTTGCGGCAGCAACAATGTTGGTGGACTTAATGATGGCGGCGAGTGTAAATTTTCGAATTTAATTTGAATAATTTTGCTACGAGGAAAATGCATAACGGAAGCATGTGAAAACACAGAAGACCTGGAATAGTTTATTCTTTTCACCTGGTGCTACAAGATGGCTTAGAGAGTAGCAGAGCTGTTGTAAATGGTGCGCTTTATCATCAAATTCTTATATCCAATTGCTGCCTGTTCCCAAACCTAAACCAGAAACATCCAAAAATGCAGCAATCAGTTAGCTTTCAGCTACTTTTACGAGTATTATGACTTTAAGGATGGAGCGATCTAAGATATCCATGGCGCACTTGAGTTTCTGAATTTAATAATATCAAATTTTAAGGCTACTATCAAAAGCCATGACCTTAGGTTAGTTCAAGTTCTATAGCTACTCCTGGAACTACTATATCACATATCTCCCATACAACCATTACTCAATTATTATATTTTCCGGGATTTTGAAGGGATTAAATTAACGAGCTAAGAGCTTGAGGTGAAGCTAAGAGCAGAATGTGCTCTAACATATGTATACTTAACAATGACAGTGAAATTAAAGAAAAACGGACAAATTGGGCTCAACTCAATGTTTAAACAGAATTTTCTGAGCTGAAAAGCGGATTATTACTTCATTATTGCTATTGTTATATAAAGTTGTCAAATATCTCCCTTCCGCTTTTTTGCTCTTTTTAAGTGTTAAAGTGATCGGATTTAGTTCAAATATGCTCCGTTTCGTTCGATAATCTTTTCCCATCTACACAGCAATTTCATAATACCCCCCTCGTAGAAGCCCCCTCCTTATTTGCGAAGAACTCGGACAGCCATTTTTCACAAGCCTCTTTTGAGTTCAACTTTACACCAACAAGGGCGTTCGCCATGGACAGAAACAGGTGGTAGTCACTTGGCGCTATGTCCGGACTATATGGTGGATGCGATAAAACCTCCCATTCGAGCTCCCGTAGCTTCTGACGAGTCATCAACGAAGTGTGTGGTCTGCCGTTGTCCTGGTGGAACACTACACTTCTGCTTCTGGTCGATGGCCTGCTTCAAGCGGTCTAGTTGTTCGCAGTAGATGATGGAATTAAGCGTCTGGCCATATGGGAGCAGCTCATAGTGGATGGTTCCCTTCCAATTCCACCAAACACTCAGCAAAATTAGCCGGTCCTTTGAGACGACTCACCGGCCTTCGACCACGACCGTGTTCGTTTGTTCTTGTCGTATGTGATACATTTTTCGTCGCTTCAAAAATGGGTCGAGTTCGTTCCGTTTCAACAGCATATCGCAGGCGTTGATTTGATCCAGAAGGTTTTTTTGCATCAAATCATGCGGGACCCAAATATCAAACTTTTTTGTGTATCCAGCCTTCTGCAGATGGTTTAAAATGGTTTGGTGACTAACTCCCATCTTCTCGGCGATGTCACGAGATGCCACAGGCCATGGTGTCGTTTTCACCCGCTCTGAATCGTCGAAACCATTACTCCGCAGTTCGAAATGATAGAGTAACATCCCCCAACCAGTTTAAACATTAACTAAAGTTATGCAGTTTTTAAAGTGAACTGATGAAGACCCCCTAGTTTTACTATTAATTATTAAAATTAAATTGGTGTTAAGAAAATCATGTGAAAATCGATGTAAACAAAAAAAAAAACAAAGAACATTGCTATTTACTGAGCACTAAAAGACAATAACACAATTCAAATAGAAAGTCGGTAGAAAAAAGGTGGATAGAAACAATTGACAAAGCAAATGAATGACAAGCACACAGACGCACATACATACATACATACATTGTTACTTATTTACATATTTAAATTTTAATGGCACACGCCAAGATGTCAGCATTAATTCCAGTACAAATAACATTTACACAAACTTATTTACATACACTGCATACAAAAAGCGAACGTACAATTCCCACAAATTGAAAAAACAAAAATAAATTTTGGAAGCCGAGTGCCGTGTGACTATGTTCAGCTGTCACGAGAACGCGCGTCAAAATGTGGCATTATTGCTGTTGTTGTGGCTGCTAGTTTTGAAGCGCATTTTGACGTTTTCAAGTGTGTTTACAACAGCGCCGACACTAAACAACAACAAGAGTGTATTTGGTACATATTTGGTGTGGATAGGGTAGGGGAAATGTTCGGATACTTTGTTTTAAGGCGAAAAGAAAGAAAGGCAGGTCGAAGAAATATAGGTAATGTCAGAATAATAGATGTAGTCTATAGAAGGACTATGTGAAACTCTTTTAGCAGCGTGAGCAAATTGAAATGTTCAACAATGGGACAGTATAAAAACGCTAAAAAGCGCTTGTAAACTAAAGAAAGCTGCGAAACGCTCAACAGCAAAGAACAAACAAAGAAAATAATCAGAAATTTAAAATTAAAATTACTTTGACACTTGAGTAACCGACCATTTGAGCTGCAGAAGATCGATGAACAAGTGTCAAGTGTCAGCGTTGAACGGTATATGCACTCACTTTGTTTGTGCTTAGAGAAAGTTTATCAAAACAAACAAAACAAATATTGAGTATTAAAGCGATAGAATTGTTTTCCGACAGCATTTAGTGAACTTCGTATTTGTTTGTTGCTAAAAACAACAAATATGAACAAATTCATCGACAATAGCACGCTGAGTGCGCGTTTCAAGTGAACAAATAATTGCCACGAAGTAAACAAACAACCGAATGATAATGAAAATGTTGAAAGGAAAAGAAACAAACGCGTGGAAAATAAAAAAAAAAAAACTTAGAAAGCTGATATTAATGTTGACATTACAGAAAAATAGTGAAAAATACGAAATAAATAGAAAAATTGACAATTTCAGTGTGTGGACTTAATTTTCGGCTGAGCTGACAAGAGGCGCCACTTTTGTGGCATTACATTGTATTGCAACGTTTTGTAGCTGGCATGCCCATGTTTCGACTAGCTATTTTTGAAAAGAAAGCAAAATCAATGAATTGAGAACGTTTGCTAAATTTTTAATGATTTATAGTGCTAATATATGAAGAGCTTGATAACCTTGCGGACAGCGGTAATGCTCGAAAAATCTACGAAAAGTTGCAGCGACTAACAGAAGGTTCCAAGACCGTAGCATACTCTTATAGAACCCTAAGATCTAGTGACTGATGATCAGAGCATACTGAAATTATGGAGGGAACACTTCTCCAGTCTGCTGAATGACAGTGAAAGCATAACCGGAAGATGATGAAACCGATTTTCCAATCGTTAGCCATGGAGCGTACGTTCCATTGTTTGACCATGAAGAAGTTCGATTAACAATCAGCCGTCTGAAGAACATCAAAACGGGGATCGAGAGATTGCCGGCCAAGCTATTTAAATACGGCGTCGAAGAACTGATAAGGAGCATGCATCAGCTTCTTTGTAGAATATGGTGTCCAACTACCGTGAGATAAGCCTCCTCAACATCGCATTTAAGGTTCTATCGAGCGTACTGTGTGGAAGATTAAAGCCCACCGTCAACAAACTGGTCGGACCTTATCAGTATAGCTTCCGGCCTGGAAGATCAACAACTGACCAGATATACACCATGCGGCAAATCTTGGAAAAAGACGACATTGACATAGTTCAGCGCATTAAGAGACAGCGGCTAGGTCATTTCATCCGATTGTATAAACACTATCACATATCAAATGTTTCCTAAGGAAAAATGAACCATCCTACACGCCACTCGAAGTAAAAGGATAAACAATACATCATCAAGGTTTTTGTGGATGATAGTTTAAAGCTCTGTCTCTCGGGTTAATGTAAATTGCATTTTCTAAATTTTAAACTTGAGACAATCTGATCGCAGTGTGTTCCAAGCTGAGATAACGGTGGCGTATGTATAAATGCATAACTCTTTTGACGATAAAAGATCCATTAAATTTGTAGTGGTAATGTGTTTTGGTTTGATATTTACACAAAAAGAACTAATATATGTAACTCACGGAACTTTCTCTTTGAACAATATTGAGTTAATTTGATTGCCGAAATACGGTTATAAGATATTTAGCCTTCGAAAGAAAAGCAAACTGGAAATTTTCCACGCTAGTAGCGAAGTTTTTCGCCCTCAATTAGTAAGCAGCCTTTTGTTAGAGCGCTTCTTACCTCCACCAACCAATCGCAACTCGAGCATCTCTCGACAAAAAAAAAAATATTTACTTATAGAACACTTTTCTATTGGAACCTTAAATGATTTGAGATAAACTGGAAGTTAATTCTGACAAGAGTCTGAAATAATGTTACTAAGATTTTCAAGTTTAATAATTCTTCTTCTTCATTGGAGGATACACTTATGCTTAATAATTGCTTAATAATTACTATTATCTAATTGCTGTCAGCTTAACATGAAATATAAGCCTTATAAGTCAAGCCTACACGCCTAACTTAACATCTTTCCATAAAAAGAAGTCTCATATATAAATAATTAATTATTCAACCCGAAGTAATGAACCAATCAACTCATTAATAATAACTAATTAATTTGTCAACTTCGAAATCATAACTCTATATTTGTATAATACATATTCTACATACATATACAGTATGTATATGAAAATAATATATGCTACATTGTATTGAAAAAAGTGACAGCCGTGGAACAATGGCTACCCACGTCAAATAAATTATTGTCGATTTTAAGCATACATCTACCTATTACTTTAGTTCAACTCATATACCTTATATGGAGTAAATATATACGTACAGAGTGTAAAAGTTAATAAATCTCACTGAAACGTGTGTTAAGCGTGCGATATAGTCACGTTCAGACAATTTTCAACTCAATACAACATGTGGTGATGACAATCATTAATAATCGCAAAATAATCACTGTTAATTACATATACATATGTATGTACGTATATGAAAATATATTTACATTTTTACTATAACTATAAATATGTAAATTTGTGTGTCTTTAGTAAATGAATATTCGCTTATATGTTAACAAAAATTTCCTAGAGGGATAGCTGCCAAACTAGCTGTCAAATTATACAAATGGTTTTGACATTTATATTCAGTATATTTTGACAAAGTAGCATGCAAGTCGCAGAAGTTTAAAAAGTTTAAATTTATTTCTAAAATCGTTCTGTTAAAAAAACTGCTGTCAAATCAGCTGTCAAAGATTTGGTATACTAAATATATAAATACCATTGAAAGACATAAATCGTAATCAGGTTTGAAAAAGTAGAAAATTATGTTCATAAAATATTATCAACGACGAGGAGGAGATTTCTTGCCATAAAAATTGCTTTTAAATCAGCTGTCAAAGATTTTGACATTTCCGTTAAACATATTTTGTCAAATCAACATTAGAAATGTTAATCAAAAAGGTTTACAACAAGGCTATTTATGCCAAAAACACATTATAAAGGACGCGACAGATTCCTTGCCTTGAAAAATGCTGTCAAATCAGCTGTTAAAGATTTTGACATTTCCATTCAACATATTTTGACAAATTACCATTTAAAACTTTAATCGAAAAAAAGGTTTGCAATATGGAAATTTATGCCAAAAACACATTTTAAATGACGCGGCAGTTTTCTAGCGTAAAAAATGTTATTATTTAGAGTGAGGGCTGTCCAGAAGAGACACTCCAAACACCTCTACTTTCAGAAAATGCAATGGTCTATACATTTCTATATGTGTGAAAGAGATGATTAACATTGAGCACCTATTTTATGCCATTTGATTATTTACTCCTTTTTATGGGAAGACGTCAAGCTAATGATTTATGGTGAGCAACCATCAATGACTCATCAGTTGGACACCAATTATTGAGTGCGTTATTAACTTGAAATAGGCGACAATGCTATAATATATAAGTGTTAAAAAATTGAACAGTTTAGCTGGTCTTTCTAAGTCCTGTCGCGGTGGCTATAGACAGAATTCCTTTCAGACATTAACCACCAAATTTGCTAACTGAATTTTGGCTTCGGCAAATTCATTAAATTTTCTGTGTATTCTATGCCTCTTCAAATTAACCCAGAAAAGTGGGCGAAATTTTAGACTGCTGCATGACTTTCTGACGCCAAGATTAGAATCAGTTTTAAGTTTCGAGTTCAATTTCCGTTTAAGTGTCAGATATAACAAACATAAAAGAGATATGGAAAAAACCAAAAAATTATACAATTTTTACCAGACATGCACCACTTAAATTCGTACAGTACAAATACTTGAAAAAACGTTTGTTATGATAAAATCTGTGTCTGCATACCTTATATGTAAATTTTACTGATATGGCAATCTTATTGAATAGAGGCCTAAAAGTGAAATGTGCAAGTAAGCAATTCTATTGCATTTTATCAAAAAATTTATAAAATAAAAAAACCCTACTGACTACTAACAGCTGAAGAGATTTAAGTAAGTCTGCTGTTGAAAAAAATAGTTGACGAGGGTTGTCAACTGTTTAAATTTTTTTTTTTAACAATAATTATAATGATTAATAAGAAAAGCTCATATAATTATCGAAACATGTTAAAAATATTTCAAATAGCTTGAAGTTTAAAACATTTTTTATAAAGGTTGCCACATGTTTAGACTTTTTGGTTAACTAAATTGCTATAACTATACAAAATATTTCAATATGTCAACACAATAAGTAAATTTGAAAAGGTTTTATTTACATATTTTTAAACAGGGTTACCACCTGATCGAAAAATTTGATAAATCAGATTTCAAATATTCAATTTAAATTTATTCGGAAAATTGCTGAAAAAATAAAAATTCGTGGTCTAAGAAAAACTGCTGCTGATAATATTAGCTGAAAAGAATTGCCAACTGTTAACAAATTTTAATCAAATTAAATTAGTAATAATAAATAATAAAAAAAATCGAATCAATTTGATAAAGATATCAAAACATGCTAAAAAGATTAAAAAAAACTTGAAGTTTACAATATGTTTGAAGAAGGTTGCCATCTGTTTATATTTTTAGTTATTAAAATCGCTATAACTTTACGAAATATTCTAATATGTCAACACAATAATTATTTTAAAAGATTTTGCTAAAATTTTTAAACAGGGTTGCCACATGTTTATATTTTTTGATTAACTTTATTGTTAAAATATACAAAATATTACAATATATCAACAAAATAAGTAGATTCCAGCAGGTTTTGGTAACATGTCTAAGGAGGGTTGCCACTTGTTCGCAAAAAAATTAAAAAAAAATATAATAATTTTGAACAATTATTTACAAAAAAATTAATTATAATTACTTTTTCTTTATTTTCCGGTGCGTTATTTGCTGTTTCGGCTGTTATCTGGATATTGCAAAATTTTTATATTTTAATACATAACAAAGGTAAGAAAACTGATATGACTAATATGTTATAAGAATTTAGAATTCTTAAATTTAAATCTTGCTTGTATATAATTAACTGTTATAATAAGAATTCAAAACTCAAAACAAGTAAAAGGTTCCAAATATCAACCTCAAAACCTGCAAGAATCAATCTCAGTCAATCAGCTCTCTTGCCCAAACCACTTAAAAAAATAAAATCTTTTGACATACCCTGTATAATTATAAATTTTCACATTTTTATGTTCTTTCATATACACACAATAGAAACTAAGTTATAATAAATCTTTGCTACATGAGTGCTACAATTGTGACTTCTAAGTAATGACCACTAAGCGCATTGGTCACACAGCAGTCAGCTAAGCTCAAAAACAAAAAAAAAGCTGAAATGAAATAAATTGAAAAGCAGAAGAATACAAATGTGTTTGTGCAACAAATATTTCACATTTGAGTAAAACATGCTTTAGTTTGTTTGAAAATGCATAAATCCACAAAGCAGAGTGATGCCGAAGCAAAGCATGAATAATTGTCAAAAAAAGTATCAAGAAAATCCAAAAATGAAACGAAAATTTGACGAGAGAACTTTTGCTGGTGACAGCAAATAATTTGTTATCATGATGAGCTAAGCACTGACAGACCCCTGTGGTTGAGCGGATTGAGTCACAAACATGAAATGAGTACAATAGTGAGAGTGGAGGGGGAGATTAATTGCAGAATTGTAGCAAAAATGGTACTGGTAGTTGAGCGAGATTGTTGCTGGGGGGCAAAGAGAAAATAATTGAAAAAAGACATAGAATACTGAATAATTGACAAAAATAAAGAATATAATAAATAATAAATATAATCAAAATTATAGTAAATACAAATTATTAAAAAATATAAAAAAATCAAATTAAATAAGAAAAATTATAAAACAAAATACTAAAAAAATATATAAAAATGAAAAATATATTAAAGCAATAAAAACAAATGATAGCAAAATGAAAAAAATTAAAAAAATATAAAAAGGAAAAAAATTAAATAAAAAAGTTTAAAAAAGATCAAAGAATATTAAAAAATTTTAAATACGAAAAAATTGCGAAAATAATAATAACAATTTTAAAAATTTTTCAAAAATTATCGTAAAAAAATATTTTTAAAAATTGGGAAGAAAAAATTTTCAAAAGCTCTAGGAAATAACAAATGAAAACAAAGAAAAAAATATATTAAATGAAAACAAAATTATAACAAAATGAAAACTAAAAAAAAATATAATCAATAAATAAAAAATATTTAAAAAATTTGAAAAAAATAATTATAAAAATAGCAAACATGATCAATAAAAAATATTTTAAAAAATTAGAAACAAAAAATTTTCACAAACTCAACGAAATAACAAATAATAAATACATTATTAAAAAAATATTAAAAAATATATAAAAATAAAATTAAATAAATGGAAAATAAAAAATAGAAAACAAGTATAAAAAAAATATAAAATTTTTTTGTTTAAATGTAAAATAAATAATTATAAAAATATCAAAAATAATCCTAAAAAACTATTTTAAAAAATTAGAAACCAAAAATTTTCAAAAACTCTAGGAAATAATAAATGAAAAAAATTAAAAATATATTAAATAAGAAAAAAGTATAGCAAAATGAAAATTATTAAAAATATATATAAAAAATAAAATTAAATAAAATTAAATAAATAAAAAAATATTTAAAAAAATTTTTAAAAAATTAAAAAAAAATTACTAAAAAAATTAAAAAAAAATATACTTAAAAAAAAATAACAAAAATAATCATAAATAAATAGAAACAAGAAATTTTCAAAAAAAAATATTTATATTAAATAAAAACAAATTATAAAAAATATAAAAAGTATTAAATATTAAAAAATTTTTATATTTTATTTTTTTTTTTTAAATTATCATAAAAAATATATTTTAAAAAATTTTAAAACTGAAGCAAACAAAAAATAGTAAATAAAGCTAAGTACATAGTGAATCATAGATTAGTAATTTTATTCACGAAAAAGTTAGACTTATTCCTACACATTTCTTTGCCACCAGATCCCGCAGCTTTCATAATTGTTCTCTCTCCACTGCGTGCACAGCCTAAACACCAGCGATTGACTAGCAAAGAGTAAATGAGTCATACAAGAAAGAAATGCTTTGCTAGTAAGTGATCAAAATGATGGAATACTTGACTTAATAACCAAACGCTGCATATGATGCGTAAATAAAATTAAAGAAGCTTGAAAAGTGGACCAAAAAAATTAGGGAAGCATGTTCTTTGTTTCAATGTTAATATGTTTGCGTACGAGTATGTTTATGATAAGCTGCTAAATACTACCTAGCAATGAAGATAGATTGGCCGACAACTGCTTGTAAGCCGAACACACAAAAGACAACAACAATAAATATATGAAATAATGGTATGAAATAAAGCACAGACACGCATTTTTATCCGGTCAAACTTGTGTTTTGCTGCGTAGGTGTGCTGCTCAATACCCATAAACGTGTGTACTTAAATATGATAGCAATTTATACAATAAAAATATATAGCCCACGTAACTATTTCCTTCCAGCTCATTTGCTAATGTTCTAATTAATGACTTGGCTATGATATTGTGTCAGCTGCCTGTATTACGACTAAAATTTGGCAGGTACATACAAGACAGCATACACCCAACGCAAAATTATAATAAAATATGTGTATTTATAAATTAATGATTATGGTTTACACACGTGCCATGAATAAATCATAAAAGGTTTGAGAAAACTCAGAGAAATATGTATTATAATTTATGATACATTATTTTACGATGAAATTTGGAGGTAATTTGTAAGATTTTGATAACTTTAATTTAACTTATGAAAGTATTTTTGCTTTAAAGAATCTAAAGGTTGCCACCTACTTAACATGAAAAAAAATTAAATAAATTCGTAAGAAAAATAAACTGTAAAATTGGTATAAAACTGAAAATATTAACATTATTAGCGAATCAAAGAAATTTCCGACGGGAGTTGCCAGTGATTTCGAAATTTTAATGCAATAAAATTTATGGGTTGAATTAATTATAACAATATGGGTATTAAACAAAAAGTTTAAAGTAGGTTTACAGCTGAAGATTTTTTTAAGTGTTGCCGCCTTTTTAAAAGAATCATACTAGCAATGTCATTAAATAAAGCGTAACACTTTAAGAAAGATTTTCTGAAAAATATTTTTTTAAATGGCAAGCACCTATTAATTTTTTCAATTAATAGAATTTTTTTCTTCTTAAATTTTCGAGAATTTTTTTTTAATTTTTGTATTATTATTTTTTGTTTTTTGGTTCACATGTTCAATTCAAAACTCTCTCGCATTAAATTTTTTACACCAAAAAGGTTGCCAGATTGCAAAAAGTTTTAAGTTAAATAAATTCCAAGAATATAAATACATTCAAAATATGAACAAAAAATAAAACTGGAAATATTAACAATGTTTCTAGTTAAACAAAATATAATAAGTATGAAAAAAGTTGCCAGCCGTTTAGAGTTTTTAATATTATGAAAATCTTGGGATGAATGAATTGTTATAATATATGTATGTAGGTATAAAATTAAAAAGTTTAGAGGATGTTTACAGTAAAAAATATTTTTTGTGAGTGTTGCCAACTTTTAAAAATTTTTTTGTATAAATTTCATAAAAAAATCTAATGTACATAAATTATGGGCATCAAAATAAAAAAAAAATTTTAATTTTTTAATTTTTAATTTTTTAATTTTTTTTTTTGCTTACAAATTTTAATATAATAATATTTTTCAGATGTACGCATAATTACATTATGCATATAAAACTAAAAATTTAAAAGAATTTTCATATCAAAAAAAAATTTTGACAGTGTTGCCACCTTTTTAGCATCAATGATATGTAATAAATCATTTATCTACATATTTTTATGAGCATCAAAGAAAACAATATATTCGAAAAAGATTTTAAAAGGCTTGCCACCTTTTAGTCGATATAATTAATAAAAAATATGTTTGGCATTATTTTTATACTTTTTTATAAGCAATTTCTATTTTTTAATTGTCTATAAATAATATTCCACATTAAATTTTTCGCTTATAAAAATCTGTTTCTGTATTTCTAAACCAACTATCTTTGGCATCTCTACCAATACTACTCATTTCCATTTTTCATAATTTTTTTTTTTTACTAACGCGAACCGTAACCACATAAAAGGCTCATACCATTACCAAAAATGCCATATAAAATTTTTGATTTATGTCTTTCGGTTGTAAATTAAATAACTAATGGCTGTGCAGTAGCGCTTTTGCTAGTGCTTTCGCGCGTGTTAGTGCACATTTGTATGTATGTATGTATGTGTATGTGTGCTCTTGCGTAACTAAGCAGTTCAGTGCGATTTATTATGTGTAGTTCTTTTTAATACCCAAACGCTTAGCTATTGCCATTTGGAGCCTATTATTATTGTAATTTTTTTCATATTTACACATACACACACACACACACACACACACACACACACTCATGCACATAGTAATATACATGCACATGCTCGCAGTAAAGTAAACAAATGGGCTTTTCAATAAATGACAGCGTAAGACGGCAGCAAAAGCGTGTCTAACTGTAGCTACCAGCAATAGCAACACTAACAGCAGCTATAACAACAATAAGAACAACAGCAATAACAATACGGCAATCAGCATTGGCATTGACAGGCATTATTATGGTGTACAATCACGTCATTGACAGTGAGGCGGTCAAGTTCAAATGCCTCCGATGTGCTGAAAAACATACAAATATACATATGTATGTACTTAGGTACATATATTTATAGTATACATATGTGAATATGTGAAATTGATGGTTGTGGTATTAATTTTTCATTTATTGGCGGTATGAATGCCACTATCATGTTGCAAAGACGGCGCTTCCTGCCGCAAAACTGTATGATACGGTTGTAATGCGATTTAGATTTCTGTGTACTCTGAAAATTGGTTGTTGTACATACATATGTATTATATGCTGTGCAGCTTAAACTATTCAGGCTATTCCTTTTCCCTTTCCATGATCATGCTTTTCCTCATCTCCCGGTTTTGTTAAAAATAACAAAAAAAAAAAACAAAAAATCCGATGACCCCATAATCACATCATCTCCTAGTCATCAAATTCAGTCAACGAATTTCAGACATGGCTTACGGAAGAACAAACTGCTCCAAAAAACTGTCTCAGAATTACTAAAACTATCTTTTGAAAAAATAATGGATTTCTATTTATAAACAGATCTATGTCTAACACGTCCAGTAAATATTAATCCATTATTTTATCATATATGTAGGTATAATCTCCAACGTATTCGAATATTTCAATATGCAATGATCCCTCGGTGCGACAAAGGTTTCAATTATCCCCATGACAGACAGGTTAACGTTAAAAAAACATACGAAATTATAACCAATCAAGAAATTTTATATCAGCAAAACATTTCGAGTATGAGATCAAGCCTGGCTTGACTGAGAATTTAAAAAATATTTACTTAGAGAAAATTTGGCCATATCATTCTCATTTTCTATGGAGGTATCAGTTCCCATTTCGGTATAATAATATTTCTAAAGAACTACAGGGACTACACCCTCAATTTTTGATATATCGCACTGAGATTTTAAACGCATCCTTTTCTCTCTAACAAGCTCTCCTTTGCCAGAATCGCTGATATCAGACTACTATAGCATATAGCTGCCATACAAACTGATTGACCAAAATCAAGTTCTTGTATGAAGAACTTTTTTATTTGTCCATATATCTACACGAAATTTAACACGGCTTATTTCTTAAGAGAATGCTACAATCCTTGAAAAAATTATTTAAAACGGAACCCTATATCGTATAGCTGTCATACAAACTCAACGCTCAGAATCAAGTCTTTGTATGGAAACTGCATTATTTGTGAAGCGTGTATTTACATCGAAGCAACCGAAATTATCGTTTTCGCTTATTTTCATTATATTCGTTTAAAAAAATTTCCAATTACTCAATGGAAAAATATTGTTCAACTATGTAAGACAAGTCTACACACCTTGTAATACAAAAAGTACGCAGACTCAGCCTAATTTAATTGTCATTTATTGCCCTACTAACTTTCCACAAACAAGTAAATAGTTTTACAAACCATCAAGAGAGTGTAAATTTAATTCACAATTTAAACACCTGCCACACACATATCCAACACCAACAAAAAACACTGCACGGTGTAACATACGACTGCCAGAGCGATCCTTCAGCAGAGAACACAGATAAACAAAAGAACAACACGCCCTAAGCCATACCTAGCTCCACAAACTTCGATATGTATGAGTTGCATATGTGTGTGTGAAGCTTTCAACATTTAATGAAGGATAATTTTTCACTGATTTTTATCAAGTGCAAATGTAATTAAATGCATTTAAAGAGGAGTGTGCAATAAAGCTACTGCAAGCATGCCACATTTTAAGTGACTGCACAGCAAAAATAGCAAACTAGACGCTAGAGGCTAGAGGCTTGACTGCAAATATAACACACATGCATGTATATAATATATATGGATATGTAAGAATATTTATGTATATAAAAGTATTTATATATGTGCATACTCGTATAGCACAATTATATATAGTGAAAGGGCTCTTAGAGCAAGGCAAAGGAAGACACATAAAATAGCGTAGAAGACTAGCTGCTAAGGCAACAATTGTAAGCAAAGTGGTAGAACAAAGTCTAAGAAATAGAACTGGATTTAGTATGCGATTTTAGCAGCAAGGTAATTGCAGATTTATAGCAAGTGGCTGCTGAGAGTAAACGGGTCTGAAAACTAAGGAGCTCTGGAATGAAAACTGAAGAAAAATGTAGAGCTTATGTTGCTATATGGTAAAATATAAATATTACTCCGAACCTAAGGCTCGAAGAGAAATGAAAAATAAGTAAAGATGTTCGAAAAAAAGAAGTAATATTTTTCTTCGGTCATGTTAAAATAATCTCTCGCAGCAAAACTGTCATAACCTTACTTTGAATTCACATACAAATCCGAACAGCAGCAGTTCAGAGTCTCTTAAGATGCCAAGAGTGTCTGGTAGTCACTATATATAACATCAAGGCCTCAAGTGCCTGGTAGTTACTAGATATAGCATCAAGCTACTGCATTAACAGCTTCCTTTGGTGTCTGGTCATACCGTATTCGATGGAAACTGCAAAGCCGTTGACATGGCAAGAGAGGCACCCTTACCCCGCTTACATAGTTGTGGGTACGAGTTAATGTCCGTTGTTAACTTTCTTTCCAGTAGGAACCTATGGAGAGATCTTGCGAGATTCCTCTGTCCAAAAGTAGAATGAAGAAGATCTGCTGGACTATTTGTCTTTAGCAAAGTTTCTTCCAAGTCCTTCTGGCCAACAGTAAAATGTAGGAGATTACATCGAAAGTTTGGTCGGCGTATTGTTTTATGTCGTCGACGTAGTTGAGGGAGGACCTCTTGATGCTCCTAAAAGGCGGTTTCACTCCAAGCAAATGACTTCAATAATACAGGTGTTCGATGGAAGACATCAAGAGGCATCCTGTCGTAGTCCGGAGCTCTGCATTCTGACACGTTTGCAGCTACCTCGTCTAAGTTTCACTGCATCCAGGCGACCATGTTGGTGCGGCCTTGTATTCCCCATCGGTGTCATTAATGCCAATATACTATATCACTATTACTATATACATTCATTCAGCAACATTTAGTTACACGTTACATTTTTATTCCATTTTTTTCCGTTACATTTTTATCCCGATCCATTATAAACTACAACGAACCCCTAATAAATAAACACTATCTGAAACATAAAAATTGTGGTAAACTTTAGCCACGCCTAGCGTGCTTTTGCATACCTCCTTGGCTAGCAATTTACTAGTTCATTTCAATTTCTTCTCCGCCAGCCATGCCAAAGAGCGGCAATACATCATCAGCTCTAATGAGTGGGGTATAAAGCATAAATTAACTGCTACTTTAGCTGAGTGCCAGCGCTGTATTGCCTTTAAAAATGCGAGAGAGAGGTGCGGCGCGGCTGATCGCCCGTTTGAAGATAGCAGAAATTATGTTTCAAAGCTAATTTGAATTATGATTATATACAAGTTGATAACCCATTATTAACGTACAACGTTGGTGTAGCATCAGAAGCCACCAGCGTTGCGATACGTAAACCCACAGTAAACTATATATAAACTATTTCCGCTCCAGCACTATTATTTTGCGGCGCAAACGTGCACTGCTTTTCGTGCGAGCAGAAGCTGCTACTGCTTTTAACTGCTGCCTTTATTTGTCTTCCCTTCCTAGGAGCCAAAGTAGCTGGTGCATTACATATAACCCTCATATTTCTTTACTAATACATATGTATATTGTGTGGAACCCAGTGGGTGAGTGTTAAGAGATTAGCTTTCTTCAGTAGTAAACACAATATCAGATAAGAAAAATTGTCACCGATTCCAACCCTTCTTCCATACTATGACTTTCATAAATTATTTTTGCGTTCTTAAGACGAAAACAAATCTTCAAATTTTCAGATAAAATAGATCACGACTTCGTTGAGGGTTAGAACACTCAGCGCTTGCTAACATTTCGACATAAATTCGAACTGCTCTCCAAAAAGTATATTATCTCTTGAAGACCAACTAGCGGTAATCTTATGTAGATCCGTCGGCCGGAAGGAAGATAATTTCCCAAGAAGGAACTTTTGACTTTTGGTAACAATGTTAGTAAAAAAAAGCACGGTCGAGTGCTTTGATGATTAATCTCGGAATCTGTCCATACTTTGTTTTTGTTCGAGTGTTGTTGCTGGTGTTGCTGCCAAAAAAAGACAAAGCCTTGAATGCTAGATCGAACTACGGCTTTCATTTTCTTTGTCGGGCAAACTTACAAGGTCTATCCCGATTACAAAGAACTAAAGGACTAACGAGTCAACAATTTTCACACCAGAAAGATGCTCGGAGGCTTACCATCTCCAGTCTAGCACCAGAGCTGGCGATCCAAAAATAATGTTGATTGGTACAGTGCTCGAACCTAGCACTTACTTAGTATAAACAATAGTAAGCATTTTATTATTTTAAGGATTTCGTAAGACTCTCCTCAACACGCTACTGGGTACTACTGATATTTGCGTAGAAATGCATATATATTACTGTACATTAACTCCTTGGCTGTGCGCTCTGTGCCGCCTGCTGAACTTGGTTGCACATTTAATGACGCTGGTCATTACTTCTTAACTCTTTGCAACAGCTATTTATTGCTGCAACTACGGCTCGGCTACGTACAACGTGGAAAATAACTAGTCATTATTGTTGTTGCCACCAAGTAGTTATCAACATCAAGCAGCAGTGTCTATGAAGAAACGTAGACAACAGCAACAACAACTACAACAACAGGTTAAATTTCATAAGCTGGCTATAGTAATTCTACAGCGTTCTATAGCTACTTTAAGTGCTCCTCGAACCACCAACCGACGGACCAGCCAACCAACGAAGTCATTAGCCGTAGTCGCCCCTTTCACCTGCTATCTTTCGCACAATCTTTGCAACTGCTGCTGCCTTCACCTGCACTTTTCACTCCATCGCTCTCCCACTCCGCACTACCGCCACCCGACTATTTATTGACTTAATATTAACGTTTTACTACATTTTCTTTTGTTGCAACCGCTGTTGTTGTTGGTTTAAATAGAGACGCACCCAAAATCACTTGTGCACGACCACGACTACTCGGCTGCTTCTTGAAACGGTGTGTCGATAGGTAGCGCGTTCGTCGCTTGCATTGCCGCCCCTTCTGTTGCTCATTCAGCTACCTCATCGATGGGCACTTGACTACTGTTGCTCAGTTTAGTGTGTCGATTGCGTTGACTGCCACTTGGTAGGTGTGTTGCTTAATTTTTTAACCTTTCTTAAATTTGTTTTTTGTTTTCGCTGGCTTTTACTACCGATTTACTACTATTTTACTACTTTGCTGCGCTCAGTTCGTGTAAATATAAATGGTATTTTGAGTGTGATAAAAATGTAATTAAATGCGCTACTGCACAAGTGAGTGGATACGACAACTGGTTGTATGCTCTCATGCTCCCTTGACTTTATTAGCTTCGTGCGCATGATCGTTTAACTGTTCGGCAAATGATTACTGGCTTTTATTGGCCTATCAGGTTTTGAGGTGCGTATGGATTTTGTTACGATATCATTGACTTTGGCTAAACTTTGACTTACAGTTTTCGTAATTCGATGTTCGTTTTACCGTTATCCAGTTTTGCAAAGAAGTTTTATAGTTTTCTACATTTTTTGTGAATTTTGGTTAAGTACCGTGGTGGCTTCGCTATTATAGGATATCAAAGAGTAGTTCGAACAAAGCTTGAACAATTGAGAGAGAGAAGGATATAGAGATAGAAAACTTATGTGTGAGAGAAAACTAAAAGATAAAAAGAGGAAGAGGGACAAAGTTAGTAAAATCTTTAACGAATCAACTGGTAACCTATATAATAACCTACATAGACTATAATGTCTAAATAAAAGACAAATTGACCTAAAAAAGTAAAAAAGCTAATGGATATAATGTTAGGTAGTAGAGCTGATCCTGGTGCAATAGATGACGCAGGAACCCACTTAGACAGCTGTGAATGTTATTCCTATGTGAATCGCAAAAACTTCTAGAAATGGATCATCAGACCCTAATAGTTCGACGAAGCTCTCTCGGCTACCATAAATTTGTTAAGGCGGCTAATAACAATCCCAGCAACTGCACCAGGTCCGCCGAAAGTATGTATGTATATTAAAATTTTTTAACCACAGTCTGCCAAAAAGCTGGACAGTTGAGAAGAAAATGACTAGATGATTTCACGTCACCTTCTTCCATACATCTTTGACAATTTTCGTCCAACAAGATATGAACAGTGTCCAGTCAGTAGATTGCTTTGAACCAGAAAGAGCCGCAGCCAGTTTTGGTTGTTGCCAAGCGTTTGTTAAACTCACGGGAGGTCCAAAGTTTCAACGCTAGAGCTCAAGTGGACAGCGGTGTATCCACTCGTTGCCACTCTGATAAAATAATCTAAGAAAATCTAGAAAGCTTATCGGCTTTGCAGTTTTCAGCGATACCTCTGAGATCCAGCACCCAAAAAAGTCGGTTATCTAAATAGCTTGATGCTATTGGTAAAGATGTCAAATACTGCTTGACAAGTATTGAGAGCACAGTTAGCCAGCTCAAGGCCAGTATTGCAGCTCCGCTATCGGACTGAATACACACCAATCTGAAGGAAGCTGCATTTCGGACCAATACATCTACCGCTAGCATGATCTTGATCAGTTTACCTATGCCGTCTGTAGAAATAACTTCCGAGCGAGAAGGACCTTCTTATTGAAGATGAACCGATTTAATTGTTTAGAACAAATATAAGTGAACAGGGGAGATTCCAAGTTGAAAGACAAACAAAAGTGATCTTTGAAGTCAATAACTTTTTACTTTATAAGCTTCTGAATTGAATATTTTACATTACATATTACATTTCTATCTGTTTCTGCCACACGATATATTCCATTTCTGTTGCCAGTTCTGTTTTTCGGTCCATCATGTTTTTTTACCTTTATACTAAATTTTTATTTTAAACAACTTTATTTCCTTTTTTTAATTCCATAAACTGCCATTTTCAGTTTCTGTCCCAAGTACAGAATAAATTTTCTGTTTCTGTTACCGATTTTGTTTTTCTGTCGATTGGTTTTGTAAGTATTTTGACATATTTTTCATACATATGCTAATAAAATATTTTCTGTTTCAAGTGTACTAAATTTCTACGTTACTAAATTGTTCCTAGTGAAAGAGCACAGAATATATTCTGTTTCTGTTGTCGGTTCTGTCAATAAGGCAGCTGTTAACTATATTTCTGTCTTACAATTATTACTTGCGATCAAGTATTTAAAATTCTGTTTCTATTTTCATTTCGTTTAGCGTATTGCGTAGATCTTGTGAGCACACAGTTTTAATTCTGTCATATTCTATTATTTGCAACCTTTTGTCTAAACTAATATTTTTCTTAACTTTTATCTGATTTCGAGTACACTTACATCATTAACTTTGCGATTATTCTGTTTTTGCTTTGCCACTTTTAATCTTTACATACTTCCTATCCATTCTAAATTAAGCAACCAAGTTTTTATGCATTTCCTTTTCACGTTTTTCTAGTAGTTTCCATGCGTTTTACTCTTTTCACTGCCTTCGCAATATTCGCGCGTTTGCTACATTCGAATCTACCCAAGAGTTAATTGCCACTTTAAGTCGCTGTCCAGATTCGTTGCGGTGGTATCTTAATAAAAGAAACAGCTCAGCGCGAAAAAATGATTTTAAGTAACCTTTAGAATACTATGAAGAAGTTGAAAGGCAAGTTGTTGTTTTGAGCAAATTATAAAAATGAAATCATAAAATCAGCAATGAGATTATTTCGTCAGTGGCGAAGCAAAATAGTTGTAAGCCGATAAGGCTTTCAGAAAAGAGAAAAAGAAAACATTTCACGGATTTTAAATTTTCTACGCCAAGGGCTTATTTACTACTTGCTTATATAAGGCATATGACATCATGTTGCCATTGCGAAACCACAGGTTAAAGAAAAAATTTAATATAATGAACAGAAAAATCAAATAACACGCGTATGTTTTTTAAAAATTACGAACACTTGCTCGTGGACCCTCTATTTGGACTGAGAGATGTGGTTTCCAAGCGTGATGCTCTTCCTTTCAGGTAAAAACCTGAAATATTGTCTCAACACTCTCTTCGTTCTTAACCTAAAAACCTGAACCACTAGAGACGGCCTCTTAATTAAACGCATTAAAATTGGCTCTCGAAAGGATGTCCACTCAGTACGTTTTAAAAGCGTTGGTTTATGATTGGGACGTATTATTTCAGTCAATCCGGGTCAACACCTTATAACCTATGCGAAAGAAATGCGGTTAAAAATCTTTATTGGTCAGGGGCTTCTAAATTCGATAGTGCGGAAAAAAGAATTGGATCTGTTAACAGCCAGTCAAGATCAGGGTGCAATCTAGGGCAATAACTTATACAATAACAATAAAATAGTGATTCAACAGGAAACATGGTGAGGCCGGACAAAAAAGGGGACCTGGACGCAGATAATGACATATAACTCTTAAGTTAACCCAAGTGTTGGCGACGGTGAGGATAGATAAAAGTGGGACCTGGCCGCAGATAATGACATGTAACCTTTAAGACGACAAATATGAAACGTCACCCTGAAGTAATGCGGAAGCGGCGCCAGGGTGACGAAAGTTACATAGAGAAGAGTTTTTTAGGGACCTGCAAGCACATACTATTTCTGTGATGGAAAGTCGCTACTGGTCAGAGATTTCCAACATTCGATAGTGATAAAGAGAAAACTCACCTTGGTTCAAATTCACTGACGATGTTAAAATCAGGCAACATCTGTGAACAATTCGGGTCAATACCTATGCCGAAGAAAACCGATCTGAGGTGCGAGAAAACGAAACTGAAGGCCAGCGCTGCTCAGGGGTTTTCAACATTGGATAGTGATAAAGAGGAACTTACTTTGGTTCTAAATCAAAAATGATGTTAAAAGTCAATCGAAGTCAATACCTTTACCAAAGAAATACGGTTTAAGGTGGGACGAAACGAAACTGTAAGCCACTGTTGCTCAGGGGTTTCCAACTTTTGGTAATAATGTAGAGAGAACTGAACTTGGAAGGACAAAAAAGAAAGATAAAAGTAGCTTACCGGACCACAAAAAAAATTTGGAGTAGACGAGTTGAAAGTATGCACGACCTTTTCCACTATTGACTAGTGTTTTGTCCCAATTTCATTTTTATACATCATATATAGGATACATTAGATACCAGGGACTCGCCATTTTGATATAGAAATCACAATTAGAAAAATTTGAGGTTTGGAGGTTCAATCTTGTGCAGATTTCTGTTCACATTTTTAGGGAAATTGTCACGATATAGAACACAGGTGATAGTTAGATATCTTATGTGGTAAAAATATGGTCATATCTACTTGGAAATCTTTGGTCGTAGAATGGGCAACCTGGTTAATTTTTTTTTTCTGAGATCTTTTTTCTGTAAAATAAGTAGTATTCGACAGATATTTTTAAAAATAATGAAGATAACAAAATCTGACATATTTTTTGCGATTACTGAGACAAAAAGTTGAAAATTCTATAGTGACGTCTGGAGAACGTTATAGTTAAGGATATGCACCTTTGAAGGAATTTTACTTAACCAAAACTCAGCTCGCTTTACATCTCTTATTACCAAGCAACTCATATTGAAGAACCCTTTATAAGCACATTTTTTGTAAATTTAAAGCAATCCATAACTCAACAAACATATTCTAGAATGTCAAGTACGCATTACATTTCTTTTTTTCGAAAAACTTCTGCACTGCCGGCTCTGTAATATCTTTACGCTTACCGCCGTTGATTAACGTTGTCATCAGCGCTCCAGCTGTCAATTCTACACATGCCTCGCTTCATTTTCTTTTTGGTCCCCGAAGCTTTGGACACCGCTGCGTCATAAGGTTCCGTGTGACAAATTCTTCATGAGGATACAACAATGTCTTCATGTATATTCTTGCTTCGCACTCTTTTCGCTCGTTTGCGTTGTCAATATTTGACTGATGTTGTGGTTAATTTTCTTTTAATGAAGATGAGTTGGAAATTTAGACTGACAGGAATGTCGATGATGCGACTATTAGTGTGTGTCGCGGCGTTATTTATTTTATTTTTATCTCACACTTGTTTATTTTAAAAATTTTTATATGTGCTGTCTTCGAGTTTTCTTTTATTTGGAGCGCGTGTGTGGGCTGATGCAATGTTTGTCACTGTCAACTGTTGCATACGTTACACATTCATACATACATACATATGCGTTATATGCACATTCATTCATTCAACTCGGCTGTCAGTCATCCATTCTTTCATTCATTAAGTGTAAGAAATTGAATTGATATTAAGGAGTGAGAAATGAAATTTGCAATTTCTGCGACAGTTTGCGTTTCTTTGCTTTTGTTTTGCACTTCAATGCAAGCTAATTGAATGAATGATGTAATAGAAATGAGCTAAGTACATTTGAAAGGAGGAATGGTTAGCGTAGTGGGAATTGTATTCACCTCAACGTTGTGGAAGCAACTTGTTCATTGGTGATAACTTAATTGAAGTCTTAACGGAAATATTTTCATGAATTCAATAATGTATGCGTACAGCAAACAAGAAAAGCGTAAAGTTTGGCAGCACCGAATACCCTTCTCAAACGCGTTTTTATGGAATGAAAGGGCATACAAAGATCTACATATGTCTAGATTTTGAGCCGTCTTTTTGAATGGTAGATATGTGTTTTAGTGGCCCGATCAGAACAAATTGTTCGAAGATTCTAGTGATACCTTTGAAAAAGACGCTTGCCAAATGTCGTGAATATATCTTGACAAATAAAAAATTGTTTATACAAGGACTTGAGGTTCATTGGTCAGTTGATATTGCAGCTATATGTTATAGTTGCTCGATCTAAACAATTTCTTTGCAGATTGTAGCGATGCTTTAGAAAATACTATGTGCCAAATTTCGTCAAGATATCTCGTCAAATAAAAAAGTTTTCCATACAAGGACTTGAGTTTGATTGGTCAGTTTATATGGCAGCTATATGCTATAGTTGATCGATCTAATCGATTTCTTCTCAGATTGCAGCGATGCCTAAGAAAATGCTCTATGCCAAATTTCGTGAAGATACCTCGTCAAACAAAAAAATTTTCTAAATAAGAACTTGAGTTTTAGGGGTACGTTTGTATTACAACTGTATGCTATAGTTATCTCATATAGGCGGTTCCGATAAATGAGCAGTTTCTTGGGGAGAAAAGAACGTGTGCAAAATTTCAAACTGATATCTCAAAATAGTTCACGTATAGACGGAAAAAGCGCGGTGTGAGAGAGTAAAAAAGAAAAAAGAGAAAAGGTGATCAAGACAGCGGAGTGTGAGAAAGCGCAAACAGATAAGAGATAGAGAAGGGGAGAGAGATGACAGCGACCTAAAAGAAGAAAGAGTAGAAGGGCGAGAAGGAAAATATTACATCCGTCAAACAGGGAACATCAACTAGAGCAAACCATTTGCACCAAACGCTAAACAATTCCTAACATATATTTCTTATATTTCTATCTATCAAGCAGCACCTCATGGAGGCTTGAAGGTACTTAATATAAAAACTGCTTAAAAAAATAACAACAAAATATCAAAATATTTCTTTTAACCACAATTTAATAAACAAGCGTGCTAAAATTCAAAATATGCAGAAGATTTGCAAACAAAAACCACGAAAATGAAAAAAAGACCTGCTAAGCAGCGAATAAGTCGCTATAAATAAAATTAGCCGCCAGAAGCGAAAAGTTCAGCGGTTTACAATTTGAAAAATTTGCACAACAACAAGAACCACTTGCACACTTAAAATATTCCGCATTCCAGCGCCGGTTGGCAATGCGAAACGAAAAAAATCGTGCAAATTTTTCTGGCTCTACAGCTTCATTAGGGCATGGACAGCTGTTCATTGAGCGCTAAGGCAGCGACAGCGACGACAACAGCGATAAATGATCGAACGATGTTGTTGATACTCTTGATGCTGTTGATGAGCGTTTGTTGATGCCAGCACATACACACACACCAACATGTGGCGCGGCTGCTTTGGCTAATAAAAATGATATATAATATACGCCATAAGCAGTAAGCAAGCTGTGCTGATGAGCCGACTGATAGTCAGCCAAGTTAAAAAAAACAACAAACAAATGTTTCACTTATTATACCCTTTGCAGGTGCATTTCGTACAGCTTTAAAGCATATAATACCTTTCACATGTGCATTTCTTTTAGCACAAATGGGTATAAAAAATCTTTAACTTGATTTTGATGGCAGCTATAATGAACCGATTTCGAAAATTTTTTGAGGTATTGTAGCCCAGGTTTAAAGAATAATTTATGCCAAATTTCGTAAAGATATCTCATCAAATAAAAAAGTTTTCCATATAAGCACTTAATTTTCATCGTTCAGTTTGTATGGCAGCTATAAGATATAACGGTCCGAACTGGACATTTTTTTCAGGTTTGTATCCTAGGTCCAGAAAATATTCTATGACAAATTATGTGCAGATAACTTGGAAAAAAAACAGTTTTTAATACAAAGACTAGATTTTGATCGTTCATTTTGTATGGTGACTATATGATATAAAGGTCTGATCTGGAAAAAATTTTCAGGTATTGTAGCCAAGGCTTAAAAATTAAACCGTATCAAATTTCGTGCAGATATCTCATTAAATAAAAAACTTTTTCATATAAGGACTTGATTTTGAACGGTCAATTTGTATGACAGCTATATGTTATATTAGGCCGATATCGACGATTTCAACAAATGAGCATCTTCTTGTCGAGAAAAAGGCGTGTGCAAAATTTCACAACGATATCTCAGAAACTAAGGGACGCTGTTGAGGGTATTCACAGACCTTACGTACATATGTACACATATGTTTTTACATGGGTGTGTGTGTGTGTTTGAAGTGAGTGTGCGCCGCGTCGTAAAACTATATGCAAAATAAAATAAACAAATTAGAGTGCAAGCGCTGCACATGCTGCCACAATAATCAATCAATGTACAGCAACAACAACATACCAACAACAACAACAAGTGGCAAATAATTGCCAATAAAGCAAATAAGCAATTTATGCCGCGTCGCTGCCAATGAGTTGGCAAATTGTATGAATGCATATTTGCATTCGCACTGCTGTTGTTGTTTTTGTGCTTGTTGCGCTACGCGTTTCCGTATTTGCGCGTACGCACGTTTGTATGTGACACAACAATGCAACAATTAAGCGCTAAGAACACAAAGTAATTAAAATTGAATTTATTTTCATTTTCAGCGCCTTTATTTACTGCTGCTACACCTCCCGCACCCTCACCACCACGCTCAACTGCTCTACAAATTACATTTTTGTTTGTGCAACATTTTCCAAGAATTTTTCGCGCGCATTGCAAGCAGCTCAGCGGCAGCAGCAACACAATTTAAATATCTGCTCGCAAATGAATGGCAAATGCAATTATTGTCATCGCCCTGACGGTGGTGTTGGTGCGCTGCGTAACACCTTTGTATGGAATCGTCTTACCAGCGTCCTCCTCTTCACTACGCATGTGCGATCCGCATGTCGTATTGTCTTATTGCTCTTAACAGCGGCAACATTCAGCATACTAAGTAAAAAAGCAGTAACAACAACATGCTTACCTGCCCAACACCCTGAACAATACGTGCTGTGCACTTCTTTGCCACAGCAACAACAATAAAAATGAGAAAAATATATTATCATCGGTGGCACCGAAGCGAGAATACCTTTCACAACTAAAGACGTTTCCGTACAAGAACATGATTTTGATCGTAACTGCTTGTATGACAGCTATATGCTATAGTTGTGCGATCTGTACAATTTCTTCAGATATTGTAGCTTTGTTTTAAACAATAAACCACGCCAAATTTTGTTAAGATATCTCATCAAATAAAATACGTTTTCAAACAAACATTATTCCGATCGTTTAGTTCGTATGACAATTCTACGCTGTAGTGGTCCCATAACGGCGGTTGCGACGAAGGAGAAAACAACTCGTGCAAAATTCCAGAGCGATAACTCAAAAACTGTGGGACTTTACATACATATACATATGTACTAGATGTTACAAACTCTGTTGCAAACTCAATACATCCTATTCAGGGTATAACAACACCGTTAAGACAATAGCAGTGCGTGTTGTGACGTTGATGCATGCGAGTGCAGAACGCGTGAACATTTTCGAAAAAAATTCGTATTGTCCACGCTTGTCTTTCAGTTTTATGGCACATCCTTTTCATTTGAGGTTCAACGGATGCACTGTGAGAATTGCGTTATTTAAAAAAGGATCCTACGGTTCTTCTTTCAAAACGCAAACGGTTTCTCTCTATCAAATTCTTCTGTCAGAAATGACAACAAGTTCTGAAAAGCTTTATTCTAGGATCTCTTCCCATAATGGATAATTTCATACAATTCACCTTGCATTCCTCTCGAGGTGTTTTGAATTTGATTTCTTGTTCCGAGTGGGCTTAGCTTTATACTAAAAATTAATCCAAAAATCTTGGTACCAAAAATTAATCTAAAGAGTGTGAGCTCTTCAATAAAATTTTTCCGATTGATCTAAGCTCTGTATAAAAAATCATTCCAAAAAGACTTCTTGTAATGCGCTGCGTAGATTCAAAAAGACTTTATTCTAGGAGCTCTTCCTGTAATGAGTAATTTTATCTAAATAACATTCTTTTCTTTTCGATGTGTTTCTATTTTGATGTATTGTTCCAAGTGGTCTAAGCTTTTTACCAAAAATGTAACTTAGTACCAAAAATTAGTTTAAAGAGTGTGAGCTCTTTAACAAATATGTTCTAAGTTGTCTAAGCTCTGTACAGAAAAACAATTCAAGAAGACAAGATTTTGTACCAAAATGAGCTCATTAATAAAAAATAGTTTAGTCTAAAGAGAGATCTAAGTTTTATAACAAAAGCGTGATTAAGAATTATACGAAATCTGAGCTCTATATCAAAAAAGGCGGCCAAGCTCTATACGAAAAAGACGAGGAATAGATTCTCTAGGAAAAAGGAATCTCTCCTCTGACTAAGCTCTATAGCAAACCGAAGTCTAAAATTTTTGGAAGTCTCTATAATAAAAAATTCTATGAAGTTTAGGTATTCCAAGGGGTTATAGTAATAATTTACAATGAAATTTTTCATGTTGTTTTCGAAAATTCTTCAAATGCAAGTTTCGGTTAGCCATTGAGCTTTTTCGGAGCTGTAGTTTGGACTGTCTGCCCTTATCATGGTATTTTAATATCATTCACTATGTTGCTATGTTTGTTTTTGTAACCATTTTGAACACTTCACATTAAAGAGCTTTTAGAATCTTTCATTGACTTTTCAAAGCTTTCAAAAAAAAAATAATAGTTTATCTCTGCATTCATTGCTGGCTTGTTCTAACTAAAGAAATTTAACTGGGCTTTTGTAAGCTCTCACTATTAGTCATTTTTGTTTTTGCATTCATCGTGAACCATTCGCATTAAAGAGCTTTCACTGAGCTTTTGCAAGCTTTCATTAGCTTTTCCAAAGCTTTCACTATAATAGTTTACCTTAAAGCGCTTGCACTGAGCTTTTGGAGCTTTCACTAACTTCTTCAAAGCTTTCACAATAACAGTTCATCTTAGTAGTTATCGTTGGCTCGTGCTCACTAAAGAGCTTCACTGAGCTTTTGGAAACTTTCACTCACTTTTCAAAAGCTTTCACAAAAATAGTTCATTTTACTATCCGTCGTTGAAGCGTCCTCACTAAAGAGCTTTCACTGAGCTTTTCGAAGCTTTCACATAGCATTCACAGTTAGTGTGAAAAACAAAAACGTTGCTCAGTTTCAGGTATTCAATTCCATAAAGAGAACAGAGCTTAAAATTTTTATTATTTTTCACTTTTGTTCATTAATAGTCAAGAGGTTTCAATGTAGAGCTATCAATTTGATAATCCTTCGGGTACGCAAAACAAAAATCTATTTATGAGTTAAAGATTGAATCTAAAACATGGAAGCTATACGTGTTCGAAATTTAATGGAAAATGCAGCTAAAACTTTTTTTTTCTGAAAACCCGGCTGTAGGGACCAGTCTGTTGGTCTGTATATATATACATATGTATAAAGCATGCTGGTGTCAACTTGCCACTCGCTTACACACTCCGATAGTGTTGTTGGCTTGCTGCGCTTTCCGCATTTAAAACATGTGGCATGTAATATGCGGCTGTCACGGTTAAATGTCACTGGTTGTAATATTACTTTCATTCGCTTTTTATTTCCTCCGTAGCCATAGCCCTTGACGACCAACGGCAACGGACTGTCAACGCGTAAACGAATTACACACATACATACATACTTATATATGTATATATCTTCGGTTCATTGCTTGTACATTTTTTACGCGCACGTGCAATGCCGCTGTGATTTAAATTGTTGACAGGCATTGCATAATGCATTTTTAATAGTGCCGTCTGTCTGCCAGCCCCTCCGCCTGTAGCGCGCATGCGAAACACTCAACGAAAGCGTAAAATATAAAACAGTAAAAATAAGAAAACACAGCGCTTTTGCCAATAATGATGTGAATCGAAATTTTTAATGGCGTGAAGCAAAGATTAATGCGGTAAGCGCGCCAGAGAAGAAACAGAGAGCGGGTGCGAGTAAGAGTGATCCGGACAAAAAGTGATTTACTTGAGTGCGTATTACGTCCATTTCCATGCACCATATGCTGCCACAACGCCCAATAACAAACACACACCTGTTTTCAACACACTTTACCAGGCAGTCGCTCTCCAACGTTCCCGTGAACTGCCCACACGACTGCCATTGCCTCATTTATCTGAAGCGCGCATTTGTTGCAGCCAGACATACTGGCTATACTTATGTTTAATGTGGTATGTGTTGATGGGACCCTTAAGAGTTAGGTAGCAGGTAGCAAGTTGCCTCTGCCGTGTATGCCTCACTCAACTTTCTCACCTCTTTAAGCAGTGAAGTTCTTCTCGCCCACGTCTTTTCGTATTTATTTGCACTTATTCTTTATTGTACAGTATATATACAAGATATATAATTGTATTTAATTTCAGCCGCAGCTCCACTTCCAGTAAGTGCCGCTTATTTGCCTTTAGCGTGCCTGCTAAAGTGCTGCACTGCCGCTTGTTGCATAATGCATTTAAATTGCCAATGTTGCACGACAAAAGGTGTTAAATTGAATTTGCGAGCAATGTAAATAGTAGCGATGAGTTGGAATGGACAGACCACGCAATTATGTAATGCCTCAAAGTGCAATAAAAGCGGGTAACCATAAGTGGAAGAAAAGCATTTATATATAAAAAAGGGTGCAGCAAAAAAAAAATTTATTGCGGAATATAGTTTAAACTTTTCGCTAGCTTTCTTTGTGGATGAAGCTTTCAATATCACTAGCTTTCTTTATGTCGGAAGCTTTCACACCCAATTTCACTTATCAAAAGTAGACTGTACTTATAACTCATCTGCTAAATAACATTTGAACTATGTAGGTACGTTTTGGCATCTTTCGTTTTCCCTACTCCACTTAAGAGCTTTCACCGAGTTTCACAAGATTTCAGTGAGCTTTTACAAGCTTTCACCGAGCTATTAAAAACAATCACTGCAGTTTTTCAGAAGCTCCTACTGAGTTTTCCGAAGCTTTCAAAATTACTTTTCAAATTAGCAACTATAATTTGCCATTCCGCAACAAAAAGCTTTCAAAGTATGTTTTCGACAGTTATCACAGAGCGTTCAAAATCATTCAAACTTACGGTTTAACTTAGTTGGTATATCGCTCTATACTGGGCACTGCAGGTTCAGGAAACACCTAAAACTGATCACATCACCTCAATGGCGGCCAGCAAAATTCTGAAAATCGTTAGAGTGCTGGTCCTTTGGAAATACATGTGATGAAGGTGAGGGTACAATAGACCCTAGAAGAGGTTGCAAACCTCTTCTCATTTCTCTTTTGTTCTTTTGTTGGTCTTTACTTTACTACGTTATCAATCTCATTTTGAAATTTTATGATTTTAAAACACAAATAATAGCTTTCAAAAGCTTTCACTGAGCTTTCGGAAGGTTTTACTGAGTTTGCGGAAGCTTTTACAATAATGTTCGTCTTTGCATCCATCGTTAGCCCTTCCGCACTAAAGACCTTAAAGTGAGCTTTTATAATATAAAAAAATTAAAACAATATCATTACTCACTTTATTGGTAAAGTTTTAGCATTTTATGATTAATCAACACATATTAAAGCTTTCAGAAATCTTTGACTGAGCTTTTGGAAGCTTTCACTGAGTTTTCGTAAGCTTTCGCAATAACGTTCATCACAGTATTCATCGTTGATCCTTCCGCACTACAGAGCTTTCAATGAGCCTTCAGAAGCTTTTACAGCAACTGTTAAAACGGTAACATTATTCACATTATCTGTCTAATTTTAGCATTTTTTGCTAACCAGACGTTGAAAAACTACACTAAATAAATATTGAAAACTGCAAATATAAAAGCTTTCAATGAAAGTGAATTAAAAAATGGAGATATTATAAACTGTAAACACTTGTATACAAAAACAATAGAAAAAGGTATACCCAACTCAATTTATTCTTTATGGCAAGTGGTGCGTCACAATTACGAAAGTAACAAAAAAACTTGTAGCAAAAACTAACGGTAATATGAGTAGTGCAAAATAGAAAGTCAAAGCGAAAAACTTAGCCATTAGAGAAAGGGCTACACAGAGACACCAATGAAATGTTGCCAGAGCGGACATTGGTTATGCACCGGAATGCACATACTAAAGAGGGAAGGAGCGTAAGCTACGCAAACGCGCCGTTAAAAGTTAAAAAGTGAATGCAAGTGCATTTTTTCTTGTATTGTTTTGCTTTATTATTTTTCGCTGCTGCGTATCAGTTTCAAAGTGTTTTCGTACAATTTGAGTTAATTTCTTTGCCAGCCAATTGTGGCTCCAAGCAACTCCGAAATCCATTTGTTATTTGAAATTTAATAGCGAAAAAGTGAAAGAGGAAACAAAAAACAAGAAATGAAATGAATGAGCGAGCGCGCAGAGTTGCACGAAAAGCTTATGCAAAAAAATTCTTCTGGAAAGCTAAAGAAATGTGAGTGAACGAGGAGGGGAGCAAGACAATAAAATGCTAAACGAATTTACTAATATTAAAAAAAGTAATAATGGCAACTTATGGCAGTAGCGGCAGTCTATGCGAGTTGCGTTTGCAGTTGGACAACCTACTCTGTGAAAAGTTCCACAAAGGTTTTATATCTTCTTGCACTAAATAATTTTATTAATTTTTTTATTCCCGAAAGTTGTGAGTTTTTTGTGAAAACTATGAAATTGCAAAGTGAATTCGAAAAAAATATTAGAAATGTGGAGAAAATAGAGCTGACTGCAAAGAAATGCTTTCATCAGAAGGTACAGTTTGATGACTTCCGGTATTTCATCAATCAACATTTTGCGTAAAACTTTTAGTAAACTAATTTTAGTTGTTTTTTTTTACTTTTTTGTTGTGCATATCTTGATTTTTTGTTTTTGTTTACCACAAAGCTGCAGGCAATATAGCGCAAATTTTCCTCAAGTATTAGCTAAAGTTGCTAAGCGCGCTGAAGTTAATTTATCGGCCGAATAATAAAGTTGTATAACTTTTTGTACTAATTCTTGCATTTCGTTTTTTTTATATTTTTGTTGTTGTTTTTTACCGCTTGGAGGCGCATATTGGGCGCGTGTGTTGCCACGGCTGCCACAATTAACTTTTTGACTAAATTTGCTTAATTTATCATCTGAGCCATGAAATGTGAGCGGAAAACTTTGGCAAAAGAATGCGTTCCGAGCACACACACCAACGCACACGTACATATTCAAAGCACATATTGGCACACATGAAAGCGCAGAATCAACACGTGCGTGTGTGGGTTGTTGTGGGTGGGTGGATGTGTGTGTGCACTTCAAAAGAACGTGAATTGTGCCGATATGTGTACGCTATAGCGGGAAATGGCAAGAATTTCAAAAATTTGTAGCGGCTAATAAAGCAAAATGCTGAAAATATGTAGCTATGTTTGCGTAGAATGCAAACAAAAATATGAAAGTGAACTAAATTCCACAGAAAGCAGTACGCAAACAGCAATGAAGTGGGCGAGTGTGGCTGAAAGTACATCCAGCATGCCATTACACGCACACCAATGCATAAATAAGTATATGCGAATTTCATACACCTACAAATATTTGTTTGTTTGTATATATATTTACATATACGTA
Organism: Bactrocera neohumeralis; assembly: GCF_024586455.1. Classification (NCBI taxonomy): domain Eukaryota; kingdom Metazoa; phylum Arthropoda; class Insecta; order Diptera; family Tephritidae; genus Bactrocera; species Bactrocera neohumeralis. The sequence goes on along the minus strand of NC_065923.1, from coordinate 77,055,278 downwards.
TGTACTTACATCTGTATGTGACTACATCAAATAGCAAATTGTTCAACATTTTTTCTCCCTCCACCTGCTTTTTTGCTACTTACAACCAATGATTGATTGGCTACGTATTTGTCATGTCGCTGTCAGATTTTTCTTCGTCTTGGCATTTGACTACTGGTTTCAGTTTCGGTTTCGGTTTCAGTGTACTTTTTTTCTTTTCCTTTTTTGTCTGCTTTTATTTTGTCCTCATGCATATTCTGTAATTTTTTTCGTTTTTGTGAATATTAATTTTCATGCGGCCACCTGTGCCGAATTCTTATGCGCCTTTGTTAGTCGGAAATTTGCATGTCTTTGCTGGGCTTATTAGCTGGCTGACTCTGCTATAGCAAAGGTTCAACCTCAATGTTGTTTTAGACTTAAAGTGTAGATTACTTTTTTAAAATGGGAGAAAGTGTCTTGTAGAAATGTCATTGGATTAACAAAATGTTTTAAATCCATATTTTGACTGTTTAAATTATTATTTCATAAATGGTTCTCAATAATTTTAATTATCGAAATATTTATTTAAGAAAAATCAATTTCTTGATGTCATTACTTTTTTACTTTCTAACAAAATTAAGTTCTTGCGCACTTACCGAAGTTCTTACGAGAGCTGTAGAAGTGCTTTGCCAAAGGCGTTCTGTGAGCCACTATATATGTATGTATGTAGCTCTATTTGTAAAAAGTGAAATTGCTTAGATTCCGATGCTCTGTTTGACGTTTTACATTTTAAGGTATTTCGCTGGCTTTAATTTTTGCAAATTATGAAAGTAAAAAATTTTTGGATACACTCGAACTTGGCTCTTCCTTACTTCGTTGAATATAAACACAACATCCTTACAATTCTGAGGTTTGTGTATGTTTGGAAATTTTATATACACATAGCAAATGTTATATTTGTTTTACATATATACAATAGTTAAATAAAAGATAACAAAGCATGCTTCAGTACTCACCAAAGAAATCTTCTTTTACTGCTCGCATTCTTTGCTTAATAAGTATGCTTGTGGAAATATGGAATATCCGCCTTTGAGGAAAATATTATGGTCAATTCATTGCAAAGTGTTCATGGAACTTAACGTTTACAACAATTTACGAACGCACATAATGATTACCGCACTTCACACTTTTACCAATCATTAATTTTTATTAGATTTTTTTTAATTACTTACACGATTCTACAATCTTCCACGCATTACTACAGATTATACCGATATACGCATAAATCAAAACGAACCGAACCCGACGCCTATTCACATAAGTACATAAGTATGTATGCACATACTATACATAAGTACATAGTATACGAAACGATGTTTGTACATTCATTGATATTTTCGATTTGCATGTCACATTTACATTTTATTTTCACATTTCCTTTGACTTCTATTAAGTATATTTTCCAAAAATAATAATATTAATAAATTTATGCAGTAGCACATTTATTTTACTACTTATTTGCCTGTTGCCCGGCTTTGCATGCACGCACACAACACACACGAACGAACCCGTACCGACTGCGCAAAAAATTTCCATTCCAATTAGATTTCGCACACAACTTCTTTCAACCACTTTAAAATACTTTTTCACTACACAATTTATACACTTTTCACTTGCACTGCACTTTAAACACTTCACTAAACATTTTAAAACACTTTTAAACATATTTTATTAATTAATTATTAACAATTTATTGTCCAAATCGCAATTTTTACACTTTAGCAGCAGAAGCAACTGTTCACCAAATTCCTGTTCTTGCAATGAGTATGGAGCCTAGCGGTAACACATTCCAACATACTCACGCTGTCTCTCACAGCCACTCGTCAATGCTTTTGATCTCTTAATTAGTGTATTCGCGCAACAACACGCAATCTCTTACTCCACTGCTTGATGTTTGCTACAGTTTCCAACAACAAACCATTTATGTTTCTGCAATTATGTAGTTCAGCTGCAGAGAAAGAGGAGTGCATAAGCAGTAGAAATGCGTTGCGAATATTTTTGTTGTGTTGTGTTTTATTCTGTGTTTGTTTTGCAGCACCTGCAAAGAATTTAACAATTTTGTTATTGCAGCAAATTGGCAAAGGCAAGTAAGCTAGTGACAGGTTGGAAATATTGGAAATGTAAATTTGTGATACGTAATTATATGTACATACATGATGTGTATGCAATTATAGAGAGCTGCATATTTGTCTACTATTGATTACATATTCAACATTTCATGAGAAATCGAACATTTGTGGAAGTCAAAGGAGAAATATGGGAAGTTCGTTTGCGTGTATGAACGAGCATTCTTTCGCTATGGAATTTTATAGAATTGCATAGAATATAATATTTCTATTATACTGCGGTGTTAAGAATTAATTTTCGGAAGATTTTTTACGGTAAGATTTTTTGACGGTTCATTGAGTTATAAAATTCATAAGAAATAAAAAATTTTCACAAAAATAATCAAACTTGAACCGTTAATATCTTTTAAACAGTTGGGTTTACGAAAAAATCGTAAGAGACCATTTTTTAGAGCATTCAATTTCCTACAAAACCCAAAGAATCAAAATATTTTTATATATTTTAGCAGTTTTTGTAAAGATATAAATTTTTCATATTTTATAATAAGAAAAAACATAGAAAACTGTGTGTGGGAGGACCTTCCCGTTACAATTAAAAACTCATGTTTGGAGAGGCTTTCTTAGGGGTGTCTAGGAACCTATTTTTTCCGAGTTCCAAACGAAAAAAAAAAAATTTTTTTTTTGAATTATCTAGTGTGTAAGTTCCTCTCACATGAGATACATATTGGGAGAGAAAAAGCTTCGAGAAAGTTTGGAAACAGCTTATCTACAAAGGTTTCATGAATGTCCATCTTTCAACTTTGATTTATCAGCAATTCGATTCGAACAATTCCAAACTTATGCAACTATTACAATTAATAAATAATATTATATGCCCCAATTGATTGATAAAGTTAAATATGATTCTGGGTGCTAGCGAAGCGATGTGATCCCTATTTGGAAACAGGGATCCAAGGGTCTTTAACCTGCGTCTACAGACTGTAGTGCACTCAATTTGCAGGTGTTCTGGTGTTTCAGACTCCCTGTCGCAGAACCTGCAATTTACGCAAGAAGCTAGACCCAAGTCCCAATACCTCTCTCTGCCTACTCCTTCTTCCTTACGGGACGCATCCCTGTGAAGGGTTCAGGTTCTATTATGTTAGTGGATGCTGCGAAGCAGGCGAGCTCATCTGGCACTTCGTTCCCGTCTCTACAGTATGTGTTTTGCTACCTGACCGATTACTTGATGAAGTCATCTGACAAGTGTGCATTACACCGGACATGCAGATACACGGGAGTCGTAGCAGCTTACATAGTTGGAGCCCTACCGAAGTCTGCGAAGCTTTAGAGGCCCAGGTCACCGCCCCATACATGATTATCAGTCGCACGATCACGATGTGCAACCACCTAACGATTCTTGGCTTGCAGCCCCAGGATTTTCCAGCTAGCCGATTGCACATCATCGCCTTGACCAAGGTCAGGTCAACATGCTGCTTCTACCGCAGAGTGGAATCCAGCAGGAGATCAAAATATGTGACCATGTTGGTCATCTCTACCTCTCTGCCCCCATGTGTAAGGTTTCTGAGGCTGGGAGACATACGTATCGTGAACTGGACGATAGTCGTCTTAGAGGTGTTGTTGTTCAACTCAACCAAATTACAGCCGGATTTAACCCTCTTTGTATTAAGTCGCAGAGAGTGTCCTCGAATTTGCCTCTGGCTTTTATAACAATTTTTCCGCGTAACCTTGACAGCAGATCCCATTGTCAGTTAGCAAAACTTGTAGATCGTCCACGACAAGACTCCAGCACTCCACGCTGTGGGCAGCCTCTTGTAGTACCGAAACGAATCTTTGCATCTCATACCGTGGTTTCAGCTATTCTGTCATACAATCGGAGCCATCAAAATCAAGTTCTTGTATGGACCTTTGTATATGTTCGTGACAACCGAAATTAACGTTTTTTCTTACTTTTCTTCTTCTTCTTCTCGCAGTTTTCTGCTATTTTAACAATTGTCACATTTGACACACGTCATTGTGGCGCTCGTTATTCATGCCATTTTGGAGTGTCAAATGGCGTGCGACACAATGGCAACATAAACATTAACAATAGCAACAAAAACAACAACAATTACAATAGTATTACAATTGTTTAGTTTTATATATAGATATATAAGTGTTGTTGCTTGCGGCGGTACAATGAATGTCGGTGAATTGCAATGGAAGAATGACTGTGCGGCAACAAAAAGTTGCATGTGTGTGTGTGTGTTTTCGCTTGAGCGCAATATAATGGCATTTTCCTTGGAGCTGTTGCACAAAGTAAGCACTCTTCAATATGCACACATTTTAATATACATATATTGCCACGTTGCAACACGCTGCATCTCTGTGCAACACTACATATCTCGGTGCTATATCGCTGACTTTAGTTACTGCCTTTTGTCATATAGCAAATAAATAATAGTATCTCACGAATTGTGAGGCACCAGAGCGCACTTCATTTCGCGCTTCACATTTATTTGTTGTTTGTGGGTGCAACAACAAAAATAAATTATTTATGCATATTTATTTTGCAACTTTACGTGTTTACTCGAGTATAATTGTATGTGTGAACAGCAGGGCATGGGCACTCAGCAAATGTTACCCAATGAAGCTCGTATTTCGCTGCTGAACTGGCTGGAACGCTGAATGCCTTCAAAGTTGTAGTTGATACGAGGCTTACCTCGATAAATTGACGATTTTTTGTAAAGTGAATTCAAAATGGCATTTCATTCAGACATAACTTGTTGGCATTTGAAGATAATTTCATAATGCCGCGCTCAGCGAAACCCTTTTGGCATAAAACTGGAACAGCGGATTTTCATAAGTTTATCTTGAGGCATTTTTTCAACATCAAAATCATTCGCCATAGACAAAAAAGCTTATTAATTATTTGCTGTCAGGTCCTGACTCAAAAGTAGATGTATAAGGAGCTCCCAACTAAACTCACGAAGCTTCTGACGAATCTATATCAATGAGTGTGGCCTGTCGTTGTTCTGATGGAACACAATTTTTCCCGATTTGCCTAAAGCTGATCGCTTCTGGATGACTGCTTCCAGCAGATGATGCTTCCGGAGTCTCATATCGAAGTGCATTGCCTATTGTTGTCCTGATGGAACACAATCTCCCCCTGGTTGGCCATAACTGGTCGTTTCTGGACGATTGCTTCCTGCAGATGGTGCTTCCGGAGACTACGATCGAAATGTACAGATTACTCAACCTGGGTCGTTCCATTAAATACTTGAGAGCCCTTGCTTTCGTTGCCCATCCATGGGTTTCGAATGGAACATCGCTTTTACCTGTTGGCAAGAGTTATTCTACGCTTGATTTCCAGATTAAGATTATTGGAATTTATGCTGGTTCTGAGGCATACGAAGTCCTTAACTTTATCAAAATGCTGTCGACAGCCTTACTTCGCGACGCTCAAAAGTACAGCGGATCAAATCAATGCGTTGATCAGGGCTCTTAAAAAGTCAGTTATTCCCTCACTTAGGTTTAAACCACAACCATCGCGATACTCCCCGAGCAGCAGATTCACATGAGCAGGCTGGGCTCCTTCTAACCGTGGTACCAGAATTAAGTGTACATTCAGACCTCTTAGCTTAAACTACTACCAGTTGCGCTACCATACTTCTCATGACTGGCGACCAGGTTGAACCCTATATGCACAACGCAAACGATCCTATCACACCGTTAATATATAAACGATCATCAGTCCAGCTTATCCCCATACCTCCAAGATCGCTAATACCCGAGTATATCAGGCGATCCGCGATACTGAGAGCGCAGTCTTCAGACAACACCCCACACCTCAACCTATCCGATAGGTGCCTCCAATGCAAAAATACATTCAGAGGCCCGTGCCAAGTAAGCAAAAAACCCGGACTTAGACAAAACCCGAAGTCTGGATTATACTGAACAAACCCAACGTCCCTGATGTACTCATATGTCACTCGACCGTTATGGGTATTCTCCCAACGCCTCTTACTATCTACTCCTGATGCTATCATCTAGAAGCCTCTTGCTCTGTAGATATCACTTCCTCTTCACGTCATTATCGAAAATCCAGCTTTCATCCTTCGCAGCACTTCATCCGCTATTTATCAGTTTCGAGAAGTCTCTTCAAAGTTCGTGTGTAGTAGTCTGGGTGTCTATCATCAGGTTTCCATTCCTGTCCTTACAGAAGTATACCCCGGGCTCGAAACCATTTGTTTGCTGCCTTAACTTCCGGTAACCGCAAATATAAGAGTTGGCGGTGACCCTCGTGAAATAATACTAGCGAATTCATATTCGCAAGAAATATTTGTATGTATGTATAGCAAATAGTCACTTATTTCACAGCATAAAGTCAGTTAATATTTTTCTTTTGCCTTAAAAGTTGTTTACATTAATTTCCACTGAATTGCAAGCTGAAATATGAGTTTGGCATTGCGATGGCACATTTCAATGTGCACATTGTTGATTATATTGAAATTTTCGAGCACTCAAGTTCCAAGTGATGGCAGCACATTTGGAATATTATTTTGTCGCCAATATAAACTGTAGCGTTCTCACAGCACACGAACTCACATACAGTGGCGGACAAAAGTCTAAATACACCCGCGCTTTTTGTGGTTCTGAAAATACAGAAACTTTTTGTCTGTGACCAAAATAAAGCACCCAAGCCTTACTAATTTGCAACCTATGTTTGGATTCTTAACTTGTTAGAAGTTTAAACTGGTACCGTGATCAAAATTAGCTACTAACGGCATCAATTTATGTTCCAACAGTGACTTTTACTTGTAACGATCCATATTACCCTCAACTAAACCAATCTTTAGTTTTGCTTCAAACTTTTTTCCTTCTAAAAAATGTTGAACTTCCACCCACGGCTATGCCTCAGATGGTCCATCCGTTGAGTCCAATTTTCGATGGCTCGTTCAAGCATATCCTCTTAGAAAAAAGTCTAATGGTGTGACATAACACAATCTTGGTGGCCAATCGACCGGCCCCAAATGTAAAAATATCTGTTCACCGAAGTGTTCTGTCAATAAATCCATTGATTAATGCGATGTGTATGAAGTGGCGCCGCCTTGTTGAAACCAAATGTCGCCGAGATCACAAACATCAAACTTAGGCATCAAATAGTCAGTTAGCTTTGCGCCATAATGGTCGTCATTGAGCGTTACGTTCTCACTGGCATCATTTCTGAAGGAATATGGACCAATGATTCCACCGGCGCAAAAATCATACCAAACCGTTGTGTTTTCTGGCTGAAATGGCAGCTCTTAAATAACTTTTGGTTGCTCGTCGTCGCAAATGCGGCAATTTCGATTGTTTACATATCAATTGAGCCAAAAATGGGGCTAATCGCTGAACAAAATGTGGCCCGAAAACGACGGATCTTCTTGAAACTAAGTCCATAAAGGGAAGCGTTGTCGCTTGAGCAGGCTGAATCGATCGAATATTACCCAGTTATGATTGCTGGGTCTCAAGCTAGGTGATTGTGTTGCTAATAGTATGCTTAGAAGGCCGATTATGTTGACCATAAGTTGAGCGAAGCGCGCGAAACAAATTCTTTATAGAACGTGAATTTTCATAATAAAGTTGAATGGTTTGTAAACGTTGTCTTTCCATGATGAAATGCCGAACAAAACTGATGTGAACAAAAGTGACATGACAGCTTGACACGACTCATGCGTGATCTGTCAAAAAAAGGGTATTGAAAAAAGTACATATATTTGGATCATCCGCCTGTGTGTAAGTAGACTTTTGTCCACCACTGTATATATATATGTGTAACTGACGTTATGTGTATATATGTATATCATCATATAAATATATCATATATTGTACATATTACTAAGCATACCCCAGTGCTTTCCACACACGCTTAACTGCAGTTATGCAAGGCTCTAAGAAGCCATGACAGTGGACACCTTTGTTTGCAATCCGAGCATTTATTTTTAATTATTATAAACAATGCACAATTTTGAGAGAGATAGAATTTATTATATTTGCTTTAGTCGGCTTACATGCAAGAGCTCACACTGAAATTATTTGGACGAAAGTATTTTTAATTGAATTGTTTTTAATTAAATTAAAGTTTATCTAATCACTTTATATAAAATTTAGCAATTTATTTGTGATACTTCAATGTGACTATCTTTACTTAATCCACTTAAAATGTATTTATTTTAAAATAAATTAAATCAACTCTGCTCTTATCTTTCTCTACGAAAATTAATTCGCCTTGAAAAGTATTAAAACATAATTTTATGCAAAGAATTTTTGTTTTCCAGCTAAAACCACAAAAATGGCAACTACAAGCAGTGGCCTACATTCACAAAAAAAAATATATATTTTAATATATATATCTATATATATTATATATATATATATATATACATGTATGTATGTACGCACAGCTTTTATTAGCAGTGTAAACAAATTTCGGAATTTTGCAAGTAAACACAACCGCAAGATTTTTCTGTGGCTTTGAACTTGGGCAGTGACGTCACAGCAGTCAGTGGACAACTGGAGCAAACAACAAATAAAAACGCAAACATCGGTTGCAACTTAGCTATAATACCCTACACAAATAAAAAAAAAATTGCATACAAGCTTTTGATTTTGATTTGTGGTCAGTTAGTATGACAGCTATATGCTATAGTGGTCTGATTTGGAAAAAAATTGTTCAGATATCGTAGTGCCTGCCTTGAAGAATAATCCATGCCAAATTTCTTGAAGATAGCTTGTTAAATAAAAAAGTTTTTCTTATAAATACTTGAATCCAAACGTTTAGTTTTTATGGCAGCTATATGCTATAATGGTCCATCTGAACTGTTTCTACAGGGATTTCTCCTTTACTTTAAACAGCTACCCATGCCAAATATAAAAGACCTTTCCATACAATCTCTTTATTGCGAACGTTCAGTTACTAGTTGCAATTGTAGGAAGACATTCTACAAAAAACCGATTTTGAACGAAAGAGTTCGTGAAAAGCGATACCAATGGGTTAAAATTCATGAAAACTGGACAGTCGAGCACTGGAGGAATGTGATCTTTTCGAATGATGTGAATATTAACCACTTTGGACCGGTTGATCCACCATGTGAGACGCAGTTCTGACGAAAGGTACAAAACTGTATGCGTTATTCTGTAAGGCAGTCTGTTGGTAGTATGGTGTGGGGCTGCTTCACCTAAGACAGAATGAAAATATTGACTCTTATTGATGGTCGAGTGAACGGAGATGCCTGAAATGGAGTTTTATGGCGGAATTTACTACCAGTTTTTGAAGAGCAGTATTCTCTGAGAACAGTTGACGTTATACCTGAGGAAGTTTCTGCGCCATGTCACCGATCTCACAGCTACATATTTTTAATCACAGAAAATGTCTTCATATTACGTTGTTCTTGAACTTGGTGTTTATTTAAGCTTATTTATAATCTCAAGTTATTTCTTGATTTTCTTTTTGATTCTGTAAACTATACTATATTAATTATGATATTGGTTGGTGTTCTTGTCCTTGATATTGCCTTTTCTTTTCGCTTTATTTTTGTAACTTTTTATTGCTTTATTTTCCTCGAATATTACTTTTGACAATGATCTGGATTTTCATTCCAATATTGCGGTTAGGTTGGGTTAAGCGGTTGATCATAATCATCTTAGAACACCAATTAGCTGGTACCTAAAATAGATCATGGGACCCTTTCAAATGGACCAAGCGCTTTGAGTCTATCACAAATTTGTTTATAGGCATAATGACAGTTTCGGTTATGTCTGCTGGTTCGCCGAAGGTAATACTACCAAGATGTTGCAGCCTTGGTCTTGCAACGGCAAGACAATGGAGGATAGTGCCTGAAGGTTTCCACCTCATAATCCTTTAAACAACTTGGACAACTAGCGTCCGACAAAACTTTTAGTCTTTTTGCATGAATATCTATAGAACAATGTGCTTGGACAATGTCCAGTAGAAACCCTTAGGATTGTGCAAAATAAACTTTGCTATGTTTCCAGCAGATCTCCTGAGTTCTACCAAGGACAAGCGGATCCCTTCGTACTAATTTTTATGATTACTTTGGTATTTACTTTAGCAGCATTCTTGTCTAGATTTTGATGATAGTTTCAGTTTCGAGTCTGCGCATAATCTTAGTCCTCATCTCTAAGCCAGTTTTAAATTTAAAAGTAGTCTAAATTAAAGTAATATTTAGAGCATTAAACAAGTTCAAGTCCCAGCGCATTCCTTTAAATGCTCTATGATAAATTAATCGTCAGTTTTCCTGTCCATACCTGTTAACATGCGACAACGCTTGACAGCTAATTTATACACCCGGCTTGTTTATTAATTTCACGAAAAAATGACGCATGCGCATGCGCAGCATTGAAAACACGTCTTAGGCCAACAAGTCTTCAATTAATTTTCAATTTGATGCCAATTTGTTACAGCATTTGCATCAGCGGATAAACCGTTAAGCAAAAACTGGTTGCCGGCCGTCACCACGACCACGGTCACTTAGCAGATGTTGCATTGAAAATAAGTAAATATATTTAGTATTTCAGTTGTTGTTGTTGCTGACTCAATTACTCCAATTTTATGCGCTTATCAGCGCCATAAAATCACGGCGGCTGTCGCATACTTATTCCACGCGATGTCATTATAAAAGTCGCTGCCGCCACAAGACAGCCGGAAGAACGAAGGGGACAAGCACAAAACCAGCAAACAAATAGACATAAATTGCAAAAATCTTGCAGCCAGTGAAATATCAACGCTAACGGTCTCAATGCTGACATAAGAGCCCAACGTGCAAAAAAAGAGAAGAGAGTAGGGAAAAAATGAATGTCGCAGAAAAAGTATTAAGCCAGCAAGGCTTGTTGATTTTTTCCGCTGATCTGTCATATTTCGCGCACACACTTCTCGAAGCCAAAATCAAAAAAAAAAACAAAAACAAGCAAAAATGTTAACTTCAGTTGCAGCGAAGCTATAATACCCTTCACGAATAAAGAAGATTCCAAAAAATAAAGAATATTGAACGGCCAGTTTGTATGGCAGGTATATGCCATAGTGGTCCGATCTAGAAAGATTTTTCATTATTGCAGCTTAGCCTTAGAAAATAACAAGCGTCATATTTCGTGAAGCTATCTCATCAAATAAAAAAGTTTTTTATAGAAGGACTTGATTTTGAGCGGCCAATTTGTATGACAGCTATATGCTATAGTGGTCCCATATCGGCGATTCCGACCAATAAGCAGGTTCTTGGAGAGAAAGGGATGCATGCAAAATTTCAGAGCGATATCTCAAAAACTGATGAACATAGCTAAATCTACTCGATCTTTGTCTACATCTTGGTCTTGGTCTAGGTCTTGATCTTGGTCTTGGTCTTGGTCTTTATCTTGGTCTTGATTTTGGTCTTGGTCTTGATCTTGGTATTGATCTTGGTCTTGGTCTTGGTCTTGGTCTTGGTCTTGGTCTTGGTCTTGGTCTTGGTCTTGGTCTTGGTCTTGGTTTTGGTCTTGGTCTTTTTCTTGGTCTCGATCTTGGTCTTGGTTTTAGTCTTAGTCTTGGTCTTGGTTTTGGTCTAAGTCTTGGTCTTGGTCTTGATCTTAGTCTTGATCTTAGTCTTGGTCTTGGTCTTGGTCTTGGTCTTGATCTTGGTCTTGGTCTTGGTCTTGGTCTTGGTCTTGGTCTTGGTCTTGGTCTTGGTCTTGGTCTTGGTCTTGGTCTTGGTCTTGGTCTTGGTCTTGGTCTTGGTCTTGGTCTTGGTCTTGATCTTGGTCTTGGTCTTGGTCTTGGTCTTGGTCTTGGTCTTGGTCTTGGTCTTGGTCGTGGTCATGGTGTTGGTCTTGGTCTTGGTTTGGTCGCGGTCTTGATCTTGTCAAAATTTATATATCCCGTTCAGGGTATATTATAAATTGAAGAAAGACGAAGCAGTACAAATCGAAGTGCAAGGAGAGCAGAGGAAGTTGAAAAGCAACTCATTGCCATTTGCGCTGTAATCGCGATTACAACGCTGAACCGCAGCTGTCATTCGATCCGCAGCTGACATTCAATTTCGCCACAGTTGCAGCGTTGCAGATGATGTCGCCGTCACAGTGGCATAAAGCCGCAATCAGAAAGTTACAGCGTCTGTCACAAGCCAACGTTCGACATCTGCAACGTCGATCGCTCTCAATTCCGCAGAGCTCGGTTTTGCTTTATTCTTATTTTTTTTTTTTTGGTTTTTATTGCCGCGTCGTTATTATGCCACGCTTATTCAAATACTTCTTTTTCTCGGTTGCAAAGAAAATATTTATGTTTTCATGGCGATTAAAGAAATCGAGCAGCCGTCGTGTGGTTTGCCGCAATTTAAAGTTACCCAAGCTGTCGCTGCAATCACGCAGTCGGTTTAGCAGGCGTCTTCAGTATGATCTGCTGGTCCTTCTATGTGTCTCACAACGTGCTTAGCTTATCGGTGGGTATCGACGAACATCAAATGTCGCCATGGCATATCTGTTTCTTATTTCATTATTGCTTTTGTATTTTTCCTTCCACTTTTCGAATTGCCTCGCACATTGTCGGGCGTAAATTGATATTTGGCAGAATGTCTAAAGTTCTCGGTGGTTTTGTGACAAATTGCAATTGCAAAGTCGGCGCTTACATTGTTGCGCTATTAAATTTACGTTACTTCATTGTGGCTTGAACGTGTGTAGAGAGGCTCGTAGCACTTCTTGAAGTTCCTGTTTTTTTGCAGTGTTTAAGCTTTGAGTGAGCAAAAATAGTATTTTCTTAAGACATTATTAAGGTGCACTTGATTTTTCTATTATATTGTTTTGGTACTGAAATTTGTCGTATTTATGGATCGATTGGTTTAGGTTATGTTATACTGGCGAATTGTAACGCCTCACAAATACCTACTGGTGGTTAGTAATGCCGGATGGAGGTTCAGTTTTATTTGAGCCGACGTATCCGTCAAATCTTTTTACGAACTTTATGCGCAGCTTGATATCTAAGTTTGTTACTTCGTCTAACCTCTTGAACTGCAAAGCTCCTAGGTACTTAAGACGAGCTCTAGATAATGCTGGACAGAGGCATAGGAGGTATTCCAACGTCTCTCTTATGTCTACTTCTCTTTTTAGTTTGTGTTTGTCCTTGATTTTTTAGAATTCGTGGACAGTTTTTTATCTTCCACAGTTTGAATCATGGTCTTGATGTTGTCATTGCTTGTGTTTTGATCTCGGTTTTATCGTCGATAATCGCCTTGATATTGCTTTTGGTCTTGGTCTTAATCATGATATTGGTCTTGGTCTTCTTGGACTTGATCTTGGTCGTGGTCATTTTCTCTTTCTTGAACTGGGCCTTGATCTTATTTTTGGTCTTATTCTTGCACTTGGTCGTCTTTTTCTTCTTGGTCTTGATCTTGGATGTAACCTTGTTTTTAGTGTTAGTCTGGGTCTTGTTGTTGGTTTTTTTTTGTGATTTTGGTTTTCGTCTAGGTCTCAGTTTTGGTATTGAAGTTGGTCTTGGTCTTGGTTTTGTTTTCGGTTTCGGGTTTGGTTTTATTCTTGGTCTCGGTCTTAGTCTTGGTCTTTTGGTCTTGGTCTTGGTCTTAGTCTTGGCCTTGCTCTTGGTCTTCGTCTTAGTCGAGATATTGGAATTTATCTTTGTCTCGATCTTGTCCTTGGTCTTGGCCTTAGTATTGATCTTAATCATGTTATTAGAATTAATCTTGGTCATGGCTTTAGTCCTGACTGCGCTCCTGGTCTTGGTCTTAATCTTACCGTGGTCTTTTTCTTTGAAAATTTCAGTCTAAGCCTAGGTCTTAGTTTTCCTCTAGGCTTTAATTTTAATGTTGGGTTTATAACGGAATATGTACTGCTTTTCAGTTCTGGTCTTGGACTGATATTCGAAATTACACTGGAACTTGCTTTGTTTTCAGATTTCCTTTCAGTGTCTTCTAGTATACTATTGCACTTTAACTTTTCCTTCTTTTAACTCCCTCCGTTTTTCCACAAAGCAAATTAATTTAAAAACTATAATGTATACTAATATATACAATAAAGCTGTCAAAAAGCATATCGAAGCAAGGAAATATAAAGAAAATTGCCATTCCACGACGAAGAAGTTTGCGCAAGCTTCGCTTTGTGCTTGCACCACTTTCTGTGACCACAACTGCCAAGTTTTTCTTTTATCTGCTTTGCCGCTAAGTATTCCGCAACTCATTTCATTTTCTTGTCATTTTTGTTGTTATTTGTTCTTTGCATAGTTTTTCCCTTTGTCACTGACATACTTTCCCATAAGTTGTGAATGGAAATTAATTCTTGCTTGCCACAGAATTGCGGCGACAGGAAGTGCAGTGAAATGCACCGAGAAGCTATTGAAATTTGCAAACTCATATTCATCAAATATATGTAAATATGTATGTACATAAGTGGGTAAAGGAGAGGTGGTAGACTACTTGTGGCACAACAAAAGCGGAGCTAACTATGTTTTTAGTTTACAGCGAAATGCAACACTGCGTGACTGAGTAGCTTTTAAAGTAAATAGGCGCTATAATGAGCACTCGTTGCTTGCAATTGTGTTCACTTAGAGAAAGTGATTTGCATTAAAGAATATTAGTTTTAATATATTCTTCTAACTGCATTGTCAGCGGCTATAACTTCTTTGAGGGCAAGTGCCTGCGGAATTATCCCGGCCGATCTACAAATGTCCTTTTATATGCCGCTTGTTAAATCAGCAAATATTTTCATTGTTCAACAAAATTAGTCAATTGAACAAGTGGAACACTTCTGTCCTCCCATGAAAGAAGACAATGACGGATCTGTCCTCGCATGAAAGAAAATAACATTTAATTACTATGTATAAAGAAGAATTGAACAAGTTGAACATACCTCAAACTTAAGAAGGAGAGCAATGTTTCATTCCAATGAGGGAGAGATCTTTAGCTACCAAATAGCTACAAAAAACGATGCTCTCTCAAAAGAATCCACTATTTTAGTTTCATGAGGCACGCCAACAAATGAAACACATCTGTGCTCCCATGAAAGAAATTAATATTTTATTACTAGAAAGCTGGAAAACATCAAACAACTTAAAATAGAAAGAATGTTTCATCCCATAAAAGAGAGATTATTTATCTACAGAACAGCCACATAACCAGCTGATCTTTCATTGGAACCGACAGTTTTTTTTTTTTTCAAAGAAACACAACAACCAAACAAGTTAAACACAATTCTTACTCCAAAACGATGATCGCTCTTAAGCGAATCGCCAGAAGACGAAACAAATATACGGGAAATATTTAAATATTACAATTAAGAAATATAGTGTGGACTCATCTACCTATGTAGAGCTTCTTTCCCCAAGTGAAATGAGTCAAAAAAGCAGTTTTCGTAGGAAAAATGTTGGAAAGCTCTGGAAAAGATATCCGAAAACTTGCCATCCAAAATGTTTAGTCAAAAATATAGTGGCTGAGTGGATTTTGCGGTAGAATTTTTTTCTCTAGACCACCAACTGCTTTCTGCCGCACAACTAAACAAAATAAATCAAATTATATGCTCTCAAGGTTGGATTTCAATAGTTACTTCAAGCTGAGAATACCCTCTAGACGTGATTGTTGATGAGGTTGAGTAGGGGAGGAGAATTCTACCTCAATATATACCGAAGGATTCAAAATGGGCTGCGGTGTAGGGACGGATTATACGCTGAGGGTCTTGATATCTCTATATTTTTATCTACCAAACTCCAAGCGGTAATAGTAGGCATAAAAAAGCCTGTGGAGTTCTAATGAAGAACTATGAAAGGATACAGAAAGCGATCATTTACAAAAGCAGCCAAGTCGTCGCCAAAAATCAATTCCATTTTAGTAAACAAATGCAGCGAGGCTTAAAGCTCAATGGCAAGTCCACTCCACATGTCCATAATTTGGTTTCCGGTCACAGAAACAATTTCCGCAATGAAAAAGCATGACGAAAATGGCGAAACAAAAACTAAGGAATTATTATGAAGCTCTAGGAAAAGTATACACAGGCTTGGTTTTAGGCACTCTTCTTGGTTCTAGCCACCAAGCAAAAACCGTTAAATTACTTGCATACGCAGACCGTATTGTGTTAGCAGTAGCTAAACACCTCAATGACTTCCAGAGCAAACACATTGAGTGCATAAACGGTCTGCGCCAATGGTTCTTCTGAATGAGTTCAGAACTGGCTGAGCAAAAGAAAGTCTTGGCAAACCTCACTCAAAGGACGGTGGACCCACAGACTGAAACCAGACAGCCATTCGTGGATAGACATACGACATGGGCATCTGAATTTCAACCTAACCCCAATACTACATGAACATGAGTGCTTTAGAAGCTATCCATACAGATTCCACCACGACATTAGTCCAAATTCGTCCGACGTGTTCAGAGTGCTTTGAAGACCCTGAGCATGTATTCCTTTATTGCCCACGCTTTTGGAATAAAACGGTGATTAAGCGTCCGCCAGTTCGTCCCACTGAGATCTAGAAAGCTGTCAGCAAAGCGGCAGCCTCAATTCTGACAAAACTGAGACTTATAGAGCTGATTAGGCGTCCGTCAGTCTGTGCCATGGAAGAGAGTTAAATGTCTTATCACTCCCAGGAAGTAATACTTAATAAGGTGGTTCCGTGGGAGAGTCTGGAGTTGGGAGTTGAGGTTAGGTTTAGCGGATTGACGTTCCCCCTACTTCCCCCCATCTACCTACCTATCTACATAGCTTAACGTAAACTTAAATAGGCACTTTCCTAGGCTTTTATTTTCTGGACTTTTTTAAAGAATTGCAAAGTGAGATTCCTAAGACAGATACAAGGCTACATGAGTGTCTCTCTGCAGCTGTTATAACAGGCAACCTAGATCAATATTAGACTTCCAACAAATTATTTGTATTTTCTCACTTTTAATCTTAAGCATTTGCGATTCCAAGACACATTCACACACATACAATCAACTTA
Source organism: Bactrocera neohumeralis (assembly GCF_024586455.1). NCBI lineage: Eukaryota > Metazoa > Arthropoda > Insecta > Diptera > Tephritidae > Bactrocera > Bactrocera neohumeralis. The sequence goes on along the minus strand of NC_065923.1, from coordinate 77,038,253 downwards.
GGAACGAATAATTGTTAGCAATTCGTATTCGGCGCACATTTGCATGTTTGAAATGCAAATAACTTTCGAAGTAATAAGATTTAGCACACCTGCAACTGGACTAATACCAGAAGGGGTTTGGCAAATTAGACCAATGGAATTATCATCAATCCAATTGCCAACAGTGGGCACAATAAAACCAAGCAACAACAATGCGATGCGGCAGTAAGTTAGCACTAGCAAAGAATAGTTAAGCAAATGACAACAACAACAACAAAAACAATAATACCCAATGGAGGTTGGCATGAAATGGTAATGAGCATGCGTGTCAACGCTTTAATGGCGCTACAATATGGAGTGTGGCACAGCAGAATACACACATGCGGACTAGATATGTATATGCATGCATGTGTATGGGCGAGCGCAGCTACAACATATTGGCACCCTAAATAGGCCACATTGTGACTTCTGCGTGTATGCATGAATGGGTAAATGCTTGACTGGACCCGGCAGCCGTTGGCGTTCGACAGCCCTCAGCCGTCAGCAATCAGTCACATTGTTGCATTTAGCTGCTTAGAAATACTACTGTTATTGTTGTTGTTGTTGTATGTATAGGTAATGACAATAGCAAGTGCGCAGTAATACATACAAAAGTACGCACTCTTCACCCCTTGTTGCATACTTAGAGGCCCTGCGCAGCCTACTTCAACCAGTACAGAGCTACTGTGCCTCTGCATGCACGGTTAAAGTTTGTGTGTGCTAATCATTGCAGCTTCTTTACATGCCCTCAGCAACAATTGACTGCTGATGTTGTGGGCATGAGTGTACATATGCCTGGTTGTGGTGTTGTTATTGAAGGGTCGCGTCCAGCGAGGATCGCTTCTAGCAGCACATGTGTTGTGAATTGTCGAAAATCACTAGTCATGAATATGCTCTAAAGGCTGTTGTGTCAACTGCGTTCAACGCCGAAGGGCTTACGCGTGAAATAAGCATGCCTGCAAGGGGTGGTTCTGAAAGAAGGTGCCAGCTATGCGTACATTTCTAAGATTTTTGAAAGGTTATGTGTTCTTTTAGGAGCATGAAGTAATAGATAACTGCCTTATTTAAAATGACCGTCAGGCTTTTTTGAAGACATGAAAGCTCAGTGGTAATGAATGCTTAAAGATTAGAGAGAAATTGTTAAAATCGTTTTATGCAGTTATGGAGTTAAAAGTTTAAAAAGGTTTTAAAACACAGCCACGCTAAAAAAAGCATAAAAAATATAACAATTTCGAAAGCTCAAAAAATCATGAAAGTTTAAAAAATGTCAGAAGCTCAAAAAATCATAAAAGTTTTAAAAATTTTCGAAAGCTCAAAAAATCATAAAAGCTCTTGAGCGATGTAAAAAAACTATGAAAGCTTAATAAATATTAAAGGCTAAATATATCATTGAAGCTTTCAAACTGTATAGCTGTAAAGGTTTTGAGAGCTCGACACATCATGAAAGCTTTCAAATTTAAGAAAGTTGTAAAAAAATTGTAAAAACTGTAAAAAAATCATGAAAGTTAAGAAAAATCCTGAAAGCTTTAAAAAGTTTCGGAAGCTCAAAAAATCATAAAAGCTCATGGGGGCTATAAAAAAAACTGTGAAAAAACCATGGAAGATTTAAAAATGGTAAAAATTTAAAAACTTAGTGAAAGCTGCAAAAAATCGTAAAAGTCTAAAAAATGATAGTGACAGTATAAGAAATCATGAAAGCTTTAAAACATACTTAAAGCTTCAAAAGTGACAAAGGCTTTAATTTTTTTTACTTCAATTTTGGGACCTCGGACGTATTACTGTGGGCTTTTGTAATTCCAAAAGCTTTAGAAAATGGTGAAGCCCGTAAAAAATCGTGAAAGCGTTGGACATCGTCAAAGCGTTAAATAAATATTGTGAGAGTTTAAACAATTATAAAAGCTTTTAAAAGTACTTAAAACTTTAAAAGTCCTAGCAGCTTTGAAGGAAACTGTTTAAAGCTTTAAGAAGTCTTGAGAGCTCAAATTATGAAAACTTTCAAAATGTCAAATCTGTAAAAAAAAATATAGAAAAAGTTTAAGCTATGTTAAAGCTTTCAAAAGTACTTAAAACTTTAAAAGTCTTAAAGCTTTGAGAAAGTTTTTCCATATTACTTCTTTAGAGAGCCCTCATGTATTTCTGTGTGTGCTTTTAAAGTTCTAAAAGCTTTAAAAAAAGAGAAAGCTGTAAACGAGTTATGAAAGCTTTGAAAACTCTTGAAAGTTCAAAAAGTTATGAGAGCCTTGAAAATCGTAAAAGCTGTAAAAGAACAACATGAAAGTTAAAATAAAACTATGATAGCTTTGAAAATAGCTTAAAGCTGTAAAAGTTCTAAAAGCTTTAAAAGTGTTTTCGTTTATTTCTGCACTTTTGAGAGCCTACGATGTATTCCTGCATGCTTTTAAATTCTGAAAAATTAAAAAAAAATTAGGAAAGCTGAAAAAATCTTGAAAGCTTTTAAAAATCACTAAAGCTCAGAAAGTTGAGAAAGCTTTCAAAATCCTGAGAACAGAAAAAAAACTTCTTGAATGTAAACATCATGAAAGCTTTTCATTTTTATTATCTAAAAACTTTAACTGAAAGTTTTAAAAAAGTATTTGGATCACCTTGTGCATCTAACTAGAACACCTAGCTTCAGGAAGCGCCTCTAGAGCGTCTAACATGCAGCGATAAATGAGCAGTGACATCAATTGCCGACGTTGCTGCTTGTTGCCATTATTCAACACAGCTAAAAGTCGACCGAAGCCAGTTAGAGACACAAGCTATCGAGTCCATGCCTAGAAGTACGGACACACACATACATAAGTATGTCGATGCATTTGTACGCATGGCAAACGTCGCTGACACGGAACCTGATTAATAGCAGCGGCTGCATTTACCGCTAGCATTAAAGTTCGCTTCCCAACGGTCGAACTTGGTGAAAGCAAGTTGGTAGAAAATTGCCATGTCCTACATACCCCTAAGCTAAAAGTGCGTGGTAGCATCAGTTGCAGTCGTACTTGGCGCCTCCCCTGTGTATAGCGAGAAAAAATGATGCCACATTAATTTGGGCGCAGGTTTTAATTCGTATGAGCGCTTTCATTTGTACGCTGGTACATCGGTTGGAAGTGGCACTCAAGTTTGTTTTATTGACGTCCATTTCCATGTTAATGGCTGCTTTCCTGCTCCCCACCCCTTATTTAGGTAGACGCTAGAATATGTATCTCTGACATTTTCGCTTTGGCGCCTTCATTAGCATTTGTACATGACTTGGCCATGCATACGACGGCACTGCTTGAGCGGTGACTACACGCTACTTTGGTAGGCTATATTGAAATTCTGGTCGAGGGAAGGGAAATATTTAATCAAAAGTGCCTCAAATTACTTCAGAAAATACTCGGTGCTTGTTGTTCTAGTTATTTTTCATCACAAATTTCTACTAATGTATATCGCGTACTCTCCAGTGGTTTCCAAATTGCAAATTTAGATAATTTTCGCTATGTTAGTTTGACCAGATTGAATTAAGCAGACGGAATATATCACATGATGGAAATTGAGTTGACCTCATTGGGTGTTTTGACTCTTTCATACTACGTTTTCACTATTTTCTTCACAGCGAGGTCACCTTTAAAGCTTACTACTCACATTTAAAAAAAATATATCCATAGAAAGTATTTTTTTCTTCGAACTCTCGACCAAAGAGTTCTATAAGAGCATTAGTCTACTTCAAATTACGTTTGGAATCCGACATGAAGATAAGTTAAAATCAAAAGACCAGTTTAGACTCAATTCTTAAGAATCGAAGAAAAGCTCTCAATTGAGCTTTTAATCTTAAATAAATTTGATTGAACTGCGAGATAGGAAGGAAAATTTTACATTTCTGTTCAAAAGTCAACTTTTTCCCCCCATTCAGAAGAACTAGATAAAGCTTGACAGCTCGTAATTGAGCTTTTACCCCAAATTGAACTGAACCTCACAGTGTGTATTAGAAACGACAGTTAAGAAATTTTGTTGAAAAAGCAAGTTTTTTTTACAAAATTCAAATGAACTCGATATGGTCCAAAAGCTCGTGGTTCAGCTTTCACCCCAAAATTTGACTGAACCTCACTGTAAGTGAAGTAGAAAAGAAAGTTAAAAAATTTTGATCGTAAAAACAAGTTTTAACACCATACAAAAGAACTAGATAATGTCTGAAAGCTCGCACGGGAGCTTTTGATTTTGAACTTGGACTGAACTTTACTGTGAGTGAAGTAAAATGGAAAGCTAAACACTTTTTGGCCGAAAATCAGGTGGCGGTAAGCCCATTCAGAAGAACTAGATAAAGCTTGAAAGCTTGTAGTTGAGCTTTTACCACAAAATTGGACTAACGTTCACTGTTAGCAAAATAGAAAGGAAATTTAATAAATTTCTGTCCGAAAAAACAAGGTTTTTGCACCATGCGAAATAACTGCATAAGGTTTAAAAGCTTTTAGTGGAGCTTTTGACTTTGAGCGTGAGCTGAACTGCACTGTGTGTGATTAAAACGGAAAATTAAGAAATTTTTGTAAGAAAACTTAGTTTTTTCACACAAACGATGTCTGAAAAGAAAAAAGCTCTCAGTGGAGTGAAGCTTTCACTACTCAATACATTTTTTATATCATTTTAATACTAGCCTATTGAAAATATATAGTTTCCTATTATGAGCTATTATATTTTTCAATATAAAATTTTATACAACGAGCAATCAAGTAGAAATACAAAATTTGTAAACAAAATACTTCATTATTCCCATTCACTAACTTTGCACTACATCTGCACATTCAAAAAATTCAAAATCTCTGCCTACACACTACAACACCGACAACACTAAATGAGACTTATTGAAACTTTCAAAATTAAAATTGAATTTTGTCTTTTCATTTGGCACTGTACGCACTCAATGTGCCACATTTGTCATGAGTAGGATACACAAGTGCGTACAAGTTGTTCTAGTATAACAGTGAAAGTTTGCTAAAGTTCCGGGAAATAATTCAAAATGATTTCATGCAAAACATTTAAACAAATTTATGTTACAATTATGGAAAATTAAGCGCACTTTTGTGTGTCACAACTTCAAAAGTTTTTCAATAATGTTTGTAAGCGTTAATGGCCTGTGAGAAATAGAAGCGAAGATGACAAAAAAGAAATGCAAAATTAAGGACATGTAAAACTCAGTCCACGGTAATCGGTAACATCGTCGACATTTTATTGATTTAAATCAGTTTGAACCAAGTCTAAAATAAAAAATAGTCTTAAAAAGTTCTAAGGTGGCAATATTTTAACCGTCTTATGAGCTTTAAAAATACAAAAAATTCAATTGTGGTCCCATAAAGCTTAAACTCGTGAAAACTTGCTGGTCTCACGGATTTTTGAAACATTTCATTCATAAATTCATTCATAATAAATATTAATGAGTATTTTCAAAAACTTATGATTTTGATTTTTTCAAGAGCTTACACTTATTTTTAAAAGATTTCTTATTTTTTTTAATTTTATGAATGATTAATGATTTTTAAATTTTTCAATATTTTTTAAAGCTTTCACGCTTGTAAAGCTTTCATACATTTTGTAGCGATCATAAGTGATTTACGGTTTTCAACGATTACATAATTTTTGAACTGATATTTCAAATTTCAAAAAAGTTGCGAAAAAGCTTATAACTTGTAAAAACTTGACAAAGCCATAGAGTTTTCGAAAGATTTCCAATGAATCTTAATGTTTAATGTTACAGAATTTTAAAATTTTTTATTAGATTTTATAAATGATTAATAGTTCCCAAGCTTTCAATATTCTTGTAAAGCTTTCGCGGTTTTTAAAGCTTTTGCTAATTTTCAAAAGCTTTCAATAATGATTTTAGTAATTTTTGTTACTTTTCCAAAGCTTTCAGAAATTTATGAATTTTTGTTATACATTGTTTTTAAAGCTTTCAACATTTTTGTTAAGATTTCGCTAAATTTCAAAAGCTTTCATAATTATATTTGTAATCCTTAAAGTTTTCAATATTTTTGTAAAGCTTTAAAGTTTGCAAGTTTTCGATATTTTTAAAAAGCTTTCACTATTTAAAAAAAGTTCACTAATTTTCAAACGCTTTCATGAGTTTTATAGTTCTCGTGAATATTTCATGGGTTTTAAAGTTGTAAATATTTTTGTAACTTCGACGTATTCGTTTAATTCAAAGGATACTTATCATCTTTGAAGCAACAGATTAATTTTCTTCAAAAATTACATTACAAGCATAATAGCCTAAGTTTTCACAAATTTGGAAAGCTTGCATAATTTTTTAAAAGCTGTTATAAATTTTCCATATCTTGCATAAATTTACAGATGCTTTCATAAATTTACAAAAGTTTCCATGAATTTAGAAAGCTTTCATAAATTAAGCTTTAGTGAATTTAATTACGCGATAGATAAAATTTCTTTGAAAATTATATTGAAACCATAGTGGCTTAAGTTTTCGTAAATTTAAAAAAACTTTAACAAATTTTCAAAAGCTTTAACGAATTTTTCTACCTTCATGAATGATTCATGTTTTTTTAAGTTCTCAAAATATTTGTAAGTTTCCAATTTCAATAAATTTTCAAATGCATCAATAAATTTACAAAATTCTTTAAAAGCTTTGATGCATTTTTCTACGCCTACGAGTGATTGATGGTTTTTTAAGTTTCCAAAATTTTTGTAATTGTTGGGATTTTTTAAGCTTTCAAGATGATTGAAAATTCTTCTTGATGTCTGAAGCTTTCATGAATTTATGACTGTTTTACAGCCTATGAAACTTTAATAAATGGTAAAAGCTTAAAAAATAGAAAAATAAAACTTGGGTAAATAGTAAAAGCGTAAAAAGATAGAAATTAATTTGTTTTTAATAAATAGTGAAAGCTTTAAAAACTCATGAAAGTTTCTACGTACCCGAAATACAAATTTTTGCTTATTTTTCCTGCGAAGCCTTACTCAACATTTTACATATACTTGGCAACAATTTTGTACAACACATATCGGCGCCAATGTTAGTGGAGTGATTTCAAGCTTTCACTGTTTCATTTCATTATTTCATGTCCCACTTGCAATTCGAGTCCTTTAATATTTATCCCCTTGGGATGGTGAAAAGTGACGTTATTATTCCCATATACATTTATGTGCTTGTGTGCGCCTGTATAACACTAACTACTTTTGCTCCATTAGAGCTTGTCGAATGCATAATTTTGCAAATTGTTTAAGCCACCACTTGAATAGATACAAACTACAAGGATCTACGTGTATGTGTAAGTAATATGATAAAGCTTTACAAATTGCGCTAGTTGTTCGGATATTTAGACGCTTTTGCTTTTGTAACTCTATACATACTCGCAATACATATGAATAACGAGCCGTATATTGTATGTTGTGCGCTTAACGCTCGAGTTACGTCCGATAAATAAGAGCGGACTAACAAATTGTTGGCTTGTAATTTATGTTTATTTTAAAGTACGAATATTTTATGGCTTTTTGTTATGGAAATTAATAAGCTCAGGGATTTGAGCTCGCCTCGGCTGATATAGGCTTACAGCACACATAAACGTGCTTTTATGCCACACTGTGTAGCAGGCGGTAGTCACTACATGTGTACGGTTATTTGGGCTTTTGTCGGCCACGCACATGTGTGTGCGGTCAGCTGCACTGTAATTATAGCCTTTTTCAATAGCGTATCATGGCAAATTGAGGTTATGTCGAAATTGGAACAACCAATTTGCGTAGACTGTATTATAAATGTGTGTAATTGAATATAGTTTGAGTGGTTTGCAATGAAAACGGAAATTTATGGAAAATTATATGCCACAAATGACAGGATGGAAGTGTGCTTTGTTCGAAAGGCATATACATATGATTGAGGTTATGGTGGTTAAACAAAGAGATCCTTTTCGAATCATTCAACCATTAGGAAGTCTTTACAAGTTGTAATAAGGATAATAGTACGACGGGGGATATCACGTCTTCGGATACAGAAATAATTGTTAGTAGAACCCTTCAGAGTATGCGATGTATATATAAAACTCTCTCTTTTAATATATAAACATAAAAAGATTAGGTAACTAATATGTTTTTCCAGTTCTATAATGATTCATAAGATTTATTTATTTATTTTTTCTTTTTTTTACAGCTTTCATTACTTTTCCAAGACTTTCATAAATCAAGTCATTCTTTTGTTAAGTAGTCAAATATACTTAAGACCTTCCGAAGTCATGAAAGCTTTAAAAGCTCGTAAAAGCTTAGAATATTTGTGAAGCTTAAAAAGTTCGAAAGCTTTACAAAAGTTTTGGGAATTCTAAGAACCATGAATTGTTTAGGAGAACATGAAAGCTTTTAATAATTTATGAAAGCCTGTGCAAATTTATAAAAGCATAAGCTAATCAAGAAAGCTTTGAAAATTAGTGAAAGCTTAAAAAATTCGGAAGCTTTAAAAAAGTTTTGGAAACTTTACAAACCATGAATGGTTCGGGAGAGCACGAAAGAATTTGACAATTTACAAAAGCTTGTGAAAATGTGTAAAAGCATAAGCTAGTATGCGAATTGTAAGGTTCTTGATTTTAATTTATTACTAATCCTTAAAACTTATTATTATATTATTTTTTAAAGGTTTTTATAATTCAAATACTACTTGTATTAAACAGTCCAATCGACTGAGAAGCTTCAGAAATCGTTAAAACTTTTAAAAATTGTGAGAGCTATTGAATTGTGAAAGCTTTACACAAATTTTGAAAACTATAAAAACTAAGAATCTAGCATGAGAGCTGGAAAATTTATTAAAGCTTTTGTAAATTTAAATATTTATAATTTAATTTAAATTTTGTTTAAATATAAAAGATTTTGAAAACTTATGAAAGCTTTTGAATATTTGTAAGAGATTTTTGTAAATTTATAAAAGCTTCTGAAAACTTGTAAAAATGTGTAAAAGCTTAAGCTCGTATGCTTACTATATATATTCATATGATTTTAAATTTTTTTCTAATTTTTATTCATAGGCTTTCATAAGTCGAGTCCTTTATTCTGTTATGTGGTCAAATATACTTAAGAGCTTTAGAGATCATAAAACTTTGAAAAATCATGAAAACTTAAAAAATCGTGACAGCTTTACGAAAATGTATAAAAGCTTTTGAAAACTTATGAAATCTTTTAAAATTTGTAAAAGCTATTAAAAATTTGATACAAGTTTGATGTTATTGAAATTTTTGTGAAAACTTTTGATAGCTTTAGAAATTTTTTAAAAGCTTAAGCTAGTCTTCTTATTAAAATTTGTTTCTAATTTTTAATCACATGCTTTCATAAATGTACTCCTTCTTTTGTTAAGTGGTCAAATACTTCAGAAATCATGAAAGCTTTGAAAAATCGTGAAAGCTGAAAAAAGTGTGAAAGCTTTACGAAAATTTTAACAACTTTATAAATCATAAATTAGAGCATTAAGATTCATAAGATCTCTCGAAAATGTATTTAAGTTAAGTTAAAAAAGCTTTAGAAATTTATGAAAGCTTTTAAAAATCTGTGACAGGTTTTGTAAATTTTTAAGATCTGTAGGAAATGTAAAAAAATTCTTTAAAATTTGTGAAAAATTTTGTAATTTATGAAAGCTGTAGAAAATTTTTAAAAGCTCAAGCTACATAGATGCTTACTCTATAATTCATGATTTTAAATTTTTTTCTAATTTTTAATCACAAACTTCATAAATCGAGTCCTTTTTTTGTTAAGTAGTCAAATTTGCTCCAGAAATCATGAAAACTTTGAAAAATCGTAAAAGCTTAAAAAATCAAGAGAGCTTTACGAAAATTTTAAAAACTCTAAATACCAGGAATCATTGAGAAGACCATGAAAACTGATGAAAGCTTTTGAAAATTTATTAAAGCTTTTTAATTGTTATGAATGCTTTTGAAGTTTATGAAAGCTTTTAAAAATTTCTGAGAGATTTTGTAATTTTATAAGAGCTTTAGCAAACGTATGAAAATTCCTGAAAATTTAAGGAAACTTTTGAAATTTATGAAAGCTTTAGAACATTTTTGAAAGTTTAAGTCAGTTTGTTTACTATATCCTTTATAATGGACGTAAAATATAGAAAGTAGACCAATTCTTCTAGATTAAACGAAAAATCGACAAGATCAGAGTGTAGTGCATTATTAACAAATTAGTAATGGTTGCAAGTCTCTCAATCTAAACATTTTGAAGCTTAAGCAATTCTACATTTTCGATTTTTCACCGCATTTTCTAATTTTACACACTAAATTTTACAAATCGTCACCGTAATTTATCTACAAATGCTTATTCAACGCGAACTCAAGCCGCCAGCGTCGGCACAAGGAAAAGTTAACGTTGCATGCGACGTCATGCGGGTGACTGCATTTTAATAAATGCTGCCTTGACTGGCTGTTGGGTGCCACTAATGCCGGACAATTAGTCAGAAAAGTGAAAGTAAGTTCCTTTCACTCATGCGCCGCTGGCAACAGCAGCCTTTATTATCAATTGAGATTTATTGGCGCACTTTATATAAGTCGCACACGTTTACATATTTTACTGGAGAGCCTGGCAGGTAGCCACTTATTATATTTATAGACATACCATTTAATTTTTTCTCGGCTTGTATTACTTTTTTTATATATCAAATGTTTTTTTCGCACACTCACTAACTAAACTTGTCGTGTTTTATACCCTTCGCCTGGCAGCCGGTACGCCAGCGACAGTTCACCCATTAGCAGCGACAAATTGCTTGACATTCGCCAGGTACATTGCGTAAATTTCGACGACACGATTAACATAATCAGTGGAGTGTATGCAATAAAAGTGCTCGCCTGCCGTGGCTGCGCCCGTGTGCGCCAAATGTCTGACAAGTAAAAATGCCGCTACTTCGCCTACATAACGTTTTGCTCGCGCTCAAGCCCAGCTCATGCTCAAGCGTCGCAAAGTTCCGCCGCAGACGCCACCTTAGCTAGAATCATTTAATCTACCTTTTTGCTATTTTGTCACCTTTCGCTGCATCTTCGTCGTACGTCTGTCTGGCGTGCCTCGTTAATCTCTGCGGCAGCTCTAGCTAGTCTGCCTTAAAACAAGCTTCATCGTAATAATCGCTTCGTTGCTCTAAATTTTCGCGCTATTTACATATTTTGTCTGACTTCGTCTAGCTTGCCGCACCTTTTCGTCCGTTGCGTCTACGTAAATTTTATCACATTCGCGTTGATTTGTGTGCTCCTGCTTTATTTCGATATGCAGCTGCCACCTACTTATCTCTCTTCTCATTCCTGTGTATCCTAGTTACTTGACAGTCACATTTTACTGTTGTATATTTGTCAGTTAGTAATGAGATTACTAAAACACGTGCCGTCAATTAGTAATCGCTAACGGTTGACGTTCGCTAAGGCTGTGCTCAACGCAGGGTTGCTTTTCGATATGTGCGATAAAATATTCGCCATTAAATAGGTTGACTTGTGTGAAATATAGTGACAGGCAGATACATGCGTTTTGTGGTAGAGAAAATTGAGAAAATATAAGAAATTTTATGTTCGTTTCCCGAAAAATGTTTGTTCATGTAAGATTGGTTTAGCAAGCAAGAAAATCTTGAGAGACATACCTTCAAATCCCGCTGAGTGGAGTTTTGCGCGATGCAGTGTATGGCGCATCAACTGTAGATTTGAACTCATCGAAAGCTCAACTTTTTTAAGACGAGCTCCGGTGCTCAACAGCATGTGTCCACAAGAACACTTAATGCCATTCTGCATAAAGTGGCCACGAAAAATGCTATTAAACTCAGAGAATTGGATTTCTAAATGAACAAGTGTCTGAAGATTCTGAAATCCTCGCAGCTCAACTGTCTAGCTTTTGCCAAACTAAAGTTGAAAACTCTCCATAGACATACTTTCAAGTTGTCTAGCGAAGTTGCTGGGTATGATATTAGCCATCTAAATATGTCATAGGCCCGAAGCGGCTAGTGATATATATTTAGGAGTTTTTGGGATCACAAAGAACCAGCTATCTAAGTGGGATGATGCTTTATCTTTAGGACCAGGGTCAGCCCTACAACCTAACCCAAATTTACTAAGAAAAATTCGATAACTTCTATATATTAATCCAGGCCTCTCGTTGTATTTTCACTCAAGTAGCTAGTTCACTACCGATCAGAAGTGACATCACTTTTGCTTTTTCTTTTAGTTATCTTATAGGGTATTAATTTAAGAACCTAATATACTAAATTATCTAAAAATAATAATATATATTTTTGCTTTCACTTACATTTTCTTTGCAATTTTCTCTTCACACTCCGCAGGCGACCTCCTGCCGCATCCCTGCTACAATGTAAAATGCCCGCCGATGTCCGAAATGAACTGCCCGCCGGACAGTAGTGTGCGTGAAATGCTCAACAGCATCGAAGTGCAACAGATCACCGTAGCGCCAACCGATGCCGCCGACGCCATGACCTACAATACCACCGAAATCGATGAAGACGTCTATGCAGAGTGCTGTCTGGCCAAAAAGTGCATTTGCAAGACCTGCTACATACCCGACTGTCATGGTGAAGATGAAGTGGTCGTCGAGCTGTTGCCCGAATCGATGAACAAACCCGGTCAATGTTGCGGCGAGTATGAGTGTCAGCGCAAACCGAAGTGCACAGCGGACGATGATAGTGAGCTGTATTGGCTGAAGGGCTGTCAGCGTTGCCACTGTTTTGCGGGCAAACCTATGTGCATACAGATCTGCGATGAGGCCGTGAATAAGACCAAAGCCATTTGCAAGCCAGAAAAATTGAATGCGCTCTTTGAGCATGGCGAAAGCTGGCGTGTCGGCTGCTATGAATGCGAATGCATCGATGGTGTTGAAAAGTGCGTGCTGCCGTTCTGCAGCAATGTCGATTGTCCGCGCGAACGTCAAGTAACGTTGAAAGATGGCTGCTGCCCCATTTGTTGGCCCGACTGTGCGCCCATGCCAAAGGAATTGCTGAACGGACGCAGCAGCGTACATGGCAAATACGGCAGTGGTCCGCGGCATTACGACGATGAGGACGAAGAAGATGATGACGGTCTGGCTGACGATTTCGTTGATGATGCAAATAGTGCACAGCGTAGCTTTGATTATGCTGGCGAAAATGAGAATGATCCATTGTCGGACATACAGTTGGGCGAAGCAGAAGCAGTGAAGCTGCAGCAGAACACAACCACCGAAGTGCAAAGCACTACAAATGTCGCCAGCTCTTCAACAACCGCAGCAACAGTCAAAACGACCACCGGCCCTGCAACCCAAACGAGCTCCACTGCCGTTCCCGCCATATACTTGCCCACAACGCCTACCACAGCAGCGCCTTCTGAGTCGCCGGCTGTGGCGCTTGCCAGCGAACCTGCCATAGTCACCGCTTGCCCGCCTGCTTTGGCCTCACGTCACGACGGTCCGGCCTCCTTCCAGCTATACCCCGACGAAGACGACGTCATGCCCGCAGTTAAAGTCGTCTCGGAATCATGCAAGCATTGGATGATTTATATTGTTATCGGCATCTTGGTCGCCTTCATTGCGGTGCTGATAGCTTGGATCATACAATTGCGTTTGAAGCAACGTTCCTACCGGCCGGTCTCGCACATCGACGACAATTTCAATAAGATGTCCTGTAATATCAAGCAAACAAATGCTTATGTTTAGATGAAAGATGAATATATGTAATGGAAAATGGAAATTGCGAGTGTGAGAGCGTAAGGCAGTTTATAATGAGCGTGGAACGTGCATACTTATATTAATGTGTGTTTCTCTTAGCGCCAGGTCCTCGCTAGTGAAGTTTAATGTATGGAAAAAGTTTACGTTAGCAATGAAGAAAATTATGGCCGTCTTAAGCAAACATTTAAAATATTAGCAACGATATTAAGTCTTAAGATTTCTTAGTTGATAGAATTATAACCTCATTTTTATGCAGTTAGAAAAGGGATCACTTCATATAAACTCGCTTATGGAAGCATAAAATCATAAAAATTAACGGAGCAATTTTTTGGAAAGTATTTATTGAATAAATATAAAATTATCAGTAAAGGTTGTGGGCTTAGATCATCTAGCACACGAACCCAAATAAGCTAAATGTGGGTTGGAGATTTAAAAAAAAGTATTTTTGTAGTATACTATATATGCATGTACTATATTTTCAGAAAAGGTTATGGTCTTAGATATCTAGAACCCAAAAAAAAAGCTAAAGCTGGGCTTGACAATTCTTGGTCGAATATAAAACTAGGTTCATAGTTAACTGAAATCGATTTCATGTAGGAAGAAACCTTAACTCTTCTGAGTAGACGGAGGAAAAATCGGTTAGATATGTGAAAAATAATTTCGGAGTATACAGCGGAGTTGACAGCCCTTGATGAAATATAAATTTGGGTATATGAGTTCAGAAATAAATTACATCTGACACAAAACCTTAAAATCTTTGACTTGAAAGAGGAAAAGATCTTCTAGATATCTCAAACATGATTTCGGAGTATATTAAGGAGTTGACAGTCCTTGGTGGAAGATAAATTTGGGTATATGAATCCAGAAATAAATCACATGTAGCGAGAAAACTTAAAAGCTTAGAGTTAACCTTAGCTAAACACATAATACTACCGGAAAACGTCAAATGTCTTGCCATTTCAGTCAGATTATGTCCATACCTGGGTACAAGTATACTCGAAACAAATAAAATTAATTTTATACGCACTTTCTAAAAAAAATGCTTCAAAAAATTGCTCGAAACACCGACATTCATACATACTACTCAATAAATATATTCGTAAAATTTCAATCATGTATATTTTTTCGTTCGAAATTCCCAACATTTTTCGCATATCGTAGAGAAAAGATCTCAATTTTTAATTTTGATAACATTTTTGTTTTATATAAAAAAAGTTTTAGGTTCTTCATTATACAACATAAAAGTTATGAAATCATAAAATTCATATAAAAATAAAATCAATCATACCTAAACAATTTTTATGCAAATTTTTGACTAAAAGTATTGAAAACAACTATCATTTAGTTTGTAATTACTTTTTAAAAATAAGAAAATTTAAAAATATTTTTTTTTCTTTATAAATAACCGTATATTTAACTTTTCAGTTAAAATATATATTTGCTTTATTAAAGTATAATAATACAATATTATAGTTTTATGCTGCTTTTTAAATTAAAATACATAGATTAATTCAAAACTAATTTTAATTTCTGAAATTTAATTTTTTTTATAATGTTAAGGGTTTTTAATTGGCATTGATACATGTATTTTATATATATTAAAAGTTAAATATGTTTTTAGATCTTTAAATCCTGCGCTAATTTCATGCAAAGAGATTAAATATAGTAAATATTTCACATTTCATATATAATGAATTTTTATTGAAAAACCACAATTAAATCAAATGGAAATAAAATTTGAGCAAGCATCTATTAATTTTAGAATACCTATAGTATTAATAAACTTTCAAATAGTCATTTTAAGAACCATATTTTTGAAAAGGACGCGAACTTGCTTGTGTCCGAGGGTTGATGTCTTTGGCACTAAGGAGGACAAACACCAGCAATAAATTATGCAAAAATAGCACCGAAAATATCTAATCTCGAGCTACAGCAAATATATCGATTAATCGATAAGCTCATGATGTTATCGAAAATATTAAACGATTTTAAATATCGATATTTAGAAAAGGCATTGTATACATTTGATATGGCATAACTTTATTAAGCAGGCAAATCCTCTATAAATTATAATTCTGCAACGAAGATAATATAATTATTTGAGCTTTTAAGTACGATCACATATAAAAAACAATAAGTCGATTAATTTTAATTTGTTCCAGCATTATTGATTCGAATATTGAACATTTTGTTTACAAATGACCTATGCCTCACTATCAATATCGATAAATTTATCATTTTAAAATACTTGGCGAAGATTATATTTGTACATTGTTTGTAATAACTTTAAAATATTTATGTATCGATAATTTATCGAAAAAATATCGATAATGACAAACATGTTAGAGTTATCGATAGTTATTACACAAGTGCGATTAAACTGAGAAAACGTCGATATTTAATATATATTTCCAGAGTTATCGATAGCACTTATGTACATTTAAACAATCTAAAAGTGAGATTTAATTAGAATGTAATTAAATCGATTACTTATCAGAACAAATCGAAATTTAATTTTTTGTCAGATCGATAACGATTTGACACATCGATTAGCGATCAAATCTAAGTTTTTATGTTTCGAATATTTATCGAAAAAATATCGATGGCTACTATATTGTCAGAGTTATCGATATTTCTTACTTTCAAAATATTCTAAGGTGCGATTAAACTAATATGTATTTACATCGATTACTTAATGGTACAAATCGATATTTTGTTTTTTGTCAAAGTTTATTAGAATAAAAAATTGCACTCATCGTTCCGATATGAAAACGAAGTGTTTATATTTTGATTATTTCTTGGAATAAATGGATATAAAGTTCTGTGTCAAAATTTTCGTTTACTTTTATTTTACATAATCTAAAAAGGCGATCCAACTGAATCTTTATTACGATTATTTATCTATATTAATCGATATTTTAAATTTTGTTAGAGTTATCGATAACAAAACATTACATACAACGTTCCGCAATAAAAATCAAAGTTTTATAGTTCTCTTATTTATCGATAAAAAGTCGATATTTTATTTTTTGTTAAAGTCATCGATAACTTTTATTTTCACACAATCTAAAAGGCGTTCAAACAGAAATCGTGCACAGAAACTAAAAATATTGAAATCTAAAACCTTAGTAAACCATTTCTTAAGAAAATTAATACTATTTTCAATACTTCACACATATCGATCAACATCATCATAAGCAAGGACATAACCACTTAGACACAGGCCAGTATAAGCTCGATAATTTTAAATAATAAACTATATTAATAACACAAACGTATTAATAATGCGCAGGATATTCATCATATTCTTTCAAAGTAAATTTATATTGTAGTATTGCTAGTTTTTATTTATAAAAATATGAAATAAAATAAAGCAAATGGCTTAGGAACATTTATATAGTGTGCATGAATAAATTTTATCAAATTTATGTGAAACAGTGCACACTATGTATTTATGTGATATTTGTTAGTAAGTGATGCAAACGATTAAGGAATGTTGAATATTAAAAATACTGAGAATATAAATAATGCCAATACCAAGCATAAATCAAATGAAATGGGTAACATTGTATACGCAAACGAAAATGTTTTCGAGCGTTAGAAATTTTAGAAACGACGCTGAAACGCTGAACGAACGAACATTTTTATTTTTAAAACTATTTTTAGTCTAATTGAATATGTAAGTTTTAGGTTAGTTTTCAATAAATTACTAGATTTTACTTAGAATTTAGGTGCGAAAACATTAGAACTTTATATTTGAAGAAAATAAAGATAAAAGTAAATAAAAAATAGAATGCATGAAGTTTATTTTAAAAGCTGAGAAATTGTTGGAGATATGGCGAGAGAAAAGAGGGTGAGTAATTAAAAATAAGCGCCGTAGAATTAGGTTAAAATATATTTTTAATATAAAAATTAATTAAAAATGAAATATGGCAATAAGACGAAGACGCTTAAGCTCAAATGGAATGCAACCCTAGTACGGCAATATATCGAAAACTAGTAATACATGTAGTGAGCTTATGACGAACAATCGGATTACGGAATTCGATACCATTAACAATGCTTATTTTGTAAACAAAAAATATCGATTTTCGATTTAATCACAAAAATATATGTAGAGATTTTTAGTATATATGTATATCGATAGTATGATAAATATTATCGATTTTCGATTAATAACGAATACATATATCGATAGCTTTAAATACATATATTGAGTATTAAATTATTATGTAATCATTTCACGGCGAGAAATCGAATATCGAAGTTCGATGCCATTAAAAAGCCTATCGAGTAATTGTAACAGATTTCTTAACAAAAATATCGATTGTCGATAAGATCTCAAAAGAATAAATATAGATTTAGTATATATGAATAACGATAATTTGATAAAAAATATCGATTTCCGATTAATCAGGAATATATATATCGATAATTTTAAGAAAAATAGGTAATTTCAGCAACATGCTAATATCGACTTAGTTTTAATTATCTGATCTGACTATATACTATTTGCCAAGAAATTAGAAACACCCAAAAGAAACCCTAGTGCGCCAATTATAAACTGTACTCAAAATATATACAATTTATAAATATTTATGTACATACATACATATATCGGCGATTAGTAGATCATGTAATCATTTCATGGCGAGAAATCTAATTTCAGAATTCGATGCCATAAACGTTGTCTTTCGGGTAATTGTTATAGATTGCTTAGTAGTGAAAAAAATTATCGATATTTTTTAATCGATTAATCTTTTGTACTTTTAAAAACATGTCGATAGATAAAATGATTTTTTAAATATCAATTTTCGATTAATTACGAAAGTGTATATCGATAATTATTAATAAGCTATGTATATATAAATAAATATCGGCAATATGTATTTTCAGTATCGTGCTAGATAAACTTAATTTTTTTTGCCCTAAAAAGGTTATATTAATTTTGCCACGCTGTTTATAACAGCCAAAAGGAACCTTAGTGTGTCAATTATAACTCTGCTCAGAATATAAGGTAAGAATTGGTAATGAAAATTGTATCGATACATACAAATAGTTATCAACAAAAAATAAGTTTATCGACAAAAAAATTTCAAATAGTATCGATTGATAAAATGGTTTAAAAAATAGCAGTTGACAACTTTTCTAAAAATATGGATTTTCGATATCGATATAAAAATATACATATACATTATGTTTTTTCAATATCGACTTAATTTTTTACACTGAACTAATAATATAAAGCTTGAAGCAACATGCAAAAGCTGGATTCAATGATTCAGAGATAATGATTTTGATGTGAGAAAGGAAGAATGTAGAAGAACACCAAAAAAGTTTGAAGACGTCGATGCAAGCAATATTGAATGAACGATAATGCAACAAAAAAATCGATTTTTCGAAAATTTCACACTGAGACGATCTCTTGAAACTAGACATGCTACACTTTCAATGCACTTTAAGGCAAGCCTATGAAATAATTACATATGCAAATACATACAACTACACTACATACATAATTCCAGCTGCTGGCAGAATATTCGCTGTGGTCCGACGGTCAATAAGAACAGCAAACAGCTTTTTGCTCGGCTATATGCCATTTTTCCGCTCTTCATCTAAACTAAGCCTTGCTATGCCTTCTCCTATTCATCTATCTTCTTCTCTGCCCAACCATTTTTCTGTACTGTGCTCTTCTCTGCCGTTTCTTTCTCTACCGTCTACTTCTTTTCTTTACTATCCATCACTACTAAATAGCACTTTGTATAAGTATTAGTAACATTATTGTTGTTGTTGTAAAACTATGCCTGCCAATCGATCATGCAAATCAGGAAAACATACATTTACAAGAAATCCAAGTGTGTCTAATAAACTTATACTATTGTGTATAACAAGCAATATATGGTATACATACATACACATATTCATGGTTGGCTGTGTGCGCATGCCAGTCCAAGCGTCAGATACACCGCTGCATCAATTCTCAAATACGACCTTGTGAAAATCCTTCAATATGGCCAACAAATATGCTTTGGTATTTTGTTGTTGCTTTTGTTGTTGCTTTTGTTGTTGTTTTTGTTGTTTTTGCGTTCGAACAATGGAAAACTAGGCCGGAAGTAGCGTGCGAGTGTGCGCTGCATGTGTGTTCGCTAACAAATCATACTTTTCCAAAGTTGCAAACATGCTATTTTCTTGCCACCAGCACAGATGCACACTCATACACACACACACACATGCACGCAGGCAATCATATTGCTGCATATCTATTTACATATGCCATGTGGCGTATTTGCATACAAAAAACGTCTATCAAAACTTGCAAAATTTGAGTGGAAAAAATTTACTTTCGCTTTTTCACTTCCCTACACTTTCGCACTTCCACTCCGCTCCCACACTTCCTCTCCGCTTCCACGCCTCCATTTCGCCTTTACACACTGCAGCCAATCTCGGTATTTTCAAGCATATGCCACAATTTGTGACATGAAAGCTCGACGTCATATTTGCTCTACTGTGGCTTGAATAAGCCATTCACATACTGTCCGCGTGTGTATGTGTGCTGCTGTGCATGTATGCGTTGCCAAGTTGCTTTTGTCAAGCCAAAGTTGCTCTCATCTGCTTCCTGTGCTCTTCTTCTTCTTCTTCAGCTGCACTGCACTCCTGGTGAATGCACATCATTTTGCTTTCACAACTTCTTTTGCATTTCAACTTTATAAACGGATTACTTATTGGGGTGACCAGAAGAAATTTCAAATTGTGCAATTTTTCCTTTTGCTCCGCTCGACAAATTGACTGCTGAATGCGCTTGTTTGTTGTAAACTAGTGAAAACCAATCTCTTTTACAAATTCTTAGTTCCTATTCGAAAGTAATCGAATTGCGTAGGAAATTGGTTGAATGGAAAATTTTGAATGCCTTGAAAGCCGCTTCCCAAGGCAATCTATTAAAATGACCTTTGGTAAATACTCGTATTCTAAACAAGTGACAGCAAAGATATTCCTTACAAAATGTTGCTTAGCTGCTATTTCGTCTAATGTTACTCAATATCCGATTAAATTGCGAACTAGTGAGGTAATAATCTCTTGTCATCAAACAAATAGTCGTCGCATTCGCGATTTGGCTTACACGTCGCTGTTGACAACGTCCGGCGTCCACTTCTACGTCCAAAATGCCAGAGATTTTCAGTACCAATTGTCAGTATGGAATGAACACACTTACCACCTTGCTAGGGTTCGAAGCCCATTTAAAACCTCAGCCATGCTTTGAGTCCGGCACCCGGTTGCAAATCAACTCCACATTCAACTGACAAATTGTACGGTTTTGACCACAACCCCCTACTCCCCTAGGGTCAGTCCGCACGAGCAGGTTCAAAGCAGGTTCAAAGGCTTGTTCCCCCCGTGGTAACAGAATTAGATATCCGGTCAGACTTCGTAGCCTAAACTATTACCAGTTGAGCTTCCATATTGCTCTGGATTGATGACCAGGGGTTGGATCCAATACCCACATTACACGCACACCCCATTCACATAAGAAGCTAATCCTAATTTTCAGTTAAACGCCTTCGCCGCCTAAACACTTCACGCGCAAACGGCCCCATGTTCGGCTTTAGAACTACTGTAAACAAACGGTTAACAGATCGCGCTTATATTTGGGATAGTAATTAAGGACCAAAGCAAAGGACTTCACACAGCAAAAATAAAGCAGCCACTAAACTGGTGGACAGAAAATATCGCTCAACTTAGACACACATGTCTCCAGTTTCGCAAATCAAACACGAGATTTAGGCGCAGAGGAGCAGCAACCGAAGAAGCCGAGCAACATCAAGTGGCGAAAAAGAAGCTTAAACATACCATCGAGGCAAGCAAAAAGAAAAAATGGGAGCAACTACGCGACGATGTTAACAAAAATCCCTGGGGACAAGGGTATAAAATGGCTATGAAGAAACTCGGAGTTCGAATCAAGCCACCTGACTTAAACGCTGCCAAAATGGATGACGCCGTTAACGCACTCCTTCCCACACACGAAAAAGATTCAGTGAACATGAACAGGCTATAAGACTTTTGTAAATCCCCCAGTTCAGCCTCGTAGAACTGCAACTAGCCGCTGGAAACCAACAAATCGCACGGCCTCCCAACATAAATACTCAAAACAATCGCCGGAAAACGATCCGCCGAGCTCTTAAACATGTACAGCACCTGCCTCTAAGATAGACTATTTCCTGTGAAAAAGCAACGACTTGTCCTGATCAGCAAGGGGAAAGAGGATCCCAACTTGCGATCAGGATACCGCCCACTATGCATGCTCGACACAGCGGGAAAGCTCTATAAAAGACTATTTAAACCTAGACTGGAAGCGGCTAGCAATGAAGCTGGCGGACTCTCCTCCAGACAGCATGGTTTTAGACCCGGAAGGTCAACTCTAGCCGGTAATCGAATCGCCATTGAAAGCGTAGACCTGCAAGTGTCACATACCGTTGATTTGACGACCGCTCTGATGATGCGGAAGGCATTTTCCTCCCCTTCACCCGCAAAAAAAATATCAATCACATTTGGCTTCTCTACAAAAGTTAAACAGTACAGCTTTGTTAGCCGTTTAAAAATTTCGCACTCTCACGCTTTCAGCAAGCCTTTACCGCTTTCTTGTAATTTCTTTTGCCGAAAATTTTCACTTAACATTAAATATTAATTGAAGGCGATTGTGTGCACTTAAGTGACATTAAAAAGTTGCCAGCAGCAGCGGCGACTTGGCGGCGAGAGTGTGTTGGAGATGACAGTGCAACTACAGCGATGACGATGTATGGTATGCATACCACCAGCTTCGTGCTTCATACCAAGCCACATATTGCGCAATTTACCCACTGACTGTTGCGCCGCCAAAAAAGTGTTGCATGTAATTACAACAACAATGAAGCGCTAGTAATTTGCAAACAAGCGACTCATTTTACCGACTTTTTGCTGTGGGTTTTTCGAGTGGCCGTAAGCAAGTGGTTGAAAGACTAACAAAAGTCCCCAAATGCCTGCAGACATATCTACAAATTACAACAACAAACACTGAAGTGCAGGAAGAAGGTGCAAAAGGCTAAAGAAAGCGCAGCAATTTGCCACATCAGCGCGTTGAGTGGCAGGCGCAACAATTCGCTACCGAAAAAATACCAACATTACAACAACAAAATGAGTAGACTTATGCAAGTGTTTGCGGTGTTGTTGTTGGCGTGCGGGTGTGTGCAGGCGTTAGCTGCGTCGCTGTCACTTTGCATTTTTGCTTACTGCACTTTTTGCGCTTTTTTGCCAGTGTTGCAACGACTTTTTTTTTGTTGCTGTTTGCTGCTCTTTTGTCGCTCCTCCTGGTTTTGTTGCTGTGTTGCAGTCGTCGCTTACACCTGAATTGAATTTTAATTAAAATTTACGCGACACCACGAACTCACTGCCCCTGCCTTGCTACGCTCCACAGCTTGGCAGTCAGCAAACCCGCAAACATATTCCTGCTTGTTTTTGTATTTTTTCAGAAATATGCATGTTATTGTTGTTGCAGCTGTCGATGGCTTGTCGTAATTATTGCTACTGTTGTTGTACTTGTTGCTTGCGCTCGATTGGCGTTGAGGCATTTTAATGTCATGTCAGATGGCAGATATCGTCAAGTAGTCGCGTACGGTGTTGCGTCAGTGTGATGCGAATGTATTTGGTTGAGTGCGCACAACTTGGCTACCAAAATTTTCAAGTGACTTCAGATGTGTATATGGATTGAAAAATAGTAGCTCACTGAATTTCGGGATCCCATTATTTTCGGGATTAGCTATTCGGGATCCATATTAATTTTCATCTCTTATTTTATGAAAATGTCAAGATACTGGAAAAATAGTAACTTTATGAATTTCGGGACGAAGCTTTTTTCGGGATTAGCATTTTCATCAACAGCGAAAACTCCTAAATTGATATTTTTCATTTACGACTGTTATTTTATAAATATTTAACTTCAAAGTATGGGATCCCGAAGAGAAAAATATATTTCAGCATTAAAACGAAATTTTTTTCGGGATTACTATTTCGGGATCAATATTTTTTTCAACAACAAAAGCCTTTAAATTGATTTTTTAATGTTTGCTATTATTACTTTATAAAAATTTAACTTTAGAGTACGGCATCCCGAAGTGAAAAATATATTTCAGCATTACGATTATGTAAATTTTTAATTGACTGCCGATATATGTATGTATGTACATAGTAAGTAATAATAGTTCAGGGGGTATAATTTTTTGAATTTGGGGATTTCGGGATCAAATTATTTTCGAGATTACTAATACGGGATCGATAATTTTTCAATAGCGAAAACTACTAAATTGATATTTTTCTAGTTTTTGGTCTATTATTTTATAACAATCTATTTTCAAAGTACGGGATCCCGCAGAGAAAAATATGTTTCAGCATTAAGACGGTTATGTAAATTTTCACGTGACCGCCGGTATACATTTGTAATTATGTTGAGGGTATAGTTTTTTGAATTATGGGATTTCGGGATCGAATTATTTTCGGGATTACTAAATCGGGATCAATATTTTTTTAAACATCAAAAACTCCTAAATGGAAATTTTTTAGTTTGTGGCCTATTGTTTTGTAAAAATCTATTTGCAAAGTACGGGATCTCGAAGGGAAAAATTCATTTCAGCACTAAAACGGTTTTAACAACTGACTTTTTTACAAAGAAAATAGATAGCAAGGATTGAAATATGTATATGTATTAATATTTTCTTCAAATTTCAAAATATCTCACATAAAAATCGGTATCCCATAATTTCGGTACTACCAACACTAAAATATCACTGAAGTGGAGTCAATGTTCGTTCGTTGCAAGTCTGCCAAAATTTCAGTGATTTTGTTTTAATTTCATTTTCATCTCCCTTTTTTGTTGTTGTTGTTGGCAAGTTGCATTGCCTTTCGTTTTTAGTCACCTTGCATTACTTTCAAGCCAATCGATTTTTGTACTCATTTTACACGGCACCCAGGCGCATTTAAATTGTATGCAAATTAATTGCAATCACATCACATATCTCTTCAAATTCATTTTGTATTTTTTGCCTGTAATTAATGCCCTCAAGCAGTCAGTCAAACAATCATTTAGCCTGTTTGCCGATCAACTGACTCATTTTGATATGTGTTTAAAGGATTTTTTTGGCTAACTTCGTCGGCTCGATTTTTTGCCGAAAATGGCAGTTCAAAGTTGTGGCTTAAGTACGTTGACTTTTCAATATCGGAGTAAATCATGTTATTGTGATTGATTGATAGTGAGTAGGTAGTGGCTGGTAAGTCTGGGAATTTTATTCGTAAAATTTTTAATCTTACAAAAATTTGCATTAATTCGAAAGGGTGCATTATATACAGTTGCGAGCATTAGTAGTGGCTATTGGTCAAGAGAGTTTTGCTTTAAATTTTGTTTATTTTATGATATTGCCGTCGATCATTACTTTAGTTATATTCTCTGAAGTATAACGGTCCTGTTATTCACAACAATAAGTGTGAAACACTTACCGTTACTTTTTTAGAGCCAATTTAATTGGGATATCTGTTTTTATGAGCGAGCAATAGAATAGTAGTGAACGGTGAGCTGATTACAAACAGAGAATTTTTACTAAAAAAAATTTAATTTTATCAAACAAAAAATAAGTTTCCTAATCTTTTATTTACTATTAAATGCAAAAAGCAAAAAAAAATATGACTTTGCCCTTTTATTGGGCCGCGAGAAGCACTGTATTGAAGAAAAACGAGAATGGATTCAATCTGTCATAAACAACGGTAAATCCTACAAGGGAGTGGGAAGACTTGTAGGGTGTTAAGCCACAACGATTCGCATTGCAATTATTTATAAAAAAAAGACGAAAAAAGGGGCGCAAGATGGATTTTTTCTGAGAATTTTACACGAATAGTTTTAAGATGTGCCAAGACTCGACCTAGAATGTCAGCTATGGAGATTCGGAATAAACTTAACCTGGCCTGCGGTGTTCATACAGTGAGAAGACTTCTACATGAACATAATTTATATGTCCACAGTCCCCGAAAAGTACCGTTATTAAAAAAAAAATCATGTAGCAAGACGTTTTTAATTCGCCAAAGGACACCTGAAATGGCCGATTGAGAAATGGCGCAACATCTTGTGGACAGACGTGTCGAAAGTTATTCTATACGGCGGTAAAGGGTCCCGTCAGTATCTAAGATGCTCCCCTAATACAGAGTACGACCCCAGATTCAGCACAAAAACTTTGAAGCATGGCGGTTTGAATATCATGGTTTGGGCTGTTTTTCTTACAGGCCCAATTTTTTTGTGTAGTCCCAATTCACAAGATTACTGGCATAATGGACCGATACACATACGTGGATATAATGCAGCATATTATGATACCATTTGCTGAAAAGGACATGCCGCTGAAAAGGATATTTCAGCAGGATAATGACCCGAAGCACATCAGTAGGGTGGAAAAAAGTGGTTTTGGGTCAATGGAGTTGAGGTCATGGGTAGGCCAGCTCAATCCACTGGCCTAAATCCTATTGAAAACCGTTGGACAGATGTCAAGAAAGCCGTGTGGAAGGATAAACACAAAAACAACAACGAGTTGTAGACCGTAGGGCAGCAATCATGGCAGAGCATACCACTGAAAAGATGCCACAGTCTCGTAGATTCTCTGAAGAAGCGATGTATTGGTGTTATCAAAAATCATGGCCATACTACCAAGTACTAAGATCTCTTATAGACGAAACTTGCAAAAATCCTTTAGTATTTTTTAAAAAAATTGTTTAGTACTTTACTACTATTTTACTGCTCCCCAAAATTTTCATACATAAACACATCTTTGTAAATAAACATATCTTGCACATATTCAAATCTAAATATTTTTAGTAATAAACATAGCCTGGAAAATATGATCCACTTTTGCATTTCAATGGATGTTAAAATTGTTTGGAATTTTACATAACTCCCAGATATGTAAAGCTCTAACACCCACTACTATTTCACTGCTCGCAGCTGTACATATGTATAACTAAATACTTCCCAAAGTAATGTATGTCATACGTTGTAACAATAGACCTACCAGACGATCCATGAACATTCTAAAGATGTAAAAAGATTGCCATTGTAGATTACTCACAATTTTATTACCTTTCTATTCTAACCTTTTTAGATAACATTCCTGATTTTGGACGACTCAATTTGACTTAGAATCTCCGCTTCTTAAAGCTAATTGTTTCTCTTGTATGGGCTTGCGACCACATAAGTCCCAAATTTATACCAATTGTGGGCTGATTTACTGAACGAAATGAGAAAAAGATGATTTTCATGAGCCAGCATTAGTGATTGGAATCACCATCAGTTATTACAGCCCCTTATATTGAAAATAAAATTTATTCCGATGTTTATATAATATCTCCTGATTATTTACCCTTTATATGTTCCGAATTACAGTTCCTAACCCATATGAAACTGGTGACCTAAGTTCGATATATTTCTAATAAAAAAGCTCTCTATAAGAAAGTACAGACTTAAGATTTGCGATAATGAAATTATTTAAAGATAAATACGAACAAGAACTATTCGCCAATAATCCCCCAAAAATAGAAAGGCTTCCTTGTATATAGAGGAACACAAAAATCGCATCTATGGAACCAAAGCAAACTAAGATTTGTATTCAGCTAAGGATTATTTCCACAAGGTTATTTGGAATATAGTTTTTTTCTATAAAAACCTTAAACTTATTGTCCAAGACCATAGCACCGGTGGATATTGCTGACTGGTCAATTGTTGTGAAGGCTTAGAAAAGCTGGGTATATGAAAGGGTCCAAAAAAGGTGACGCTGAAATTCTTTCCAACTTCAATTGCATTCCTGAAAACTTGGACCACTGCGTCACAAAGATACTGCTGGTAGTTATTTCTCTGATAAGATACCAACGGTAAAAAGTCAATGGGAAAGAAAATTAATAAGATTATTTCGGATGGGTAGAAGCTAGAAGGGAAGGTTGGAGGCAGAGTCTTCTTTAAGAAGCTCTTCATCAGGCTAAGCTTTAAACAACTGAACTACTATAGTGTTTTTCAAGCAGAAGTGGCTGCTTTTAAGATAGTTGTAGACTTACTGCACTGAAGCACAGTTTAATTCAGAGAGGGGAGCATTCACTCCGATAGCAGAGCATTGAATTCGAAAGTTGTGCGCCCAAATTAGTCAAGGAATAGCTGTCCACACTATCGATAGCATAATGATCAGACTAGTTTGGGTGCCTGGTCATGGTGGAAACGCTGGAAACTGCAAAGCTAGGCAGTAGGACACCCATACCCTGCACACATCGGAGTGGGAACCATTTGGACCTCCTTTGCCATCTAGCGTTCTAGCACTGCACCTCAGGACCACGCGTACGCTTAGCAGGCGTTGATCAACAACCAACCAACTTCTGTGCGATATCTACAAGATACAGTCTTTGGTTACGTTGAGTTAAATGTGGGATCCCAATAGGAATCCGGACTTGGAAAGCACATAACGTTCCCGATGTTAACAATATTACTAGGTAAGAACATAGGAAGAACCGTTAGTTGGATTTCAGGCGACCCTTCAGAGTAGTGCAGTATTCTCCAAGCGGCTGAGATAGCTAACAATGCAGGAAACAGCATAAGGAAGGTTAATATACATGTACATATGTCGGACGCGGAATAACTCTTGCCAACAGGTGCTACTTCAGACTGAGTAAGCGTAAAGTACTCTCTCGACGAACGAGGACCGAATTCTACAAGTTCCTCATTATCCCCGACCTGATGAGTCGATAATGATTATGGTCATTTTCACATTGGCTACGGCGAATACTGCAGTCGATGGAACAATTGTTTTACGAGATATACGACGATATTGTCATGTCGTCCGAATGAACGAAAACACTCCACCTCTAAGTGTAGAATAAGATGAAGACCTCCATTCCTTGGGATAGACCAGGTGGAGAGGGACCTGGCTACACTTGAAATCTTCAATTGTCGCCAAACAGCGAAAATGAAGAACAACGGCCGCGTTGTTGTAAACTCGACTATAACCGTGTAAGTGGTGTCTACCCCCTTAAAGAAGAAGAAGAAGAAGGGACTAGTTCGCTCATATACAGACAGACGGACATGGCTAAATCGACTCAGCCCGCCATGCAGATCATTTATATAATTTTATGGTCTCCGACTATAACAAGAACATAACCTTCATCAATGAACGAAGAATGTTCAAAGAGAGTTTTACTCCAAAGAAATATAAAAATAATTCAAGGGTTAAATCGTTATGTCAACACAGTCGCGCATACGGTACATTACTTTCGTTACGCCACGACTTTACCACCTTTTCCCACTCGCTTTAATTTAACAGTTGCTCCAGCTGTCAATAACGATCTCATTAGTTGGTGGTGTTGCACGCAGTTGCACCACAATTGGGTCATACCCAAAATTAACAGCGCATGCAACAGCGTTTGTCAGTGGCATAATAACATGCGGCAGTGTGGCATAAAAAAGAAGCACGCACATATAACTGTACATATGGTGCATGAAATGATGTGTTGCGGCATAAACTGTGGCACAGCTACTACTTTGGAAGCGCGTAAATTTGAAAATAAACCGAAAACAAGGTTGAAGCATCATATGATGATATGCGCCATTTATAGCGCTGTCCGAAAGGTCGCACTTGTGGTTTCGATAAAAACATAACCTCAATTTAGTGTACCAAAAAAGCACTACTAAACCAAGTACCCACTCACGCACCAACAGCCACTTGCTAGTAAAAGTGCAAGTGAAATGTGAAAACTATGCCGCCTAAGCGCTTAGCAAACCCAGTTGGCGCGCCACTTCCCTTTACTGCGGCAGCTTTAACCACTCAAAATACCCTAAAATACTTTCAATTTGGCAAATTAATCCACTAACGAGGCGGTGCAGGGCTCACCAGTCAACGCTCCACACTCAAGCTCACTGCCAGCACTCGCGCTAACCAGCTAACCAAGTAAAAACAGAAAACCGCCAAGCCACCCGCCTCTCAATTACCCACTTTGCTGAACATTTTATGCACGCTCGACGCGCCTTCGAAGCCGAGCAGCGCTCTGCACATACAGCGTGTTCGGCATAAATTTTGACAGCAGCTGTCAAATGGCGGTGATGCACATCAAAAGCGCTTAGTTAGCATGCAATTCGCTTGTGCGCGTCAACAAATGCACGCCATAAATTTGCTGGCTTACTTGCTGGGGGAGGCATGGTTGGAGGGGTCCGGTACATGTGTTTAATAGGAGTACGCGGAATTTTTTGCTGGATGTTTGAGCAGACGTGATTTTGTGCGGCACGAAAGTTATTTTTTTTTTCAATTTCAAATATTTTTAAGCCACTAAATCAGTGAAGAATACCAAATGAGCACTTTGGTATTGAAAAAAGTACATATTATACAAAACAAGCGAAAAATCTTTGAAGTCGTAAAATATATTTGAGCACATAAAATGAGTTTAATTGTTAATTAAGCACAAAATGGTTGCAGTCGCGCATAGAAAGTATTTGGAGCTGAAAGTAAAGCTTTCAATAATAAATCATTCATATATTGCGTAGTCGAAAAAGTCTTTTCGTATTTCTAAGCAAACTTCAACTTTTTTATATTTATAATAAACTTTAATGAAGCAAATATGTACCATTTTGGCCGAGCACCTTTTGCCATTCTTCCGCTAGAGACATTATTTCATCAGCGTAAAACTTTTCTGGTTTCTCGCCGAAAAACTGCGACAAGTAATTTTCGCAGGCTTCTCTTGAAGCCAACTTTACTTCAATTACTTTACCTTCAAGGAAGTTCTGCAATGGCCGAAAGAAATGGTATTCCGATGGCGCAAGGTCAGGACTGTATGGTGGATGCATCAAAAATTCCCAACCAAGCTTTCTCAGTTTTTGCCGAGTCAACAAAGATGTGTGTTCTGATGGAAGACGAAGTTCTTTCGTTGATCAGTTCTGACAGTTTTTTTCGATTGCTTGCTTCAATCTCATCAGTTGTTGACAGTAAAATGTAGAAACAATCGTTCAACCAAGCTGGAGCAGTTCATAGTGAATGATTCCTTTCCAATCTGACCAAACACTCAGCATAACCTTTCGAGGCGTGAATCCAGGCTTTGCTTGGATCATGATCGTTTTTGCACATTATTGTCGCATTTGATCCACTTTTCGTCTCCTATTACCATTTGTTTCAGAAATGGTTCGATTTCAATTCGTTTCAGCAAAGAATCGCAGATGTTAATTCGGTCCATTAAATTTTTCACAGACAATTCATGTGTTACCCAAACATCGAGCTCTGTTTTTGTAGCCAGCTTTTTTTAAATGGTTCAAAACCATTTGATGATGAATGTTAAGTTCCTTAGCGATGTCATGGCTGCTTATGTGATGGTCTTGGTCAATCTTTTCTATAATTTCATCGACTTTTTCAACGATAAGTCTACCAGAGCGAGGTCATCTTTAACATCGAAATTTCCAGAACGGAAGCGAGCGAAACATTCTTTTCTTTTTTATACAAAAATTTCAAAATATAGCGAATTTCTTCATTATTTTCACTCATTTTTCAACTTTTCCGAATTTGTTTTTTTTTTGGAAAAATGAAGCTTAAAATCCCACCTTTTCAACACAAAATACGAAAAGACTCTTTCGACTACCCAATATTATGTTCCCAGTAAAGATACTTTTTTCAATAGCCTGTTTTGACAGATCACGCGTGAGTCGTGTCAAGCTCTCATGTTATTTTTAAAAATAAGGATTTGTTGATGATGGCTCGAGTAAATTACAATAGAGAGTCGCAATTTTCCACCTTTGCCAAGCAAAATCGCCTGAAGTCAACAACAATACACCGAATATTCGCTTCCAAATCAACAACCATCTCGTGCTTATCTGCATAGACCAGCGACTTCACATAAACCCACTAAAAAATAGTCCAGCGGTGTTAAATCGCACGATCTCGCACGCCACACCTCAGACCCAGGACGAGAGATAATGCGCTCATTAAAAGTTTTCTTCAATAAATTTATTGTTTCGTTGGCTGTGTGGTATGCAGCGCCATCTCTTGTTGGAAATAAAGGCTCTATTATAAAATATTTCCCATTGACTGTAACATTATAGCTAGCTTCATTTTTGAAAAAATATCACTCGGCAAATAGAGTACACGAAACTGTGACTTTTAGAGGATGTAAGGGCGTCTCAAGAATGGCTTGTGGATTCTTATCACTCCAAATGCGACAATTTTGTTACTTAGCGTGCTCATTAAACCAAAAGTGAGCTTCATCGCTGAACATAATTTCCTTGCGAAAATCGGAACCGCTGGTCATATAATGGTCATATTTTGAACACCTTCACCGAACATGTGACGCGCTTTATGATCATTCGGCTCCATCTTTTACATGTCTTGGATTTTGTAAGCCCAAAAATCAGCATCCTTCCGCAAAATATTCTATAAAGTGGTTAGACACAGCTCCAATTGTTGAGCGCGGTGACGGATGGACTCATCCGGGTCTTCGATACTTTGCTACACAGTTGCAAGAGCGTCTTCTCTGTGCACTATCTGAAGTATCCACTAGAGCACACCTAATGCGAAATCGATCCATGATTGCTCGAATTACTGACTCTGTTGGCTAACTATGCCGACCGAAAATTGGACTCAGCACGCAATGTGTCCGAATTATAATTTTGGTAATACATTTGCAAACGTTTTCCGCAGTAAGTCTACTCATTATAAAATAGCAAAAAAAAATAAGAAGAAATCAAAAAACAATTTCCAACAAGAAGAGCTCCGTCACGGCTTTCTGAGTTAGAGTTTTTTGATTGATCCGCTCGACCTTCCCAAAGGAAATCGCTTTGCTCTATGGGCTCCTGAAAAATTCCAAGAAAATCCGATGTTGTCGAGCCAAATTTTGTTCAGCGATGAGACTCTTTCTGGTTGAATGTGCTTGTAAACAAGTAAAATTGCCGCATTTGGGACAAAGAGCAACCTCAAGAGATTCAAGAACTGCCATTTCATCCAGAAAAAAACGGTTTGGTGTGGTTTATGGGCCGTTGGAATCATCGGTCCATACTTTTTCAAAAATTATCCCGGTGAGAAAGTAATCGTCAAGGCGACCGTTATTGCGACAACCGCCTATTTGATGCCTGAAATTTAAGCTCGTGATCTCGGCGACATTTGATTTCAGCAAGACAGCGCCATTTCCCATACGTCGCATAAATCAATGGATTTATTGAGAGAACACTTCAGTGAGCACGTTCTTAAAGGAGGACTTTTCAGCCCAGAGATATTTATGTAGTATTATCTCTAAAGTTCTACAAGTCATGCAATGCAATCTTCCGCACGACCTCACGAAGCGGACTTTTAGATCTGTGATCTCATCTCTAAAACCAAAACGCACTAGCTAACTATTGCTCCCAATTCCCTCACTAAAACCCCTTTGGTCTTATTTTCACTTTTTTTCAATATTTTCGATGCGTTTGATTTTTGTTGGTATTTAACCAACAATCGAGGCTATAAATTTAGATTTGAATATATGAATTTTATTTGGCTGCTCAACATTGATTTTAGCAATCATTGCACGTTTTTACTGTCATTCATTCAACCATTAATTCGATATGCATTTGTTCGTGATTCTGTTTCATTATTTGTTTGCTGACCCAAGCAAATCGCCTCCCCCCTAACAGAGAGACAAAAGTAATTGGTTTAGATTTTAATCGGATTTGAAAAATTTAACGCAAATTTCATATGCCATTCATGTGAAGCTGAGTAATTGACACAATCTGTGGTAAATTTAACAGGTTTTAAGGAACAAAGTAATATGCACAAAAAAGGCTTAGAATCGAGTAAATAAATATGCTATTTAATATAAAGTTATATTCGCAGCCCCTTATACTGACAAAAAATATGTACCAGCCGCAAAAGTTTGGTCTTGACTCGGTTTGAGACTTAGTAGGCTTCTGCAGCTTCATTTACTTAGACAGCCACCTACCAACCAGATGTGTAGGAGCTTAAATGAACTCGAAGGATTCTCTTTTAAAATCACCTTATCTTTCCTGACTATTTTTAAGAGAATTTTAACTAATTTTGTATGAAGAATATTGCTTTAAAACCTAAACACTCGATAAATGGACCTTTATTACCTTGCGAGACTTTTTATAGATATCTAAAGAATCTGTTAAATTAAACCACTTTTTCTACCAGTTTAATGGAAGTTAAGCTCAATAAATGGTGCACTAAACTCAAGATCTCTTTTATTAGTACGGTAGGGTCGCTCCACTGCCAATTCGTATATGTCAACTCTTGTCTAAAACCCGGCATCAAAGAAAATTTACTGGAAATTTACAGAAAAAGCGATCAGGCAGATCCTACTATGAAATGGATCGCCACAACTCCCGAGGAAAGGTTTTATGGACCGAAATATAGTTAATTTTCCATCGCCAGAAGTAGGAACTTCGTTAGGCTTTCGTTACAAAACCCACTATCACGATAATTTTAGTAGAAAGACGCGTTTCATACCCAAAATATTCACCAAAATCATTCGAACGGACTCGCGAGAGATGTCGAGCTCTCTTGTCATCTCTCTAACACTTGCCTGACGATTTTCAAGCACCATATCCTTCACTTTTTTTAAATTTCAATCAGTTGAGGAGGTCGAAGGTCATCCGAGTGAGCAAATCACAAATAAAAAAGATTTTGATCGGCCAGTTGGTATGGCAGCTATATGTTGTAGAGGTCCTATGTATATGGGAACAAGTTCAGATAGATACCTCAGGTTATAGTCAGAGCATAGGCGAACAGACCGACGGACATAGTTAAATTTATTCAGTTCGTAATGCAGATAGTTTATCTGTTGAGTCCTATTTTCGATTACTCGATGATACGTGTGATGTTTTGCTTCTAAGGCCTGAATCAAAGCGGGATTGTAAGCATAGACTTTTGACTTTACTTATCTCCATAGGAAAAAGTCTAACGCTGTGATATCACATGATCTTGGTAGGTAATCCACCGGCCCAAAACGTTAAATTATCTGTTTACCTAAGTGCTTTTTTAATAAATCAATTGATTGAGCATATGTTTGGGAAGTGACGCCGTCTTATTGAAACCAAATGCCGCCGAGATCACTAGCTTCAATTGCAGGCATTTAACAGTAGGTTATCATGGCGCAATAACGGTCATCATTGACGGATACGTTCACATCGGCATCATTTTTGAAGTGATATGGACCGATGATTCCACCGGCCCACAATCCACAACAAACCGTTGTTTTTCTGAACGACATGGCAGCTCTTGAATTTTTTCAGGACCGTCGGATCTTCTTAGAACTTTTCAAGAAGGGAAGCTCATATATTATTTACAAGTTCAACGTGAGCTTGAATCATTCAGTCTTATCTTCCAGCAGAACGTCCCGCTCTAATACTTAAGCACCGAAAAACAGTGACTGTATTTCTTCTTTTCTGGCCCTAAAGACCAAATTTAATGTTCTTTATTCTTTTGTATACTCCTTTTCAACTTTTATTTTGCACTCCTTCGATTTGCCTTAATTTCTGCGACTCACATAACCTTCAAAAGCCATTTGGCCATACAATTCATGTGACATGTTATTTACACTTCCTCCTTTATTAATGTTTGCTTTGGTGCCAGTTTTATTAATGACACCACATGCGGCGTGTGAATGTAATAATTCCCGGTGCCACCCACATACAAACTGGATTCAGTGATAATTTTATTGTGATGCGACTCACTGCTGTGCGCCGATTTAAATTTCACCAACGTCAAAGCCTTAATTATAAGCGAAACAGCAGGCGATAATGACCAATCATCGACCGTTAACCGCGAACCGCGAGCCGCCACCGGCCATCGTACCAAACTTGCCAGAGCAACCAAAAAGTCGGCCAAGTGACCAGTCAGCCAGACGACCAACTAACCGAACAACAAAATGTGAAAAGCAATTTGCATAATTTACAAATTCTGCGATGTAATCGAATGATAAGGCAGCGCTTGGCCTGTCAGTCAGTCTCGTTAGCCATATAATCAGCGATTGCGACTCGGCGTTGTGGGTTAGTAGTTGTTTAAAATTTTCGATTGTCATGCGCTGCATGACCCATACAGATGTGAGTAACTTGTATATAAATGGAGTCCGGAGTTTACACACTTTTCCAATTGTCAGAGTTTAATATTTGATTTTGTGAAGTCTCTGTTTGATAATCTACTTCCATTAGCTCGTTGAAATAAATACGTGACCTCACGGATCTCAAGCTCAAGGCCTTCATTACATTTAGTATAGTATGATCGGTAAAGCAGACTTTTAAATAGGTTGTCTCAAATTATACAGTAAAATTAAGAGTTAAGGATAGTGACCATGAAATTCCAACGTCTAGATCTCAGCACACCTAACCCTACAAACTGGCCAAGGTTTGTTGTGAAATGGAGTCATTCAGCAGCGTTAGACATATCAACTCCTGCGATCTTTCAGCCCAAGAGTTTAAAATGGTTAGACCGATAATATCACAAAGACTGTTTTGAAATTCATATATATACCTAAACCAATTTTAAGACTATCTCTTTTCAACTCGGTATTCTTCTTCCAAAGCCTCAACGAAAGAACTAAACCCGTTCCCACGACAGTTGGGTCTAACTAACCGGAATGCACCCGGTTTTTATTCGGCCAAAGACTGTCAACTCGACATCAGTTCTAGAAATTAATTTAGGAATGTTTTCTGAGTGTACTGTTAGCCGGAGACAGAACCATAAAAGAGAAAATGTCTCCCCAGATAGCTATTTTTATTCGGATGACAAAAAAAGTTTATAAAAAACCTCAAAGCTACAATTGCTAAAAAAGGACTACGTGGACAAAAAGTGGACCAGCAGTTGATGGTACTAACTGCAGATACCTGAGTTTCATCTGGCAGACGGAATTATAAATAAACACAATTTCCGAAATATGAGACGGATAATGATAGTACCATATATGAACTGGAGCGAATCAAGAACCAGTTAGCTCTAACTTTATGGACCTTCCGTTAGTTTGGCAAGCGCTGGTCAGCAAAAAAAACTGGTGCGGCTGCGGAATTTTTCTAGTTAAAAGGGAACGCACGCAGTTTCTCTGAACTACCTGCTCTTAGCAGGGTTCATTTCATCGCCTTCGTAGATATTCTGACTTGACACTTTCTAATAGGTTCAGACGCGATGAGATTCTATATTTTGTCGGACGCAAATTGTCAAAACTATATGGAAGAAGGCGTGGTGAAATCAACTAAGGATTTCTTATCAACTCTCCAGCTTTTATAAGGCCGAAGTTGAAGCAACTGGGACTTCGGCGGACCTGGTATTAAGTACTTGAGTATTAAGTTTCAACGGCGGCTCTTGAACTGGTACTAAGTCTACCACCTACTGGCTGCAGGTGAATTTACATATAGAACTTTCGGGCATAGCTCGGTGGTTAATGGCGGTTTGGCGAACACCGACTACACTTTACAACTGGGAAAAGGTTCAAAGGAAGCATAGAAAAAGATAGTTACCGTAAGGGTATTTTACCTACGCGAAACACTCTAAACTGACGCGATAGGCCAGGCCACAAAGGCATCGAGAGCAATGAAATAGTGGACGCGATTGCCAACACGCGAAAACGTGATCAGCATTGGAAAACACATGCATTGTCTAAACGACGATCTGGATAGAAGCATGGCGAAGAAAACGCTAGATCGGAAGTACAAAAAATTCCTAATGGCTTTCGATAGAAAAGACTATAGGAACATGATCGGAATATTACTGGTCACTGTCTGGTAGCGACACTCGGCCGCAGAATGCGGCTGACAGATCGAGAAGACGGCAGGAAATATCTAGAACAAGGCACCAGGGAAACAGTGGAGCATCTCTTGAGCACTTGTCCTGCATTGCCAAGACTACGCTGTATACACTGGAGGAGTATCGATTGCCACGGTCTGTTAAAATTCGCGTCAGGCCCAGGCATCCTAAAAGATGAAAAGCTCTCACGGACCTAGTAACTGAACTGCATCAGATACCGCAAAGGAACGCAGCTCATTGACCTTCCAGATTAACCTAACCTAACCTGAGTACTGCACAACTTTGTGGCAAGCTCAAAGCGCTTAGTCGTTGTACTATAAGGATCTGGAGAATCATTACTAGGAGTTTTGGGTTTCACATACAACCGAACTACCAGCGTTAATAGCTGTCGAAGCTGTCAAAGTCTTCATTACCTTTGGAGCGAAGCTCAGTCTTGCGACCTCACCTAACCTACGACTATGACTTCGGCATTTTTGACAAGATTTGCATGGTTGCCATATTTCGTGAGGAAACTATAAAATGACAGCGCTGTTCATATAATCAATGGCCACTTTATTTCACTGTCTGATTTATTATAAATAACAAAATTGAAGACAAAAATATATTGAACTTAAAATTAAACACACGTCAAGCGCAAAGTTTGCAAATACTTTCTTTGAGCATTTGAGAGTTTACCGCTCTTTCCCTACGAATTTCATATTTGGCCTCATATCACTTTATATAATATTTCGCTACATTTTTGCACGTTTTGAAAACCAATTATTACTCATACAGCTCCCTTTTGGCTTTTTATAGGACATTTGTCATTTCACTTTGCTATAAATCACAAATGTTTGTTGACTTTTCAACATGCAACGCGGTGTACGCGTTACTATCCGTATGATGAAATGTCAGAAAGGACAAGCGCGAATTTTCACCCGAAAAAAGCAATGAAAATATGCAAATAAATGCGAGTAAAATAAATGTAAAAGGCCAAAATGTAGAAATTGCAACACGCAAGGCACATTTAAATGCGAAATAAATCAATGCGGACATGCAAAAATATTTTTATATGCAAATACATACATACATACATATATGTATATACGTATATTTGTGACACGAATTTCTACATTTCATATATTTATTTTCGACAGATTTAACGAAATTGAGTCCTTCACTGCAATTGGCAACAAATGCGTTGGCGTCGTTTAGTAGCTGGCCCCGCGGGATATCAGTTGTACCCCACCACAAGTTTGGTAGCGAAAATCGTTTAAAAGCGTCGCCGTAATTGAAAACAAGTGCCTTAAATATCTGATCGACTGTCGCGCATAGCACAGCTGTTGGTGGCACATGTGTCATCCACGTAGTGCACCTACGCATACCTATAGTACCATACCTTCCTATAGTACCAGACCTACCCATAGCACACCGACGAGTACAAAAGTTGCCAGCTGTGAGGAGCGCGCTGTTGTTGTCAATGCTTATCACAGCGATCGGCAACACAAATCACGATATTATGGAATGATTGACAGCGACATTGCTTGCAGTCAGTGGCGGTGAGCAGTGACGAATGCACGATGAGTAAAAGGAATAATATTATATAAATTTAAATCGTATCATATACATGTGAATGCATAAGAACATGCATTGAAGAGGACTGCAACAGTTATGTCTAGCATTTACTTTCAGCGTTTCATTGATTGTTTTTATATCGAGCGTTAAATGGTGCAAAAGATCACTCAACTCGGTAAAGTAGGTACGAATACTTAATGAAGTGAAAAACTATAGTTTTCTACTACTTTGATGGGGGTAAATCTAAACATAGCCTCCATTAACAGTACCACATGCTCTGTTGCAATATTGCAGGCGATTTAGAGAAGGTTAAAACCAGAAAAAACGTTAACTTCGTTTGCACCTAAGCTATAACACTCTTTGCAAACACAAAAGATTCATTACAAGCACTGTACTAAGATCATGTCCAGTTTGTATGACAGCTATATGCTATGATGATCCGATCTAAGCCATTTATTCGGGGAATGCGTTATTGCCCTAAACAACAACTCCTGCCAAATTTCGTAAAGATATGTCGACAAATGAACAAGTTTCCAAGACAAGAACTTTATTACGATGGCTCAGTTTGTACCGCAGCTATTTGGTATAGTGGTCCGATGCCGGCCGCTCCGACAAATGATCAGCTTCTTGGTGAGAAAATGACGGATCCAAGATTTAAGATTCACATTTTAGGAACTGAGAGACTGAAGAAGTTGTTAGGCTTTACTTCTAATGTTAAGGATGTTTCAGCAAAGAGAGATGGTCCCAAAGAATGACAGAATAATTCAGACATGGCTACGATTAGATATTGGACCAAAAGACCTTACAATGTACAATGTATTTTTACAAGACGATAAAGTTAGCTCTAAAGCGAGAATATGGCAAGAAATGATGAAACCGGAGTAGCAGCGCTGGTATATAATAAGGTTCGGAGAGAGGCATTTTTACCACAAAATGTGAACTCAAGAAGCACTTATTAGATACTCACTTTTACTCCCTAACTTATATTCTTAAGCCAGTTACCAAACAAGTAACTATCGAATATTCTTCAGAATTTTCACTTCAAAAGTTCTTCTTCTTTAGCACCCTTGCTTCCAAGCAGATTCCGAAAAGTTCTTATTTTTCAACCTCCTAGGTATCACCGGATGCCAAATAAAGAACTATCAAATTTGCCTTAAA
This sequence comes from Bactrocera neohumeralis, assembly GCF_024586455.1. Classification (NCBI taxonomy): domain Eukaryota; kingdom Metazoa; phylum Arthropoda; class Insecta; order Diptera; family Tephritidae; genus Bactrocera; species Bactrocera neohumeralis. The sequence goes on along the minus strand of NC_065923.1, from coordinate 76,998,081 downwards.
AAATTTCATTCCACAAGTCCTCTACTTCAACATCGTTGCCCTCAAGTAAATACCAAATAAAGAACTATCGAATTTTCTTCAGAATTTTCACTTCCAAATATCTTCTTCTTCAACCCCCCTTACTTCTGCTTGCCTTTACTTCCACTCAACTTGCTGCTGTCTTCTTTCGAAAACTTCAACTTTTCCTGTCAGCTTATCGGGAATGGCACATCGCTTTGGCTTTACTTTCTTTAGCCCTTTTGGAGAATGACATTATTTTTGGACCGCAAGTCAAAATAAATGAAAGCGACTGCAGTCAAAGTATATCTCCCGCCTGTCAAAACAACGCAAGATTAATTAATTTTGTTGACAAGCAGCACGCAGCGACCAACAACAGCAACAGCAGCCACTTAAAAGTACTGCGCAAACAAGTGGTGATGAATTTTGCAAAAGAAATAAATACAAAAACAACAAATGACTCAATTAGGGTGTGGGAGGGCGCTCACTGCAGCTTTTAATTGCCTGAAATTGTTTTGAAAATTTTCTACGGATGATGATTATTAGTAATGGACTGAAAATATTCGGTAATTTAAAAGTATATTAATTCACTTTTCAGGCCAATGAAGACAACAGGAAAAGTTCTGGGGATAGTCAGCTGATTTTTCGATATACTATATACATATATATAGAAAAAATATAAATATTCCGAACTCGATCTTATAATTTCAAAATGAGGTCAATTTGAACTGGCTCTTTCTGAGCTATCCTCTCCAAATAGTACTTTTGAACACTTCCAATGGCAGTCGGGTATATAGAGGGAACGCAACGAACTGAAGCGAGTGAAAAATGACGATAATTTGCGACCAGACATGAGACAATAATTTTCCATTATGACAAGCGGTTAACAAGTTTTGGCTCATATGCGTTATAGCCCAGATCTTACCCCTTCTGACTCCCATTTGTTCCTTTCGATATAGCAGGCTCACTGCAATACGGTGTATATCAGAATAGGGTATCAACGGCTCTACGTCACCATAATCATGCTCATTATGTTCCCTAGAAAAAACCACATTTGAAAGGAAGCTCGAAAGCGTTCAACGAGAGGCGCTCATCACCATCACCAAACTCTGCCCACATTCCATGAGGGGGTAGAGGGTAGGTAAAACCATTGAGTTTGCTGCCATTAAGGTATCAGTATAATTCCTGGTCAAGAGTGCTGCCTCTTTCAGAGAAGAGACTGTCCACTCTGATTGCGAAGCGTCGACACTAGCATTGAACTCATTAACCATGCGTTTAGGGATGGCTTAGGAATGCCTAACCTCGTTATCAATGGCATCCAGTCACTTTGCGATGAGACTAGTATGAGTATCAGGCCACAGCGGAATCGCAAATAACTGGCAAAAAAAGGTAACCTAGCCGCCCTATCTGTAGAATAGAAGCAGGTCGGTACTACCCTCTCTTCGTGTGTTCTAATACTAGGTAGCTGAGCTACCATTGGTTCATGCGGTATTCCAAAATGTTTTTAAGTTCAAGGTCGATCGCAGGAGATTCAGTAATTTTTTTTCTCGCTCTCTCTAGTTGTGGGGTCCTTACAGGACATTGCCCTATCGTCGTCCATGCTGTAGTGTAGAGAATCTTGTCGGACTCCAACTGCAGAAGCTGTATGAAAAAAATGACACCCAACACTTCTTTCTTGATTGTACCGCGTTTTCGAACTCAAGGCTTAAACACTTGCAGTCTCATAAATATCTCATATCAGGTGCACTGTTGCAGAAGCATAAAGATTTTTCCACAAATACTTTATAATTGACTGTCAAATGCAACTAGTTCGTAAGCAATCCAAAAAAGACTAATATTTTTCTCAAATACGCTATAATCAACTGATCCAAAAACAACTAGTTCGTAACCAGTTCAAAAAAGCTTGAGTATTTCGCATAAAATACATTATGAACGACTGATCCCAAAACAACTAGTTTGTAACTAGTTTAAAAAATTTAAATTGTTGTTTTATCCAAAGGTTTCTTTGTTAAGCAATTTCAAACTACTCTTTTATATATAAAATATGTAGTAATGTGAAGCGACCGAAAACGCATACAGCTAGAAGAGTACCCAACACTACACGCCTCCTAAAATATTATCACACTAGTCTATAACCGAACACACCTGGCTAAGCACGTTTATGATATTACATTTTGACACGCACGCGCTGAAAGCAATTAGGCGACACCTTTTTCCGCTAACAAAGAGCATTTAGCCCATACTAGAAGGTGACAACAATGGCATGCCATTATATCTATTGCAGCTACCGGCTCATTTCTTTTTCACACTTTTAGTTATTTAATGGTCGACACTTAAAACGCCTTTTATCGCTAAAGTGTTGAAAGTTATACTAAAAGAGATAAAGGAAAAAAGGCGAAATACTAGAAAGAATTGTTGGAAAAGCTGTGCGAAAAGTGAAAATACGCAAAAGTGAGAAGATATTAAAACTGAAATTAAATATTATGGCAAGCACGTGAGCTGAAAATGAGCTGAGTTACGCATTTTTGGGAATTTTATTTTTATACACACCGCACTTATAGTATAGTTTAGTGAGAAATGCTGATGGCACATGTCAATTGACAAGCCGACAGGACAGGTTGCCAAGCCAACACACACATAATGGATTGCATATAAATATAAATAAAATATAGATACATGGAATATATGCCTGCGGCGCATAGCCACAAGTTGTCCGTACCCGAAGTCATTACAAGACGCCACTCAACAAGCCATGTACGCCGGTCTCTAGCCATAATGAGCGCCACGCAACGGCTTGCCGGCTCGTAATGATAGTTAAACGTTATGTTATGCTATGCAGTGTTGTTGCTATGCAAAGGTGCAGTTGTAGCGAGGCGCTCAGCGTGAATTCGCTCTGCACGTGACATGCTCACTTGTGTGTCAACATGCATAATTGTGCGCGCACGAGTATAATAATGGTCACATGTGGCATGCTAAGTTATGGAAGTTAAATTTAGCTGCTGTCAGAAAGGCGTTCCCCAACCGCCGACATAATGAAATGCTGACCCAACCCAGTGCGGTGAGACAGACGCGAGTAATATGGAGTTACATATGGTTTGTGGGTTTGTGGCTGTCATGTGCCATGAGTTATGTTGACCGGTTAGGGCCAAACAGTTGCCATAATTAATATTTTGCGAATTTTTCAAGTTCATACGTGCCCATGAAATGACAGACTTAAGGTGCATAATTCATGTGTGTGTGTGTGTGGAAAAATTTATTTGAGTTAACCTTAAATATATCTTCGTCTCTTTATGACCAAAATGTGTTCTTATATATAAGAATCCGTGGTCCAAACCTTCAAAAACTTCACTCAAAGCAAAGAAATTAAAGAAAATTTTGAAAAGTTTAGAAAATGTTAAAAAAAAACAACTATGTGATAAAACCCTAAGGTATGACACTCAAACTAACTGTTCCACAAGTTCAGGTATGCATTATTTCGAGATTTATGAGACAATCGGTCTTTTTACATCGGTTGCAAGAGAGATATCCATGCAATACCTAAGTTATCAAACTCAAATTAACCGTTCCACAAGTTCAACAAATTACTGGTTCGCATTCTTTCGATTTTGAAGAGCAAATTTTTATTATTAGGCACGTTTATCGAATCCAACAGTCTTCTTTTATCGGTTGCAAGAGCGATAATCTAGCAATGCCTTAAGAATCAAACTCAAAGCAACCGTTCTACAAGTTCAACAAGTTACTGGTTTGCAGTCTTTTGACTTTTATAAAAACATCTGTGGCTTTTGTAACAATTCTGGCATTTCAACGTCTTCTTCTTATTATTATAAACGTTACAGTATAAAAAAGTATCATGCCCCGATGATGTACCGTCGAGACTAAGAGATTTTTGGAAACATCTCACTTTTAACATACATTTCTGCAAACGAAAACGGAATCTTCGGATATTTCATTTGGGTTTTAGTTCACGAGCTACAAGACGATGTGTTGAAATTTGTATGCATGGAAAAAAACTGGAATTTATTAAAAAGATCTTAAACTTTTTGAATTATAACCAGCCTTCAGTGCCCACACATAATCTTAATACATACGTTCCGTAAATACAAAGACAAGGATCCACTGATGAATCGTCGAGACTCACGAGATTTTTTCGAATATCTCACTTTTAGCAGAATAAGTAAAAGGATCCCAATGACTAAAACTCTAAATACTGGGTTTGATAGGTCTGTACAAATGCGAATAAGTCCCACAGTTTTTGAGATTTCGATCAGAATCAGAGCACACACTCTTTTCTTCCTAAGAAGCTGCTTATTTGTCGGAATAGCCGTGATCGGACCATAGCTTATAACTGCCGGAATCAAGTTCTTGTAATGAATATTTGGTATATTTCTGTTTGGTTCTTCAACTTCTTCTTTATTGGCGTAGACACCGCTTACGCGGTTATAGCCAAGTTTACAGCGGCGTACCTCCTGTTCTTCCTTTTCACTGTTTGGCGCTAAGTGAGAGGCCAAGTGTAGCCAGAACCTTTTCTACCTGGTTTTTCCAAATGAGTAAATCTTCTTCTACTTCCCCCGGTGGGTACAGCATCGAATACTCTCAGACCTGAAGTGTTTTCATCCATTTGGACGATGCGACCTAGCCAGCGTAGCCGCTGTTCTTTAATTACCTGAACTACATATAGTCTATACTACCTCTGCAGCATAAAACAGGATAGGGATGGTGAGTGACTTTTACAATTTGGTCTTTGTTCGTTTCGATGAGATTTCACTTCTCAACTGCCTACTAAGTCCGAAGTGAGCTCAAGTACGCAGTTTTATGAGTAAAGAGGTTACTAAAAGGTTAGTTAAGCCAAAATATATGTCTGACCATCACTGGCCACAACTGACCCTTGGCCAGATTTGCAAAACACGGCAAAAGCTTGCCTCAAGCATGCCTTCAATCATACTTCATGAACTCGCCGAACAAAAGTGTTGGCAGTTAAACTAAGCACACTTAGCGGCAGAAAGGTGCGAGAGCGACAAGAAAAAACTTTGCAAACACCAAACACTTTTTCAGCCAAATTACACTTTCACAAATTCGTTGGAACACAGAGCGGAGAGCGCATGCAAGCAAATAAATATTACCAAAAAATAAATAAAATAAAATAAAAAATAAATATAGCAAAGCAAATAAATCATTGCTGCCAAGTCAAGCAATGAAACTCACAAAAAAATTCAAGAAAAAAAACAAAAACAAATACGATATTTTAACAAACTACCCACCAAAAAGGTCGCAGCAATCGGGGCCACAACAACAGCGCTGCCAAACCAAGCATGCTGTTGTTGTGTGTGTGTTGTGACCGCCACAGCATTTTGTTGCATTTGCATAAACCGCACAGAATAAAGCATGCGCTGTTGCAAGCACAAGTTGCATGCAGCAAACGAATGCACAAACAATAAATCGTTGCTGTGTGGCGCCTCCAAGGGAGCGGCGGCGAGGGCGTGCATGTGCGCCAACTGCTGCTATAAACGCTCGGTGCACTTCCTAATCAGATATGCAGGCGCTGCTGTTGTGCTTTTTTGCTTTTGTTGCGCTTTTTTGCTTTTGTTGTTGCCGCAGCTATACCTTTCTCATGTTGCCTCTTAAGCGATTTGTTTTTGTTATTGCAATTTGCTTATCAATTTCGTTGTATCTTGGAAATTTGTTACAAATTTCGTGTGCGCCAGGTGTGCTCACACACACACACACTTAGAGAAATACACATAAACATCGTTGAACCCACAGCCAAGCATAGCAGCCGGGAATCGGGAGCCGGCAGCATCATCAGAGCCATCAGCACCGGCGGTGCAGTGAAGCGTTATAAATTGCTGCTGCTTAGTTATTGCCAACACCAGCGCACCAGCTGCATGCTTGTACATCTATCTATATACTTATCCCCCACCGTCTGGCCCTTAAGCCGTTGCTGGCTGCGAAGCAAGCAAGCTGAGCTCGTTTAGCAAGGCAAATCGATGATATTGATGACTCTGCTTGGCGCGCGTTGGCGCTGGTGTTGGCGCTTTATTACCTGCTGTCGATTTGTTGGGGGTGATAAAATGTATGCAACAAAAACAACAAGAGCAAAAGAGAGAAAATTTGCACAACAACAACACCAACAATTATGAAAATTGGCGCAATAACAACAACCACAAAAGGAAGAGAATTTGAACAACAAGAACAACAAAGTGAATAAATTTTGAACGACAACAACAAAGGTAAGAAAATTTTCTCAACAACAACAAAAAAGTAAGAAAACTTGTGCAACAACAACAAAATGAATAAAATTTGCAAAACAACAACAACAAAATGAATAAATTTTACGCAATAACAACAACAAAAGGAAGAAAACTTACACAACGACAACAACAACAATAACAGTAAGAAAATTAGTACAACAACAAAAGCAACAACAACAATAAAAGGAAGAAAATTTTAAACAACACCAATAAAGAAGTAAATTTGCAAAACAGCAACAACAAAAGCGACAGCACCAATAAAAGGAAGAAAATTTTAAACAACAACAACACCAATAAAGAGGAAAATTTGCAACAACAACAAAAAGAAGAAAATTTGCAAAACAACAACAACAAAAGCAAGGAAATTTGCAACAACAATGGCGCATGTTCACGAAATGTGGTAAAATATCGCACATTATTGTACTATGTAAGAAAATGTTTTGCCGGCGTTGGGTTTATGCCGAGGTAAAATACTTCCGTCTTCGCGGCGCGCTTCACTTGTGAATTATGTACATTTCGGTTTTGCCAATTCGAACAAATGGTAAATCAACTTCGTGCTTCGGTGCACATCAAACAGTTTTAAGTATGTATGTAGACAATTGTAAGTAATAACTGTTCTTACGAGATCAGTCTTTTTTATTTATTACTGCGAAGAACGATCGAAACAAATATCATACCTAATTTGTTTTAAAAGCTATTTTTTAAGAAATTGCATTTTTATTGTGAGGAAATGATTACAAATGAATTATTTGACGTTTAGCACAATGCCAGTCACAATTTTAGCTCATCTTTCTGGCAAAGCTCGCATACCATTACGGTAAATCAATTCATTTTGTTACGCTGTCCAAAAAGAAAGCCATTTTTCGATATCGTCTTGTGGGTGGAATTGTCAGAGCCAGACCTTGCGCCACCGAACGGAGCAATAACTGAGAAATATGGCAGGTGAGGTAGAATTTTCCATTTAAGTGTTTCTAGGCAGGTTTTAACGGGTTTGACAACGTGAGGCCAATCGTTGACCTGCAGCCGTTTCACTTTTTCGTGCCTCTCCTGGTATTGAGATCGCTTTTCACGCAGTGCTCGGCCCAATAGCATCAATTGAAGTCGATACCGTTCCCGATTGATAGTTTTGTTTCAGTAGCTTACAATAACTAACGCTGGTTCCTTGTTTCTGAATCATTCTCAGCGCATGCAGTCGCTTTGAAATGACTTGTTCGTTGCTTTCCAATGCTGATGCAAGCTCTTCTTGCCTTTGACATGGATCCTCATCGAGCAACGTTGTATCGAAATCGGTCTTTGGTCGCTCTTGCTCTGTCTAGTTCACCTACTTCACAATTACCACGAATATATCAGTATGTCCTTGAACCCATTGCAGCTTAATCACGAAACAGGATGATAGATCCACTGAGAAATCAAGGCATTGGAGGCATTATTTCACTATCTTCCATTAAACCCTAAAAGAATTTAGTGATTTCAAAGCCGCTTAGCTGTTTGTATGTATAAATATATTCCCTGTTGTGAGCACACTGCTTGTCAGAACAAGAAGGCTTTCTTTAATTGCTGTGAATTCCGTTTGGATGACTCTGTAGTGGTCTGATGGGCGGAAAGCAATTCTGGTATCAAATTTCGCTGAAAAGACACCACCTCCCCCTCGATTAGCTAATTTGAATTCAAACGTAAAGATGCTTATCCCTGCGTCCCTGTCCACCTCGCCAATTACCACTCGTCTCTGGAAGGAAAGGCAATTCCGGAGAACGAATTTAAGTTCGCTTATTTCAGACGACTAATAGGGAAGCTTCGCTCAGCTTAAGCGCTGACTGCGCTGCGAGTGGCCCTGAAGCGGTGTCCAGGTGCGGTCAAGATAAACATCTTACCTGGTAATCTACTCACTCCTGCGCAAATCCAAGATCTGACTATCTCAAGTTAATGAATTATGTCATAATCGGTCTTATGACCTCTTAGTCCTCAGCTAAGTTCACATTCCATCGGTATAAGCGTCTTAACTGGACTTTTCTCAAACGGTGTCCATGCGATAAGGTTAAAAACTAACCGGTTGTTATTTGAAGAAAATGCTTGGGCAACCACGAGGTAGAATATCTCAAAAATGCCTTCTTGGGAGTCCAAAAATGACACCTTGAAGATCAGCTATAGAACCTAAGCTAGCATAACCAAGTCTTAAGCTTAAACTGCTTTATCAGCAATGCTTAAATTGGTGGTTGCAGCACGATAAAACAACATATCACATTTCCAGTGTCTTTTTGTATAAAGATCTGTAAGTTCTTGTGTAAAAGATACGAATAGATAAGATAGAGGTGACTTGTAGCCATCAAATAGTATTTCGATTAACTCCGGTTGGAGCATAGCGCCAAACCTCATAACCAAGGTTTATACTGTATAGACTTTTATCAACCAAAATTCGAAAGAAGCAAGCAGGAGCTTCTTATGCGTTATTCTCATTATTTCTTTGTTCGTTCAACAAACCATAGAGGTTTGCTGATGTTCTTAAAAAGCTAAGGAGCATTATATGGAATTTATAGATGCAACAGATTTCGGATTTTGTCGGTAAACTGCAAGGCTGGTTTCATGAAGAAAGACCAACACAAAAAACGTTTCAAAATTCCAGCTCTCTCTGCAAATATCCTTGACCATCAAAGCAGCCTTTACTGATCTCCATCCCACCTATGTGCATAGATCAGATACTGCTCATCAAAATTACAGAAATTCTCAAAGGATTTACTAAGAATAATCACTATCAAAAATTCAAATATCAGTCGAAAAACTTAATATCAATTTCTCAAAAGCTTTCGCTTCCTGCCAGCAGATCAGACGAATGAATCGAAATCAACCCAATAATCTTTGACATTTACTGACTTGAAAATACGACGCTATGAACTTGTGGAACACTTCATTAACACAAATGATATTCAGAGATAGCTACTTTAAGTGCGAATAGGCAAATCGTCTTAAAATCACCCGATAATCTTAGTCATTCCCAAGTATAGCTGACTTGAAAAGAGGATTCTATGAGCTTGTGGAACATTTCACTAACACAAATGATATTCAGATGTTTCTACTATAACTGTTTATGACTGACTTGAAAAGACGACTCAATCAACTTGTGGAATTACTACAAGTGCGAATATAGACATAGCGTCCTAAGGTCAATCCGATTATCTTAGCTATTCACAAGTATAACTGACTTGAAAAGACGACTCAATGAACTTGTGGAACACTTCATTAGCACAAATGATATTCAGTTGTTCTACTTCAAGTGCTAATAGACGTATCGTCTAAAAGCTCGTAGAAAGTTTATGGTAAAATTTCACAATTCACGGCAATGAAAACATCAGAAGACGCTTGACAATACCCCAGGTGTCAGGATATATGCACTCAAGACCAGAATTATACTTACATACATTATAACCTCAATATTTCCTACACTATTGTATTAAATAGACTTTCGGAGACATTTTAAAAGCTTTCCAAACTATAAAATTCACACAAAGCATTTCCCAAGAAAATAATGCAACTGTTGTAAAAATTTAGGCTACATACTTGTACAAACATAAGTATTCTCAAGCATGAATATGCTTGCAGACCTCTACGACCTGAATTAGCCATTCTTACAGCCATTATAAATATGCATGAGCGCATCGTGCTGCCGCAAGTACGAGTATAAGTAAAGAGTAAGTATGTATTAAACTTTTGCGAAACAGAAGACGTGCCTCAAGATTAAATAATAAATATTTTCAAGTGTCACGCAAAGCACTCTAAGGCAGTGGAGGCCGACAAGGCAGTCGTAAACACACACATATACAAATGCGTTCGTGCATATGAATTTCACTCGCTGCAACCCAAAAGCAACTGAACTTGACCTTACTGCGGTGAAACTTAAGAGATATAGAGATATGCCTGCAGATCATAAGCGCATAAGCACATACATAACTGTTAGTAAGTGTGTCGAAGGTGTGCTGGTTGCAGGCACATGTGTGAGTAAAAACTTGTCTGCAACATTAAATTCAACAGCCGGCTCTGGTACTTGCAGTGCGGCTGCCACTGCCGACAGCGACTAAATGCAAAGACGATGGAAGGCTTTGAATGTGGTTAAAATTTCTTTGTTGAAGGTTGAAAATAATATGTACATTTAATGTGGCAGATCTCTCAAAAAATACTGCAACGAAAATGACAGAAATCTTCATTTTTCCTAAAATCAATAATCAAGCCTTTCTTTAGCTGAAATGTAATTTTTGACAAGAGATTTTTAGAAAATGTTTAGCTAGGAATAGATTTTGGCGGAAACTCGACTTTTGAAAAGCAAAAAGTATTATCTATTTTTAGTAGATGTCGCTCTTTCAAAAGCTATCCAGAACCCATCTAAATCAAAGAAAACACATAAAGTTTTCTTAGCGAAGTTCCACTTTTCCTCTACTTTCAACCAAAGTTCCTATGTGTGCTCAAACAAAAACAAATATGAAAGGGTTTGTTCTCTGCAGTAGTGCTAATTTAAAATTACTGCTTTTGCCTACTCCGCGGCGAGCAAACAGTATTCAGTCTTAGCTCTCCAAATTAATTTACACATCATAGGAGTGCACAGTGTCTCGAAGTGAAAGAAAATGTTGAGCTTATACCAAAATGGTTCATAAACACGTTGAATAGGACACAGTCTGATGTGCGTTCCGAATAAAAATAGTGAAGAGTAGCATGAGTTATCTCCGCAAAGCGAATACGGATGTGTAAGCTGACGTTAAGCAACACCAAAAGATCTTTAAGGATAGGGAAACGCCGCTTCGAGCAGTTCGATACCAAGCGAGGTTTTAGACCCTATATCGTGGAACTTTTTCAACATCCTGCAGAGCTAAATAGAGAAGGTCAAAAATTATGAAAATTGCACTCATTAGACACCGAAACATTATCTTTGTGAATGCCCAGCCTTCAAGCGGATGAGACGAGATGCATTTCATGGCTCTAAATGCTACACTTTAAAGGCATTGCGCAGCTGGTGTGGAAAATTTAGGTATTCTACCAAATATAATGCCTTTTCCAGCAACCCTTTGATTACCACACGGGGCACAACGAACCTAATGTTGACCTAAGTGCAACCGCCTGAGTTCTGAAGTTCCAGCACCTTCTTTTTCAACCAAGCAACCAACCAAGTTCAAACCGTTCGCAATTGGTATAGACAAATGGTCCGACCGCGCAGAGGTTGTAGCAAACTGACGATGTTTGGTGTCCTCGGCCCAGACCGACTTACGGTTTTAGTACCAAGAAAAGAAGAAAAACCAAGTAAATTCGATTTAGAACCAGTACTACTTTCTTTAAAAACTAGATAGGGCAATGGAGATACCCACGTCGTTCTACACCAAACCGAAACGATTCCAGAATTTTCTTTGGCAAAGGACTGACAACTCTGCGGTATTATACCGCCAGAACATCAATATCTGAGCGGAACATTTTTAAGATTCGTGGGAAATATTTCAATGAAGATGGATGGACGATGAAAAAATGTAATCAGGTGGTTAATCAGATATTGGAAGGCTATATTCTGATAGAGATCAAAGGACTTTTGAGCGTTTGCGGTGACGTAAGCACCAACCATTGAAATAAACAACTTCAAGACGATCAGCAATAGGTTTCACTATTAAAAGCCGAAGGCTGCGATTGCTATGGCTTATCTCCTGATACAAAAGCACTTCATGGACCACCTGATCTTGGAAGTAGAGGAATTTCCACGACAGCTGATTCTACGTTACCGGTATCGAACCGGATTTTAAGAACTAACTAACCCCGTTTGGATAGGCAAATGGAGTCGTAGAAATCCACCTCTGTCGTCCCACTGTTAGACAATTACTACTATCTGCCTTGGGCTACTATCGGCTGTTGACTGTCACGCATTGTTGCTGCAGTCTTACCTGCGCTGATTGTGTTGGCTTAGGTTATCAACATTTCCTCTTTATACTATACATATTTTTTACTTATTATGTATCTCGTTTTTCCCCCAACAAATTTTTTCCATGTATACCTTGCGGCTGTCTGCTGTCTGGACAACGTGGCTGAACCCACAAACACGCCATAAATATATATATACACATATTTTTTTTTGTGTTCCTAGCAATTGTGGCACGTTGCATTTACACGAGTATGAACGACATGCCGCGCTGCAGCGAGTGAAATTAACCTCGACGACGACCTATGCTTCCAGCTGCTAGGCGCTGCACGGCTACCAGCGCCGTGATGTGGCATTAACACCAGCTGACGCGGAGGGTAAACGCGCTGCGAACGGCTCACTGGCGTTTGCATACAAGTTGCTGGCAGATTTTTTTCACAATTTTTTTCTCGTCTTTTCCTTTTTCCCCACACTTCTTTGCTGGTCTGCTATTAAAGCTACTGCTGCGGTTGCTTTTTTGTTTTTGCTGCCGCTGCGGCACTTACTGTTGCACACTCACACACAGCAGGCGAGAGATGCAGCGCGCAATTGTAATTGATTGTTGGTACAACCTACCTGCACCCGAGGCGGTAGAGGTCATGGACGTCATTGTCGTCATTGCAAGCTGGTGCTCTGCCACCACTACCGTTGTAGCAGCGCCAGAACAGCCGTGGGGTATCTAATGGCGAGTGTACTTGCGCTTGTGGTTTTACGCTTGTGTGCCGTTTTTTCTTTGATTTTCCTGCTTGTGACCTGGTCACAGCACAGCGCTCTGCGTCGTTGTTGAGACGACGACTTTTGCGGTCAGAGTTTTAGTTTGATATGCCACCGCTGCTGCTGCTTAACGAGTTTGTCTTTCGTTGCACCTTGGCCATGTTGCCTTGATTGCACCTGCCATACGACGTCTCCACTACACCCTGTGCTACCTCCATTAACTGCGGTTCCTCCGTTTCTTCCAACTGCGGACACATCTACGCTTCTGTACCAAACTGCCAACTGGGTGCGGCCCTGTCGGTTTCTGGTATTTGTGTGATATCTACCTGTAGCAGTCTTCATTGCAACCGCACATACGCAGACTGCGCCACAGCTCAGGTTGTAGTAAGACCAACACCAGCCACTGCAGCCTTTAACTGCTCTATCCAGCTATCAGCACGCAACCAGCGTCAAAGCCAGTGAGCCGACCGCCTAGCCAGTTTGTTGGAATTGTGGTTTGCGCATATTTTCCTTTGGGTCAGAGGTGCCAAAGACTGCGTCTTCGTTTGGGCGTTGAAATTAGGATGTGTTTGCATAGCATTGCTGTGCTGACGAAAAGCAAATATGTTGGCTAGCCGTTAAAACTTTTCGGTAACGTACGGTTGTGACACAGAATACAGTTGTTGAACGATTGCGAGAAGTCAGAAATGTCATATGGCAGCTTTTAATCAAAAGTAACCTCTTTGACACAGCAGCGGTAAGAAAGTTTACGGTGCGAAAATGTTTTTTGTCAGTTTGGTGTGCAAATGAACGTGAACAAGTGGAACACTTAATAATTGCGAGGAAATTTCGGTGTTTAAACAAGTTAATTGCAAAGCTGTAGAGCTGAAAAGAGCTTCCGGTATTTTTATTTGTAGTCCAATTCTTTAGCTAATAATAAATAGTTGATGCCCAGAGCAAACCAAAATTATGGAGAGAACCCTTCTCCAGCCTGCTGAATTGCAGTGAAAGCATAAGACCAGGAGATGGTGAACCTGATTCTCCAATCGATAACGATGTAGCAGACGTTCCATTGGCCGACCATGAAGAATATCGAATAGCAATTACCCGTCTCAAGAACAACAAAGCGGCGGAGGCCGATGGATTTCCGGTCGACCTATTTAAATACGGGGGCGACGAACTGATAAAGAGCAGGCATCAGCTTCTTTGTAGAATATGGCCGGAGGAAACCATGCCCGTTGATTGGAACTTAAGTGTGCCCTGCTCAATCCCCACAATCTGCGCCAACTACCTTAAGATAAGACTCCTCAACATCGCATCGATAACAAACTGATTGAACCTTATCAGTGTGGCTTTAAGTCTAGAAAATCAACATCTGACCAGATATTCACCAAGCGAAAAATTTGGACAAGTCCCGTGAAAAGAGGTCCGACAACTAATACGGCTGTTTTCTGCTTGGCTTGGGGGGGAAGAAGAGGAAGACCTCCACTCCGTTGGAGAGATCAGGTGAAGCAGGACCAGACTTATGGTCTCACACAAACCAAATAATCCTGTGAGCCAAAGATTTAAAAAAAAAATCCACAATGCAGCCGACGAAAGAAGTCGACCGGCTTTAGTCTGGAGAGGAAATTTGGACATCGAAGTATTTAAGGCTCAAAAAAGTAGGCGTAAAATTAAGAGGTAAGTACAAGATCGAATAAAGAAATATACAAAGCGACCGGCCGGCTGGACATAAACTACGCTGCACAAACTCAGCTAAAGAAGCTTCAAACATGTCAAAATACAGTACTCCGAACGATTACATGAAAGCAATTGATGTATCCATGTGAGCATAGTGAGGTTCGCATGCTACCGGTCCAGCAATTTCTTCGACGACATCGAACAGTACGGCCACTTCGGATGCAACAAACTTAGACACGCAATGAGCGCCATTCACAGTGAAGCCATCGACACTTTCATCGAATCCCTACCAGTAAATGACGTACTTGCAATCGGACCACCAACCATTGCAGACGTAGAGCTCGAGTTGCTGCGAGAATCTAGAGTAATTATTAACTTCGTTCTGGATTATTTAGCAAGTTAAAGTTCAACTTATCTCATCAACTTATCGCATCACCACGGCATACCAAATATATGTACAGCGTGCAATAAGTCCCCGCATGACTCTAATCAACTCCTTGCGTGCCCAACAAACCCCAATCATCTAACACCTTTTCTTCTAAGATCCGACCGCGTAGAAATAGCACGTTTTCTGTGCCTACCGTTTAATGACTTCGATGACAACCCGAACCTTACCACCCGAGCAGGGACTAAATAAGTTCTAGAGGTTCCTTTTCTATCTTCCCCTTCATTCTCTTCCAAAATAAATAAGCTTTATTCTCGATGATTCATGATATCTACTATTTAACGTATCGTCAGAAATAAGTGTCTGGAGCTGATACTAACGGCAGATTTGTCGCTTCCAGGGAGTTCCTGGAACAAATGGAGTACAAAACTTACTCGACAACCGATAGGTTCTCTGTACTTACAGTCCATAGATGTGAACAAAATAATAGGACAGATGACTCGATTACCAATCGCAACAAGTTTTAATCCCACCGGAAGGACAGAATTTATTATTTAATGTTATTATATCTTTCCAATACTACAGAAAAGGACGTGCCGTATCAAGCGGATGGAGTAGACTTAACTATCTGCTTGACGAGAGTAGTCGGTACCAACTCAACGAACTGGGATCAACTTGTAACTTTTAGGAGACCAGAGGAGACCGCTTAAAATAATTCATATTGAAAACATTACTGTAGGTCAGCTTCCGGATACGAGAACGAAGATCTTCGGACTGCCGAAGTCATATGCATAAGTATTATTAGTTTCCAACGGGCCTTAATACACGATGGCATGTAGAATAAACTGAAAATCTTGGTTCTACTAATGCTTAAGGACCATTATCTTAAAGATTTAGACATTCGTTAGTGGCCTTGGAAGTAATTTCATAAAAATTACCAAATTTTCATCAGATTACCCAACGAGGATTAAAGCCAATGATCCAACGATTGATGGACACGCACTCACATATAACCGCCCCGATCTCAGCGATGCCGCAAGAAAAGAACCACCAATATCATTGGCAATCCAGACAGGCGATAAGTAATGGCACTCAGACAGCTCACCCAGAAGCCCGCAGGCTATGTGCCACTCCAACTACCAAGACGCAGCCTACTTTCCTCACTTACTTAGATAGACGCCGAATGACTGGCAACTGTTCGAATTGATATCGACCACTGATGAGCGCGAGATGCATGAGGCAGACCGTTTGCTATGTGTATGTCTAGTGGCATCGGCCACAACGAGCTACAGCAGCAACAAATGTGACGTAAAGGAATGAATGGATGCAAAGCCAACATTAAAAATAAAGACAAACAAACAACAAAGCTTCATTGAAAGCTGGAGTAGCGGTCGTGGCATGGCAGCTGGCAGACGTTGCTAGCATATTCAAGCAAACCTACAACTGCGGCTCGTAACTTATTAGCCAAATGGCGACATGTTGCACAATGCGTACTTGCAGCATGCCGCGCTGCCTTTGTGGCTGGCGAGCTATTAAGTTGCGGCAATATGTTGCTGACGTGGCATGATAGGCCGCAGTGGAGCATAGTGTATATGTTTATATATCTATGTATGTACATGTACAATTTCAAGCATATGCCGAGTGCCTTGTGTTGTGTGTTGAACAGCAATACACTTAATGGGATTAACAGCATAAAATTTATATACTCGCCAGTTTACAACAATGTAGTCGCAGTAATGTTAGTAAAAAAACAGAAATATGCATAGAGAGAGGTACTTGGAAGGATAATAGGATTGGTTTTAAGACTAGATATATATATTATAGGTATATATATTAGGGGTATTCCAGATCTAAGGGTACAGTTTACTTTTGTTTTTGGTCAAAGGATGATATATAGCAGATATTTATGGTATTCAGGTCAACCTTGGTCCAAAAAATTAGACGATGATGGCTTCCCTATCTACATCGACGGGTCCAGCTGGACTGCGGATTAGGAACGAATATATGCTCTAATGATCCCGAAAGCTCTCTCTCTCTCTCTCTCTATCCGACTACCACACTCAGTCTGCATTACTGGCCTTGTCGACGCCACTTATTAATTTCAGCACAGTCAACACTGGCAGAAAAGCTTTAAGCTCACTGGCAGGTCAACTCAACATAATATGTGTTCCCAGCCACAGGAACATTTTGGGCCATGAAAAAGCAGATGAGTTTCCCAAACTAGATGCTTCTTTAGACGAATCCAAGGCGGAGTTCAAATCACACACGCTGGAAACGATGAAAAGACAGCTTTATACACTTACTTTGAACAACTAGCTCAGATCAGATATATATCAATAATCAACTGCAAGATAACGAAGCAAACGGCCCAAGTGTGATAAGACTAACTAAGGACTCACTAAATAGGTCCAGAAACTGCAATTATAGACTTACAGCTACTATAACGGTGCACTGTTTTTTGGGGAAGATGCGCTGAAATGGTCAATAAACGGCTACAGAGCTCGAGCCCATCACAGATTTAATTAAGAGTAGCGATCTCGCAACATATTCAATAATTCCCCAAAGCATAAAACAAATTTTTACTTTATATCCAATTTAAGCTTGCTACAGCTTCTTAAAAAAAAACCTTTTTCGGAATTATACTGAATCTTTCTATATATTCTGGGTCTTCTTAAGTATCCTTGAACCGAAAAAATATTTCACTAACTTTTCCTGTCCTGCAAAAGCTCGAAATACAAACCTCTCAACTTTGACCTTCTACAACATTTCGACGCAGACTGTATATAAGCAAAGGCTCGCTCCTTTACTGACTATTATTATTGTTGTTATTGTTTGTTTTTGTTTTCTCCAACTAGCTGGCAAGCCTACTTACTATGACTATGCGTATCATAAGGATATCTAAGACACTTGCACAGTTGCCGACTTGAGCATTATTGTTGACAGCGAACTGCATTGAGTGGCACTTTAATATAACAACAAAAGCAAACACAACAAACAACTAACAAGTAAGTAATGCAAGACTTGCAATCAACACAAAAAGTACAACAAAAAGTTGGTAATATGGAACTTGACAACATTGCCAACATAAAATAAACAGCAAGAACAACAAGCGAGCAACAAATGGAAGGCGGAGATGCATATTTATACCCTGAACAGGGTTATTGAGTATGCCATGAAGTTAAGAAGACACAGGAGGAAAGGTCGGAGACCTTTTTTAGTAGAGTCTCCGACTTTTTCCGGATTTATAGACATATACATATATACATATATGATCAACATGACGAGCTGAGTCATTTAGCCATGTCCTTTTGTGTGCCCATCCAGCTGTCATCATATACGCAATCAGTCCCTTAGGTTTTGAGATATCGAACAGAAATTTTTCTTACGTTCTTTTCTTTCTAGGAAGCTGCTATATAACGGAAGCGACGATATCGGACCATTATAACATATAGCTGCCATATAAACTGATCGATCAAAATCCAGTTTTTGTATAGGAAACTGTTTTATTTGACGAGGTATCGTCACGAAATTTAGCATGAATTACTTTCATAGCCCTAGCTATAAGCTCCGAAGAATTTTTTTAGATCGTATCAACTTAACATATAGCTGCCATACAAACTGAAAGTATAAAACCAAGTCCGAGTATGGAAAAATGTTATATTTGACAAGGTATATTCATGAAATGCGGCATGAATTGTTTTCACAGCTATAGTTATAAGCTCCAAAGAAATTGTTCAGATCGGATCACTATAGCATATACCTGTCATACAAACCGAACGTGCAAATGCATGCCTTTATATGGAAAACTTTTATATTTGTAGAGATATCTTGACGAAAATTGGCATTTACTATTGTTTAAAACAACATTATAACCTCCGAAGAAATTGTTCAGATCGGACCACTATAGCATATAGCTGCCATACAAACTGAACGTTCAAATTCATGCCTTTGTATGGAAAAGTTTTTTATTTGACAATATATCTCCACATATACATACATAGCTGTCATACAAACTTACCGGCCAAAATTAAGACCCTATAACACAAGATATATTTAATTTGTGAAGGGTATTTTAGCTTAGGTGCAACCGAAGCGCAGCGCTTTCCTTGTTATATACACTGCTTATACATACACAAACAACACTTTAGTGCAACTGCTCGGCTGTAAGTTCATATTAATGAAAATAAAATGTAAAGTTCGCTAAGCCATAAACTAAGCCCTTGCAGACAGGACCTAACACTCAAGTTGGCATCAATGTTGTTCACGTCATCGCCAGTGTTGCTCGTCGTTTGCTTGTATGCTTACACTAGCGCTGTAAACTTAATACGCAACAACTAGCTAGCGTCTGAGCGGTTCTTTGCTTTACTTGCAAAACAAACACACACACATACATACATATCCATAGATATCAACAAGCATGTCAACAGCTCCTTCAGCTGCTTCGCTTGCGCTCTCAACGCTTGTGGCTGCGACTGGGTATTAGTTAACTAAACCCGTTGCGTTGATAGCTCTTGTTTGGCTGATTAAAAAGCCACCACAAAAACAATAACAATTGCAACAACAACAAATTGCTGCAAGTTTCTTTCATAGTGCCGCCACAGCGCTTGTTGCAACAACTGCTCGTAAAAGTGATTAAAGTATGACTCTGCTGTCCAACAGCACATATATGTATGCAAGCACACATGTATGTGTGTGTGTTTGTGTACATTTGTTTACAGTATATTGCCGCTTCTCGAGGATATTGCTGCTAGTCAACCCATTTAATGGATTTGTAATGAAATGCGCTGTGGCTAATGGATGATTGGAAGGTTGAATGAATGCATAAGGTTGATTGAGAGTAGCCAATATGGCTAGGCGGCTGTCTGAATACCTTATTGTTGTTGCTGTTGTTGTTGGTTAGTTGCCAGTTGACTACATTTGCTTATGTGCGCTGTGTCTAACTCTGCCCCGTTGATTATGAGATGTGTCATTAGTGTTATTAGTCAATTGACGCACGAGAGCGGGTGGGAGAGGAGTACGCATGCTCATATGAATGTCAGGATGCCGCATCTGAATAGCACTTGATTATGGATGATAAAACATGGAATTTTCTAAAGTGATGCGGCACTGCATGGAATTAGATTATAGTGAATAAATGAGTGGAGAGAGGGAAGGCAGCGTTAGCCGTGGAGATGAAGTATGTAGTGGATAAGTGGCAGGAATTTTATCTGTAGCAGTTTGGCTCAGTGAATTTCTGACATGTAACACTTTCTTACAAAAACCCATCAAGCGTTGGAGACCGATTTAAAATATTGAGAACACTACACTCTTTGGATATCGTCAAAACGTGCATCACTAGCAAAACTCCAAAGCTTCTAAATTCCCGAATGTATAATTTCTGATCTCGCCAAAGACTCAACAGCTAAGCTTTAGTTTTCTTCTCCAATTATAGAGACCCAAACTACTGGTATAAAACTTATACCAGTTACATACATTTCTAAACTGATATAAAATATAGCGACCGGTTTTATCTAATGAACTGGTATTAACATCACCAAATGATGTAAAACACTAAACTGGTATAAAACACTAAACTGACCTTAGTTAACAAAATTGGTATAAATTGGTGGAACTGGTATAAATCAGTGGAACTGGTATAAATAATAGCAACCCAAACCCAATTCATTACATTTAGCTTATATGGCTTTCAGATTTCGCAACATTAAGGTCCTATGAATCTTATTCTACCAAGTGCCTTATAGCTCGAAGCTACCAAGGAATTCTGGGCAGCGAAATAGCGCACGAGATTGCCAACCGTATACAAAGATATATACTCATTTATTTTAATTTGCATATTCTAATAAAGTAGTTAGTCACCTGCCACTGCCTAAGAAAATTCCCATAGTTTCCTGCCTTTAACCTTTAGATTACAAATACACAATTTAAATTACAATTAAATTTACTACCAGCTTATCTGCAGTGACACAGAAAAAGAAAAGGTACACACATTGTCCTGAAATCGCTTATACCACAAGGCCACTATGCTGTCCTTTACCTTAGGATATCCAACATGCTCACTTCCAGCCGGAATAACGCACCGACGCACTCGTGTAATAAAGTGCACGACTCCGTTCTGTTCGATTCACATAAAGACCTGCACTCAGCTACACATACATAAACATTTAAATGAAGTTATAATTGGACATAACATGAGTTTATTATTATTTAAATTCCAACCACCCTGATGTAAATTTGTAGAGCTTAGAAAGGGTTCGTAGGAAATGTCGAAGAAAATGTAAAAAACAGAAAAAGAATCAGTGGAACTAGTCGGATTCGTACTACTCTTGCACTGGTACTCTTATTGGTACTAGCGTGCTTAAGCTTAATCTACACCAGTCCTTATGTATGTACTTTACGTGACTTCATCTGTCAACCCCTTTACCATTTTCAGCAACCAGAGATTGATGTTCGATATAAGCGAAGCGAACAAACCACTTGTATTTCTCAAAAAGGTATAAATCAAAGAGATAGGTCAGTAATCGGTATATGTTTGAGAAACTTGTGTATTTTTGAGGAACTGGTATAAATAAAAGAAACTTTTATATGTTGATATACTGGTATAAATCTAAAAACCCTATATATTTTTGAGAAAATGGTATAAATCTAAGAAACCGATACATGTTTGAGAAACTGGTATAAATTTAAGAAATCAAATCAAATCAAATACACTGGTATAATTTAGTGTAACTGCTATAAACCTTAAAAACCTGCATAGATTATGAAACTGGTATAAAACTTAGCAAGTGGTATAAAATGTTGAAGTGGTATAAAACGTAGAGACTGGTTTTAGTGGATAAAACTGATATAAAGATCTAGTATAAAACATAACAACTGATACAAATAAAAAGAAACGGCTTCATAGGCTCAAATAAACGGATATAATCGAAGGGTAGGAAGCGGTTATTACATATGAATACCATAATATTTTAGCAAACAAACACACTGGTGTTAATTAATGCAACTGGTATAAACCTTAACAAATGCATATGTACATATATTATGAAACTGATGTAAAACTTAGTAACAGGTATACATGTCTAAACTGGTATAAATCGTTGTAACTGGTATACATGTCTAAACTGGTGTAAAACTTAGTAACTGGTATATTTTTTTTAAAGTAGTGTAACACATATTAACATTAGCAACTGGTATAAAATACAAAACTGGCACAAAACATAGCAGCTAGCCTTAGTAAACAAAACTGGTATAAATTAAACTTAGCAACTGGTATATTATTATCAAATAAACAGAGATAAGAAATGGCAAGCGGTAAACCATTTTAATTAGCTATTAACCTACTCCTTTGTACTGGAAAAAAAGAGCAAAAGACAGATATTTAACTATTATGTCAACAGTTTTTAAGCCGTCTAATATGGTATCTAACATATAAGAAAACTTTTTAGGAAGTCTACAAAAAAAAATTAATTTTAGAAGACAAATATTGAGCCTTGAGCCTTATAAACCTTAACTTGGTGAGTTTTGGGTAGAAATTCGGGTATAAAGAACTAACATTTTGTTTTAATATGTTTGCCTTTTATTTCTTTCGTAACGTTAGAGTCTGGTATATTTTTGGGATAATGTCTATATGTCTTTTATGATGATCTTTTATATTTTCTTGTAACGTTAGACTTCTAATAGGTTCTTTAAGGTACACGTAGAGGGTAATATCATATTACTAACATACCTCATAGAGTACTTTTTCTTTAAATCAAGGAGTTTTCTTCTGGTGACTTAATAAACTAGTGTCATGGGTTCGAAAGGGAACTGGTACTTTAAGATGTACTATCATGAATCCAAAGGGAATTAGTAAAAATATTGGCATAGTAAAGTATTTAATAAATAGGTTCTAAGCTACTGGGTGGATCTACAACACGAGTGATTCAAAAGGCACGAAGCAATAGCAACACATTAAATTGTAAGTCAGACTGAAAAAAATGCAACAAATTCAGTCATGTTACAACATGCTAAAAAAATTTTACTATTCAGTATATTACTTTTTCATTACGCCAGTACCTTAAAGAAGAAAAAAATACTCCAGCATAAAAACTGAATGAAAAAATGCGACGGCCATTCATAGGCAGGCCAATGAACTGCCGCTAGATTAATGGAGAGCAAACCGAAAGCTTGATGTGGATACACTGATCTACCTTACAAATGCGCACACACATCCAGCCAAAGCTATGTGCGCCTCCATACAAATGTAAAGTAGCATGAAGGATGACAATGAAAAAGGAACTCGGCAACGAAGAGGTGAAAAGGCTACAAATACCGTTGTAGCAATGCCATTGCAAGCCGAGTAGATGACCATACAATCTCAACACACACCCGGGCAACACTCACCGAGATGTGTTTTCAATTTGCGAGATTAGAAGGCATAAACAGCACTCGCACAACAAACACAACAACAAGAATAAGAACAGTTGTAGCATTAGGACGAGCGATGTCTCGTAAGCAGTGCCGAGTAAACGGCTACAAAATGGCGTGTTGCAGACCACAGCAGCAGTGAGTTGAAATTGCGCCTAAAACTAGGCAACAAAAAGATGGTATTTGCTGATAATTTGGCTGATGATGCTCTTGCAGCATCAGTTAGTGCTGCTTATTTCACCGCAACGTGCTAGCTTAGCTAGTCAACACATTTCTGATAGCATTTCTGCTACATGTACATATGTATGTCGACGTGATTCACAAGGGCGAGGATGAAATTAAAAATGTGACACCCAATTGATAAGCATCAGTACGATAGGTAGGTCTGTGCGCTTATCATACACTGAGGCTAATGCACTAAGGACTACCACAAAGTCGTTGGTAGCCGATGACGTGCCAGAGCGTACCATTCAAGCTGCATGACAATGTTCGAAATAAAACCCAGTAACGGAATTTAACTCAGCTGAGCTTTAACTCAGCTGCGTTTGGAGAGTTACAGAAATGAAAAGCAATGACAAATTGCTAGAAGCGAGACGAAGATTTAGTCAAGTAACGGCTTTTAACAGATTACTTTTCCGCTGGTATAAGAATAGACGACATTGCATATACTGGAGCAACGGTTGAGAATTTTGGCATTGATTTAAAATTTAATTCTAATTTAATCCTAATTATTAGTTTGAATAATTTTAATTTTAAAAAGTCTCGTTTTTAATCACAACCAAGAATAAAAAATTAAAACTTAATTTTTAGTCCTGGATGTTGGTATGAAACATTGGAAATCTAAATCGGAATTAAAAATTAATTGGGATTAAGAATTCATTTATCATTTTTTAATACAATTTTAATTTTTTAATTCCGATGTTTCGATTAAAAAGTAAATTTTGGGAGTAAAAAATTTAAATGCGATTCCGTGTTGGGATTAAACAGTCGGTTTTGGAATTAGAAAACAGATTTTGCGACTAAAAGTTAAAAAAGATTAAAAATTAAATTTCATGTTTTAATTATGATGTTTGGATTAAAGATTAGACTTTTTGATTAAGAATTAGATTTTGGAACTAAAAATTCTCAGTTGGGAATAAAAATTAGATTTTGGAAATAGAGATTGGAATTTGGGATTTAAAATTAGATTTTGGGAATAAAATTTAAATGCGATTTTGATTTGGGATTAATAATTAGATTTTGGTATTAAAAGTTAAAAAAGATTAAAAATTAGATTTCATGTTTTAATTCTGTTGTTTGGATCAAAGATTAGACTTTTTGATTAAGAATTAGATTTTGGGACTAAAGATTCCCAGTTGAGATTAAAAATTTAATTTTAGGAATAAAAATTAGATTTTGGGATTAAAATTTAAAGGCGATTCTGATTTCGGATTAAAAATTAGATTTTGGGATTAAAATTTAATGGGATTAGAAATCAAAGTGTAATTCTTTAACTCCGATGTCGGGATGTTGGGATTAAAAAATTAGAATTTGGAATTAAAATTTAAGTGAAATTAAAAATTTGGAATGCAAGTTAAAATATTAAATATTTTATGATAACAAAAATAAAAATAAATTAGTTGTTACAAATATTTAAATATTTTGTCTTAAACATTTTCGTTGTGAGAGTAGAGCATAAGAATATATAAATAAAATGTTTGCCTGTACGTACATATGTATGTATATAATATGTATTAATCTAAATTTTTCATTGACTACTCACTTTGAACTCAGCACGCAATTTATTGAGGCAAAGACAGCTGCCAACAGCTACCTGAGCACGCTGCAGGGATCTCCGCGTAGGCCAAAACAACTGACGTCAGTTGTGGCAATCAAAGCTGCCTTTAATGATTTCCACATTTTCACAGCAATACGAAATTCCGGCATTAATATGCTGTTTTTACATATCAAAATGTTCTAACGGTACTTTTTTTGATGTGACACACATTTCACTTTGAATTGCGTGCGCTCTACGCAACGTTTCCGTCATCAGAAATGGCAGCTCGTAAAGCAAAGTACAAAATTTGCAATTTCTGCCTGCCAAGAATAAAACAAACAATAAAAAAATATAAAAAAAACAATAAAAACAATAAAAAAAGAAAAAATATAAAATAAAATAAAAAAGCAAATAAAAGCCGTATTAACAATAAAAAGAAAGGTAAAAAATAAATAAAAGTGATCTATGTCGCGCATTCCGCCAGGCAAATCAAAGAAATTGCCTATTTGCGTGTACTGCCTACTTTGGAGCTGTGACTTAATTGCGTACCGCACCTAGCATACATTTAGGGTGGTTTATATATCACGTAGCATACATTTGTGCTCACAATAAAGTTTTAAAGCATTCATTTATGCCAGTTTCTGCCTCGCTTCAAGGTAAGTTACGTGGTCCTAACCGATTCGCGTGAATTGTCGCAAATTAACACTGACTTGCTTCATAACTTGGGTTATAAATGAGTACGAGTATGACTTACATATGTGAGCAATAAAGTGTATGCAATATACAATTAGTCTACTTAATAGAAATATCAACAAATTCACAGCAAAAAGAAGTATAACGAAAGTAAGGGTATACAAAAAAGGATCTTTAGCTTTGGCTACAAAAAAGTTCTAGTGATTTCTCAATAAGCTAAAAACGCTTGAGTATTTTACTTCGAGTATTCTAGTTTTGACTTCAAGCCAGATATAATGGACTAAAAACTAGAGCATTTAGTCTAGGTTGACTTCAAACTAGATATCATAGATAACTATTTACCAGAAATGACACACCAAAACTTTTTACACTCAATATTTTTTAAGTGCCATCTCTATAATCCGCAAACCACATAATCTAGAAAGCCAAAGTCCCAGAAACCGACCTAAAAATACCCGAAATAGACCAACAAATTTAGAAGAAGTTACTTCAGCAGCTGTTCAGTTGTACGCTTTTGTAGTGCCTCTTTAGTAATCTAATTTGGATACAAGCAATCAAAAAAATAAATTGCGGCTTCTAAAAAAAACAGCCAGATGAATTCAAATTACTCCAATATACGTATCTGTATATTTTGGCACACATTCTTTACATAAATACGTTCCCAAACATTAAAAAATTAATCCAATTTGGAAAACTAATAATTAACTGAAAGTTTACCTGAAACCACAGCTGTTTATTATCTCAATGAGAAACTGTAACTTTTATACCCAGAACACAGTTTGGCTGTCTGAAACGTTTTATAGATATTTTTTTCTCCATGAAGCTGCTCGTTTGAGCGAACCACCGATATTGGACTACTATAGCATATAGCTACCGTACAAACCGCATTATCCAAATTTACCTAGTATGAAAAACTTTTTTATTTGACAAGGTAACTTCACCAAATTTAGTGTGGCGTAGTACCTTAGGTATCACTATAATCTCCGAAAAAATTGTTCAGGTCGGACCACTATATCTTATAGCTGCCATACAAACTGAACGATCAAAACGCCAGACCTTGTATGGAAAACTTTATTAACATTTTATTTGGGAAGATATCTTCTCGCAATTTGGCATGAGTTATTGTTAAAAGCAACGGTACAACCTCCGGGCAAATTGTTCAAATCGGACTACTATAACTTATAGCTGTCATATAAACTGATCAATCGAAATCTAGTTCCTTGTATGGAAAACTTTTCTATTTGAGAAGAAATCTTCACGAAATTTGGCATGACCTATTACCTAAAACCACGCTACAATCTCCGTGCAAATTACTCAGATCGAGCTACTATAGCATATAGCTGCCATATAAACTGACCGCTTCAAAATCAAATACAAATTATTTTTATACCCCTTTAAGCAATAAAAAGTGCAACTGTGCAGTGTATAATAGTTTCGCTGCCGCCAAAGTTAGCATTTCTTCTCCTCCTTTTCCTTTTAAACAGCAAAAATAAACATTTTCATTAAAATTGCGAAATTTCCGCAAGTTTGTCAGCTCATTTATAATTATCATACCTTCATTTGCGCCTCCAAGAAGTTATTTACCTTCGCATTCTTCTTTTGCCTTGCCTTTGTGCGTTCTCTATTTGAGCGAGACAAGCTTTCACCGAAATTACAAAACACAAATAAAAGTTATTTAATTGAAGTAGCGGGAATTCTTGCATTCAAATTAATTAAGCTCTTAAACTGGCGCAGTGCAAATGAGGAGAACTTTTGTGCGAATGCAAGATGAAAACTATATAATTATAAAGATATCATTAGAGTGGCAGGCGAAATTATTTTTAAGGCCATAAACTTCAGCTATTCTGGTGATTACTTCATTAGCGCGCATTGCAGGCATAATAAGGCATATTTCAAATAATAACTTTGGTTTTTATGGTTAAATATCGTAAAGTAGCTTGTGGAAATGTTATTATTAAATTAACGTAAGATTTGCGGGATTATTGTATGGAAGCATAGAAAATATATTTACATACAAAAGGTGCAGAGAATTTGGGCTGATCTATGCATGCCTAACATTTAGGAGCCAACATGTATATACATGGCGTATGAGTGACCTACTTAACACTAACAGTATCAAATTGTCACCGACACGGCGTATGAGTGACTAAATTAGAAGTAAGGGTTGTAATGTGAGATGATCAGCATGACGTATGAGTAACTACATTACAAGTAAGGGTAATAGGGTGATTTATGATCTACACGGCGTATGAGTTACCAATTAACTATATATGGATGGAATAAGAGTGATTACGTGACTACTTTTTCAGAACAGAACTGAACCTTTGAAAAATGACTTAAATATTGAAAATTAAAATTTTTATGAAAACATCTAGAAAGAAGCTATTTATATTAGGCGCAAATTCAAAAGATCCTCCCTAGCAAGATCTTACAAAGCAACATTTTCGTACAAAAAAAATTAAAATGTTACCACTTTAAAAGTGAAGCTTGTCGATGACACAACTCAAGCAATCTGAAAGAAAAATTTGCGACCGATGTGCTAAGAGCTCTGTGGGGTATTTGCGGTATCCTTATTACGAATTTGTGTGCAAAAATTTTCTTTTCGCTTTTAGCAACTCAAAATTAGCAAGATGAGTGGGAACTGGTATACTGATTGCTAAACGATTTTTCTCCAATTTTAAAAAGTTCAATGAAATTTCGTATATTTATTTTATTTAAAAATAACAAATTAATTAAAAAAATATATTTTTAAAATCCTTTGAATTTAAACTACTATATACAAATATAATAATTTACTCACTTATAATAGCTTCTATTAACCCAATATTTTGGGCAGAAAGTCCAGAAATTTTCAATTCTTGTACACAAAATGTTTGGCGCCAAATAAAAAACTGAGTAACTTTTATAAAATTTATCAATATTATTCAAAATCATATTTATGTACACCTTATAATGATATATGAAGGCATTTCAGTGTATTGTAGCCCAATTTTTAATGCTTTCATAACATTTTTTTTAGACTGTTTAAAAGAATATTTTTCTAACTTATGTTTACTTTTTGACTAGAGAGTATATGGCAAAAAAAAAAAATAATTATTTCTAATTATTCACTAAATATTTAAACTTTTTACCTGGCAATTGAGTTTTGCAGCATAAATAGGTTTTCTGAATGATTTTAAAATAAAACAAGGAAACACGTTGCCTTCGATTGCACCGAAGCATACCTTTCACAACTAAGAAGATTCTATACAAGCTATATAAGCTATAGTAGGCCGATCCGGAAAGTTTCTTCGAATATTGTAGCGTTGCTTACAGCAGTGCTTCATTACAAATTTTGAGAAGAAATCTTGTCAAAATATAAAAATTTTTCACACCGGAACTATTCATAATCTTTTTCATACCGTTCAGTTTGTATGGCAACTGTATTATATAGTGATTCGATTTCGTAATTTTCTTTGGATATTATAGCGTTGTTTTCGACAATAAAGCATGCAAAATTTCATGCAGATATCTCGTCAAATATAAAAGTTGTTCATACCAGAACATAGTTTTCAAGTTTAGCTTGTATGGCAGCTTTATTTTGATTTTGATCCGATCTAAACAATTTTTTCGAGGATTGCACCATTGCCTTAGGCAATAACACATGCCAAATTTCATGAAGATATCTCATCAAATAAAAAAGTTTTCTATACAAGAACTTTATTCCCATCGTTCAGCTTGTAGGGCAGCTATATGCTATAGTGATCTAGTGGGGTTGTTTTGGAAAATACTTCATGCCGAGTTTGGTGAAGATATCTCATCAAATGAAAAAGTTTTTTATAGAAGAACTTGACTTTCTTAGATAAGTTTGTATGGCAGCTATACGCTATAGTAGTCCAATACCGGCAATTCTAACAAATTATCAGCTTCTTGGAGTAAACACCACGTATGCAAAATTTCAGTGGAATATCTCAAAAAAACAAGTAGCGCTAAAATTTTATGTATGAATATTTTATAGAGTTTCCGGACCTCAAATATTTGACGATAAAATTAAATAAATTCAAACATTTTACTTTAATGCAATGTTTGTTTACTTATAATTCTATAGTCTAATTTTATAAGGAAATATTTAATAATATTTCAAGCCTTAAGCTTCTCTCCCAAAACCAATGCCAAAAAAAATGTATTTCCATAACTGCGTGAGTGTTAAAATATACTACAGAATTATTCGCCATAAAATTTTACTATTGGTCTGCTTTGAAGAGAATTATCTACAACAAATAAAGAAGCACACAGAAGCAAGAATATAAATTTAACGCCTAAAAGTATGCCTTAAGCTTTGAAATTAGTATTTTATAGGTGTGTACTACTATATAAATCCTACATTATTCCAAAAAGAGTTGATAGCTCAAGGTTTGCCTCATTTATTAACCAGAAGCTTATTTTGATATTAAAAATTGGCATAGCCTTTCGTTAGTAACTTTACTAAAATATCAAACTTCACTAAAAAAATATTGGATCACAATATACAAGCAACACATGCTTCATAGTAAGCTATTCTATTATTTTATATCAACACTTAATGAAGTACATAATGTTTTACATAAATATTTATTAAACTCACAGCGCGAGCAGCTTAAGTTGAGTGTGCCCGCGAGGCAAATTAAGAAATACGAGTTGCTGCGCGCAGCACTAGCTTATACTTGTATAAACTAAGAGTAAAGCTTACGTATGTATGTTTATACTTATATGTTTGTAATTATATATATTTATGTATCTATGTATGCATACATATTTATATAAGTGTGCATCTGTATATTTATCGCTGTCATAAATCGCATAAAATAAATCCGATTATCCACTCTCCGCTAGCAAAACAGATGGTCATAAAAATGTGCAGCAAAACGTCAAGCGAACTAATAAAAAGCAGCAAATAGCTATTGGCGAGCATAGCAAGCAAACGATGGCCGCAGCAGCGGCGCGATAGCAAGTTGGCTGCGAACCCGCAGCTGGTATGATGTTTGGTGATTGGATTGGATGCTGACAGGAAATGGGTGGAGGCGAATGACGTTGAGTGGGTGATAAAAACTAATAAACTGACAATACTTCCGTGAAACTTTATCGACGGGTATTAGGGATGTGGCAGCTAAGGAAATACTGTAATAAACAGTGTAGCCGATAGAGCTTAGTTGATAAGTTGAAAGGGCAAATGGTTGAAGTTGTGAGAGAAAAGTTTGCACTTTGAGCATATCAGTGTGTCAGTGTGTGTATATACATGTGTGTATGTAAGTAAATATGTCTGTCTAAACTCTATATGTAACTTTATATTCATCGTTGTATTTCTAAATACTTCGCTCCCAGCTAAGGCAATGAATTGTGCCATAAAAACAACAATAAATAATACACCCGAGGCGTTGCCGGCTCATAAAATTATAAGCAGATAAATATATGTATGTATACATACATGTTTATAAATTTGAATTTATGTGCGTGTTTTGCAAACGTACACACATCATAAAGACTGCAATAAGATAAAACTAGCTGAGCCCTTAACTCGTTAAAACAAACAAAATGGCGGTCATAAACCTAAAGGCCAAATGATTTGATGTTTCGAGGAGAGCTTAGTATGATAAGTCTGCGATGGTGCCGTGGAAATAATTTTCAGCATATAAAACTACAGTTATGCACTCAAAAATAAGTAAGGAAAGGCTTGGCTGAATTTTGATTTTTCTTATTTAAAATTAAAAGCAAAAAAAAAAGGGTTTCTTGAGCGGCAAAGCCAAAATAGAATCCGCAGGTGCATTTTTTATAGCATAAGAGGATACAAAAATTATTTTGCTTGGTTTCAATCCTTCATTTTGTATGGGAGCTATACGGCAGCTCACGGTTGGACTTCAGAAATCGTTAGAAAATGGCGAGTTTGCGATATGTGCCATTCTTGGCTTCAAGGGTGCTTTTGATAATGCGTTCCACGCAAGCGTCATCAAAGCACTGAAGAAAAGGAATGTGAGGGCTTCAGCATGCAGAAGGATAGGGAATGTACTGCGTACAAGGATAGCTGAAACCACTGTGGAGCAGAGCAAGATTCGTCTTGGTATTACGATGGACTGCCCCAAGGAGTTGAGTTGCTCACAAACTATAGGATTCAGTGCCAGGAGTACGCCGATGACATTGTCATAATAGCACGAGGTAAATTTGACATGATTCAAAGAAGCGCCAGACTTGCTAGATTCAAGCAAAGTGATGGTGCAAAACCGTAGAATTAAATATCAACCCATCAATAACGACCGTCCTCCATTTTACAAAGCGAAGATCTCTTCCGGGCCTGAGGGTTCTGACACTTGGAGGCAGGGAGTTGGAAGTGTCTAAAGTAATCAACATCCTAGTCCTCTCATTAGATTCCAGAGCCATCAAAGCATTCATGATATGCATACGCCTAGGCGGCAGATCATGGGGCTGCAAAGACTCGCCTGCGTCTGTGCTTCAGGAGCAATGCGCGCTGGACCCACTATAGCACTTGAAATCATGCTGGAACTCACACCGCTGAAGCAGAAGCAGAAGGAGAGAGATTTTTTGGGTAAGAGCAAAATTTTAACTTTGCGAAAAGAAAATCTTAGCATACGGAAGATCAGTGAAAGAGTTGGATTCAGGAAATCTGCCATCGAGGATTTTTTAAAAAAATTTCAAAACAGTGGGTCTTAGAGTAGAAAGCCAGGCTCAGGAGAAGCAAGCAAAACATCTTCTCGAGAGGATCGGTAAATAGAAAGCATTTGCCTAAAGGATCATTCAAAACCGCTGAAGACATAAGGATGGAGATCACAGAGGACCTTGGAGTCGAAATCACTGCTAGAAATATACGTGACAGGCTCCGGGACGCTGGTTTGAACGCTGGACGGCCCGCAAAAAAGCCACTTTTGACTAAGAAAATGCGTAAACAACTCCACCGGTGGGCTATAAAGCACCAAAGTTGGACTGAAGTCGATTGGCAGAAAGTAATCTTCTCTGACGAGTCCAAGTTCAACATGTTATATAGCGACGGACGCTATAGCGAAGAAAGCGTGCAAAGAACGGTTACTTCCTCTCGCAAAATAGAATTTTGACGTTAAACCACACTGAGAACCTTTGGTATATTATGAAGACCAAGGTAGCAAAGTAGAGACCCAGTACCTTAGCTAAGTTGGATAAAATTCTCGAGGATATCTGGTATAACTAAATCGCAGCAGAAATATTGCAGAATTTAATATTTTTTTTTGGTTAAATTAAGCTTAAAGTCTCACTTTTCTAACACTATATGGTATGACACAATGTGATTGGTAGCACTGGAGATATACTATACGATAGCAACAACATCTATATATGAAAAGACTTTTTCGACTACCCAATACATATATGTATATAAGATCTACATATGTTTGTATCACTACAATGTTAAACTTATTACAACATATTTACATAAATTCATATTTTTTGTTAACTCTTTATCATTTATTATGCTTCTCTAACTGTCCTTCCTATTCAAATTACTAAATTTATTCATTCAGTGAAAGTCGTAAATAACTAAAGCTTAAATAAACAAAAGACAGCCGATAAAGGGTATAATTTTAAGCTTTGTTGGCATTATTTATGGCTACTTTAATAGTGATTATCCGCAAATAGGTGTGACATAAATAATGAACTGATGCAGAGACAAAAGCGTGGAGTCCTTAAAACTTGTCAAACAAATTTATGTTTTATGAAGTCAAGTTGTTTATAAGTTGGCAGGTACTGATTTGGTGAGAAAGCATATAATTTATGCAAATTTTAGGAACATTACTGTATGATTTATGTTCAAATTCAAAGCTTTTTCAAATTATATTGCGTATTGTTATTAGCCTGTGATACGCGTTATTAGTTTCAACAACTGTTTTGTACTGATAATTTCTAATAACTGGCAGCTCAACAACAATAAGTTTGACTTCAAAAAATATACATAAAATTGTAATTATAATTGTGTACATGCAACCATAATCCGCACTGGTAATTTGTCAATCCGATCACTATATCATTACATATAAGTGCCCTTATTAATCTGTCAATCCTATCGCACATAGCAAACCCACCTTTCCAATTCCCTAAGTAGATTTTAACTAGCAGCTCATAAATTATTATTTATTTTGACATTTGATTACAAAGTAATGAAACTCTAATTAACAACAAACCTTATTTGTAGCAACAAAATATGCATAATACTTTCGATACACCATCTAAGCCAATTAGCAATTTATATACGACTAACATGTCGTGTCCTGTATTTTATTAGCGCTATTAGAAAAGGCAACAAATACATTATAATCTAGCACATTGTCACGCTAATTACTTAAGCTATGCGTTGGCTTGGTGGGTGCAATAAAAGCAAACATAGTTAGAGGAAGTGAGTGGATAGGCAAAGTATGTCATTTTGTGTTTCGAACTATAGAAAACCCAGTAGAGAAGGGATCGATTAACAAATTGATAGAATTAAGCGGTCTTCCGATAGTTTCTATTTCAAAGATTAGGGGGCATTTGATTTAGACTAACTGATAGCTTATTAAGCTTTTAGAATTTTTCTATGAAGTATTGATGAAAAAAAATTATAATCGACATCGAATCGAAGTATCGATAAAAAAATTTAATAAACGATTAATTGGTTTATCGGAAGTTTGATTATTATTTAGTGCAGGCAAAAAATTATTAATCACATAATCGATTAGTCGGTTGGTCTGAAATGTGATTAATAGGTATGGCAAAACAATAATCGAATAACCGATTAAAATTTAATCGAAAACTCCATGATTCCACATTAAACGAAAATAAGCTAAACACTCTTTGGGAAATTCTCTAAGAGGTAGCAGTGCCAAAATGTCTTTATCGAGAAATGAAAATCGATTAATCGATAGCAAGTGATTATTAGGTTGTGTTGACAAAAAGTCAATAAACGATTAATATTTTGAAATTTAGTCACAAGGTGATAAAGTAGGTATGGGAATAATTTAATAATCGATTAATATTTTACATTTTAATTAAAAATTCGACGATTCCACGTATTAAAATAAGAAGTTAAGAAGGCATTTAGAAATTCCCAAGGAACTAGAGATGACATAAATTTTATAATCTATGATTAAGTCGAAATTGATCAAAGGTTTGATTATTAGGTAGTGATGACAAAAAAAATTGATCGATAAACCGACTGAAAGTTGAAGGATAGTTAATCGATAAATAATTATTCGATTATAAATTCTATTCTCTTGTAAATAAAAATGAAGATTAATCTAACGTTACTTAATCGATACAAGTATAGCATATTCTATTCTTATGATCAGTAGTGAAATATCATCGCCACCGCATTGTAACATATAAAAGTTAATCGAACGATAGTTAATCGCTAAATAATTAATCGATTAAATATTATAGCATATTCTATTCTGATGTTCAATAGTGGCAATTCATTATCACTGCATTATAGATAAAAAGAGCTTATATTTTTTATAATAAAATTTGCAAAATCTCATCGGTTCTTTATTTGAAACGTTAGATTGGTTCATGACATTTACTTTTTGAAGATATTTTCATTTAAATGTTGACCGCGGCTACGTCTTAGGTGGTCCATTCGGAAAGTCCAATTTTGGGCAACTTTTTCGAGAATTTCGGCCGGAATAGCCCGAATTTCTTCGGAAATGTTGTCTTCCAAAAATAGTTGCTGGCTTATTTCTGTAGACTTTAGACTTGACGTAGCCCCACAAAAAATAGTCTAAAGGCGTTAAATCGCAATCTTGGTGGCATTTCTTGAGATGAATTGTTCTCCGAAGTTTTCCCTCAAAATGGCCATAGAATCGCGAGCTGTGTGGCATGTAGCGCCATCTTGTTGCAACCACATGTCAACCAAGTTCAGTTCTTCCATTTTTGGCAACAAAAAGTTTGTTAGCATCGCGTCCAACAGCATCTTTGAAAAAATACGGTCCAATGATTCCACCAGCGTACAAACCACACCAAACAGTGCATTTTTCGGGATGCATGGGCAGTTGGCCACCAAGATCATGCGATTTAACGCCTTTAGACTATTTTTTGTGGGGCTACGTCAAGTCTAAAGTCTACAGAAATAAGCCAGCAACTATTCCAGCAACATTTCCGAAGAAATTCGGGCTATTCCGGCCGAAATGCTCGAAAAAGTTGCCCAAAATTGGACTTTCCGAATGGACCAAAGACGTAGCCGCGGTCAACATTTAAATGAAATTATCTTCAAAAAGTAAATGTCATGAACCAATCTAACGTTTCAAATAAAGAACCGATGAGATTTTGCAAATTTTATGCGTTTTTTTTTTTAAAAAAGTTATCAAGCTCTTAAAAAATCACCCGATAGATAAAAATTAATTGAACGATAATTAATCAATAAATAATTAATCGATTACAAACTAAAGAATATTCTATTTTCATGTTCAATAGAGGCAATTCATTATCACTGCATTATAGATAAAAATTAATTGAACGATAATTAATCGATAAATAATTAATCGATTACAGATTAAAGCATATTCTAGAAAATAACTCAACAGTAAGCAACAACCACAACATTGACTTATTTTGCTGCGTTCAATAAAGTTTACAAATATAAACTACATATACATGTACATATGTATATCATCGATTCAAAAATTTTGCGAAAACTCTTCGATATATTTGGAAAAGTGTTATTAAATATAATAAAGCTAGATACATTGAATTACTTTTGTAATTTTAATTCAAACAAAAAAATCGATAACTATTCGATTAATCCACTAAATAATCGATAGCAAGCAATCGGTTTTTATCTTTCGTTTAATTAATAATATTTTTAATTAAATTTTTCAACAGCTTAAGTTTTGTTTTTACCTAACCCTTTAATGACTTATTCGAGAGAAATATGGTCCAACCACCAGTGTTTTGACTCATTAACTTATCACAAAAATTTCCTACACTAACATAATTATTGCACAAGAAACTCTGGACTACTCAACCGCGAATGCTGAGCTTATATATGTAATATTATAATTATAACAACAATTAGTAAGCAAAATATTTTCCTAGAGGGCTTGTGCTTGACGCACTTCCTCATGTCTTCATGTGTGAGTGAGTTTTGTGAGCTTAACAGTTGACCAAATCAAAATAACAGCCAACAACAAACATTAAACAAACTAGCGATAATTTTAATTACCATAATTAGCAATTGTGTGTCGGACCTCAGCTATTGTATAAACGTCAACACACACACACACTTCATGCATATAAACCGAAATCGAAATAGGGAGCGAGCGCTTGTAGTCCTTGTGAGTTTTATCACTCACGTGCCACACATAAAAGTTGCATGAATTATTTATAAAGCAAATCAGGTGCAAATCGGACGCTAAGCCTGCCAACTGGACTTTGATACAAACATACATACATACATACATATACCAAAATTATTTCATTGTGATGCCAACCGTTATAATTTTTATTAACAATAATCCTGCTTGTGCACGCTTACTTATGCACACATCCATAAATACGTGTCGGACAATTGACTTGTGACTTTTCGTGAACTAGCCTAATCCTGGTTAAGTAAGGCACACATATTTGCGAGCAATAAAGCAGCAAAGCACATACAAAATGATAATAAATTTAGTGCTTATGTTAATATTTTGTTATTTAATGGATAGGCAGGCGAGCAGGTATTAGAGGTGTGTTATAACTAGGTGAAAGACGTGCTGTTTTCATTAGGTCGAAACGATTTGCACAAACGCACATTTTATTTGCTGTCAGATGCCATGAATATTGAATTATTGCGAATATTAAATTAAAAATATATTATATACATATGTATGTATGTAGTGGTGACTTGCTTTATAAAATAGAACAAGGATGAGGTTATTGAGTTTCCTCAACTCAAGTTGTGAAAAAGCACGCAATGAAATTGGCTGAGTATTATGGGTAAAACTGGGACCTACAATGTAACTAGCTAACTTACCCTGAAGGGTAAGGTAAACGAGAAAATTCTATACCATATATATATGCCAAAAAGATCCAAACTAAGTGGGGTAGCGGTGTTAAATCGCACAGGAGAATGGAATCCTTCTACACATGACTCAGACAAGTGAGGAAAGTTCTCTGACCGCCATTAACTTGGGAGTGGTCAGAAACGATTCTTTTACATAGAGCAGATAAGCAGCTCACGCCTTCCGGTCTTAGACCAAGTATCCTCTGGTTAGCCAAAGAACATTCATTTGAAGGCGAGCTAAAGAGAGACCCTACTCAGGGTTGTGCGCTGGGTTTGGAACCCGCCACGTAAAAAACGCCCATAATGAAAACTAAAAAACAGCCTTTTTGACCCCCCTTTTGATGACAACCATGGCAAACGCATTAAGGATTACGATCCTATCACTATCGTATTTCAGCCAAGATAAAAACCCGCCTCCGAACAGCAAAAACCAATCACAACAGACAGCCGAACAATTTTCTACTCGACTTGCACTCCTCCTGTCCGAAAGCACTCGTCAGCAACTCGGTATAAGAGAACTGTGGGACGGCATTTCAAGCTCCTTACGAACAGTTGCAAACGAAATCATTGGTTTTCGGAAAAAGCAAAAGAACAGTTCGTACGATGAGGAGTGCCGTGTCGCAACGGAGAGAACACGACTGGTTACCTCGCAACTTTACAAACACATGCGGAATGGGATAGATACCGTGACTTGAAGAGGGAAGCGAGACACTTTTGCAAACAAAACAGAGAGAAGCCGAAATGCGTGAGTATGAAGAGCTTGACAAGCTGGCCGACAAGGGTAATGCTCGAAAATTCTACCAAAAGGTATGGCGACTAACAGAAGGTTTCAAGAGCGGAACATACACTTGTAGACTCCCCAGAGGTGATCTAGTGACTGATGCACAGAGCATACTAAAATTATGGAGGGAACACTTCTCCACCTGCTGAATGGTAGTGAAAGCATGACACCAGAAGATGGTAAACTCAATTCCTTGAAGAGGTTCGTATAGCATTTACCCGTCTGAAAAACATCTAAGCGTCGGGAGACGTTGGACCTCCGACCGAGCTATTCAAATACGTCCAGAGTTTCACTCTTATTCCTACTCTAAAGAAATCGAAACCCAATAATTTTCAGTCTAAAATATCATCACTCATCGCAAACAAGCAATACCGCCTTGTCAACAGCGTTACTGCACGAGTGAAAGTATAAAATATTGCACAGCTTACAAGCGTATAAATTTCAGATAACTAAACTAGACAAATTTGTTTACACGCACGCACATACACATACACATTTAATCATGTATATGGTACATACGTATAAGCTCCCATTTAACGCTTATTGCACATATTATCCCTGCTTGGCAAATATTTGTGCACTGCGAACCCCCATTGGCTTCACTTGAGTGCTTGTAAGGTCACATTTTCGATCTGTCAATTTAATCCGATTTCACACTTAAGCATTTCGGTAAACATTTTTGCAAAGTGTAAAGAAAACAAGCATGTAAATAAAATCAAATCACATGCTCAACACAAATAGTAAGCTTCCTTCGTCACCATACACGAATACCATATATAGCAGCAATGCAATTTACGTCTGACCGTAGCTAAATATATAGCATTACCACTTCTTTGCTCACTCTGCCACTGCAGCCAACTTACAACACATCTTATTTGCTTACAACAGCTGTTTGAGCAAATGTGTATGTGTGCGTTCTTCAACGAATTTACAGATTTTTAAATCTCTGTTTGCAATGTTGGCAAATAGTGTAAGCAACAGCAATAAAATATAGAACTCTTTGGAGTATTTCGGTAACCACTTAAATCGAGTTTCCGAATGTGGTCAAAGAGATGGAGGCAAATATATACAAACATACATACATGTAAGTTTTATACAACAAATAAATAAAATAATTTTTTTGGTTGAAAAAAAAATCTAATTTCGTTAAATCATATTCAAATTCCAAATCAATATCCAGTTACAAATTTAAATAAAGAAAATTGGAACATGAAAGAATGAGTTCCATAAGTATGAGCATAGTGACAATAAGCAAGAATGGTACTGAGGCATTTAAGTGCAAGCTATGTGAAAATAAATAACAAAATACACCTAACAATAACTGCAGCAGAGATTATACCATGTTGTAATCAGATGAGAAGAAAATTCTTGTTTCCGTCACTAAT
Organism: Bactrocera neohumeralis; assembly: GCF_024586455.1. NCBI lineage: Eukaryota > Metazoa > Arthropoda > Insecta > Diptera > Tephritidae > Bactrocera > Bactrocera neohumeralis. Next base: position 76,958,133 of record NC_065923.1, on the reverse strand, counting down.
GAAAAGGCTTTTTGGAACGCAGTGCTGTTGCTATTATAAATCAACGTCTTAAGTGGCTTAAAGTCAAGCAAAAGTAAAATCAAATTTCTTCGGAAGAAATACCATACATTTGGCACGTGTGGTTAATTTTCCAATAAATTCAGCTGAGGGGAAAAAAAGGAAAAAAATTTAATTTCAGTAGATTTTCAATCATAGCACGAGACTTTAAGCAAGATAACAAAGGCCAAGCCCTACCGTATACAATTTGCTCAACAAAATTTCAGATTATGAAGTTTAGTGAAGTTTCAAATTGTGCTCATCACTGTTGACACAACTTTTTCGTGGTAAGTTCTGTTTCCATTATAAATTATTTTAAGTAGCACATGTGCAACAAGTGAAAATAAAATTCTGCGGAATCAATACCTATACCTTAAGCAGGTGTGGTGAATTTTCCAATTGGGCCATTTAAGGGAATGTCTGAAATTTCCAGGGGTTTCAAATCTATGCTGGGACATGAGGCGACTTTCAAGCAAGATCTGAAAGTTCAAACCCTTTCTAATATAATTTCCTGAGCAAAATTCTTTAATGTGACGTGTGGTAAATTTTTTAGTTATTTCCATCACTATTGCCACGACTTCTTCGTCGCAAGTTCTAATTTTAATATTAATGGAATTTTAAAGAGACTTAAAGTCAAGTTAAAGAGAAAGTCAAATCTTAAGCAGGCGTGGTGAATTTTGAAATTAAATAATTTTAGCTATTGTCAGACATTTCGGCGAAAGTCCAAACACACCCAACTGCAATTTTTTAAATAAATTCCCTGATAATAATCAAGTGTGCTGAATTTTTTAGTTGAAACATTTAAATAACTGTGTCTTACCTCTCAATAAAACACTTGTCATTCCAATCACAAGCAGGTCACAATCTCACAAGCATTATTTCACCTATTTTCAGTTCTTGCCACTCCAATTTTTAATCCCTACCAAAAACCACACTCGTTTCAGTGTGTGTAGCATGCTTATTCCTGGTCGAGTCTATTGTGCCGTCTTCTCACTTCAAATAGCTCAATTTCGCTACATACACTGAGTTCTATTTCCTGTGTGTAAACAACACAGAACTTGCAAATTTCACACTAAGTTCCCAGTAGGCACAATGGCAAGGAAAAAAGAGAACTTGGATGTACCTGCCGCATAAAAAATGCAGATGCTGCCAGGGAAAGTCCACAAAGAATGAGGGAAAATCCAATTTTGTTGCAGTTTTCATTGTATATCGCTTTCGGTTGAAAGAAAGAGTTAATATTCGCATGCCTTGTAGGAAATAAAAGAGGGAAAAAATATTTTGGGTTTTTTCGAAATCAGCCAGTATTTGGCAATAATTCGCTTCAGAGGGACTCCGAGCTAAGCAGTTCTAACTTCAAAAAGACTCTACAGATAGGTATAAACCAATAGTTTTTCCAGCCTGGCCTTATATGAGACCTTAAGCTTAGGAAATCTCTATTTGAACTCTTAGTTACTATTTAGACACAATAAGTGAAACTTTCAGGCCTATATTTATAGTGCAGCAGCTTACTTTGTACTACCGCGTAGACATTAGTCAAACTAGCTTCAATCTATAATAGTAGCACTATTTTTTCTACGCGACAATATTCAGAGTTGCATTCGAAAAACCACATCAACTTTATTGATCCAGTTTAAGGAGACCAAAACGAATTTGGTTCACAAATCCTATGTTAGTAAATTTTCTCAAAAGACAATTTTTTACATGACAATTCCTAGCGGGTCTTCACTCACGAGACGTCGAAAACAAGCTAGCTGATTTACGCATTCAAATCGCTACTTCATGCCAAATTCGGCATTTGTAAGCCTACACCTACGTGCTGCTGCATAAAATCAAGCGTTTCTTCAACCGGCTAAGTTAATTTTCAATTGGCAACGACAGCAGCGAGCAGCACAAATGCAGAATACCAAGTATGACAGCAAAATGCAAATTGAGCGAAAAAATCGGATTTCGTTGAAGCAAATTTTCAAAGCTCTATTTTCTCGAGTTGCCTTCACGCACTTTTGAAATGATGAAAATTGATCAAACTCAGGCAATATATCAGATTTCAAGCGGCAGGCATAAAACTTCGGCATTCATTTCACTTGTTGGTTTCGGTTTTATTTTGACTTTTGCTTGCGCTCTCCTGAGGAAAACTGCACAAGTGAGATGGTGAGAAAAAACCAAGCGTATCGCTAAATTGTAACTAAAAAAATCGCTTTTTTCTTCAATGGTTTTGCAACTCACGAAACGTCCGTGGGCAATATGTGCGCAGCTCGAAGGGGTATACACATATTCACATGGAATGACATGGGTGTATGTGTATTTAGCGACGAGAAGTGCCGTTTTCACAAAGCAACTGTCACATTTCCGCCTTTGGGAAAAATCAAATACTTTTTTGTGTTTTCTTTTGCAAGAAGTTTATTCTTTTGCAATTTTCATTACTTCACTATTTTTGGAGAGGCGCACACGTGGGTTACTTGTTTTTTCTGCGATACTTTGAAAAAGGCGGCCCAAACGAACACTTGACACTTTGTTGGCCGAGTCTTGCGTCAATATGCTACAATGTATAAAAATTCATATAACTTTTGACCCAAGGGGAGGTACTTTTTTCAATAGATTCTTTTGACAGACATCTCGGACTGACGTATGGAACGACTTGGCGCATTTTACGTCGACTTCTTAAATTGAAAACGTACAAAATACAGCTAGTGCGAAAACAGAAGCCGCTAGACGCTCCCAAGCGATATCGCTTCGTTCTATGGGATCTTGGAAAGTTCCAAGTAGATCCGACGTTTTCGAGCCAAATGAGGTCTATTTTTGGCTCAATGGGTGAATAAACCAGCAAAATTGTCAAAGATTCAAGAGCTGCCATTTAATTCAGAAAAAAAAACAACGGGGGCAGGTGGAATCATCGGTCCATATTTCTTCAAAAGTGATGCCGATTGAAACTTTGGCAAATTGTATCCCCCGAAATCACCCTAGTAAATGTTATTGGTCTATAACCAACACTCACTGAGCTCGCGCGGCGACGCCTATATGTACATCCAGCGCCCGAGTGTACGAAGTCAGGGGAATACCTTCTCGTCCTTGTCCTAATGGGATTGGGGTTAGGATGCCTTTTTTTGCGAGCTCTTGGTTTTACAGTTTCCGATAATTCCGCTGCGGCCAGGCACCCAGACAAGTTTAGCTACATCTACTAAATTCATACAATCCGAGACTAGCTTTGAGCACACTGTCTGCGAGATCAAGACCTGTTTAGCAGCACTGCTATCGGTGTGGTACGTGCAACTTCACACATTACAGTGAGAGCTTAAGACAGAAGACTCCGTCTCCAAACTTTCCTTTGAACTTCTATGTATCTGTGAAAAAGCTCACTTAGCCACGTCCCTTCTGTCCCGCGGCGCAGTGGTCCAAATTATCAGGGATGTAATCGAAGCGCGAGAGGATTTCGGATTGCCCATCTCTGGGAGCCTTAATCTGTCCGGCTTCCCGGAGTCTGCTCGCAACTTCGATCCATCAGTGAAAAAGCTCACTTGACCACTTCCCCACTGCTCCGCGGCGCAGTGGTCCAAATTATCTGGGATGTAATCGAAGTGAGAGAGGATTTCGGTATGGCCATCTTAATCTGTCTGGTTTCCCGGAGTCTGTTCGCAACCTTCGCAGCAATGCATTTGCCAGCAATGCCCACGGGTGGTATTTGTAGAATGACATTAAGTGTCATAGTTGGTATTGTACATCTCAGCGGAGAGAAAGCAGATTGCCTACCACGCAAGATTACACTCGACCACAACGCATGCGGGATGGGATAGATACCGAGAGTTGACGAGGGAAGCGAGACGCATTTGAAGAAAAAAAGAGGCTTAAATACGTCACAATGCTCGAAAATTATACGAAAAGATGTAGCGACTAACTGCAGGTTTCAAAACCAGAGGATTCTCTTGTAGCACCCCCAGAGGTTATCTAGTGACTGATGCCCAGAGCATACTGAAATTATGGAGGGAACACTACTCCAGCCTACTGAATGGCAGTGAAAGCAGAACAATTGGTCCGATTCTCCAATCGATGACGATGGCGGTTGGTATCCTCACAAAACTGATGCGGCCGTGTAAGCTGACATTGAGTAATTCCAAAAGCTCTGTCAGGATCGGGAATGTCCTCTCCTCAGACAAGATAAGTACATATCTTGCAACTTCTTCAATCTTCTCCTAGAGAAAATAATTCGAACCGCAGATCTGAGTAGAGAAGGTACAAAAGTCTACAAGAGTCTACAACAGCCGCGCCGTTAATTCTGCTTGGACAAAGAAGCGATGCAAATGAGTCTGGTAGTGAGCGATGACTACGTTGGCTAAGTCATGTCTTCTAAAGGCATGAAAATAGTCCAGCTCTGAGAGTATTCGACGCAGTACCCGCCGAGGAAGCAGAGGAAGAGGAAGACCTCCACTCCGCGAGAACAGAAGGAAGAGGAAGACCGCCACTACGACCACAGGACTGGCTAAAGTTGGAATATCCAATTGGCGCCAAACAGCGAAAAGAAGACAGGACTGGTTGGTTGCTCACTTCATAGAGCTATGAGGGGAAACAAAAATCATGGATCTCAAAGGACCCTATAATCTAAATAATTAATTAATTCACTCATTGATTTAAGCAGTAGCTACCTAAGGTGCTAAAAAGCTCTAAAGGTTCATTAACGGAGTCTAAATTACAAAAAACAACAACATTCAACTTCATTCCTGTAACTAAGTAAATACGCTTACAGCCAATGCCACATGCCACAAACTCAACCTAGCACGTTTCATGCATTTCTTTGAAACTACCACTTGCCATTTTAATCCCTATCATTTGACACACCCTCCAACTCCCGCTTGGCGGCGAAGAAGAAGAAGATAAGCTGCGTACGTTTGAGTCTCGCATCCACTGCGGAATTATTGTGGCTGCCGTTGCAACTGTACGGCACTCAACACCCTAATTAATAATAATAAATTTTACTAACTCTGCCATGCAACAAACCAACAAACAAACAGCAGGGCAGCAACAACAAATAGCAGCATTGCAGTAAGACAATTTCCAACAGAGCCACAAAAGTGGTGCGATTTTTGTAAGCCAAGCACGTGCAGGATATTTTATAGCTGCAACTTCCTGTTGCAGCCACTAACACAAGCAAATAATGCATTTGGTAAGAATGTGTTCGAGCAAAATGCTGAGTTTGGCAGTTCGAGTAAATACGGCATATTAGGGAGCGAGCGCTGGGTACAATGTACGAGCGTAAGTGTCCTTTGGCGTAAGCATTCTGGCGCATAGCGAGCAGTAAACTGTCGTATATTCCTGGAAGTCCATCAAACAGTACGTGATATTTCACAGTAATTTAAATCCTGAAAGTATGTTACAAAATAGTGTTTAATATTCGCTCGTGTGCCATTCGTTGCCGAGAGGAAAGTCGAGTGGCGTTGGATTGATGGAAAAGTGCAAGCGATTTGAAAGTACAGTTTTTAAAACGAAGAAAAAATGAGAAAAGCAAAAACAAAAAGTGGTTGAGTACAAAATATATAATATTCAATAGCACCGAGTAATCCATATTGGATAAGGCGTATCAGTAGGCATCATCGATTCGCCATTTTTATGCGGGCCAGCTTGGACTGCTCTCTATTGTTGTTGTTGTAGCGGCAGTAAACCTATCTGAAGTAATTTGGAGGAATACTATCGAGTTGACAGTTCTTGGGTGGTTAAAAGTCTGGATCCGCTTCAGACCAATCTAACTGGAAGATGCAAAACAGTTAGCATTCACCAAACACTAGAAAGGAGCAATTTAAACCAGAGAGAGGAAATAAATAGTCGGATGTAAGTAACCGGAACGGACCTGGATTTTTACACGTCCAAGGACGGTGTAATATACAGAGCAAGTTCGCCTTCGCGCGGTTACGAGAAATGACCCGAAGTCTTCACAACCTTCGACGTGGCGACGGCGCCTTTGTCTGCTGAAGATTATCCTTATTCATGGGGTTGCCTTATGGTAAAAGGTAAATTTCTTACTACGGTTTAGAAGCTTCGCCAAAGAAGCTCACCCTTACCGCTTAAAATTGCAAAGCGGATGAGCTCGCAAGAGACGACAACTTAAAAAATATCGATCTGCACTTCGGACTACAACCGAATGCCTCTTGATGCTTCCCATCGAACATCTGCAAAGTGAGGCCGGCAAGCTCTTTTCAAAGCAGTTTCTGCTGGGCAGCTTTCTTAGAAAGGCGGTTTCGTCGACCAGACTTCGTACGCAACAAACTTAATATATGCACTGACCGCCATCACACATCAGAGCCATAAACACTTTTACCAACTCCCTCTCAGTGATTGGGGTACTAAGAGTCAAACCACCACCTATTGCTCTAATTGCCGCAGACGGTCAGCTTTGCAGACCTACACATCTGACACCCCTATCTCTATGGTCAGACCCTGGCGAAACAGTTTCCTGGACCTACCGTTGAATGACCTCGACGGCAACTTATCTCAACTTTACTATCCAACGAGGACTAGATAACCGTTACAACAACAACAACCGAGGGCATCTTGTCCTGATTACATTGGCAGTCACATCTTCGGCGAACATGGCGAAATAGTCAGAATTGATAGCAACTGCCTCAGCAAAGTTGTGTTTCAGGCTTTTTCGCCAAGTTCGCCGATTACATGATTGTCGAGATGGCAGCCTCAAAGCGATGATGTCGATTTTTAAAGACTCTTCTATGCATACGATACTTAGAAGTATTTAGGTTTTACAATGAACCGACGTGCTTAAATGTGATCCGTTTATGAGTGGATATCTTAAATGCTGAGTATCGGGTACCGGTTAAGAAGATAATCTACACTAAGCCTATCGAGAAAATGTCTTCGTATAATAAACTAAAGACACAGAATTGATCTCAGCATAATAAAATGTGGCGAGAGAATTGATGACACCAAGCTGAAATGAAGTCAAGATCTTTGAAGTGCATACATTTGACCGAGCTGCAATTCCAACCTTTCTTTCTTACTTTCTACTTCGAGCAATCAGCATGGAGTGCTGGCGAGTACATCGAACTCACTTTAGTGTTATTAAATAAAGTCATAAAAAGAACCTATTGGCTCTTACTATAAACTCAATAAGCTGAGCTCTGCAAAATATTCGAGTCACAGCTATCGGTTAATAGCGTGAAATTTACAATTTACAACCGGTGCAGTCGCATTGTCATAAAGACACGCCTGAGACGTGTGAGAGATTCACCTGCCACGCTTAAGGTGTCATGTGGCAGCAATCAAATGCTTAAGTGTCACCGCAATCGCTGAATCTATGCGTCAAGTGCAACGACTTTCAACTGTCGTTAAATTGTATTTTTACGAGAATTTCTCGGCGACTTGCTAAGTTTACTGCAACTGCAGGGGTTTGGTATTGACAAAGTTGAAGATATAATCTGTTATAAATCCATATGTGTGTCTGCTAGGATAATGCAAAGTTTAAGTTAAGTTTAAGTTTAAGGTTAAGTTAAGTTTCAGTTTAAACTTAAGTTTATGTTTAAGTTTATGTTTAATTTTAAAATTAAGTTTAAGTCTAAGTTTTAGTCTAAGTTTAAGTTAAAGTTGTTAAATTAAAGTATAAGTTTAAGTTTAAGATTAAGTTTAAGATTAAGTTTATGTTTAAGTTTAAGTTAAGTTTCAGTTTAAGCTTAAGTTTATGTTTAATTTTAAGTTTAAGTCTATATTTTAGTCTAAGTTTAAGTTAAAGTAAAGTATAAGTTTAAGTTTAGGTTTAAGTTTACGTTTAAATTTAAGTTTATTTTTATATTTAAGTTTAAGATTAAGTTTTAGTTTAAGTTTAAATTAAAGTTGCAGTTTTAGTTTTTGTTTTGAATTAAGATAGATATACATATGTATGTAGCAAGAGAGAGAGATAGAAAGAGAAAGTTAAAGGCAAAGATAACGATTAAGATAAAGATAAAGGTAAAGATAAAGATAAAGACGAAGATAAAGATAAAAATAAAAATAAGGATAAATATAAAATAAAGAAAATAATGAGCTCGAGATCTTCAAGACTTCAGTTCATTTTCGATACTGAATTCAAGACCGATTGTTCAAGGTGCCTGCCACAAAAATAAGAAATTTAAGTTATGCAAAATTGATATCTACGAGTTTGCATAAAATCCTGTTTGCCCAACGCCAAAGACGTGCCAATATTTTTCGGCAACGCTTCAACCAGTTAGCAGCACGCTGACTTGCCAAAATATGTTGTTGCCTGTGTTTCTCTTGCTGCGATAACTGCTGCCAAAAGTGGAGGAATTCTATTTTGCATTTATTTTTTAACTCACGCCATTTTGGCTCGCTGTTATTTTTGCTCGTTTGCTTATCTACTCGTGTAACTATTTTCTCAAATATTTCTCTCATCAATTTTATGCTTGCCAGCTTACTCAATGGATTTATTTAATGTGAAAAATCAGCAGCTTTTTGATTTTCATTTTTTATTTTTTTCGTTTTTTGCTTCAATTGGCAAAGTTCCACGCCGCTTGCGTACAAACGATTTACTTGAATCACTCAGAGCCATACACAATAAGCGAGAAGCTAGGTGTGTAAGTAGAAGCGCGTGATTTGCATGATGCGCGCTTTTGGTGAAGCCAAGAGTGGGAGAATAGCGTTGGCAGCATTTTAGTATGGTGATTGAATTTCGGTTGCGAGTTATTAGCATGTGGAAATCATAATAAAAAAATAGTGGATTTGCTTTGGTTGGATAAAGTTCTGCAGTAAATTTTTATTTTTTAAAGAGCAAGCTTTAGATAATAGAACTCGATATGAATTGATATAAATTGATGAGTGATAAGGTCGGATTAAATTTTGATTGAAATGAGACTAAATTTCTTACACAAGACATATCAACTTCGAGCGAAAAATAGGCTTATTCTTTCAACAAACCAACCGTCTTACAAAGCTCTACCTATAAACTTCTAACTCACAAACTGTAAACGAAATGTTGCAACATTTGCAAAAAAAAAACATTTTTTTCTTGGTATCTGGTATTTTATGGATTAAAAATTATTAAAAATGAAGATATGAAAAATAGAAATAGAAAAGCTAAAAAACTCAAAAAATAATTTAAAAAATTAAGAAACTATTAAACAAATTGCAGAAAAAATTAATAAAATAAAAATTAAATATTATAAGAAAATTAAAAAAAAATTTAAATTTAAAAACAATTTAATAGGTGAAAGAATTAAAAAAAACCTAAAAAATTAAAAACATTTTAAAAGAATTTAACCAATTTAAAAAAAGGAAATAATTAAATAAAAGCTAAAATATTAAACAAAAAAATTTAAAATTAAAGAAAAATAAAAAAAATTAAGAAAAAATAAAAAAATATTTTTAAAAAATTGGTGAAAAAATTAAAAAAATAAAAATTAAATGAATATTGAAAAAATAATAAAAACTTAGAAACACTTAAAAGGTGAAAAAACTTAAAAAGATTAATAAGATTAAAACAAATATTAAAAAAATTTAAAAGGTGAAAAAAATTTTAAAAAATTAATGAGATAAGAAAAGAAAATTAAAAAAATTACACAATAAAAAACCTAAAAAATAAAACCCTGAAAGGAAATAAATTTAAAAAAAAATTAAAAAAAAGTTAAGGAACAATTAAAAAATATCTTAAAAAAATAAAAATTTAAAACCTATTTGCAAATTGGAAAAAAATTTCAAATTTTTAAAGCCAAAGCAAATTAAAAAAATATTAAAAATTAAAAACTGAATAAAAACTTTTTGAAATTAAAAAAAAATATAAAAAGAAATAATAAAAAAAAAAATTAAAAAAAATAAAAAAATACAAAAAATATTATAATTTTTCAATTTGAGCTAAAGGTTTTTTTTTTCTGTTCTAATGACTATCTAACATTTTTTCCTAAGTTAAACGGAATTCTATTATAGATTCAGATGTTAGAAGCTTATGTTAGCTTAGCTTAGCTCTTCAATCGATCGCTTACAGCCAATATTTTAAATTTTTCACATTTTCGAAATTTCGTTTTATATAAAAACGTAATTATAAACTCCCTAATGTGAGCAAAAATATACAAGTACACCATTATATACAAAAATCTGCCAAAACATCGTTCTAAGTCAAGTTCGAAAATTTTTTTTTATTTATAACAGAAAAGTACTACAGTAATATGCAAAAAATTTGCTAAAAAAAAATTTAAAATCAAGTTCGAAATTCTATATCTGCTAGAAAAAATTTCGAAATCAAATTTGAAATTCTTTTTTTATAAAAGACCTATTTAAACCTACCCTAATATGAACAAAAATATACCAATTTCCTCACAGTTATTTAGGAAAAATTTGCTCAGAAGACTCACCCTAATGTACGCTATGATACACTACTACATCGTTTATATGAAAAAATCTGCATAAAAAAAATTAAAAATCAAGTTCGAGATTTTTTATAAAAAAAATACTTCGACTCACCCTCATATGCGCAAAAATAAGCAACTACACAGTTATATGCAAAAGTTTGCTAAAAAATCTTTCGAAATCTTTCCAACTTCGAAATTTATAAAAAAAAACTGTTATGTACCATTAATGTGCGCAAATATATGTACATATGCAGCTACACAGTTATATGCAAAAATCTGCTAAAAAATCTTTCGAAATCAAGTTCGAAATTTATTTCTTTTTATTAAAATCATGTTCGAAATTTTTTTTTATTAAATAAAATCTTATTATCATCAACTAATGTGCGCAAAAATATACACCTTGCACAGTTATATGCAAAAATCTGCTCAACAAAATTTTTCGAAATCAAGTTCGAAATTTCTTTTCCTTCAAAAACATATTAAGACCCACCCTAAAGTAATAAAAAAAAATACTACTACAAGTTAAATGCACAAATCCACTCTAAATTTTGAGCTTTCGATTGCCAGCCAAACCTTGCAGCGCTGTGAATGTCATCGAGCACGTTTTATATGTCTGCATTTTGCAAACGTGGCAAAAGATAAAATTTATTTGCGATATTTTATTTTAGATCTCACGAAATGTGATTACATGCATGCGTATGTATGTGTGTATATACTCCAATCACAAAGTAATAACAATTTTCGATTTCGACTATCATCTATTTGCCATGCCAGTTATCTCAGCTGTAGCTCCTCTGCTGTCGCCTCTTGCGCTTCCACACATTACTTTGTAATATCCTGTGGCTGTGCGCAAAATGATTTCCACACTTTCCTGCAGCCCTTAAGTGCTGGAATATGCTCAACCAACATGCCAAGCGCAGCTGAAGGCAATAAACGAAGAATCAGCCGAAGTTAAAAGTGCACATACGAACACATACTTGCTTTAACACCTTTGTACTTAAGAGTAACTTCGTTATCATGTTCTTCATTATCATTCTTTACATCATCATCATCGTGCACGAAGTAATCTGATTATTAACTTCGTGTGACTTTGTGACGTGCGATTCTCAACACCATTCTTTCGACACGGCAATTCATCTAAAGCCAGCTGTCTTGTTTATGTGAGTCAAAATTTAAATGCATGCACACACAACTACACAGGCCAACACACGCTTGCATATGTCAAATTATATATGTGGCTATTTTGCTGTCTGCTCAGCTAAGTATACTCATCTTATTCTTTACATGTCTGTCTCACTCTCTAACGCCCCCTATATATCTTCATTGTTTTCCTTATATTTTTTGCGTCTACCTGTTTTGAAATGTTTTTCATGGCTGCTGTAAAATAAATCACAGACAGCATTTAAACTTTTTTTTCGACACTTTGTTGCTGTGGAGTCTCGAAAAACGGCGCTCTGCCGCTGACACCTGCAAATATGTCCTCTTTATAGCTGGCGTCTTTTCCCCTTTCTTTGTTGGCATTTCATTTATAACCCGATTTTATTGCTTACTCACAAGTTTTGGTGCACAAAATGTGTACGAAATTCGTAAACACCTGTGCCCAGCAAACTTGCAGTGCCGTATAAGCTCCTATTTGGCATAACATGGCGTATACGTAACATATTTTATTGTGCAGGCTTCTCTAAAACGAATCGCTTAAAGTTTTGTCTGCTTATATCGTATGTGATGAATGAATTGAAGAAAATGATGACGTGACTTAAAACTGTCTTATAGTGAGTTAAAGTTACCGATTTGGTGTTTTTTTCATATTATGTATCGGTTTAAAACAAGTAAAAAGTATTAAAAGTATTTATCATAGAACTGATAAATACGCTAAACCAATGGAAGTAGCAAATTTCAGAGAGTTTTCGAAGCTTCAAAATTTCAATAATAGTGCTGCAGACGAATTCAGTTTAGTAATATTTTCGAGTCACAATAATAATCGACAATTATCGAATTATGTAAAAAAAATAAGGTTTACCTGCTGCGAAAAAATTTCTTGGCTTTCCATTCCAAATTCGAATTTTTTAAAGTTGACAAATATTTCTCTATCAAAGTATCGAGTAAAATCGATAATTATCGAACTATCTAGAAAATAAAGCTGGACGTCTTTGACATATTTTCATGACTTTCCTTATGTAGAATCGAAATTAACAAAAAAACAAGCACCGACTGAAACGATATATATAAAATTATCTAAAATCAATAATTATCGAACGACAAAGCAATTATTTTTTTTCGATTTCCGTACCAGATTTCAAATTTTAAACAAGTTTTGACATGTTTGTCCACATATGCTAGAATCAAAATTTAAAACAAAGATCAAAACAAAGAATCGACTAAAATCGATAACTATCGAATTATCTAAAAAATAGGACAAGCCTTCTTTGACAAATTTGCATGACCAACCTTTCCAAGTTAGAATTTTTTAAACAAGTTTTGTCATGTTTACATACTATATAGAATCGAAATTTTAAAAATGCCAATATATATTTTTTATATATAGTAAATAAATACTGTAAGCTTCGACCGTAATTAAGAAAATCAACATTCGAATTGAGTTTTCGAAGTTAAAAAATATTCGAAATTATAGTTTCTCACACAAATTTTTTTGATATACAAATTAAAAGGGAAACAAATTTCGAACAATGAAAAATTTGGAAACAATGAATTATTTTTCCGAATTATAAAAAATAAATATTTTGGTTTACGACAAATGAGTTTATAGTTCTTCTTTTCGATTTCGAAACGTTGAGCTAACAAAGTACCTACTGCTCATAATCTGTAAAAGACAACAAAAATAATTTAAATTAGCCTAAGTCTGAAAAAATTTCGAAAGCAGAGTTTTCCACACAAATCAACTTAAAAACAAAACTACCAAAAAAAACTATAAATATCGATAAATGTTTAAAAATTATCGATTTTTACCGAATTTTTACAAAAAACCTTCATCACACAAATTTACTTAAAAAAGCTCTACTTAAAAAACAGCATCAAAAATCCTTAAATATCAATAAATATATTTAAAATATCAATAATTATCGGATTAAATCAAAAAAATATGAAAAAACACTATTAAAAAATCATAAACGGCGATAAATATTGTAAAATTTTTTCCCGAATCTTACAAAGCAAATTCTTCACACAAATTTACTTTAAAAAAACTCTGTTTAAAAAACCAACATTAAAAATCGTTAAATATCGATAAATATAATCAAAATATCGATAATTGCTTTGCTACTTTGCCGAAAAGAGTTCACACTAATTAACTTATAAGAATAACATTATTTCAAAAATTATATAAATCGATAAATATATTAAAATTGCCGATAATTATGGATTTCTGACAAAAAGAATTCTTCAAAGAAAATAACTTAATATCTACCATAAAAGCATTAAAAATCGATCAATATTTTAAAATATCGATAATTATCAATTTTACAGAAAAGAAATATTCACACAAATTAACTTAATAAAAGCTTTTCTTAGAAAATTTTAAATATCGTTAAATATGAAAATTATCGATAGATATCGAGCGATAAATATTTTTAAAAGTATCGATAGTTATCGATTTTTGCAGGAAAAATAACACAAGATAAATTAATAAAAACTCTGCTATGAAAGCATTTAAAATCGATAAATATTTTAAAATATCGATAATTATCCATTTTACAGAAAGAAACTATTCACACAAATTTACTTAATAATAATTCTTCATAAAAAACGTTAAAAATCGATAAATATTTTTAAAATTATCGATAGTTAACGATTTTTTTATGATCAGATCTAAACATTTACCGAATATTTTCTAAACTTTTTAATCAAACCTAAGACCTAAGATGTAAAGTTTTGTCAGAATGCAAAAGCCTTGCATTTCCAAACAAAAAAAATATTTTAGACAAGCTTGATTTTTAAGTATAAATATTCAAAATTCAAATAATATTTATAAATGACAAATATTGGAAAATTTTTCTTTGATTTCAACCAATACGTTAAAAACACAATTTATATTATATTTATGTATATGTATTCGAAGTAAACGAATCAGATATCGATCAAAATTGATTATTAACGAAGTATCTTAAGCCCGATTTGAGCATCTTTGAAAAATTCTCAGGCTCTTCCTTTCAAGTTTGAATGTTTGAAACAAGTTTTCACACATTTTTAATATTTTCAACAAATTTCAAATTTTTTTTAGCAAAATCTGAAAGGATGTATTCTCAACAATAACAAATTGCGCTCAATTTATGAAATCCATCCATTTAGCAAATAATGCAAAGACAATTTTATTTTCCACTTTTCCTAAGCGAATTATTTAATAGTACCTATCATTTAAAAACCGTTTGAATTGAAGTCATCTGGAAATTGCTGAAAATGGCTTTTGTTTCCTAAATGCCCTAATCGCTTTAACATAAGCTGCCCACTTGTTACCACTACGCACACACATACACACCCACACGCCGACACAGAAAAAGATAGTCGTTAGTCTCTTTTGTACCAAAAATGTGCAACTGTTTATAGCCCCCACCAATGCGGCTGCCACCGCTAATACTAAACCGGAACGCAGGCAATTCGAGTTCAATTGTTATTGTTCAACGGGAATGCAATTTCGAGTGATGGCGCTGGCGCTGGTAGTGAGCAAAAAAGTCATTTGCCGATAAGCATCTTAGCAAACGACTAAAAAATTCGCTGCCAAAAGCGATAAAAATGAATATGCGTAGCACAATTGTGAGCTCATGCACACACACCTACACTCGCACACACAGACAAGTGTGGGTTTTTTACATTTATAGCCAATTTCTGCAGTTTTCGTATTAGTATTAGTGCTTCCTGTTCAATTTTTCTTGCGCAGCGACAATTTGGCAGCACAAATCCCTATAATCTCTCCAATCTGCATCAGTCAGCCGAATGGCAATGGCAGTGGTTCGCAGCAAAGCATTCGTAGAATAACTGCAAATAAATAAAGCCGCCGGATTTAAAGCATTCACGCGCTTGGCGAGTAACGGCAGTTTGTTAACTAAAATGAAATAACATAGCGGCACACGACAACTATTTATATATAAATGCATATATACATCGCTATACATTGAATTTGTTGGTGCGAAATCATAAAATATTGCATGTCATATAAAATGTAGAATTCTGTGTTTCGTAGCGAAATGTTTAGATTAGAATAAATCACTTTTAATAAAATTAGATTAGGTTTGACTCTTAAAACCATGATCACAAATGTCTTCCACTGATTTAAGTAAATTTCGATTTTAGGTTAGGGTATTAAAAAGGGGTATTAATTACTTAAGGTATTATTTAATATTATAAAATCACATAAACATGAGAAATTAGACTAAAAAGGTATAAAGCAAGAAAATACGTTAACTTCGGAAGCTATTATGCCTTTCTTCTGTCAAAAAAAGGTAAACGAAGATAGTTTATAAAGCAGCTATACGCTATGGTGGCCCGATCTGAACTTTTCTTACTTTAATATTTGCTTACCTTACACTTGATATAGTAGAAAATGTATACTATAAATCCAAAACTCTTCATAACTTCACTCAATGTCAAAAAATAGCCCAAAATTCTTGCAAGATCAATCTATAAAGAAGATAATATAAAAAATTAGATTAGAGAGTATTTACAAAGCGGTACAGTACTACCATATCAACTACTAATACCCTAACCTAACGTGTAAAATAGTTCAGAAATTCACCTGCTGGCCACAGAAATTCCACACCAACAGCGCTAAATGTGTCGAATTGCGGCAGTTTTATTGAATTTCGTTACCAAACATGGCTACGAAGGTACATCCGACTATGAGCGCCACCAAATTGCCACCGAAAATAGCATTTAAAGCGCAGAGCAGCTACAATATTGGCGCTGATGCTAGCTAAGCCAACTCATAGCACGCTTGAGAGCACACTACCAACACTACTAATGCACACACATGTATATTGCTATCTCCTAAGGCGTATTTATGCATTTCACTGTGCGTGTTTATATACAGCCAGCGGCTTTTGGTGTGTTGCTGTAAGAGCAACTGTATGCCAGTAAAATTAACATAGCCGCAGCATTGCAAATATATATACAAACAGGCTGGCGCTGACGCCGGCAAAACGCACGCACTTAAGCTGCTTGGTTTATAGAACTGTGTGAATGTCTGTATTTATGTCTGTCCCTTATCTCTACGCATTCGTTTGCCACGTAACAGCTCAATACGTAATGATAGCAATAAAATCCTTTGTGATTAGGTTCAAATTTGTTGACTTTTGAGTGCGCCGCAACAGGCTGTGGAAATGGTGGTGTATGTAATCTCTAAATACTACACCCACTGTTGTTGTTTTTGCTTTTATTGGCAAGCGAAGCCAACAGTGTCGACTTAAATCGTTCGCTAAACGCTCCGGGCGGCTAACGTGCATTTACACCGCCGCACTTTTACTGTAAGCAATTGTCTGCTTGCCTATCTGGCGCGCCGCATGCTTGTGTGGACGACGTGCAAAATGTTGCGTATACGCAACGTATGCCCGTGTATTAAGCCCGCTAAAGCCGGCAGCAGTCACTTTTGGCGACGTGTTTTCGTGCCATTTGAATGGCTTAACTGCGATTTCATTATCGCCATTGTAAACTTCAGCATTTCGAGTTGTTGCAGCTGCTTACATTGCCATGTGTTTGTTGTAGGCCGGTATTTAGCTGATAAATACTCAGACGTAAACGCATGGCGAACTTCAGTCTGTCACAATTATATGTGTAGATATCTACACGAATATCAATGGCACATTCGAAATCGCAGCAGTAGTCACTTGATAGCTGATGCCGTTAGTTAAATGCGCAGCAGAAGCTCACAGCGTCATTTATTGGATTTATGTACTCGTACATGTTGCTTTGACTGTGTGTTGTTACGTGATACTGCATGGCATTGGCAAGTTGGAGAAGAAAAAAAGACCCAAGAGTGGAGGCAACGACGTAATCGTCTTTGCAATTATGCCAATTTGGTGATTAAGCTGCTTTGCTTTTTAATTCCTGCGCATTTGGCATTTGTATGAAGATGTTTAGCGTCAGGAGCCATTCATTCAATAGAGCAATTCAAATTAATTGTAGAAATTTCAAGCCAAATTTACATTGATTGCTTTGCTTGGTGTTGAAAATCGACTTAAATTTGGTTATCTTGTTGATACCAATATATTAGAAGCTTAAAGTAGAAGTAGAGTGGCATTTTCATTGGTTTTATTGACTAATTTGAAAGGTATGGAGAGTGCTTCACTAAGTGTAATATATTAAATGATGCGAATTATATAAGCATATTAAACAACAATAATAAAATTTTATAATCGGATTAAAATTGCACGCAATCCATTTTACAACACATCGCATCTGATATTTTCGCATCAAGTAAGGAACCTAATAGATTCGAAGCGAAAAATCACATATCATAACAATATTTTATATAATAGTCATCACGACACTTCAAGGCAACTTCTTTATTTTCGTAGGCACTGCTTATGCGGTTATAGTCGAGTTTACAACAGCGCGCCAGTCGTTCAAGGCATCACATCATAAAAATATCACATTTATTTTAAGTGTGCAATATAAAAAAGACACATCAAGTTATCTCTTCTCTTTACATAAAGCGATATCACTTCATTTACTTCATTTCAGCCACTTTACATTTTATCAAGGCACATCAAATCAATCGAATCTGATTTTATCAATTCGCTCTGCAAGTGCAAATATCGCAGCTAGACATTGCGATATATGTACCATATCTCATCTCATCCTCACAAAACACATCACATGACATCAAAAAATTATAGCACATCACCGCAAATGAAATAATTTGATAACACATGGCATCACTACTATATATCACATCGAATAAGGTCGTAGCACATCATATCAGATCCACTCTGATGGTATGACAATCACAATTTAAATCATATCATATCATGGTTTCACATTATATCAGATCTAGACAGATTTTATCTTATTCACACCATATGAAATCAGTGCGAATCATACCATATCAGATCATATTATCAGATCATATCAAATAATAGATCACATCACATCATATCATATCAAATCATAGATCACATCACATCACATCACATCATATCAAATCAGAGATCACATCACATCACATCATATCAAATCATAGATCACATCACATCACATCACATCATATCAAATCATAGATCACATCACATCATATCATATCAAATCATAGATCACATCACATCATATCATATCAACTACTTGATCGATTCATTTCAAACTTTGAACACATTTTTAACATATAAAATACCGCCACCCAACGTTTATTAAATAATTTTTTTTTTTTTCATTAAGGGTGTTTTCCACCCACAAAATGGCGGAATATTTAGTGGAAAATAACAGTTTTACACTTTAGATGGCCGCCAATAATTTTTAAATGCAAAACAAAATTTTCAGAAACCGTTGGGGGGGAGATTTGATTATAGTTAAACTAATTTTTCTTTATTTTTTATTTTCGCATAATTTCCAGCCGAGTTATGGTGAACACCGCAAAAGCCTTTTTTCTCAAGTGTTTCTGGGAGAATATCTGTTACCGGCTTATGCCTCCATATTTCTGCATAAAAAAATTACCTTACATTGTCAAAAGTGTGCTCTATAATGTACAAAAGGTCCGAATAAAATTACTCAATCCAGATTTGAGAAATAAATTCACAAAAAGTCTTTTTTTTACCTTGAAAACAAATATTTGTCCAAGTTCTAAGTTGAGGTTTTGACTAAAACACGTGTTTCTTCCCTTTAAGTGATCCTGTAAGAAGTTATCCTGACGCATCTTTTTTCCGTGTGGTCAACGGCCGTAATGGCCGAGTTTAAAATATTTTTTTCCAAAAATTTCAGAATTTCTTTATTAGTAGTGAAGTAATAAAGGTTTGTAACAAAATAATAGATTTGTAATAAAATATTTCATTTTTTATATGGGAAAAAAATTTTGAAAAAAAATACTGTTTTTTACCCGAAGAAACCCATGTAACCTCCTAAGGATTATCAAACAAATTTGCAATGAGATTTTAAATTTTTTTAAAACTTTTTGATTTAATAACTGAATAACTAAAATAACTATTTTCATACCCCTAGCGAAGCAATGCTTTGAGCAAAGAGAAAAATCAAGCCTCTTTCCTTCACCTCCTTATTAAGTTACTCATACGCCATAACAGCCCTTTTTAGCACACATAAAAACCCCTCAGAGACACCACAGGCATTATTATATATTACAAAAAAATAAAAAAATATCAGAAATTGCGTTAAAATGTGATGATTGTAATTTATGGGCGACAATAAACGCACAAATATTGCCAGCCATACTTTTTCATTTAGCACAAGCAGGTCCACGAACGCAAACTAAATTCAAATGTAAGCAGGCAAGTAAAGGACACAGCAAAAGGAAGTGCGTATTTGTAGCCGATTCAAGTCAGCAAATAAAGTGTTATAATAAATAGGCAGTGTGTGCTGTGCTTTAGAGCGTTGGTCAAGTGACCGCTTGGCTTTTGTGCCCGAAACGAATTTTTGTTTTTGCTTTAAGCTACTAACGAAAGAATTTCTTTTTTCAGTTGAGCAGGTTATACTGCCAGCAATATGCTGGTGGGTGTTACTTAAGTGCGCAGCGTAAGTGTTGAAATGAGCCACATATGGGCAGCTTGTTCACGCCCAGCATGACAGACAGACACGCAGACTGAAAGCCTAAATATAGGCAATAAGGCTGTGTGCGTATAATTTAGTTTGCCACAGCAATATAGTCACTTCTACACACATACACACACATGCGCGCCGCACGCAAACTCCTCAAGGACGCACAAATATTGCTTTGCCTGTGATTTACGAGCTACCCGACGTGGCCACCGCGCTATTATTAGCCTTACATAATGCATACGCGCGCTGTTAGCTTCGATTATAGTCACGCTTACCGCTTAGTGGCGCATATACAATAGCGGCTTAGCCTGCTCATAGCCCATTGCTTGTATGCTACATATTGGCATATTGTCGCTATTGTGCCACAAACAATGCCAATTGACTTGTATTTGCCGTTGTTGCTGCAATAACTACACACAGCGCTACTGTTCGACAAGCTTATTTAATAATACATTTACACATATCTGTTTCCACTTAACATACACAACATTTGTATTCATTTGACCAACGCCATTCGGTTGCACACCGTGTGATTGTCGGTTGTTATTGGCGGCGGTTTTGATGTGGTCCACATTATTTATGTACCTGTGGGTAACCAATGTATGACACAACAACAACAACAATAAGCGAGTGGTAACAATATTGAACGCGGCTACAAAAACAATAACAGCAACAAATAATATAATATAATAACAATTCCAGTCCAGCAGCTTTGAGGCAGGTCACTCATACGCCCTGGCAACCAATGAATGAGTGAGTGCAGGCAATTGTGTATCGGTAAGCGTTTTTATAAGTTCCATAAAATTTTTTGAATTACACTAACAGTACAACAAACATATACACAGTTTATCACAACAACACATTCACACTTTGTAGTGTGCCTTCTGAGTGTGGTGCGATGATAACTCACTTATGGCTTGGTGCTTAGGCTGGTGGTTGTTATTTAACGCATAAAATACACGTATTGTAATATTGCTAAATATTAAAATTGTCTTAAGAATTGTATGTGACTTATAGGCAGTGTTTGCCTTTGGTATTAATGTTACTCATACGCAGTGCACAATTATTAAAATAGTTTAAAGCATTTAAAATTGTTGTTTGTAAATACTTTTTTCGAAAATTTTAGATTCCAGCTAGTAAAAAACAAACGAAAGTAAGAAAATTTCTATGAAACTAATTCAGTTTTTCTTTCTTTCGAAAAAAAATTATCACTTAGAGCTGAAAAACTTTTTTGAAGATTTTTTTCTTCACATTAATGACAGATTTACTGTAAATTTAGCGTATGTAGCGACATCAAACATTCCTGCAGTAACTTCGGGGAATACTGCCGAGTAGACAGTCCTTGGCCAACTAAAAATTCGTAGCCGTACCGGTTACTTGGACCCGACTTTCGTGGCAACGGTTGCAAGTTACTGCTACACAGTGGTTAGCTTTGCTGCTGGGCTTTCTTCTGTACTACGACATACTAATAGAAATTACTTGAAACACATGTTTTTGAAAGCATTTTCGGAAGAATGTTGATTCCAAATAGATACAAGCAGCTTTTTTTATAGTTTGAATAAAAATTTTGCCGAAGAATTTCATCGTTTTGAGCTGAAGATGTGCTTTGACAGGTTTTTTCTTGACAGATATAAATGACAGATGTATTGTATGTTACTTATACGCAGTGACGCTCGTTGAAAAGAATGTTAGTCATACGCAGTGACTGCTATGAAAGTTTATTTGAGAAGTAAAATCCTCTTGTGAATTATAAACAACAACTTTTTTGCTTATATATCTAATATAAAAATGGTTGAAAATATATTTCCCCAAAAATTTAAGTTGACACGCACATAGTTTCGGAGAAATGACCATATTTGAACGAATTTTTTTAGTGTAATCGATTACCAAAACATTAAGAGCATTTTGCTCGAAACGCTGTTTTCAGAATCGGTGAGCAAATTTCTCCGAACTGCCTAGATCGATAGGCTTGAAGTTTTTATATGACCATCTTAGATATAAGCGGTATGTAGGCGGTAAGTAGGCGGTATCTACGCCACTAAAAAAGAAAGATCTTAGATATATTTGCCAAATAATAATGGTAGGAATACGATTCTTCAAGTAAAAGAAAAGTAAATTTTTTCACAAAGAAGACTATTTCTTGGGAAGCCATTATGTCAAAAATTAAAACTTCGACTAGTTCTTCGATTTATCCATTCTAATAAGAATTTATATTGGATTTTGTATTAGAGATCATTTTAAGCAATAAAATGCGCGTTTGCGCCAGACACCTTTCTTTTTGGAGCTCATCCTGAAGATCAGCTGCGTAATCAAGGCAATGTAAAATTTTTCAAAATGAATAACCGATTATTAAAGTATTTCGATTCCAAAAGGAAAAAAAAAGGAAACTAAATGTGATTACTTGAAAATTTCAAATATTTTTTCTTCTTCTAAGCTCTTTTGGTACAGTAATTTAAGCCGCACCGTCTAACCATAAATTTTATAAGGAATTCTTCTTCGCCTTCTTCATTTTTTGTTCTTCCTTTTCTCCTTTTTTTCCTTTTTTTCTTCTTTTTCATTTTTTTCTTCTTTTTATATTTTTTCCCCCTTTTTTCTACTTTTTCTTCCTTTTTATTATTTTTCTTTGATATTTCGCTGCCTTTCAAATCAACCAGCACGTATGCATATCGTGTGACCCCAGCAAACCGAAAGCAGCCACAATAAATAAACTAAATAAAAGAGCAATGTTAAAAATCAGCAAATGCAAACAAATGGCTAACGAATATAAACCGAAAAAAGCGAACGAAAAGCAGTAAATGCTGCTGTTTAAATATTTTAGAACCTCGAGTAAATATATGTGTTTGCACACACTTATGCTCATACATATTAGATGTATGTATTTAGGTAGGTGTGCACAGAAATGGACGACTGCAGGCGACTACTCCTGCTTGGAAGGGCATTTTGGCACACAAAGTACTTTGCTCGTTGCACATTTATGCGGATTTGCTTGAAAAGTCGGCTTTAATTTTGCAATAAATAAATAAGGAAAAATAACACAACTCACATTTTAGGCGTACAAATTTTCTAAACTAACCTGAAATTACTAAAAAGTTTAAGTTTTTAAGTATATAATTTTTTTGCTTTTTAAAGTTAAAAATGATAGTAAACAAGTAAGTGAAGGCTAAGTTCGGGTGCAACCGAACATTTTATATTCATACAACTTGCAAGAATCAAAGCCAGAGAAATACTTTAAGGTGTAAAACGTCAACCAGAGGATCGGACAAAATAACCTGTTCCACTTTAAAAAAACGAAAATCATCAGAATAATAAAATATATTTTTGACACGCAGAGATAACATTATCAGTAAAAGATTATTCCTGAATTTCAATTATATATCGCACACACTGACCGATATTTGTCGTAAAAAGTCAACTATAGGTATTGAGGTCCACATATTCGGTACCAATGGACTTAAACAGTTTTTTAGTCGAGTATAATACGTTAAAAGCGAATAAAAATTCTGAAATTACTAAAAAGTTTAAATCTGAAATCCCAAAATTTTTTTCATTTTACAGGAAAAAAAATTTAATAAAATAATTTAAAATTTCAAAAAAAAAGAATTATCAAAAAATGTTCCACTTTAAAAGGAATAAAAGTACATATTGCAAAAAAATCTAAAATTACTGAAAATTATACGTTTTTAGCTCGAATTTTTTTTTTTTTTAATTTTACAGGAAAAGACTATAACAAATCAATCTGAAGATTAAATTTAAAGTCCAAAATTTTTTGGATTTAAAAAAATACAATTATAGTAAAAAAATTTAAATTTATTAAAAAATATAAATTTTGATTTCAGATTACTTTTTCTGTAAAAAATATTATAATAAAAAAACTGACAAATCAATCTAAAGATTAAATTTTAAGTCCAAAAATTTCTTGATTTAAAAAAAATACAATTATATTAAAACAATTTAAAATTACTAAAAAATATAAATTTTCATTTCAGATTACTTTTTCTGTAAAAAAATTATAATAAAAAAACTGAAATTACAAATTTGTTAAATGAATGCCATTACTTTTTTGGTTAAAAAAAAGTAAAATCAGAAAAATCGCAAAAATCATAAAAATTCTCGTTTCTAAAATCCATAATTTTTTTTTTAATTTTTCAGGGAATAAAAATTTACAAAATACTAAAAGCTGAAATTTTTTTATTACAAAAACTTTTTAATTTTTTAATGAATCTAAAATCATGAAAATCACAAAAATCATAAAAATTTTCGTTTTTAAAATTCATAATTTTTTTTCAGTTCTATAAGGAAAAAATTATTTTAAAAAAATTTTAAAATACCAAAAATTAAAATTTTTTATTCCAGATTTTTATTTTGATTTTTAAATCAAAAAAATATAGCTTTAAAATCTGAAATCACAAAGACTATACATATATGTACATATATATTGTGCTGGATTTTACAGTGAAAAAAATACACTAATAAAATCTAAAATTACCAAAAAGCTAAATATTTTTAAGCCATTTTTTTGTGATTTTCTAAGGAATAAAATATACTTACAAAATCCTTAATCATAAAAAGTATTAATTTTTAGTGAAAATTTTTTTTAAATTTGCGGGGGAAAAATAAGTAATGAAATCTGAAATAACTAATAAGTATAAATAAGTATGAACTTTCAATTTAAAATTTTTTTGAATCAAAAAAAAATTTGAAAAAAAAATTTTAAATTAATATAAAATTTAATTTTCAGAAAAAAAAACAATTTATTTTAAATTCTTGATTTTAATGCAGTATTTTTTTTTTTAGTTTAGTCTAATTAAATATGATTGAAAAGAAAAATTTTTAATTTTGTAGATTGCTACTGAGAACTGAGAACACTTTCAAAGTAGCATCGACAACTCTGGTAAAGGCGCTAGAAAGAATCTAGTAAACCTTGTAAATATTCATACTTAAAAATATTTAACTACACATTTCTCAATACCGTGAAGAATCACCATTAAATTAAATTCCCACTTATATAAGGAAAGGCATATATTCTTTTTTACACATACACAAAGCAAAGCAACATTCGTGTATAAAACAAATTTCACTCGAATTCCAAGAAAATAATTCAAACTATATAATTTCCCACATTTAAAATTAGAAAAAAATATTACAAAACCACGTAAATTCCCACAAAGTTATGTAGACACCACACAAATACCCTTCAGGCACGCCAACAAGCACAACAACATGAATTCGTGGACTACAGCGTCTACAAGCCCTGTCCAATCGCATTAAAGCCAACCAACCAACGGGCTATTTACGCCGGAGAAACTCAACTCAATGCCCAAAGAATTACAAAGCAGCTAAGAAATACTTTCTTCTTGTCGCTTTCTGCACTTCTTTGCTTGCCAACAACATTGTAAGTCCTTGTAATGTGCCACTTTAAGCCGTTGACTTGCTTATTTGCGAAATTTGTTGCATGCTGCTTAAAGCACTTTTATTTGTTCGCACTTTTTTCGCTCCGCGCTTCATAGCTTATCCTTTAGGCTTCGTGGCGTGGCACCTCAACAAGTGTGTACTAACAAATATATGTGAGTTTGTGCGTAGTGGCAAGTAATAATAGCAACTTTTTCTGCTACTTTGTCGACATTTAATTTCGCAAATAAGTTTGGCAAAAGCCACAAATTTTGCTTGCACTACTAAGTTTTTCTATATGATTTTTTTTCTTTTTGTTTTTGCTTTTTTGGCAAGGATTTTGTGCTGCGTGTAGGCCGTGTGTTAAGTTTTTTTGTACATATGCCACATGTGTTCAGCAGCGCGTATGGCAGCATGTTACTACTACTTCTGCCTTTTAATGTGTTTCTTTATATTGTTGTTGTTGTTTGGTTTTTTTACTACTATGCCCCTTCATAAAGTTCTCGTTACTTTATTTTATTTACTTGAACTTAAATAACAAACTTAGCTGCCATTAACTGCGCCGCTAACGAACTTGGTTAACCACAGCTGTGGGTCAACATGACGTATGAGCAACCGCAGTCGTAAGATATAGACTTTATGGCCCTGCGAGTGTGTGTGTTAGCGAGCAAGTAACGATTTTTCATTTGTCGCATTAATTATTTGAGATCAAGCTTGTGCCTACATTGTTGTTGTGGTGGTTTATGTTGTTGCATTATATGCTAGTCTCAGTAGCCTTTTTTCGCTTTTAATTTAGGACTGAGGAATTGATTATTTTTATAATTTATGATAAACAAGCAATAACTCAAATTTTAATTAAAACAAGAACAACAAAAAAAAGTTTACGTTGGCTGTATTGGCGCTATAATACGCTTCATAGGTACCTTTCTTTTAACATAAAATTGTATAAAATTCATTTTGATCGGTAGGACTGCATTGCAGCTATATGCTATAGTTGTCCGATTCAAAAGATAGATTAGGAGATTGTAGCGTTGCTTTGTACCTAGCATTGTGCCAAATTTGGTCAAGTTTGCTTGTGAAATAAAAAAGTTTCCTATACAAGGATTTGATTTTAATCGATCAATTTGTATGGCAGCTATATGTTACAGTGGTCCGATCTCAACAATTTCTTCGGAGATTGTAACGTTGTCTTGGAGCATAAACCATACCAAATTTCGTGAAGTTCATTTGTCAAATAAAAAAGTTTTCCATACAAAGGCATGAATTTCAACGTTCAATTTGTATGGCAGCTATATGATATAGTATTTCGATCAGAAAAATTTCTTTGGTGATTATAGCGCTGTCTTCGAAAATAATATATGTAACATTTTGTGAAGATATCTCATCAAATAAAAAAGTTTTCCATATAAGGACTTGTTTTTGATGGTCCAATTTGTACGGCAGCTATATGTTACAGTGTTTCGATCTGAAAAATTTCTTTAAAGATTATAGCGCTGTGGTAGGCAATAATCGCTGCCAAATTTCGTACAGATATCTCCTCAAATATAAAAATTTTTCATACAAGGAATGTCTCAAAAACTGAGGGAATAGCTCCAGAAAGACGAAAGGCGTTCAAAAATTATCATAAACTCCCACATGAACACAAAACTGACAGCGGAAGCAAATATGCTTGGCTTTCTTATGCAAATTTGGAAAAAAGTATAGAAAAATCACAATAAACATAATAATTTAAGATTTTGCCTTGTTAATGTAAGCGGTGAGTGTGCATACATTAACAAATATATATGTATGTACGTATATATTGTGTCTCATTGTGTTTTTGTATGTGACATTTTTATGAGGTGCAATTTTCGGCACATCATTTCGGTGAAATTATGAAAATCACAAACACCTAAAAATCTAAAATATAAATATGAAAGGACACGCTTACGCAGAGGATTCCACACAAAAGCATAAAAGATTTGAAAAAAGAGAAATGTGAAAAAAATATTTACAACTAACAAATAATATGAAGCAATGCGCTTGAGGATGTGTGCCTTACATATAAGGGCCCCCCAGCAAAACTTACAACGAGGCATATGCTTACGCTTCCAAAAGATAATATATATGCATAGGTATATATATATACATTTACATACACATATATATATACATTTACATACACATACGCATTTACATATATTTCCAGCATACATTACATGCCACATGCGCGTGTGTCTTTCTTCATATGCAAATTTTATGCACACTGCTGTGAAATAAATTCTCAAGGCAGAAAATATCAAGCGTGTAACGCACACATTTGCAAATAATACATATGCACACACATATACCCGCATGATTCCTATCGCAATTCTTATGCAAATACGCCGGCTCATATTCAACAGGAAGCTGATACGAGGCCAGTGAATGGCAGCAGCCCTTAACATTTTTGTACAAGCATTTTACAGATGTTTACAGATATTTTAGAGCAATTTTTTTTTTGGTTATTGTTATCATTTGCTCCTTTGTTGTGGCAAGTCTGCTTATCTGCTGCAGTGTTGATATATCGCTTACAACCACAATATGAGCCACTGTGTGGCAATCAAAATTTTTCTTAAATTTACATATACGAAAAATATTAAATCTATTGAAATCTGTTTTATGCGCACAACTTGTTGTTGTTTGGCATATTTGTCTTGCTTAAGGCGACAGGGTGGCATAACTCATGGCACACCTGTGCACAATAGTGAAAGAAGTTGGCAAAATATAATAGAATAAGTATTTGTTTGCATGCAGGAGAGGATTTTGATATCTTTATAAAAATTCACATCGCTTGGAGAATTAAAAATACAGGGTGTACCATACAGTGCTTGTTTTATAAAAAAAAAATGTATTGAATGAAAATTCCTACTCAACATAAAATACAATATTCGAAATCCCAATTACAGCCGTTCGCAGATTTTGCATAAATACAGGGTGATGCATTAAGTATTTGCAATTTAAAAATTACATACTTACAGAGCAAAAATATGTATTCATTTTTGTGCAAGAGTGCATTTGTATATCCTTATAAGAGTTGACATTGCTCTGTAAGTTAAAAATACAGGGTGATTCTTTTGGTGATTTTTTTATCATACTGTGCATAAATACAGGGTGTTTCATAAAGTGTGCTACCCGAAAATTATACACGCAGAACAATACAAATATGTATTTATATTCACAAAAACGAAATTTACCTGAAAAGATATGGTTGTCTTTACAAAAATACAGGGTGATACATATACATATGTATAAGGTGTTGGCTTTGTATAATAATAAAATGGTTAGAAAACAATTTTTTTCAACAAATTGTTTTTTTTTTATGGAAATCATTATTATATATACTCTTTAGAAGAGTTTACATATATACAGGGTGGTTCAGAAAAAGTTTTCTATATAAAAAATAAATACACACATGTACTTGTTATCATAAAAACCGAACTTTAATAAAAATAACGATTCTGGTTTTTATGTTCAAATGCAGGGTGATCTATCGGGTGTTTTTTTTAATCTTAAAAAATGAGCAAAGTATAGTTTCAATAAATTATTGGGTTAATAGAACGCTCAGTTACACCAGTTCTAAAATTTACTTCCAACACAGGGTGGTTCATGAAAAATTTTCAATTTAAATTATTAAGAATTTTCAATTTAAAAATTACCCCCACAGCACGATATGATTGTGCGCTTGCCATCATACAAACAAAATTAAGCAGAGAATATTTAAAAATCTTTATGAGTATTAAAAATACTGGGTGGTCCATATGATGTAATTATACCCTGAACAGGGTATATTAAGTTTGTCACGAAGTCCCAGAAGGAATCTCTCTCTCTTTCTCTCTCTCAGTATGTCGAGCTGAGTCGATTTAGTCATGTCCGTCTGTCTGTATATATACGAACTAGTCCCTCAGTTTTTAAGATATCTTTTTGAAATTTTGCAAAAGTCATTTTCTCTTCAAAAAGCTGCTCATTTGTCGGAACGGCGGACCACTATAACATATAGCTGCCATACAAACTGAACGATCGGAATCAAATGCTTGTATGGAAAACTTTCACATTTGACAAGATATATTCACGAAACTTGATATATGTTATTTTCTAAGGCAACAATGTAATCTCTAAAAAACTTGTTTAGAACGGATTACTATAGCATATAGCTTCCATACAAACTGAACACATAGTTACTAACAGAAATGCACCTGTGAAGGGTATTTAGCTTCGGTGCAACCGAAGTTAACGTTTTTTCTTGTTTTTTTATATATATTGAGAGGTTGAATAAAAAAAAATGTCTAAAAAATTACTGGTTTATTTGGCAGCTAAATCAAGAAAATTCGCGATAATCATATGAATACAGGGTGTTTCATAAAGTGATTTTTATTTAAAAATTACAATCTTTATTAAAAATTACATATATAAAAAAAACTATTAAAAAATAACCAAAAATATTTAATTTTTAGCACTGAGCTGCTTTATAATAAATTCGACTCACCACGCTCACCCAAAACATTTCTGAACAAACAAATTTATACAAAAATAAAATGCAAATTTGATATCACATGTATTAAAAATTTGTTGAAATCGTACACTTTATAATAAAAAACTAACAAAAAACTGTAACCTAACCACTTAATCAAATTTACAAAGTAATTTTCTTTCACACAAATAAAAATTCTACATAATTTCATTGATCATTTTGAAGTGCAAATATTATATTTGTATTGTAAATTCCATAGATTAATGTCAAAATCAAATATTTAAATAAAAATCAAATATTTACTAAAACCAATATTGTAAAATACTGCACTGACATATTGCACTTATTACGAATTTCGCGTTAACCCGACAAATTTTACGGTTAATAAACCAAATATGCCAAATAAATTGACGCGACAAAATTCCAATTATTGCAAGCGATAAACTGAATCAAAGTGAAGTGTAAAAAAAAATTTCAATTTCATATGCAAATGCAAACAAGGAATACAATTTATTACAAAAACAACAATAAAGCTTGGGAATAGAATATGTGAAACGGGGCAAAAACAGAAATGAAGTTAGGGTGAAGGAAAGGATCATAAAAAGGAAGGGCGTTGAAATAAACGGCAGAATTATGAGAGCAAAGAACTTGTAAATACATAATCATAAATAAAATACCGTTACATTGTATTGTTATGCTGCAAATAGGTAAAATAGCTTATGTATGTGAGTTAAAGAATTTAACAATGACTTTGAGTAAGTTTAAATATATAAGGCTCAAGCACTGT
Source organism: Bactrocera neohumeralis (assembly GCF_024586455.1). NCBI lineage: Eukaryota > Metazoa > Arthropoda > Insecta > Diptera > Tephritidae > Bactrocera > Bactrocera neohumeralis. The sequence continues at coordinate 76,927,397 of NC_065923.1, read as the reverse complement.
TTTACTCTAAAACAGATTAAGATACTCAACTAGCAGGTGAAGAAAACCAGATAAAATGTCATATCTGGGACCCTATGATTAAAAAAACATTCCGCAGAAAACCGTAGAATCATACTAAAAAGGTTACTTTATAAAAGCTATTGACTCAAGTGGCAATTTCAAGCCACCAAGTATATTTACAATGCAAAAACTATTTTCAAAAAAAGCTGCGAGTATATGTTTGATTGAAAAAAGCTTCGCCTAAAAGCTCTGATTGTCTTTCCAACACGATAAATATTATCCAAACATTGTGATTATATGTTTGATATAAAAAGCTTCGAGTTTACTTGTACATTAAAACAAAACTTTTAATAAAAGCACCGAATATCAAATACACGTCTCGTAAAAGCCAAAACTACTTATATTAAGTATATTTTCAATATAAAAAGCTTTCTGAAGGCTTCAAATATATGTTTCCTACTATTTTCTAAAAGCTTCGAGAACATGTTGGATATTAAAGAGTTTTGGCTAAAACTATTTTCAATACGAACAACTTTAGAACAACTGACAAATATCAAACTATATTAATTATTAACTATTTTCAATACCAAAATGACTTTCCTAAAAGCTCCGAGTATATTTTCAATGCGAAAAAGTTTACCCTTAAAGCATCGAGTATATGGTTAATACAAGAAGGCTTCACCTAAATGCTCCAAGCATACCTTCAACACGAAAAAATTGTTATCCTAAAAGCTTTTAAAAACTCTATAATCTCTTACTTCATAGAACAACTGACAATGGACTATCATTATAATTAGTATCTAAATTCAATTAGAATTTGCTTCTCCTAAAAGTTCCAAGTATATTCAACATCAGGTATATGTTTCCTACTATCTTCTAAAAGCTTTGAATATGTTTAATACAAAAAACGTTCGCCTAAAAGCTTTGAAAAAGCTTACCCTTACAGCTTTGAGTATATGGTTGATGTAAGAAGGCTTCGTCTAAAAGCTTTTCTCTATAATCTCTTATTTCATAAAACTACAGACAATAGTCAATTATAACAATTATATATATTTACATAACAAAATGCTTTTTCTAAAAGCTTCGGGTATATTTTCAACGTAAAAAGCTTACCCTTAAAGCTTCGCGTATAAGTTTCCTTCACTTCTCCTAAAAACTCGGGTACATCCTTTATACAAAACAGAGTCCCCTAAAAGCTCTGAGCTTATTTTCAATACGAAAATGTTCTTAACCTAAAAGCGTCATTTATAACACCTTAAGCTTCAACAAAATGTTCGACAAATCTATATTACGAAGGTAATAAGAGAAGAGAAAGACAAAGAGAAAATGAGAAATAGTAGGAGAAAGTGAAAGACAAAGACAAAGAGGAATATAAATAGAAGAAGAAAGAAAAAGTGAAAAACAGATTTAATAAAATGAACTGAAAGAAATTATTTTCCTCGAAAAGCTCGTTCGACTTTCCGAACTGCTCACCTCAATATGCCAATAAAGCCTGCCTGCCGCAGTATGTATGTTTAATTTCAACACATTTGCTAAGGCCGTTATTTAACTTGCCTTGGTAGCGTTGAGGAATTCGATAAATAGTACAAATTTCGGTGAAAAGTTTAGTGCACGTAACACACAAATTAGCATTTGCCAAAAAATACCAAGCAATCACCGAAAATAACGAAAGTTTAGCAGATATTAACAGCAATTGCCGCAGAGAAGTGTTATTCAACAACACTAACAACCAAAGTCAGCTAATGGAGCATGGAAATGCCGAAAGTTTAAATTATGCCACAAACACTAAGGCAAGCGAACTGATAAAAAGCACACGAGAACACACAAGGAAACCCAAAAAACGGTGAATCGAACTGATACCCAACCATTAAAGCCAACGAAGTCCAAACACGCACGCATGCCAAAGGATAATTATGAATGTGAGAGCTGTTGAGGGTGAGGAGCCGATGTTAAGGACGAAGAAGCACAAAGTGAAAGCGGGTTCCAAATTTATTGCCGCAAAGTAATTGCTAACGAAGAGTACATACATATATACACACACATTATGTGTGAAGGCCACAAACCGATACCGAGTTGTGCCACCCAAACGAGATGGAGATAAGGACGAGCTGCGTAGCCTGATGACGGCAGCAGAAAATTGGAAGTCTGATTACCGGTTGTAACACAGTGTGTGCACAAAGTGCGAACCACATATGTGGCTACGTATATTGATATAGTAAGAGTATCTGCAGTTCATATGTATGTATGCATTTGTGAGAAACGCTTTCCGATTTACTCGCAGTGCCGGTTTGGCAATTAACTGCGCGCCCATTAGTGATTTCTGTGGCAAGTGAAAGTACTCACTTGAGTGCCAAGCGGTAATTGAGGTACAACATGCCCAATAAAAGTGGAAATTGAAAATATATACTTTATTGTTGTTGCCTTTCGAAACTCTGGAAAGAAGGTATTTTAATATTTTTTTTGTTAAAAAAAAACATCAGGCTTATTATGATAAGTGAGCTGCAAAATTTTCGACTTTAGTACCAACTTCCGAGAGGGCTGGCTATAGAGCGGGTTCACGAAAAGTTGTTCGTTAGAGAGAATACTAGGTCAGGAGTTGATAAGGCCGAGCTAGCTGAATAGTTTGTTTTACATATATGAATACATATAAAAGCTCTGAGGATCTTTTCAAGATGAAAAATGTCCTCCCAAAAAGCTGCGACTTTATGTTTGATATAATATAGCTTCTCCTAAAAGCTTTTAGTATACATTAAAAAAGTTTCGTCTAAAAGCTTTGAGTATCTAATATGTTTCTTGTAGTGTTTGAGTATCTTTTCAAAATGAAAAAGTTTTTCCAAAAAGCTCTGAAGATATTTTCAATACAAAAATGTTATCCAATTGCTTTATGGGATAATAATACGAGTACGTAACCTGAAAGCCCTGAAGATATTTTTAAAAAGCTGCGACTATATGTTTGATATAAAAAAAGCTTCTTCTTAAAGATTTTAGTACACATTTAAAAAAATGCAGCCTAAAGTCTCTAAGTATCTTTTCAACACGAATACACTTTTCGCAAAAGCTCCGAGCATCTTTTCAAAACGAAAAAGTTTCTCCTAAAAGCTCTGAGAAAACTTTCAATACAAAAATGTTATCCAATTGCTTCATAAGATAATAATATCTAACGTAAAAGCTATGAGGATTTTTTCAAGACGAAAAATATCCTCCCAAAAAGCTGAGACTATATGTTTGATATAAAAAAGGTTCCTCTTAAAGCTTTTAGTATAGTATAGAGCATCTTATCAAAACGAAGAATCTTCACCTTAAAGCTCTGAGGATATTTTTAACACGAAAAATATCTACTACTGCCAGTTCATGCACTCTATGAGTTACTTGAGCTCACGGTCAGTGAAAAGCAATATGTTATTGCGTGAAGAGTAGATCAAGGTAGTTCAAACACTTAGGTTAGGTTCGATAAATAAGCTGACAATCGCAGTGAGAAACAATAGATGACTGAGAGCTGCCGACAGAAGACTCTCTCTCTGCAACTATGTACGTTATAGCGTTCTAGCTGTTTAGCGAGTGTGACTCAATCCTTAATCGATCAAATACTTAAACGATAATGATATATTAGCTTTTGGAAGAAACATCTGAGCGCTTTTAAGCGAATTTTTTTCCTTGTTTCTGTAATCCTTAAAGATTCCTTAATTTTATTATAAACCAAGTAACTCAGCTCTCCCTTAAGGCTTTCTTTCGTATAACGCATATATTGGATTTTAACTGCCAGCACAAACAACACGAACTGCATTAACTGCTTGAATATTCCACCTACTTTTGCCATCATCAATAATATCGTTAACTTCAAGGACTATACGCCGCAGAAGCGGCCCCTCTCTGCTATGCCAACCACTAGTCACGTGGGGCATTCCACAAAACTATTACCACAATAAATGGCACTTAAAGGCCCACTTAAATCCATACACAACTACAACAACAACAACAATTATATATTTTCGTATTTGTGTGTGCGAGCAGATGTGCGAGTAGGGCAGGAAAAAGGTCCTTAACACCTTCGCTATTAGAGCGGCAGTAGGCCAGTAGCTGAGTGTGCCACTTTCGGTTTTGTTGGTTTGGTCAACGGACGTGGCAACAATGATTTGCCGCAACTGCAACGGCACTTAATGCAACTTTCAATTGCCGAACAAACAAGCGAACAAACGCACAGACGCACACACACATGAGCGCGTAATGAGCCTGCTGGCACGCATATGTAAGCCTAACTGTATGTGTATGTAAGCATGTAAATGAATTTGTAAGTATGTTTATTTGTATATATGTATGTATGTATATATATCCACCCAGCTTGCGGTTATTTGGTGGCAAATGCAAAATTTTCGCAACGAATGACTTGCAACGAAGTTAAGTTTTTCGAGTGCCACACGCACACACACACACACATAAACAACAACTTGCAACGTTATATGTATGCGGCTGCGTATTAGCCAGCGCACACAAAATTGTGCTGATATTGCTAAACGAGTTGGAAATTTTGGTTCGCAAAATTTTGAGTAGCGGAAAAACGCCTCGACCCGTCGGCTGCAACTGCAGCGCTGCATTGCTGCAATGGCCCAGACAAACATGCAAACACAAATATGCCTAAAAGGCCAAGCGCTCACCTGTGATAGGCATTTTCAGTTGGCTAATATAGCGGCAAACAGCAACAACAACCATAACGGTAAACTAACAAACGTAAGTGAGGTTAAGGTGAACGCTTATGCAAATAAGCGGCGAGTTTTACGGCTTGCAATGCCGAAATGCGGCGCTTAGGTGAAATGGAAAATATGCAAATTTCACGCCCAGTTTAGGTTGGTAAAAACAAAAGTGTGTATGGCTCGGTATAATAGCGGTCATATGAAAGTTACCACCATAGTTTTTAAATCGATATTTTTCTACAGATTTTTTTTTGTATTTTTGCGTTATACGTCCGTAAATAAATCATAGCATATGTATATACGTAGAGTGCTGAATGTACTTACTTGTATATAAAAATTTGATAAAGTTGCCACAATTGCTTCGCTTTCGGCCATTGCTTCCTAATACTGCCACTCTTCATTGAAGTTTTGAAAAATATGAAGTGTAGAAAATTCAGTTGAAAGAAGATCCTAGGAAGAGTAAAAGAATAATGAGACTAAAAACATGTTCGTATAATTTTGCCATTTTAATCAAAAGTTTTATGAAGGCTAAATAAATTTACTACCAGATAATAAAAGTTTAACCTTTAAGGGGTAACATGGATTTTCGCGTGAAAAAACAGACTTTTTTCAACATTTTTTTTTCTCATAGAAAAATTAAATATTTTATTAGAATTTTTATTGTTACAAACATACACTATTAATAAAGCAATTCTAAAACCTTTGGAAAGTAATATTTTAACCTCGGCCATTGCAACGCAACATCCGGTGACCCCTCAGAAAAAAGATGCGCAGGGTTGGCAAGGAGGTTGGTTGATCCTCCTTAGAGGATCATCTAAAGTGCAACTTTATTGGTTTAGACACCGCTTACGCGATTATAGCCGAGCTTACAACAGTGTGCTAGTCATTGTTCCTTTTCGCCGTTTAGCGCCAATTACAGATTTCAAGTGTAGCCAGGTCCTTCTCCACCTGGTCTTTCCAACGGAGTGGAGGTCTTCCTCTTCAACTACTACCACTGGCGTGGGCTGTGTCGAATACTCACAGAGAGTCTGATCTAGGATGTTTTCATCCAATCGGACAACATGACCTGACCAGCGCAGCCGCTGTCTCTTAATTCGCTGAACTATGTCTATGTATCGTTCCATCGACTGCGGTATTCACCGTTGCCAATGCCAAAGGACCATAAATCCTCCGCAGAAGTTTTCTTTTGAAAACTCATAACATTGACTCATTTGATTTTGCCATCGTTCATGTACCTTTTCTATTCAGCTCTGTAGCTCGAATTATTTTCTCAAGCAATAGATTGAAGAAGTCGCATAACAAGGAGTCGCCTTGTCTGAAACCTCGTCTTGTATCAAACGGTGAGGTCCTTCCCGATCCTGACCGAGCTTGTGGTATTGCTCAACGTCAGTTTACGTATTAATTTTGCGGGGATACCAAATTCAAACCAAACGACATAAAGCCAGCTCCTTTTCGTACTGCCAAAAAGCAGCTTTAAACTCGACGAAGAAATGGTGTGTATCGATGCTCCTTTCACGGGTCTTTCCCAAAATTTGGCGCATGGTAGATATCAGTTGTTGATTTTCCAGTCCTAAAGTGATAAGGTCCAATCAGTTTGTTAACGGTGGGCTTTAATCTTTCATACAATACGCTCGATAGAAACTAATACGTTGGCGCAGATTGTGGAATCTCCCTTTTTGTGGATTGGGCAGAGCACACTTAAATACTATCGTCACACCATATTCCACAAAGAAGCTGATGCATGTTTCTTATCAGTTCTTCGCCGCCGTATTTGAATAGCTCGGCCGGCAAACCATGGATGAAGGACTTAAGATTGATTGGTCAGTATGTATGGTAGCTCTACCGTAATTTGTTTTGGACACCGGCGGTTTGGCACTTGTGTGCAAAATTTCAGAACGATATCTCAGCTGCGGGACAAGTCATGCTGTTCGTTTGTAGAACATATACTTTATATGTAGGTTTCCCAACGTTTCCTTCTAGGTGTTATAAACTTCGTGGCAAGCTCAATATACCCTCTTCAGGGTATAAAATAATTATAATTTTTTTTCAAGTGTTGAGACAAGGGCTCAGATTTATTCATGTGCGGTTATTTTTCTTTCACATATTACACCAGCTTTCTTATTTAAGCTGCAAATTAATTGGCCAAACAAAATGTACTAACAAAATTTTAAGCAAAAAGAAATATTCAGTGCTCTGTACAAAATTTATGAGCCCTTTCAAAATTTTAAGCAAGAGCCGAAAGTTAGAAATATGCGGCTCAATTAATTCTCGTGTGCACACATGGCGACGCCAATTGCTAAACACCACCCGTAAGCACCCCTTTTAATTGACCGAGTTCGTAAGTATGCGAAAGCAAGATTGGTAGAAAGGCCAGTATTACAATCCTAAAGGGATTCGCAGAAACTTTTCGTACTGAGTCGAGACCTTCAATGTCGATTTAGAGTCCATAAATCTGGTGTTGATTATCTTTATCTCAATTAAAGCTTTGATTTAGTGAAAATCGCTTTACAGAAGACTGATCACAGCAATCAATTAAAAAACGCTAAAGCAAACTACAATAATTATCGCTGAAGTTTCCTTATCAACACGGTAAACAAAATATATGATAAGATTGTGAACAGACGACTCAATCGCTGACAGAAGACTGGTACACAGCAATAACAAACGCCATTCTCAAAAAACGCGATAAAGCAAACTACAATAATTATCGCTGAATTTTCCTTATCAACACGGTAAACAAAATATTTGATAAGATTGTGAACAGACGACTCAATAGACCAATCAATAAAAGCCCTCCCAGCATATCAATGCGATTTAGAACCGCAATAACGGTGGAGAGGGAAAACGATGTCCAATCGTATATGTGAATGGACCCCGGTCCTTCGCATGTGGTGAGTGAGTTTTTTAGGAATTTCAAGTGCAAGAAGCTTCGATCAGCTTCTCCGATCGCGCCAGATTGCGACTCAGGCCTCCCAGTTACCACGATAGCTGAGTACGTTTAGGTCTTTAAGGCTGCGTGCAGAACCTTTCTTGAAAGCTCACGTCCTCTGATAGTTCAAAAAGGCAAAGGGATGGCCGTTTGATGGACATCCGAGATCAGATCTTCAAGCCGAAAACTGTTCAACAAAACCCGCCAAAACAGCTCTAGCAGCGACAGGGCGCTGTATAAGGCAGCACTTGCTATATAGTAGGAAATAAAGAAGGACAAGAGATTTTCATGTAGATCCTTCGGCGAAAACGTTGAGGGGCATCACGAGTCCTCAAGATTTAGACACATTCTTAAAAAACACATTATTTCTTTGGATTACCTTACAAATGAAGATGGTGCTTGGACTTTGAGCAACGAGAAGTCGTTAAAACTAAGTCCAGGACGCTAAATTTCTAAGGACCAACCCACTGAAGAAGTGCCCCTCGGAAGGTTTCAGACAACTTAGATCTTCTGCACCAGTGCCACATTACATGGGTGTTCAAGCCATACGTTCAAGCCATTCTAGACCTCAGGACCTAATGGCATTATACCTGTGCATCTTCAGCGGACGCCAGATGAGGGTCATTCCAAAGACCAAAAAGCGCTCTCATGTTAATTTCAAGCAGTTCAGCCGCTCGCCTCAGCCTCGATGTTATTGAAGACGCTGGAGCGGCTTATCGATCTGCATATCAAGGGAAGTATGCCGGGAGACATGATACTTAGGGGCGAATGGAGCTTCAAGCTGCTCATATATTGTCTTCTCTACGACAGATCTGTCGTGGCGGAGAAGGGCAGTACTTGTGTACTACGAAAGATTAATGGAGGCAGCCCGCAAGCGGCTCATGTACTACAGAATGGGACTTTGACTTGGATTCACTTCAGACTAGTTTGGAATGTACTCTCCCAAAATTCAATGAATTAGGTAGCAATATAGGACCGATATGTAGAAGAAACTGGGTCAGATCACACAGTCCGACTAAAATTAAGTATCTACTCTAGCCAAAATACGCATTCAAAATATTATCCGTGCATGGTATATAATTTTCCAAAGAAAACTTTTTCCTCAAATTGAATATGCATTCAATGGCAGTGTCATTTATCCGACCCACGAAGCGCCGATAATGAGTTGCACATGGTTGCGCTTTGCACGCTTGCAACTTTATGACCTGTTTAAAATATGGCATACAATTTTGTTGTTATTGTAGCACAAAATATCCTTTTAATACTGTTGCAAACATTTTCCCAACAACTCATTACATTTCCGCGAAATATTCAATTTTCTTTTTACAGCCTTTGCTCACACACACACGCACACAGAAGCATACATATACATCTAAAGATACACGAGTAATTGGCGTGATTTGCTTGAGTCAACGTTGTTGATAATCCTGCTAACGACATCATTTATAGAAGCCCAAAGGCCATACAAGCATGCTGTGTTAACAACACTCAAAGGACTACGAACGAGCGCTTAACTGGAAATGGCACACAGCTGAGTCATTAGTGTTGGATTTTAAAGTAAAATGACATAAACAAGAATATACATATTATGTGAGTATATATGTGTGTGAGTGTGTATGTGTGTCTGCTGTGCGTTAATATAATCGAGCATGCATTATGTCGTTAATAACAGTCTGTCTGTAGTCGCCATGCCACAGTGAGTGAGTTAAACGCATTGCCAGTGGGTACTCACAAAATGTGGCTAGCGAGGTGAGGGTGTGCAAATTGCGAAAGGGTTGGATTTTCATTGCAATTTACTGAGAGTATCACGTCATGTTGCATAAGGTTGTGGAAATGAGGTTAAAGGGTTAACATGACTTAATATTTTTCGATATAAAAGACTTCTAATTAATTTGAAAATGAGGCAAAGGCTATATGAGATTGCTTATAGAAATATTCCCATAACAGCAGAGAGTGAACGGAATTTAGTTCTTCAAAAATTTTATACTAAGTGATAAAAAGTAAGCAGTAAAAATTAAAATATTCTATCAAAAGTAAAATGTGGAAAAATAATGATAAAGAAAAGGTCTAAATAATTACAAATAAATTGACTCAATTAAGAATAATTAACTACTTAGAGTACTCAAATGGCATAAACCACATTTAAATAAAATTAACTAAATTTTATTGAGTAAATTAATTATAATGAAAAAAAAATAAAATTCACGTACTAGAATTACATATGTACATCAAAAATTATATAAAATTAGCTAAAATTAATTGACTCAATTAAGAATAATTAACCAAAATTATGCTAAATTAACCGAAAGACATGAATCGAAATGAAGTGAAATTCGATCAAATTAATTAACTCAATTAGAAATAATTAACTAAAATTAAGTTAGAGTATTCAAATCACATGAATCGAAAATGAAATGAGCTAAAATTAATTGACTCAATTAAGAACAACTAATCAAAATTAATTAACTTCATTAAGAAAAATTAACTAAAATGAAATTAGAGTACGCGAAAATCAATAAAATGAAATGAAAGAAAATTGACTAAAAATAATTAATTTATGCTATTATTAAAATAAAGAAGATTTTGAAACATTAAATTTTCTGAAATGAGAAAGCACAACAATTTAAAGAAACGATTAAAATTTAAATATAATAAAAATTAAAAAAAAAGAAATGAATTGAAATGAAATGAGCAAATTGAAATACTTAGCAATGACAATACAATGCGTCACAAGAATTTGGAATGATTTAAGTAGAAAATTGAAATAAATTCTTCTTCTTCTTAATTGGCGTAGAAACCGCTTACGCGATTATAGCCGAGTTAACAACAGCGCGCCAGTCGTTTCTTCTTTTCGCTACGTGGCGCCAATTGGAATTGAAATAAATTAGCTATATAAAAAGCGCAACTAAATGATGAAATTAAATAGTTTAAATAATGATATTTTAAGTAAAGGAAAATATATAAAAAAATTATTTTATAATTTCAAAAAGTATGAAACAAAATGTATAACGAAAGTAAATATAATAAATTAGTATATTGGTTTCAGACAGGTCAAATTTAGTCAATTAACTGCCGATTGGTCTAGTCAATTAACAAATTGTATACAAAAACAATTCTGTCTGCAAATCTTATATAATGGAATGCTAACAATGGAATTCAATTTAAAAATTTCTTAATTTTGTTAATTAGCTAATTGTCTAAATCGAAACCGAAGCTTTTTTGTATAATTTTATATACATAATTAATATTTTAATTAATACCATATTAATATAAAAATTTTCTCAAGTCAATTTAATTTAAATTAATCAAGAAACTAAATTCCTTTTTGGTATAAGCAATTTACTATTTGACTAAATCAAGGATTCATCTAAAATATAAATTGTCTGAAAATAAAGCGACAGAAAATTAAACCAACATAAGTGGAGAGAAAGCGAAAGCAATTTAGTATACTCATGTGCAAAATAATTACACCAAAGTATGTATGTAAATATACAAATTATATCTCAAATTAGGAAATTTCCTACGAAATAACTATTCAAATAGTATCAGCGACTCTCAGAATACTCTTGTATGTCTCCTCATTTCAATAAAAAAGTATCGGAGGCTCTCAAATTACTCCTAAGTATTAACACAATTCATTTTGGTCAGTATTTTCGACACGGAGTACTGAAAAATGTTATATTTCGTAAAGAAAAAAATATTATATAAGTAAATGAAGTGAACTGTAACTACATAGCTTTGAGTAATAGTACATAAACAATATCGAAATAAAGTCAGCAGGTGCAATGTAATACACTGCATTGAATTAAACTCCATAACAAAAACGAACATCAAACGATTTCCAATGAAATTAAATAAGAGTTTCAGATTCGCCTCAATTAAGCCAATAATAAAATGGTTTATACTAGAGAAAGTTTTTTTCTTTTTTGCAATTGTTTTTACATTGAATCAAACAAAATCTAATCAAGCAAAATATATTTAATCCAAACATAGGAACTTTCCACAATAAATTTTAGTTGAACATATAATAAAAAGCATAAATTATTAAAGAAAATACGTAAAAACATATGCTATTGCTATGAAAAACTAAGCTAAACGAAATATTCTGTGTAAAAATACGAACTAAAATTCAACTGAATTAAACAACAAAAAAAAAATAACACTTTGTTTTATTTAACAATTCTATAAAATAATAAATTGATTTTATGTAATAATTATTTAATTTTTCAGTGAATAGCTTTAAATTATTTTCCAGAAATCATTTCGTAGGTGTACATTGCGCAAGCACAAGGCAATCATGACTACGCAGGAATTGCGCTTTCTTGGAATCTTCGTTCGTCCTACTTTACTCAATGGATTACTTTTACTCAGATCTTTTTATATACATATATTTATATGAGTTGCCATGGCGCATTTGATGAGATTTTTAACCAACAACAACGGAGGCGTGAAATCAGTGCAATAATATTATCCATAGAGAATGGAATTATGTGGAACAGAAGTGCAGTAATACGTAACTAGGAAAATAGTAAGAAGCTTGACACGTGACGCATTATTTTTTAATTGAAATAACAAAAACAATAAGCGAACTTAGATATTCCTTCATTTCATTCATTCATTTTTTAGCCAGAATTTTTTTAAAAGGTAAAATGTTTTTCACAGTTCTGTTGTTTGGTTTTTTATATTTCAGTTTTAATTTTATTTTATTTAACTTAATTTAATTTAATTTAATTTAGTTTAATTTAATTTAATTTTATTTTATTTAATTTAATTTAATTTAATTTAAATTTTATTTTATTTTATTTTATTTTATTTTTTATTTTATTTTTATTTAATTTAATTTAATTTAACTTAATTTAATTATTTAATTCAATTTAATTTATTTTATTTTATTTTATTGAATTTAATTCAATTTAATTTAGTTTAATGTAATTTAATTTAATTTTATCTAATTTTATTTAATTTAATTTAATTTAATTTAATTTAATTTAATTTAATTTAATTCAATTTAATTTAGTTTAATTTAATTTAATTTAGTTTTATTTTATTTAAATTTTAATTTATTTTATTTTCTTTATTTTCCTACACATACTTTATTGTCTTCCATTTTCACGTTGCTTCTCGGCCATGCTACCCAAACCAGTTAAGATTATTTTAATGAAAAAGAGCAACAATGATCATTACGTAAATTTATACGCTCGCAAATGAACACAGTTGATGGATGGCGAACAGATAAAGCCTCAAATAAAATTACACATCCACACACACACACATACGCACGCCCACGCATAAATATAACGAAATGCTATTAAGCGTGCGCTCACACTTTTATATTTATCAACGGTAAACACATATACACGCGCACACAATGGAATATTTTGTGTAATCCACGGCGTATACGTAATGTAATTTAAATGCATTTTTCCCACGTTCAACAAAATAAATTAACAACAGATTTAAGACATGCAGCATGTGCAGGCAGCACATTAACGGGTAATGCGTTATGCACGCGGTAGGTAGTTGCGTGTGTAAATATGTGCAAGGGAGATGAGAAAATTAATACGCCGATATGCGGGTGCGTTTGAGTGGCGACCAGCGTTGCTTTTTTGCTGTCCGCGGCCTTGCCAACGGTTTCGTATAGTTTCGTATATACTACAGTGTATAGTATAGAGCTGGCGTTGCTCATTTTTATTTAATTTTATGCATATCTTTGTCAGATAATGACCAAACGAATTTAAGCTGATTAAATTATGAAATTTCCAATGCGTTGGCCAAACAATTTTCTGCAATACAGATTTTTAAATTAATTTGAAATGGTTCTTAATGAGATTACGCCATTGCAGAAGAGGGATCAAAGTATGATTTTGCGAAATGCTGCTGTCTTGTCAACGCTTACGTTGGATTGAATTGTACAAATTTGACGTATTAAATTAAGAAAATAATTCAGAAAAATAATTAAATTAAATTGAGATTTATTAACGCAAACATATGTTGTTTTTATCCACATTGTGTAATATAAACAAGCTTATGGTCAAGTTAAGAATATTTAAAAAGGAAAAAAGAATTTTTGTAAATATTTTTATATCTAGTTTGATTGGTCAATTTTTATGACAGCTATATGCTATAGTAGTCCAATCTGCACAATTTCCACGGAGATTATACCGTTGCTTGGGACAATAATCCAAGCCGAATGTCGTGAAGATATCTTTTGAAATAAAAAAGTTTGCCATACAAGTACTTGATTCTGATTGATCAGTTTGATCTGAACATTTTCTACGGATATTATATTGTTGTTTTGTTCTGTGCTGACCTTCGTGAAGATATCTTTTGAAATAAAAAAGTTTTTCATACAAAAATTTAATTTTGACAAATCAGTTTGTATGGCAGCTCTAGTATATAATAGTCCGATCTTAGCGATTTCTACGCAGATTATACCATTGCTTCAGACAATAATCTGTGCTGACTTTCATGACAATATTTTTTTAAATAAAAAAGTTTTCCATACAAAAACTTTATTTTGACAAATCACTTTGTTAGGAATCAGCTTAGTGATAACCTCTCACCCATTTAAATGAAAGCATTTTGGATGAAAGCATCATTATAGTAACAGTAAGTGGAACGTTTTTTACTCCCAACAACATTACAACAACTTTTAACATTCTAATTTATCTGCAGGTATATGATTTCCTCCCCGGCTAGTACACCAATGCGTATACGTAACTCGCATTTGGACGCTCACTTTCAGCAAAAATACCGAAAATCTGGTATTTATTATAAAATTAACAGAGATAGTATTATTTTCATTGCTCTAACAACATTTCATTTCATCAACTCATTACATTTATTTTCACTGATTTCATTCATTTCCAGAATTACAAGCGAAGCAATATTAAGAAAGCTTCTTGCTCTCAACATTGCGATAACAACTCCAACGCAAGCAATACTTATCCCACATCTTTTATTTATTTTCAAAGCGTTATTTGGTTGCACAAACACACACACAGACAGCAGTAGCGGCAGCGAAGCTTATTTGCTCATAGAAATTTCAATGCTCGTTGTCAGTAACTAACCAATGTCAATTGCAATTCACTTGAGTGTGCTGCTTACAATATTTGTACTTTGTGTTTGTTGCTGTTGTTGTATTTGTACCATCCTTTAAGATGTTGGTTTTGCGCAGTCTAGTATTTGCTTCTGTTTTTGTTGTTGCCGCAGCTGTCTTATGTTGACATTTGATGTGTAATCTAAGACAGGTAACGGCAAGCAAGATAGAGAGAAGTAGAAAAACCGAGGAAAACCGTTAATTTTTCCTGCAATGCTGCTATAATACCATTCACAGGTGCATTTCTTATAACAAAAACAGCATTTTTTTAACAAAAATAGTATAAAAAGATCTTTAACTTTATTTTGATCGTTCAGTTTGTATGGCAGCTATGTTATAGATGAGCGATCTGAACAATTTATACGAAGATTGTAGCGTTGCCTTCGAAAGAAATCTGTACCAAATTTGGAGCGGATATCTTGTAAAATGAAAAAGTTTCCCATACAAGGACTTGAGATGAATCGGTCAGTTTGCATGACTGTTATATGCTATAGAAGTACGATCTTAACTAGTTCTGCGGAAATTGTAGCGTTGCCTTCGAAAGAAATCTGTACCAAATTTGGAGCGGATATCTTGTAAAATGAAAAATTTTCCCATACTAGGACTTGAGATGAATCGGTCAGTTTGCATGGCAGCTATATGCTATAGATATGCGATCTGAACATTTTATTCGGAGATTGTAGTAATCTTTTGGATTATAATTTGTGCCAAATTTCGTAAAGTTTCCTCGTCAAATAAAAAAGTTTTCCATACAAGGATTTGAGATGAATCGGTCAGTTTATATGGCAACTATATGCTATAGTGGTCCGATGTCGATAGTTTCGACTACTGAGCAACTTTCTGCGGAAAAAAGTGCCCTTGCAAAATTTAATATCGATATCTCAAAAACTGCAGTTTCACAGACAGATATATATACAAACAAACAGACGGACCGAGTTAAATCGACTCAGCTCGCCAGTCTGATCTATCTGGGGCCTCAGAAGTTTCTTTTGAGGGTTCAACATTTCTCGGGAAAAGTCCAAAACACGCTGTTCAGGGTATAATGAAGCAAAAGAGAGAGAGAGAGAGAGAGAGGAAAAAGGACGAAAGAGACAGAATTAAATGAGAAAACTGAAAGGCTGTGATATATTTTCACAACCGGCATGATTGAAGTGCCCGAGCAGTGGGTGAATGAGGAATTTTTTTTTATAACTGTATGTATGTATATGTATGTATGTAACCACTCATAATGTGAAGAAAAAGATTGCGAACGCTGTGAGCGCTAACGAAAAGGTAGCAATAACATTAAAGCGCAAAGATAAACAAAAAACTCATCAAATAAGGAAAACATTGCGTACATGAGAATTACAAACAGCAACTAGTAAGCGTACGTACAAATGATAAGCTGGCAAATAATAATAAGCGAGTGAAAGAAATTGAAATGGTTACATGAAAATTGTGTACATCTTATATAAAATGGAGCGGAGAAAGGGAGAGTAAGGGTAGTGAAATATTCAATTACATTATGTAAGCGCTTGTGGTAGGGGAAAAAGTAGTTTTATGCTAACAACAATATCTTTTAGATATAACTATGTTTGTGCGCTCAGAGAGAAAACCTAATCAAACGCGTGGCGGCCATATTGGACGAGCTGTGCAGGCAATAGTGTTAAGACGCTAATAAGTTTTGACAATCAGTTGTTGAGGAGACGAGTTTGCTGGCTGAAAAGAAAGCGCTCATTCTCCGGGTAATATGTATATTAAACATGGTTATTTTACTTTACTTTGTTTCTGTTGTTGTTGTTGTAAAAGCATAAAACTTTCTAGCCGAATTATTTTAAAATAATCAATAATCACTTAACTAAATAACCGCAAAAAATAGTACAAATTAAGTCACAATAAAACCAATACTATTGAGCTTTAAGCTTCCCAAAGCTACAAATGACGAAACACCAAATTGTTGAGAATAAACTAAATATAATACAACTGACTTTATCCGTTGGTATTAATATTTTCATCAAGAAAGATCCTTTAAAACCCATATTACTGAGCTTTAAGTTTCGAAAGCTTCCCATATCGAAATACCAAGCCGATGAGTAAAAGGTCGGACATATAACTGAACTTAGATGTCGAAAACAAATTTACGATTAAAAGAGTACGTCCTCTAAAAACTGCATTATTGAGCTTTGAGCTTTCAAAAATTTTCAAAGATGGAATACCAATTTTTGAAGCCGAGAAAGCAAAAGGTCGGTTGTATTACCGCCTTTAACCATCAAAATTAAATTTTTCATCAAGCAGAAACATCTACTAAAACCCATTTTATTGAGCTCTAAGCTTTCAAAAGCTTCTCATGAAGAAATACCAAACCGATGAGCAAAATGTAGAACATATTACTGAACTGAACTAGTTGTCAAAAATAAGTCTTCCATTAAAAGAGTACATCATCTAAAAAAGCACATTATTGAGCTTTCCGCTTTTGAAAGCTTTTAGTGACAAAATAAACAATAGGTCACAATTAAATTTTTCATCTGCAAAGAAGCTCAGGTATAAGCATAATACAAATGATTGAGTTTTGTGCTTTCGAAAGCTTAATGATGAAATTCCAAATCGGCGAAGCGAAGAAAACAAAAGGTCGGACACGTTGCAAACATCAAAATGAAGTTTTCCCTAACAAAGAAGCTCAAACCTAAAGAAAAGCTGAGTTACTGAGCTTTAAGCTTTCGAAAGCTTTCATTGATTAAATAGCAGAACGATAAAGCTGAGAGAGCAAAAGATCGGATGTATTACTGACTTTAACCATAATTAAAACCTAATTATTGAGCTTTGCGCTTTCGAAAGTTCAATGATGAATGAGGAAACCCATATATTTTTCTGACAAGAAAGCTCAAATTGATCCAACTTAAAGTCTGATTACTGAGGTTTAAGCTTTCGAAAGCTTTCAATGATGAAGCTCAGAGAGCAAAGATCGAATATGTTGCTAACTTTAGTCGTTCGAACCAAAGTGTTTACCAAAGAGGAAGCTCAGCTAGAGCTGCAATTAAAACTAATTCAAACTATAGAGCTTTAAGCTTTGGCAAGAGAGAAAATATTAATAATAAATCTGTTAAACTGGGGCAGCAAAAGGTCGAACATAGTGCTGACTTTGTTGACCGAAACCAAAATTTCTTAGAGTCTAGTTGTATGTATAGATAAGTTTAGGATGGCAGCGAAATCGCGATAAAATCATGAAGTGCATAAAAATAATTCTTTTGGGAGTTTATAAAAATAAAACCATCATAAACTCGAGTTTACAGTCGTTTTAGGCTTTAGCAACCAACTCAAGCAAAAAATTTAGGCGCCTATGGCGATACAACCGTCATAAACTCGAGGTTACTGTGTTCTTACAGTCTAAGTTGTAAGTATAGATAAGTTTAGAATGAAAGCAAAATCGCGATAAAATCACGAAGTCTCATAAACTCGAGTTCATTGTCATCTTAGGGTTTAACAAACAGAGAGTTCGAATTTTTCCTTTAGCAAAACTAAAACAATACTTTTGGGAATTTATGGAGATACAACCAACATAAACTCGAGTTTATAGTAATTTTAGGGTTTATAGAACACCAAATTTAATTAACCAACCAGCTTCCCAGTCTTAACACTTGATAGCTTATCGTTAACACAAACCCGTAAGCACGAGTTTATGGACTAACGTAGACATAATATTCTCTTACTGTATCTTTTTTTTTTTGTTTGGCAAGGAGCGCTTTATTCAAGAACCTTGAAATCTGATCCTAAACATACTAAAAATAGTTCTATAATAAGCCCTTTCTTCAGTTTTCGTTGTTAATAAGAAATCTAACAACCCAAGTAATAATTATGACTTTATTTTACAATGTAAACCAATCACAAAAAATAAGAAAATACCACAGAGAAAAAATCGCAATCTCAGCGCGATTTCGCCGTAACTCACCCACATGTGGATATTTAATCGAACACTTACAAGGATGAACCACAGCTTAAGCCATACAGTACACGAATTGGGTCACTCAAGCCACACGCAGCGCTCATGCGATTCATGTAAACTGCAATCTTTTTAATTAAAATCACAGTAAATTGTGCGACCAACAAGCGAGTGCAAAAGTATTATGTATGCGAAGGAAAATAAAGGTCAGCTGATGGACCAGTGGGAGACTGAGCTGTACGAATGAAGTGCGCACAATGGGACGGACAATAAAGAATAAATTACACGCGCGGGTGACAGTGAATTGCAGCAACGTGTTGGTCAGCGAGAACACTAAAAGAAGAAAGGGAAAACAAGCTCAAGAAGTAGCCATAAAGCACACAGGTAGTTAAACAGATAGACAAAAGCAAAAAACAGTTGATGTTTGATGGATAATAATGACAAACTGGCAAGTTTTTAATGAATTTATTCTACACTTACAGACAGAGTTTTCCACTATGCGTTGGCAATAAGACAAATGCAGGCGTGTAGCACAAAACATGCGAGTGCGGAAACATTAAAACTTCTTTTGATGTATGTCTGGTATGTTTATTCAGCCGGCGCATCGCGTCGCCGCTATTTGTCTGCGCTTTTTCAGCTCTTTTTTGCAAACTCCGAATGTGAAATGTTACACGAAACGTTGTCATGATGATGATTTTCCATAGCGGTTTGCTCAAAATGACATACCGACGGTAAGGACTACAAGCTTTCGACATTTTAAAGCGACAATAAGGAAAGAGATATATGTATATCTCAGAAACCGAGGTCTTTCACTAACTTTACGAAACCGAAATTCTATGGTGTATTTGTCTCGTGAAGGGCGTTCGATAAAGCAACACTCGCTAAACAGCTGGAACATGTTCCACAAACGGCTCTCATTGCCTTCAACGGACCACATCATCCAGGCACTCAATACTATTTTACTTATAGCATCCATGGACGTAGCCGGCATTGCTGCTAAGGTTACTATCAGACTACGGAAAACTGAACAACATAATGGAGAGGGCCATTCCGAAAACCCCTCTCATTTCGACTGCATCCTTGATAACTTGGATCACTGCACAGCGGAGCTTGCTCCTAGCGACATCTTCTCCGCGGGAACTCCACGAGCGACATTCGAGTGGGACGGAGTCACTGGTGAAGAGACGCAGCGAGCTTTTTCACGAATGGAGCGAAGCTCAAGTGGAAAGTTAGAGGCAAAGTCTCCTGTCGTGAGCTCTCAATCAACTCTTTTTTGAGACTTCCAAACTACTGTTGTATCTTTGAAGCAGAAGTGGCATCCATCAAGGTAGCAATAGATGTTCTTCTCCGGAGTGCGACTTCTTTTTGGGAGGCATGAATTCACTTTAATAGCGGAGCTGCTACACAGACTTTGAGTTTGCTGACAGTGACCCCAAAGCTAGTCAAGGAGTGCTTAATCTCACTAGTAGTAGCCTCAGTCTACTGCCGTATTAAACTTGTCTGGGTGCCTGGCTACAGCGGAATCGTCAAAAATTATAAAACCGAGGAGCATTCGAGCGCTAGGTCAATGGGACCCGCGTGCATTGGTCAGGAAGAAAGACTTCTGGCCCAGAGAGGAACGTAAAAATTGCAAGAAACTGCTAGCGCTTGGTAAGGCTCACATTACCGCAGTAATAGGTGTCCGAATTAAACACTGTCTCATTAACATTCTTGTAGTGAAGCTAAAGATTTTGTTGAACGCAAAGTTGCAAAAAGCAAGATCAGGTGGCAATATCTAGACCAAACTAAGGTTGAAGCATTTCGGTTGCCATACTTTCAGCGAACCTGGTGAATTGGCAAAAAGCAATATTTTTGAGCTTTAGCTTTCGGAAGCTTTCAATGATGAAATACCAAAAATACTACATGGGTGAAGCTGGAAGATCAAAAGAGCGAACATATTGGTGACTTTCTTGGTTGTAATCACATTTTTCGCTAATAATGAACTTTAATCTAACTTGACATAAATGAAAATATAAAAACTCAGAGATATTGGGAAAAGCTTTGCAAGTGTTTGAACGTAAAGCTTTTGAAAGCGCACTCAAGTTGATCAAAAATTTCAAAAATTTAGTGTACTTAAAAGTAATAAATGTTTACAAAATATCTTGAAGAAAGCAGAGCTTGTTCCAAATGTTTTAAGTCCATATTATTTGTTTTTATTTTTGGTGAAATGCAATCAATACAAGAGAAATGCACACAAATATAAACACATATACATATATGTAGCGTAACACAACACCACGTGATAATCTACAATTTACACTGAATTTAGGTCTGTAAGAAAAATACCTGACTTGGCACCTTAACGCACGCACGCATTTCACCAAACATTTACGATGTCGAGCACGTGACCGAGTAATATTTGTGGAATAGATGAAAAGCTGAAGCAAATACATGGATATACTTAAATATAAAGGGTGTATTTTTAGACAAGGGGTTTTCAATGTGCTAATACTTTCGGTGTCAGGATCGGGAAGCACCACTCCGAGCCGTTCAATACCAAACGAGGTTTCAGAGAAGGCGACTCCCTATCGCGCGACTTCGTCAATCTACTGCTGCAGAAAATAATTCGAGCTGCATGGCTGAATGGAGAAGGTACAATCTCCTTAAAGAGTGTACAACTGCTGGCGTACGCCGATGATGTCGATAACAACCGCCCATTTAGTTCTGTTTTCTCCAGGTTGGACACAGGAGCGAAGCAATTGAGTCTGGTAATGCAGGAGGGCAAGACAAAATATTTACTGTCATATTTACTTCGTAATCCAATGCAGACTTGAGAAGTAAAGCCCTCACTCGACGAACAAAGCCCAAACTCTACAAGTCAGTCATCAATCCCGTCCTGCTATATGGTGCAGAGGCATTGACAACGGCGAATACCGCATACGAGATATACGAGGACATTTACATATTTTAGCACATTAAGAGACACCAGCTAAGCTGGCTAGGTCATGTCGTCCAAATGGATGAAAAACTTTCCAGCTCTAAGAGAGCCTTCGACGCAGTACCCGCTGGCGAAAGCTGACGAACAGGAAGACCCCAACTTTATCCGAAAGACCAGGTGAAGAAGAGCCTGTCTATACTTGGAACCTCTAATTGCCGCCAAACAGCGAAATAATGACTGGCGCGCTGTTGAAAGCTCCGCTATAACCGCGTAAGCGGTGACTACACTAGTAAAAAAGAAGAATACTTTCGGAGTTGGTCTTTTTGACTTGATTTATACCCAGTTTGGTTTACCATTTCAATATGGACAGACTTCAGGAACAGGTGTAGAATAGCATAACAGACCCGAATGAATCCCTCCGACATCGGGAGCAATAATTGGAGCTGTGCACATTAACTTTATGGAAGATTTTACAGACGGATCTTGGTTTCCGGACTCACAAATTCCAACTCGTGCAATATTTGAAGCCGAACGTCCATCAAGCGTGTCGCACGTTCGGTGCATGATTCCAAACGAAATTGTTACCAAACCCGACTTTCATAAAAAATTTTGTTCAGCGATGAAGCTCACTTTTGAATGAACGACCTTTGGTTCCAACAAGACGCTTCGCTCAACTTATGGTCAGCATAATCGGCCTACTGAGCATACTATTCGCAACACTTTCACCCATCTCGAGACCCAGCATTCATTATGGGATAATATTCTATCGAATAGACTACGGCCTGCAAGCAGTGAAAAAAATATAACAGTCGTAGCTAAGATTGTACACGAAGACCGGATTGTCGCAGCAACTCGGACTGACGTATGAACGACCTCAAATTGAAAACATACAAAATACAGCTTGTGCAAGAACTGAAGCTGATCGACCTTCTCAAGCGATATCGCTTCGCTCTATCGGCTCTTGAAAAGTTCCAAGATGATCCGACGATTTCAAGCCAAATTTTTTTCAGAGATGAGGCACTTTCCTGGCTCAGTGAGTATGTAAAGAAGCAAAATTGCCGCATTTGAGACCCGAAGAGAACGTAATCGGCAATGGCGATCGTTACCGCGCCATGAAAACTAACTATGTATTTGACGCATGAAATTGAGTCTAGTGATCTCTTGGTTTCTACAAGACATCACCACTTCCCATATATCGCATCAATCAAAGGATTTATTGAGAGAACAGATGATCCCCGCTTCGATTAAGGCCTTGGACCAAAACATCATGCGTGTCATTCGCCAATTACCAGTCGAAATGCTGAAACGACTCCTCGAGAAGTGGACTACACGGATGGACCATCTGAGACGAAGCCGCGGCCAACATTTGAAAGAGATAAACTTCAAAAAATAAATGCCAAAGAATGTTCTTTCGAATGATGATAAATATCCCCCATCAAATTTTAAGTTTCTGTATTTTTTTTAAGTAGGGAACCTCGAATCGGATCACCCTTTACATGCTTTGCAGCACAAAATAAGATAGCACTTGTGCGCTCAAAGTCCTCCACACAAATCCACCAATGGCAAATCGACAAAAGCACGCACCAAAGTATTTAATGCCATTCATGACTTTTCACTAAACTTTTAAGTGGACTTATTAGTATGAATTTCAGCATAAAAACAAATCTATGAGCGCACATAAGTTCAACTGGCGTATGTGTGTATGTACGTGTGTGTGTCTGCCTGAGCGTTCGTGCTATGCTCGGCTAGATAGCGGTTGCTTGCTTGGCTGCTTGATTAAGCTAGTGCGCACACATAATACGTGCCCGCGAGTTCAATAATCCCAAACGGGCAGCCGAGAAGCTGGCAGCGGCACGGCGCCATAATCAACATTAACTTTGTGGCGAAAACGCCATTTTGAGCGCTTACAGCCGGCGACCATGACCAACAGCAGGCGGGAAAGCACAAATAAACTTAAAGTTGGCATAAATGTGTAATATTTATATATATATACATATACATACAACGGGTAGCATTTATATTTAATAGCTACTAATTCAAGCGCGCAAGGCCACACAAACACACATCTAATTCCAAGCACAACTCGCGGCGTCCATTGGCTACATTTTAAATTCCTTTGGCATAGTGCTAAGCATTCAAGAATTTGGAATTTTGCTAATGGCTTTACGTTTATGTTGCTCCCAATTGGGCAGCATGCTAGCTTGCAGCTAGCCACTTAACCCGTTAGACACGAAACTAGCACATTTGGAAGTGTTTATGTGATATATACATTGTAAAAATGCATACATATTTATATAGATATATTTACAAGTTTATATAAATATTCTTATTTTATACATGTGTTACTTTCGGCCAACAACACTTTTCAGCCGAAAGTCGCCACCTAACAATAGTAATCAGAGCTTTCCAGTATGGGAAAGCAGAATGTATTACATTGGCGCCGAAATGTATGCTACATTTTCGACAAAGACTCACCATAAGCTCTTTGATCGTATAATCTATGCATACGCTCTCCGCTGTCCTCACACAAAATCTTCATTCGCTAACTTTTACTTTATCAGTGGAGCTTTAGTGTGTAAATAACATTAGGGAATAAATCCGGAAAAAGAAAATTTAACAGCAGAACAATCGTTAACGTCGATTGCACCGAAGTAATACCCGTCACATATACAAAATATTACATACAAGAACTTGATTTTGATCGGTCAGTTTGTATGGCTATAGTGGTCGGATCTGAACAATTTCCCCGGAGATTGTTGCCTTGGACACTAATTCAAAAGTATCCGGCCTGACACATAGATGGCGCTACTAGAATTAAATATATATGATTTTTAATTAGTCCTAATCTACAGAAGGCGTGTACATAAATTTGACAGCTGTCAGATCATTTGTTTGTGAATTATATCATTTGGAGTGAAGCAACTTTTGTGACTGTGAAAAAATGGATAAAAGGGAATTGCGTGTTGAAAAAATATAGTTGAAGCTTGATGACGAGTTTCCGGACACTGCCCCAGGAAAATGTACTATTGAGCATTGGTATGCTAAATTTAGACGTGGTGCGGGAATATAATGTCCAGAGTTAGGCATTAGGCAATCTTTTAAATTGCCGGAGCATTGCAGCATGTTTTAAGCTGAGGTCTTTGCTATTGCGAATTGCCGCGGAATTGGCCTCTAATGCACCTGTAGGCAATTCCATAGTCAACATCTACGTAGGCAGCCAAACAGCAATGAAGGCAGTAACCTCGTATCGCATGTCGGCCAGAAGTGTCTTGGGAAGCAGGGCAGCAGTGGAAAGAGTTTCCAGAAGCAAGCAACTTCACTTCTACTGGGTGCCAGGTCACAAAGGCATCAAGGGCAATGAAGTAGTGGACTAGATTGCCAAGAACGAATTGGCACTCAATAGAAAAGACTGTAGGAATATGATGACTGGTCAATGGTATAAGCCCAAAACAGGTTGTTACTGACGAAAACATCAAAAAAGTCCACAAAATAATTTTGGATGACCGTAAAGTGAAGTTGTCCGACATAGCATGCACTCTTAAAGATATCAACTGAACTTGAAAAAGGTGGAACCATCAACAGCGACTATTATGTATTATTATTGGACCGTAGGAAGAACGAAATGGCATCGTGTCACAAGTCAGAGAAAACAATGGCAAAGGTTAATGAATTGAGCTTCGAATTACTTCTGGATACACAGTGTTCTCAAGATCTAGCCTCAGCGACTATTTCCTGTTCTGAGATCTCAAAATACTCGCAGAGAAGAAATTTTCGTCCTAAGTTGAGGTGATCGCCAAAACTTAGACATATTTTGAAGCAAAGGACAAATCGGATTACAAATATGGTATCAAAAAAACAAACGAATTTTGCAAAAAAAAATGTGGTTTACTATGCTAGGCCGGGGACTTTTCAATCAACCCGTTAAACTAATGAATATCACAGATAGGAGCACAATTTTGTCAAAGCATCGATGTAAATCTATATTTAAGCATCTAATCTGTTATATCACTGGATTCATGCCTCTCATGCGATTGGTAAAACTGTATTCCCGAAGCTTTCAAAACTAGCGAGAAGATATGAGAAAAAGAAAAATACTAATGACATTTATCAGAATACGAATTAATTGGTTCAAGATGATCTCTTACAGTTATATACCCAATCCAATCACGAAAAAAATCTTCAACTAAATATACCAAAGCAGACATATCCTTAACCAGTTCTCAAAAATTGTTCACCAGAAAGAAACTATTTTCATTTCTTTGTTCAATAAATGGGAGATATGAACTTGAACCCTATCTTTGAAGAGCGTAGTTTTCTCAAATACTGTTCTGGAGAATTACAATATAATTATGATGTTACAGAGAACTATTGCACTGTCTAACAATTTCTTAACGAAGGTCTTCTAAGTCCAACTGTGTTCTGTATATCTAAGAAGCTTCTATGATATATGAAACATATAATTTATGTGCTGGATAGTATATCCTAATGCCAATTTGATCCAAAAATTAGAATTTTCAACTGGGTAAGGTTAGGAAGTTGATCCTTATAGAGAGCCCACTTGGACCAGTTGTGGTACCTAAAAACCTTATACTACACAATGAATTCCTCACAAATTTATTAAGACAGTAGTTTCTCCAACTAGACCTTTTTTAACTACTTGCAACCAACTTGAGTTAAGCCATTTTATAAAAACTCCAAAGTGTTGCCTGTGTGTGCATGTAGAGCATAAGAATTGGCATTTAGCGGATGTCAGTGTTGTTAAAAGTGCCTCGAAACTTTTAATTAGCTGGTGCTCGTTTTCGAAAAACTACAAGCGCCCGGCAACAACAACAACAACAACAGCAATAACACGTGCAATTCGTGCAGTGTAAATACCGCAAAAAGAAG
The DNA here is from genome assembly GCF_024586455.1 of Bactrocera neohumeralis. Taxonomy (NCBI): domain Eukaryota; kingdom Metazoa; phylum Arthropoda; class Insecta; order Diptera; family Tephritidae; genus Bactrocera; species Bactrocera neohumeralis. The sequence continues at coordinate 76,900,961 of NC_065923.1, read as the reverse complement.
CTTCTACCAAAGTTATGAGCATCAAATGGTTAGTATGTACTGGTAATTGTGGCTTTTGTGAAACTTTCATAAGCGTGTATCTTGTAGACAAATAGCTGATACTTGAAAGCCGGTTGCATGTTGCAAACTTCGCCACTCGAGCTCTATACAGCTGAGCAAGCGGGCTTAATTGCAACTGGAGAGTGAGTTGAAGAATATATGGTATGTGTGGTGTGAAAAAAGTGGTAGACATAATTGTTGCTGACCTCAAATTAAATTGCCATAGGGTATGTCGGTGTATGTGGCAATACGCCTAACTAATTTGGATAGCATAGATAATGAAACTGGAGAGAATTTGTAGAGTATGCGGTAAATATCTACAATTTTCCATAAAAGCCCACACATTACATACATACATCCATACATACATATACATATAACAATATGTAAATCTCAAAAGTTTTTGAGAGTGGTGGGATATAAGAGCGGTAGAATATTGAATTGGGCGTGTGCGTTGATCTCGTTATAAACTATGAATCAACGAAAATAATGAAAATATTTGTCAAAAAGCTTCTCTTCTCCCATTCCCAACTTCCTCTGTTTCTTTCGTCTCCTAATTCGTTCTCCTTCTCTTTACCTCTCTATCGATCTCTCTCTTTCGTTAATTGATTTTTGCCTCTGCGTCTTCTTCCTTTTTTATTAATTATTTTTTCTATATTTTTCTTTATCAATCTCACAAAAAGTTAGCTGTAATCTACGAGGTTGTTTCTAGCACGAAAAGAACTCAGTCGTTGACCTCTTTCTCCATGTAAGTTTCTTGCATTCTCTCTATTTATCTTTTACATTTTTTTTCTATTTTTCTCTCACTACCTTTTTAACTCTTTCTCTTTTATCTCTCTGTTCCTCTCTCTGCCTTATCCCTGTCTCCTGTCTCTCTCTCTTATCTCTGTCCTCTCTCTCTCCTCTCTCTCTCCCTCTAAAACTGTGAAGCAAAGTATTTTTTTTTTAAATCGTCTCTTTATTTATTACAATCTCTCTCTTTCTTTCTCTCAACACCTTATTCATTCTCCTTCTGGTTTTCTCTTCATTGATATCTAACTATTTCTCCGTCGATGTTTTCAATCCTTCCTTATTTTGAAGTAATATTTTTTTCTATCTCCCTCTCTCTCTCGACCTGTAACTCACTGTCTTTCCTTCTCTATTGATCTATCTCTTTTCATCAAGGCCTTTCGTACTCAACTGATCCTTGTCTCTGCGTCTACTTCCTTTTTATTCTTTGTCGATTCCCATTTCTCTCTTCTTCGTTATCAATTTCTTAAAAGTAATGTGCAATATGCGGGAGTGTTTCTAGTACCAAAGGGACCCTCTCGATGATTTCTTCTTTTCTCTTCTTCTTACTCCATCACTATCTCTCAACAACTTTTTCCTTATGTTTCTATCTCCGTCTCTTTCACTCGATCGTTCCGCGTCATTCTTCATATTTCCCTCTTTCCCTTTATATCCCCAACTCTCTCTCTCTGTATATATGTATATAAAACTATGAATTAGTCTGTTTTACTCATTCGGTTCAAAGGAGTACTTGTTGGCTAAAGTGGCTCTACATACAAAATGGGTAATTTTGGAACGTTCCTTCCTCGCCATTCTCCACTCTAGAAGAACCACACATTTCCAAAGTTATCACTCAAAAAAACACAACAAATTCTTTATCACCAACAAATGAATGTCAAACTTAAGTTAAACTCAGTTCGCCTATCACAATGCAAACTTTACGAATTTCAAGAACTTTCAAGCCGCAAAAACAAAAAAAAATTACCTTGCGGTGAACACAACAAAGCAAAACTTCCATAGAGTAAAAAAAAAACAACAAATGAACTGCACATGACACACGAAGGCGAGCATATGCCTAGAAGGATAATGTCTGCCATATGCCGCATGGTGATACTCAGCCACACATATGTATTTTAAACATGCAGACACACACATGCATACACATATGGGTATATGGTAGATATATATTCGTATGTGTATAAATGCATTTAAGCACGGAAGTGCACTCAAAAGACTCCGGCGCGCCAGAGCGATGTGGTCAATTGCCCAGCCGATGTCACATCCGGCTTGAGAGCACATAGCTTACCAAGAGCCAGCAGAAGTAAAGAAAAAAATCGAAAATGCCAAAACACAAAAAAGAGAGAAAAAATGCGAGCAAAGTTTGTGCGGCCACGGATAGACTTGCAGGCGGACAAACAAATAGACAGTAGCAATAGATAAGGAAACAGACTTGAGTTTTTAGACAGTTGTAGGGTTTGACAATGCCTATGGCTACAAAAATATGCATTAATAGTGCATATGGACATTGAGGATGGCGACGGCTAACAGATAAGCAGCTCTACTGCATAGCTATGTGTGGAACTTCAGTCAGCTGTTGAGTCAAATAAAGGAAATCGAATGAGCTGTTGGAACATATTAGACACCCACTCGAATCAAATGCCCTTCAGTTTTTATGGAGCTTCTGTAAAATCACGTGTTTAGACATGCGAACAGAGATGCAGTGAATGTAGTTGGATGAAATTTTTTATGTAGGCGAATGAGTTTATATGGCAGCTAGATGCTATAGATGTCGAATGTCGACAAAAACTGAGAGACTAGTTTGTGTTTATACAGACGAAGAGACGGACGTGGCTAAAACGAGTCATGTCGACTCAAAATAGATATATTTATATATACTTTAAGTATCCTACATTTCTTTTAGGGTCTTACAAACATCGTGGCAAACTTAGTATGATCTGTTCAGGTATAAATAACAAAATTATACTGGTGCTACATAAGCTCAAAAACTGCGAAAATTTGCGTAATTTAACTCACTACCGGTGAGCTTTTGAGAAAAGCTTTCTCAATTACGTTGAAGTAGTTCTACAAACTGTGAATAATGCAGAACTTTAACACAACAGTGTAAGCTGAGGACCACTTTGAATCTTGCTGAACTTTCACACAGCAGTGTTAGCTGAGGACCACTCCTGGACTTAAAAGCTGTAATTTTAAACATATAGTTGTAATTTGATCTGTATTATACCGAAAGTTTTGTAAAGCTGCTCAAGTAAATTCAACTGCTGCTATTTACATGACCTCCAGAACTAATTTGAAAAGAGCTTTCACGTAAAGCTTTCTCATTTACCCTCGAGCAGCTATAAAAGCTTTGAATAATGCTGAGCTTTAACACAACAGTGTAAGCTGATGACCACTTTTGAACTTGAAAGCTGTAATTTTAAAGAAATCGTTGTTGATTTGTTCAGTTTTATACCGAAAGCTTTGCAAAACTGCCGAGGTATGTTATACTGCTGCTTCATTATATCCAGAATCATACACAATTGCAGAAACTCAGCAAATTTTAAATAATTTGAAAAGAGCTTTTATGTAATAATATAATAATCGCTAGTTGAACTTTAAGCCTTGAAAATCCAATACAATTAAGTATATTTTTATTACTTCTCACTTTAGGGTATTAAACGTAATAAAAAATGCAAACAATACCAAATTAAAAGTATTCTTTATAATTTTTTTACAGCACTACAAGTGCCGTTATTAAAAAAGCATAAAAATACAAAAATAATAACTACAACCCGACGGCGCTTGGCAATAGCCGAGAGTAGCAATTTGCTCGTAAAAATTCTGTAAAAGAGGTTAACACGCCCCCGTAGTGTAACTGATATGTAGCCTTTGTGACCGATTTAATTACCAGGGTGAACGGATAAGTGCTGCATGCTAAAGCTATGTCGGTGGCGCGCGGGGCGGACACTGCATTGGCCAAAGGTATTTGATTGCACGCCAACATACGCCCCGGGCGAACATGCTTTCACCGCGTACTATTATTAAATGAAAGTGCCACCAAGGCAGGCATGCTCCAGCAGCGGAAGGAAAGGCCGTCGAAAAAATATAGTTGCAACAATAAAAATTCGCAGAGTATGCCGGAAAAAGTACTGCAAATTACAATATACAAACAGAGCAACAATTGTGGGTATGTGTGTGTGTGAGTAATAAACGGCAGATCAAAGCGACAACAGTGCTGGTAGCGCATAAAATAAATAACCGCAGAGCAACTGTCCGGGAAGGAAGTGCTTGTTGTGGCAGGAAAAATACTAGAGCATTTAACGCCTGCACATATGCAATGAAATAATGAAATACGCACGGTTAGCGCAATGCTCTCACATTCTCTCATGCTCACGTTTACTGTTTTTGTAGTTCTTTGTAGCATCCCTGTAGGAAATTGAGTTAAATTGAATGTAGAAATTGTTGGAAAAAAAATTAATTTTTTAGTTGATTTCAAGCATTGCGGAACATTTCGAAAAGCAAATGGATCATCTTTTATTTTATTCTTTATTTTCTTATTATATTTGTTTTTATTTTTCTTTTGAGTAACAGATACAAAGAACACCATTTGAAACCATCTAAAACACTTCACGATATGTTCACTTTCGAAATTAGAAAAAAAAGTCTCCTGAAGACCATACTTGCGCTCTAGCTACGGTAGATATATATTTCAAAAAATTTTTTTTTCAGTTTTTACTCGAAAAATCGAACGACGAGAGTATAGGGAGTCTATCGCACCTATCCACTTAAAATTTTAACTGCAGCTTCACAGTAACTTACAGAGAAGTTAGAGTAGCATTCATCCCGAAGGCTGGTAAGAGATCGCCACGAATTTCAGATCCATCAGTCCTTTCACCGCCTTTCATGCGCACGGCATGTCTGTTACAAAGGTAGATCAGTGGACATTGCCTGGCACACTCTTGTCTTTTGGCTCGAGAGGACCTTAAGGAACAAGGAGTTCACCGGGGCGACCTTCCTCGATATCGAGGGATTGAATCGAACCATAAGCATCTCGACTTCAAACTTCACCAAACTCAATGATAGGAAGATGTCGTGGAAACACAATCTTGTGGAAAAGCTGGAGGAAGTCATCGACTAACTCGATTAGGGGTACAAAATTAGCGAGAAAAATCAGCAATTGACTACATTAGAATCCTAGTAAGACTCATGAGCTCATCCCAGATATCAAACACAACATCGAGGAAAGGAAGTATCGTGGACTCGCTGGAGAGGTGGTGAGCTTTTTTTGGGGGAGAGTTGAATGTGTAGACTTCTTATCTCTAGCATCGAGTTATTTTATGATAAGGCTAATTTGGGTGCCTGTATACAGAGGCATTGAAGGTAACCGTAAGGCTGATGAGCTTGCTAGAAAAGCCACTTCAGTCTCCATAACTACGGAATGGGAACGGGTAGAAGCTTCTTTAGCTTCCTGTGGTTCACTACTGGACTGTTGGACCTCAAATCAAATAAACAAACGCTGGTTAGCTATCGGGGGCTATGTAGCCGAAAGAATCTTCTGTCTCAAGGCAAATCGCGGGAGGTACAGGAACCTCTCCGCTTTCAGCAAGGTCTAACTTTCGGTGGTTGTAAGAGTCCGATCGAGATTCGTGCATTAAGAATATCATACCGGATGCCAGCTGCATTAGCTGTTTGGTATAAGATCATATTAGCGCCTCTTCCTAGAAAGCGAGTCTCATAATCACTTATGTACATATGTATATAGTATTATGCATATTCACATATCCCTTAAGAGCCTACAGAAGGCACAATTAATGTAAAAAGTACTCAATAAAAATTCATTTAATTCCTCCATTTCCTACAGGGATCTTCTGCGCTCACCACACGCATTCACTCAACCGCATTCTAACCCGCTTTCGCCACCACTAAACCGGCATAAGTACGCACAATTATATTGCGCTCTCTTTGTATACTTTTTTACGGTACACCCACCGCGCACCGCGCTTTTGTTGTCTTAATGTTCCTCTGGTTTTGTTTATTTTCCACGTAATTATTATGAGCAACTGTTTCCGTTTCCGGCTTCCGTCAAACGTAACAACAACGCGAGCAAAACAACAAAAAGGCAGCGTAAATATTTCAGAATGAAAGCACTAAAAGTAACAAAACAAAATGGGGGTTATAACCCTTTATGAAAACAAAATGCGAAATATGTAAAAACAACGAAATTGTCGCTGGGCACATTCAACCGGCAAATGACAACGTAAAACAACATCCGTTACAACGACATGTTGCTACTGTTGTTGTTGCTGCCAACGACCGACGATAAAGTAAACGAAAGCTGTATGTATGCATGTGTGTGGGAGTTGCATAATTTTTTCCGAGGGCTCTCAGCACGACCGCCTGTCAACTGGCTGAAGTTTGCGATAAGGTAAACACAATTGCGCTGACACTCACAGTAATGAGTGGGTTAAAGGCTTTAACCTGTGTCATGCATGTATGAATGTATGTGTAAAGGTATACTTGTATAAAGCATATTAATTACGACTCTGTATGGTGACGGCAGGCGAATTTAAATGGAGTTAAATGTTCAGTATATGATTCAGCCACACTGTTGCCACCCTACAGATATACAGTTGAACTGAGGTATTGCAATTTTGGAGATCTTGACTTGTGGATTTTGATTTTGCGATTTTGAATTAGACTGATCCCTCAGCAAGACGGAAAGATCACACTTAGACAGTTATGTACAGACCTTTCTGAAGCCATATTAAAATCTTCTGTAACTGGATATCCGCTACCTATCGACAAAAACCTTCGGATACCTTCACAAATATTCTTAGGTATTTTATTTATATTTTCGCTATTTCACCGGAATGTTGAAAAGTATGAGATCGAAAGTGTTTTTGTTTAGGTGGAAGTGATGTGATGATTCTATCTCATCATCTTTTGAACAACTAATACCGAAGATCATAAAACAACTTGACGCTAGAGATAAGGGGTTCAGACATCCTCTCACTAATCTTGGGCGCACAAGAAGTGATCTAAAGGCTAATATCGCTGCCCCACTCTCGCAATTGATAGTCATCACTCGAATAGAGGCTGCGTTCCGGAGCAGTAGATCTACTGTTACCTTTATGGCAGCCACCACCACTTTGAAGACGCTGTCGTGGTCAGGAATACTAAGTCTGGAGCTAATGGAAAGACCCCGACAGTGTACGCCTCCATCCTCCCCACATGCTCTTATACATCCTCTTCTTCAGCAAGTCCTTCCCTCCCATACCTCTTACGAAGGTAAGCCAGGACTGGGCTCAGCGACCTGATAATCCAAGTATTTTGAAGTGAAATCAAAATTTGCGTGTTAACTATGGTTTCATAGAGCCAAAGAACTAGCTTTATGGAGAGTGCCCACCTTTTGCCAACTTACAACAATACAAGGCAACCGATGCCTTCCTGGCTCCTTCTTAGATGGTTGGTTTTCACGAGTGCTTCCTGTCTCAGATGATCCCTAGCTACTTAACGCTGTCAGTCAGCTACCAGTAGCTGCGACACCAAAGCCTAACTCATCATTATTGTCGTCTTTTAGAGGGTCTCCTTTTGAGCTTACCAACGATTAACCCATACCGTAGATAGTCTTTTCAATTGCAAAAACAGAAAAAAGGCACAGAGAACCACAAACTGAGTCATAATCATGTGAGAATGTGACGGCTCATATCGGTAAAATATATAAAATTGTATCCCTAAAAGGTTGAGCGATTTCACAAAACGCTCAAAAGCTCTTGGGGTGCCTCAAAAGCCTAAGCTTTTATGTGCTATATCTTCAAACTTATTTATGTGGAAGGTTGTGATTTGACTAAATGAAAACTTGTATTATATAAGAAGCCTTCCCACTTTACTTAGAACTTCGAAGCTTTTCAGCTCAGTTTTGCACGATGCCTTCAATCTACCATTTTCATCACAATTGTTTCAGCTTTTCGCAGTTAAAGTAAAGTTAAAAACTCTTTTTTTCATATTTCTTTTAAACAATATACTTTATAACAAGAACTTTCTAAGTTCTTAGTACTCAACCCGGCACTCAAGTGTGCAAAACTTGCAAAAGTGACGCTGATGTGAATGCAAGTATGTGTCTTGTATTACTGCTTCACTTCCGTACAGACATTAACACGGAAGCCAGGCCTAGACGTTCTAATCAGAACGGAAACGTAATCGTGCAAAATACCAGCAGTGCAATCTAGTGGCAGTATACATTACTAATGAGCATAAAATGTTGCAACCCTTCGGGCGATTTTAACACTGCATGCAGTATGAGTGTTGCAGAAATGGTTGGTATGATTGAGTAATTTGTAAAGGGTGTTTTTTAGACTTGTGGCCTGATCTTGAAGGGCACGCCAATGAAACCACGAGATAATGAGCGCACCAAAAGTTTCCTTCAACAAATTGATTGTTTCGTTGGCTGTATAGCGGATATAGGGGATAAACTCATTTGGATCTTCCCATACTCTGCTTCCCAGCAGCAATAACGACTTCGGCTCGCACTGAACGGCGTCTCCGAGAGTAAAAATTATATACTAGATACGTGGTGCGAAACCGATCCATGGTTGCCTGAAGTACCGACTCTACAGGACGGTTATGTCAATCGAATATTTACAGGTACAGCGCGACGCGTACGAGCCATTATAAATTAGTAATCTGGAGTGTTCATTGTGAAATGGCGAAATAAACAGAGTACAAATCAAGTAATAGTTGACGAAATTACCAACCCTGAAAAAAATATTGCCTCATTAAAAACCACACGCCTAAAAACAGCACCCTTACAATATGTTTTAAATTACTGCCAATGCAGAGGCTACTCTTGCAAACTGTTTGAATTATTAACAAATACGCATCCAGCGCGTCTTGATTCATCTTTCGAGCTACCACAGTAAGTAAAGTAACCACTCTGGTTCAGGGGGGTGAAAAGGTAAAACTGAAAACTGCTCGATAATGTCATTCACATGCCAATTAAAGGACCTAATGGGTGGATACTAGAATCTCCAATAGATATAACTTCATAAGATTGACCGATAAACTGCAGGACAGATGAGTTTTTATACACTTCAATACTGTGGACGACATTTGGATTGAATAGAATATCAAAGAAATCAAGGGCATTCAGAAACTATGGATTTTCACAAATAAAGATTCTTCAAAGACCTTAAAGAGTGGTCTCTCCAGCGACTAATTGTTCCTGAATTCCTTCGCCACCTCATATTTAGATAGTAGATAACTACTTGATCAAAAACGGAGAACTACAGGACAAACAAGCCTTTATGCTTTTCATGCCTGTGGGCGACATTAGTATTTTCGCAAATAAAGATAATTCAAAAACCGCAAGTATTGATCTCTCTGTAGAAGTTAGACGGAGAACTGCAGGACAGACGAGTTTTTATGATTTTAACAACGGTTGACGGCATTTGGATTCAATACAATATCTAAGAGATCAACAGTATTTGGAAACAATGGGATTTCCAAAATAAAGATTCTTCAACAACCTCTAAGAGTGGTCTCTCCAGCGACTAAGTCAGTTTCAAAAGGCTCAAAATGGTTTCTTCAACCAGCCCATTACCAGAAAGAGGATTCCAAAAAAAATATTTAAACTAAATATCTCCGCCGACTAAAACTATATTTCTCAGCTTACAGATTACTACTCCAACCAGTTTACTACCGAATTCAGCAAATTGCAGCTGGCTCAAACCCGCATAAATGCGCTCGGTAGTAAGAGTTTTGATTCGAACAAAGCTATCAAAATGAAAATAAATGCCTCTTCTAAAAAATTTGACCTTTGACCACTTTACGGATCCTGGGTTTGATGCGGACAACATCGAAAAATTATGCTTAAAAGTATTGAACTTCGTCAGACAATAGCAAACCCACATTTTCATTGATAAAGGTTGTCTCCGTAAATTTTCTGCAAATCATGTGAAAAAGCCATTTTCATTGATAAAATTACTCATAAAAGCCAGCAGCTGTTCGGAGAAGCTCTTCAACCCTTGTGACTCTTTGATAGTTTAAAAAATTTTTAATAAATAAATAACTGAGTTCAAAGTAGCGCTACAAGCTCCAGCAAATAGTTTAGTAATCCTATTTGCCGCCACTACAACCGGCTGGCAGCTAAACGACCTAGGCGACACATTTTTCACGCTCACGACTTGCTTAAGTGTTGGAATAAATTGATGCACTTTATAGCTGTTGTTGTTGTTTTTGTTGATTGCATTTCCATTCTCTACTTTAACATTGTTGTGTAAATAATTAATGGATTCTCGGAACGCACAGGCGATGCCAGCTGTGCCCAGAGCTGCTACACCTACAAGGCACCTTCGGGTCACATGCTGGCACTTACACACACCCAGTTGTGAGAGAATGCAGCTAGATGGCCGATATTGTTGTTGTTGCTGTTGTAGCAGACACTACAAGTGATTTGTTGTTTGCTTCTGCTAGTTTACTTGCTTACTCGCCGAGCCAACAGTCAAAGAAGAGTTAGTGAATTAGGATAAGCGATGCACACACACACACACACGCATACATGCTAGATGAAGTAGCGCCAAGCAGGAAGGATGACTGCAAGATTGCACTGCAAAGACGTGGTAGAGGTTATGCGAAACGGAAATGTTTATGCCACCGGCGTCGTAACGGGGTTATGATAGGGGTTTATTAGGTCAATGGGTTAAAACTTCACTTGTTTACAAATACTACGGACGGAAGCATTAGTGCTTAGAGGAAGAATAAGAAGAAGAAGAAGCAGCAGCAGCAGCTGAAGACAGTGAGAAATGCAGAGCAATAATAGCAGTAGCTAACTGCAAAAACGGCAGACTCTTTGCAAACACTCAACCCTTTACATATGTATATGTGTGTGTGTGATTGTGTAATCGTATGTAAAAATATATGCATGTAGTGGTAGTGGCAGTTGAAAATAAGTCATTAGGAATATAAATCGTGTTGTTGAGCACACAGCTTGGCTGGCTTTAAATGGGTTTTCGGAATAGTTTTTGCGCTGCATTGTTGCGGCGGAGGGCTGCGTTGCAGCGCTGCAGCGGCTGTTGGCAGCTAGTCAAGAAATGCAGCAGCGCCGAGATGCGTAAATAATTGAGAGGAAAGAAGTTAAAAGTTAACGCAGAAAAAGTTAAGTGAAGCAGGGCGCATCTTCGATGTTCCACAAAGCTAAGGCAGGTAAATACACTTTGTGAGAAATGAGAGCAAATTGATTTCGTTTGAGATATGGGTGAAAGCTAATAGTTTCTTATTGTAAATAATAAAACTTAAAGGGAAATTGATGCAAGTTGGTGTTTATTGCGGAAATCTATTCTAGTTAAGGGCCAGCTGAGAACCAAGAGCTGATGAAGTATTGTGGAAATGAGTTTGCTAATAATAAGATAAATTGTTTTGAAAGAAAATAGTTTCAGATGTAAAAATTTACAATTTATAAAAGAAGCGTTCCAAAGTGTCCAGTGAGAATTTCATGACATTTCATCGTTTGAAAGTGAATTTATTGCGTTTTAAGTGTCAGTATGTTCGTGTTATCGGTGCGAAAATGAGCTTCGAACAAAGAGTCAACATTAAATTTTGTTTTAAAATTGGTAAAACTTTTACCGAAACGTTTCAATTGATGAAACAAGTTTATGGCGATGATTACCTATCCCGTAGCAGAGTGCACATTTTCAAAGTGGTCGTGAGGACATAAAGGACTATCAAAACCCCGTGATCACCGGAAATGCCATCGAAACTGTGCGTGAATTCATCAAAAATCAACCGAAATCATCATTAAAATTCATGGAAATGGAATTGAACACCTCCAAAACATCGATTTATCGCAGTTTGACCGAACATTTGGGCTTACGAAAGGCGTGTGCACGGTTTGTTCCGCACAAATTGACTGACGACCAAAAATTGCTCAGATCGATCGACGCTTGTGACCGATTATTTGACCAAAAATCACATTTTAACCATTAACCACTCCCCGTATTTACCTGATATGGCACCGTGCGACTTCTTTCTTTTCGGAAAAATGCATTTGCCCATGAAAGGAAAGCGTTATGCAGACGTAAACGCCATTCAAAAGCTAAACGACTCGTTCGACATGCTTTTGGACCGTGCAAAAAGCTGTAGAGCTGTGAAGCAGAAGGAGACTATTTTGCATAAAATAAATTGATGGCCAAAAAAAACAATTTGTTCTGTTTTTTTTTTGAAAGTCCTTTTTATACCTTCCTTATAATACCAAAGGCCTTTTCCAACATTTTGAACGTTTCGCCACGAGAAATTTGGTTCCACACACAAAATTTAATGGAACTTCTTTATTAAATAATTTCATTCATCGTAGAAATCGCCGAATGCTCTTTATGTACTTCAGAAAGACAATCGCATACAAAACACTACTGATTATTTTGATGTGAAATTTGGCATAGATGTCACTGACAGTCATGCCAGCCGAGAAAAAAAATATTTTGAAGACTAGATTTTCGCGAGAAATTTAAGTTAAAAATTCTTACTATTTTTTGACCAGAGTAATAAATAAATTATGACTTGTACTACAATCTAAAGACTACTGCGCCCTTTCCTCTTTCATACGGACTCACTAAGGTGCAATACTTTGATAAATTCAGGATGCTACTGGACACTATGAAAGCGCCTATTCGGATACACATATTCAAGGGCTTTGACCCTGAAGTTTATAACAGTTCTCAGAGCTCGCCTATTACAGGTGGCTTCTACTTGGTATCCAAAGTTTAATAATTATGAAAATATGAAAATAACTATCTTTAGCTAGATAGTTTAAACAAATATATTTTTAAAGTCAATAATTTTTGTATATAATTGCATATTCAAATCTTTCCTCGAACTTTACGCTCTAAAATGCTTTACAAGTCATACGCTCTTCCACAAGAGAGCACTGCTATTGGCGTATTGTTTTTTGCAAATATGCAAAGTAAAAACTTAACTTTTGAAAGCTTTGACTACAAGCTTTATCTACAACAGAAATAATTGAAAATCCTTAGGAAACTTGCTAAATTTGTTTTGCAGTGATTTTTACCATTTTCAAAATACTCTTTCTGCCACAATTTCTTCATATTTCTTATTTCAGTCACGCAAGCCAATAGCTTTTAAAGGCATTTCAAATACACAGCATAACTGTGAAGAAATTGGCAGCGACTGTTGCAGGAAAATCGTTGCAGTTCTTTTTCACTTTAGTAAATACACATTTTACAGCTATTTTACTGGTATTACGAAACAATGTGGAAAACTCAATCGACTTCATAAAAGTAAAGCGCAGTAAAGTAAACTTGATTGAGCTTTTTGCTGCTCGTCAATTCGGTTGATTTGAACTGTGAGCCGGCAACTTTTTCTATTCCTCGCTGCGCAACATTGTTTTTCTTTTTATTTCTTTTTTGTCTTTTCCACCAAGTACCTACTACATAAAATTGCAATGCTGCAGATTTGCTTGTTCTCGGTCGCAGCTTTCTTTTTTCCCTGCCATTTTCCACTTCAAAAAATGCGCAAAGCATACTTTCACTAGTTCTAATGCAATTTTTGACTTTCCTCTGCACAGTTTTCAATTTTCGTACGCTTTGTGCGTTCAGCCGGTTTGATAGTTGTGTTTGCAAGTGGTGTCTGTTCTTTTTTTCTTTCTAAAAAAGCTATTTGATTATGTCTGTGTTTATCCTTCATGCGCAAGTGAGGTTAGCTGCGGTGAGCATAGCGGGCGTTTTTCAACGCACTGCTGGCAACAGTTGGCAGTTGCCAAATAGAAAAGTTAAAAATCATAATAAAATATAGTGTGCGCTAAAAGTGCTGCCACACGCGGTAGAATTGCGAAAATATTGTTAATAAAAAACTTTCCATTGCAAGGCATGTCTGCGAGTAGTAGCCAGTTGAAAAGTTGAATACAATTTCGCATTAAACGCTTGGCTATGAAGCGTATACTCGTGGTTTAAAAGCCACTTTATCTTCAATGTTATTTGAATGTGTTTTTAAATGATGGAATGTTGTTGCTCTGTAGGTGCGGTATGCGAAAGTTGTGGCGTTTGGTGTGCAGAATTTTTTGGAAGAAGGACTTTAGTTTTATACGAATATAGTGGGCTTAGTAATCTGTACCTCTTGTTATATAAATGTGATCGCGTTACGCTATATAGTGTTAGAAAGACAAGGTTTTGTGCTAAAAAGATTTCTCAGATCGTTTTGTGATTGCTTGAATCAGTGTTGTTTGAGCACCCGTCAAAGATCGAAAATACGCCATATGTTACCGTTTCCTCGATAAAGACAAAAACTCAAGTCAGGTGGCTGAAAATTTGAATATAGTTTATGTTTCTGATACTGTAACACATTTGTCGAAATGATTTTTTTCTATGCTGGTATGACTTTCAGTGACATCTATGCCAAATGTCACATCAAAAAAATCCTTAGTGTTTAGTATACGCTTGCCTTTCTGAAGTACATAAAGGGCATTCGGCGATTTTTACGATGAGTGAAATTATTCATTAAAGAAGTTCCAATAAATTTTGTGTGCGAAATCAAATTTCTGGTGCCGAATTATTCAGAATGTTGGTAAAGGCCTTCGGTGACGATCAATGCGTCAATAAAAAAGAAAGAAATTGGTACTTGCGAGTAGACGATTAACAGTCAGAGATCTTCTTTCTTTGGATTATCAGAAGGATCAGTGAAAATCATTTTGAAAGATCATTTGCTTATAAGGAAATTGAAAGCATGATTGGTTCCAAAATCACTTAATTTTTCGAAAAACAGCGCCGCGATAACGTCTATGAAAAATGCTTTCCGACTAACCAGGATTATATTGGCGATGAGTTTTGGATGTACATATGCTATGCTTACGTGCTGGAAACATACCACAGTTTTTCGCCAAAAATTCAACCAATATCGTGCTGCAACCACCGTATTCGCCTGATTTAGCTCCGTGTGACGAGGTGGCTATTCACCAAACTCAAAGGACCGCTCCGGGGAAGCCGTTTTGAGTCAGACAATAAACTTGATTCCGGAAATTGACTTTAACAACTGTTCCGAGGATTGGAAAAAACACCAGCACAAGAGTATTGGAGCCAAGAGGAATTACTTTGAGGGGGATGCCATGGATTTTGAAGAATAAATTAAGATTTTAGAACTATAAACAGAGTCTTACTCTATTTTGCTCATAGTAGCATATATCCGAATAAGAATCATATCTCCCCAACAGTGTCCAGTAGCATTCTGGAATTTATCAAAATACTGAACCTTAGTGAGTCCGTATGAAAGAGGGCAGGCCGCAGTTGACTTTAGATTGTAGTACAAGTCAGAATTTATTTATATTTTCTGCATATTGAGCAAAAACTTGCAAAATAACTTTTATAAAAAGCGAGCTCACCCGAAGGGTAATATCTCTTCGGTAGAAGAGGAAGTCGGCACTGAGCTAAAACTCTTAAATGAATTATTTCATAAGACCTCCGAGAAGTGCAGATGGTAAAATATTAGAAGGATAAAGGTTAATAAGTAAAAGAATACCATTGGAACCTATGGTGAAAAGGTCAAGCTTTCAAATGGTAGTGATAGATTAGAATATAAAAAAATTGATGCTTGAACTGTGACCTAAGCTCCATTGCGCCCCAACTTCTATCATACATCTAATAAATTCTAGGAAGTCTAGAAGAAGTTGTGGAAGCTTCGGAAGTTGTTACCAATATCAAATAGGTGCTGCTTGAGCTTACAATACCCAGTATAGATCCCAGGGCGTTTATTCTGCGTCTTAAGATTGCTGTGAAGTCTAGAAGCAGATGTGGAAGTTTCGGCTCCATAACGCAAAACTGACAGTCTCCAGAACAGACTATACCAATGCCGAAAAGGTGGTTATTGAGCGTACAGTGCCCAATGTAGTATAGTATAGCTTCTTGTGCCTACAATGTTGTTGTTGTCTCCGGGGAGGTTTATAATACTTTTGAACTTTGTGAGGTTGTAGTCACCTCCAACGAGACGAAAACTGCAGCTATAGAAAGGAGAGCTGGAAAGTTCGTTCCCGGTTACCCCTTTATGATCTTGCACCCAAATGAGTTGCACTTGGTTGTACACGGTTGGATGTTTGGAAGAGAGTCTTGAAAAATAGGCGAGCTCAAAAATAAATTATTTGTAGGAAGACATATAAAATGTATATATCACAAAAATAAAAACTGAAAATGAGTGCGAACAAGGACACGCCGAAATTATCTCCTACTTCAACTGCATTCCGGCAGAGGCTACTCGTGACGCCTTTTTCTCTGCTCACATATTGAAGAGGGATATGTGGATTGGAATCACGGAAGAAGAGACGCAGTGAGCTTTTTCACTGATGGGTCGAGGTTATGAGGGAAGGTTGGAGTGGGAGTTTTCTGTAAGCAACCGTCCGGTCGATGACCTGCTCCTGTGTCACTTCAAGATCCCTTTAGCCTAGAATAGAATGCAGAAGATCTTCTTAACTACTTGCTCCTAGCAAAGTTTATCTTCCGTGAAGAGGATCTTTTGTCCAATAGGCATTCATGCGGTAGGAAGAAGGTTGGAAGTTTTCTGTAAGCAACCGAAGACCTACTCCTGTGTCACTTCAAGATCCTTTTAGCCTAGAATAGAACGCAGAAGATCTTCTTAACTATTTGCTCCTAGCAAAGTTTATCTTCCGTGATAGTAGGAGCCCTCACTGGATATTGTCCAATAGGCATTCATGCGGTAAGGAAGAAAATATCGACGGGCACAAATTGTCAAAATTATATGGAAGAGTTTGAGGTATAAACCTCACCTTTATTGTTCTCCCTTTCCGAGACGGAGGATGAAACATCTCGGCCGTCTTACTTTTTGGCGAAGCAGGAGATATAACCGAAACTGACCAACTCAACAAATTAATGATAGACTTAAAGCGCTTTGTTGATTTGTAGGGGTCATATGAACTATTAGATAGGAGTTTTAGCTTATACAACGGACTGGCGTTCTAGGCTGTCCAAGCGAATTAGGAACGTTCTCTTAACCTAACCTATCCTAACTTAGCCCTTAGGAAACTTGAGCAACACTTGAACTTAAAGCCGTATACATTATCAGATTCTGGCAGAAGCCACCTACCGAGGTGTAACAGCTTTAGATGGAGTCACTCCAGATTTTTATCTGGACTTTTACATGCGAACTCAAAGAAAGGTCGATAATTCAAAAAGGGACCTCAAATCACATAAGTCGAGAAGGAGATCGGGTAACCAGAAATGGAAGGAAATGAAAATGTAACATTGGATCACATAAAGCGCAAAAAAAGATGAAAAAATTCGAACACAACAAATGTACATAATCAGATAAGCCGTGAATTTCGTCATAAACTTTGAGAAGTTATGTTGAAAAGACTATCAGGGAGTCAATTCAGGCATTCAATTACTTAGACAAGCGACTGCGAAGGCCAACCAAAAAAACCGCTAACGACACCCGCGGGCCTCTCCTACTTATATATATGTACTTATGTATTTACTAAAATCCTTTAATGCGACTTCATGGTAAGCCACAGCCACAGTCATTCATATCTTCTTTTCTTTGACTATCATCCTTGCGTGGCAGCTCAATCATCGTTTTTAATTAATTTTTGAAATGTCAAGCAACCAAGGAAATGCTATGAAATCTTCTGCACGAGCACAAAGGCCAAAATGAAGTCCATACAACAGTGAATGTCCTTGCACAAATAATAGACGAAGCGAGCGATAAGCAGACAGACATAGTGCTATGCGTACAGCAAAGAGACACAGAAGTACTTCGATTGTGGCATAAAGAGACTTATGAAAACTATGAAATTGTAGCCACAATGTGATGTGAGATGGGAGTTATGGTCACATGAGTAGCGCCACAGGGCAAAGTGGTTTACATTATGAGTTACAAGTGTGCAAGAATATTAAGGGACCACCAACTGTGCGAATTGTATTTGCAAGAACACCAAGTTTGGTGATAAAGAGTTGACAGTGACGCAAGAAAATCATAAATTGTGGTTTTTTGAACACAATGTAGAAAGAGAGAGATAAAATGAATAATGTTAATACATGTTCTTAAAACAGAAAGCATTAGCTATGAGTGCCTATAGAAAACCAAATCGAATTCTGTGTCGAAATGTCGAATGCCGGATAAGATAAGAGACGGTCGAGAGATCGGTGAAGACATCCCTCGTTCTGGACGACTTTCGACATCTTCAACTAATAAAAATATTAAAGAAGTGAAGGATATGGTGCTTGAAAATCGTCTGGCAAGCTTTAGGGAGATGGCAAGGAAGCTTGACATAGTCCCTATAAATCTTCCAAAAGAGTACCATAATCAGGTCTCTTTGGGCATGCTTGATCGTGCGAATTCCGATCCCACATTCCTAGAGAGCATTATAACTGCCAATGACACATGGGTTTATGAGTTTGACATGAAGCAAATCAACAATCACCAGAATGGAGACAAAAAAACGAGCCAAAACCACGCCAAAACCGCTCAAAAATCAAGTTGATGCTCAGGAGCTGAAGACCATCCCAAAAAAAGGCTATGAGTGTTGAGGACATTGAAGAATAATTAAATATTTCAACAATTCTTTTTCCTTTTTTGTCAGAATGGAGAAAACCTGAGACAAAAAATTTTGCTTTGAGAAAAATTTTTCACCAAAAAAATAATTTACCTGGTACACTTGCCAAAACCGCTCAAAAATCAGGAGCTTGATGCAAAAATTGTATAGCCTGGCATTGTCCTACAGACAATTGGTCCGTCAATTGACATTACAGGTCTGAACTAAGACCAACAAAATAATTCACAATAGATAGGAACAGGCAGTAGTCACTTGGTACAAGGTGCAGACTTTTAGACGAATGTCTCAGAACCTCCCAACTAAGCTCCGGTAGCCACAGCCGAGTCACTATCGAAATATGTGGCCTAACGTTGTCCTACTGGGACCCAAATTCGCTCCCAAAGGTCAAAGCTAGCCAGTCTAAGCAATTGATTCCAACAGAGAACCGATTGTTGATAATACAGGTCTGAACTAAGCCCAACAAAATCATTCACCATAGACAGAAACAGGTAATAGTCACTAAGTGCAGGGTCCGAACTTTTAGCCTGATGCCTAAATACCTCCCAACTAAGCTCCGGGAACTTCAGCCAAGTCACTATCGAAGTATATGGTCTGGCGTTATCCTACAGAAACACAATTTCGCTCCTAAAGGTACAATCTGGCAAGTCTGGACAATAAGTTTCATCAAACAGACCAATTGTTGGCAATACTAGTCTGAATTAAGAGTTTTACCGTAGCAAAAAACCAACTCATAATAGATGACTTTGCCCAATCACACCAAACACATAGCATCTTGCTGATCCGTAAACCTGGCTTGCTCATCGTTTGCGCCAGCTCTCTGTGATTCAAAATCCAAACAGTGCTACACGACGGGTCGGACTCGATCAATATTTTTCGACAGATGAACTTCCAGAGCGTGGTACATCTTATTTCCTCTGATACATTTTCAGTCGCCTAACTTGGTTTTCGCTTTTATCGAGGAAAAAATGTAAAATATTAATTCTGTAGTAGATCTAACCGCAAATGTTACGCTTGTTGTAAACTAAAGCTCACGGAACCTTGAATGTTTGAAAGACAATTGCAGCTTAAATTAAAAACCCTGAAAATTACAATTTCGCTCGCTTAAGAAATGTCTTTCACACACTTCCTTTACTCACACACTCGCGTCCTAGCATTCGTAATCTCCGACTCCCCACGTATTAACTGCGCACAAGCCTTGCCGTAATATTGAAAATGTATGACAGGAAATATAATTTCCTCTTATTTTCACTAAAGACTCATTGCTGTCGCCTCCATTGGCCACACTTACAGCCAACTGCTCTCACCCCGCCTCTCTGCACGGTCTTGGCACATTTCAACGCTTAAATTACGGCAATAGCGTAGCATCCTGTAAAACCAGCTGTGGCCTGTTTCCACCGGTTGCCACCAACTGCCAGTTGCAAGCGCACGGCATTGAGCGCATGTGTGTGTATTTCTCTCTCTGTGTGTGTGTGTGTGTGTGTACAGTAGATGTTAGCATAAAACCCCATTGTCCTCAACTACAAACAGATTGCTGGTCTTTGGTCCATGCCACTTTTAGTTGGTCTCTTGGTGAGTCGCTGGGTCGCTTGACAGCGAGGTAGCTGCCGCATTTGCTTGGTTTCGTTGGTGACTCAGTGGTCTTTTCGACGGCGAACCGCCAATGCTTTAGCGCTTGACTTCGCCAATCCCGTGTAATTCCATTTGCGGAGCTTATGGTCATTAAGATTTGTTTTCCTTTAGCTCATTGTTTTATCCAACGCTTACAAAAAGGAAGCGCACAACCTCCAACGCCAACCGCCAACACCAACACCGTGGGGCACGCCATGTTGCAAGCCGCGTTACCGTTTCATGCAGCATACATATAACCGGGTGTTGAACTATGTGGCGGCTCTTGTGCTCTGCGTTGTTGGTGTAACTGCGCTTTTGCTCGGTTTTATAATCTCGGTTTTTGTGTGCGTGTGCACACTGTGTCTGTTGTTGACCTTGTGCATCCTGCATTCTGCGGAAAATTCATTTAATATTTCCGCTCATTCCCCAGTGTCGCCAAGCCACAGCGCAGCTCACCTCCCCCTCCCGCCGTGTTGAAGTGTCCTCATCATTGATGTTTTGAATGTCCTTCATTTTAAGTGCACTTTTGTTGTTATTTTCATTGGCTTTTCACACTCATTGGCCGTTTGTTTCCTACTCGTCGTAAGCTTTGTCGTTGGCTCTGAAGTTTCTGGTGCCATGTGCTCGACAAGGACGTCGTAGCACCCGCTTAACAGCGCACGCTGTTCGCATTGGTGTTGTTGTACGTATTACCACCGGTTTTTGCCACACCCTTCACTTTATAATTAACTGTCCAATAACGGTGTGAACTTGTGCTATTAGTAATCTCAGGGCTTCTAAGTTTGCTCGCGCTTGAGCTGGTGTTAATGTGTGTCGAGTTAATTGTGTTATAAATAGAAATGGTTATGCTTGCTATAAAGACGTTTTGCTGGTTGTACACCTTAATTGGCATTCATACCCGGTTGCTTAGGGAATTGTTGCATCTAGGATGCATTTATAATAAGCTTTTCATTAAAATAATACCGAAACGTGGAAATTTTCAAATATAATTTGGGTTAAGTTAGGTTATACTCGGCGACTGTCACGCTATACATAAACCCGCAGCTCCTTTGTAATGCCAGCTAGAGGTTCATTAAAATACGAGCTGAAGTTTATGTCGCCAGGGACGTCAACGCTTTTTCCGAAGTTTACTAGAAACTTGCACATCTAACTCTGATACTTCACCCAATTCCTTAAACTATAAAACACCTAGATATCTAAACAAGAACTCGGTTTTGGCCGAACAAAAGAAAGAAGGTATTCCCGGCGGTTCTGTCATCCTTACTTCCGGGCTCTTTCTTCATATGTCATAGGCCTATAGGTTCTCTGTAATGCCACATGGAGGTACAGTTTAATATGAGCTGAAGTTTATGTCGTCCCAAACGTCAACGAAGCGAATTTTAATAAAGACTAGATATCTAATTCTGATGCTTCAACCTATATCTTGAAAGCAAAGCACTTAGAATTCTCGGGTTAGGCCGTACGGCATAAAGAAAGTCGGAAAGCAGACCCGGCTTTTACTTCATGTGTCATCGTTAATGATGTTCATACATATAAATGTCTGGAATGCGATGTCATTAAATTATAATCTATGACTAGTCCATCAACCGTCCTGTAGTTTTGTGAGTAAAAATCATGCGTGTTTTACTTCGCACATGATCTTGGCGATCCTGCAAGGGAGAGGAATTATATTTCACTCTGATCATTCTTATATTCTTTTATGTTCTTGCATTATTAGCTATCTTAGCAGCTTTGCTGACCGCAAAGACTTCTACCTGGAAGATACTATTCGGTCAGCTTGAAGGGACGCCTAAGATCTAGCAAAAAAAAAAACCGTCGACTATTCTATCAGCCATTTTTAATCCGTCCGTGTAGTTGTCGAAAGTTCCGGTTGTGCTTCGCGTGTCAACGTTCTGCTAAAAAATAAAGACTTCCCCGAAACGGAAGAGATACATGGAATCTCTCAGGACAACTAGAAGATCCTCAAAGAAATAAGCGTTAAGTTTCGACAGATATAAGAGCACTGAGACTAAAGGAAGTAAGCTCTTACTTTCCATAGAAATAATAGTACCGTACATCCCTGAGACTTTACGGTCTTTCTTTAGCTCCTTAGAGACCCAAGTCGTTTTGGAGATCCTTTCGTATAAAATGCAAAAATTTCGAATCTGGAAATAGAATAGCACGTAGGTAATAGCAGAGGTATCTCTACAGCGACAGAGCAATGGATCTAATAGTGAACGAGGGCAAGACGAAATATCTCCTGTCAAAAAACAAATAGTCGTTGCACTAGGGACTTGGCTCGCACGTTTTTGTTAACAGTCATAACTTCAAAGTCGTAGATAATTTTGTCTAACTTGGAACCAGTACTATTAACACCAACAACAACATTAGCCACAAAAAAATAACTCTTGCCAACAGGTGCTACTTCGGCCTGAGTAAAAAATTGAAAAGTAAAGTCCTCTCTCGACGAACAAAGACTAAACTTTATAAGTCACTCATCACCCCCGTCCTACACTTCAGCTCTGAGAGTATTCGACGCAGTACCAACCGGGGGAACCAGAGGAAGAGAAAGACCTTCATTCCCTTGGATAGTCGAGGTGGGAAAGGAAGGCTACACTTGGAATCTCCAATTGGCGGGAAGCAGCGAATTTTTTTTTTTTGAAATTTTTGAGAAAACTTTGAAATTTAGTATAAAGTTTTCGAAGTAATTTTCTATGAGAACGGAATCGGAGGCAGAAGAAACATTCGAAAGAATTTTTTTTTGCTAGAAAAGTATTTAAAAAAATATTTCACTACCCAACCGTTTCGTAGTACATGAATTTTAGAGTTACGCGTCGTTGCGCTTGTGTAATGCGCTGGAAAATTGAGCTAATAACATGAACGCAGAGGTCACAAGAAATGCAGTTTTCCAACGCAGTAAACGCAGTGATTGTAAAGCTTTGTTAGCTTAACAAATGGTTTTTAACATTTTTATTTTTCAATTTTCGTGTTTCTTTTTTATATAATTTCGCAATTTAAATTCCACAATGCTGACCTTCACAACGCCACCTCCAGCGGCAACAACGACAACGACAGCAACACCAACTATGATGCTCATGCGTGTCAAACGAAATTAGATATCCGCACACACGCGCTCACACATGTGTTTGGCCGCAGCCACAACAACACATGCATTTGTGGGAAGGAAATTGCATGGGGAGCAAATGCATAGCAACACAAAGCAAAGAAAAATGCGCAAATAAAATGAAATGAATGCACTTAAGCGATGAGCTGACGCACAAAAGCGGCGAGCATGTCAGCTACGCCCACACACGTTTATGCGTATTACGTAAGTATTTGTACATTAAGAAGAAAAAAAGAACAAAATCGCATAAGTGTTCGAATGTGTGCATGCGTGGGTGCTGTGCCACACCATGCAGCGCTTTGCCACGCCATGTGCGCTCACAAAGGCGTTGCTGAAGTGCTTCCGGTGGCAGTTTGTATAAATTCCAACAGATACTGGCAAAAATGTGCGGCATGGAAAAAATGACAGCAAAAGGGCGGTAGCGGTGGCGGTGGCAGCGTGCTCAGCAACGCTTACGACCGCATTTCGACGCGTCCTTTGTGTGCAACGCGCTGACTGCAGCTTTGGTTGTGGCAATTATTCGCTTTGGCTTGAGTGCACGCACACTGGCAAACATGCACGCATACTCACATACATACATACATAAAGATATGCA
Source organism: Bactrocera neohumeralis (assembly GCF_024586455.1). Lineage (NCBI taxonomy): Eukaryota > Metazoa > Arthropoda > Insecta > Diptera > Tephritidae > Bactrocera > Bactrocera neohumeralis. The sequence goes on along the minus strand of NC_065923.1, from coordinate 76,877,291 downwards.
TAAGTGTGTGCGTTTGTGTGTGGGTGCGCATTTCATTATCCTTGTGGCTGCTTTGCCATGCGCTCACACTGTGTTTGCATGTATGTTTGTGGCAGCCCGTTTAATGCTTGCAATTACAATATGTGCCACGGGGCGTGCACTGCAAGGCTAATACGTTAAAGGATAATGAGCATTAATTTTGTTATTTTGGCATTTTTTGTAACCCCCTTTGGCTGCTGCGCTAATGCGCCACCACGCAACTTGCATGCATACTTAGCTTTTGCAAAAGCTGATCGGATTTAAATTTACATGCTAATTAGTTCTTTGCATAGCGAAAAGTAGTTGGACGCTGTTAGATTGCACTTTGTTGCTGAAGAAAGAGAAAAAAGCTCCAGCGAGTACTGAAGTTAGTCAAAAAATTAATCAAATAAGTAAGTTTGGGTATTGTGATATGGGTATAAGTTTTTCTACTATTACTTAAAATTTCATAAACTAAATTACAAAAATTATGCAACTTTGGATATGACTACTACATTCGAATGAAAAAAAATGCAAAAAAAAATTTTAATTTTTTTTTAAATAAAAAAGAATTAAAATAACTTAATAAAAATTAAATAATATTTAAAAAATAAAATTTAAATTTAAAAATCTAAAAAAAAAAAATCATTAATATTAAAATAAAATTACATTAAATTAAAAATAATTAAAATTAAGTTAAAAAAAATTAAATTATAATGAAAATTTAAAAATAATAAAATGAAAAAAAAAATAAATTTTATTCAGAAAACATTAAATTAAATTTAAAGAAATTAAATTACATTAAAAAAGTTAATTTAAACAAATTTAATATTAAAAAAAATGTATTTAATTGAAATTAAAAAAAAAACAATTAAATAAGTGAAAAAAAATTTTAAATTTTATTTAAATAAAAATATTAAATTAAATTTAAAAAATATGTACATATGATACATATATATATATGTACATATATGTACATATATGTATGTATATGTATGTAGATTAAAAAAAAATCGATATAATATTAAAAAAATTTATTTAATTAAAATTTTCAAAAAAAAATCTAATTAATTAAATTAAAAATAAATTAATTTATCTTAAATAAAATTTTTTAAATTTAACTTAAATAAAAAAAATTAAATTGAATTCAAATTAAAAAAATTTCATTTAACTAATATTAAAAAATAATAAGCTCAATGAAAAAAATGTTAATTTGATTAATAAAAAATTACACTAGATTAAAAAAAAAATAATTAAAAAACTTAAATTTAAAAAAACTTAAAAAAAAAATATTTAATTATATAAAAAAAAATTATTTAATTATAATTTAAAACAAAATAATTAATTAAAAACATGTTATTTGAATGAGAAAATGTTTAATTTAAAACAAATAATTTATTAAAAATATAATTTAATTTAAATTAAAAAGAATTAACTTAATTAACATTAAACAAAACAATAAAGTTAATGATACAATTTTAATTCAATTAAGAAACAAAGTTAAAAAAAATAATATTAAAGAATTAAAATAAAAGAATAATATAAAAACAAATTTAAAAAAATATTTAACTAAAATTAAAACAAATTCAAAAAATGTTAATTAAATTTAAAAAAATTAAATTAAATTAAAAAAAAATAAATAAATTTAATACAAATTAAAAAAAAATAAAGTAGTTGAAAAACTTTTTAATTTAGTTAAGAAAAAATTAAACTAAATTCAAAAAAATTAAATTAAATTAAAAAAAAAAACACAAGAAAAAGCGTTAACTTCGGCTGTACATAAAGGGTAAGAGAAATGATAGATCTTTAGCTTGAATTTGATCGATTAAGTAGTTTGTATAGCAGCTATATATACATATAAATGTTATAGTGATACGATCAAAATAATTTCTTCAGATATTTTAGCGTTGCCTTTGACAATAATCTCTGCAAAAATCTTGCGAAGATATTTCTTCAAATAACAAAGTTTTCCCTACAAAAATTGGATTGGTCAGTTTGGGTGGCAGCTATATGTCATAGTGGTTCGATATCGGCGATTTCGACAAATGAGCAACGTCTTGCAAATAGAATGGTTTGTGCAAAATTTCAGATCTGAAATCCAAAGAAACAATTTCGCGTATATACAACGGACATCATGGAAATCGACTCAGCTGATCGCGCTAATCAATTATATATACACTTAGTATATACCCTGCGCTGAATATAAAAAAACTACTTTTTTGTACCCACGATAGTTACTTCAAAACCGAAGTTGTTTCATAAAACATTCAATAACTACAAAATATTTTTAAGAAATTTGTAAAAACATGAAGACTTACGTGATATTTTTTTAACAATATGAGTTGATGAAATCTTATTATAGATGTAATGTAATTATGAATATGATGTAACTTTTTATGAAGTATAACTGTAAGCCTCGGTTATAATATTTTGATTTCATTTCTTTATTCTTGTTTATTTTTACGCTGTAAATAAAAAGTGTCTTCAAATTAATTTATTTGCAACTACAATAAAATTTAAATAATTTAAATTTAAGATTAGAATATACTATTTTACGAATTTATGTTTCATATACCAATGAAAACCACAAACCTTTTAATTTACACATGCAATCGGCAATTATAACCATCCGCAATTAATATTGCATAAATTTGGCCAGCCGTAAAAATTTATTACTGCCGCAGCGACTTGCTATTCATAGCACAGCATAAATATACAGCGTAGTGCATAGGAATTACCATAAAAATTCATAACGATGTTTAATTTATGTAAACTGCAATCACTAGGCACTGCACAAATGATTCATAACATGTAAATTACAAATGCCGCAACAAAGTGTAACCTGAAATGGCGTTTTATCGAACCCTAGCCCGCAGATGTTCAGGCTGCGGTCGGTCACACAGCCGCTATCCGTTTAATAATTAGAATTGCCATGGCCTTCATTAAATTTGTGCAAAAGAAGTTCAAATTGTTTGCAATTATCACCTGGCGCGGGTTTGCACACACAAATTGAGGTGCAATAGCTTTTATACATACTCTCGGTAAATGGTGCGGCGTTCAAGCTGTCATTTCGCTGAAATAAAAGCACAAAGTAAATTTCGAAATAGTAATATGTAAATATCTCTATACTACCTTGCCTTCCGTAACAACTTCCTCTTAGTTGTCGTTAGACAAAGGAAGCCTACTTCAATGCCTAGCAGCAGGCCCTGGGTATGTGTTTTACTGATAAAGCCTGCGGTCAGCTCCTAAAATCACGCTTATTTGTTTATTTACAACTTAAATACGTTAATATATGCAATACTCACATTTTTGTACTATATTTCGATTATTTTTTGTATATTCAGACAAATTTGTATAATCAACCCGTAAACTCATTTCCGAACGACGCACAAAAATGCGCGAAACAGCTGTCAGGTGTTATTTACAAAGGCGCTCAAACTGTTGTAGATGTTACAGCAGAGAACGTATACGTTCTCTGTTATTATTACTTAACAGGGTGATCATGGTGCGTGAAATTATTTTTAAGAAAAGTTCATAAGCATTGGTTGCATAATCTGGCAACTCGCATTTGTCGTTCCTAATTTCCGCCGCCATTTCGAACATTCGTTTCCTTATAACGCGTTCGTGTAAGCCGCATATAAAGCAGCTCGGTGAAAAAAGTGAAATTAATTTAGGAATTAAAGCTGCAATTAAGATGTTTTTAGTAGAATTAGGTTGAAGTTCGTTAATTTAATCGTTTTAAAGTAAAAACAGTAGTCGGGCGTTGTTATTTTTGTAGTAAAAGTGAAAGTGAAAAAAAGTGTGTGCAGCAGCTGAGCGCTGAGCAGCGCCGCACGCAGAGCTCTGCCAGTGATGGTGCATAAAATGTTCTATTAATGTTAATTATGTTATGTTAATGTAAATAAAGTGTCGGAAGTAGGGAAAAGACTCTAAGGTAGGGAAGTGTATCAGTTTATTGCAGAAAATTGCGAAAAAAAAGTGAAATAAAGTGCGGTAAGTGCTTAAATATAATATCAAATATTATAAAGGTATTAAAGTGGGCAATTTATGGTGTTTTTAGTAAAATTAGGGTTTTTAATCGTTTAACAGTGATAAGTGTGTGCGGGTGTTATTAGTTGTATATTATATGTACATATCTATAGTATAATGATCAGTGGCAGCAGGAGCAAGCGGCGTACTGGCAGAAGGTGTATACAAACTTTGTTTCAGATGTGAGAAAGGCACTTACGTATATGGGGATCAGAGTGCGCTATAGAGCATTAAGTGAGGTAAGTCCTGTAGAAAAATACTAAAATTTATAAAATTAGCTCTCACGAAATTGTATGTATCTTAATTTGTACATTTATATACATGTAGATATACATACATATAAATTAGCAAAAAAGTTCAATTGCCACTGCATCACAGTAAGATCCTTCTAGCTGCCAATAGATGTCGTTGGTGTTCTCAAGAGCGTATATCATCAGTTGCCTCCTCCTATTTCCGCCGCCATTGTTTATAGTTCCTTTCAGGTAAGGTGGAAATTGCATTAGCAGAGTAAACGGCACATTCTCTCAAAATTGTTGCTAAGAGCGCTTGCACATTTTTAAGGTAGCTTCCTGCTACTATCACTGATTAACATTTCTCTTAAACTATCGTGGTTAGCATCGTCCATCTGGCAATGACGATGGGCATAGCACCGCCCATCTTATGGTGAAATATCATATCTCGGGACCGGACCAACCGATTTCGACTAAATTTAGTACGTACCTTTTTTCTCATATTCACATATCACAATGCGGAAATAGGTGAAGTCGGGCAACAACCACGCCTACTTTCATTAAATTTAAATTCCATGTGATTCTTTCACTTTGCAGTACACAAATTGAGAAGTAATTTATTTAACAGCAATAAATTTTTCCCTAATAATTCTTTTAAATTATGCGACCTTATGACCAAAAAATGTCCAATACTAAACAAAACTTTTCAAACCCCTAGATACCAAATATGTGGACCCCAGTATCTAAAGTTGACTTTTGACCGAAAATATCGTTCAATGTATGGGATATACAATTGAAATTTAGAGAGAATCCTTTCCTGATAATAGTAACTCTGTGTATCAAAAATTGATAGAGTCGGGTCAATACTTCCCTCAGCCATAAAGATTTGCGAACTTCCGGGTGACTAGTGATGTAATATGTTAGTAGTTAATAGATAAAATCGGGTCGATACTGCCCTAACTCCCATATACATATGTACATATAATGATTTGGCTTTTTCTAACAAACCTTATGCCGAATAAATTTACGATCCTCTGGTTGACATTTTACACTTAAGGTATTTCTCTGGCTGTGATTTCTGCATTCTTATCTGTAAATACTTATCTATTCGAGTCATAACCTCGTCACATATGAATTTCATAAACTTTCTTGAAGGTGTTGATTATATTTAATAAGACTTCTCCGTAAGTAATCTGATAAAATGGTCATTGACATTAAAAAAGTTGAAATACATATATACATACATGCATATATGTATATATATGCACTTACAGACTGAACTTGTCTAAACGAGATAGTACTTCCAATTTTTATACTCTCGCAACATGTTGCAGCAGAGGTGCATCTAACGGTTGTTTATAACGAGAAGAGTTAAATTCGTGATCATTTCGACACATTTTCAACTAATATCGTGCCGCAATGAACGCATTCACTCGATTTACCTTCGTGTAACTTCTGGCTATTCAGCAAAGTCACATGACCACTACGAAGACACAGTTTAGACTCAATTGAGGATATAAAAGCTGAATCGAAGAAGGCTCTGATGGCCATCACGGCGGAATATTTTTCCAAGTTCAAAATTCACCTTTTAGTTTGATTGTATACAAGCTGATCGATTCCACCAAAAACTAGCTCTTCCAGAATTTTTGGTTTTTTCATCAAAAAAACTAGGGAACCTCGAAATGTGTCACCATTTAGTTATATAGTGAAAATATTTAGAAATGTCCAACTTATATTATTTTGATGGGTTTTGAACATTCCTATCGGTCTTTAAAGCTTATGGAATACTACAGAATTATATTCTATAAAAATCACTCCTTGTCCTCCTTAAGAACCTCGTCAAAATAATAAAAGTAGTAGCGAAAATGACCTCTCTGCAACCTATAGCTTTTCTTCTTCGCCTGCTACTCCTCATCACCGCAAGTAAATATCAAATATAGTAACCGATAACTATTTCCAATCGGATCGACTTCTATACAGACCAAATTAGAAGAAAGTGTACTAAATATTTACACGCTTATGCGGCTGCTGGGCTTAAGGACCACCCTAACTTATTAAGAAAAAAAGGTTATGTACACAAATATTTTCTACAACTTTTATTTAGTATTTTAATATTTCATAATCCTATTGGAGCAGATAGCTTTCAGCTCAGCTCTAATATCTATTCCATGCTATTCGCCAATAGAAGCCGATAGCTTTCAGCTCAGCTCTAATACATATCTATTCCATTCTATTCGCCCAACATTGGCTTCACTGTAATCTCATGCACTTGCATATGAGCTGGTGTCGAGAGTGTAAATAATACACAGCGAGAAACATCTTCTGGCTGTAGAATTGGTCTTTTGCCGCCACGCGAGCGTGCAGCCACAATATCGGTATCGGTTAAGCCGGGACTGACACTCTGTGAAATAAAAAGAACGAAGTATTCATATTAACAGTTTAAAATTGTACATAAATATAGCAAGCAGTGGATTTGTCGATATCACTCTACACTCACAGTGATCTTAGCTCTGGTACCAAGCCCTCGAAACTCCTGACGATACACCTCCGTTAAAGCGGTCAACGCATATTTACTTGGCGCATACAAATTGGAAGTTGGCGGCGTATGCGGTTCACTATGTGGCACATAATGCCCCAAAACACTATTAATGATCACCACATGGCCGTCGACACTGCGATCCTTCATTGAACGGAAAGCCCGTTGTGTGCAATAGACCACACCCATAACATTGGTTTGCAATACCTGTTGCAAATTGGCCGGATCCATTTCTGTGGCTTGTCCGGCATTGTAAATGCCAGCATTATTGATCAACACATCGACACCGCTCAAATTCTTGATAACCCAGTCGAAGGCTTCATTAACCGACTCCAGCGATGAGACATCACAACTGACGGGATGAAAGCGCTTCTGCTGTTCCTCGGGCAAGGTTGCACGCCATTCCTCCATGCGTTCCTTGCGCCTGGCCAAGCCGGCAACGCGCATATTCTCCTTCAGCAAGTCCTTAACAATGGCAAGGCCAATGCCCGAACTGGCACCGGTGACTACAGCTGTGCAATTTGACCAACGCTCCATGTTAAACATTTGCAAAAATTACGTAGTTGAATTTAACGAAAGAAATTGATTTAACTTTAATTAACTGTTCAGCATGAAATGCAAGCGATTACTAAATTGAGCAACAGTAGATAGCAAATACTTTGTAGTGCTCACCGGCATTGTTTGGCCGGTTTTTTTTCGTTTCCAGTAGTCGCTGTTGTTAAGCCCGACAAGTGGGCATACCGTATGCATACAGTTATCTACCCACATATACACAATAGATTATTATTTAATCTATATGTATGTATATATTTACTGGAATGTCTGGTCAACTATTAGGGTGGTGCAGAAGAAAATAAATCTTTATTTTATGCCGAAGTCCAATTCAATATAGTGACCCGATCAGAACGATTGCCTTTGATAATTATACATGCCAAATTTCGTGAAGATATTTTGACAAATAAAAAAGTTTTCCATACAAAGCCTTGATTTCGATCATTCAGTTTATATGGCAACTATACGCTATAGTGACCCGATCAGCACGATTTCTTTGGAGATTGTACTATTGCCATAGATAATTATATGCATAAAATTTCGTCAAGCTATCTCTTCAAATAAAATAATTTTCCATACAAGGCCTTGATTTCGATCATTCAGTTTATATGGCAGCTATATGTTGTAGTGGTCCGATATCGCCGATTACAACAAATAAGCAGCTTCTTGAAAAAAACAGGACATATACAAAATTTCAGTACGATATCTCAAAAACTGAGAGACTAGCTCGTGCATACGTAGATAGCGACATACGGACATGGCTATATCTACGCAGCTGGTCATTTATATGTATATATGGGACTCACAACATGCCATAACGCATCGTAAAATCATAAAATCATACATTTTTACACTTGTTTAAAAAAATTGTTGTTTTTTATGTTTTTGCTTTTGGTTCGTTATAACTCATAAGTTTATTTGACTATATGAAATCCCTAATAGTATATACTTATGTATGTATGTATATATTATATATTTCATAGCTTCGTTTGTGACGTTTCCCTCTGGGTGTCACAAACTTCGCGACAAACTTAATACACACTTTTCTCAGCAAAAATATATTTTTATTTTGTACTACTTGTATGTAGGTTTGTATGTATTAACACTTGTTTATATTCATAGTTCCAGCAAAGAACGGCGTTCACATAATAATATGTGATGAAATTACTTTTTAACCGGTAGTCTCCTTATACATACATGTATACATGCATACATTTATTATTATAAGGAAAAATTTAAATAGAGACAATATAGACATGAACTCATAGATTAAAAGTTGTAGAGCGAAAGCTACTCTTTATTGCTCTGCTCATCAATTACAGTGTGACCAGATTAAATAATTTCCCAATTAATTTGGCAAACAAAATTTGCGTGCAGAAAGAGCATATCAAGAGAATACTGCTCTTACGCTTTCAACAACTAAAACGAAAAGGAAGGTTTTGGTCGGAAACGCACTAATTTTTCTAATACAAGAAATTATAGTGAGCAAATATTTTTGTGTAGCGTACCGTGTATCAAAATTTTTTTTAATAAAATTGTTATAAGAACATTTTTATAACAAAAATTTAATAATAAAATGTTTATAATAAAAATTTTGTAATAAAAATTTTGTAATAAAAATTTTGTAATAAACATTTTATAATAAACATTTTATAATAAAATATTTATAATAGCATATGTATATTAATGCATGTTGATACATCTGTAAGTACACTTGATATCATCGGAGCAACAAGTGACGTATTGCATTAACAGTGTTTGATATCATTTACAGCAATGTAAGCTGTTTTACTTGAATAGCAACGAAGGCAAAAACCACAAGCAAACATACATACATAGAACGCTCGTTGCTCTCAACAAAGCAAACAGTATGTTACATACAGACTCTGTTTTGATGCTTGAAAGGCAATGTAATGTAAAACATCGCAAAGCTATAAAGCAACGAGTGCATCATGCACTTACTGTTAAGAGTGCATGGTGCATGTATGGAAAATAGAAAAAGAAAGGTTACAAAATCATTTCGATTTAAATGATCATAATCGCAGTGCGCTCAACATACATGACTCAGGGCGTCATGCTGTTCCTTTTTATATACATACATACATATGTATATATGTATTTCAGAGTTCAGAGATATTTTGAAATCAAATTAAAATAATTTTATTGCAAGCAACTAAATAGTTTACAATTACGGTACTATTATACATATGTTTAATATAATATAATACTGATACATCGTAAGCATTTAGTAGAGCATCTTTACGAAATACATATAAACCGATACAAAAATTTTTTTTGTATTTATGCTGTCACAGTGATCTCGTGCACCTGCATATGTGGTGGTGTGGAGAGTGTAAACAAAATGCAGCTCGAAATATCTTCCGCTTTCAGAATTGGTATGCCGGAGTTTTTATAATGTTCTGGCACAATTTCAGTATCAGTTAAACCGGGACTAACACTCTGCAAGAAAAAAATTATATAGATTAATGCAAGTAGATATGAATAGGTGTATCTATAACCAGAAAAAATGCAAAAAGTCTGGGTTGAGTACGCATTTAGACGCAAAAGAACTTGTGACATTAATCCGTTAAAAACAACCATCATTCCTTTTAGAAAGTAAAGAACTCTTCGGGGCTTAAAGACCGTAAGCAATGCCTAGGAAGGTTGAATAGCCTATCAATCTGCAAACATGTACACCTGATCTAGGTGCTGAGGCATAAAGGAGTAGCCAGTAAAGAGCTGGCTGACGAAGAAACCGAGCGAAGCTTCGGCTTCTAGAATAATAGAACCAAAACCCTGTATTGCGGTAAGGTTCCTCACCGTAAAAGAGCTGCTACGCTCGGAGGAAAGGGTCGACAGAGAAAATTACTGGCAGTAAGCAAAGCTTAAGCACAAAAGCTGCTAAGGGGAGATTATAACTTACTAAGGTTTAAGGGCAAAATTAACCTCCTCAGAGACAAATTCCGTCCATTGATCGCACTCCTGATCTCAGAAGCGACTAATTGTACCTTTTTATAGTCAAAAGCTTAAAAAAAATACTAACTGTAAAAATTCGTACAAATTTAAATCTAATCGCTTTGAATATTACTCGCACAAGTTTACTGTATATGTGAACCGGTTCGTATGTTTGCTGATTTATGAACATACATATGTATATTGTATGTACTAAAAAGTCATGACTGGCATTTACATATGTTTATCTAATCGACAAATTGAAAACCAAAACTTGTCACGCATAATTTACGCAACGTGCCCTATTTACGTATTATAGATATGTCAATGTATATAAAAAATATACTTACAGTTATCTTAATTTTGGTGCCCAGTCCTTTAAATTCCTGACGCAATACCTCCGATAAGGCGGTCACTGCATACTTAGAAGACGGATAAATGGAAAGCGCTGGTGGCTGATTGTTACCGAGCGTCATAGGTATACTGTGACCCAACACACTATTAACAACAACCACATGACCATCAAAATTACGTTCTTTCATCGATTTAAAGGCACGCTGTGTGCAATATACCACGCCCATTACGTTGGTTTGTAAAACATTTTGCAATTCCACCGGATCCTGAGTGCTAATCTGGCCACCGGCGAAAATACCCGCATTATTGATAAGGATATCGACGCCTCCCAACTCCTTGATGATCCAATCGAATGCTGTATCTACGGATTCCTGTGATGAAACATCACAAGCGACGGCGTGAAAGCGTTTTTGTTGTTCAGCGGGTAATTGTGCCTTCAGTGCTTCCATACGCTCCAAGCGCCGCGCCAGACCCACGACAATCAAATTAGCTTTCAACAGATCCTTAACGGTGGCAGAACCTATGCCGGAGCTGGCGCCGGTAACGACTGCAACACGATTTTGCCAACGTTCCATTATATTAATAACACTTAGTTTGGGAAAAGAACACCAACTGTTTGCACTAATGAAGACTAGTGAAAGACTGAAAAACTGCCGAAAATCGATTTACTATTTATACAGCTAACAGTAGCGTAGCTATTAAGTAGTCCAATTAAATGTTAGCGTTTTGTAGTGACTCAGCGATCTCTGAATAATATATGTATGTATGTATGCTGATACTTAGTAAAAAGTAAAAGTAATTTTAAGAGTAATTTCTCTTACGGCCGAACAAGCAGGGATATAGATATTAGCGTAATATGCTCTTCAATGGACTCTCCGCTTGCTTTTATAGTTCAATATTTAATATTTTATTGTTACGTGTTAGATTTCATGACCGATCTCCGAAACGGGCCTAATATTTGTTTAGTTAAGATCTCTATGTTCTCCGAAAGCTTTTGAAGTTGGGACTCATGTATGCTCAAAACGTCTTGCAATCAGTTCAAAGCTGCTTAGACGATTTATTCCAATTTCAACTAGTTCCACTGGAAGTCGAAAGGTATAAGCCCTCAATCATATTTGTTTTATTATCGCAAAGGCGGTCTCGTTAAGAAAGAAATACCTCATCCGAAAAACGAAACTTGCTGAGAAGAAAACCTCATTCGTGTTTTTATGCTTTAATTCACCGATAGACAAGTTGATGTAAAGCAACCACCAGTAGTACGCCTTAAGAAGACAACATAACGGGTGCCGCAACGTTCAAGATGTGGGAAAAGGCCTTCGGTCATAATTGTTTGTTGTCTTTTTGATTGGTACAAATTATTCAAGGAGGGTTGAGAACGCTTCCAAAACGGCCATCAACATCAACTAATGATCAACACGTCAATAAAATAAAGGAGTTGGTGTTTGAGAATCGACGATTAACAGTCAGAGATCTTACTGGCATAGTTGAAATATCGGAAGGGTCAGTGAAAATCATTTTGAAAGATCATTTGGGCTTAAGAAAAGAGAACGCACGATTGGTTCCGAAATCTCTCATTTTTTTCGAGAAACGGTTTCGGGTTAATGTCTGTGAAACAATGCTTTCCGGCTACCAGGATGTCATGAGTTTTGGATCTATGCTTACGACCCAGAAATAGACGATGAATCGGCTGAATATCGTGGCAAAGAAAAAAATGTCAAAACTGGTCAAAAATCAATGTTGTGTTGACAGCAACTTTTGCCATGTTTTACCATTATTTCGCATGCAGTTATTAGTGTTCCGGGGAAGTAATAAATATCAATTATTATACTTTATAAACGAATGACTAGATTAAGCGATTGCAGAACAAATTTAAAAATAGAACTTCTCTTACTCTCTCAAAATCAATAAAAATTAAAAAAATCAATGCAAATTGTCTACCAAAAAAGAATTTCCTTATCTTGTTATATCATAGCGCTGAGTTATTTTTATACTCACGCAACATCTTGCACAGGGTATAATAGTTTTGTCAACCTAACGGTTGTTTGCGTCACTATTTTTATTTGTATCGAGATAGATATGGAGTTAAAGACATATATGAACGATCAGAGTGACTAAACGAGTTGAATTTTGAATGACTGTATGTCCGTCCCTCCGTCTGACCATCTGTCCATCTACCCGTCCATAAAAGCGATAATTTGAGTAAAAATTGAGAAATCTTGATGACAATTTGTTGACGTGTTCCATGACAAAAAAGTAAGGACGAGTGGCATAATCGGATCAGACACATTTAATTTTACCCCCGCGATTGTATGAGGACTTTGTAGGAATCGAGTTCAAAATTTCACAATAGGCGTGGCACCCCCCACTATTGAAATGAAATGAAATCACATATCTCGAAACCCACTCGACCGATTTCAATTAAATTCTATGGTGGAGTTGATATCTCATATCACACATATCTCATTTGAAGAAATTTTTAATATTGTATAATTTAGCGGACTCGAACTAAAATATAGCAATAAAGATAAGTCTAAGTTTATGGCCTTAATTACACGATTCGGCTGTTGAGTAGTTTATCCCACTAATCTTATAAATTTATACCACTTCCTCGAAGTGATTTGAGACTGATCCACTCTAAATCTCTCGGTGCGACTCTACTTTTGCGCCATCTACTTGTCAGCATTGGAAATATATTACATTATAACAGCTTATTGAGACACTACAAAGAGAAAAAAATGTAAACAAACCGTAGTTTTTTCGTGATGCAATGATGACTCATGGAGTATGTGTGGATTGCCGCCTGACCAATAACGCATATTTTGCTTATTGACGAAGCCATTCAGTCAGAAATAAGCCTCATCGCTGAAGATGATATTTCAATGAAAATCCGGATCATTGTCAAGTTGTTGCTCAACCCAATTCACGAACATACGACGATTCTGGTGGTGAAAGGGGTTCAGTTCTTGCGTCTTGATGTTCTCGCAAAATTCGCCACAACGACGTCACAGAGATACCGAACGCTTGAGAACGACGTGTTAGAGACTGATTTGGGTATTTTTCAATTGACGCGCTAGCGGCAGCAATATTCTCAACACTACGGGCACTTCTTTGTCTCACTGGCACAAAAAGATTTTGTGCTGTGCCTGTGGATTCAAATTTTTCCATTAGACACTCAATTGTTGCTCTGACAATACGATGATAACGATTATAAATTGTTCAGTGAAAAAAATCGCCTAAACAAAATTGTAATGTCTTCTCTCCAAATATGAAATCTGTTTTGGAGATATTGACGACTTTTACAACCTTTCAGTTAAAAGTTTTAAATTTGGAGGCAGTTTTACCAAATCTTATATTATATTTTTGACGAACAAATGTTCAAAACCCAAATAATTGTCAAGTTACAGAGTTTAAAGCAGTCATAGGTTAGATTTAAATGCCAATAAAATTATATAATGAACTTTTTAATATACAAATTATGACTTTTGTGCTTTTTATATTTAGAACCCAACTACTGGTGCCCTTAATATAAATCTACTTCATTAATCTAATTAGTACCCTTTATGATGCACAATTGGAAAGTTACTGGCGATATAAAAGTGCACTTTATCAGTTGATTTAATCATGTAACAAGTACAAGTAACTGTAAATAATAGTTAATTATATTTATTTTAACCTTATCGGCAAGAGGTGAAACTATATAAAATACATGCTCATGCACGTGCGTTAAACTATCCGTTATAGGGATGTTCAGAAGAGAAAATGTTTTGAATTTATTCGCCCAAAAGCGGTTTCACAGTGATCTCGTGCACCTGCATATGTGGTGGTGTGGAGAGTGTAAACAGAATGCAGCTCGAAACATCCTCCGATTTCAGGCTTGGAAACTCAGCGCCCTTAAATTCATCTACCACAATTTCCGTATCGGTTAAACCTGGACTAACGCTCTACAACACAAAAGATAATATATATATTAAGGCTTATAAATACATGGGAAGATAAGTAGGATATAGCCCGAAAAAATGCGATAATTCGGAATGAGTCCGAGTTTAGATGTAAAGGAACGTATGACGAATGACATTTCTCATCTTTTCATATGAAACGAATTGTTCCTCTTTATTTGATCATATTCTAAGAAGAGACTAAGTATAACTTTTATACCCGAAAGCTTCCAAACAAAAATAAACTTAAAAAATTCTGCAAATGAGTTATTTTTTTTTTTATACTAACATTTAAAGGAAACCTTGAAAACAAGGATATAAATAATTTATCTCCAACTATACCCTTAACATATTCATATGGAACTAATTACCATTCAATTACATTCTAAAAATATCTATTCTAGCAATTCGCGTATACCCTTTTAAAAGGTTTTATATACATTTAGAATTTTCAAAATAGATTTTTTTATTTTATTTTCTTAATGTACATACATATCGTCAACTAAAATGCAAAATAACGTAACATCACTTTTTACACCTTCACAGGCGAAGGAAAAACTATATAAAAGAAACCACTCATATTGCAACAAAATTTGAGTTTTGGTTATAAACTGATTATATATTGGTTATGATACACTCATATTGTATTGAAACAAAATTTGAGTTTTGGTTATAAACTGATTATATATTGGCTATTTTATCTGACAGCGATATTTGTTTTTTTATGATAGGTTGTTTTGCATTTTAGGTGATGATATGTATATATGTATGTGTATTTAAAAATATTCACTTCAGAGTGTTTGTAAAGTGCATTCCAAACTTTAAACTCGTTTTTCTCAAAATGATGTTTCCAAAGACGGTGACCAACGTTACTCGGAAACGGTTAAACCGATTAGTCTCAAATTTTAAAGCGAGCTTCTTAAATATATTTTTTAGTAATTAATCGAAGATTTTTTCTCACCGATCAATATTTTTCGTTTTAAACAATTTACGGCCGAAATTTGGTCAAAAATTTTTTTTGAGAAATCGCCAATTTGTGCCCAAATTTTATTTCGCTTATTCCTTCGATTAATTATCAGATTTAGCATTACTTTAACGAAATCTGTTTGGTTTTTTAATTTCAAAGGATCCAGTTGAGAGATAGAGTGCTCACCGTAAAACGCCTTTTTTGCGAAGAGCTCTCGGAGATCAACTGTAGTTCCTTTCCAAATACATATTTTTACTAATATTGAGTCTTAAATTACAGTTAAAAGATATGT
The DNA here is from genome assembly GCF_024586455.1 of Bactrocera neohumeralis. Lineage (NCBI taxonomy): Eukaryota > Metazoa > Arthropoda > Insecta > Diptera > Tephritidae > Bactrocera > Bactrocera neohumeralis. The sequence goes on along the minus strand of NC_065923.1, from coordinate 76,861,447 downwards.
GTACAAATTTTTGTCAAAAAATTTAAAAGTTTTCTCAGAAAAAATTCCGGTAAATTCGCTTTTTTCGGCCTTCTAACTGTATATAACCTTTTACATTTATAGTCATGGATGTCCTGACCTGGCATTTATCCCTTTCTTATCAACACTGGACAATCGAAAGCTCACACGCATAGTTTGCGCATGAATATGTACATATAAGCCTATCTATGTATCAATATATCTATATACATATTACATATCTATATCTTTACATGTCATATGTACGCATATATACCTGTTACACAAAATATACTTACAGTAATCTTAATTTTGGTGTTTAGTCCTTTAAATTCCTGACGCAATACCTCGGTGAGGGCAGTTATAGCGTACTTAGATGGCGGATAAATAGAAAAAATCGGTGGCTCATTGTTACCGAACGTCATAGGTATTCTGTGACCCACCACACTATTAACAACAACCACATGACCATCAAAATTACGTTCTTTCATCGATTTGAAGGCACGCTGTGTGCAATATACCACGCCCATTACGTTGGTTTGTAAAACATTTTGCAATTCCACCGGATCCTGAGTGCTAATCTGGCCACCGGCAAAAATACCCGCATTATTGATAAGGATATCGACACCTCCCAATTCCTTGATAATCCTTTCGAATGCCGTGTCAACGGATTCCTGTGATGAAACATCACAAGCGACGGCGTGAAAGCGTTTTTGTTGTTCAGCGGGTAATTGTGCCTTCAGTTCTTTCATGCGCTCCAAACGCCGCGCCAGACCGACAACAATCAAATTAGCTTTCAAAAGATCCTTAACGGTGGCAGCCCCTATGCCGGAGCTGGCGCCGGTAACGACTGCAACACGATTTTGCCAACGTTCCATTATATTACACTTCGTTTAGAAAAATCACACCAACTGTTTGATCTACTGAAGGCTAGTGAAAAACTGATGTGTTTAGAGAAATCTGATTGCTATTTATAGCGCTAGCGGTAAGAAGTATCTCTAAGCACCAAACACCAATGGGCTGGACAAGCATATAACCTCGCGCTTTATTCGGGAGAGAAGATGCTAGATCATTTCAAAACAGGGTGGATGGTGCAGGAGGATGTGACTCACCAGCGGAACTTACAACATTTACACAGACAGTTCAAAAATGGCTAATGGAGTGGGAGCCGGAATCTGTTGCTCAGAGCGGGATCTTAGGCGACCCTTCATTCTTCTGGAATACTTCATTATCTTCAAAGCAGAAGTTTTTGCCATAATCTCACATCCTGTTACGTCAGAAAATGGCCATAAAATAATGTCGAAGAGATTGCCAAATTAACATTCGTCTAACTACCTAATAAGAACAGGAAACGGTAGTCGCTAAAAACGATATATAATGAAAATTCCGAAAGTGCTGACAGACGGATCAGGAAATGGAATGTCTTAAATACATGCACCATCGCTAATATCATGTGCAAGCGTCCGATAGGAAAACTCGCAGGTTTTTTCCTCACACGGTCTCTAAAGGACTGCCGGATGGTTGTTGGCCTCATGACGGGTCACAACCTACTGACAGCACATACGAGTCGAATGGGCCGATGGATGATACATGCAGAAAGTGCAGAGAAGCTATCCAGAACTCTTAGCATTGACGTATGACGAGTATGCATCAATGTAAAACGGTAGGGATGTTCAGAGAAAATGTCGTAATCAATTAAAATTAATTTTATTGCAAGTAATTAAATATTTCACAATTGACTACATAAGTACTTAACTTATATACATATTTTTTTTTTTAAATTTATTCGCCTAAAAGCGGTTTCACAGTGATCTCGTGCACCTGCATAAGTGGTGGTGTGGAGAGTGTAAACAGAATGCAGCTCGAAACATCCTCCGATTTCAGGCTTGGAGCGCCCTTAAGTGCATCTGGCACAATTTCCGTATCGGTTACGCCGGGGCTAACACTCTGCAAGACAAAAAAATAATAGTGATTAAAGCATATAAGTAGGATATAGCCTAAAAAAGGAGGTAATTCGGAATGAGTCCGAGTTTAGATGTATAAGAACGTATGACTAATGACATTTCTCATATTTTCGTATGGAAGAAAGTGTATATTTACATTTCATTTAATTCAAAGAAGAGACTAGTTATAACTTTTATACCCGAAAGCCTCCAAACAAAAATAAACTTAAAAAATTCTACAAAATAATTATCTATCGATGACGATGGAGGAGACGTTCCATTGCCGAACCATGAAGAAGTTCGAATAGCAATTACTCCTCTGAAGAACAACAAAGCGGGGGGGCCGATGGATTGCCGGACGAGCTGTTCAAATACGGCGAAGAACTGATAAGAAGCATGCATCAGTTTCGGCTAAAAAAGGATCGACGCGCACCACGTTTTCGTCGATTTTAAACCCGCTTTTGACAACACGAAAAGGAGCTGCCTTTATGCCGCTATCTCTGAATTTGGTATCCCCGCAAAATTAATACGTCAGTGTAAACTGACGTTGAGCAATTCCAAAAGTTTCGCCCTGATCGGGAAGGCTCTATCCGAGCCGTTCGATAACAAACGAGGCTTCTGCCAAAACGACTACCTATCGTACGACTTCTTCAATCTACTCTTGGAGAAAATACTAAATAGAGAAGGTATCAGAGTGTACAGCTGCTGGCCTATGCCGATGATATTGATATCAATGGTCGCAACTCCCGCGCCATTAGTTTTCCTTTCTCCAGGGCAAGACGAAATATTTACTGTCTGCAAACAAACAGTCGTCGCACTCGCGACTTGGCTCCCACGTCACTGTTGACAGTCATAACTTCGAAGTCGTAGATAATTTCATCTATCTTGGAACCAGTGTTATCACCAACAACAATGCCAGTCTCGAAATAAAACGTATAATAACTCCTGCCAACAGGTGCTACTTCGGACTGAGTAGGCAAATAAAGTCCTCTTTCGACGAACAAAGACCAAACTCTTTAAGTCACTCATTATTCCCATCCCGGTCTATGGCGCAGAGGCATGGGCGACGACAACATCTGATCTTCTTATCAATACTTGACAATCGAAACCTCATACGCATAGTTTGCGCATACATTTATAGAAGCCTATATATGTATCTATATATATACATTACATATTTATATCCCTGCATGTTATATTTACATATACATAACTGTTACTCAAAATATACTTACAGTAATCTTAATTTTGGTGCCCAGTCCTTTAAATTCCTGACGCAATACCTCCGATAAGGCGGTCAGTGCATACTTAGAAGACGGATAAATAGAAACCGCTGGTGGCTCATTGTTACCGAACGTCATAGGTATTCTGTGACCCACCACACTATTAACAACAACCACATGACCATCAAAATTACGTTCTTTCATCGATTTAAAGGCACGCTGTGTGCAATATACCACGCCCATTACGTTGGTTTGTAAAACTTTTTGCAATTCCACCGGATCCTGAGTGCTAACCTGGCCAGCGGCGTAAATACCCGCATTATTGATAAGGATATCGACACCTCCCAATTCCTTGATGATCCAATCGAATGCCGTGTCAACGGATTCCTGTGAGGAAACATCACAAGCGACGGCGTGAAAGCGTTTTTGTTGTTCAGCGGGTAATTGTGCCTTCAGTGCTTCCATACGCTCCAAGCGCCGCGCCAGACCCACGACAATCAAATTAGCTTTCAACAGATCCTTAACGGTGGCAGCCCCTATGCCGGAGCTGGCGCCGGTAACGACTGCAACACGATTTTGCCAACGTTCCATTATATTGTTTACACTTGGGAAAAGAATATCAACTGTTTGCACAAATGAAGACTAGTGAAAGACTGAACAACTTTCGAAAATCGATTTACTATTTATACAAGTAACGATAGCGTAGCTATTCAGAAGTTCAATTAAATGTTATTGTGAAATCACTTTAAGAGAGAAGTTATAGTACATACAAATGGCTCACTTAAGTGCGTTGAAGCTTAAACGTTTTGTTTATAAAATTCATAAGCAGAGAGTTATGCGATAATCTCTCACATCATGTACAGTGGACACCAATAACAATAGCTGATACTTAAGTGAAGAGCAAAGCACAATCTCTCTTAAGAACTATAGGAATTTGTAAAAGTATGATCTTAAATAGCATATTCGCTTGATTTTATAGGTCAATATTTATTACTTTATTGCATGCAAGTAACCATTGTTTATTGGCGGCTCGACTACAAAGAGAAACAACTGTTGCAGGTTACTCGTATATCCTACGGCCGAACTTCGAAACAAGTTTGATATTTGAATAGCTATTGTCTTTTTTATATCCATAAGTCCTTTTTGATGTTCGAAAACTCTTGAAGTTGGAACTCATGTGTGTCCTAACCCAATTCAAATCGATCGACAATTTCACAAATGATTGTAAATATCGATCCCGGGTGTTCACCGACTCCTGTAAAGCCCTTTTTTTTCATCTCGAGTGTACAATTTGTCTCTGGTCTCTGGCACATTTAGTTAAAGTTTTATGGTTATATGGGAAGTGAGCGAGATTATATGACGTTTTGTGAACGTGTAAGTGGTCCGATTATGCCTATTTACGAACTCATCCTCACTTTTTTTTTTGCAAAAAAACACTTGTACAAAGTTACATCAAGATGTCTCAATTTTTACAGACAAAGGGACGGACGGACAGGCAGACAGTCACTCAGAATTAAACTCGCCTCGTCATTCTGATCATTTATTTATATATAACCCTATATCTATCTCGCTTAGTTTTAGGTGATACATACAACTGCTAGGTGAACAAAACTATGATATTATGAGCAATATGTTACAAGAGTTTAGAAATTTGCAAATCATTATACATTATACGAGTACTTAAGTCATATGTACTCGTACAAGCAATCAGAAATCGAAAGAGTCGCGCCGACAAAAGGTTCTCTTTATAACTCTTTTCAGTAAGAGAGTGACCAGATTAAACGATTTCACAACAAATTTAAGAAACTAAGTTTGCGGCGAGGAAAAAACACAGAATTTAACAGAGAAATTTCACTTACTCAAAATAGGCGGAAAAAATGTCTACCGAAAAAATGGTATCTACTTAAATTTTTAATCATAGCACCGAGTGATTTTTTGTAGTATGAAATACAAAAAAGCAAATCGGTATCTTAAAAATTAAAAGACTTGTTCGTAGTCTCCTGTCTGTCGTGGTCTGAATAGGTAAATTTTTCGCCACTTGTAGTCATGTCTTTATATGCGGAACTCGGAGGTCAATTGTTGCAATTTGTCGGTACTAAATGTGATCGTCAATGTTGTTTTCGGAGTTTTCCTTTTTTACTTTCTTTTTGGTTTCAGTAATCCAGTATTTTTAGAAAAATTAGTGATTAACCCAGGTCTCCTAGTTCGTTGGTACTCTATGGCGATAATATGTATAAGTATATAAGAATATATATGTACATATGTATGTATACATATATATTTTTTGGAATTTATTCGCCCAGAAACGGTTTTGCAGTGATCTCGTACACCTGCATATGTGATGGTGTGTAGAGTGAAAACATAATGCAGCTCGAAATATCGCGAAACGCACGAAATAAAGTTGAACGATTTAATGTTTTTCAGGCGTAAGTCTTTCCACGCCGAAAAGCCAAACAATACTGGATAAAAATAGCATGGCAGCTTGACACGACTAACGCGAGATCTGTCAAGAAAAGGCTATTGAAAAAAGTATCTCTACTTGGATCACCCGCTATTAATAACACTTAGTTTGCAGAAATCTAGTTACTATTTATTTCGCTAATAGTAGCCTAGCTTTTAAGTTGTTTTCATTTTGTAGTGAAATCACTAAAAGAGCTCATCGGTGAAACAAGTTGCTACTCATATGAGAATAGAATGCACTCAAGAGGAAAGTTGAGTTTCAGGCGTTTTGTTTGTAAACAGAGAGTTATGTGAGATCAACACATCCACAATAGATCAGATCAGAGATCAACACCATAACAATAGCTGATACTTAAGTGAAGAGTAAAGATGAATTTCTCTTCTTCTCTTAATTGTAAAAATATTCTTTTTGAATATAAGTATGTACATATATGGATGAAGAATTCATTGAGCCACGATTGTGACCGAATTTAAAGCCAAAAAACGCAATGAATACCATCGATCAATCACCGTATTCACCAGATTTGGCTCTGTGTGACTTTTTCTTGTTTCCAAAACTGAAATTTCGGCTCCGTGGAACCCGTTTTTCGTCGATAGAAGTTTTATAGATACAACAGATCGTCGTTCTTAGCTGTCCAAGAAATCCCTGGTAGGATCGACCCTTGAACTCAACCTAGCCTAATCTACTTAAAACCATTTTATGGTTCGGAGTTAAAAATTGTAGCGAAATTCGAGCTACGATATTGATATTCAACAATTTAAAATTCTCAATTATTTAATTTTTAATATTGACCTTGAAAAATATATTTCAAAAATATGCTAAAAATACTATTGTTGCTTATTTAGCTAAATTTGCGTTTATAAAAATATTCAAATTTAGTATATATTTGTAAACATATATATGTAAATATATAAAATTATTGCTTATCCTAAAGTAAACAATAGCAAATACACTTGGCAACTGTAAAAACCTATAATTTCGACATAATTAATATTAAAACTATCGTAAACATAATTTACATAGAGGAATATATAACACTATATTCACAAAAAAACTTTTTTGAGAAGGTTTGAAGTGATATTTCATAATTTGTTTATAATTTTGTAATTTTTACTTTTTTCAAACCAGAGTTTATGCTCAACAACAAGTTTTGTAATGCAAGCCGAACTTCCGAGGCACATATAGTACACCTACTTATAACTGTTTTCCGCTACAACTATAGTTATGTTATTTTTGTCCGAAAACAACGCTGTATTTAGAGCGGTATCCAGTTCATCTTCATTCTCTATCAGCGCCGGCGCTTCGTCATCAATTTGTGGCACTATTTTGTACTCTACTTCCGCTGATTCTAGTGGCACTTTATTTGTACTCAATGTTTGCATTTCGGCACCCATAGGATTGTCGAAACTCGGTGGTATCAAACGATTTCTAGAATATATATATATACATATGTACATATTAGTGAATATAGAACATTTAGTTTTCGTAAATACAGTACGCACTTAGATAACAGCAACCAAATCATGGCTACGAACATCATCACCGACGTTATGCCGAACGTCCAGTATGTGCCATAGCGTGTATAGATCACACCTACAAAAACCGGTCCCAATACGCGTGACAAGCAACCCGCACCAGTCATCAGTCCCATCCAAACACCTTGCGGTCGTGGTCCCAAAACCTTTGAGAAGATCGTCTGTATCAATGTGACACCGATCGGATAACCAATCGAGGTGAATGCGTAGCCGATGATGAATTGTGTCAAAGTCAGCGCTGGCGTTAGCTCACACCAGGGCTGCGTTTTGGGACAGCCGAGAAATACGATATCATTCGGATCGAGATCTATTGTAGCATTGCCCGTCAGCGGTAATGTTTCATTGTAAACTTCAGCAATAACAGGTGGTCCATCGCCCCAAGGTATATACAGCACACGACCGAGTACCATTAACGAAAAGCCACCCCATATGAGCACATAGTGTTCGGGAAAAACTTTACAAAGCGGATTGATGGCAACGAATGTGGCGAGTGCCACAATAGCACCCACTGACATCAGAATGCCCATGTAGTAGAGCGCTTCATGGTTGCTCCATGCAAACTGGTCCATGGTGAGAGAAGTGCCGAGTCTGAAAGAGAAGAGGATTTTTAATTTAAGGGATTAAAGATTGAATTGGATATTCGGTGGAGAGCATTTTTGTTCAACAGTGATGAAGAGGTCAAACTTTCAAAGGCTAGAATAAGGAATTTTTTCTTTAGAAAGTAAGAACCCTCAAGAACATGCTTGTTCATTACAAGTACCCTCAATGAATCAGCAGAGTCTCTTGAGGATATTTTAGTTGAAAAAGAAAAAAGCTAAAGCTATTATAATAAGGTCATCGATGTAGCTTCTTCTTCTTTATTGCCATATTCGCCATTTCCAATGCGCAAAGGACCATAAATCTTCCGCAGAAACTTTCTCACGAAAAGTCGTAACGGCGACTCATCAGATGTTGTCATCGTCCCTGCCTCTGCACCATATAGCAGGCACGCAGCACGAAGATGCTGTGTGACTTGTGTAGTTTGGTCTTTATTCATTGAGAGCGGACTTTACTTCTCAATTGCCTACTCAGTCCGTAGTACCACCTGTTGGCCAGAGTTATTCTGCATTGGATTTCGAGGCTGACGTGTTGTTGGTGCTAATGCCGGTTCGAAGATAGACGAAATTATCGATCTAATTACTTAAAGTCTTGTTCTTTAAGCTTCTTCCACCATCGTTATTCAACAAACAAAACTCTCCACTTGATAAGCTACGAATATGACTTATAAGTACGGAGTACTTACGTTTCAAGCAGCACAAAGTTGAAGACCAACACGAAGAATGCCATAATTAAGGTCCAGGCTGACACATAGTCCGGTTTGATGGCCTTCCACGTTTCACGCTCCGAACTTTTACCCTGTTTTATCATTATTTCGCGTGCAGCTATCTTATGCTCCTGTGAATCAGAACGACTTATGAAAAAAGCACTATTTTCCAGCTAATAATTATACTACCTCGAATAGTCCCGGCAGAAACATGACGAAGTTGCCAATGCTCATAAGTACATTTATCCAGCCACAAGCCGTGTACATATTGAAAACAATGGAGCCCCAAAGAAAACTATAGCCATCATTACCCAATGGTGTTACAGCCGTCTGTAGACCGGGTCCCACAATGAAGCCCAACACCTGTGCAAGTGACACCATCGAAACGGCTTTCGTGCGTTCACTCAAACGTGTCGCTGCCGATAAGTACGAACGGCACACAGCAATATTTGCCGAACTGACGCCAATTAAGAAACGTGAGATCAACATCCAGTACTTGACATGATCGGGACGCATTTCCAGTGATGAATATAGCCCACTGGCGAATGTGAACAACGCCAACGAACATAGTAAGGGTAAACGTATGCTACCAATCCTATTGCTCCACCAACCGAAGAGCGGACTGAAGATCATCTGACCCAACGGATTTGCGGCAACAATGAGACCCATGAACTCTTTGCCCGCCTTTGGATCTAGCTATGAAGTAATATGTGAAAAAGTATGTGTACTTTCTTAGGAACCATTTCATATGTATACCTTATTTAAGTACGGCCATATGCCAGTTAGTATAATACTGAAGCCAAGTGACATCAGGAACATTGTAAAATAAATAACGCGCACCGAACGCCAACGGCTCCGATATTCCTCCAATGTCTCAAGGCCATCATTGACATCGTCGGGTATTTTTGGATTTTGTGATTTTTTACAAGAATTACCCATTGTTGGTATTTGTACTTTTAGTTAAGGATCTTGCGTAGTCAACAGTTTGTGTTTTGCAGCTTTGCGGACGACATTTGAACTCTCTGAACATTGATGAAAATTTAGTTAGAAGCAAATGATGCTTTGTAGAAACCAATTCCGGGTTATATATGCTGATTTACATGCTGAGTCGGAAACTGTAGGAAAATGAGAAAATGAGAGAAATAAAATAATTAATTCTCATGAACACTTTATTATGCTTACGTCGATAGTAAAACTCTCAATATTAATTGTGAGTGCTACTTCCAAGCTTTGCTCGTTTCAATAACAAACTATACCGTTTCTACGAATGCAATTTCGTAAACAAACAACAGGATATGCAGTCAGCTGCAGAGCATCTGTCTAAACAGTGCAATGAAATGTCATAACTCAAAAAGCTTTGCAAAACTGGTGGTGTGCTCAGCTATGCCAGAAAAGCTCCGCTTAAGCTTAAGCGAATCAAACTAAATTTCATTAAAAATGGCTGTTGATGGCGGTCATGGACTAAATTCCAATAGTAATGATTGTACAGAGGCTTGGAGGAGCTTAAATTTGCTAAAAGCGCACATGTACTTATATACTTAATACTTAAAAGCTTCTTCAAGTATTAAACTTGATAAAATAACTTAACACGACTATTAACCGCTAATAGGTCAACTAAAAAGTCCCCGGCGTACCATAGTAAAAAATATTTTTTGGCATTCGTTTTTTCATTCAACATAGTTCCCTTCATGAGTGATATACTGATTATAGCGACCCACAAGTTTTCGAAAGCATTTTTGTAATACGATTTGCCCTTCCAAATAGACCTCAGTTTCGGCGGTCACCTCTTCATTCCACGAAAATTTCTTCCCAGTGCGCAGTCTTTTGAAAACTGAGAACAGGAAATAGTCGCTGGGGTCCAGATCTGGAGAATACGTTGGATGTGGAAGCAATTCGAAGCCCAGTTCATGGAGTTTTGCTATCGTTTTTATTGACTTGTGGTACTGTGCATTCTCTTGACCAATCCGTGATGGTTGATTTTCCTGGGACAGTGGCCGCAAACTCCTCATCAAGCCAAGTTTTCACTTTAACTGTAGTTATTTCCCTTCAAAAAGCAATATTTTATCAACATGCGACATTCCTTTATATCCATTTTTCCCACAATACTTGTAACACTTCACTCAAAATTATATAATTCACAAATTAATTATCTGACAGCTGTCAAATTTATACACGCGTCTTTTGAAAGTGAAGACCAACTAAAAATCATACGGATTTCATTCTAGGTGCGCCAACTATGTCGCAAGGCGGAGATAATTGGCCTCTTACTTTTAAAAAGGTTCTATGTGCCTTCGAAGCTCTTCCGGTCTGTTAAGAAAAACATTTTCCATGCGACCTTTACACTATAATTTTTAAAACCATGCGATCTAAGCCAATATAATTAGCATTTTAAGTATTGATGGTCAATGACTTAATAAATGCAAATATTAGCAAACATAAAAGAAAGTATAAGCGATGTACTTTATAACTCAAAATATGTTGTCGAAGAACTCCCGGTTGTGTTGATTACCATTTCACTATGCGCTTACCCTTAGGCTTAGTAGTTATCCCAACACGAATTATAGCTGCTCGAGCGCAGTTGTCATACTAAAGTGTTCGAATAGGCTTTGCAGCAGCAAACGGCAACCTTCTACTCAACTCAATATTTATGAGTACTACGTCGAAATATCGTAAATAAAATAATTTGAAACTCCTTAAGATTAAGCCTATTACCTAACACGCATGGAACATGCAGATAACGAATTATAGCTATTATCCCATATGCATATGTATATAAGTAGTAGTTGACGTTCAGCAAATTAGTCAGCAATATAGTACTTGACAAAATGAAATCAGTTACTATTTACACGTGAAAAATTCTATAATTGCTAAGAGTATGCCTCTTATCTCAATGATGGGTGAAAGATTACAGCAAATTGTTGCAATTTCATCAAGATAAGTAATCACAATCTTATTTACCTGAAATCTCTACGTTTATAAATGTTTATAATGGCATGACTTAGGCAATTTTAGAACAAAGTGCTGCCGATAAAAAGTATAAAGGAGAAAGTATTAAGTTATGTTGGGTTAGGCAAACAGGCTGATTTCTCGTTAGGTCACGAATAAGCGAGAGACGCCTGTCCGTTGTTTTGCCAAGAACTGGTATGGATCAAAAAGACCTGAGGTATGGCAACCGAGATGCTTTAAAGTTAGTCTGGCAAAAGCTGGACAGTAAAGCAGATGTGTATATATGTATGTACCTGTGAGTAATTTTGGACAGCAAACTGACGTGGAAACTCAGTGTGGAAGGGAAGATGAAAAAAACCAGTGCTGCTCTCTGCGCATGTAAGAAGATGCTAGGACCCTATCACTTGTCCTTATACATTGATGTTACACAGTAGTAGTCAAATAAATCTTACTTTACGGTGCTTTAGTGTGGTTGACCGCTGCTGATAAAATCTTATACTGCACTCTGCATATCCGAAACACTAGGAATCACTCCAACGGCCTCCACCACAAAGGTTACTCAACCTGCCGCCAATTGACATTACAGTAGAAAGCTCGGCAGCGAAATCAGCTGCAAGATTGGTGGCGTTAAGCGAATTTTCCACAAGAATTTTCGAACATAACTCGATAGGCAGGGGGTCGGTAGATAAAATACACCTTATCTGGGAGAGAAGGTTTCACTAAAAGAAGGTGGATGGTGCAAAAGCATGCGAATCACCAGCAGCAATATCTACACGAACGGATCAAAAACAGCTTATGGAGGGGGCGACGGGATCTTTTGCGTTGAGCTAGATCTCAGGCGACCCTTCCAGCTACCGGAGTACTGCAGTAAACTCCAGGCAGAAGTATTTGCAGTCAGGAAAGCTGGTGTGATAACTAATACCGCAGGAAACGACATAAATAATAACAATATACATACATTTTTGCAGATATCGAAACGGCAATAAAAGCAATAATCTCATATCGCATTGCGTCAGAGAATGACTATAGAAGCAAGGAGGCTGCAGATATAGTGACTGCCAGAAAGCGAACGGATATATGCTGGGTTCCAGACCACAAAGGCGTTTCGGAAAGCGAAATAGCCGATGATGATGATAAGATTGCCAATCGTATCACCCGCTTGACCGAACCAGTTCAAGAAATACGCATGTTGCTAACGACGGTACACAATGAAATTCCCGAAAAGGGTAACAGACGGAGGGTGGGCCAGCTAGAATGCTTTAGGTACCTGTATGACATAAACTTCCGCTTGTATTAATAGTTAAACTCCATCTGACATTACAAAGGAACTATAGCTCTATGTATGACGTGAAATTGAGCCACTTTAGTCTAACCTAACCTATTTTACCGCTCATCAACCATCGATCGATAAGTCTTGCGTTTAAACGAAACTTTGAAACAGCTTTAGTAGCCTAAATAAGGCGTTAGGTAAATAAATAATATAAATTAAAATATTAATATTTGCTAATTAATAATAATGCTTAACATTTTATAGAAGAAAACATTGTGCGAGTTTTCATCCAAGAAACAAATGTTTTGAGTAGCACCTTTGCACCTGACTCATGCGTGCAAGGTACATCACTAATGACAGCAGTTATAAATGCAATGTCTCACATCACATTTTTATTTACATACAAACTTATGCATATAAAAAAGAGTAATAGTAATAAAATAAGTGCAATCCTCACTTTGTTGGCAATGAGATTAACCTGCGTGACTGGCGTGTATCCAGCAGTCCAAGTGCATTCACATACTATACGCTAGTGTCCAATAAAATGTTACCACGCGGAAAATTTGATATTGCTGTATACCAAGTACATTTTTTGAACAAAGCTGCTGGAAGTGGATTCGGAAAGAAAAACACATCAACTAAAATGAACCGAAATTTAAGAAATCAAAGCTTGCGAAGCCGGTTAAAACTTCTGTGGAGCCAAGCTAAGAGTTGAGTAATTGATATTCGGTGGATGTAAGTGCAAACACGGTACGCAGAAAGTTATATACAAGGTGGGTTCCCAAGTAAACAGGACTTTTTGAATCTAGTGCCTTCTGTTGGCGCCATCTATATGTCGACTGGTGCGTTAGAATCTGCTATCTTTATCGATTTTCCAGTGAGAATTTCATGACATTTCATCGATTGGAAGTGAAGTTATTGCGTTTTAAGTGTCAGTATGTTTGTGTTATCGTTATTTTGTTTTAAAATTGGTAAAACTTTTACCGAATCGTTCCTTAAAGCCTGCTTAATATATTGATTTTATTAAGAGCCTTTTAAAGCCAGCAATGTTACCTTGTTTCCTGTAATCATCGAGCATTGCGGGAATATTCTGAAAAAATGTAGGTGGTAACATTACATTGACCGTGAGTGTATGCACTTAAGTGCGAATAAGTATTCAGGTTAATAGCCACTACTGTTGGTTATACAAATATAGTTTTATGAAGATATATTTATATTTAAACGCAACTTTTATATATTTAAAGATAAATTAAGGAAGCAGCGATTGCACGCATGCAATAACCACACACACATACAAACATACATAAAAGTTAATAATTGCATTCAACGCGCACTCATCATTTTAATAATATGCCAAGTAATGCCAAAGCTCGCAGATAAACAAAGACAATTTTCATTATGATAAGCGATTTTTTGCTCTTTGTTCGCGAGATTTTATACTCGAATGAGTTCGTCTTGCATTCCTTAACTGAATGGGTTAATTAAGTGCAAGTCACTTTGGTCTATCATATACATATGTACATATATGTATTTTACTTTTTTCACATATTATTATATATCAGAGCGATTTGACTTGTAAAATGTGTCTAGAAAGCTAGATAAATCGACTGGTCACTGATGGATAGTAAGAGAATTCAATAAAAGCTTTACAGATGACTTGCTTGGAGAGCCCAAATATATACAAATTTAAACTGACCGAAGGCAGACACAGAAACCCCTTTTCCGATCTGAAGTAAATAGTAAAGATATCTGCGTAATCTTCTTGTATTGCCTGTCATCGCAAGAATATACATAATTAATTTTAACCCAGTCTATGATTAGATGCTTAGGTTTGATAGCTGTTTCCTCAGCATTGCAGGGGCGATCACACTTAGACTGTTATGTAGGGTACTAGACTATACCTTTGCAGATATTTTTTGCCAGCGAGCTCAAATCTAACGTCATCTAGATATTTTTAAGGGCAGTTGTGAGCTTTAAAATATATCACTGATTGAAGATCGTTCCACATTTATTAGAGGAAGGCATAAAAAAAAATTATATTTCCTTTCAATAAAAAAGAGAAGACTCCTGCGAAGAAACATATACTTCTTTATCAATAGATCTCTTTAAAAAACATTCCACCAGACGATTTAATTAATATAAGTACTTATATTAATGAATATATAGTACTTATTGGTTCCCAAGACAGCCGGTTCTACGTTAACGAAAGTGAATCAGATTTTATACGGCCAAGGACTGTTATTTCGACAGATCTGGCGATCTGAGATATCGATCTGAAATTTTACGCATAACCTTTTCTCCTCAAGAAGCTGATAATTAGTCGGAACCGCCGATATCGGCCCATTATAGGGTATAGCTGTAATATAAACTGAGCGCTCAAACTCAAGCCCTTGTATGAACAACTTTTTTATTTGCCGAGATATCTTTACGAAATTTGGCACAGATTATTATCCGAAGCAGCGCTATAAACTGTGAACAAATGGTTCAAATCGTGCTACTATAGCATATAGCTGTCAAACAAACTGAGTGATCAAACTCAAGCCCTTGTATGAACAACTTTTTTATTTGCTGAGATATCTTTACGAAATTTGGCAGAGTTTATTTTCGAAAACCACGCTACAATATACAAATAAATTGTTCAGATCGGATCACTATAGCATATAGCTGTCAAACAAACTGAGCGCTCAAACTCAAGCCCTTGTATGAACAACTTTTTTATTTGCTGAGATATCTTTACGAAATTTGGCACAGATTATTATCCGAAGCAGCGCTATAAACTGTGAACAAATGGTTCAAATCGGACTACTATAGCATATAGCTGTCAAACAAACTGGGCGCTCAAACTCAAGCCCTTGCATGAACAACTTTTTTATTTGACAAGAAAACTTCACGTAAATTGCTAAAAATAATTTTCCAAAGCGTAGTTAAAGTTTCAGTTTTTTTTTTATTTTTTCCCAAATAATGTTTGTAACAATTAGCATGCAATTTACATGCATTATCAGGTCTGCGAACACCTGTGAAACTGCCGGTTACTTTTTTGTTGTTGTATGTGACACAATATTTAATTTTTTATAGCTAGTATTTATTTTATTTATAATTTTATTTATTTATTGCAAAATTAACCACAGAATTGTAACACTAAGCGAAAAAAAATTATGAAAAATCAGTAGTTAATTAAATGCTTCACTCACCAGAGTTTAAAAAACACTAACGACTGTGTTTTAATAAAACTTGCGTTGGCGTATTCTATGCAATTAATTACCAGTTTACATACATACATACATACATACAACTAGAGTACTTATGTATGTACTTGTTGTTTTTGCTTTTATCTGAGTGAATTGCTTCAGCGCGCTGATAAGCGTCTATTATTATTAAATATATGAAACAGAGCGCAACAGATACCGTTTAACTAGTGTGCTTGAGTGGTAAGCTGTTAAACTCGTAAGACAACCAGCTGTTTGTTGTCACAACAAATGCAATTAGAATTCGAACGACAGAGAAAAAATGGAAACAAAAGCAAATTTCGTAGTTGCCTACCAAGAAATCGTGTTGCAAATGAAATAGCTGGCGTTCATTGTTTTTGTTTTTTTTTTTTTTGGTCGCGGAGGAACACATTCCAAAAAGAGTATTATGACTTTGTGCACGTAATAATGGACATAGGATTTGGGATATCATAATAACTGAGCAATTTCCGAATCACAGATTTCCGGAATAGCCCTCAATGCGCATAGCTATTCACGTTTAATGTCTTGAATTGAGTCAAAACGGTTTCACCGGAGCGGCCGTTTGAATTTGCTGAATAGCCAGAAGTTCCACGGAGCTAAGTCAGATGAATACGGTGGTTGTGACACGAAAAACTCACGAAGAATCGATGCTGCGACGGTGCATTATCGTGGTACAAAAGAGCTGTAGGCCCATAAAACCTCTTTTTACTAATAGCTTCGTGTCGACGACGCATAACACTTAAATACTAATCCCTGATGACAGTTTGGTCGGTCGGAAGGAATGCGGAGTGCACCACATCTCGATAATCGAAGAAAACCGTCAACATAACCTTGATTTTTGACCTCCTTTGACGTGGTTTTTCCGATTCCGCACATAAAATTGAATGGAACCTTTTTGTTGAATAATTTCACTCATCTCCAAATTTACTGGATGCACATTACCTCAGAAACACAAGCGTATTCTAAACTCTAACTAGATTATTTTGATGTGGCAATTGACACAGATGTCACTGAAAGTCATACCAACCTAGGAAAAATGGGGTTTCGCGCGAAATTTAAATTAAAAGTCTTACTATTTTTTGCTCACAGTAGTATGCGCCGGTTCGGCCCGACCTCCCTTACTTTTTTCTTTTATCTAGCGATTTTCCACACTTGTACTTCGTGTTCTTTTGTTTTATGGTTTTATGGTGCGTGTGTCCCGTACTTATCTGCATTGATTAGGTACGCTAGCAAATTTAGCTCACTTTACTAAGTAGTAGACGGTAAAATAGAGTTTCGTATGAAAAAGAAATTAAATTTGTTTCACAAAATTAAAAAATTAAACTACGAGTTCTATAGGAATTTTTGTTCTATAAGTTGTAGGTAATGAAAAAATCAATAACTTTTGTATCAACACTTTTGAACTAAACCTCAAAATTTATGCGAAAAATTGAAATATTTCAATATGTTGACATATTGATGGCTCGAAAATGGACGATGGAGGTGGTGCGGGAATATACTGTCCAGAGTTAGGCTTAAGGCAACCTTTTAAGTTGGCGTATCACGGCAGTATATTTCAAGCTGAGGTCTTTGCTATTGCGAAAGCCCCGGAGCTGGCCTCTAATGCACCTGCAGGCAATTCCAGAGTCAACATCTACGTAGACAGCCAAGCAGCAATCAAGGCAGTAACCTCGTATCGCATATCGGCCAGAAGTGTCTTGGAAAGCAGGACAGCAGTGGAAAGTGTTGACAGAAGTAAGCAACTTCACTTCTACTGGATGCCAGGCTACACAGGCATCAAAGGCTATAAAATAGTGGACGAGATTTGCAAGAATGGTGTACAGCTAGCGTCGAAACCGTGATCAACATTGGAACACCCATGCATTGTCTATTCAACGATCTGGACAGAAGCATGGTAAGGAAAATGACTACATGATAAAACGATCTACCTCGGTGCAGAACTGCAAAAGTCATGTGAAAAACGGTAGATCGGAAGTACAAAAAATTCCTATTGGCACTCGATAGAAGAGACTGTAGGAACATGATGAAAGTACTAACTGACGGAAATACCTAGTGCAGGACTGCAGGAAATGCCTAGTGCAGGGCACCAAAGAAACAATGGAACATCTCTTGCGCGCTTGCCGCGCATTGGCAAGACTACGCTGTAAGCGTCCCCACAGTATGATATACTGGAAGAGGTAATTCACGTCAAGCGCAGGCATCCTAAACAATGACTACTCCTCGGTATGATACACTGTAGGAGGTATCGACAGTGAGTCGCGTCAAGCGCAAGTATCCTAAACGATGACTTAGACGACGACTTGGACTTAGTAAGTGAATTCCATCTGGTATCGCAAAAGACCAAAGTGGTCTATGCTTGGATACCAGATTAACCTAACATAATATTTTTAAATAATTCTTTATTTTAGCTGTCTACAAACTACAGTTTACCGCAAGCAGCAAGCCACTAAACTAAACTAAACAAACATAAAATATTAAAAAAAAAAAATTTTTCATAAAAAATATGCAAAAAAGCGCGTGCAATACTAGTTTTGTGTGTAAAAAAACCGGTTAATATTTCCTTCAACTATATTCCACAACAATTTTGAACCCTTGAAATACTTAACAGTTAGCAATTGACTCAATTAATAGCTTCGCTTGCTTTCTAATGATTTCTTTCGCTTTTCGATTTTTCTGAATTGGGTCAATATTAAATACATTGTTGTTGTTTTAGTGAATTTTCAACAATTTTGTTTTGTTTCGCTCAATGCCCACGCGATGCACCAATACACGCACACAAATGCACATACGCGGAAAAAACACATTTTCATTAGATTTTATTTAAATTTAGCTGTTTGTTGTTGTTGTTATTTGTTTGCAGCTGACTGCAATAAAATAAAATATTTACTTGGCAGCTAAGTTAATGCGTCGCACAGCGTAATATACATGTATATATTTGTATGTTTGTATTTCTATGTTATATTTTGATTTACTTGAATTTGTTGCCTTTGTGCTTTTCACGAATTGTTTTCTATATTTTTTTGTTTTTCTTTGTTTTTTTGTGCCAACAAACAACTAACGCTGACACCTCACAACACGTTCGTTTGCTACGCTCACTTTTCCGCTATTCCCCAAACGCACGCTGCACGACCGAGTATTCACGTCCGACTACTGGCTGACTGGCGGCTGTTGCTGCTTTTGGCTTGCATTAACGACAAAGTCATATTAGCACTGAGGCGCTTGTGCCCGATAACATGCAATGAGTGCCTCATGATTGCGTCACAAGAGCGCTCTGTGCATGTACGGCGGCGCTCTCGCGCTCTGCCACAGTCCACGATTTTGGGTTAACAACTTCTGGCACGCGATCGGCTAATTTGGTTACACGAATACCTTTGCGTTACTTAATACCCTACATGTCAGTCGTATGATCTTTTGTAAAGAGAGATATGCCGAAACCGAAAGTTTCACTAACTGGGACCACCTTTCTACAAGTACTTTTTTACTATTTCCACTACCAGAGACCACTTATGAAACAAATATATTTTTTCTGCTGTTTTGAACTTCGATCTTTTCGAGTTAACTTCGTTTTTACATCAGTTTATCCTTTGGACCATGTTCTCAATTGTATCAGTGATCCCACATCCATATAAAAAATGCATTATATATTCTCCACTTAATAAAATTGTTATTTTTGAAAATGAGATTTGAGTAAATTCTCTTTTCATTAGAGAAATATGCCAAAACAGCTTTGACGGACATCCTCAGATCACCTTCAGATGATACCATGGGGATATCAACTCCATTTTTTACACTTCAAAAATAGCGTATAGACTGTACTATATACTATCTATAACACTCTCTTTTAAGCATTTTAGACTTGAACCCAAATTGTTTGACGTCAGGAAATCCGAGATAAGATTGGTAAGACTTAAGACAAAAAGGATTCGAGGTTTACTATTTAATAGAATACCCAGCCAGCGACTACTTGTGAACTAGGTTAGGCGTATACCATTATTGTGACAAATACTTGTGTTTCCGGATGCGACAATGCCCAAAGCTGTCAATTTTACCTACGCAATGAATTAATAAGACCTTAAATTTAATGTGGCGGGTAGCAGAAAAGTTAGTGGCAGAGGACAGCAGACTGTCTTATCGACCCGAGAGGTGATGGGATTAACTAAAAGTTATTTTCTTCGACTATCTGTAGAAGAGAAAAATGGCCACAGCTCACTATTATGCCAATTTAAGGAAGAAAATTAAAAAAACGGCTACCTTATCTAGAATAGAAAAAACCGGCTCATACCTTAGACCATTAGGCTATGATCTGCCACCCCTTCCTCCTTATTCTTCTTAGTCACATCGCCGCAGAAATTTAAGTCAAATACTAGTCTAGGTTTACGGAGCTCCAGACGACATATTTTTCGGACGTTCTAAAGATGTTGGAACATCGCTTTAACAAGCTTATCGAGTTGAAACGAGACTATGTTAAGAAATAAATCGCGACTTTTCCAAAATGTTCGTATGTTCGTAAACTTAATAATTATTGGACCGTCATGCAACTAACTTTTCTTAATTTTCAAATTTTATTAAAATTAAAAAATAATGATAATAATAGCATATAATATACTAAT
This sequence comes from Bactrocera neohumeralis, assembly GCF_024586455.1. Classification (NCBI taxonomy): domain Eukaryota; kingdom Metazoa; phylum Arthropoda; class Insecta; order Diptera; family Tephritidae; genus Bactrocera; species Bactrocera neohumeralis. Next base: position 76,840,932 of record NC_065923.1, on the reverse strand, counting down.
TTAACCTATTATTCATAAATTATAACAAATAGCATAAAATTTATATTTTTAACAGCTAATTAGTATAATATATTTTTATAAATATTTTTTTTTTTTAGTTTTAAATACTGATATTCAAACGAGAAAGTTTTTTTATTACTTCAACAAACTGTTTTGAAAAAACTGTTTTGAAAAAACTGTTTTGAAAAAACTGTTTTGAAAAAACTGTTTTGAAAAAACTGTTTTGAAAAAACTGTTTTGAAAAAACTGTTTTGAAAAAACTGTTTTGAAAAAACTGTTTTGAAAAAACTGTTTTGAAAAAACTGTTTTGAAAAAACTGTTTTGAAAAAACTGTTTTGAAAAAACTGTTTTGAAAAAACTGTTTTGAAAAAACTGTTTTGAAAAAACTGTTTTGAAAAAACTGTTTTGAAAAAACTGTTTTGAAAAAACTGTTTTGAAAAAACTGTTTTGAAAAAACTGTTTTGAAAAAACTGTTTTGAAAAAACTGTTTTGAAAAAATGGGTTGAGAAATCTTTTGAAAAATATTGTTTTGAATAAATGGTTTAAAAAATGTTTTGAAAAACTGTTTTTGGCTGTTGAAGTAATAGTAACATTTTGTTTTGAAAAATAACAACTTAATTATTTAACAGCTATAGATATTTACTATATACGTACATATGTATGTTGTATTGTATGTATATTGAGTATTGAAAATATTACTGTCTACCAGACTATTGAGTGGGAAATATGTGTGTTATACATATATACCTATGTGACCTTTAGCATTATACAACAAAATAAACTTAATATTAATGTTAAAATTTCCAAAAAAGAAAACCTAACATAATTTGGTGCAATTTTAAACTGCTACACAACGCAAAATTGCCTTGTAACTGTCATAAATTGCGCTTAAGCGCTGCCATCTCCGCTAGTATACACGGTTCAATAGCCAAACTCAAATCCTCAAACATATTAACCGTTCCTTCAGTGGACGCACGCGCTGTTCCAACTCCCAAGCAGTCACGCTGCTCAAATTGCCACCAGCCTGTTGCCATATCCAAACATTTACCTTGGAAAGGCGATGAGTATTGAAAAAATAATAACAGTATATGCGCGCACAGGGTGTGCAGCGTGCGTTGTGAGCATTTCGAAATTACTTTTCGTTGCTGACGCTGTTCCCAGGTATTAAAGTGAAATTCGCCAAGATATTGCAGCACCAATTGCAAGTGTTTCAGCAAATCTGGCGCACAGCGTGGCAACAACGCCGCCAATATATCGCCACTCACTACCGTACGCAGGTGTGTGGTTCGAATCTGCGCTTGCAAATATGATTTGCCCAAACTGGTGCACTGCAGCTGATATTCGGCAATATTGAGCGCCGTCAACTCGCGAAAGTAGTCTATTTTCTCTAAGCGTCGGTAGAAGAATGGTTTAGGCAACGGACGGGAACGCATGCGACAGACACCTTTCGGTGAAGGCAATGATGTTAAGTGTAGTGCGGGTGATAGTGGTGCCATGGCATAATTGTGTTCGAACCAAATATTTACCTGCAACATTTCGCTTGTGCTCGTAGGCGGTAAGTGTGCGGGCACGTTAACGGTATCGAGTGTGGTGGATTGTTGCGTTTGTATGGCAGACTCTTCTTGTACATCACGTTGTGTGAAATATGGTGTTTGTGATAACTGCAAATACTGTTGAACTTGTTCACCGGCAAGGGTGGCGGCGGTGTGCGGCGCCTACGTAAGAAGAAGAGCAGTGTAAGCAACAGCACTGGTTTGTTTTTTGTTGTACATAAATGTGTCTATGTACATAGGGAATGTTTATGTTTAATATACATATGTATGCTTGTTCTTATTCATTATGCGTGACATTACAAGCGTACATTAAGTGGTGGCGTATTTTACATGGTACTAGGGTGCATTTGGTTTTTTGACGCAGCAGCATCAGAATCCTTGTTTTGTGCATTATTGTTTACCTGGTTGACATCCACTAGCTGATATACAATTGGTTGCGTTTGTTGGTGCTGTTGTGGTTGTTGTAATAATAGCTGATATGATTGTTGTTGTTGTAACTGCTGTTGCTGCTCCGCGTGATCCAACAACAACAGAGGTTGTTGTATTTGTATGGCTGTTTGGTTAGGTTGTTGTGGGTTTAATTGTTGTTGTTGTAAAAGTTGTTGTAGTATTAGTTGTTGTTGTTCCTGTTGCTGCTGTTGTTGTAGCAACAGTGGTATTTGTGATTGTGGTTGTTGTTGTTGTAGCAACAGTTGTTGCAGTTGTTTTTCTTGTTGCGGTTGTTGTTGTTGTTCCCGTTGTTGTTGTTGTTCCTCATCTTGTTGTTGTTCCTGCTCCTCTTGTTGTTTCACGCTCTCTACAAACGCCAATGGTTGTGACATTTGTATAGCTGCCTGATAATGTGATTGTTGTTGCTGCGTTACTTGCAGCTGATTATAGATGGGTTCAAATTGTAGCTCCTGCTGCACTTGTTGTTGCAACGATTGCTCTGACTGCGTTAGTGGTTGTTGTTGCAACGTTAGCTCCGACTGCGTTAGCTGTTGTTGTTGTTGACTACGTTGAAGTTGATAACTTTCCAGCACCTTCAAGAGTTCCGAACTATTGAACAAGCTGCTATCGCCACTCAGCGTGTACACATACGATGCATTGGACGCACTGGTGCTTGTCGCGTTCAGTGTTGCTGGCAACGTCAATAGCATGGCATTTGCAGTTGGTGGTGATAAGCTTATATTGCTGGCGGTAATAAATTGCTCTTCTCCGGTCGGTGTTAATTGCTGGTGACTTGTTGTTGCAACGTTTGTGTTGGACTGTGGCAGGTCGACGGTGGTTGTCGGTTCAAGTGTAGGTGCTTTCTTGGTATTCAAAGCAACAGGTAGCGGTTGGAAAACGTGCGTGAGTTGTGGCACATAATCGCTTAGCTTTGCGGCTTTGCGTGTTGTTGTCTTTGTTTTCGTTGCAACAGTTTTCTTTTTTGTTGTGTTGGTGGTTTGTTTATTGGCCAGTTGCACAAATGGGGGCAGATTGATTGGTGAGTCCTGTGACAGCGTGCCAGTAGACCGCAACATTACCTGCTCGTTTATCTGAGTGCTTGTGCGTTGTAGTATTAATTGTGGTTGAGAGAATTGTTGCTGCAATTGTTGTGACAGGAACTCGAGTCCTGTCGGTTTGCTGGCATTGAGAGTTTCTACTATTGTTTGTTGTTGCATTGGCTGATTTTGTTTCATTGACTCAATCATTTGTGGATTTTCAGCTAGTTCATTTTCGTTGTGGTTATTTATTGCTTGTTGTTGTTGTACTAAAAGGCTGGGTAGCGCGGTCTGAGTTAGTTGTTGTGGCGACTGTTGCAGCTCTGGTGGAATTTGCGCAGCGCTTGCTTTTGCAGCATTCAGAGGCAATAATTGCTGTTCTTGGTGCAACTCTTCCATTTGCTTTTCAATATCCAGATCATCTTGTTCCTGCAATTCTTGCTGTACATGAATTTTTGTGTGGAGTGCTTGACTCGGCTTGGCTAATTGCTGTGGCTCTAACTGTTTTTTAGTGTGTGGAACCTTTAGTTTTGCGATAATTTGGGATGTTTGTGTTCTCGGCGATTTTCTTATTTGTTGTTGTTGCGTTTGTGGCGCCTGGTCTTCATCTGCAAATTCTTTTTTTTGTTGTAGCATTGACATTGGTATAACTACGGTTGGTAGCGATTGTTGTTGTTGTTGTATCGATGTTTGTTGTCGAGTTGCCCGCTGTTCATTTGATGTTTGTTGTTTTTGTTGAGGCTGTGTGGATTTTTGCCTTTTTTGTGTGTTGTTACCTTCGGCGATTGTTGTAGAGGCATTGTGTTGTTGTTGTATTATCTGCGGCTTTGTTACAGTTTCTTGTTGTTGTATTGTTTGTGGCGCTTTTGACACAGTTTCTCGTTGTTGGTGTACGGTCTGTTGCACTATTGCCGCTGGCCCCTTTTCCTTTGCCTGTTTTAGGGCTGATATTTGCGGTTGTTGCTTTTTACGTTGTTGCTGTGATTTTGGTAGTGGTATTTTAACAGTAAAAGCTTGTTGCTGCTGTTTTTGCTCTTGCTGACGTTCCGTTGCTGTTGTCGGCTGTTGGTGTTGTGATTGTTGTTTTTGTAATGGTTGTTGCTGTGATTGTAAATGTTTCTGTAGTCGTTGTGAATGTCGTTGTTGCTGTGAAGGTTGTAGTTGTTGTGAATGTTGTTGCTTTTCCATCGTTGCGGGTTTTGTAACAGTTGGTTCTTGTTGCTGTTTAGCTTGGGTTTCCACTGTCGTCTGCGCATTAGTTTTGATATTATGTTGTTTCTTTTGTTGCTGCGCCAACTTATGTGCCTCCATAATTCTTGTTAGTGCTGTGGCAACTTCTGTTCCTGTACTTTTTAGTTGCTTCGTCATTTGTTGTTTTTGTTTGTGTTGTTCAGTGCAATAATCGGTTGGTTGTTGTGCTTCTTGCAGCAGCTCTTCCTTCACTTCGCGTGAAATAAACCCGGGAACGTGGACTTGCTCGCCTGTTAACGCTTGTTGTACAACAATATGCGCTTCTTGCTGCTGTTGTTCTTGTAGCGAGCAAGTTTCCCCTGTTTGGGATGCTGAATGCGTTTTTGTTTGCGTTTCAAATTGTGGCTGCTCTAGAGGCGTTTCGTTACTTTCTAATACTGGGCCAGGTAGTGGTTGCTGTGTTGTTGTTGTTGATTGAACTTCAACTTCCATTTCCACTATGCACTCGGGCATCAATTGCGTTTGCTCATTATTCATTTCGAGACTTGGCTGTTGTTCCATTATGCTTTCACTATCCATATTCTCTGTGCATTGTGCAGTATGCTCTGCAACTTTACCTTCTGTAGAATCAAGTGACAACAACAACTTGTTGTCATGTGTCCCCAAACTTTCAGAATTCGAAAGAGGCAGCAATAACTCTTCCTGTGATTCGTTTGTTAATATTGATCCTTCAAGATCGACTATATCATCCGGTACTGGCACACATTCGTAATTCTCCTCATCGTTTGTTAGATTAAATTGCAATTTATCGAGTGGTGAGAGCTTCTCCTTTTTAATAGCTTTGCAAAGCAACATCACTGGGTTGGCTAAAACGATAAGACAAGCTAAAGAAAACTTGTTATAAGAAATTTAAGGATTTATCAACTTACGATTTTGGGCTGGTACTTCTTTCTCGCACGAAACTGTTGACGAGTTGGCACATGCGGCGTGTAATAGATGTTCTATTGACAAAATTTAGCATTATTAGTAATAAACAAGAAAAAGCGTTCACTTAGGTTGAACTGAAACTATAATCCCCCTTCTAAGTAAAAAAGTTTCCATACAATAACTAGATTTTGATTGATCAATTTTTATGTGGTTCAATTTGAAAAATTTGTTCTTAGATTGTAGAGGTGCCCTGAACAACAATATATGCCATATTTCATGAAGTGACCTCGAAAAATAAAAAGTTTTCCATACAAGGACTTGATTTGGATAAGTTGTTGTTGTTGTAACGGTCACCTAGTCCTCGTTAGGATGGTAAGGATAAGATAAGTCGATTCTGGATTCTGGATTCTGGATAAGTAGGAGTTTAACGTGCTACAGTAGCCAGAACGAACCTGCGCAAGGGTCGCTCTCGATTCTAGCGGCAACTCCAGCTCCTCGTTTGCAATGGGTAGTGGATTGACTCCAAGTACGCCATTCACTGAGAGGGAGTCGGTGAAGGTGTTAATGGCTCCATTGTAAATGGCGGTCAATTCATGTCTGAAGTTTGTTGCGTCCGAAGTTTGGTCGGGGTATTGTTTTATGTCGACGGTTCCGCTACAAGCAGGTGGCTCCCAGCAGAAACTGCTTGGAGAGAAGTGATGGAAATTCGTTCTGGTGGTTGATTGAGTTTCTAGTTGTAAAAGTTAAACAACAACGGGGAGAGAACAACACCCTGCGGAACCCCCTGTTTAATTCCTCTCAATTTACAGTTTGTACCTCAAAACAGTACGGATGATTGTCGACCGCTCAGGCAGTTTATAGTCCACCTCTTTAGAACTGGAGAGAGCGTAGATTTTTCGATGTCGTCAAGTAGCGATGTGTGGTTGACTGTGTCAAAGGCTTTTGACAAATCCAACGCTACCAGGATCGTCCTCTCGCAAGGTGGATTTGCTTAAGGCCATGAACTATCTGGACGTTTATGACGCTAAGTGCTGTGGTGGTGCTGTGCTCTTTTCGGAAGCCATGCTGGCGATTTGCTGGACTCTAGTGGCGCGAGAAGGTTGGGAGTATCAAGGGCTCAAGTGTCTTCACTACTGGAGAGAGGAGAGTTATCGGACGATAGGACTCCGCTTTGTTGGCGTCTTCACTACTAGGGAGAGGAGAGTTATCGGACGATAGGACTCAACTTTGTTGGCGGGTTTCCCAGGGTCCATACAAAAACTTGATTTTGATTCGTCAGTTTGTATGACAGCAGAATTCCAGATCGATATCTCAAACACAGAGAGAATAGTTCGCGTATATACAGACAGACAGAAATGCAGGGATACAGCCACGGTTAAATAGACTAAGCTCGTCTCGCTGATCTCTTTTATATTGTATATATTTCAATAGGGTCTCCGACGTTTTCTTCTGGGTGTTACAAACTTCATGACAAACCTTAGATATCTTGTTCAGTGTAGAAATATAAGGAAGGCGAGTGCTGTATGAGATAAACTTACGTGATGTTTGTATTTCCGCATCAACGGTACTAACGCTTCCTGTGACATTCTTGTGCGGCACCACATTTTCATTCGCAATCGGTTGCACAGGCGATGATTCAATTGTTGCGTTTATCGTGTTGTTGTCAGTTATCTCTTCGCCTTCTGTCGTTGTCTTGTTTCCTTCTACAGTTTCTGTTTCTGTCGTTTCCTCATCCCGCTCTTCCAGTGCATGTGTCATAACTGCTATTTCAAAGTTGGCATTCACCTTATCTTCTGCTACTACAACGGCCACAAAGTCATCGGTGAGTACATTGTCGCATATTTTCGGTGTATGCCATATCCAACTGTCATAAAGCCAACATTTTTCATAAAACTTTTGCCGATATGTATTCAGACGAGTTTTATTTTTAGGCATTTTTTTACCACTACGCCGGTAATAGTCCCAAAATAGTAGGTAATCGTAATTAGTGGTCTCAATTAGATCGTGCCAATGTAAAAGTTTCGGTGAGACATGAGCTAGGTCAGCTGCTGTCAGTGTGAGGCCTTTGATTTTCAGAAATTTATAAAGATCCACCAAACGCATATAGAGATTAACGGGCCATACTTGCGGCTTTCGAACCACAAAGTCGTAGCAATGCTGTAAAAGCTCGTTATTTTCGTAAATTTCTGCTGCCTCGTGTATGTGTGTGTATTGTTTGAATTCTGTGTAGGTCATATTCAGAATGGCGTGCAGTATGCGTCGCTTCAAACCGTTATGAAGGCGTAGTAGATATGGTAGAGTATATGACTGCAAGAAAAAAGTGTATTTTTTATTAGAAATATTTATATTTTGTTAATTTTTACAAATCGCCTACTTTCTCAACTTCATAAAAGTACAATTTCTGCGCTGCCTGTATGCGTTGTTGAGCCTCTGCTTCTAGATTACTTGTCACAGCATTTTCTTTTGAGTTTGTAATTACTTCCACCACTGCTGTTGTTGTTGTCTGTAAATTTACAGTTGCTTCAGGTAAAGTATTTTCTTTTTCTTTCAGAGTTATTGCTTGTTCAACTGAACTTGCTGCGTTAGGATTATGTGACAATATTGGTTCATTAGTCTCCGCTAAGTGACCAGCACCAGCATCTTGCGCGTGCGCGGCATTCGCTATATTGTTAGTAGCTACAGTATTATTGCTGTTTGCTTCTCCGTTTTGCTTAGCGCAATCTACGTTCATTTCATTTGTACACTCATCTTTTGTAGCGGTTTCTGTCTGCTCTGTTGTATTTACAAGATTTACATTAGTCGGTGCCTCATTAACAGCTGCTACTTCGCTTACATTATCATTCTCAACAACTTCCATTCCCGTTGTTAACTCTTTTTGCGTCTCCACATGCAGCTTCGGCACTTCTCGCAACCAAGTGTTGTGCATCCAACATTTCTCATAAAATGTTTTCCGATACACATCCAATTGCGTGAATTGTTGAAATTTTTCACCTTTACAACGGTAAAAATCCCATTGCACAATGTCATCAAAATTCGTTATCACAGCTAGTTCAGTCCAAATGCAGCAGCATTGGTGAAATATCTTCTAAATGGTCAACACTAACACCTTTTGTTTGGAGGTATTCAAATATATCACACAACTGCATATATAGATTGGCAGGCCAAATTTGAGGCGCTTTGATCGCATAATTGTAACAATCGTGCAGTAATTTGGGATCATCATACATTTCTGGTACATCATGAATTTTTGTATATTTTTTGAATTCATCAATAGACATTTCGAGTATTGCCGATATTATACGCCGCTTAAGACCGTTATGAAAACGCAAAGCATATGCTAACGTATTTTTCTGTAGTAAATAAATTAAAATTAATAAATTATATAAAATCCATATTAATAAACCACAAAAACCAGACCTTTGTGTACTCTGTAAGAAACAATTGCTTAGCTTGCTCTATACGCTGTCCCTTAGCTATTACAGCTGATGCCTCTACAAGACTATTGCTAATGTCGATGCAGACTTCATTTGATATTTCGTGCACTTTTGTAGGCTTTGACTTTACTTCTTTAGTTTGTGCCGACTTTTTTCGTGGCAACAATTCAGCATATATTCGCTCTAAAATAATATCTAGTTTTTCAATTTGTTGAGTGTTACGACTCACATGTCGGCGTAAAAATGATTCATCCATAAGCAACATATTTTTCGATAAGTATAGTGTGTTAGACTTTTCATTGGTCCTAAAGTATTATAATAATATTTAAATACAAAAACCCAAAAAACGATGCATTTGACTTACTGTTGTGACGGTATTTCGTTTTTTTGCGACTTGGATGATTGTGCTTCAACTCGCTCTAGCTCTGCTGGTTTGCTTACTGGATCTGGAGCGGTTTTGAGTGATTGTTCTGCAGGTACCCTCAATTCTGTTGTTTTGCTAATGGCCTCAAGAGGGGCAATATTTGCAGTTGCTACTGTAGCAGCATTAGTAGTACTATCTGGAAACGAATTATATACACATTTAGTATTTTAAGCAGATACGCTTTTTACAATTACCTTTGATTTCAATAATTTCTAATGTTGGTATCTGCATTATTTTCTTTTTTAAAAATGTTGGACATGGTTTTGTTTCCAGCTTATATATATTGCGAATTTGTGGATTTTCATAGAATTGAATAAAGAAGTTTTTTAAAACACGCTCTTTCATCAGATCATCGTTTATAAAGTCGAGACTTGTTGCAATTTTGATATCCTCGAGTATGCAATTGACGATGCTCAAAGAATGGGTCATACTTTTGAAAGTGTTGAGGGTTACTGGATATCGGCTCTCTTGTAATTCGCCAGGATCTCGCACAAAACTGTTCCAGTCGAACTTATCCTCTGCATTATTGTTAGTACTGAAAAAGTATGTGTTTATTATTGTAAACTCATTTCTAGCTAAATACTTACTTTAACTTCAAATTATTTTTTCTCTTTTCCATTTCATCTGGTTGTTTAATTGGGTTGCCTGAAAAGATGCAGATGTCCCTGCCTTTTTGAGTATTGCATTTATTTTCCATATCCATTTGCTTACATTGCCTTTTACAAGGAATGTTTGAAGGCTGTGGCGACAAAAATCGTTTTATACTTTGATTGTTACAACTCGCTTTCTTAATATTTTTCATAATTTCGATATCAAATAAATTTCAAATAGAATAAGAATGGCGGCACAAAATATAAAATTAACAAAAATTCCGTATTGACTAGCTGCAGGAATGTCAAAATACAAGCGTTGCCAACCAATATATTGTCTCAGAGAGATAAAGTTTTTAAAAGGAGTCAACAAGTTATGAATTCATCACTTTTTTGTTTATATTGATATTATTTAATTTATATTTCTCTTAAAGAAATTTATACACAAAAAATATTCAACCATATACAAGTATGTGATTTAATTTGATGATAACAATTAAATACAACTCAAAAGTCATTGATATGAACAAAGGATCGCGACGAATCCAATGATTCTCAAGGCTGCAATTTTTGTTTATGGCAGGGAAAAACTGCCTATAGCTGATTTATAACAAGACGTAAAACATGGATGCATCATTGCACAGCTGAGTCTAAGCGCCAGTCTTTTAAACCGCAAACTCCTTTGGAAGCTTTGATTGAAACTCGGCCCGCAAGATTTTAGACAGCAGATTTTTTCTTGGTATTCATCGGGAAAAATTTTCATTGAGTACTCTACAAGGCGGGGAAAATTGCTCTTGCACAAAGAAGTTCCTATTCATTCAACTTAAGCTATGGACATTTTAACCTATGCCCCATTCCGTCATCGCTTGAAATGAAAGTCATTATTGTTTTTGCCATTTCTCGTGCATTTCAAGATTTAAGCTATATTTCTTATAATCCTATACTTTATTTTCAAACTATATATGATGTGCGGATTTTCTTGCAAAAACATATATATTTTAAAGTGGTTTAATAAATCATATACAAAAAATTTATTTCTAAGGCATAAGCAATTTTAGCAGCTTTCCAAGTTTAAATCTTATAATTAACTTTAAAATTGCCTATGTAGTGATCAAAAGCCTTGTTTCAGCACTATAAATAAATGGTTTAAGACATATTAAAGTTTTGAGTAAAATCGTATTCGATGGTCGGTATAACAGTTTGCACGAATTTCAAAAAAATAATCAAGTACATATGTACGCCCAGCTCACCGCCACCTTCTTCAACAGTTTGTATAATCTTTTTCATAATGTCAGCGTGACGACATGGGTGCACGCTAGCCATATTGGGTCCTGGCAAATGCGGATGGCTGTCCATTGTTACAGTCTTCTTAGCATGATCTTGCGAAACATCCTCGTACATTTGTTCGACAGTTAAAGGTTTTCGATTCTGTGTCAAGAACGTAAATAAATATTTTTCTTAATAAATAATATACATTTTTAATATAAAATAATATAACTAACCTCATCATAACCGACCACCCAAAGTCTTGGTGTTTGATAATATTTATCATAAGTAATATGCAAGTCATAGGTGCGTGTATGCAACACTGAATCGGTTGCGTCAGCACCTCCAGTAGCTGCTTCATCAGAATTTGATTTTTTTATTCCGACTTCCGTATCTAATTTACGTGTTGTAGTGGCCACAGAGGGATCTACCAATTGCAGCATACCACTTTCTTCAAATTCATCCATATCTATTGCCTCGTCATCTTCTTCGTCATCGCTATCGTTATCAATAAGTGCGGCGCCATTCGCACCTTTGTCTTCATCTGGAGTACGCATTTCATCCTAAAATTATAAAAAGACTTGCTATTATCATGGATGTAGTTAAAACTGTTGTACACATACTTTATTTTCATCGAATGTCAATTCACACACTTTTTCTTCGAGTTCTGCTGTGCCGTCTTCGTTTAGTTGATGCGTTTCTACCCAGCCACCGTCACCACCTTCCTCTTCAACTACAGTCTCCTCACCCACGTATTCCATTTGTCTACAACGCCTATAGCAAGGCACATTTCGAGTAATCAAAAATTGTTTGTCTACAAAACAATATACAATATTTGAACCACTGCGCGATTTATTATTTATATAAACAAAACCTTTAGGTAAATATGTTTTTGTTTTCGATTCATCACCGGCAGCCCACTGCCAAGTTGGACAATGATGCACCAAGTGATCTCCAGCGGCTACGAATTCTTCCGGCGTCAAAACACCTGTCTCTCGAAATTTAGATTCCTGTAAATTGTTATTATTGTTCAATTTTAATATGTAATTAGGTATTCAACTAAATCACACACCTTTAAAACTGGAGTAAGATACTCTGCCACATTAAGGGCTGTTCCTTTCACAGTGTTCAAAACACTTTGCATTGTTTCAAACAATTAAATTATACTTTCACTAGTCAACAATATATGAGTTATGTATATAATTAAATGGATTGAAGTTCAATAAATTATCACTATTTCCAATACTCGCATAAATATACTGTAGTGAAAGATTTTTATTTCCTCAACTCTCGCCGACCGTCTGGAGCCTTTCGTGAACTGTCACTCCAACCGCGTTGCCAACTTTATAGTGTTTATATACAAATTGTGAATACAGACTTTGTTCTGAAGGCAATTACATTAATTGTATATAATTATACAGTTTAGTTATAAATGATTTGAAAACATTTAAGTTAATGTAATGCATGAACCCATAATATTTATTTATTGGTTGTCATAAATAATTTTTGTAGGACTTGGGGAAACCCTGTATTTTTACAGAATAATTTTGTTATATCTCCGTTTACCAAACACTGGAAAAAGCTGACATATTTGAAACTATTTTTTATGATAATTTATAAAAAACTAATCTCAAATATTAGTGTTTCGAGAAATTTTAGTATTTTATTGAACATAGATTTTTTTCTTTTACAGCTAATATTTCATAATCAAGTAATAGTTCAAACAATAATTGTTTGCAAAATTGACTTTTGCGCAACCATGTCCGCCTTAGTAGATAATATCCGCAGTTGGCAGCACTATAAGTCGGATGTGTGTTGGTGTTGTGCAGTGAGGTGAATCGAGAAAAAGTGACGATTTTCTCAATTTATTGTGAAAATAATTGAGGAAACTAACATTTTTATATAATAAACGTAAAGATGAACTTAAATATAATAAATATACGTTATTAGGCGAAATTTTTCGCAAGACAGTGCGCTGTAGTGACGTTTGTAAAATTTTGCCTTGCAAAAACCTACGAAAGACAAGACAAAACGAAAGAAAAATAGCAGCAGCAGCAGAACGGTGTGGCACCAGCTTAGGGCGGCAGCAATCAAGCAGACGAATATTTTGGAAGGAAGGTCGGTCGATTATTTGACCGAGGGCAAAAGTAGTGTGCGAAAAAATAAAATTCGACGTATATTTTATATTTGTCGCGTTTCTAAAATTTTACAAATTACAATTTTCAATGCAACAGAGCCACTGAGATAACAGCGAAAATTGCCTTTTCGAGAATTGCCACTTGGAGTTGGTCGTGGTGTTTTGGGCTTGCCGTAGACAAAAACGCTAAGGTAAAAAAATACAACAATTGTTATACATATGCATTTTAGTTAGGTAGTAATTGTTAATTAGCTCAGAAAAAGTAGGCAAAGCTTTTCGTTAAACGATGGCAGTGGCATAGATACTTCATTTGTTGATTTTGGTCTGTTGTGTGGTAGGGCGAAGCTGTTGACAGCTGTTGTGGGCATAAACACTCAAATTGGATTGGTGGGCGAAGCAATACTTTTTGTTTTAGTTCTTTACACTAAGACATATTTGTGATATTTTTGGAGTTGAGACGTATAAAAATAGGTTACATACCAGCCGCATGCATTAAAAATAAAATGTACTTTATGTAAATATATAGAAAAATGTTGGTTTATTTTTAACATAAATACTATTATAAGTAGTAACAATAGTTCAACATAAATACGATTATAAGTAACAATAATATTGTATTACAGATAGACGCGGTGTGGGGTTGGGCTTCTGCCCCGCTGCGTTTAGCGGCGAACAGGATGGGCGATCCAATGCTGGCAGGAGCGGCTGGCAGCGCTGGCACTTCAACTGGTGCCATCGATCGTCCACCGTCTCCGGCACGTCTATCGCACACCTCGGAGAAACACCCCAAGGTTACATTATCTGAGTTGAATATGCTGCGACGCCATCGGGAACTTTGTGATGTTGTACTCAATGTTGGTGGTCGTAAAATTTTCGCACATCGCGTAATACTTTCCGCGTGCAGTCCATATTTTCGCGCCATGTTCACCGGTGAATTGGAGGAATCACGACAAACCGAAGTAACTATACGAGATATAGATGAAAATGCCATGGAGTTGCTTATCGACTTTTGCTACACTGCACACATCATTGTCGAGGAGTCTAACGTGCAAACTTTATTACCAGCAGCATGTCTACTACAACTTGTTGAAATACAAGATATTTGTTGCGAATTCCTAAAGCGACAATTGGATCCGACAAATTGTTTAGGCATACGCGCTTTTGCCGATACACACTCATGCCGGGAGTTGTTGCGCATTGCCGACAAATTTACACAACACAACTTCCAAGATGTTATGGAAAGCGAGGAATTTCTATTGCTACCAGTCGGACAACTTGTGGATATTATTTGCAGTGATGAGTTAAATGTACGTTCTGAAGAGCAGGTTTTCAACGCTGTTATGTCTTGGCTGAAATACAATGTGGCCGATCGTCGTCAACATTTGGCACAGGTTGGCTTATTATATACTTTTGCTTTCAAAACAAATTCATTATTATTAAAATATTATATTCAGGTTTTGCAACATGTACGTTTACCGCTGTTGTCACCAAAATTCCTCGTTGGTACTGTTGGCTCTGATTTGTTGGTGCGTTCAGATGAAGCATGCCGTGATCTCGTTGATGAAGCCAAGAACTATTTATTATTACCACAAGAACGTCCACTAATGCAAGGTCCACGCACACGCCCACGTAAACCCACACGTCGTGGTGAAGTATTATTTGCTGTTGGCGGTTGGTGTTCAGGTGACGCCATTGCCTCCGTAGAACGTTTTGATCCGCAAACAAACGATTGGAAAATGGTTGCACCGATGAGTAAGCGACGTTGTGGCGTCGGTGTTGCCGTACTCAATGATCTACTCTATGCCGTTGGTGGACATGATGGACAAAGCTATTTGAATAGCATCGAACGTTATGACCCGCAAACCAATCAATGGTCTTGTGATGTCGCGCCAACCACCTCCTGTCGCACTAGTGTTGGCGTGGCCGTCTTGGACGGATTTTTGTATGCCGTCGGCGGGCAGGATGGCGTACAGTGTCTGAATCATGTTGAACGCTACGATCCTAAAGAGAACAAATGGTCAAAGGTGCGTGTGAATTGCTTTAAATTTAAATTTTTATATGATGATATATTAAATAATTTTTATTTCGAAATACAAGGTCGCACCTATGACAACTCGCCGTTTAGGCGTGGCCGTAGCCGTTTTGGGTGGTTATCTTTACGCCATTGGCGGCTCTGATGGCCAATGTCCACTAAACACGGTCGAGCGCTATGATCCAAGGTGAGCTCATAAGAAATGTAATATAATAAATATTATTGGTACCTATAACAAATATTCCCATATAATAAAAATATTTTATTTTTATTTTATTTAGACAAAATAAGTGGTGCGCTGTTAACCCAATGTCCACACGTCGCAAGCATTTGGGCTGCGCCGTCTTCAATAACTACATATACGCTGTCGGTGGACGTGATGATTGCATGGAATTATCATCAGCTGAACGCTATAACCCGCATACAAATACCTGGAGCCCCATTGTGGCAATGACTTCGCGTCGCAGCGGTGTAAGTGCAATTCGGTGACTAAAGCAATGTAAAACAATAAAAAACGTTAATTTCGGCTCCTCACAGTTGCTTTCTTATATGCATAGATTAATATGAAACATTCCACTACAATATATTTATTAATTATTAGGTTGGCTTGGCCGTGGTAAATGGGCAGCTATATGCCGTTGGCGGTTTTGATGGCTCGGCCTACTTAAAAACAATTGAAGTTTACGATCCAGAAACCAATCAATGGCGTTTATGTGGTTGTATGAATTATCGTCGCTTAGGTGGTGGCGTAGGTGTGATGAGAGCACCACAGACTGAAAACTATATGTGGTAAGTTTAGTTTTACTTGATTTTATGCAAAAATTAACAATATTTATTTTTTGCCTTTCTAGGATACGCAAAGATTCCGTTGTTTGATTGAATACCGAAGTGTGTTATTAAAGCCGTGGCCACGCCATAAACATTTAGCGCGTTGCTACGGTACATTTTAAGGCTTTTAAGCTTAAATTAAATTCGTAAGCAGAGTAAATATATATTGAAAACTACAAACATAAAGAAAAAATCGAATAACCTAATTAAAACTAATTATAACAAAAATTATATATATATAAACAGAAAACAAAAAAGTAAAAAAAAACTATTGCGCATGAATTCCATTTACATTAGAACAAATGAAATTCATTGTTTGCCGCTTGCCTGTGATGATAATGTGGATTGTGAAATTGTGCGAGTGGCCGTCATGTTGCGCTTAGCCAAATTTCACTTTGTAAAAATGATAACCAAACATTTCCACATAGCTGTTTGGAACAGCTATTTGTCCCGTGCACTGCAACACAATGCTGAAACACAGACACAATAAACTAAAACAAAAAAAAAATGCAATTGCTTGCGCGGTGCACGGGACATGCAAAACAATTTTTTTTTTTGTAAACGAATAAAACTGCAATATTACGAGAGTTGTAAAGTGAAAAAATATTGAAAGATGGAACTAATTTTTAAAAAAGTTGTAGGAAATTAAGGGTATAAAAATTTTAACTGCCTTCTAATTGCAAATAAAAATAAAAAATAAGAACATTTATTTAATTTAATAAATAAATAAGCCTATGACCAGTATCCATTAGAAGTTATAACACGAAAATATATTGAAATATTTTACTAATGCATAAAAAAGCACCACTTCAAATGCAATGTTGTGCTAAAATAATTTTTTATTTAACCTTACTTTTTCTAATGTTGTTATATATACTCGTATATACATATATTAATTTTGAGAATGCTAGTGATTTTTCTAATTTGCAAATTTGCACTTTAAGCTCGCATTGATAAATTTATTTGTTTTCTCTTTAATAAAGACCAAATTTATTTAATATAAAAATGAACCTGAAGCTGGCAGCTCCCACTCATAGTATTAAGCCACTAAATACATGTTAAAAATAATAAAAAAATAAAAAACCAAACGAATAAAAAAAAGTAAACAAATAAAAAAAAAGCAAATAAGTAAAAATAATTAAAAAACTATTTAAAAGCAAGCGTTAAGAACCAAAAATATATATATGTAAACATATAATAATTTATTACCAGCTAGTTTTAATATAATATTGGTTTTTAATCCGCCTGAATTTGCTTTTCGAAAATATTCTTTTTTTTTTGTGAAACGTAAATTTGTTTTAATTTTAGTTAAACTGCATTTCTCAATGAATTAATAAATAAATATATGTATTGTATGTACGTAAGAGTATTTGTATAAGCATGCACCACATACCACATGTGTATGTGTATGTACGCATGTATTTGTAAACTTAATGAAAACATTGTTCTTTGCTGGAAATAAAATGTTGAGAACTAAATTAAGAATTTATTAATATAATATAATATATTATATATAATAACTAAAAAGTGCGTAATGCTGTAGAATACCTTGAAATCGAGTTCTACTGTGACGAAATTAACGAATATATTAATAAATAACTGGACAAAACATTATTGATGGACAATGAGTTATTTCATGTGTGAAAAATATAATATTCTGCTTTTAATTTACATAAGTAAAAAATGATATTTTAGTTTGAATGAGAGCTCCACTCTATAACCTCAAATACTTGAAATAATTGGCGATGGCGATTACTAAGTTATACAGTACATTTGCTTACATTCCTCTCCATCTAGAGTTCTCACGAAGTTATCTCATCCGATCTGTAGTTCTGTGCACTGATAAAAAGGTTATTTAAAAAGGAAAGAACAAATTTTATGAAATCTTTATCTTGTTTTGATCGTTTAGTTTGTACAGCAGCTATAGTACTTCGATCTGAACAATTTCTTCGGATATTGCATCGTTGGCTACGACAAAAATACACACCAAAATTCGTAAAGATATCTATTTGAATAAAAAAGTTTTCCATACAAAAACATGCTTTAGCATGCACAGTTTTGTATTGTTTGTTTTGTATATTTTTCCCACTTATGAAAATATAAAATATATATATTATTATATATCTATGCCATTGATTAGTTATATTTCTATTTTCCTAAAATCTACGTTTCTTGCACTTCGCCCGGCACCAATTCTTCCGCAACTGTGGTTCGTGGTGGAGGTCGAAATTTACGATGTACTTCATCATTTAGTCCCTCGCGATTACGTGCAATTTCGATTGCTAAAAACTGTATACGTACAACAAGTAGTGAATTTTCGGGTGAAAATTCTTTGGATGAATCGGACCGTATTAATGTACCATAAGCGTAATCATCTAATTTATTGAATTTTTCCGCAAACGTGCGCCAACGAATTTTAGCATCTTCTGATTTCAGCGTATCATCCGTTATCAGTTCTAATTTTAGATCAGGAAAATCTTCTCGAAATGCTTGGTATATTTGATCATCATATGGGGTCAGGTGCAGGCATGAAGGGTGCACGCTTGTGAGTAGCTTCAATGAAACAATTCAAAAATAATACTCATTCTTAAGCCATAACTATTATTATAAGAGTACTGCTTAATACTTACATTGAAATATACTTCAGCGTGATCCATTGCCTTTAAAGCCCACATTTCTTCAACCAGCTCATCATTGCCGAATTCCTCCGCGGGCCGCGACAATAATGAGGCACCTTGCTAAAATTGTTTTCCATTATTTAGATTTGTAGTATATAGTTACTTCTCAAATAACAAAACAGTATTTACCATCATTTCCATTTTTGAAGAAAGCTGCTTTAAATATTGTACAAAAACTAACTAATCAATCAGTAGATTACAATGTGTGTGCTCAGTGATGAGGATATAAAGTCGATAATTTTACATCAACATCGATATATGTATGACGGATATTCTCATATCGATAAGAATGATACATACACTCCGCGTCATTATAATAGCGCCACCACACTTTCGTTCAAGTTAGGTTTAGTAAAAATTTACAAAAAAAAATTTTTTTAACATTTAAGTATAATATTTTACAAATATTCTCTGAAAATTTGAAGTTATTCAAACAAATACTTTTCAAGTTATTTGATAATTAGCAAAATGTTCATGGGCGGTTGAAAAAGTTCGTGTAAGACTTCATATGCTTTTTTCTCAAATCTATGTTTTTTGAACTGGTAGTTCGAAGACCACTCGGTGGATTTCAATGAAATGTAGGCAGCTTTTTTTTTGTAAACATAAAAAACTAGTACCTGATCGAATGCCAATTTCGATTTTTTATAATTTGGAGCCAATTAGTTATTTAAGGAAAAACATGTTTTGAGTAGGCACTAGATTCTTTTGTCCGATTGATTTTAGATGAATCTCCAAGAGATGGTCACTGCATGTAGCCTCGGTTGGAACTGGGTCAATAAAAATAGCCATTACAGCCACAATTATATATATATTTTTTAAATTTCTGTCAAGTCGAAACTTTACTAATTGATGGCGTTATTTGTTTTATAAAAAAAAATTATTGGTTTACGCTTATGGAAACAACCGGCTACCTAGTTTTTCAGACTTCATTACTAGCCAATATTAAATAACTTTGAAAAACACACACACATTTATATAAAACAACGATCACTTTCCATTTTTTGAAAGGAAGATTTATTTTATTCTAAAGTGGTATTCTTATAAAGATGAACTGCAAATGCTTAGGCTGTTTCCATAGGTTGCGCAGCAGTTTCCTCAGTGTATTTGCCCTTATCTTTGCCCAATGCCGCCATGCGTCCCTTGCCGCGACGGTCCAAAATTGCTTTACGGTCCTTGTCCAATTTCAATTTGACAATCAAGCAATTGGAAGGGTGAATACCAACATAAACATTGGTACCGTTGGCATTTTCACGCTGAATCTTTTCGACGTACACGACGAATTTCTTACGATACGACTGCACTACTTTGCCCACCTGGTTACCTTTGAAGTGTCCGCGCACCACTTGCACTTCATCATCCTTGCGAATGGGCATAGAGCGAACATTGTACTTTTGACGCAACTCCTTCGAAAGTGGAGCCGACATCAAACGACGACGGATGTGTGAGGGAGCCTGGAAGTGACGCTTGCGGTTCTTCCTGCGCGAAGAGGTGACAAATTTGTTTTGTTTCATGGTTGCACACGCTGTTGTTTACCCTGTAAAAAACAACAAAAGTTAATATCTTTAACTTGAATAGAAACACCGTAACAATATGCTTAAAACTATTTCCAAATGTAAATATTTGCTTCTCAAAGTGGCACAAACTTGAACAAACTAGAAGAGAGTTAAATTTTCGCATATCTCATTGGGAAATTTCAATGGTTTCGCGCAAGGCACATATTGAAGATTCATTTGGCGGTAGGCAATGAAATACAATATTAGCACGCGAAATAGTAGGAATTTCGCAAAATTTACTCATCTACGTCGTTAAGTAAATTAATTTCATTTCATATAATTTATTTGCCGCAAAGATGGAGAGAGATTTATAAAAATTTTATGGAGCAAAACTTACACCAAACTAGTCGCGTAAAAACAACAAAAAGAAGGAATCTGACAATCAAATTGTCGGAAGTACTAAAAATTTGGTGAAACGTCAAACAAGTATGTTAACATGAAGTTAGCTGCTGTTGCCGTTTATAGGCTCAATCATGTTATTAATATGCTACAGAACTTATCAATTTATTAATATTATTATTTATGTGAGAACATTTTGATGAGAAACTGCAAAACAAGAAGCTGCTAATGCTTGCATAAGAATTTTTAATTTAAATAAAATTTTGAAATTTAAATAAAATTTAAAAAATCAAGAAAACAGCACACTGTTAACCCTTGCCTAGGATTTTTAATTTGAACACAATTTTTAAATATTCCGTATGTATTGGAGATTATAGATTTTTTTTAGAATTTGTTGTTATACGTCAGCCAGGGTTGCACATTTTTTAATTAAAAGTTTCTGAATTGATTTTTAATTTTTTTGTAATTAAATTAATAATTTAGTTAAAAAATAAAATTTTAGTTTTTAATTCCGGTTAATTTTATAATTAAAGTTGTAAAATTAATTTTCAATCCCAAAATTTTAAGCCGAATTTGGTATTAAAAATTTATAAAAAATAAATTAGTTAACAAAATTAAAAATAAAACAAATTAAAATTTTATTTTTTAATTCAATATATACAATTTTAAAATTGATTTTTAATACCGAAATCAGCATTGGCATTAAAAATGAAATTAAAAGGTAATTAATTAAAAAAGTAAAAATTAAATTTTTTATTGTAATAGTAAAAATTTTTTATTGTAATCCCAAAATTTTAAGCCGATTTTTGGTATTAAAAATTTATAAAAAATAAATTAGTTAACAAAATTAAAAATAAAACAAATTAAAATTTTATTTTTTAATTCAATATTACAATTTTAAGCTTGATTTTTAATACCAAAATCGGCATTGGCATTAAAAATGAAATTAAAAGGTAATTAATTAAAAAAGTAAAAATTAAATTTTTTATTGTAATAGTAAAAATTTTAAATTTAATGTTTAGTTCAGCTTTTGGTATTAAAAATTTTATGAAAAATAAATTAATTAAAAAAAATATAAATTAGATTTTTTTAATTTAATAAATTATTATTTTTTAATTTAATAGTAAAATTAATTTTTTAATCTCAAATGGAGAAATTAATATGGTTTTTGTATTAAAAATTAATTACAAATAAATTTAAAATTAATTTTTGGTATTAAACATTAATTATAAATAAATACATTAAGAATTGTTATTTTTGAATTTAATAATAAGTATTATAAAATGGAATTTTAATCTCAAGTTAAGAAATTAAACTGGTTTTGTATTAAAACAAATTAAAAAAAATTATAATTCGGTTTTTGGTATTAAACATTAATTAAAAATAAATTAGGTAAAATAATAAAAAATACAATTTTTAATACCAATTGAGAGATTTTAATAAATTTTGCGGTAATAAAATTAATTAAATATACATTTTTAATACGTTTGTTGGTGTTAATTTTTTTTCAAACCAGTATTTTAATAATAATATACAAAAAAATAAGAATTTAATTAACATTTGAATTAATATTTTTTTATTTTGTAATTCAAAATACGAGATTTAAACTAAAAAAAAAAATATTAAAAAAAAATTAATTTATTATAACTTAGTTTATTATAACTTTTTTATGCCAAATACGAGATTAAAAAAAAATAAATTTAAAAAAATTTAATTTTAATTTTTTTTCTTTTTTCATTTAAATATTTTTTTTTAATTTTTTTTTTTTTAATTTTTTTATAAATTATTTGCAACCTTGATCTGAGCCGTATCTCTGGGTAAAGCTTTTCGCATAAAAAAACATACATAACATACATATTTGCCTATTTCATATATTGACACATTTACCTAATATTTATAATACATGTGCCCAGCCATGTTGCTAACAGCTTCATTTAACAGCGGCAACTCTATTTGACTTGTGGTTTCAGCAACACTCCTATCAATTGCACAGTGATCAAGAATACCACATTCAATTAGTTCGCTTAAGTGATCTTGCAATCAGACAGTTGTTTTCAGTTCGATTTGATCGTTTCAGAGCTGCTGTTGTTTCCAAAATTGTATCGTCCAGTTCTTATTTATTTTTTAATTAAAAATTAACAGTTGTGCATAAAAAGGAAAATGAATTACCTGAGAAAAATACCTTTACGTATGGTAAGTTAAGCGATAAAAGCGCACAACATATGCGTGACAACATACTTTATATACACAGTTGATAGAAAATATGTTTAGTCTATATGTATGTACATACATATACTTACATATATAAATATATATAGATGTACACATATAAATATATATGTATGTACGCGCATATTTTGTTCAATTAATTGAAACACAATAAAATCAAATCTCGTTGCTGTCGTCAAATAATATTTTTCATTTAGGTTGCTAACACAGTCCTGCGCCAGCAGCAATGCATGTCCAGCGGTACAGGTGCCATGTCAGCACTCACTGTCCTCACTGATGATGAGCGCGTAATGAAGGAGACCGGTGAGTAAATTATGACACCTTTTATTGTATCCGTATATAATAGCAGTAAATGGTGGAGATGAAGGTTATCCTGCGTGCGCGTACACGTTTGTACATGAAGAGCTACGTATAAACATGTACATACGTACATATATGTTGCAGAAATGTGAATATACAT
This sequence comes from Bactrocera neohumeralis, assembly GCF_024586455.1. NCBI lineage: Eukaryota > Metazoa > Arthropoda > Insecta > Diptera > Tephritidae > Bactrocera > Bactrocera neohumeralis. The sequence continues at coordinate 76,817,825 of NC_065923.1, read as the reverse complement.
ATATACATACATATATGTAAATATTGTTTTTCTGGAATATAGCAATAATTTTTGATTAATTAATTTTGAGTATATAAATTTTTTTTCCATACATATGTACATACATATGTACATATGTATATGTATATGTACATACATTCTTTTAAATGCATTTTTTTGTTGCCATAGTCGGAATCTTACATTTGTATATACATACATACATATTTAGATACTGTGTACATACATATGTATGTATGTATGTATGTACGTGATTGTACAAACTAATCTTGCTTTTTGTCTATTGATAACGTTACATAACTTCCAAAATCTTAGCTGGTGCTAAAGTTTTATAAACACAATGCTGCCTCAACGATTTCTAGAACAAAAGTATGCTTATAAAAGGGCTATCAGAGCACGTAAAATAAATTATTCTACGTTCTCTGTGGATATTCTAATGTTGTTTTTTTTGTTTTTGTGTTTTTGAAATGCTGTGCACGCTCGCTATCTAAGCCGGTTGGTTATGTACAAACTAATATGTATCTTCTAATACATAACATATGTACATACATACATACATATGTATATGTATATAAAACACAGGTAGATACATCCGTATATACATATGTTTGTACCTAAAGTCCAGCCATAAAGGTAAACATGCCCACATATTTGCCACAACTTGGATATACATACATATGTTTGTACATATGTGTATACATACATATGTAAGTGTATATGTTTATATACATCAGCATCAATAATTTATTTGTGCTTCTAACAATTTACAATAATAGGTATTTTTTTCATATTCCTCTTGCTTTTCATTACCTACATATGGAATAACATTTGCGACAGGCAATAATTTTATTATTCTTTTTCCATAGCAAACGACGAAAATATTAATATAATATATGTATATATATTAATATTAATATAATTAATATTCTAAAAATTTCATTGCCGCTTTGTTTTCGTTTTGTTATTCTCAACAGCCATTTCTGTTATTGCTACGCAAAGAAAAGAGGAAACAGTCCACATCGTCAAATTTAGTTGGTATTTTTCACCGCTAGGGGGCGTTGCTTGTTTCAAGTATCTTAATAAACGAGTGTTATAAGTTGGCATTGTTAGCCGAGGCCGATAACAAGCTACGAACAACACTTGTAAATAAATTTGTAATAATTTTGAAGGCATGGGTTCGCATCCTGTTCCGTAGCGCTGCGAATTTTCGCCGTTTATGCCGCATATTTATCCATTTCCATTTATACCATGTGTTTCCGATCTGTGTTGACATTATTTGAATTTGAATTTCGAACATGCAAATTTAATTAAAACTAAAATATGTTTAATTGAATATGGCGCAGTAGGTAGCAAAATTATAGATAATTAGTAACAGTTCCTCCAACCTACGTTTGTGTTGCATTGTTCACAAGCAGTCAGCGGTTCAGATTGCATACAATAATTTGAAAAGCGTTACACTTGTGATAGAGCAAATTAAATGAACGCCGCTGTCAACGTCTCCGTGTTGTACTGTTCTAGTGCGCTGGATGTGCGTGTCTGGCATGCGGTTATGTTCGGCACTTTCCTTGAGAGTTGAATTGAGACAACACATATGCGTGAGCAAGAGTGATCAGCGCCTCAATTCGTAGTTGGAAAGTTGACAAAATTATATTTATTTAAGAATCTAAAGACTTATAATATAATAATTTTATTTATTTAGGAATTATAAGACTTACTTACTTTTAACTAATGCTTAATAATTTACTATATAATACGTTATATATAGTTTTTTATAAACTAAACAGCATAAGCTGAGTCGATTTAGTAATGTCCGCCTGTCTGTATATAAAAATGAACTAGTTAAAAAACCACAGATTTTGAGATATTGATCTTAAAATTTGCAAACGTCCTTTTCTTCCCTAGAAGCTGCTCATTGATCGGAATCAAATCCTTGTATGGAAAAGTTTTTTATTTAACAAGCTATCTTCACGAAATGTAGTACAGACTATTATTTAAAGAAACAGTTTAATGTCCGAAGAAATTATTCAAATCGGCCCACTATAGCATATAGCTGCCATACAAACTGAACGATCGAAATCAAATCCTTGTATGGAAAACATTTTTATTTGTAAATATATCTTCACGAAATTTGATACAGACCATTATTTGAGAAAACGGTATAATCTCCGCAGAAGTTGTTCAGATCGGACTACTATATCATATAGCTGCCATACAAACTGAACGATTGAAATCAAATCCTTGTATGGAAAACATTTTTATTTGTAAATACATACATATATCTACACGAAATTTGGTACGGCCATTATTTAAGAAAACGGTACAATCTCCGCAGAATTGATTGAGATCGGACCACTATAGCATATAGCTGTCGTACAAACTGAACGATCGAAATCAAGTTTTGGCTTATAGAATTGTTTATTCGTGAAGGGTATTCGGGTTTTTTTCTTGTCTTAGTTAAAAATCGCGACTAACTGTAATTACGTTTTCGTACATGCATGAGTCTTCAGTATTTCAGGTACTAAAAGGAAAGCAAACACGCTTTGTTTGGTTATCTTGATCGACAATTGCCTTCACAAAAGAAAAAGTTAATATATACTACTTGTATGTATATATATATGTTCATGCATATAAATACACATATCAGAAGAAAACAGTGTTAAAAACGTATTTCAAAAAAAATCTGCATAAACTTTTATAGATCGTTTTGAGCTCATAAAAAAAGAACGGAAACGGCAGCAATTATTCGAAATTTGTCTTTGAAAAAATAGGGGTTCGGCGCCTCTCATAAAACGAAAAATCAAGGTTAATTCGTTAGATGATAATTTTTTCCAGTTCACTCCCAGAGGACTTTTTAAAATTTAACTTTTAATATTGTTCATATATCCAAGACTCAACGCCAGTTTCATGACATCCTGGTAGTCGGATAGCATTGCTTCACAGACGTTAACGTGACGTTTTTTTCGAAAACATTGAGTGATTTTGGAACCAAGCGTGCTTTCACTTTTCTTAGGCCGAAATTATCTTTCAAAATGGTTTTCACTGATCCTTCCGATATATCAACGATACCAGTAAGATTTCTGAATGTTAATCGTCGATCCTCAAGCACCAATTCCTTCATTTTATTGACAAGTTGCTCATCAGTTGATGTTGATGGCCGTCCTGGACGTGCTTCATCGTCAACGCGATTTCAATCAAAAACACTTGCTCGCGACTAACAGTTATCACCGAAGACCTTTTCCAACATTCTGAACGTTTCGGCACCAGAAATTTGATTCCGCACACAAAATTTAATGGAATTTCTTAATATTCAGAAAGACAAACGTATACTAAACACTAACGATTATTTTGATGTGACCTTTGGCGCAGATGTCACTGTCAGTCATACCAACTTAGAAAAAGATATTTCGACAAATGGTTTTGGTTATAAAATGGTTATATATAGGTTATACATACATATACGACAGCGGGAGGTTAAAATTTTATGATACATATATATATGTAATATGACGTAGTAAGCAATAAAATTAATTTCATTTTGATTTTTTTGACGATACGTAGTTTTGCATTTCAGGCCCCGATATACTTTATAAGATTTCCGCTAAACCTTCTGAGTGCTAGACTTCGTGGGTACCCTATTACACTCTGTTTAGGGTATAAAAATACTCACATATGTATGTATATGCGACAAATGTTTTGTCAAGTCAAACGACGACGCCGCTGTTGTTGTTCTGATACACTTGTCCGCCAAATAAACATCGCTAAAGCGAATTTTAGAACTGGTCCGAACGCTTCGCAAAGCTGTTTTTTGTTATAATTACACACACACAGCGGTCTATTTATACTTGTATCGTATTCGTGTATGCATACACGTGCCACATCAATAGAAATGTTAAATTATATTATACATATTGATCTACACATACACATACACATATGTGTAAGTATGTAGCATATGTGTGTACCTAAATATTTATGAATATAAATATAGTCAACAAAGCAAGAAAGCAATCTAATCAGTTTATGTACCAACATATGAGTGTGTGTGAGTACAATTGGGCAAAAGAGAATAAGATACCAGACATACATACATGCATACATATGTACATTCGTGCCTTTTTTATGAAATGTGCGATTCACTTTTCTTTGAGTATATAAATAATGGGCCTGTATTTATACAAGTATGAATACAGAGCACTTTTTATGCTTTGGTAACAGCTTTTAAAAGGGTTGACTGGAGAGTAACTGATTTTCATTACTACCCGTTTGGCATTAATTGCGGCTAGTTCGGGTGTATTCTTTGAGAACACAGCTTTTTTTGTCAATATGTATAAAAAAAAAGAAAAAGTTAACTTCGGTTGCACCGAATACAGGAATATCCTTCACAATTTCCTTCAGTTTGCATGGCAGCTATATGCTAAAGTCATCCGATCTGAAAAATTTCTTTGTATATTTTAGCGTTGTCTTGGAAAATAATTCTTGTCAAATTTGGTGAAGATATTTCGTCAAATAAAAAAGTTTTTCTTATAAAAACTTTATTTTAATCGTACAGTTTGCATGGCAGCTATATGCTATAGTTATCCGATGTAGATAATTTCTTCAAATAATATAGTGTTGTCTTTAAAAACAATGTATGTAAAGTTTCGTGAAAATATCTTATCAAATTTTTTCTTATAAAGACAATATATTGTCAAATAAAAAATTCTTGTTTTTCAAATACAAAAACTTTATTTTAATCGTTCGGTTTGTATGGCAGCTATATACTATAGTTGTTCGATATCGGCGGTTCCGAGGTCGAAAGGAAGTGTGCAAAATTTTAAAGCGATTTCTCAAAGATATATGTTTTGTAGGGTTCAGTCGGATCTTCCTCTTGGTTGTTTCAAACTTTGTGGCAAGCGCAACACCATACCCTGTTCAGGGTAGAAATATTTATTGTGGTAGTTACCTGATATCTATCACTTGTTATTTATTAGCTCTCAAAAAGTGTGTATATATGTACATGTATGTGTGTGTGTGTATATATATGGTATTATAAAAGCTTGGATTTCAATGTGTACCACCACGTTATGAATTTCCAACAAATTCCAATAATATATGCATACATACATATTTACATACAAACATTGTGCATATCATATATATGAACTTGAGTGAGAATTTGCCGCTCACGTTTACCGTATAAAAGGAGGTATGCCAAGCGCTGAGCTATACTATATACATATATACATATGTATATATACCAAAGGCATAAAATGTGGGCTTGTCTGCTGAGAGAAGCATATGACGTGACACGATCAGCTCATTCACGCAAAACTTCGATTGATGTTATTGACTATTTTCTATTATGTGCATTTATTACTTGTTTATTTTCATAATAAAACTGATTTAATACATACATACGTACATACTACTGACGACAGATCCGATTCTATTTACATTAGAATTACTTGCGTTTCGAATTACTTACTTACTAAATCCATAAATTTACACATTTTAGTGCGAGATTACATATCATCTGAGCGAATTTGACACGGTCTGATAATAAAAAATATCATTTTCATGAATTTTAATACAAATCTGTATTAAAAGGCTATAAAAATAGGCTCCTTTTGAGTCAATACAAGCGTAACAATTGGTCCAATTTCCATACACTTTTTGCCTTGACTGGAATGGCTTTCAGTGCCTTCAGCGAATGACTTTAATGGACCCATGTCACGGTTCCGCGAAGCGAATTTTTCAGTTTCGAAAACAGAAAAAAGTCGCAGCCAGTTAAATTTGGCGAGTTTTGACAGAGCGATTGGCGCTTGTTTTGTGTTTTATGTTTGGTCAAAAAGGTCAGTCATAATCATGCCAGAATGTGACGGTGTATTATCGTGATGAAATATCTGTCCACAAATCCGATCGTTTATAAAGAAATTTCTGCATGTAAACGCCTTAAAAGAGATCAAGTCTTTGCCTTCTTCCTTGGTACTACAACTGTGGGTCCCAAAACTTCACCAGTTGCTTCTATTCGTTGCAAGGTCACGTCATTTGTACATGCCAATTACAGCCATGTTGCTATACACTTAGTCCTTCCATTGGATCTTTGCCTACCCTTACTTTCATTGTCTACCTATGGGTGTCGAAACGAAGGAGCTTATCGCTAGAGTATCATCTTCCATTCCGGGCTATATGGCTTAAACAAATTTTTATAATCCCTAAAAAACTTCGCTTTAAAAACCGTCGGCTCGAAACCGGTTTTAGACACATAGCCTCTCAGGCTATGATGAATGATCCGTAGAACAATTTTCCCTCATAACCGATATTTCCGTGTTTTGGCTACCTGTAAATAGACCTGCTCTAATGAGTATAGCCCATTAAAGTGGTACAGCCCATAAAAAATTATTATTTTTTATTGAATTTTTGAAACTTAAGACTTAAGATCAATTATAGTAAGATATAGAAAACAAAACTAAGAAGCCCTAGACTCTGAGTCACAATATTAGCGCAGGGTTGCACCAAAAATGTTGCCCGTTTGTTGGAGCATCTGTCATAGTTTGTTCGATTCGTTACTCTTCAACTCTTCGCTAACTGAAGAAAGCTATTTCCATATTAACATTTTCATGGTTTAATGTGTACTTAAGCAATTATTATGTTTAATTTTTCCACTTCGTTGTTAATTAAATATAAATTTATGTTTCTCAAACATTTTTAGTTGCCAAATTGGCTCAAGAACAAATCGCTCCACTTGTTAAAAAAATGGACGAGGAACACAAATTCGATCCCTCAGTGGTGCAGGCGGTTTTCGAGAACGGTTTAATGGGCATTGAGGTTGATCCAGATTTGGGCGGCAGTGGTTGCAATTTCTTGACCACCATACTAGTTGTTGAAGAGCTGTCAAAGGTTGATCCGGCCGTTGCTGCTTTAGTTGATATCCACAATACTTTGGTTGTCTCTCTAATGATGAAAGTCGGCAGTGAGGAGCAGAAAAAGAAGTATTTACCGAAGTTGGCGCAAGAATATGTGAGTATTGTGCTTAAAATACAATTAATAACTTTATGTTATTGACAATAACTCAATTATATGACAGACTAAATATTTACAAATCTCGACAGACACCCGTTTGATTATAAAACTTTATTATAGAATAAATATACAGGCCTGATAGAGTGCATACTTAAATATTTACAATACGTAACAGTAAGATCCATATTGCTAATGAAAAAATGTTGTTGTGAGAGAGAGTCAATACCACATATCCGGCAATATAATTCAAGTATTTAAGCTGTCAATTAGTAATTTGTAAATTAAGCGTATAACGAGCTTGTAAATATCAATACTTGTAAATACATATATTGGGTAGTCGAAAAAGTCATTTCGTATTTCTAATCAAACTTCAACTTATTTTTTCTATATTTACAATTTATATCACTGTTTTTTTTTTTTGTTTCTAGCCTGGCAGCTTCGCTTTGACTGAGCCGGGTGCTGGTTCGGATGCATTCGGTTTGAAAACTGTTGCCAAAAAAGATGGCAATCACTACGTGATTAACGGCACAAAAATGTGGATCTCCAATTCCGATGTGGCTGGCGTCTTCCTTGTATTCGCTAACGCCAAACCAGAAGCGGTAAGTCAAATCATTAACTACTGCCAAAGTGCATATATAGAAAATTCTTTAATATATATGTATATATATACAAGTAAATAAATATATATTTTCTTAATTTTTCCTGCGCTTAGGGCTATCGCGGCATCACCGCATTCATTGTGGATCGCGATACACCCGGTCTAATTGTGAATAAGCCTGAAGACAAACTGGGCATACGCGCATCTGGCACATGCATGATAACCTTCGATAACGTACGTATACCCGAAGAGAATTTACTGGGTGAATTCGGTCATGGCTACAAATATGCTGCTGGTTTCTTAAATGAGGGACGCATCGGTATTGGCGCACAAATGGTGGGACTCGCGCAAGGTTGTTTCGATCACACCATACCGTATCTCTTGGAGCGCAAGCAGTTCGGCAAGGAGATCTATGAGTTTCAATCCATGCAACATCAAATCGCCACGGTGGCTACCGAGATTGAAGCGGCACGTTTGCTCACCTACAATGCGGCACGTTTGCAGGAGCAGGGCAAGCCGTTCCTCAAAGAAGCCGCCATGGCCAAGTTCTTCGCGTCAGAGGTGGCGCAACGTGCCACCATCAAGTGTATTGACTGGATGGGTGGCGTCGGCTTCACGCGCGACTTCCCACAGGAGAAATACTATCGTGATGTTAAGATTGGCGCCATCTATGAAGGCACCACCAACATGCAGTTGAGCACAATCGCTAAAGTGATCAAGAAGGAGTACGCCAAGTAAACTAGAAAAGAGATGTGAGAAATGATGGCGTTACAACAGCTTGTTTGTTGTATGCCAGTTAGAAGGCAGGTGCAATATCGTAACAGAAATCTACAGTGCATTTATTAGTGTATTGTTTGTGTGATGCTGCAAGATCAAAGTCATGCGCTCAATACCAGATTAACTTGTATATATGTACATATCAACATATACATATATATTATTATATACGTATGTAACGTTGAAAGCAAATTTCTAAAACTATTTTTATACACCTTTCCCCATTGTTATAAGTTAAATTTATGTAGTCTGTAAAATATGTGCATTTATTACATTTTAAATATACAAATATAAATAAAAGAAAGAAAGTAAATAAACAAATTATAATGAAAAAGTTTTTAATATATATGTTTTTAGATTTTTTTTAGTACAAAAAATACAAAATTTATTATTTTTGTTCGAAATTAGCACCGAAGTTAGAATACCCGTTCCCACGACAGCTGAGTCTACTTAAGTGGGACGGACGCGGATTTTTTCAGGCAAAGAACCTTCAACTCGTAAAATTTCTGGCGTTACAACAAAAACAACAACAACCCTTCACCAATAAAACACTTTTTATACAAAAAACTGATTTCGTTCAGCCGGCTTGTATGGCAGCTATATGTTATAGTCTTCCGATCTGAACAATTTCTTCTGGTATTATCACATTACGTTGGACAGTAATATGTGAAAAATTTTGTGGTGATACTTTGTCAAACAAAAAAGTTTTCCATACAAAATTCGTGAGGAATGTTTAAAGATTATCTCTTTCAAATGCTGGCCGCGACTACGTCTCAGATAGTCCATCCGCTGAGCCTAATTTTCGATGACTCGTTCGAGCATTTCGACTGGTAACTGGCGAATGACACGCGTATTGTTTTGGTCCAAGGCCTTTAAACGAATTTGGCTCGAAAACGTCGGATCTTCTTGGAACTTTTCAAGAAGGTGGCTTGGGAAGGTCGACGTAAAAGGCGCCAAGTCGTTTCATACGTCAGTTCGAGTTCCTGCGAACCACGCCGAATGACTCTCCATGGTCTTCTTGTATACTCTCAGCTCCGTCCGTTATATTTTCTTCACTGGGTGCTGGACCTGGTCTACTCGGTCGAGTCTTATCCAGTAATGAATGCTGGGTCTCAATATGCGTGATAGTGTTGCGAATGGTAAGCTCAGTAGGCCGATTATGTTGACCATTAGTTGAGTGGAGCGCGCGAAATACATTCTGTACAGAACGTAAACTTTCGTAATAAAGTTGATAAAGTTGTTTCCATGATGATATGCCAATCAACCCTGAACAAAAGCAACCTGACAGCTTGACACGACTTACGCGTGATCTGGCTGAAAAGCTTTAAAAAACGTACCTCTACTGGATCACACGTTAGTTGTTTTCTTCGTCCAATAATGAAATTTTTCCATATACAAACGAACTATTTTTGATTTTTTGTTTTTAAATCTAGCAATAATGAGTTATGCTGTCAAGGGCAAGAGCACTTTTTTTGAGACGTCACGTAAGTTGACGTACAAACGACTCAGTTTTCGGAATTTTTGAATTAAAATCTTTTTATATTTAAAAAATGAGTAATAATACCCACTTTTTGAACCATTGAAACTCACTCAACTTTTAACAGCAGTCTTTATTAGTCTTTTTAGTTTCTAAAAAATTTCATTATACTTTGTTATTTGGTGTTATTTGATCAATCGGACCGCCTATGGTTTGTCATCGCTTTCGGTTGTGGTAAATGCAGCAATCAGTACATTCACTACAGTTATAATAAATATGCCAAAAATCAGCAGCTCCTTAATGTAGATATAACGTCGATCGTTCTTCTTCATGTGACGCTGTAAAAAACAGTTTGCATTTCATCTACATACACACATACAACTAATCATAGCAAATGTTTTTACTATACATTACTAATACCTTAAAGATTAGCGCCAGACCTACAACAACCTGCAGCACTAAAGAGACACTCACTAGCCCCAGACTGATATAAAAGGTAGGCGCTTTGTTATTGTATGTAAGTAAAAACCGCAACTGATTAGCGTTCGCTGACAATAGTGCAATGTCCATCAAACCTGCAAATAGTGATAAATGTTTTAAATTATGAAATTTGTATTTTTAGTTTACAAACCTTCCACTACATTTTTATTTCCTGCATAATCTAAACTGTTCATACGTCCCAGCTCCGATTTAGTGGGACGCTTCACAATCGGGTATGCTTCAGGTTCATTATCCGTTTCGACAATATCGTAGCCATTGTTGCTATTGTTGCTATTATTGTCATTATTAGCATTATTGCCACTTCTGTCATTATTATCAATTTTATGCTCCGTTGCTAGATTTTGCGTTTCCGCATCCTGGAAAATAGTTTTGGTTGTAGCGCCCAAATGTATCACTTCGGCTGTTTTGGCAGTTAGTTTCGTATCCATTACAACAATTTATGCCAGAAACATTTATTTTGATAATGACGGCGAAAAAAAACAATATTTTTTTATTAATAGAATGAAACTAACTGACTTTAATCACGTCACATAAACAATATTTTTTGTTATTTTAATATAATAAAATTAACCACGATGATAGCTAGAAAATAGTTGTTTTCCTTCGCTTGACAGACAGTTGAGTGATTTGTAAATATAACATTTCATTAAGAAGATTACAACATCGCAACATACAAGTACAACAACATGTATGCAAGTTTATATTTTGATTTTTTGCGGTTTCGTGTTGAGCGATAAGAGGAATTTGGTTGCTCAGCGTTGTATTTGATATTTTTGCGCCTAAGTTTATGCAAAAGCTTATTCCGTAGCTGCATTTTATTGTACGTTGGAAGCTTTTTCGTTTTGAGTACTTGTTTGGTTTGGCGCATATAATTAAGTTTCCAAACCAGCACTGGATCATCTGAATTAATATATCGCCACTTAAAATGAAAAATAACGCAAAATCACTTTTCGTTTACAGGCGAAGCAAAAACAATATAATAGAAGCCACTCATAATGAAACAAAATTTGAGTTTTGGTTATAAAATGGTTATATATAGGTTATATATTGGTTATAAATGACAGCGGAAGCTTTAAAGTTTATTATACTTGTATTTAATGTGATGTAGTGAATCGTAAGCAATAAAAATCTCAATTTGGATTTATTTGATGTTACGTGGTTTTGCATTTTAGGTCTCAAGCTCTTAAAATCACCCTGTTGAGGTTTTACTTTTGTTGTAAGATTAACAAAGAAACGAATAAAGAAGTAAGAGTAAGTGACCAGCAAGACAAGCCACTGTAACTATAATGCATAGATAGGGTTAGAGCGGAAACTGACAAATATATGTGGTGCAACTCGTAAGGTCTTTGCGGAAGAAAGAGTTGAAGGATCCAAAGTACCCAAGAGTTTCGGTTAGTATTATAAATTGAGTCTTTAGAAACTCATAGGATCTTTAATAGAAATGTCTAGTAGCGCTTTTTGGAAATGAACTGGTAAGTAGTAGTAGAGGTACTTATTTTAATAACCTTTTTTTTGACAGATCACGAGTGAGTCGTGTCAAGCTGTCATATTATGTGAAATTTGAACTTTTATATGTGTTTCAGTTCTAGTTATGAGTTGAGCTCGTTCACAGTTCTCGTTTTTTTTCTTTTCTAAAACTGTTTGATAGTCCCTAGGTGGAAATAAGTTAGGGATCGTTTTGATTAGACAAGCCCGAATGTTGCGCGAACCGTTTTCTATAAATATTACTGTTATTGGTAGCAGCTAAATATATTGCCTAAATCGTTTCGAGTAATAATGGGTGATTCAAGTAAAAGTACTTTTTTCAATGAAATCTTCGGTGAGCAGATAATTTCACGTTTTGAGCCGGTCGATTGGTCACCAAGATCGTGTGATATCACAACGTTAGACTCTTTTCTGTGTCTAAAATTTATGCGTACAATGCAGCTTCCATTCAGGTCTTGGAGCCAAACATCATGCGTCGTGTTACCAGTCGAAATGCTCGAACGAGTCATCAAAAATTAGACTCAACGGATGGACCCTCTGAGACATAGCTGCAGCTAATATTTGAAAGAGATAATCTTCAAAGAATAAATGGCAAAGAATGTTCTTTGGTATGATAACAAACATTCAACACAAAAATTTGAAGTTTTTGGGTTTTCCTTTAAAAAAGTAGGTAACCTCGAAATGGATCACCCTTTAGTTTGTATATAATATAGAGGTTAATGTATTGCGCTTTTGAATGAAGCATGCAAACATGTACATATAAACAACTTGCAACAAAGGTTTATCTTTGACTGTAATATCCATAAATGTATATGTACGTATGCATGTACATATGTATGTATGGATGTCTGTATGTTTGTCAAGCTTATCAATTACATATTATGTATATTATGCATAAAGATTGCATAAAACGCAAAAATATAAATTTTATTATTGTGCAGCTTTGATTAAAACGAAGCCGATTTTAAACATCATCACATGTGTATATGCTTGTTAATATAATCGCATGCAAATACTAAATATGACTGCAGATATGTACAAACATGTATACTAAATGCCATACCAACCCTGACTGCCATTGGAAGACAGATATTTATGCGCTAACGCGCCGGTCAATAATCGCTTGCACTCTGCCGTCCTGCAGCCAACTGAGCTCAGTACGCGTTTGACATTTGAGTGCAGCAAAGCTTTTACACACATACATACCTACTACATACATAGTTGTAGGCCAGCGTAGGGCTATTACTCTGCCATCGATTTTTCGGTTGAGAGTTGTTTTTAAAGTCTATAAAACAGTGAGTAAGTGTTTGGCTTAGCTTTAGAATTTTTACTGTGTGCTCGAGCAGCTGGTACAAAAACAAATATAATAATAATAGCAAAGCAATTAAAAGACAACATATGATCGGGTTTTTGACAATTTTCAACACGAGCGTTATTTTCGTAGCTCCTTTCGCTGCGCGACTGCCGCTTTGTATTCCGGTCTAATAAGTCTGTCGTAAGAGGGCAGACGACTCGCACGTGTTTGTTTAGACTGTGTATGGTTTCGAAGCGAAAGCACTTGCTTTCGAAAACATAAAAAAATATAGTAACAAAATTACGAATTTTCATAATTTGAAAAAGAATTGAAAGTAATTGGACTAAAGTAAAAATTATGTGGCGCTGTAAGTGAGCAGTCAATATATGAAAACATAACAAAGAAAAATAAGAAAAATTTTGAATGTTTGCTATAATTGGAAAAATCGATAATTTTCTTGGCTAACGTAAACATTATCGTGTGCGGTAAGTGCCGGAAATTAAATAATTATGGAATATAAATAACATAAATAAAGAATATAATAAAGAAATATTAGGTCTTCAGTTGTTAAAATTTTTTTGTGTGGAAATATTGGTGTTGTTGCTACATAAGATATTCCATTTTTAAAACAAAATTTTTAATTTATGAAAATTGAATTGGAATAAAGTGTTTAAACTCAAGTTGGATTAATTATTAAGGTGTTGAAAGTGTAAATTTTAAGCTTTACTAACTAAATACGAAATATGCATTCGGAACAGTCACAGTGGCTCCAAAATTGTTTAACATTTAGTTATAATTTTTTCAATTTCTCGAAATGTAAGCTGTTAATTAAATTAATGTTATTGTGCTTTGCGCAGGGGTAAAAATCATATGAATAGCAGTGTGTTTAAACGCTGGAAAGCCAACCGGATGCATTGGTCCGTGTGATAGATTTGTTTCAATAACAAAATAAGAAATTATTGATTTTAATCTTTGCAACCAAGTATTAAAAAAAGTCACAATTAAGCTTGGTGGCTTCTGCTGTTGTCGTTTTGATTTTTGGACTGCATATCGTCACCTGAAATGCAAAACAACGTATCATAAAAAAATCGAAATTGAGCTTTTATTCACTTGCTTATATTAAATATATGTAGCATGAAATTTTCGGTCTCCGCTGACAGCTATAACCAATACATAACCAATATATAACCATTTTAAAACCAATATAACAAATATATAACCACTTTATAACCAAAACTCAAATTTTTTTCAATATGAGTGGTTTCTATTATATCGCTTTTCCTTCATCTGTAAACTGATGAAAAGCGATGTTACGTTATTTTGCATTTTAGGTTACAGTCCAAAAATAAATCAAAACAACAACAGCAGAAGCAACGAAGTTCAAATCTGGCGTTTTTTGGTATTTTCACGCTTCATAACTTTCGGCTCATTTTTTAATTTCTTATCATTTTGAACGGTAAATGCAGCTATTATTGCCATTATATAATAATGATATAATAATAATGATGACATTTTTGTGAGCTAAATGCTATGTAAATTATAAGGTTTTCATGCGCCGCATTCATGCACAGCTGCACCCATTCTCCAGCGTAACTTTTTTAAAACTCATAGACAAGTTTTGTAATGAGAAAGTTGGCAGGTGTGTTCATACATGTGACGTGTGCTTATTTATTGTTCGAAGCAGGGTTGCAATGCATTTAAAAATAACAGTTGAATAATAGTTTTTTTTTGTTTCCCCGAAAATCTTAATTAGAAATGGTTTTTAGATTTTCAATCCAAAATACTGGATTAAAAAAAAAAATAAATGCCAAATACGAAATTAAAAAAACGAAAAGTGGTCAATTGTGTTGATATACAACATACGCGACGTGTTGAATTTAAAAAATAATCGAATTAACTTTTAAATTAATTTTTTTATTTTGCTATCCCGAAAATTTTAATTAAAAAGAATTTTAAAATTTTTGTTGTCAAAAATCGAATTGAACAAAAAATAAATACGGGATAATTGGTAATTAATAAATATTTATTAGTTTATTTATATCTCAAAAACCGGATTAAAAAAATATAATAATTTTGAATTTTTTTATTTGTTTTAAATTTTATTTCAAACTCTTTAATTTATCTAAAATACTATAAAATGATATAAAAAAACTAAGCCACGAAAACCGGAAATAAAAATATAGTTTTATTCTCAAAAACTGGATTAAACATTTATTTTTATTAATTTTTTATATTTAATTATTAAATTTTTTTTACACAATAAAATTTATTTTTATTTTTTTTTATTTTTATATAAATATTATTTGTATTTTGTTTTTTTATAAAACTAAATTCTTATTTTCAAAAATCAGATTCAACATTTGCTTTTATTAATATTTTATATTTATTTATTTTATTTTATTTTATATTTTTTTAATAAAAATAAATTTAATTTTTTTATATAAATATTATTTTTATTTTTTTATGAACCTAATTTTTAATCTCAAAAATCGGAAAAAAATAATAATAATTAATAATAATAATACTGATTATTTTTTTATTATATGTATATATTATTTTTGTTTTTATATATTTTTAAATTTAATTTTTTTGATATTTTATATTTTTAAATAATAAAAACAAAACAATTCTACAATAAAAATTATTATTTGAGCTAAATAAATTTATCTTTTATGTGCTTAAATTTATTTATTAAAAAATAAGAGTAAATATATTTTCATTAAAAAAAACATAAATACTTTTAGTCCGTGGTTTGAGAAAATTTCTTTGTAATTTTTAATTCCAATTTTTTTTTTATTTTTTAAAATATTAAATATTTAATTTTTTTTTCAGAAACCATATTGAAATTATACTTATATTTTTTTATTCCAAAAACGTTAATTGAAAAAATTCTGATTTTGGAATTGGAAATTGAAAAATTTAATAAAACAAATACGGGATCAAAGTTAGTTTTATTAAAATAATTTTATTAATTTAAAATTAAAAAAAAGAAAAAAAAATAAATTTTAAAATTTGTTTATTAAAAAAAAAAATTATTTTATTAAAAATAAAAAAGAATTAATCTAAAACCGGATTAAAAAATATTTAACAATTTTTTTTTTAATTTTTTAAAATTTTTTTATCCCCAATACGGGATTAAAAAATAAAAACATATTATTCTAAACAACGGAAAAATAGTTTTTGTTTCCCAAAAACCGGATTTTAAATGTATTTTCATTTTTCCACATTTTTTAATTTTGTATAATGTAATTTTTTGAATTTTTAATTAGCCATTTTTATTTAAAAATAAATTTTCAATAGAAAAGTTACTTATTTCGGATAAAAAATAAATTTTGAATTTATATTTCCGATCTTATCATTCAATAGTTTTAAAGTTTTATTAAAAATCCGATTTTTAACCGGGAAACTAAAAATTTAATGAAAATTAAATGAAAAATATAATTTTTAAAATTAAAAATTTCATGAAACATTAATTTTTAATTAGGAAATCGGAACCACCGATATGTTTCATGAAATTGCTAATTTTAAATTTAATTTTTAATTAGGATAAAGAAAAATTAATTTTCACTTTAATTTAAAATTTAAGTTTTAATTCAATAGTTTTTCAATTTTTGATCCAAAATTTGTGTATTGAAGCATTCGCAACCCTGTTTAGAAGACTTATTGATATTCGTACACAATTCTTTATTTATTTATTTAGTGGTGCATGCTATCTATACGAGTATGTAGACAGCGATCGATACCATACAACTAATGGTCTGCTGCAGGTTTGCTGATTCTCAGGGCAATCGATTGACGTTATGACTTGAGGGTGGTGGTGTGACTATGACATAAACGCTGCCAGCCGCTAGCCAATAGAAACTAACAAGTTGTTGTCATACCTCCTGTTGGGAAATTGCTCTATTAAATAACTTTTGCTAGAATTGTTGCTGAACTTGTTTTTTGTACACTGAACTGGGAGATCTTATAGGTTAGGTGACGTCGTTGGAAGTCGTTGAATCTTACTTTGACAGAAATTCGTCCTTTGTGTTACCCAAAAATTCCTGAAAGATAGATTATCAGATACTCATCGATCGACGAATCGTTTTGGTGTATCTACCGCGATACATATTTCAATCTTCAATGATACCCCCTTGCCTTCCTTCATATAGTAGCGTCCGACAGAATATTGAGCTGCACCGTATATAAACATATTGGACAGTGTCCGGTCAGAACACCTATAATTGGGGAGAGATTGGTTTTGTTAAGAGCCAGTAGTTCGGAAGACCTCTTACGATTCACTCGGGGTCAGAAGTAACTCGTAGTCGCAAAAGCTCTGTTTGTTAAACAGCGTTTGCTGAGCTCACTGAAGGTCCAATGGTCCAACGCCAGAACGCAAGGGAACATTGGATAACCGTCCCGACTCCAATCGGATGAAATTTAAGAAAGGGACAACTTTTTTATTTGAAGAAGTATCTTCACGAAATCTGGCATAGATTGTTATGAGATTGAATTGTTTAGATCGGACCACTATAAGATCTAGCTGCCATACAAACTTTTATACCATAAAAAATGCTCTAGTGAAGGGTATTATAATGCAGCAGAAGTTAAAATTTTTGTTGTACTAGAAATAAAATAGCTATTATTTATTTTTCTTTTCAATATTTCAGAAACGACAAAGCACGTGCTTTCTTCTAATTAGTAAATAACCGAATAACTTGCATTCCAATAAGTCGCTGTCAGACTTTTCATTCAAGTATTTTGTAGATGTTGATAAAAAGCAATCTTTAAGTTGATACTCGACGTGGAAAGCTTTATATAGAAACATACTTACATACATAAATACTCAACTTGCGCTTCGCAAATAGCTTGAATAAGTCTTTCGATATCGGAGAACAGTTCAATTAAGATGTCAGTCATGACGCCGGAGAAATCAATTTTAGCTTACTTCAATCACTTTATAGTGAGCAACTTTTCATATTTACGTAAGTATTGACTTATGATTATTTAAACTTATTACTTAAACGTAACTGCTGTAAATAATAGTTTAAAGGCCGCGTCAGAATAGGTACTTGTACGTTAAAGACAGATCAGCATGCGTATGAAGCGGCGTACGTAACGTATAGGTATGCCACAACGAATGCGTTGCGCAAGTAAACAAAAATCAGCTGTTCGTCAAGCAAATGTTGAGAGTTGGTCTACCGGAGACTTGTCAATCTGTCGCTCTCCATATAAATGAATGCAGTCAACTCAGTTGTCAGTTGCATACATTTCCGCTACGGAATAAACGTACCTATTCTGACGCGGTCCTAAGAGGACACATGTAAACGTAGTACTATGGAATACCCATAGCAGCAGCAACGGTTCAGAGGAACTCACGCTTTTCTTGAAAGGAAAATGGTATAAAATGATGATATAATAGGGCTGGTAATTTCGAAGCCCAGACGGAGGCTTGCTTAAAACAAATCAAACATAGTTAATGACGTTTGTTTTTAGTACCCTCAAATATGAAAGAACTATGCATTTTTTGTAATTTTCGATACTAAAGTAACACTCAAATACATTTACAGTTGATGAGATTGACGGCTATTTGTATTACTTTGGTGGTACGGCGGGCGTTATCACAATAACTGGTATTGCAGCAGCGGCTACTTATTATTTAAAATCGCGTCCCATACCGGAAAAGCCGCTAGTGCCTCTGGATAATCAAGCGCCTATATTGGAGGTAAGTGAGACAGTTTATAAGATTAACATGTTAATATAATAGATAGATCTCGCGTCACGTTTACTCAAGTGGATAATGCGGTTCCTCAGAGGCGCACTACGTATAGCTGCTTCTAGCTGAGACGCTGTAGCTGCTTTAAAGCAGAGTATCGAAGACGACCCGAATTAGACCATCCGCCATCGCGCGGCACATTTGGAGCTGTTCTTATTCACTTTATATTTGGTTTGTGGACTTACATAAACCAATTTGTGCAAGAATTGGAACCGAACGACCATCAAACGCGTCGCACTTTCGGTGAATGGGCACAAAATAAGATGGTCTCGATTTTTACAAGAAAATTTTGCTTAGCGATGAAGCTTACCTTTGAATGAATGGGTATGTTAATAAACAAATTTCTCGAGTTTGAAGTGATGATGATCCGCAAGTCTTCATTGAGATGCCGTTACAAACTCAAAAAGCCATAGAGAAATGACTAATAGCTTGTTCGTGCTTGAATTGGTGGATGTTGTTGTAGAAGACCTTTTTTTCAACGAGAGATGGTGCTACATGCCACACAGCCAACGCAGCAATCAATTGATTGAAGGAAACTTTTGGTTAGCGCATTATCTCGCATCTTTGGCCTGTAGCATGGCCTTTAAGATCATGCGATTTAACACCGCTGGACTATTTTTTGTGGGGTTATCTGAAATCGCTTGTGTACCCAGTTAAGCCTGAGACGATTGACTCCTTGGGAGAGTAGTAAAGATCCGTACTCCCTTGCTCTCTTGCGATTGCATTGCTGCAAAAAGTGATCGAAAATTGAGCTTGTCGGTTCGAATTTATACGAGCTAAATTCTTGGTCATTATATATAATTATATACCATTTTTTTCTTCTTGAAAACTACATGTCTAAAAAAACACCCTTGATATTACTTCGTTCCCTGTTTTTTGGCAACATGACATTTTTAGGGAATGGAATTTCTTGAAGAACTAATTAGCAAACCAGCTATCAAAGAAAAGCAAAGCTTCGACAAATTTCCAGCCTCCAGCTTGTAAATACCAAATGTGATAAAAAATGCGAACTTAGAAATTGCCACAAAAAAACACCCCCTTTACTTTTTTAAATGTGATAAAAAATGGGAACTCAAAAATTGCGTGCCTAAGCCATTGCCAACAATTAACATTGATTTTCTGTGCTTTTTTTTTCAAATTAAAGTTATTTACCTCTACAAAAAACACCCTTTACTTCTACAATTTTTGCGTTACGTTATTGTTATGATGTCTTAAATTAAACACTGACTAGCCAGAGAAGCATATGTACTATATATAGATATGTATGTTTCTCAAAAATATATTTTCCAACTGAGTATATTACGTAGGTTGCCTTTTATATTTCGGTATTTGGCAAATCGTCAAGTTTGTCATCTTTGATGTTACACGTACTCTGACCTTTGTGATATATGAGAGCTATTTGTATTATTTACAGTAACTTAAAATATTCATCTCGGTTTAAAAATGGAATTAAAGTGCGAGTATCTTCTTGCGATTATTTTTTGACAACTTTCGACGTGGTTTAATTCAGCAAATGTGTATCGATGTAGTTAATTACATTTTTGGCGATAAAGCTGCATCAGACCAGTGCTTATTGGTGGATCTTAGAGTTCGTAGATCAATCCAAGATAAATTTCGTGACGGTTGTCCAAAATCAGGAAGCTAGCTAATCAGCATTCACCATACAGTACTGACTTAGCACCGAATGACTTACTTTTGTTCCCGTACGGAAAAGATAAACTAAGAGGTCAACGTTTTTCAGCATCTCTAGAGACGGTTGATGCGTTTAAAAGCATGTTGTCGAGATGCCGCAATCAGAGTGGCAAAAGGAGAATATTTTGAAAAACAATAAAGATTAATATTTGTTTTTTGTTCTCCAATCCCGAAATATAAAAGCCAACCCTCGTATGTACATACATATATCTTTGCATATGGTTTAAGGTAGCAACAGAAGTCACATGATTCATGTGCTCACGTCTGCGAAAACGATCTGATTGGCATTAAATTTGAAAAAAAAAAACACAATGCTACTGCTAAATCACGTCATACATAGGTATATTGAAATGCGTTTGGTATTTGGTTAGCGGTAATTTGAAGTGTTCATACTGAGATTAAACAGCAACATTCATTACTATGTTCAACAGAATATTTCATACTTTGCCTGGCAACGCTAGATAAAATCGCTATTTGTCCAGAACGACTGAAAAGTCTATCATATCGTAACTAAGTGCACCTCATCTAGGTGCCCAGATTACAAAGGTATAGTCGCGAATGAACTGGCTGATGAGCTTGCCCGCTCCACAGCATCCACCAACATGGTAGGATCGGAATTTTTCATTGCGGTTGGTCCCCACTCTATAAAAGAATTGGTCCGAAAGGGAACAAACAAGACAATTTGTCGTCTGCGAATTGCCGGTTCTTCGACTTGGAGTTTGAAACACCAGGATTTCATTTTGCTGGGGCTAGTTGAGACGTAATCGCGTAAGCGGTGTCTACGCCAGTAAAGAAGAAGAATAAAGTTGAGACGTTGTGACTTAGGAGAGGGCACAATAGATCCCAGGTCGCGGTGCAATCCTCATTAACTTATCTAATAATCTTACTTATCTAATCTAATCAAACCTAAACATTCAGGTTATCCCGTGGCTGTTAAACGCTACAAAGTCAATGACGTTACAGTCTAATAAAATTCGAATAACAACTTATGTTTCCAATAATTGGAATTCCGTTACTAAATTGCTATATTCACATATGCATCATGAAAGCAAGTTTTGTTGTTGCTTTTATTGGTACGATTTTTCGACTTTGATGTTTTTCGTTTCGGCAAATTTTTGATGAAAATCAATCACTGGCATCTTTTGTTTACAATATTCTAACAAATTTATTTATTTTTTGACGATTTAATTCGATTAGAATATTTTGATTTTCATCAGCTCAGCCCCCACGAAACAACAAAGCAATACCTCTGGGCATAGAAATAATAATAATAAAAATTACGCTTCAAAATTTATAACCACAATAAACAAATATTTCAATATTATTAAAACCATAATTTCCTGTAGCTATTAATAACGTTATTTATATTAAAATATATTAAAAATATTATTTATGATAAAAAATAAGATCATGCAGAGTCATGCGAGAGTCACCCAAGCACTGGCCAGGCACGGTGCCTGCTTTGCTTATATAGAGCTAGCAGCTACTGTCAGCCAGCTTCCCACATCACAGGTCAACCCAAACACTGGCCAGGTACGGTGGCTGCTTTGCATATAGAGGCAACTGGCAGCCATTCACATCGCGGCACGACAGTCAGCCAAGCACTGGCCAGGCACGGTGCCTGCTTTGCTTATATAGAGGCAACTGTCAGCCAGCTTCCCGTAAGGTCAACTTATGGCTTTCAAATCGCATCACATCGCGGCACGACAGTCACCCAAACACTGGCCAGGCACGGTGCCTGCTTTGCTTATATAGAGCTAGCTGGCAGCTAACTTCCTGTGAGCTCAACTCATGACGTTCAAACCACATCACATCGCGGCGCTTCAGTGACCCAAACACTGGCCAGGTACGGTGGCTGCTTTGCTTATATAGAGGCAACTGGCAGCCACCTTCGCGCGACTTTACCTCGTGGCTTTCTAATCACTTCACACTGCGGCGCGACAGTCAGCCAAGCACTGGCCAGGTACGGTGCCTGCTTTGCTTATATAGAGGCAACTGTCAGCCAGCTTCCCGTGAGGTCAACTTATGGCTTTCAAATCGCATCACATCGCGGCACGACAGTCACCCAAGCACTGGCCAGGTACGGTGCCTGCTTTGCTTATATAGAGGTAGCTGGCAGCTAGCTTCCCGTAAGCTCAACTCATGATGTTCAAACCACATCACATCGCGGCGCTTCAGTCACCCAAGCACTGGCCAGGTACGGTGGTTGCTTTGCTTATGTAGAGGCAACTGACAGCCAGCTTTCCGTGAGGTCAACTTATGGATTTCAAATCACATCACATCGTGGCGCGACAGTCACCCAAGCACTGGCCAGGCACAGTGTTTGCCTTTCTTTTATAGAGATAGCTGGCAGCTAACTTCCCGTGAGGTCAACATATGGCTTTCAAATCATATCACATTCTGCCACATCTGCCTGCCCATATATATGTAAACTAATTCCTCAGTTTTGAAGATATCGTTCTAAGTTCTTGCATACATGTCTTTTTCATCAAGAAGCTGCTCATATTTCGGAACCGCCGATATGGGACTACTATACCATATTGCTGCCATACAAACTGAACGATCAGAATAAAGTTCTTGTATGGAAAATTTTTTATTTGATAAGATATCTTCACAAAATTTTGCATGTATTATTCTTTAAGGCAACGTTATGATCTCCAAAGAAATTGTTCAGATAGGAACCCTATAGCATATAGCGACCATACAAACTGATCGATCAAAATGCAGTCCTTGTATGGGAATCTTTTTAATTTGAAGAGATATTTTCACAAGATACGGTAAGAATTATTATCTGAAGTAACAATATAATCTCCGAAGAAATCGTTTAATTCGGATCACTATAGCATATAGCGGCCATACAAACTGAACGATCAAAACTAAATACTCGTATGGAACACTGTTTTCTTTGTTGAGATATCTTCACGAAATTTGGCGTGAATAATTGTTGGAGGCAAAGCCACAATCTTCCAAAAAATTGTTTGAGATCGAACTACTATAGCATATAGCTGCCATACAAGCTTATCGTACAAAATCAAGACAATATCACTTTATAACGTTTTATATTATAAGAAAAGCAACTGTGAAAAGTATTATGGCCTCCTTACAACCGTAATTAACGTTTTTTTCGTTTAATATTCAAATATTGGAATTCACATCCATACGCGTAAGATGAACTATAGAATACCATATATCCAATAAACGATCTAAACAGAGTGTCAATCACTCAGCAGGCTTCCACATACCAAACCACCTGCAAGCATCACTGCCCACTCAACGCCGCCGCTCACAAGCTTGTTGTCAGTATCATGTGCTTCGAAAAATGCTGATCGCGTGAGACCGCTAAAGAGCACCGCCACGAATATTAACGATAATAAACGAAATTATTTTCTTTGTACATTCTCTACATATACTATATTTCGAAAGTCGGCCGAAACAGCGCATCGTACCGAAAAAATGCACGACAACTATGCTCTGGTCACTTGTGCTTGCTCTCACACGATGCCCGAACATTATGTGGGCATAGCTTGCTTGTTGCGAATAACTGTCGCGATTCCCAAGCGAAAAAGACTGTTCGATTGTTCGAAAATGCAGATGTTGAGTTAAAGCAGTTTTTAAAAAATTTAGTTTGCAGTCAAACTTTGCGTCGGTATTTCTAAAATCGTGCACTTGCTTGTAAAGCGTTTAAAGTTTAATATTAAATCGTCTAAACTACTTATTTGTGGCCGGTGGTGTCAATCGTTGCGACGTAAATACAAATATATTATTTAAGAAAAAATGTGTATAATTTATTCGATTTGAATATTAATTGAAAAACAGTGACATCGTGCTTTGTCTATTACGTAAATGTTATACTGTGCGTAAAAGTGGCACGAAAACGCTCGTCTATTTGTACAACAATGCGCGAATAATTATACTTACAAATAAGCAAATGAGATTGAATATATATATATGTACATATAATAATTTATTTGCGTTTGAAAATAGAAATAATATAAAATGCTGAGATAAGTGCAGTTGTTGAGGCAATTAAAGTGGCTTCCCTATGCTAAATGAGTTGGTGCAGCGCATGCACATTCGTGCATACATACATACGCGCATTTAGTGGTACCGCCAAATAACTGGGAACCGAATTATACCTTTCATAAAAACTATATAGTTTCAACATTTCAGGGGGTTTTTTTTAGCAAATTTCGTACACTAACTATTGCCAAGAAATAATAACGGTTTTAAGTATTTAGTGGTTTCAGTGCTTATGTAGACTGGCAGAACGACAAGATAGTGGCTTTGATGAATACAAAAAATATATTTCATTGTTTAACCGTTAGCATTTTTTAAGTTTTTTTTTTATTTAAAGCCAAAACTAATCGCAATAACAACGAAACGCATGTACATTGTGACAAAAAGTACCCGGAAATTAAAAACAAAACGCAAAATATTTAAATATTCATCAATATTTATTTTGTCGTCTTCAAAGTAATCTCCACCAGATACACACTTATGTCAACAATTTTTCCAGTCCACGCAACATCGGGGTTCAACGGAGCGACAATTTTCGTTTGAGAAACAAGAAAAAATCACACGGAGCCAAATCTGGTGAATACGGTGGTTGATCGATGGTATTTATTGCGTTTTTGGCTTTAAATTCGGTCACAATCGTGGTTCGATGTGATGGTGCTTTAACATCGTGTAAAATTCATGACGCGTTCTTCCAATGCAGAACGGTTGTCCTCCCGCAAACGTCTCAATACGGCCAAATAAAACCGTCTGACCCTCCAGAACAAATTCATCATTGATGATTGTTGACTTGTTTGCATGTCATAAACCCATGTCTTATAGGCAGCTGTAATGCTCTTCATGGATGTTCTAAAACTTTTCATACGTCCCTTTCTCTGAAAGAAGTTGCATGGCATTCAATAAGTTGTATAAAGTAAGAAGGGTTTTAAAATTTTGCATTATAAATATGGCTGCGGTGAATATTAGTCTTCATCTTGGCTTATTATGGACAACAAGTCCTGAATCTGCCCTGAGTCAAGCATGATCGATACAAATTTTTGATACATGGTAATTAAACGAACGTTCACCGTTTGTAAGAGAAACAGCAAAGCGATGCTCAACGTGTCATCTTTTTTCATATCATGGAACTGGCATTCAATAAGTTGTATAATTTCATCTGCAATAGCTTCATTGGACAACTAATCAGTTACATCAACGGAATACTTTTTTGCAGCTGCTCAACGTGTCATCTTCTTTCATATCATGGTACTGCTTAGAAACTAGAATGATTTCTTTTCAATTCAATTTCCGCTTTGCTGCAAGTTTTTTCATCGTTTGACTGAAGGGCTTAAACCATATGAATGTGTCATCAAAACGCTACACATATTTCAAAATTTCAGCTACGACTCGACGAGTTCATATTACTACAATTATCGCAACACTGTCCACAGCAACCTTCCAAAGGAATGTGGTAATTCTTCAATGTTTTGCTAATTAAAGCAGCAATGGCTTTGCCTGGTTTTTCATGACATATTACAAAAGCGAGAAAATGTTCCTCTATGTAGTAGACTGTGTTTTTCAGCATTGAGACGGATATGAAATAAAATAAATGTAGTCTGCTAGGGCACCCTTAGAGAGCTCCGGGCCCTGGGTGGCATTACCGCCGACACAAAATTCTGTTGTTGTTAGAAAGTAGTTAGTCGGCTGACTAGTCATTTAATGTTAATAGCAAAATTTATTTCGAACTAGTTGATTTCCCCGTATGGCACTAAAGGCTTATAGACAAATGTTCGAATACTCGTGAATTTATGAATTGAAAATGAGTGTAGCAACAACAAACATGCATGCATATCTAATGAATTTATGGTTTGTACAACGAAAATATTGTATAGACAATTAAAATGTTTATTGTTAATTTTATAAAATAAGCCAAGCGAGTCAATGCTGCACACAACGCCTTTCAGTTCTTTTACCGTTTCAAATATTATATACTTACATTCATAAATATGGTTGTAAGTGCTTATGTGCATTGTAATATGTATACGTTGCATTTGAAAAATTTTGTAGTGAGATTTTTTGTCACCAACATGTAACATTATTATTATAAAAAAATTAATGAAAGAAATCTCGTAGCTGTATATTATATACATTCAGATCCATATGCATATACATACATACATATATATATATCCTTTCGATTTCTATCTAGAAGTTAAATATTTTGCAAAAAGAAATAATAAAACGGTGACATATGTATGTCTGCTTGCGTCTATCATATTAGGGTGTTCGTTATTTTCTGAACTAGTTTTATTATAAGCGAAATAGACTCTCAGGTTTTGGGGTATCGATCTGAAATTTTGCACACGTTCTTTTCTCCCCAAGCAGCAGCTCATTTTTCGAAATCACTGCTATCGCACCACTATAGCATATAGCTGCCTTACAAACTGAACGATTTTACTCAAGTCTTTGTATGGAAAACTTTTTTATTTGACAAGATATCTTCACGAAATTCTGCGAAGTTTATTTTAAGATAAAGTGCTAAAATAGCTGAAGAAATTTTTCAAATCGGGTCACTTTAGCATATAGCTGTCATACAAACTGAACAATGAGAATCATGTCTTTTGTATGAAAAAGTTTTTCATTTGACGAGATATCTTGCTGGAATTTAGTAATGAGTGCTATGTAAGGCAATCCTATAATCTTCGCATACATTTTTTCAGATCGGATTGCTATTATTTATAGCTGCCATAGAAACTGAAGCATTAAAACTAAGTGCTTGTATAGAAAACTTTTCTATTTGACAAGATATCTTAACAAAATTTGACCCAGATTATTGCTAAAGAAAGCGGTACAATTCCCGAACAAATAGTTTAGATCGGACTACTATAGCATATAGCTGCCATGCGAAATGAACGATCAAAATCAAGTTCTTGTATGGAAAACTTTTCTATTTGAAGAGATATCTTCACGAGACTTAACGTGTATTATTGTCCATGCCAATGCTCCAATATCTGAAGAAATTGTTAAGATCGGTCAACTATAGCATATAGCTGCCATACAAACTGTAGAATTAAAAACTAGTTCTTGTTTGAAACTTCTTTATTTGTGTAGGGTTATTTGTGTAGAAGCCGAAGTTAACGCTTTTACTGGTTTTCATTTAAATCGTGCCTAAATTATATATTTTATATATCTTTTCCCATATACATATTTCATATTACAATTTTTTCACATTTTGCATAAAGCGAGTTGTTGGCTATGGCTTTGAAAATGTGATAATCTAAATTTTCTGCTCTAAAAAAATTTGCAAATAATTTTTTCATAAACAAATTTCTTTTTTAAAATTTTTTTTCATGAGTAAATGTCTTTAAAAGTTATACGCAGTTAAAGCTTTACACCAAATAACATGTGTATTCATACAAGGGATTTACAGGTTTTGTGTTGCTCATACGTCATGTTGTACTATATGAGTACAGCAATACGTTTGATGCTTAATTTGAACTGCGCACAACTTTTGAGGGAATGTTTGTATGAAAAATTCATTAATATTGTAAAAAACGTATTCAAATCATTTTTAATAGTATATAATTTTTGTAAAGTTGTAGTTGCACTTGCTTTGGGGCTAAGAACTTTATTGCAAAATAACCAAAAATCCCATATAAAATATGCTTGAAAAGAAAATGTTTTAAGCACGGTTTAAATAAAGAACTTTTTTGTGCGATCCTTTTTTAGCGAAACTTTAAAAAAAAAAATAACTTTAGGAAATAATAGAGGCCCTAATTTATGGATATAACAAACTTATATTAAAAAGAAACTGAAAAATATATAATTATAACAACTTTAGGAAGTAAAAGTGACCCTAATGTATGCATATAGCAAATTCACATTAAAAATAAACTGAAAAAAACGTAATTAAAAAGCTTAGTGATCATATGATGTATTAAAAAGGAGAGAGACAAGCGCATAAATGCTTAATACTTGGTGATATATGAATGAGAAAACTCTTAAGAGACACACCACATTAATACCGTATGTATGAATGAGTAAAATCTTAAAAGACGCACCACATTAATAGCGTTGTGAATGTGTGAAGCAGCATTCGCTTTTGTCCAATTCGCTTTTCACGATATTTGCTTGAGCATATTTTTGACACAACACAAACGGTGCTGAAAATTGGCATTTCAAGTATTCAGGTGACTAATAAGAAATTCACAATTTTCACTAACGCAGCTAGCAATATACGTGCATATATTGATATGTATTAGGGTGGGTAAAAAAAAATATGAATATTGTTTTTACGCTTTTTAAGAAATCATTTTTAGTAAACTTCTACGAAACTGTGATTTTGACAAATTCAAATGATTATGTGTATTAGGGTGGGTAAAAAAAAATATGAATATTGTTTTTTCGCTTTTTACGAAACCATTTTAGTAAATTTCCTACGAAACTGTGAGTTTTGCTATTTCAAACGATTATATGTATTAGGGTGGGTAAAAAAATATGAATATTGTTTTTACGCTTTTTAAGAAATCATTTTTAGTAAATATCTACGAAACTGCGAGTTTTGCTATTTCAAACAATTACATGTATTAGGGTGGGTATAAAAATATGAATATTGTTTTTCGCTTTTTACGAAATCATTTTAGTAAATTTCCTACAAAACTGTGAGTTTTGCAATTTTAAATGATTTCTACCATTGAGTTATAAAATTCTTAAGAAAAAACAATTTGCCTTAAAATAAAGAAACTTCAAATGCTACTAACTTTTAAGTGATAAGATTTAGGTAACAAACGTAAGAGACCATTTTATGGAGCATTCAATAATCTATAAAATTTATAAAACGAGATATTTTTTCAAGTAGTTGCAAACGAGATATGAATTTTTTGCAGCTGCGTTGTGGCTACTACTCGTTTAATGCCATGTATGTATGTATATTAACAGGAAACCAGAATATTTGTATAGGTTTAGTATGCAAAATTGATAGATCGGGATCCATACCACAAAATAGTTTTGATCGCGATATTTATTTGAAAGTTTAGTATGAAACAGAGATGGATCGCGATCCATATCACAAAATAATTCTGATCGCGATATTTCTTGTAGACTTAGACGTAATATTGATTGAACGCGTTCTGATAATAAGAGAGATCTTCATAGATGTGTCTAAGAACCTATTTTCCAGACTACAAACGAAAAAACAAAAAAATACTTTTTTTGAGCCACCCTCGTACATACATTTGTAGTTCTGCGTAAGTCTGGCGACAAACGTGTAATTGCAGCATTTATAATGATATAACGGTGTTTTATGCCTCGAGGCTTTTATAATATGACCCTAGGCTTCCAAAAGTTCTAACCAAATACAGCAAACTTAGAACCTGCAACAATCTGCCAATCGCGCGCTAAGGGTAAACACATAAAGATCGCGATCAACCGCGTCCACTTGTACTTATGTATGTTATTTGACCGAATTCAAGGTGTTCCGCAAATGCTTTGACAGCCACACCTACGCCATTGTCTGCGCTATAAGGCAAACCGTTTCTGCGGAAAGCAAGTTTGCTGACATTTCGGTATCAGCGTTTGTACGTTTGGGGAACTTCGGACGTGTTTGCCATGACTTTAGCCTTGTGGTGTCAAACGTTTGAGATGATTTCAAAAATATTTGAAAGGTTTTCAAAGCAGTATGTATGCATGCCAATGTGTATGTGCGCTAGTGCCGAGATCAATTACATTTTTTGCGTTTTTCGACTTAATTGCAAACAATAATTCAAAATCGGCGAATATATGCTTAAACTATAAAAAACTCGTCGTGTTTGTGAGACAATTTCCTGCGCCCAGTGTCTCAAGAAGCTTACGTGTACGACACGTGTAATGAAGACTAAAATGTTGTCTATATTATATATATAGACACCCACTTATTTCTGTATGTGTAAATACGAAGATGACGTGCATATAAACGAAGTGTGAAAATATATTTGATGTTACTTTTTAATAGAAGCGAAATTTGCAAAAGTGTAAAAATAATAATGAACAAATGAAATTGGGCGAAAACGTAAAAAATGTAAAAAACATAGAAACCATTTTTGTGGAGCTTTGTGGGGTTTAACACTCATTGTTCACAAAAATAATATAAAAAGATAAATTAAAAAAAAAACAAAAAAATGTTAAAAAAAAGCAAAAAAACTTAAAAAAAACTCAAAAAAATTATTTAAAACAATTTAAAAAAAAATTGAAAAAAAAATTAAAAAAATTAATAGCAAACTCATTGTTATTCGTGCAGTTTGTAAAGGAATGCCTGCAGTCATATAATTCTGTATAAAGTCTCAAAAGGCAACATGAAAAGAAATCTTTATTTAGATAAATTGTTTAATTAAAAAATCTACAAAAAAGATTTTTAGTAAATTCGTAAATAATTTTTGTGAAATCCGTTTATTGCTCGTGGCACATAACGTGCTGCTTTAATGCGAGGCGCGAAAAGTGTAAACGATTAATAAAAAAATTATGTGTTCTAGGTGCTGATGTCTTTAATATGTTTACTTTCATGTGATCTTTGAAATCTTTAATGCTCGCCGAATAAATAAAAATAAAAATAGATAATAGAATTAATGCAGAGTGCTTGTACGCTTTTTTCAATAAACTTAAATTCTTTGTTTTATTTAAGTGCAGTTGCGCGTCCGAAGAGTTAATTGAAAAAGTGCAGAGTGTATTTATTTTTATCAAAACACATAAGTGATTCAGTAAATAAATAAACGAAATAATTTATTATTTATCGTTCGTGAGTGTTTTCAAAAAGTTGCTTAAGTGTGAGAGAAAGAGCGTGAGTCTCAATTGTACAGCTGCAAAATGTCGTGCTGTGGCCAAATAACAACAATTCGTCCGCCCATCGAAATGTCCAGTCAAAGTGACGTTTTGAAGGTAAACAAAAAACTGAGTTTTATTAAATAAGAATGATTTGAACTTATATATACTGCAAACCAGGATCGTGATATTTGTTGCTAGTTTAGTATGCAATATTAATGGATGACAATCCATAAAATAATCCTGATCGGAATAGTTATTGAATGTTTAGTAGCTGAGGAGATGGATCGCGATGTTGATTGTTTATCATACAATAGAGATGGATCGCGATCCATAGCACAAATTAACGCTGATTGTCATGTTTATTGTAGATTTAGTATGCAATTGAGATGGATCTCGATACATATGACAAAATAATCCTGAACGCGATGTTGCCAGGTTGTCAAACAATATTGATAGACCGCGATCCATATCAGAAAATAATCCTGATCACGATATTTATTGATATTAAGATAACTCACATGCGGTATAAAGTCAACCGGATGGTCCAAAATCTTTCTATTAGGAATTTTTGGTCCGATTCATCTTTGACTCACAGGAATACTATTATTAGAAAAGAATTCTCTCCGAATTTATGTAATATATCTCACAGATTGACCGATATTTTCGATAAAAATTCGCTGAAGGATTTTTGATTCATTCGCGATTCAACAATTCTCAATATGGATCACGATCCAAATATCACAATAAATATTGTACGTGGGAAAGGGGTCCACCCAAAAAAAAAAAAAAAAATAATCTAAACTTTTATTTCACATTCAGAAGAATTTATGTATATTGGAAATATGTTGGAAGGAAAAAACCCCCCAGAAAGAAACTCTGTATCCGCTACTGTACTGGAGTACTGTTTTTGAAAGTCTTATAAATTATATCATTTATGATTGTCGTAGCTCAGCAAATTTACTGCTTGAGTTTCCGAATCAATGGCAGGCAAAACTATACTTTGAGTTCTGGGGAAGTCATTAAAGTTATTCCTCATTTGTCAGAGCAGCCCAATCTACATACATACATATGTACATGTACATAATACAAAACTTAGAAAATCAAAATCGTTTAAACATCTATTAAGGTTTCAGCGCCACACCGTTATACTATTTTATTTTCATGTTGACAATAATTAATTATTGCTATTTATTTTGTATTTTTTTCTGTATTTATTTTCAACAACAACGTAACGCAAAATCAACAAAATACCGCATTTTAGTTGAGATACGATCCACGACTAGACATTCATCGCAGGGTAAAAGAGAAAAAACGTTAACAATGAGTTTTGCATCCCAGTAAATACCCAAATTAGTGTGTATCGAAAGGCATGCATTTATATTTGACTAAAATGTCATGTTCACATTCACACATGTGTTCATACATATACATACATAGTACGATGACGCTCGAGACACCATCATACATATATAAGTACATGCATATGTAGATGAAAGCAATTCGTTATCGTTGTCGCACATCCGCAAATACAAACATCCTCTGCAGTGCAGCATACAACTGATCAGGCTAAATGGAAGTTCAAAGCGAGTATATTACTTCTTGACTTAAATTGAAGTAGTTGGAATAGCAGCAGACTTATACGAAGCTTTTACAAATTTTGATGCAGAAAAGAGCAATAAAAATAATAAAAACTTAAGAAATGGAAAATATTCCTTACAGGCACTTGATTTCGAGCGATCAGCTTATATGGCAGCTATAAGCTATAGTAGCCCGATCTGAATAATTTCTTGGGAGATTATATCTTTGCTTTAAGAATTAATTCTTGCAAAATTTAGTAAAGATATCTTTTCAAATAAAAAAGTTTTCCAACAAGAACTGGATTTCGGTCGATCAGTTTATATGGCAGCTATATGCTATAGTGGTCCGATCTGAATAATTTCTTCGCAGATTATATCGTTGCTTTAAGAAATAATGTATACTAAATTTTGTGAAGATATCTTGTCAAATAAAAAAAGGTTTCCTTACAAGAACTGGAATTCGGATCAGTTTATATGACAGCTTATGCTATAGTAGTCCGATCCGCATAATTTCTTCGCACATTTTATTCTTGATTTAAGAAATAATGCATACAAAATTTTGTGAAGATATCTCTTCAAATAAAATAGTTTTCCATACAAGGACTTTATATTGATCCATCAGTTTATATGGCTATATGCCCGATCAGAACAATTTCCATGCAAAATTTCGTAAAGATATCTTTTCAAATAAAAAAGTTTTCTATACAAGCACTTTATTGGGACCGTTTGGTATACAGACAGACAGGCGAACAAACAGCCGGATGTGGCTAAATCGGCTAAGCTTGTCAAGCTGATCATTTATAGAAATATTTTATACGATCTCCAACATTTCCTTCTGGCTGTTACAAACTTCCTGCCAAACTTAATATAGCCAGTTCAGGCCATAATAAGTAGATAAAGTGAATGCAAGATTTTCTTCCAAATAATTTTATGGTCGCCTAAGCCAACAATTCACGGATAGTTAAAAATAAACAAATTAAAAACCGCACAGTCCTTCACATATCTGTATACATATTTATCCAAATGAAGACCAATATGTGTTTACGTAAATTCCATTTACATACTTATTCCGCTTACATACATATGTACATATTGATCCAAAATATTCGAAATTTATCAACTTCTGCCTCGCTAGCGAGGCGCAACGCGACAGCTGGTCTATTTTATTATACAGCAATTTACGCAGACAGTGGTTTATAATAGAAAACTGAAAATAGTCTTCTACATATATCTATATGGCCACAATAATCATATATACATACATATCTGCATATATGAGTTGTGGTCTTCATCAATCATATTTGTTCGGGTATATATTGTTTTCAGAAGCTCATTCGTGAAAGCTCTCAAATGAGTGCATATGTTGCTTAATTGCTTAATTGTGATTCTGTAATGATATACCGTTTTATCTCTTCACTGCATATGAAACGTTAATATAATTTTGTTGCTGTAAATATCAGAAAGGAAAAATAAAATTATTCCCATCAAATCGGGCCGTCCGCCTGTCAGTCTGCAAAACGCCCAAACAATTCACTGGGTTTTATTGGTATCGAACTGAAATATATAGTGTACAGGGATGGATTTCAATAATGTATGTAAGGGGTGTTTTTTTGATATGTGGTTTTCAAGAATACTATTTAATTAATATAAATTATTGTAATGGCCAAGAACTTTGCTTTATTATAAAGTTTAGGCTTTGCTATTAGGTTTTAAAAATGATTACAGACAAGTGAGCGACGCTGTCGGCTCGAATAAATCCAGCCGAAAGGAGAAGCCCAATTTTCGAACGCTTTTTGCAGCAATTGGGGTCGTCGTAGAGCTCATACAGTTCGCGGTTCCATCTTTTTGAATATTCACCGCTCACGCGGACGGCTTCAAAGAGTTCATTAAGCAGCCCATACCTCAGTAACCCAAATATGCCAACGACAGGACTCAACCACCGAATTTGTTTTATTTTTATGCGTTTAACTGTATTCTTATAGTCGTAGGGCTCATACAGTTCGCGGTTCCATCTTTTTGAATATTCACCGCTCACGCGGCCGGCTTCAAAGACCTTTCGGAGAGAAATAATGCCTAATTGAAAACCGCACGTCTAAAAAAATCGAGTTGAGGGTTTAGTAAGCAGCATATACCTCAGCAACCCAAATATGCCACCCTTTTTATTTATACACACAACGTTTACTATATAATCCAAGGTATGTAGGTATGTTTGGTTTCGGCTACCGAGGGCACATTACAGACTCACCTGCCACTGCACTGACCATTCGAACTGCTGATCATTAATTAAGATGGGACCAAAGTCGCGTTGTCACGTTTGTACTCAATTAGTTGTGATTGAGATTTCATATGCTAGCATATATGAGACGAATATACATATATATGTGTATGTATAGAAATATATTTCTTAATTATTTATTGAAGTCGTGAACGTGCACTCACGTCGTTTTTACACTGGACACTAACATGCATATTCATATAATTAATTTTCTAACCTACAAATCCTTGCCTGTCATGTGTTATTTATTCAATAGAAGTATTCCCTTTATCTCTCTCTTCCCATATTACTGTCTTGATGCATGCCAACCACTATTCCACTCAGGGTCCTGATCACATACACGTTTCGAAATTCTATAAAGAAGCGAAGAACGGCAAATTCATCAGTTACATTACCGAGAATGTGCGCACGCTATATCAGACATTTCGTGAAGGTGCCTACTCCTCAAACAATGGACCGTGTTTGGGTTGGCGCGAGACACTCACATCACCATACCAGGCAAGTTTATCATACACAAACCATATTCCACAATTCTTCTGCGCTTGTAAGTGCCAAAAATTTGACTTTTTCTGCTCTGTCTTACGCAGTGGATCAATTACGATGAAGCCTTGCTACGCGCCAAGAATTTCGGCGCCGGCATGATTGCTTTAGGTGCGCGT
Source organism: Bactrocera neohumeralis (assembly GCF_024586455.1). Taxonomy (NCBI): domain Eukaryota; kingdom Metazoa; phylum Arthropoda; class Insecta; order Diptera; family Tephritidae; genus Bactrocera; species Bactrocera neohumeralis. The sequence goes on along the minus strand of NC_065923.1, from coordinate 76,781,948 downwards.
CCCAAACAATTGATTGGCATTTACTCGCAAAACCGTCCCGAATGGATTTTATATGAGCAAGGTTGTTACAGTTTTTCTTTGGTTGTGGTGCCGTTGTACGATACGCTCGGACCGGAAGCGTGTGCCTTCATCATGCGTCAAACAGAAATGTCATTGGTTGTTGTGGAGGATGATGCCAAGGCTTTGATGTTGTTGGAGAAAGCGCCGCCCACGCTGAAGATCATAGTCTCAATTAAGCCTATAAGGCAGCATACGCTGGAACGCGCCCGAAGCCGCGGCATACAGATATTCTCTTTCATCGATGTGGAGAAATTGGGCGCTAAGGGCAACCATCCGGAAGTGCCGCCAGTATCCGAAGACTTGTGCACCGTTTGCTACACATCCGGCACTACAGGCAATCCGAAGGGTGTGATGCTCACGCACGGCAATGTGGTCGCCGGCGTATGCGCGGTGATCTTGCAAATGGGTAAGTGTTGCATGCCGGCTTCAGCTATTCGGTGTTGCTATGTAATTATTATTTTTTTTTTCGTTTTTGTTGTTTAACAGGTGAACACCGCATACGGGCAGGCGATGTCATGATATCATTCCTGCCGTTGGCGCATATGTTTGAGCGTTGCTGTGAGAACGGCATCTACTATGTGGGCGGCTGCGTGGGCTTCTATTCGGGCGACATTAAGGAGCTGACTAACGATTTGAAAATGTTGAAACCAACCGTAATGCCAGCGGTGCCGCGTTTACTTAATCGCGTTTATGATAAAATACAAAATGAGATTGCCTCGTCGGCCATCAAGCGTACTTTATTCAATATGGCGCTCAAGGCCAAGGAGAAAGAGCTCTCGCGCGGTATTATGCGTCGCAACGGCTGCTGGGACAAGTTGGTCTTCAAAAAAGTGCACCAAGGTAAGTGAAGAATTGTTGTTGTTGTTGTCGAGTTGACTGTCCTTGGCCGGTTAAGAAACTCAGATCCATTTCGGTTACGTAAACCTGACTGTTATGGGAACGGAAGTGAACAATAGTCTTCATTGACGCTTTATATGAATCATTTTCAGCTTTTGGCGGGAATCTGCGTCTGATGGTTGTCGGTTCCGCGCCGCTGGCCGGCAATGTCTTGACATTCATGCGCTGTGCACTCGGCTGCTTGGTGTTGGAGGGTTACGGCCAAACCGAATGTACTGGCGCCATTTCATTAACCGTACAGGGTGACTACGTGCCGAATCATGTTGGACCACCGGTCTCCTGCAATGCCGTCAAAGTAAGTTGAGCTCTGTAAATCTTTTTGCATTTTATTGATATAATTTCCTTACAGCTCGTGGATGTGCCGGAGATGGAGTATTTTGCCAGTCAAAATACTGGCGAGGTATGCGTACGCGGCTCCAATGTGTTCCATGGGTAAGCGTAAATTTATAGTCTAACGATATTTCAAATCTCTGTTGACACTTTACACTTTCGCTACGCAGTTATTATAAAGATCCAGAGAAAACTGCTGAAGCTGTTGATTCCGAGGGTTGGCATCATACTGGTGACGTCGGCATGTGGTTGCCAAATGGCACGCTGCGCATAATCGATCGTCGCAAACATATTTTCAAGCTTAGCCAAGGTGAATACATTGTGCCAGAGAAAATTGAGAATATCTACACGCTGAGTCAGTACGTCAATCAGGTGTATGTGTATGGCGAGAGTCTTAAGGTGCATAAATTGTGCTAACCATTTTATGTAGTGCCTAATAACCATACATTTCCGTTACTTTAGAGCTGTATTATTGCCGTCGTTGTGCCTGATGTGGATGTGCTCAAGCAATGGGCTAACGAGAATCGTGTCAAGGGCACACTCTCTGTGCTCTGCAATAATCAACAGGTCAAGGAGCTGATTATGAGCGATATGCTCAATTGGGGTAAACAGAGCGGCTTGAAATCATTTGAACAAGTGAGTTGTGAAACACAATGGCGTGTAAAAGTATTAACAATACTCATTTTGCTTTATAGGTGAAAGACATTTATTTGCATCCGGATCCATTTTCGGTACAAAATGGCTTGCTAACGCCGACCTTCAAAGCGAAACGGCCACAATTGAAGAGCTATTTCAAGCCGCAGCTGGATGACATGTACAAACATTTAGATTAGAGTTGAAATATATAATAGCAAACCGTTTACGAAAAGCATAGCGCTAAAGCTTATCCGTGGCTAATTTTGGGATACGAACAAAGCAAGCACTGATAGCCAATTAAAGCACTGCAGGGAATAATGAACCATATCTGCAATATGAAATTCCTAAACGAAAAATGCAATTAGCGTAAAAAATGCAAAGTTTCACAAAATTAAATTTAATTAAAAAATAAAAATCGGAAATTTGACTTCGTGGGGGAAAATTAATCAAAAAGCAATTGCAATATTTTTAACCAGTTAGCACTTACCACTTTAATATATAGCAGCTTAGCTGCAACTGTTTATGTATGGAATGTAGTAAATTTACCTAAACTTATTTAGAGTACCGTTATAACACGAGCAAAGTAAAACTTTATTTAAATTCCAGCAAAAACAATTATTAAAAAAAAAACAACAAAAATACTCTATTTATACGTAAATAGCGCGCCTAACCAATTAACAAGCAGCAATTATAGAATTACAATTACTTATGAATATCGAGAAAACCAAAAAGAAGCAGTAAAGAAGCGTATCGTCACCTAAAATGCAAAATAACTATCACTTTTCGTAAGTTTACAGGCGAAGGAAAACGATATAATAGAAACCACACAAAGTGAAACAAAATTTGAGTTTTGGTTATAAAACGGTTATGTATAGGTTATATATCGGTTATATCTGACAGCTTAAATACAAAATAACGTAAAATCACTTTTCATAGAACCACATAAATTGCAACAAAATTTGAGTATTGGTTATAAAACGGTTATGTATAGGTTATATATTGGTTATATTTGATAGTTAAAATGCAAAATAACGTAGCATCACTTTCATCAGTTTACAGGCGAAAGAAAAACGATATAATAGAATCCACAAATTGCAACAAAATTTGAGCATTGGTTATATATTAGTTATATATTGGTTATATCTGACAGCGGAAGCTTAAAAGTTTATGATACATATATGTAGTAAGATCTAGTGAATCGTAAGCGATAAAAAACTCAATTTCGAATTATACGTTGTTTTGCATTTCAGCTGACGGTATGTATGTTAAATGCGGAGAAAAATTTTAGCAGTCGAAAGCAAAAATGCGAACAATTTAAATAATAAATGAAAATATTTAGTTTATTGTAGATTTGAAATATATATAAATAATAAAATGAAATATATATAATATAAAATGACTTATATATATAACATAAAATGAAATATATCTAATATAAACTGTACTAACAGCTTACTTTCGAATAAAAAATTACCGATATATTACTATACCATATGTATGGATTCATCAGCTATGTTTATACCCTGAACAGTGTGTATTAAGTTTGCCATGGTGTTTGTAAGTTACAGCGGTTAACATCAGAGGCCCTAGAAAATATATACCATATGCAAATGATCAGCTTGATGAGCTGCATCGTTTTATCCATGTCCTTCCGTCAGTCTGCAAATAAACGAACTAGTCACACAGTTTTTGAGATATCGAACTGAAACTTTGCAAACGTGCTTTTCTCACCAACGCGCTACTTATTTATTGGAAGCAATGATATCGGACAATTGTATGATATAGCTGTCATACAAACTGAACGATCAAAATCATATCCATGTATGGACAACTTTTTCATTTGACGAGATATCTTCACAAAATTTAACACAAAATATTTTCAAAGACTGTGCTACAATCTGCGAAGAAATTGTTGAGATCGGGCTACTATAGCTTATAGCTGCCATACAAACTGAATGATCAAATACTCCTCCTTGTATGGAAAACTCTTTTATTTGACTAGATATATTCACAAAATTTGCGTATACTATTCTTAAAGACAGCGCTATAATCTCCGAAGAAATTTTTCAGATCGGCTTACTATAGCATATAGCTGCCGTACAAACTGATCGATCAAAATCAAGTTTTTGTATGGACAACTTTTTTATTTACCAACATTTAACTATAAAAAATGCACTTGTGCAGGGTATTATAGCTTCGGTGCAGCCGAAGTTAACACTTTTTCTTGTTTTGTATTACTTTTTGTTTATTTTTGATAATTTTATGATAACTACATTACATTAAATGTGATGCCCAAAGTCAGTGCTTTTATTAGTTAGTCACTTAAACTTATTGTTTGTAATGTATACGAGTATATTTAATATTTTATTAAATAAAATCACTTTTAACAAATAGTATGATGAAGCATTCCTACTTTCTTTTCACACATACAGATGTTTTTCTTTATAATGTTCACTTTTTTTTTCTTTAACATAACTTTATAGTTTACTAGAGCACAGATACTAGAAATTAGATTACAGTTTTCTACAAAGCAGACCTCAATTCACGCAGATTTTCCTCCTACCTTACTTCCTTCCAACCTTTTATAAACTACAAGAACTCAATTCAAGTTATATTTTCCATCTTACATCTTTCATTTTGCCTTCCTTCTCACTCTCTATGAATTACAAGAACTCGACTCACGTTACAACTTTCCTCCTATGTCTCTTCCTTCCAGTCTTTTATGACACACACACATCGATATAGTCAGCTTAAACTATAATGCTTACGAGCTTTTCAATGTTTCAAACTTTTCCTTCTTTAATCACATTTTTTTAGGTAATAAATAAATAATGTACCGTATTTACACTGTGGCACCGAAATCCGTCATCTCTGCCAGATTTGCTCTTAAAAAACAAAACAACCAAAGCGACAATTGTAATACTGAATAAAGCAATATTAAAGCAAGTTCACGGAGTATATATAAGCGTAATTAATATACATATACCTATTTATGAATTAATCCGATTTTATTATCATTATTAATATGCGAAAAAATAAACTACAAATATATACAAATTCAGCTTTGAAGTCAAATAAAAAGTCAACAAAAATTCAAGCAAGACTTTAGTTCGAGGAAAATCCCAAAAACGTAAAATTTTTTCTGAGTTCGTGAATATATAGTATACAGGTTAGGTTAGGTTAGATGGCTGATCAAAGATCGCTGTGGACTACTATATGCAGTCCTTTGTGAGGCCATCGAAAAGAAGAACTCCTGTGTTCGTATTTATAAATTAGCAAAACGCTTAGTAGTCAATACAAATTTGCACAGGCGTTTAATTTTCATTCTCGTCAGCTCGGTGGGATGTTTGAAGGTATGTGGTCTCAAGTGTTTAAGACTTGACCTCCCAAACGCGGGACTGTTCAGAAGAAAGTGTGGCTATATCATTCTATGATCTACGTTCTCTGTCTCTGGTATACGTTCTCTGTCTCTGATATACGTTCTCTGTCTCTGATATACGTTCTCCGTCCGGAATTACTGGGGCGCTGAATATGGCTAGCTACAGCGCCATCTATGTGCGGATTTTTCATTATTATCAAAGGCGTCAAAAAACACAATGCAAAAATTAAAGGGTGTCAATTGGTGCATATTCATTTCTGGAGACTTTAATTTGGTTTTCATTTCCTTATGTGTGTATGTATGCATACAACTACATTATTTACCATAAATATTAACGATACTACCAGCAATTCCAGCAAATTAATTTGCATACATTTTGAAACACTAGCGTATGTTTTAACGCTGAGAGTAAGAGCGCAAAACCTATGCGCATGCGCCGAAATCATATTTTATGCTTGTAGCTTTGCATACAGTGAGCAAAACGGCAGCTTTTCTCTGGCAACTGCTGTGGGGCTGCAAGTAAGTATGTATTAACGAATCCACAACTCTTCAAAAGTATCTACATGGGTGCTCGCATACATACACACTAACAACAAAAAATGTATACACAGGAATGTACGAATTCCTGCACAGGACATTGTCTCTAGAGCCGACTACTATTGGCAGCCAACATTGCGCACCGCAACGGCAACAGGACAAGTAATCGAAAGTGATTGCAAAGCGTTTATGCAAACTTTCACTCGCTAGATAGTTTAACACACGGTTGGTGGTAGGTGCTACGAAGGAAAAGCGGCAGTGCGAAAAAACGAAAAACATTAAAAATAGCAATTAATAATATTTTGTGAGTTTTACTTAAAAATCGTCAAGGAAAGTAGTTACACAGCAGTAGCATCATGTTGCTTAAGGCAAGCCAAAACGGGCCACAAATTGTAGGCTGTCTGCTATTATTTGTTTTAGGTGAGTACAACATCAGAAAATCGATAAGCGTATGGCTCGAGGCCACAGGCAGCTTATCGCCAATTTGGTTTCGTGTAATCAATATGGCATATAAAATATTATTGCTTCAGACATTTATTGCTTAATGTCACTAACACTTGCTTTATTTGATTATTAATGCATATTATTCTCCAAAAATTTTAGTTTCGCTTTGTGATGGCTTGCAGCTAGGCGCTTTTACCACCAAAACGCCCAGGGTTACCAAGTACACGACGAAGCCAGCGTCGGTAAGTATGCAATGGCGAAGCGGTGGGCGTATTTAACTGTTTCGTCACCAAATTTTAATTGTTACAAAGTTGAGACGTAAGCAAAGTCAGCCGCTTACAATTGATATGCTTGTATTGGTGCGCAGCTATAATTAGTTCTTCATGTGATTTATGCTTTTATATGCTTAGAAGTGAGATTGCAGTTACTACAGCATCAAACTGTGCAATTTTCTATTTGTAGTCCTCTTCAATGAATCACGATGCGACAACCTCGATTTATCGCCTCAATGCCACAAATGGCATCACCTGCATTTTAGTTAGTGTGGATGGCCTCATCAGTATTAAATATCGCAATAAGTTGAACGAGGATGTTGAAGCTGATCTCTATCTACCCGATGATCCAAAGCTCACGGGCGAATGTGTGGAATCCAATATGGAAATATTGAGATTAGATTTCAAAGGATTCGCCTTGACAATGACATTCCGCAAGGTGAGTGGTTAAGTAAAAAGTTTAAAAACTTTGTATTACTTACTAAATATGTATGTATGTATATTTGGCTCGAGTGTGGCTTAAAAAGCAGTTTACATGACAATCATTGACAATAAAAAATAATAGTTGTCCAACAGTGTTAAATATAGGTTAGTTAAATAAGCTCAAGCTACTAGGAGTGTTATATTCAGGTAGTTTTTAAAGTCGGCGCACCATAATTTCATAGTAGTGGGCTACATACATGAAATCCATAAAGGGTATTGAGTGCATCATCATCATTTCCGGTATCTTCCACTAGTGCTTAGCGACTCATTAAAGCATTTCCATTTTACAACTTCTTTGGTGGCTTCAATCCAGAGATTGTTGGCAAATTTTTGTAGCATCTTTTCACAGTGCGTGACCTATGCATCGCCATTTTCGAAAATTTATGTAATTGGTCAAGGGTTTCTGATTGAATTTTTCATAGCCGTTAGTTCTGCTTTCTCCAGGTTAGACAAAGAAGCGCAGCAAATGGGTCTGATAGTGAACGAGTGCAACACGAAATATCTCCAGCCATCAAGCAAACAGTCATCGCACTCGCGACTTGGCTCCTACGTCACTGTTGACAGTCATAACTTCGAAGTCGTAGATAATTTCGTCTATCTTGGGACCAGCATTAACACCAATAACAATGTCAGCCTCCAACGCAGAATAACTCTTGCCAACAGGTGCTACTTCAGACGGAGTAGGCAATTGAGAAGTAAAGTCCTCTGTCTGTTGCTAGCTGAAAGCTTCATCATCAACACTTCTTTCTGGAATGTCGGATCTCATACCTGCAGACATCCAGTTGAAAAAGCGGAAATATAAATAAAGCAGCTAAATAGATTTGTGATAGGGCCAGGCCATATTGCCGTTAGCTTATATCCAAGTACAGCCGTTTTTTCATTGGACTTCACAAAGGAACGAACATAACAGTCTAAGTGTGAACCCCCGCCTTGCTGAGGAATCAGCCATCTAACCTAAACTAACCCAACCTAACCTAACTTAGTTAGAGCTTATTGTACAGGTTGCTGCTTTCACTTGATCTTAGTACCTCTATATATGTATATACACTATATTTTTATATACATATTTACATACCTATTCTATAGTCCTTTCGAAATTAAGTTCATAAGCACTGCTACATTTTAATTTGCAACTTCCAACAGTCATCTGGTGGCGAAGGCTGGTACATAAATCAATTCGAACTCACTTATTCCTCATCGAATGCACTATTCGAACATCCCGATCGCCCAAATCTGAATGTGAAACTTACTTCGCCGGCGCACACGCCAATGTACTTCCCAACGCCCGTCGGCAAGTCATACGTTTGTGACAAGGAGCAAAGCGTCGTCTTGTATGCACCCATTGATTCCGGCGACATGTCGGGGCACATTGCACGCCTCTATCTGCGCGATCTGCACATGCAAAGCTTCATGTTTAAGGAAAGCGGCAAGTGGGGCCCACCGTTCCATTGCAGCGCTACGGGCTCATATCGCGACGAGACGGCACCTCTAGCGGTGGGCACCGCCTTGGCGATAGCGGTACTAATAACAATATCCGGCTACGGTGGTTGGCGGTAAGTAGCTGAAGAGCAGTAGCAGAAGAGAGAGAAGAGAATAATTATATTTATTTTCTACATGCAGCTACTTCAAAATCAAGAAAGTGCAATATGGTTCTATGGAGTAAGCGGTATTTGGAGAGAAAATGTTACTTGCTTACAATGCGCTCGTTGGCTTAGTGAATTCGTGAAAGTTAATTCGGTTCTTTTCAACATGCCGCCTTACAAAAGTTTACGTAACATAAAGTAAAATGTTTCGCTGGTGAAAAAACGCTGTACATATCTGGTTAATATGCGTTATATAACTGTAAAATATGTAATTTTCAATTTCAATGTCTAAGGAAATTGATGCGTGTATACAAATACCAAAACGGAAAGGCAATGGCGCATGTCATGTAGCAAGTAAGTAATGAACATTTAAACGCGATTAAATTAGGAGAATTGCAAAAAGTCTTCCATTATTGTTAAATAAACACAAAATACAAAAATAATGTTAAAAACAACAACAACAACAAATTTAAAAGTATAGTAAAATGAATGCGCACTACAAGAAGCATATCACTGCATATATATGACAGTTATAACTAGATTAGTATATATACATATATGTACATATACTATACATATGTATACAGCTGTGCTCATGAAAATAGTCGTGCTGTTGGGTTTTGACTAGAAAAAAAACGAAAAATCGAGTCAAATATACAAACTACGAATCCAATAAGATTTGAAAGTAATTTTTACCTTTTTTAAAACTTTTTTTGTATTTAAATATTTTTTAAAAAATATTATAGTTATTAGTGTTTAAAAAAATATTTTTTTTTTAAATTTTTAAAAATTACTTTTTTTAAACAATTTTTTAAAAGATATATTTTTTTTATTTATTTTTTCTATTTATATGCAGAAGAAGAAGAAGAAGAAGGTTAAGTAAAAAAACGAATATTTTTTCGCTTTGTACTCTGTAGAACATTTAGTAGAGCATTCAATTTCAAGTAGTTGGAAGCGAGGTAAGAATTTTTGGAGAGATTTTCTTACAGCTGTCGAAAAACCTATGTTTTAGAAAACCAAGCGAAAAAATTTTTTTTTACTCACCCTAATATACACAGTTTTGCTTTTTCAATATATAAAATTTTTTTTTTGTTAAAATGTTTAATAAAAAAAATAAAAAATTAGTTTCTTCATAAAAAATAATGTTTTTTTACAGACCCTAATGTACACAATTTTATTTTTCCAATATTTCAAAATATTTTTTTTCTTAAAGGGTTTATTTAAGAAAAATTAAAATTAGTCTCTTCATAAAAATACGGTTTTATACTCACCCTAATACACACAGTTTTATTTTTTAGATATATAAAAATATTTTTCTTTTCTTGAAGATTTATTTAAAAAAAATTTTAAAAATGTGTCCCTTTAAAAAATAATGGTTTTCTACCCACTTTAATATACACAGTTTTATTTTTTCAATGTATATACATATTTTTTCTTAAAAGGTTTATTAAAAAAAAACTTAAAAATTTGTCTCTTTGTAAAAATAATGTTTTTTTTGTAATCACCCTAATATACACAGTTTTATATTTTCAATAATAATAACTTTTTTTTAAAGGTTTATTAAAAAAACTTAAAAATTAGTCTCTTTATAAAAATAATGTTTTTTGCCCACTCTAGCATACACATATTTTTTCAACATATTTTTATTTTTTTCCTTAAAAATCCGTTGAGTTCAATTTTTGATAACTTGTTTGAGCGCTTCGACTGGTATTTGGCAAATGACACGCGTTTGTTTTGTTCCAAGGCCTGAAACGAAGCGGGATTGTCCGCATAGCCTTTAGACTTTACATATCCCCACAGAAAAAAGTCGAACGGTGTGATGTGACACGATCGTGGTGGCCAATCGATTGGCCCAAAACGTGAAATTATCTGCTCACCGAAGTGCTCGCTCAGTAATTCCATTGATTGATCACGAGCTCCAATTGCAGACACCGAATAGTCGGCGCGATAAAGGTCGCCATTGATGTTAACGTTCTTATCGGGTTATTAGCGAAGCAAAAATAACGGTATTTGTTCGTTTTTATAAATTTAAGTGTCTATGCTACCAAAATAAGCATATTAGTTGAGTTGCCAAGTCAGTATAATTTAGAAAAGATCTTTAAATATAAGCAGTTCTGGCACTACTATATTTATGAACACAACTGTATGTATGTGCATGAGCGTAAAATTATTTATTTTCATTAAATTATGCGCGTATACAAGTTCAACAATTTAAAGTAGTTAAAAATCAATTTTCTCATGCATTTTTTAATCGAATTACTACATAAATAGTTAAACATTTTTGATTTGTTGATTAAATCCTACATATATATATAGTATTATAATTGAAATCTTAACTTTCTCAAATTCTACGACGATTTTCATTGCATATTAAATTTATAGTAAAATTGCACAAAACTCTGTGAGAAATCTAAATGTTGTTAAAATGTAACAAATATACAAATATGGTATAAAAATCCTATATATATATATATATATATACATATATACACATATGTATATACAAACATGTAGAACGCTAAAATATAAGTCAGTTTGAACACTTGGACATTACTGTGTACGAGCGCTTAGAGATCGTCTGAGAATTTGAAGGTTGAAGGTGCAGCGATTGGCTTGGTTTGAAACACGAGCACTGAGGACGGTATATGGTATACAAATTTAGTTAAAATATAGTAAAAATGAAATAAAATTATTTTTAGCATAATAATACATAAAATTGCCATTTGAACTATAGAGCAATTGCAGCAATAAAAAAAATAATATTGCGGACTAATTTTCATTAACGGTTATGTTCTTTAAGAAAACCTATCGATTTACGCGTTATATAAATGTAAGCTAAATTGAAGCTAAGCCTAAGTTTATTAGAAAAATATATGCATATAATATATATACAAAAAAAAAACGCAAGCCAAATTAACTAGCAGAAATATTAACTGAAGGTCTGATTAATTGGCAAGCAGACCTAGCAAATGCACTGAAGTGTTAGTTTCGCATGAAAAATAAATCAGAAATAAATCAAATTTGCTGCCGAATTTTGGAAAATACAAAAATGCATATACATTAATGCTTCCAAATTGCATATAGAATACATACATATGTACCTTGAGCATATCAAATACCAAATCAAATACCAAATACAAAAACTATGTACCGTTGTAAGTTCTTAGTATACTAATTTGATTGCTTTCTGGCTGTCCCTTTGTCGTAAATGAACGGCTAGCACACGGAGAACCAAAAAAATATCAACAAGCAAATATCATTTTAGCCAAACTGCAAGCGAGTTGGCATATAATTTGGCCAAAAGTTGACAGTTAGACATTTGCAATGCGCCAAAAGTGGCATAGAATTATCATTACATATATGCACCCATATCAACATAGCATTTTTATTGTAAATACTAACGTACATTGTTGGGTTAAAGCGATTGTTATTATAATTAATTATATATACACACATAAGTGAAATAAATAAAGTACATCAACTACTTAAACTATTTTATAATTGTATATTTTTTGGGAAAATTAATAAAGGAATGGTTTTTTAAGAGGCCGAAATACGTGAAAAGCTTGACAAGCTGGCCAACAGGGGTAATGCTCGAAAATTCTGCAAAAAGATGCCAAAATTCTACGAAAATGTGCGGCGACTAACAGACGGTTTCAAGACTGGAGCATACTGTTGTAGAACACCCAGAGGTGATCTTATGACTGATGCCCAGAGCATACTGAAATTATGGAGGGAAAATTTCTGAAACCAGCTGAATGGCAGTGAAAGCATAACACCGGGGGATGGTGAACCCGATTCCCTACTCGATGACGATGGAGCAGACGCTACATTGCCCGACCCTGAAGAAGTTCGAATAGCAATTAGCTGTCTGAGAACAACAAAGAGGCGGGGGCCGATGGACTGCAGGCCTAGCTATTCAAATACGGCGGTGAAGAAGTGATAAGGAGCATGCATCAGCTTGCAAAAAGGGAAACCCGATAATCTGCGCCAACTACCGTGGCAGTGTATTGTGTGAAAGATTAAAGTCCACCGTTCACAAACTGATTCTTCTTCTTTACTGGCAAAGAAACCGCTTACGTGGTTATAGCCGAGTTTTCAACAGCGCGCCGGTCGTTCTTCCTTTTCGCTGTTTGTCGCCAATTGGAGATTCCAAGCGTGGCCAGGTCCTTTTCCACCTGGTCTTTCCAAAGGAAATGAGGCCTTTCTTTTCCTCTGCCTTCCCAGGTGGATACTTCATTGAATACCCTTAGAGGTGGAGTGTTTTTATTCATTAAGACGACATTACCTAGCCAGAGTAGTCGATGTCTCTTAATTCGCTGAACTATGTCAGTGCCGTCGTATAAATCGTACTTATCGTACCATCCTGTAATGGATCCTGTTGCCAATGCGCAATGGACTATAAGTCTTCCGCAGAAACTTTCTCTCGAAAACTCGTAACGTCGACTCATCAGACATTTCCATTCAACCACAAGTGAATTTAATCGCTGAACAACATTTTTATGTAACAGCTGGAATCGGTGGTTAACTTATTTTGGACCCATTCACCGAACGTGCGTAGAGCTTGATGATCGTACGGCTTCAATTCTTGTACGAGTTCGATTCTGTTAACCCGAAAACAAAGATCCTTCCGCAAAATCTTCTACAAGGTGGTTCGGCACAGCTCCCAATTGTTGCATGCGATGGCGCATACACTCATTCTGGTCTGCTTCGATCTGCGCCACAGCAGCCTTCCGCGCCTCTGGGAATGCGCATTATCTACTAGAGCAAAGTTATAGGCAAATGCCAGTGAAATTTATTAGCCTAAAATCGATATCTTGATTATATAGTTGGATATGAGTATGGAAATCAATTACTTCGGCGGATTTCTGAGTTGAAGAACTCAACATTTTTTTCTTGTATCCATGTATGTATATGTGCGTCTACAAATGTCAGGGTTATACACTGAATAGGTCTGCCATGAAGTTCTTCATATCCAAAAAGAAACATTGAAGACTCTATATGTATACTTATAAATGATCAGCATGATGAGCAGAGTCATGTAAGCCAAGTCCTTCTGTTCGTCTGTCGGCCTGTATATATGCGAACAAGTCCATTAGTTTTCGAGATATCATTATAAACGTTTGCATACGCCCTTTTCTCGCCTAGAAACTGTTCATTTGTTGGAGTCGCTGATATTGGAGTACTATAGCATATAGCTGCCATACAAACTGAATGATCAAAATTAAGTGCTTTTATGGAAAACTTTTTATTTCTAAAGGGCATTATAGCTTCAGTGCAGCTCCAGTTTACATATTTTTTAGTTATCTATTGCCATTCAATGTAGTCAATGCATTTGGTAACTCTTCGTTGATTTCTATAAACACACAAACTGGGCAAGACCAAGTTAACCGTTGCCTGCAATGTTCAGGAAAAAAACTGACGGCGGCCATTCGCTTTGAACGATGATTAGTAATGGTTTTAGTTTTTCTTACTTTCGCACTAAGCGCGAGTTGCGGCGCAGCCATTTTAGCATTTCAGTTATTTTAGTCGGTTGCGCACAAGCAGAGCATGAACAATGAGCCAACAGGTATGTAACATTGAGCAAACCAAATAACAAATCAAAGCGCATGCACACCGAGCCGTGCGCTGATAGTTTAAATCGTGCGTATGTATGTATATGCGTACAGAGAAACTGGCATGCATGTGTATATACATGTATACAGGCATTTAACTACACAATAGATGAAGCGGGTAAATATTGGCTAAACATTTACTTACAACAGACAGTTGAACAGTGTGCAAGCAACAGCAAAAATGAATGAGAAATGAGAAGTAATGTTTGTCGGTTGGTTTAACATACAGGGTGTTAAGCATATTTATTGATAGCAGCATGTTTACGCTACTTTTTTTGAAAAAAAAAATCAGCGAGTCGAGCAAGAACGCCTTTCATACCCAAAATTTTAACCAAAACTTAACCAATATTTTAACCAAAACTTTAACCAAAATCATTCGAACGAACCCGCGAGAGATGTTGAGCTCTCTTGCCATCTCTCTAACACTTCCTGATGATTTTCAAACACCATATCCTACACTTTTTTAATATTTTTATCAGTTGAAGCGGTCGAAGGTCGTCCAGAATGAGGCATGTTTGTTGGTAAAAATTAAATAAGGCATTAAACCCGCTAACCGAGTGCGGCTGAACTAGTTTAAATCACATAAAACAAAGCCTCCTTATGCCAGCAAAGAAAGTAGCCATTATTCAAAGAAATGCGTTATTTGTGCCAGCCAGCGGGTTCGTGTTTTAAGTCTTCTGTTCTCAGCCGCAGGCACATAATCTAGTCATACAATATCCGCCTCTTTTACCTCGAAAGCATTACATCACAGCGCTGCTACCGTTTGCAGTGCCCGCTGTGCCTGGGGTTTTCCCGCCGGTTGCTTGTCTCGACGGTCGGCACGGCCAAGCCGCCCAGAGACCGGTGGCTATGCCACGCATTCACCGCTTTTCATATAATAATTTATTGTTTTTATTGTTTACACTTTCTGCACACATTTTAGACCAGCTATTTATGTGTTAATAACCTCAGACTAATTAAGGCGCTGCCATTAAGTGAGACCGTACACGTTTAGTGTCATAAAGCGCTAGCGTTGCTTGTGCTAGGCAAGGGATAGCTGCAGGATTGAGATATTGATGTTGAATGGCTGAAATAGTTGTAATAGCATGCAAGGGTCAGCAGAAGGGTTAAGGGAGGGTTCAGGCAAACAAACTGCAAAATAATGAGCAAAACATTAAAAAAACAACAACTATTCGGAAACAAAGTTATACACGGGAAACTGGTGATTTATGGCACTACATACTATTTCGATTGAAATGTTACTGCACACACACACACCCACACACATGTATAAATCGTGCGTATTGTTGTTAGGCAGGTAGCCGTGTGGGAAGCGTTTATAATTTTGCGGCTTAATTGCTGCAAGCGCTGCTATTTGACCTTGAACATGTTGCATACAAAGGACGCTTGCCGCTTTGGGCGGCACGTTTGTGCCTTTCCTTTAAACTAATCCGTAAACATTTGCATATTTAGTTGCATAACAGCAACCATTTCGGTAGGTGATATCAAGGAAATTAGGGCACTATGTCGTCATTATTTGAAGAAATATTTTCAAGGCTCAAGGTCAAAATTTTTGAGTCCCTTTTTGACCACAAAAAGTGGTTGAAATTGATAACAGTAGTTAATAGTAATTTTGCGACTGTGATGTTAGCGCCTGTATCTTGCTCATTTTGGGTTGCTTGTTGTGGTCAAGGGTGCTATACGTGATGGAAAATTTTTGAACTCAAATTCGCAATAAGGATACCTCAAATCTCCCACATACTTGTAAGGACATCAGTCGCATTTTTTTAAATTGTATTCAAAGAGTGGAGGGTGCAAGTTCCGTACATACAAGAAACAGCTGTGGAAAAACTTTAAGGTGCGTACCGCAAGTATACTATATAATAAAAGATCGACAAGAGTTTGGAAAAAAAACGAAATATATCATTTATCAACAACTTTTCTTTATAAAGAAATTTTTCGAAGATAGTTGATTTTTTTTTGAATGGAAAACTATTTCCAAAGTGTGATTTTGGTGAGAGGACCGATGGACTCCTTGCTCAGGAGGATTAGCAACAGGCGATATGTGTCAGTGGTTCACTCGAGCCCTATAATTTCAGTCGCGAGTCAGGTGAGACGGATTGCAGTAGCGCAACATCTTCTGTATCTCGTCAGGGGTGGAAGGTTTTGAATGGACGTAGTGAAAGAGTCATCTTCGCCAACCTCTAGGTTGGCTTCCTTCCAGATCTCTCCAACCCTGGGTACCGCTTCTGACAAGCTTGTATATGCCGTACCTTCACCTTCATAAAAGCCGCGGATACCTCATGAGAGATGGCTCTATCTTCCGGGACATACTCGAACCCGCTGAATTCCGTCCGACGCTTGCTTTTTACCGCAGCTTTTCGCCTCTTTAGATTCCTCTGCTGGTTCTGGCGATTCCATTTCGCACCTATCTATATACATATGTATCAACCTGATGGACTTCTACTGACAAGTTTATCCAACCTAGAAATTTTCCCGCTGCCCTTCGTAGACTACGAATCCGTCACACCAGGCAGGTACCCAACCGGAAAACTGTCCAATTTTAAGGTCGGTGCCGACCTACTTCTCCCCACATCTATTTCGTTATTTTTGTTTTTGTCGCTTTTTTTCGGTAGTTGATGCCAATTTGTAATACTAAGTGAAGTCAAGAACTCATCTATTGGATCCTTCTAACGCATTAGAAACTTTCTTCTTTCCTTTTTATTGGTATCATATGAAATAGTATCAGATCTAGAAGCAATAATATGTACTTCATCTATCGCAGCTGTGTTCTGTTTAACGATCTGGAAAGTCCATGGTATCTAGTATTGCAAAAGGCTATGCTTTGACAACGACAAAAGTCGTAAGTAAGTTCATTAGGGGTATTTCAACTAATCAATTGTTCTTTTCATAAGACAAATTTGGTACACAATAGTCCTTAGGTCAGACATATTGTATAATCGATCTTATTTTCCGAATTTTTTTTTCTTAAAATAGGCGTTCATAAATTTACTTTCGCTCGAACAATGACAGTTTTCGGTGACATCATTTTCTTTTCCATGTAAAGCTTGCAACCGATTCGAGCTTGAGCGTCGTCCTTGTCTTTTTGCCTTATTCCATATAGCAGATCTGATGAATGTCGAACTTTCAACCAAGTAAGGCGTGTAAAAAAAAATTATGGATAGTATTAAATTATTAATTTTGGGTTCTTAGGTCAACATATTGTATAACGAAGCTTAAATTTTTTCTTAAAGGCGTTCATAAATCGGACTGTTCGCTCCAGAACAATGCTAAAGTTAGACTCTGCTCATTTTTAGTTTCCATGTAGCTTGCAACCGATTCCCTTGGAGTGTCCTGGCTAAAGCTTACTCGCTTTCAACCTAAAAAAAATTAATATTAAAATTAATTTTGAAAATGAAATAGTTTTTAAAAATTCTTCAAAATGGAAAACGAAATAGTTTTTTAAAGTTCTGTATAACTCGCTTCGCTTCACTATAACCCGCTGTCTCGTAGCACAAGCGAATATATC
Source organism: Bactrocera neohumeralis (assembly GCF_024586455.1). NCBI lineage: Eukaryota > Metazoa > Arthropoda > Insecta > Diptera > Tephritidae > Bactrocera > Bactrocera neohumeralis. The sequence goes on along the minus strand of NC_065923.1, from coordinate 76,764,204 downwards.
CAAGAGTTAAATGTGATGCCATTTATGTGTGTACCCATATCCTCATGCCCCCATGTCGTCTAACTTCAGACCGTTTTAACATTTGTAGAAGGCGCTGTAAAACGTACCAAATAATGTGCCAATGAGAAAAATCAACAAATTTGTAAATGGACAGAAAATGTTTATACGCATTGTACACGTGTATGTACGTATGTGTGTGTGAGTAAACCAACAATGAGCCGACTGCTGAAAAACAGTTTCTGCGTACAGAGATCGCTATGTATACATAAATATTAATGTTTATGTGACGATGTGAAAAAGGTGAATATTATGCTGAAGTAATGTGGAGAGCAGCGCTTCCTATGAGTTACGCGGGGCTTGCATTGGCCTTTAACAAGCTAAGCTATCAAAAATGTAGCAGCAGAAAAATAAAAAAATAAGCGAGAATTAATGTTGTAGTGGAAATCAAAAATATCGCTGAAAAAATTTATAATAACCTCCATGAATACAAAATATTTCATACAGCAACTTAATTTTGCTCATTCAGTTTGTATGGCAGCTATATGCTATAGTGGTGCGATCTAAAAAAATCCTTTACAAATTATACCGGTGCTCTAGACAATCATTTTTGGGAAATTTCATGGCGATATCTTGCCAAATAAAAAAGTTTTCCATACAAGGACTTGATTTTTAATGTTCATTTTTGTATGGCAGCTATATGCTATAGTTATCCGATTTGAATAATTTCTACGTATATTTTACCATTGCTTTGAGTAATAATCTATGCGAAATTTCGTGAAGATATTTCATCAAATAAGATGTCTTTTCATACAAGCACTTAATTTTGAACGTTCAGTTTGTATGACAGCTATATGCTATAGTGGTCCGATATCGGTGGCTCCGCTAAATGAGCTAGTTCTTAAGGTGAAAAGAGCGTGTGCGAAATTTCATATCGATATCTCAAAAGAGAGTGCGATTTAAACTGAACTAAAACATTAATTCCAAAAGCTAAGAAGATTTACTATACTCGTATATCAAATGCTCGGGAATAATAGATTTAACAGCACTAATTGGGTTTAGAATCATCAGATCAATGATAAGATTTCATAGAATTTAATATTTTTCTTAGAAAAGAAGAGGTTTGACTGTTTAAGTGTGTAGTTTCTGCTGTCATTTCTCCCATTATAGTTTATTAACGAGTTATTGAAAATCTCTTAATGAAAGTGACGGCCTGAAGATGACCACCTCTCCCACATTGCATGAACGTGGTTATTTTTTTGGATACTTTGTGTGCCTACTAATACCAAATAGTTTCCAACACTGAACCTAATAAAAATTTGGGTGGATTACCAACAATAACAACATTGAGCTGACAAGTTAACAAAGCTCTCGGAATGGCGAGTGATCTCTAGTTAATGAATATCTGACATATCAACAAATCATGCGACAAAAACAACGACAGCCCAATGAGCGCGCGCACAAACACAGCAGACACATGTGAGCGCTTTGCTCAATGTGTGCGTGTAACGTAAGTGAGGCTGATCAGCGTTTCGCATACGAAACAGGTAAGTCGAACGGACAGGCTGACCTGCTGAACATGGCTGGCTTGTGCAGCGAAGGTGTGGCTCCGGTGAATGCGCGCAGCAAGTGTGAGTGCGAATGAGTCAATGTGTGCGACAGAGCTGGCTGCACAAGCGAAAGGGTGGGATTCGTGTGTGGCGCGCTGTTGTCAAAGCAGGAAAGATAGAAGAAAAAACAAAATGTGTTGTATGTGGAAATCAATAACGAAGAAAAACAAAAACAAATAAATACATATGTACATTTAACAGTGGCCGACAACCGAATGGACATTTGACCGGCCGATCAGCTAACGACAGCGTTCGCATCTGAGCTGAAGACGGACGTTTGTGATGGCTGAAAAAATTAGCACCGATCATTAGCTTGGTAGTGCGCAAACGGGTGTGAAGTCTGGAAAAAAAAGTTGTGCGAATAACGCGAATGCGATCGCGAACGCAAAGGTGACCGCAAAGTGATCAAAATGAGCTAAATAGCCACAAAACAAAAAAAAAAAACGTAGAAAATAGCCGAAATATTCAAAACAATAGAAACAAGCGTGAAGCTACTGCAGATACCAAGAATCTTTAATAAACAAATAAGGATCTGCTTAGCTATATAGAGTATTATAGTGCATGAAGTTGGTGGATTAGCTCATATTTATAGCAAAGTGGGTAGAAAATTATAGTGTGTGCTGAGTAATACAGAACGAATAGGATATACGACTTCAACTGAGACGTCAGCCATTTATTTTGGTGTAGATCGCCTCCTCTAGGATTACTACAGTTTGAAGAGTGGTAAGTGTAAGAAACCCGATTTGTTAGTACAGTATTATTAAGGCCCTTATTGTTTGTAATAAAAGCTTTAGATATTTGTAAATTCTTTTGTTGGTTTCAAATAGAAGCTCTAGTTATTTATAAGAATTTTTAAGTAACGATTTCTTTACTATAATTCGACTATGAAACTTTCTAGTAGTTTTATATTTGTCATTCATGGAAGGCTTTTTATATCCTGAGCAGGGTATATTAAGTTTACCACGTTGTTCATAGCATCTAAAAGGGTAGGTTAAAGAGCCTATAGAGTATAAATATAACTAAGCTGCGTAACGCACTGAATCCTTTTAGCCATGTTCGTCTGGATATACTAGTGCCCGTTTGTATATACGCGAACTAGCCGCTTAGTTTTTGAGATATCAATATGAAATTATGTATACATTCTTTTCCCTTTAAGAAGCTGCTTATTTGTCGGAACCACTGATATCGGACTACTATAGCATATAGCTGTCATATAAAGTGAACGATCAAAATTAAGTCTTTGTATGGAAAACTTTTTCATTTTGCATGTTCTCTTCACGAAATTTGACACATATTATTTTTGAAGAGATCGCTATAATATCCAAAACTACTATATCATGCAGCTGCCATACAAATTGACCGATCGAACGCTAGTCGTTATACGGAAAATTTGTTTATTTGTCGAGTTATTTTCATAAAATTTGGCACAAATGATTATCGAAGTCATTGCTACAAGTTTTGTTGGAATCATTTAGATCGGACCACTATAGCATACAGCTGCCATACAAACTGAGTGATCAAAATCCAGTTCGTGTATGGAAAACCTTTTTATTTGGCAAGATATCATCACAAAATTTTGCATGGCTTATTTCCCAAAGTAACGCTTCAGTATCCCAATAAATTTTTTTAGATCGTGCTACTATATAGTATAGCTGCCATACAAACTGAAATATCAAAATAAAGCCTTTGTATGGAAAACTTTTACATTTGACGAGATATCGTCACATAATTTGGCAAAACTTAATACTTAGGATAATATTACAGGTCACCAAAAAATTGTTTAGATCGCACCACTATAGCATATAGCTGTCCAACAAATTGAACTATCAAAATCAAGATGAGAATATTTGTATACCCTTTTTTGCTATAAAAAATGCAACTGTAAAAATTATTATAGCTTCTATGCAGCTAAAGTAAACGTTTTTCTTGTTTTTGTTTTTTTGTTTTGTTTTTGCAGCAACGTTTCTAAAACCACTTATAAACTTACTTAATAGCATATATGAGCAAAAAATAGTAAGACTTTGTTCATAATTGGAAAATTCCTAAATTTGTCATTCAAACTCCAATGTCTTCAATTAATTCAAAGCGGTTTCACCGGAACGGCCGCTTGAGCTTGCTGAACAGCCAGAAGTCACACGGAGCTAAATCAGACAAATACTGTGGTTGCGGCACGATATTGTTTGAAAATTTCACGAAAAACTCACGAAGAATCAATGCAGTATGCGACGGTGCCTTATCGTGGTCAAAAACCCAAGATTTGTCGTTCCATAATTCCGGCCTCTTTCTAAGAATAGTTTCACGCAAACGACGCATAACACTCAAATAATATTCTTTGTTGACAGTTTGGCCAGTTGGAAGGAGTTTGGAGAGCACTACAACTCGTTAATTGAAGAAAACTGTTAACTTAACCTTGATTTTCGACCTGCTTTCACTTGGTTTTTTCGGCTTCGGCTCACTTTTGTCACGATATTCGGTCAATTATTCGTCTGTTTCCGAGTCGCACGCATAGATCCAAGACTCATCATCAGTAATATATCTTTCATGACATCCTGGTAGTCGGAAAGCATTGTTTCACAGACGTTAACGCGACGCTGTTTTTCGAAAAAAATTAACCAATCGAGGTTTCACTTTTAGGTCCTTTTAGGTTTTTAGGTCCAAATTATATTTCAAAATGACTTTTGACTGCTACATGACTACTCCTCATGGACCTAGTGAAGTGAACTCCATCAGGTATCGCAAAGGAGCAAAACTGGTCTATGCGTGGCTTATTGACCTACCAGATTAAGCTAACCTAACCTGATGTTGCCATTACACAGTTTTATAAGCCTATAAGTCTTTTATATACAAGTCTAACTACAGCTTTGTAAAATCTGTTTATTTACTTTTACGCAGAATGCACATGATTTAACAAAAATAATAATATTTTAATATAATATTGCCAAGTGTTTACTTGCTACCAGCATAGCATTATAATATAGTTGACACAATGTTTCTAGTTTGAGATTTTCACACGCAAATTAGTAAAGTTATAAAAATTTGCCAGCTTGTCACAGCCAAAGGCAAACACACGCACGTTAAATGACAAAAAAAATGGTATTTTAATAAGCTGACACTAATCAATTGTATACAATGGCAAACACAATAACCAACAACAGTAAACGACGACGAAAAAAATTATAACACGTTAATAAAAAGTGCGAGAAGCCGCGGAAGAAAGGCCAAGTCCGCTATATACAGTCAGCAGAGCAATTACGACCAATGTGAAAATTATCCTATTAAATAAAGCTGCTGAAAAAAGTCGCATATACATGTGCATGTATGTATGTAAGCATGTTATGGCAACACACACACACACACCCATACACGTGAAAGAGTCGCCAAAAAGCAGAATTGTTTGCTGAAGGGATTCACCACCACTCGGCGACGCATCAGCACTGGCGGAGGGAAAGCCGCTGCTGAACCGCTATGTCATTGCCGACCATAAAGGCAGCGCGAATGCTGCGCGCGTACATACTTGACAAATGGTTACTAATTAATTGCAGTTTGTACAAAGTTTTAGTAACTGGCAGCAAGGGGCTGGTTTGGAGCCGACCACCGAGTTCATTGGCTATGAAAAGTGCGTTCGGCAATTAGCTGAAACCGTCGAAGGAAATACTATTCGAATTGTTTATCATATGAATTAGTTTGGATATTGTAGCGCACCCTGCCGCCCGCGCCCTCAATTTGGCGTGAATGAATGTGCCTCGATAAAAGTGATCAAATATGAACATATTGCGCGTCTTATCTGAAATTAACGCTACTGGTGACAACTTTGGCGTGCCGGTGTGAAACTCCTGCTGAAATCACGCACACACGCACAAACCTTTACAGCTTCTGCTAGGTGTTTGTGTTGCTGCTACAAAGGCACCATGTGTGTGGGCGCCATTGCTGCTGCTGGCAAACTTGTTGCGTGCTGACTTCTGGGCAGGCGTATTTTCGGACCATTGAAGCTAATTGGAATTTCAAGCGTGTGGCAAAACGCGGCTGATTAGCAGCTTGGCAGCGGAAGTTGCTCGCAGCTGGGGTAGCGTCGGTGGATATAATCGCATATGAAAGTGTGAAATTTGACAATTTCATTTAATTCACATACCAACGGAAATAACAATGTCAATATGGACATGGTGTCGCAGCACGTGAAATAACAAAGCCGGCTGATAAGCTGATAATCATAACAATGATAAATGTAAACAAATGACATATGCAAATGTGATTAAAGCATTATTTTGAATAACTATCAGAAGCTTAAGCGGTATAATTTTGAATTAAGATCAGAATCAAAAAACAAAAAATACAAAAACAAAAAAAAATAATAAAAAAAAAATAAAAAACATAAAATAATGAAATAAAATAAAATAAAATAAAATAAAATAAAATAAAATAAAATAAAATAAAATAAAATAAAATAAAATAAAATAAAATAAAATAAAATAAAATAAAATAAAATAAAATAAAATAAAAAATAAAATAAAATAAAGTAAAATAAAATAAAATAAAATAAAATAAAACAAAATAAAATAAAATAAAATAAACGAAATAAAAATGTTTATTCATAATTTTGAATTAAGATCGATGACCAAAAAAACAAAAATACAAAAACAAAAAATAATAATAAAAAAAAGAAATAAAAATGAAAAAAAAATAAAATAAAATAACATAAAATAAAATAATGAAATAAAATAAAACATACCTAATAAAATAAAATAAAATAATAAAATAAAATTAAAATAAAAATGTTTATTCATAATTTTGAATTAAGATCGATGACCAAAAAACAAAAATACGAAAGCAAAAAAAAGTTAAAAAAAATAAAAAGAAAAAAATTAAAATAAAATAAAGTAAAACAAAATAAAATGAAATAATTTAAATAAAATAAAGTTGAATAAAATAAAATAAAATAAAATTAAATAATATAAAATAAAATAAAATAAAATGAAATTAGTTAAAGAAAATAAAAAAATGAAATTAAATAAAATCAAATAAAATAAGTAGAAAAATAAAACAAAATGAAATGAAATACTTTAAATAAAATAAAATAAAATAAAATAAAATAAAATAAAATAAAATAAAATAATAAACTTAAATTAAATAATATAAAACAAAGTTAAACAAAATAAAGCAAAAAATAAAAAAAATAAATAAAATAAAAATAAAACGAAAATAAAAAGAAAAAAAATTTACTTTAAAAATTTCCAAATATTTATAAAATATCTTTTATCTTAGCTTTGACGCTGTTTCAAATGATATGCGCTGAGAAATCGTGCAAGTATCGGTTCGTTTGATATATTTAAAGGTGTTAATCGAATTAAATAATTAATAAGAAGAACGTTTAACTGCGGTTGCACCGAAAACAAAACACCCTTAACAAATAAAAAAGTTATTAATGTAAAAACGTGATTTTGAAGATCAGCTTGTGTGGTAGCTATATGCTATAGTGTTCCGATCTGAAAAGTTTTTTCGGAGGTGGTACCGTTATCTTAAATTTTGCTTAAAGCCGAATTTCGTGAAGATATGTCGTCAAATAAATATGTTTTCCATACAAAGGCTTGATTTTGTACGTTCATTTTGTATGGCAGCTATATGCTATATCAGTCTGATCTAAACAATTTCTTCGAAGATTGTACCGTTGCTTTGGAAGACTCTCCATGCCAAATTTCTTGAGGTTATCTTCTCAAATGAAAAAGTTTTCCGTACAAATACTTTATTCCGATCGTTCCGTTTGTGTGGCAGCTATATGCTATAGTAGTCCGATCTGAACAATTTCTTCGAATATTGTGACGTTACCTTAGATAGGGATCTGTGCTCAATTTCGTAAAGATATATTGTCAAATAAAAAGGTTTCCTTACAAGAACTTAATTTCCAAAGCCCAGTTTGTATGACAGCTATATGCTATAGTAGTCTGATATAAATAATTGCTTCACAAAATATAGCGATGTCTTGGCTTAGAGTTTGTGACAAATTTCATGAAGATACCTCGTCAAATAAAAAAGTTTTTCATACAAAGATTTCATTATGATCGTTCAGTTTGTATGACAGCTATATGCTTTAGTGATCCGATATCAACAATTCCGACATATAAATAGCTTCTTAGAGAAAGCAGTACGTGTGCAAAATTTCAGATTGGTATCTCATAAACTTAGAGACTAGTCCGCTTATATACATACTAACCGATAGACTCTGTTCAGGTTATATCAATTAAGAGCCCATAAATAAACTTTAGTTACACGTGCAGCACGAATTCAAGTCATTCAATAAAACATTTTAATGTTATTAATATTTATTAATTTTATATATTCGTTGAGCGGACTTAGTCTGCGACACCAGCCTTATTCCAGTAGACAACAGTATGTGGCTGATGCTGAGAGAAACATGCGCCAAATCCACATTATTTAGAATAACTGCAACTTTGAATTAAACAACTGCTGTATCGAACGCCTATATTCTACACATATCCATATGCAATTAAGCTTTTGAAAATAATTAAAGAAAAAACAAAAAAAAGGTATCCTAAAATGTGTGCAAGCTGAGTCATTGAGCCATTTGAATTCACGAATTCATTGAATATCGCTGCAAATTAGCTTGTTTTGCATACTTTTGACTGTCTGACAGCTAAGTGTGCAAATAATGCGAGCAAGTCGAGTTGCGTTCAACCATTTTGTGCGCCACGTATAGTGTGTATACACATCTATATCCAACTAGGTATGTATTTGTAATATACATATATACCGATACACCATATATACATGCATATGTATATATATAAACCATAGTAAATAACGCTGTTTGTGGCTTTTGTATTGGCTTGATTTTAGTGTAAATATTGTATTAAAATTTTAAATTGTTCAAATGAATTTCGAATAGCGCACATACACTACCTGCCATTAAGGCGAAGCGTCGCGGCGGCATAGCAGCATGTGATACAGGCAAAACGGAGTAAGAAAATGTTAAAAGTTTCATTAAGTAAATAGTAGAAGTAACTCGAGAGATCATGATGCGCATACGCACACTCGCATACACACACATTTCTATTTGCTTATGGAAGAAGGTAGATGCCACAGCAATATGGCGGTCATACGGCACACCATTGTTGTTTGTTTTCATTCACTTTATGCTTCATATTTACTCTAGTCTTCTTTTTGTTTTGTGCCTATTTCCAACGGTATGAGCAAACATTTATATTTGCCTTGTTGCCAGGCTCGGCTATGCGTGTATATGCGTTGCATATGTATTGGTGTGTAGGCTTGGTAAATAGACAATTCGTTTGTGCTTATAATGTGTAAAGTAATGCAATAGCTACAACAAAAAAAAGCAAAAAAAAAAAAAAAAAAAAAAAAAAAAAAAAAAAAAAAAAAAAAAACAAGAAAAGCGCGTTGGCACTTTTATTCAAAATATTATTTGAAAGCGACTTGGCAAGGAGTGCTAAGCCTTGCTTGTTAGCAGTGAGAAATGTCAGTAAGAAAAAAAAACATTACTAAATTAAAAAATATAGCTCCAGCGATCCTTAACAACGTGAATAAGGCAATGCTACATCCTCAGCAAATTGCTGACAATAAATCTCTAGTCTTGTCTTGTGCTTCTCTGGGCTTTTGGCAGCCATTTTTGAAACTTTTGTCAACGTAGACATTATTTTCATTATTTTACTATTTATTACAAATTGAGTCCACAATAAATCGTGCTAGACTTGATTAAGTGAAAGCCATTGAATTGCCACACATCCAATGCATCAAACATCAATTAAATGCATTCACAAGTGTGACAAGTTCGTCGCTTAAGTCTTTTGTTCGCTTGTCTCTAACACCAATCAAGCGGTTTTTTTCTAACACTAATTGAATTTGGCTTGAACCAAGCCCAACTGTCTCAAACTCGGCTGCTCAAGTTGAAACTAGTTACGGCATTAAATTGAAACGCACGATTTGTGACAGCGCCCTGCCCGGTTACCGGGAACTACATACACAGACGCGTAAAATGTATACTCATATGTATTAGTAGCTAAAGTGCTTGTTGCCACATGTCTGTCGTGCGGAAATAGCTAAACTAAGTAAGCATGACTTCTACAAAGTGCCTCTGCGCGCTGTAGACACTGCTATCATATGCCACAACCCAAAAAAAAAAATGTTAAAAACAATTCAATCAACATCGATAGAGATAAAAATATAAAATAGCGAACTAAAAACAGAAAGAGTGCCATAAAATGCAATAAAAAAGTGTTGCTGCAAGAGTGCCGGGTGACTATTATATGTACGTAGGTTGCCTTTTATATTTCGTGAATCGGCAACTCACGTTGGAGTAAAGTTTGTCTTTTTGGTGTTATACATACGCAGCACGTTCTTACGATCGCTATTTATGTGGTTTACAGTAAGTTAAAATATTCATATCGGCCGAAAAATTGTATTAATGCAATGTGGCAACTCACCACTTCAGAGTAAAGTTTGTACTTTTGATGTTATACATACTCAGCGCTTTTTACGAACACTTTTTTTTGTTTACAGTAACTTAAAATATTCATTTCGGCAAAAAAATGGAATTAATGCAATTTGGCAACTCACAGCTTTAGCCTAAAGTTTGTATTTTTGATGTAATACATACTCAGCACGTTTTTACGTGTTCCATTTGTGTTGTTTACAGTAACTTAAAATATTCACATCGTCCAAATCTGACAACTCACAGCTTTAGCCTAAAGTTTGTATTTTTACTCAGCACTTTTTAAGAGCGCTATTTGTGTTGTTTACAGTAACTTAAAATATTCATCTCTGCCAAAAATGTAATGTAGATTTGGAGTAAAGTTCGTATTCTTTAACTCAAAATATTCATCTCAACCAAAAAGTATTCATCTCGGCGAAAAATGGGTTTAAAGTGCGATTATCTTCGCGTTATTATTTTTTACAACTTTCTACGTAGATTAACAGCACAGTTCAACTGAAAAGTCCCCGGCTATCATTTCTTTATTCAACGTAGTTCCTTTCAAGGGTGATACGCTGTTTATAGCGACCTTTTTTCTTTTCGATAACACTTTTGTAGCACGATTTGTTCTTTACTTAAAAAAAATAATGGTCTCGACAATCACCATCGATGAAAATTTCCTTCCAGCGAGCATTCTTTTGAGATCTGAGGACAGGAAATAGTCGCTAGGTGTCATATTTGGAGAAAACGGTGGATGTGAAAGCAATTGGAAGTCCAATTCATCGATTTTGGTCATCGTTTTCAATGACTTGTGACAGCGTGCTTTGTCTTGGTGAAACAACACTTTCTTTTTCCTCTCCATACGAAGAAAATTTCTTTGCAGCGAGCATTCTTTTGAGATCTGAGAACAGGCAATAGTCGCAAGGTGTCGGATCTGAAGAATACGGTTGATGCGGAACCAATTCCAACCAATTTCCGGTCCGGTCCAACAACGCTATGTAATAATCGCTGTTGATTATATTTCCTTTTTCAAGGTAGTTAATAAATTATTATACCATGCAGATCCAAAAATAAAAAATTCATTAACTTACCAGCCAATTGTTGATTCTTTCCATGCTTCCTTCATTTCATTGTCTACAGTCCTCTCAGCTGTCTGCCGGTTGGACTTCGGGGTGAAATGATGGAGCCATGTTTCATCCATTGCCAATTATATAGGTATCAGGCTGGGAACTCTCAAATTGATTTGTTAGTGGAGAATATTTGAAATTATATTAGTATTAACATTAATAATATGTACGTGGGTTGCCTTTTATAATATCACAATTAATATTAATATCAATATTTATTTTTACTTCTTAATCCCGTAACCTAAAAGGCTACCCTCGTACATACATATCTACAAAGCATCCACAAATCCACCAGCGTGATAAAATCAGGCAGCACAACGGCGTGTCCAGCGGCAGCAATAATAACACCAACAACTGCAAAAACAATAACAGAAGCAACAATAAAATGTCGGCAAAGCACCAATTTCGACGCTCATAAAAATAAACAAAACTATTAATACATTTTGTTAATTTATGACATTTACGGCAGTTCGTCATCGCTTGTCTGTGCGGAAGATGCCCACAAGCTGTGTGTGTGTGTGCGTTCGTAAGAATGCTGCAAAAGATTTAGACATCACTACGGTATGCAGAGCAGCCGTTCGGTTAGCTAGGAACCCCTTCAAAGCAACAACAAACTGCAGACGACAGCCGTGACTTTGGTAGCGCAGCGCAAAAAGCAGTAAAAGCGAGGTTTAAATAAAAAGAGAAATTACATTAATGAAATGCCAGCAACAACACAACACATAGCCATCATAAATGGCCGGCGCAAATGCTTATAAGTGTCGGTGATTGATTGTGTTGTGGGAAGTGGCTCTGGTTTTTGTTTTGGCTTTTTTGTTTTGTGCACATAAGTGCTCCTTTTATAACGTGCCATCTTAGTGGTTATTCGACGCGCATAGCAACAACAACTGCGCGCCGCCGGCTTTCGAAGTTCATCTTCTCTTGGCAATCGGCCTTTGCAGGGCCGCTGCCGGTGCATGCAATAAAATTGAAAAGCCGACAAACGTTTTCGGATTCATGCAAGTGCAGCCATACACCATATACCATCAAAATTTTATATGAATACCGGTGTCAGCGTTTACTCAGCAGCTTTGCAGTGCCGCTGCGTGTGTGTGTGTAAATGAAACGGTGTGTAATGAAGTCATCCCTTTTGGTGTGCTTGCATCGATTTGAGTGCCATTGCCATCAAAAGTTATGTTGGAATCAATCAGTTGTAGCTTCAATAAAAATAATTAGAAAAGTTTTATCACCAATTGATGCTGTCACAACGCTCTTTTATGCTTTAACAATTTCGATCCATTCAAACCTGTAGCGGTAAACAAGTTGCTGTGTGTCCAACTTGTCGCAGCGCTGACTCCCTCACCTTTTTTCTTATAAATTCCTTTTATGTATCTAATAAAATTTGTACTTCTGGTGCTGACAAAGTGCCTTCTTTGTTTCTTGGCCATTCAAAGCACTTTGAGTTCGAGTAATTACTAGACAGCTGAGTTTCGGCTTAAACACTGAGCAGTCCCACCCGGAATCTCGTCCATGTGAAAAGTGTCCCTCTCTGAGCTGATATCCGTCCCGTCAAATGTTTTGAAACATTCCGCTTTAAGAATAATTGAGATGTTGATTATTAGCTGTAAGAATTGCTTTCAAAAGAATTTATATTTAAGAGCGACTCCAAAGGTCTAAAAGAGGCATATAATACTTGTTAACGGAAACTGGTTTTTCACTTGCACGAAGCTTAAGTCTCAAGCAATAAATATACATATTTTTTCAGCAACGATGACCACCTCTCATATTCTGTCTGCTGCCGATCCCTCCGGCATGAATGGTACTGGGAATCATAGTAATAGCAATAACAACATCAACAACATGGCGAGCGTTAGTGCCGACAACGCGCTACACAATGGCACAAACAACACTAACGGCGGTCATACGGGGGCGCACTCGCCACATCATGCACACCACAATATGGCGGCCAACAGTAGCGGCGGCAATGGCATCAATGCTGGCAACGCCGGCGGCATGAGCGCTAGCATGAACCAACTTGGTGGCACGCTGGCGGCGAACCGCAGCCCGGGCATGGAGCGCAATCTGCATGTCAGTCTCGATGACCGCGAATTGTGGCTGCGCTTTCAGAATCTCACCAACGAAATGATCGTAACGAAGAATGGCAGGTAAGTTGGTAGGGACGCTGGTGTAACCACCATAGTTTAGGCAGCATGATACGCTGTGAAACTGATGTGTTCGAGGAGTAAGTGTTTAACGCTTTTGTTGTTGTATATACGTAGTATATAGTGTGCTTACAGCGGTTGCTACGCGTTAATTGGCAATGAGTTCTATAATATAGTTTCAATATGGTTTGAATGGGGTTTTCTATTTATTTGTTTGGATATGAAAAATAAGTTTTACGATGCTCCTAATTAATAGTTAACGTTTGCACGAGGTGCGATATTTTACTTCGTACTTTTACAAATAGACATTTTAAAAATAAATCTAGTTTAATTAATAAATGAAACGCGTAGGGCTGAACTGCAAATTAACCAGCTGGAAAATTTCTGTTTGAGTAGCAGCAGTTTGAGGAGGGGAGGGGATGGGGGTGTTGACGAAAAGAATTTGCATTGTATTCACAAAAATATACACACGTTTTCAGGCGCATGTTTCCGGTGGTCAAGATTAGCACTTCCGGCCTCGATCCAGCCGCCATGTATACCGTTTTGCTGGAGTTCGTGCAGGTGGACACACATCGCTGGAAGTATGTCAACGGCGAGTGGGTGAGTACAGCTTACGGCGACCTAACCTAAGTTAAAATTATGATTAACGCAGTGTCATGCGGATTTTTTGCAGGTACCTGGCGGCAAGGCAGAGGTGCCACCCGCAAACCCCATCTATGTGCATCCCGAGTCACCTAATTTCGGTGCGCACTGGATGAAGGAGCCCATTTCGTTTGCCAAGGTGAAATTAACCAACAAAACCAATGGTAATGGACAGATCATGCTGAATTCGTTGCACAAGTATGAGCCGCGTGTGCATTTGGTGCGCGTGGGCTCCGAACAGCGTCACGTCGTCACATATGCATTCCCGGAGACACAGTTCATAGCCGTAACCGCATATCAAAATGAAGAGGTCACTTCCTTGAAAATCAAATACAATCCGTTTGCAAAGGCGTTCTTGGATGCTAAGGTAAGCCGTTTCTTCCAACATAAACCGTTACATTTCTAATAAAAACACACGCTCTTGCACAAAGGAGCGTCCCGACACATTATATTCACATGAGGCACCATACGGCTGGCTAATACCGCCGCCAACACATTACACCAGCGTTGCGCAGGCACCACCACCACCGCCATCCAGTTTGGCGGTGACGAACTCGCCTTTGGGCATGAGTTGCGACCGCTATGGACGCGCGCTCAACAATCGCAGCATGGCTACACATAGCGCACGCGCTTCACCGTACACCCGACCGCGTCTTCCGTCGAGCACACCGGGCGCGAGCTCGCCGGGTCCAGTCGGCGTGATTAATGGTAGCGCTGGCAGCGCTTCACCGCCGCAGCAGCCACCATCGGCGCCGCACACACCCACCAGCATGCAGTCCACACACACCAGCAATATGAGTGCGGGCGCCAGTAATGTGGGTTTGTCCAGCAGCTCGGCAAGTGCGGTTGGCTCTTTCGCCGGTTTCACCAGTTCCTATACGCAATCCAGTTTTATGCCGGTGGAGCCGAGCTCTTCGATGTTTTCATATGCCGGCAGTTGGCAAGGCAACGCTGGCTATTGGAGCACGCCGGCGGCAGTGCCAGCTGTGCCACCCGCAGCGGTGCCGGTAAATGTCAGCCAAAACAGCAGCAACGGCAGCGGCAGTGCTGTGCGTTCGATGTGTGAGTAGTAACGTAAAGCTTACGTGTAAGGTAAATGTATCTAACAGTTGATGTTTACTTTTCTCAACCCTACAGCTGCACATAATTCACCATCTCCCACCAATGGTGCTTCACCAAACTACACCAGTCCTTCGCCTGGTTATACCATACACCACCTGACATCGCATCCTACTCATCAGTACAATGTTGCACAAACGGCGGCGGCTGCGGCTCATGCAGCGGATATGTATCAAAGCTCTGCCGCACCTACACAGTCATACGCGGCGGCGCCCACACATCAGGTCTATCATCCCACGCCCACATCTCCACCGCATCAGTTGTATACGAATGTGTTGAACGCACCAACGGCTTTGAGTTATGCCGGCAGCTCGTGGCATAATGGCGGCGGCGCTGAGTATGGCTTGTATCAGAATGCGGCCTATGGCTACCAGCCGGAGTATATACCTTTAGTCTCGGACTTGGGGTAAGTTTTTTACAGACAAAAGCTCATTTGAATTCAAAAATTTTGAATTTTACGCGTTGGAAAGTACCGCGCTGTTACCCAAATTCGTACATTTGCAGAAGTTCATGTGATTTCAAGAACAGACCTCTAACTGTTACTATCGCGTTTAGTACTTCCAACTGAAAAATTCGAAATAAAAAAACCAAACAACTGTTATCTCGATTTTGAACTAATTTCATTGAATGTAGTTTTTATTGATATCCTTCTCCCCACCCGCGCATAACCCTAAATCCTTGTCCTCCACCAATTTATCTTATGCACCAGCAGCTACACCACGCACCCGCTAGAGCCCGTCGAAGTTCCTAAATCTTACGAAGACCCGCAAGCCGCCTTATACAAGCCGCCACAGCAGCCGGACGGCGCTGGCGCTGGTAGCTCAGTACTTACCTTGGAATGCAGCAATTTGAAGGAACATGCGCCCTCCGTCGCCGTGAAATTGGAAACGCTGGACAGTGTAGTCGCGCCTAGCCACGAGCATGGCGCGTCGGTTGGGACTGCAGCCGAAGTGGCTGCTGCCACAGCCAGCCAAAATACGCAAAGCGGCACTTGGACACCGCTCACCCCACCGCAGAGCGCGTTGCAATAATCGAATCGAATGTGGATGCAAAGCCTTCAGAAGCCATTTTGTTCAAATTTATTGTATTAATATATATTTAGAATTTTTAGTAGAATGAGCCTTAAACTCCTGTATATCGTGTTTTTAAATTAAATTAGTTTAGTCCTAAATATGTATATAAATACGATTGATTAATAAATAGATTTTAGATGCTACAAGAACTTTTTCCAAGCGATGAGTATACACGGATTTATTTTACTCTTTCACAGCATCATTTAGCTGATGCATTTTTTCATAAGTTAATGAGCTTAGTTTTTTCACAATGAGCCTCCTAAAGGTCTGGTGTGTCGTCTCACTCTACCTACCTGCCTGAAGAGGTAACATCAGCTTTGGCCGCTCCCTGGACAGTCAACATACATAACCGAAATGTACCCGGATTCTTATTCGTCTTAGGACTGTCAAGTCAAGCACTTCTTAACTGGCTTTGAGCTCCCATAAGCAAGCTCAAGGCTTACATAGCAGCTCTACTACCGGAGTGAATGCATATCTCCGTAAAAGAAGCCGCTTTCGGAGGAGTACATCTGATGTTAATGGCTGTCCCTTCTGCTTGAGAGACTCTACAGTGGTCTGACAGTCTAAAATAAAGATTAATTGAAAGCTTCTGACAGAAGACTCCAAACTTCTACTTGAGCTTACATGCATATGCGAAAAACTTTATTGGGCCTATTCTCTAGCGATCTCGTCACACCCATATATCTCTCCGAGGTATGTGCACGGAGAAGATGCCGCCAGGTGTAGGTAGCGGATTTCGAAATGTCCCTCTCTGGGGCACGTCATGTGCTCCGTTCCACGGAGTTTAGTAGCAAACTTCGCAGCAGTGCATCTGTAGGTAATGTACATGGGTGATACATGAAGAATGGCATTAAGTGTTCTCGTTGGTGTTGTACATGAACCACTGATACCAAAGAAAGGCGCTCTTCACTAGACAAATACACCATAGAGCTGTATTGGCGTAACTATGGTTTCGCAAAGCTAAAGCAAAACTTTTGTTGAGAGACCTCATCGCTTTCCGAGAAATGTCTCACCGCATATTCACTTCGCAAGAGGACTCCCTTCAGCCACAACACAACGGAGTGCAGAGCAGTGTCTATCAAACCCACATTTGCCGTAGGCATGCTGTGCGACTGCGAGATGCTTCTGGCCTAGAGTAGCTAGAACGTTGGAGATCTACTGAACTACTTACCCATAGTAAAGTTCATCTTGCCGCAATTGTAGGAGTTTTTACTGGGAACCAATAGGCATTGTAAGACTACAAATCCAGTCGGACGAAAACTGTCAAAGTTATACGGGAGAAGGTGAGGCACAGAGGTGAGGTGAGAAAATCCAAGCACTTTCTTCTGTTCCAAATTTTGCAGGACCGATCTTGAAACAACTCGGCAGTTATACCTTCGGCGAACCAGGAGGCTTAGCAAAAGCAGACATTGACCGCCTCAACAAATTTGTGATCGGCTCATGGCGCTTTGAGATCCTTTGTAATAAATTTTATATAAGTTCTAGGTACCACAATTGATCGGCGTTTTAAGCTGATCAAGTGAGATCCCTCTTAAGATTGGCGGATTTGATCTAACCTAACCTGACATATTCCATAGTCGTTTATTTTCGGAAATTTCAATGAGTTAAAATACATTTTTATTTTGATATAATTAATAAAATTTATTTATGTATAGTGCCATTCAATGCTTTGAATTTACATTTATGATAAAAATATAGGTTTGTTCTCGTATAATCGGAATTATCTGTGGTCTTTGGTGTGTGGCCCTGCGCATACAATTATTATGATTTACTAACAAGTTACATAATATATTAGGAGCTCACTTTTTATGTACTATTTTACACTTCCTTAATTACTAATTGTAACCATTTCATTAACTATTTATTAAAGTTTTATTAAAAAAATACGTATAATTATATATATTTGCTATACATAACAGTTATATATGCAGTATATATACATATTTATGTACAGATGTACCCGTGCATTGTTATACAGAGATACTGTTAGATGGTGGTGTACTTATGATTAGAACGAGTTACTGTATTTCAATTTTTGCCAACCGTTACGCTGCCTCTTTAACTGTCTTAAACTATTTGGTAGTCCATAGAAAAAGTATATTGACAAGCCTGTGGAGTGGTTAGAAGAATGTGTACAAACATATATGTATATACGGATACGTATAGATATGGTGAAGATAGTTATGTTGTGTTAGTTGCATTAATCGCTTGTTTCTTATAAGATTCGTTATTGATATGGATTAATAGTGGAAGAATGTTTTAGAAATCTTTGAATAATTTTTATCATACAGCAAAGAAATTAGTTGATTAGGTTTGGTTATGGCATGCAATCGGTATAGATAAAGGTAGTTACATTACGACTGATTAGTTATTAGCTTAGGCTAAGTAAGGACTAACGTGCACATATGCAAATGTAGCAAAAAGAAAAATTAATTATAGTTAGAAAATTAAGAATAATTAAAAAAATGATAATAATAATAAAACAAGAAAAATCGTTAACTTGGACCGAAGAAGGCATACCCTTCACAAATATAAAAGTTGTCTATGCAAGTACATGATTTTGATTGGTCAGTTGATATGGCAGCTATGTGCAAAAGTGGTCCGATCTGAACAATTTCTTTGAAAATTGTACAGTTAATAATAATAATCTGTATAAAACTTGGAGAACATACATATATATTCAAGTAAAAAATTTTTCCATGTAACGACTGCATTTTGAACGTTCAGTTTGCATGGCAGCTATATGCTATAGTGATCCGATCTAAACAATTTCTTGGTCGCTTGTACTGCTGCCTTGAATAATAATCTATGTCAAATTTCTTTGACATATCTCGTAAATTAAAAAAGTTTTACAAGGAAAAAAATTTTATTATTCAATCTGTATGACAGCTATATGCTTTAGGTTTCCAATCTAAAAAAAATTCATCGAATAGTCTATCTTTGCCTGAAATAATAATCTGTGCCAAATTTCTTTGAGATATCTCGTAAATTAAAAATGTTTTACATACAAGAATTACATTTTCATCGTTCAGTTTGTATGACAGCTATAATCTATAGTAGACCGATCAAAAAAAATTTAATCGGATAGCTTCGCGCTGCCTCAGATAATATTCTGTACAAAATTTCCTGATAATATTGGGTAGTCGAAAAAGTCTTTTCGTATTTCTACTCAAACTTCACATCGAAATTTCCAGAAAGGAATCGAACGAACCCTTATTGCGCTACACGAACTGATGATGCTGTGTGTCCGTAAACTTCACAAATTTCATTGGTGGCTAGCGTGGCATCTTTCCCTTTTTTATACAAAAATTTCAAAATGTAGCGAATTTCTTCATTATTGTTACTCTTTTTTGAACAGTTGTAACTATTTTTCAACTTCCTCGAATTTAATTTTTTTTGTTGAAATGAAGCTTAAAATCTCACCTTTCCAACACTATATGGTATGACACAATGTGATTGATAGCACTGGAGATATACGACTGCAACGAGATATATTGACAAATTACGAAAATACTTTTCCGACTATCCAATATATACATTTAAATGGTCCCGAGGTTACCTGCTGGGTGGCAAAATTAATATATTCTGTTCAGGGTATAAAAATACGTATATAAAACGTAAGCACTAATAAGCTTTTTTGTGCACGTTGTGAGCTTTTCAAAGCTGCGCTTATATGGCTTAGCTTAATATATAAGTGTTTGTGTACTTATCAACAATAACAATACAAATACAGTTATGTATTACACCTATAGAATAAAATAGTATTTAAGCTAACGAGTGTCTACGCCTACAACAACGAGCTTACACTAAGGCTTTGAGCCAGTTACTTGAGCTTTTTAAGTATTTGTGACTAAATATTTGTTTAATAAATTCCAACAATAAATATCTTTAACAACTACAATACTAAAATGCAGTATATAGGTTTGAATACGCTAATACATATAGTATGCCCTGCTAAGTAGGGTTTAAGCACACACATACACATCTACAATATGTATGCATGTAAATATCCGTTATAAAGTTTCGCGTGCAACGATTGTCTGCTATCCATACAGCTCGACGGTGCCGTTTGGTACGTGTTTCAGTAAGCTGCGTGCGTTCGTTATCACATTCGCGGCGTCGTCGGCGTTAATTTTGGTCGCGAGATTGTTTTCGGAACGTGCAATGCTGCCAGCCGCAGTGCCATTTGATTTGGGCCTAAGCATTGATTGCTCCTCGGCTACTTCTTGCACTGTTATTGGCTCGACGGACTTGGGTCGACGTATTGGCACTGCTTCGGGACGCTGTTGCAGGCGATGCGATGGCCCGCGTTTCAGCACGGCTTCTAGCTTTTGTTTAAATGGCAATGCCGCCTCTTCCATTGGTTCGGCTGTTTGTGTAGGCGCCTGTGGCGTTTCGTTGGCTTCCATTAGGCGCTGTAAACTTGGTCGTTCTTTGTTGGAACGCAGGTTATTGATTGTTTTGTAGAGTATTGGATCAAATTTCGGTGGTTTCGGTATACTGTTAAAATTTGCATCGGACGGTGCGGCTTCGTCGTTTGATTCGGCTAATCCTGTATTTACAATTGCTTGCAATACGAGTTGGCGTAGGTCCGTTTCACTTTTGGAATGTTTGAGTTGCGGTCGCGGTGAGGAGTTTGCCCTGGCCGGTTTATCTGCTTGTGTTTGCTCCTTTTGCGGAGTTTTGTGCGGCGTTACTTGTACCGGTGGGAGCATTAGAATTTTACTTAGCTTATTCTTAAAGTTTTCGGAATGTATGGGATCATCAATGGAGAGTAACGATGATTTGGAGTTCTTGCGTGCGAGTGACACATTCTCTTCCGTGCTTTTTGGCTTAAATTCACTGCTATCATTCTCTTCCGTGCGGTTTGGCTTACCCACACCGCTATCAGTTGAAATATTAGTATTTTGGAGATTTGTTTCATTATTATCTATTTCACCATTCGAAAACTGCAGATTCACCGCTTCGTTTAGTGATTTTTGGCGTGTCAAAGCTTCCGTAAGCTCAGCGCTGTTGAGTATGTCATCAACTAATTGCTTGGCAGCTGCTTGCGTGGCGGTGAAACGCTCAGTACCACTGCTAAGGCTGCTACAGCTGGAGCCCTTGCCGCTTTCCACCTCGGGCACCGCTTCCAAATCGTCCGATGAGTTGCTGCTGGTGTGCACTGTCGCTATCGTGTTCATTTCGATCACGCTCGGCAGCATTTCGGAATCCACGCTAAATTTGCGATAGTCCGGCATATTGGATGTTATTGTAGTGCCGACATCCGCCGCTTGCAACACATCGTCCAGCATTGCTATCACAGACTTTTCATCCTCACGCGTACCATCTTTCTCGCCATCTGACTTATCCAGTGAATTTTTCGACGAGTGACTGCGATTGTCTTCAATGTAGAAAACTTTGCCATTATGTCGCATCTCGATCAAGTCGTCGCTGACCTCATTCATATTCATAATTTCGTCTAGACTCTTCACCGTGTGTTCATTTTGTGCGCTTAAAGTGTTGTTGTTCGACACGCCATTGGCGCTCTTCGACTTCTTTAGCACACCATTTGTTTTCATATTCTTGTTTAAATGCCCATTGGCTGACGGTTTTGCGTTGCGCGCACTCTCTTTCAAGGCGCGCTCAAATGCCACGCGCTCGGGATTCCGTTTGGTGACATCACCAATGTCATACATGCACCAACAAGCAATGAATATTGGTATGCCTGCAATGCATTTTGGGTGGTGTGGTGTACAGGAAGTTAGGGAGTAAATAGTAAAACAATACCATTGTTAGTACAACTAAATAATTAAGCGCTAAGGAACATGCTTATATGGTACGTGTAACTTTCCGAGTTCCAAACATGGATGATGCCAATTGGAGTTAGTATTTTGTGTAAATAAAGCATGCAATCTAGCGTTATATGCATACTCACCAATCAACATCCATATACCGAAACGGATCCAAGTCATCACATCCAGCTGCAACATGAGGTAGATGTTAATAAACACGCTAATGGCTGGTAAAAGCGGCACTATGGGAACGCGGAATGTTTTTATGACTGGCTCACGGGGTTGCACGCAAATCATGACCAGCGTCAGTATAGCAAATAACACTAAAATGGGCAATAGAACAAGCACCCACAGTTGGTTTTCGAGCAGCGCATCATAAGCTTCTTTGAATATCAGACCGATGAATAGTGAGAGAAGACCTAAACAGAGCAGCGAGTTAAAGGAAAAAATTCAGACAATATAAAAAGCTTACAAAATACTGTTATTAAGGTGCCAACGATACGCGTCGAAAGCGAGTTTGGTGTGCTCAGATGCTTGATGTTGAACAATTGTAGTAATACAGCTTTAGCGGTGACTCGTGTACCCGAGGATGTGAGCATGGAGTTTTCGGTTAATGGTTGATTACCGCTTTCACAATCCGCAGAATCAGCAGACTCCATGTACCTGTCAAATGTGAAGCAGTTGCGTGAGTAAACAGAGTAATATGCTGATTGATTGTAAAGGGTCTTTCAACAAGAGCGCTACAAAAGTTTTTTTAAATAAAATATGGAACTCTATTTCTTTTGCATGGTGATGACGGGCACGTTTCATTCTCCGGAATAGCCTTGAGTGCCGAGATGCATGCTGCTTGGATCCGCTATGTCGTCTCAAAATGCTTGCCTTTCATCGGCAAGCGGCTTCAGTGCTTGCGTAAATTTGATCTTGTAAGGATGTAGGCCAAGATCTTTTCCGAAATTCGCCTCAACGACGTTACAGGGTTGGCCAATGCTTGAAAACGACGTGTGAGAGACTGATTTTGGTCTTCCTCAATTGATTGTAAATTTTAATAACTTCGAACTTTACTAAAGAGAAATGTTAAAAGTGAGAGAGAAAAAATATGGCGTCGCTTGCTGTCCCTATCGGTCTACTTTTGTAGCGTCCCTATTAAAAAACCCCGTTATATGATATATGTATACCTGAGTATGGTAATTGAAATGGCCACCACGCTGTAGGCCAGTAAAGTGCCGATTGACAGGAGACTAACCAGCTGCTGCAGATCGAACAAACCCGCCATGAGCGCTAAAGTAAGATAAATAAATAATTATAAAATCATTAAAATATAAATTAAACTTTGGAGTTGACAGTACGTACCTGTGAATATGGCGGCGCAGATCGAACCATTAACCGGCACGCGAAAGCGCGGACTGATCTTGCCCAAAAACCGAAATAGTAAACCATCATCGGCCATGGAGTACATGACGCGCGGCAATGGAAACAAGGCGCCAAATAAACTGGCTAACAAACCGATCAGTCCACCGATCGCCACGATCCACATGGCGAACGTCCAGCCGACTTGTTTGAAAGCAAATGGCAGTGGCGCATTCGGGTCTTGCTCGTAGTAGGGCACCATGAGTGTCAGCACTGTTGAGACGCCGAAATAGCAAAGGAATATGATCAACAGCGAGAGCAGGATGGAACGTGGTATGTTGCGGCGCGGATTGCGCACCTCTTCGCCGGTAGTAGCGATGCAGTCGAAGCCAACAAAACCAAAAAAGCACGTGGCGGCGCCTTTTAGTGTGCCTGCGAAGCCAAACGGAAAGAAACCGCCGGCGCCGATGTTGCCCGTTGCGGTGGTGGTGGCGTTGATGGCTTGCGGATCGATAGACCAGTTGGCGAAATTCGCTAAAAATAGGGAAAGCAGAGGTAAGTGAGTTTAGCTTGGAATATTATAAGCAGCTAACCTTTGATAGCACCAAAAATTATCACAAACAATAGTATGAAGATGTTGAGGCTCGTGCAGAAGTTATTAGCCAGCGCTGAAGTCTCCACGCCAAAGGCCAAAGCAACTGTAAAAAATGAGAAAAAAAAGTGCGTTGAAAGTCAAGCTCAAATTGTGGCGCCTTTTTTTCTTTTGTTTCCACTTTCATTTTATCATACATACCACCAAAAACAATGACTAGACCGCATGCAAAGAAATCGAAGTAGCTGCCGAGGAAACTAACGTTAATTGGCGCTATCTCGGCGAAGGTGTGCTTGAGCGTATCGTTGATTAACGTGTCCAAATAGAGACTGATGCCACGACAAACACTTGCCGTGCCGATAATATACTCCAACATCAGATTCCAGCCGATGACAAAGGCCGCAAACTCACCGATACAAACATAGCTGTAGACATAAGCCGAACCGGCTTTGGGCACACGCGCGCCAAACTCCGCATAACAAATGCCTGTGTTATAGTAAAAACAACCAAATTAAAAACAAATTGTTTTAGATGCACACGCCTATCATCCACATTACCTGCTAGTAAGGAAGCCAGTGCGGCGATTGCAAACGACAGCATCACAGAGGGTCCCGCCTGATCGCGTGCTATTTGCCCAGCTAACACATAAACGCCTGCGCCCAAGGTTGAACCAACGCCCAGCGCGGTCAGATCGAATAAGCCGAGCACACGATTCAGCTTCGTATCAGACTCCGTGCCCTCATTGGGCAAAACTTTTCGGCGCGTCAACACTTTCCAATAAGTTGTTTGCGGTGGCATTTTCGTGTAGTTGCAACGCGGCTTTCGGTGAAAGTGTCGCAAAGAGAAGTTCGAGGAGTTATCGTGGGCCGAACTGTTGTTAGACTGCTTGTGACTAAAGCTAATGCTGAGCAATCTGTAAGGAAATAATTTAATGTGTCATTAGTGTACGTCTAAGTTTTTAGTAACTGTTTTTATAATATTTTGTTGCACTCAATTGGATCAATGTTTTTCTATTGGCAGTCGCGCAGTTAATTGGATTATTGAGTTAATTGTACTTATGTTTGTATTGATAGACGTTGACTAGCGGCATTGTCTTTCGATAAGAACGTTGTCTATACGCGTATAACAGTAAATTTATAATGAGCAGCTATTAATATATATATAATCGCCAGACTGAGCGTTGTAGGTGCCGTAACTTGCACACTCCAGCGAAATGGGAGCGCGGTTGTGAGTGGTTCTGGAGAGGTAAGCTGTACAGAACTTAGATAAGAACAAGTGAGGCAACTTGTCTTATGTCGCTATTTAATGTATAATTATTACAGGCCTTATTACAGGTATTGTGTTATGCATTATAACCATAAAAGCAATGTATCAAAGCTGAGAGCAGTGGCGGATCTACGGGTGTAAAAACCCTCCACCTCAAAATCGGTGTTTTCTGTTCAAAATCAGAGGAATTTACGCAGTAACAACAATATTAGAACTACTGTACGTTGGAAGGAAATCCCAACCCAGTAATAAATTCTGGATCCGCTACAGCCTGAGGGCAGCTCGTTTTGTTTTTCACCTCCAAAGTCGGTGGTTTTTATGCAGAATCAGAGGAATTTAGGCAGTAACAATAATATTAGAACTGCTGTAAGTTGGAAAGAAAGCCCCTCCAGTAAGCAATTCTGAATCCGCTACTGGCTGAGAGCAGTTCATTTTTAGAAGGAACTCAACTTATAGCCGAATTTCAAGTAAATGTCAGCCCACTTTATGTTTTTTGCTACAGCTGTATCTGTACATAATCATTTACTTATTAATATTGAATTTTGATTTTAGTTAGCTGCCAATCAAAACAACACTGTAAAAAGCGAAGAACCACCGCAAGATTATGTCAAAATGGGAAAGCAATTAAAATTTTTATATATATTTGGGCTGCTACGTAGCGTTAGAAGTTCTTCCATTTTTGTGTGCTTTTCTTGTTGTAAATAGTGTGTGATTGCCTTTTATGCAACTTCAGTCAATCCAAATATACACAAAGGACCATTCATTCATTAACCTTCTTATACCCTGAATAGGTATATGGGTGATCTAGCCTCTCAGCTTTCGAGATATTGCTCTGAAATTTTGCATACATTCTTTTCTGCACAAGAAACTGCTCATTTATCGGAATCACCGATATAGAGCAACTATAGCATATAGCTGCCATGCGAACTGAGCGATCAAAATCAAATAAGTGTACGGAAAAGTTTCGTATTTGACGAGATATTTTCAAGAGATTCGGCAAGCGTTATTCCTATAAGCAATGCTACAGTCGTGGAAGAAATTGTTCAGATCGGACCACTATATCGTAGAGCTGTCATATAAACTGGCCAATCAAAATTAGGTGCTTGTATGGAAAACTTTTTCGTTTGGCAAAGTATCTTTACGAAATTTGGTATACGTTTTTGCTCTAAAGAACGGTATGATATACGCACAAATTGTTGAGATCGGATCACTATAGCATATAGCTGCCATACAAATTGACCAATCAAAATTAAGTGCTTGTATGGAAAACGTTTTTGTTTGACGATATATCTTCACGAAATTGGGTTTGCATTATTGCTTCAAGTAACGGTACAATAGCCGAACAAATTGTTCAGATCTGACTACTACATTATATAGCTGTCATACAAATTGAACGACCAAAATCACTTTTTGTAGGGGATCTTTTGTACTTATGAAGGGTAATGTAGCTTCCGTACAACCGAAGCTAACCCTTTTTCGTGCTTAAAATTATTTTATTTTTGTTGCAGTGACTTGCTGGCGCTGGAATGTCACTAAAAGCCACCCAGCTGCTTTTTTGCCCAATAAATAACTCATAAAAATAATTTGTAATTGATGTGATTGCATTGTTTGCCAAATAAAGCAAGTGGGCTTTTGTGTATGCATGTGTGTGTGTGTTCGCCTGTTAGGTGCATATATAGTGTATATATGTAATTATAAGTAAATCGCAAACATTCCTGCACGGATTTGCATAGCTGCAGCGCAAAGTCCATTGGATCGGCGTTTCGAAATCGTTAATGCATTCTTTAAATTTATGCACACACCAGCAAATCATATAAAATAATCTTTAATTCATTTTTTCTTAATTGAATTTTAAATACTATATTTTATTAATAGAACCACTGATTGTGGTTATCCCATTTTATGGTATATAGGTCAGCGAGCAGGGCTTCACTTGGCGTGCTACTTTGCAGCACATTCTCTGCTTATCAGCCATGAAGCTGGGCATTTCATATTTGCTAATGTTAAATGCATAACTTCTGGGTAGTGTTTTTCATAGAAGCCTTTAAGCAGTGGCTGTGTAAAGACTTAGAAATTTAAATTATTTGCTACTTAAAATGTAATCTCTCATACATACCATATGTATAGATAAATGTCCGCCTAACACCTTAACATTTTTGAATACAATCAATTTTATTTTTCTTTATAAGCTACCGGTTAGCTCAATAAATTCAGAAAATCACCTACAATTGCTGATAATGCATACACGTTTTGATGGATGACTGCGCGTTCGACTATGACTTATCACTTTTCACACAGCTTGTTAAATTACCTCTCTTAAATAAGTTTGGCAAAGTGAGCGACGGCATTGCTGATCAATCAGCTGTATTCAACTAAGTGGTAAATTGTTGTTGTTGCGCGAATACGTATCTAAGTGAAAGGTTTAGTTATTAAGTAAAGCCGATTTTTATTATAAAAACGTTAACATGTGAGCATTTAGCACCAAGATGATTACATAGGTGTGATTAAACACTCACTCTCAGGAGTTATATGAGTCATAAGTTTTTTCTCTTTCATCGAACTCGCGCTAATCGATTGGGGAAACACCTCAAATAATATATACTATATACATATATGTAATTATGTGCGCGTGTGTGGCACATAACTAATTAATTATCTAGCTACATGTATAACAGTAGTTTTTAGGGTCGTTTGGAAAGTTCTTAAGCTGTCACCAACATATTAACACCTGGTTGGGCACTTTATGTGCCAAAATGTCTATGTATTTGCTGCTTGAAGTAATTTTCAAATAAACAAAAAACAAGAAAAAACTAAATTCGACTGCAGCACAGCATTAAGACACTTCGCAGGTGCATTTCTTTCAACAGAAAATGGTATAAAATGATCTTTTCTCTTCTTTTTCTTCATTTTGAGCGGTGAGCTTGTGTGGCAGCTATATGCTATAGTGGTTCGATCAGAACAAAATCTTCGAAGATTTTACCGTTGCTTTAGAAAATAAGTGCTGCCAAATTTCAGGCAGATATTTTGACAAATAAAAAAGTTTGCCATACAAGAACTTAATTTTGAAACTTCAGTTTGTATGGCAGCTATATACTATAGTAGTCCGATCGGAAATCTTTCTTCAAATATTATAGCATTGTCTTGAAAAATAGTTCATGCCAAATTTCGTGTATATATCTCGTTAAATACGAAAGTTTCTCATACAAGAACGTAATTCTGAACGTTCAGTTTGTATGGCAGCTATATGCCTTAGTGGTCCGATATCGGCGGTACGGACAAATAAGTATATTTTTGACGATAAAACGCCGTATGCAAGATTCCACATGCTAAATAAACTTAGCTCATCAAGCTGATGAGATATACATATACATATCTACTGCATGGGCCTCCGATGTTAGCTTAAGGGTTTTACAAACTTGGTGGCGAACACATTTTAACGTTTATTAAACAAAAATTTAAATATTAATGCATCCATAAGCCATTATCACAAATATTAAAAATCTTTAATTGACTTATAGATTGCCAAAAGCACTAAGTAATATTTAATTAAGCCGAGATTTGTGTATAATTGGCGATATATAAAGCGAATGCATACAAATATGCGCTAGTTATAAGTAACCAGCAACAAAAAAACGCAAAAAATCACAAATTTGTTTGTACGTAAGCTTGGTCTTATCAATTTATTTGCTTTTCGATAAACACAAACGCTGCGACTCGAGTGTTCTTAAGTGTGAAACAATAAGTATAAGCGCAGAATGCTTTTTATTGCTGCCAATAACACGCACGCACTCACGACACTCATACGCCGTGTAATACCAAACACAAGCACACTATACATACACATGCTTATTGTGGAAGCTATGGCGAGGGAAAGTTAGCGGTTGGTGGGTAAAAGTAAACCATATCAAATGCTAATTGATTATCTGAAATTCTTGTATTCGCGTAAATAAGTAAATAAGGGAAACACCAAGCAGAGTTGTGTACAGGCACTGATTCAAGAGGTAATTTTAAGAAATACACAAAAATAGATTACCATGACGCATCGTTTGCATGCAGGTGGTTAGGCACGTACATATACATATATATATATATACAATATATACATATATAAGTAGGTGTATTTGCTCGCTGGGCAGGTTTTACGCCAGACATTAGCCAGATCATGCGAAAGTATTGTTTGGGCGAAGCATCAAGTCAATAACCGAAAGAGTCAAGCCGTTTAGCAGTGATAAAGGGATGCTCACTTCACCTGGCATTGGAAATGAGAGCGTAATTCACCTACCCGGCTTTGACAGTTTACTGGATTGGGTAGATTTTGACATTTGGCAATTGGAATGATTTATAGGTGCCGATTAAAATTCTATCAAACATATATGTGTTTGGAGGGATTTGTTGCCGTCTCTCATGATCAGTAATCAAAAATGTAAAACAGTGAAAATTACTGGAATAAGTTGGACATCCCTTTATCCCTGCCATATAGCATGCTAGTGCATTGCTGGTGCACTGATCGCGTGCTCAATGTAAATCAGTGAAGTAAAAAAGTAAAAGCTTTTCTGTTCATAAAATGCAAAAGCACAGTTGAAACTGTGACAAATCGTCAACAAGTGTTGCAAGTTCCTATAGGTACGATGCTGGAATGCGCACGTTTACAAATATTGCTTTCTAGAAATGGACATAGTGAACGCGCTCAATGACAAGAATTGTAATAAATTTGCTTATTTTTATTGTTGTTTTTTTTTAGTTTTTCTTAGACGAATATGATGATAATTACATCTAAAGCCAATATAAATAACCAGCCGCTTCGAAACTTTATTGCCTCATTGTTTCTACAGCGAAATGCTGGCAGTAGACCAGTGCAGAAGTCTTTGAAAATGGTTAAAAGTGAAATAATTTCATAGGCGATTGAAAATCATTGGAGAAGAGAGATAATTTAGCAAAAATGAAACGAAAAATTATTTACGGGCGAACTGTGGTCAGGAAGTAGAAGGCGAATGTTTGATTTTAAATTGTTTTAGAGGAACTTTTAAGAGTTAAAAATGATTTTTCTTATGACAAAGTTGTAGTTAGCTGTGTTTCCTACGATCCAGAAAACAAAAGTTATATGAAAAAGTTGTAGATAGCTCGATTTTCTTCGAGTCCTACTGGAAAAGTTCTAGGTAGCTCGATTTCCTTCGAGTCCTATAGGAAAAAGTTATTTGAAAAAGTTGTAGGTAATGAAAGGATCTAAAACGTTTGTATAAACACATTTTTCACATAACCTTAAAATTTATGTGAAACATACAAAAAATCCAAGTTTATGGGTTTTTTATTTTTATTTTGTAAAAAAAATCTTATTTTTCACGAAATTTGGTTCAAACTTACTTTCTTAAGAAATCTTATTTCGACATGAAATTGAAAAAAAAACCTAATTTTTAGTCAAATTTTCACACGTAAAAATAACACAGCTTTTAAAGAATCTGCAGGCTTCATGTTTGTTGAAATCTCTACTTTTTGACGGTATGAAAAATATTTAAATTTTTACAGAAAATTTTCTCAGAAATTGCCAAAAAATCACTACAATGACATTTTTGTTCAATATTCATTTTTCAAAAATTATCTACCCTGCTCTACAGCAAAAATAAGTATTGTTTTTTTTCTTATATTAATCACTTTTTTAAACCATTAATAACAAGTTCCCCAAACAACAAATTGTATTTCATTTTAATTTAAACAACTTTAACATATGTATATCGCCAGCAAAAATGCAAGAGAACGTATTATCAAAAAATCGAAATTGATTTTTTATTGCTTACGATTCTTAGCATAAACTTTTCAGCTTCCGCTGTCAAAAATAACTAATATATAATCAATATATAACCAGTATATACCCATTTTATAACCAAAAATCATTTTTTTTCCAATTTGAGTGCTTTCGTTTTTCTTATATAACTCTTCCGAGCACCATGGATTATGTATTTTTACTTTTGGCAATGATTAAATGATTTTTTCTGCGCATATCGACAAACGACTTTTAGCCTTAAAATTCTTGTAAGCTAAATTGAACGTCCAATCACTACATAAATATTACTTTGCCAGTTTTACATACATACATATATATAATAATGCGCCTACAACTTACGTAGTGGCATGCGATAAGACGGTGTTATTAAGTGCACGAGGGCCTCTGTTGTAAACAAACCCTACTTACACAATTTTATAGCCAACTTGCATATGATTGCCACTTACGAAGAATTAAGCAAGATTTTGAAATTTCAACTGCAATAAAGTAAGAATCATATTCAGCGAAGGTCGTGGTTGAAGGGCTGTGATTACACTAATCTAATCTTGTTGAGTTTCGTTTATTTAACAATTAAAATCTCGCTCTCCCAATTGGAGCGCTTGATAATATTCTTGTAGTAAGCAACAGTATTTGTAAAACACTTACTACTTATATGTGTGGCATTTTTAATTTGGTTTTTGTAGGCAAAAATCAAGAGGATTTTTTTTTAAATACCTATGCCTACTGTTAATATTGTCATCCAATTGGAATATGTGTTTTTTAACAATTTGAATACATTTTATTTGTGATATTTTTAACATGTTGTCATTTTGATATATAGTATGCTGACGGTTGCCTTAGTTCGTTGCATTTTTTATAGCATCAAAGGGTATAAAAAGATATTTCGCTTGATTTTCATAGGTCAGTTTGTATGGCAGCTATAAGCTATAATGACCCGATCTGAACAGTTTTTTCGGAGATGGGTATAACTGCCTTTAAGAATAATCTGTACCAAATTTCGTTATAATAACTTGACAAATAAAATAGTTTCTTATACAAGGATTTGAGTTTGAGAGGTCAGTTTGTATGGCAGCTATATGCTATAGTAGACCGATTTAAACAATTTTAACGGAGATTATTGCGATACTATTGCTTATAATATATGCCAAATTTCGTGAAGATATCTTAACAAATAAAAAAGTTTTGCATACAAGGCCATAATTTTGATCGGTCAGTTTGTATGGCAGCTATATATTATAGTGATTCTATCTAAACAATTTCTTTGAGGTTTGTAGCGTTGACTTAGATAATGATCTGTGCAAAATTTCGTAAAGATGATGTTATAAATGAAATAGTTTTCAATACAAGGACTTGAGTTTGATCGAACAGTTTGTATGGCAGCTATACGCTATAGTAGAATTATATCGGTGATTCCGACAAATAAGCAGCTTCTTGTTGACAGAAGCATGTGTGCAAAGTTTCTTTTCGTTTTGGGTGTTACAAACTTAATACTCTTACCGTTAATTACCCTGCCAGTGTAGTCTTCTATATAGTTTTATTTCTTATAAGAAAATACTAATTTTATATATGTATGTACACTTACCGTTTTTCCAATTTTTTCTGCAGTTCTTGAATCCTGCTGACGTAGTTATGTGTATTTTTTAAACATTTATTTTTGCTGTGTTCATTTATCGCAAGTTTTAAATGCAACTTTCGTGTATTTAGTTGCCGAAACACATGCGTCCGTGCTCAACAAGTATTCATTTAC
Organism: Bactrocera neohumeralis; assembly: GCF_024586455.1. NCBI lineage: Eukaryota > Metazoa > Arthropoda > Insecta > Diptera > Tephritidae > Bactrocera > Bactrocera neohumeralis. Next base: position 76,731,553 of record NC_065923.1, on the reverse strand, counting down.
TATCTCTTAATCACATTATCTTATTTAACTTCATTATAAAAGATATGTAGATAAAAAGTCACTGAGATCCAACGTTTTGCTGCTCAGTAAACACTCTTTCACAAACAAAAAATAAATCTAAATATATGCAAACTATTTAATTGATATAAAAATTTTATTTTTTTATATTTAATTAGTGTAACAAATAACAAAAAAAAATATTGTTGAGTTTCTTGCAGCCTCTCAGCGCATTGACACTTTCGCCCTCAGCTCGCACGTAATTTGCAACCTGTTGCCGCTTTTGCACTTATTACCGCTGCCGTCGGTGTGCCCGTCTCAACTGTCACACGACGTGTTTACAAGTGCCGAGTAGGCAGCAACGTATCGGGTTACGCATCAATTATGAACCCAGCCTCACTTCCCCAGTCCGCAGTCGCTACGGCTACAATCAAATGGAGTGAACAAAGCTAATAACAACAAATCGAACAAATGCAATAACAGCAACAACAACAACAAATGCAAAAGTTATAATAAAGCGTGGAAAGGCTACAGAACAGCATACACGCACACACAACCACACGCTCAGGCATATCAAAATACGACATGCATGCAAATACGCGAAAGTAGGTAGCCAGACAAGCGTTTGAATAAGGAAAAAGGCACAAAAAATACAGCAAAAACGTTGTGAAAAGAGCAAACAATGTAAACAAACAAACAAGTAAACAACTTAAACAATGGAACTCCAGATAAGACGCGGCGTATGCGCCCCTACAGTGCGCGTAATTAATAAGCGGCGTGCCATAAGGCATTATTGTCATATGTGCAGGAAGACAACGCTTGTATGTACTTTATGTATGTATGTATGCACACAGCTACTGATAACGTGAGCGCAGCCTAGCGGCAGCAAGAAAGCGAAAACTTCATAGAGGATCTGGTCAAAGAGGCATGCGCTTGCGATCACTATTTTATTTGATAAGCATCGCAGGCAACAGTACTGCTTACATGTGCACTAGTAGCGGACTAGTGTAGTGTTTACATAGTTTGGCGTTGCAGCGGCATAGGTGTGTGGCAGGTAAAAGGCAAAGGGAGGAAAGAGGTTAGTAAAAACAAATATGGTATTTAGTGTATACAACAACAGCAAAACATAATAGACTCTTGAACTGCTGTGAAAGTAAACAACAAAAATGTAATTGTTTGTTAATCGCTCGACGATCTCCGAGTAGTGAGCGCCCGTGCGCGTTAGTGTTGGGACGCCGTGTTTTCAGGAAGCCAGTACAACTTTGTAAACCCTCCTATACATATATACGTACATATACATATATAAATAAATGCACGTATGTAAGTATGTATGTAAGCATATCGTTTTGATTAATATTGGGTAGTCGAAAAAGTCTTTTCGCGTTTTTAATCAAATTACAACTTACCTTTTTATATTTATAATGAACTTTTATGGACCAAATATGTACCATTTGGTCGACCACTTTTGCCATTTTTCCGCTAGAGACATTATTCCATCAGTGTAAAACCTTTCTGGTTCTCGGCGAAAAACTGCGACAAGTAATTTTCACAGGCTTCTCTTGAAGTCAACTTTACTCCACTAAGGGAGTTATGCATTGACCGGAACAAATGGTAGTCCGATGGTGCAAGGTCAGGGCTATATACCCAGCAGCCAACGAAGCTCTAACCCGTTACCATTCCGCAGTTATTGAGACTGAAGTGGCTGTCCAAGCGAGCTCATTAGCTTTACAGTTTCCTGCAATACCGCTGTGATCAGACACGCAAATCAGTTCAAACATATATTGTAATAACTCGATGCCAGAGATAAGGAGTCTAAACATTTTCCCACTAGTATTGCGCCCACAGTCTGCGAGCTCAAGGCTAATAACGCTGTCCTACTATCGCAGCGGATATTAAATATCAAAAAAAAAAATATTGCTTTCCGAAACAGTAGATCTATTGCAGCCGCTTGGTAGACGAAAGCTGATGGATAGTTCTTGATACATAGTATACTCCACCACCAGTTCTATACCACCTCCCCACTCCCTCTCCTCCAGCGAGTGCTTCCATCCCATACTTCCCTAGAAGGTAAGAACAGCCAAGGCTTAGTTCAGAAACCTGGTAGTCCAAGTATTTGCCAAGTGCGTGCCTGATTCGTTGTCATCTAAGTACTTAAATTCTCTGAATCTCAGAGCTGCTTTCATGGCCATACATCTTCCGATTATGTCCACGGATGCTATTTGCAGCATGAAATTGGACAACACAGTTGGTGTGGTCTTCTTTGAACTTCATCTTACATATTTACTGGTGTAGACACCATTTACGGTTATAGCTAAGATACCAAGTGCAGTAGGGTCTTTCTCCATCTGATGTCTCCAACAGAGTGGAGGTTTTTCTTTTCTTCTGCTTCCCCCGGCGGGTACTGCGTCGAATACTTTCAGTGCTGGAGTGTTTTCATCCATGCGGACGAAATTTTTCTTTGAACACTTCCTAATTTTTTCGCAAATTTGTTCTTTTCCATAGTCTTCCACCTTACAAAAATTCGGTAGAGCATTATAGGCTTAACTATGGTTTCATAGAACAAAAAAACTACCACTGTTGGACTCCCCGTCTCTTAAGTTGGGTTTCGAGTAATTATAAGATAATGATCTTGCTATTACCCTTTTATGCTATACGATTTGCATTTGTGTAGGGTATTAAGGCTTCGTGACAGCCGAAGTTATTTATTTTTTATGTTAGATATGTTCATACATTCCTACAAACATCTTTAAAGCGGTTCCTTGATCAACATATAATCCGCTTTATTAAAAATAATTAACTTTTTCTATTAACTTTCATATTTAATAAAAACAATAGCATATACATATATAATATGGATATATTCGTAACTAATTTATAATGTCATAGAAGCTTACTATATAAACAGACCTGAAAATAATCGCTACATATCAGTCATGGCGATCGCGTTTCTTTAATTTGCTCATAAACGATTTTAGTTAAGTCGCCAGTATTACCACTAGTAAACGCTATCTAATCGCTATCTTCATAGGTATGCATAATTATAGGCTTTATTAACTAGTTTACACAAGCAAAAGGATAGTTTCGCGTTCTTTCCGATATACTAAAGACCCAGCGATCTTCGCAATTCGTTCGGAATGTGTTACAGTGCACTAAAATCCAATTGCTCAGTTCTCTGCCTCGAAAGCACGTATTTATTTAACCCAGCTTACTTTAGCTTGTATACTCAATGATGCGTCATTACTTCGTAATAATACTTAATTGAATCTCATACGCTTCCGCAAATTGGTGTAATTCGATTCACACGCTGCCAGCTCCCGCTCGACGACAAGCACGTGCTAAACAAGCACCGATTCATTGCTACGCACAATAAATAGTATTAGAAAAGTGATTAATTTTAGCAAAATATTTTACTTTGCTTTGTTGACTATTCAATTTTCCAGCGAAATTTTGTTTTGTTGATCGGCTCCGTAGCTGGGAGACCGAGCGCAAACTGAGGCGACGCGCAACGACATTTGACGTAGTTTAAGCCAGCGAATTCAAACACAAGTGTAAATATGTAGTCAAATACGAATAACCCTTTTTTGAAGAGAGGCGTAACACAAAACTTCTTATTTTGCACGCATTTAAGTTTAACGTTGAGCTAATTTATGAGTTAACGTAGATACTATATACATGCAGGTACGGTTCTGTCGACCAACCTAGTACAAACTAAGCCAGTTAGCTTCCCGAAACTTGGAACCACGGAGCGGCACAGCTAGACGAGCTCTTTGACGTAATCAAAAGTTACCGTAGAAACTGGCTTACCGCAGAAAATGAGAAAATGCGGGGACAATTAAGTAAGCGCGCCACTATCCCCGAGCCAATTACCTCGAAGCGGCAAGCGACATGCCCTCTGGAAACTCGAAACATTGCAATCACGTAACGAAAAGGATGGTCAGTGGCTAAAATCTTGCTCGAAAGGACGTAAAAGTCTCACGCAGTCCCTTAAAAGCACAGAAGGAAAGACAACAAGGGAAGAATACAGCTGCAAGTCAGCGAGCATATAATAGGCGCAAGCGACAGTCAGTGGCCGCGATCATTAGGCCAGCAGAAGTCAATAGCTAAGCAGAGATCCTTAAGAATATTCGAAGCAATGTAGATCAAAGAAACTGATGTCAAGATTAAAGGGATCCAAAAAGCAAGAGCCAGGACACTACTATTAGAGCTGGAGAATTTAGAGTTTCAAACCTTAGGTCTCTCAAACCACACAACCATGGGAAGGGAAATATCACCTTAATGACAGAAAATGGCAGAAAGTAGTATCAAAAAAGCAGAGTAATGTAGAGTGAGGCAGCCGAAGCCGATCTTATAGAGCTGTGGCGAAATAAAATGCCACAGCTTGGAATCTGTTTTATGAATCTTTAACGGCAGAGAGGCCAGTCTAGATTAGTGAGAAGATTAAAGTTAATCTCATCACTTAAAATTTTTGGTCGGAACATGCGGTGTGATCCGATTTAGCCATTCTTTCTGTATTTTTGAGATATCGATCTGAAATTGTGCTGACTTTCTTTTCTCGCAAAGTAGCTGTTTATTTGTGGGAACCATCTACATCGGACTACTATATCATATAGCTGCCATACAAATTGTTCGATCAAAATCTAGTTCTTGTATGGAAAACTTTTTTATTTGTTAAGATATCTTTAAAAAAATTTGGCTTGCATTATTATCCAATACAACGTTACAATCTTCGAAGAAATTGTTCAGATCGGATGACTATAGCATATAGCTGTCATACGAACTGAGCTCTCAAAATCAAGTCTTTGTATGGCATATATTTGTAAGGCATATTTTAACTGCGTTGCCACCAAAGTTGGCGTTTCTTCTATTTGAAATACATTGTCATTAACGCAATATTTTTTTTTCAAAATCAAAGGTTTTCTAGTTACGCTGTACATAGTGTAAGCGTTTGGCATGTACATATGTATGTAAGTATTTGAAATTCGATTTCGAATGCGAGCGCGAACGTGAACGTGGTCAATTAACGTTTCGTCAAAGCGCGGTTTTAATATCGTTTTTGTTGTTATTGTGAGCAGTATGTTTTATTTCTGTCGTCGCTGTATAAAACACCGTGTGTGTATGTGCACAATAAATTTTCGCATTTTATAAGCGGTTATTCGCCGCGCTCATGTTGTTTTTGTTGTTGGCGAGTTTTAATTATTCCGGCGTATTTTGTACGTTCTTCCCCTGAGTGTATTGTACTCGCTTACTTACTTGTCGCCCGGTGTCACTTAGGTACTAACTGACTGACTGATCGACTGGCTGAGTGGCCGCTGCTTAAGTGGTTACCGGTCAGTCGACGTCGAGATGCATTCGCAAATATTTTTGAAGCGTGCAAGCTTTTGCAAAAAACAAAAAGCAATAACAACAACCACTTGTATATGCAAGTGCTTGTAATATTTAAAGGCGACGTGAAGTTAAACGCTTGTGACGCTTGTATATACATAGATATGTGTATAATATTTATAAATAATTGCTCGCAATCACACACACACACGCGTTTGATATATTCGGTTATATACATATGTACATTGTACTGAGTTGTAGAAGTATTTATTTTCGAAGCATATTTGTGATGAATTCCTGCCTGTATTGATTGTTGTCGATTATATTGTTTTATTGTGACCCGTTGGTATGTATGTATGTATATTGAATATGGAAATTATATCTTCACCGTTTTAAATAAATTTTGTTTAGAATTATCTTTTCGAGTGCCCTTTAGTAAGAAGTCTAGGGCCTTAAGTATATATGTTTGTCTGTTTGTTAGACATATGCGAGCAAATAAATATGTACATTTATAGATAGTTGTGTGCTAGAAGCGGTATAAAAAGTTAAGCTGTTCGCTACTTGCTAGGAGGAGCAGTTTTGAAAATGGCAAAAATACCCTTCACAGCTGTATTCTATAGCTTAAAAGGGTATAAAAAATCTTTATCTTGATTTTGAGCGGTGAAGTTTATTCAGAAACTACAGCGCTGACTAGCAAGTATGATTCATACGAAATTTCGCAAAGAAATTTTGTCAAATAAAAAAGTTTTCCATACAATGACTTAATTTTGATTGGCCAGTTTGTATGGGAGCTATATGTTATAGTTATCCGATCTAAAAAATTTCTTCGGTGTTTATAGCATTGACTTGGTAAATAACTCACGCTAAATTTCGTGAAGATATCTCAACAAATAATAAAGTTTTCCATACAAGAACTGGATTTTGAACGATCAGTTTGTATGAGAGCTATATGCTATAGTGATGCGATCTGAAAAAATTTATTCAGCAACTATGACGTTGACTTCGAAAATAACTCATGCCAAATTTCCTGAAGATATCTCAAATACAAATTTAAAAAAAACTGAATTTTTAACCATACAATATGCATAGTTATCCGATTTGAAAGATTTATTCAGAGATTATAACGGTAATACAAAAAATAACTCATGTCAAATTTCCTGAAGATATCTCAACTAATAAAAAAGTTTTCCATACAAGCACTTGATGCCGATCGTTCGGTTTGTATGACAGCTATACGCTATAGTGATCCGATCTGAAAAATTTCTTCAGAGTTTGGAGCCTTGCTATAATTTATAATTCATGCGAAAATTTATGAAGATATCTCTGTAAATACAATAGTTTTTCTTACAAAAACTGAATTTTGAATTGTCAGTTTGTAGGGCAGCTGTATGCTATAAAGCTCCGATTTAAAAAATTTATTAGGAGATTATAGCTTGGGATTAAATAATAACTCTTGCTAAATTTCGTGAAGATATCTCGTCAAATCGAATCAGCTGGTCACGTAGATTTTCATATTCATATTCATATTTTCGTTTTTCTCTTCTGGTTGCTATAAACTTCTTGCCAAACTTAATGTTAGCTGGGTTCACAAATTATATAAGCTTCGTTCCAATACCGTATTAAAGAAGACAAGCAGCTCATAAGCGTTACAAAGCTTTCAAAAAAATTTTCATTATAAATTACAATTATAGCAGCAAGCTACCGTGTAAGTATGCAAATATGCGTGTGACGTGTGGTATGTATGTTTGTAGCTATGTAAACAAAGAAGTAATAAGTCATGAATTATTCTCACTTTCATTGAAGTGTATAAAGCGCATTGCGGCGTGACTAAATTAATGGCGAATGATCAAAGTTCCTGAAAGGTTATGCGAAACCCCCTTTCCTTCCCTACGCCACACAAGCAAGCATACATTTTGATGCGCTGCGCAGCTGAGCAAGCGAACGCGAAATAATGTTGAATATTGCCATATAATTGCTGAAAGTAAGCGCCGTTAAATATGTAACAAGCGTAGTAACTCACACATACACACATACACTAATTTGCCTCAGACGAGCTACGAAAACATGTTCACATCTGCAAAACTTTCAGTAAACCCAACTACAAGCACAAATATGACACGAACTCCAGCCGCACTGATAACGGAGATAAGGATCAACTGACGTTCGTACCACATACACGGCCTATGTATGTTTTTCTGTGTGTCTGTGTGTACACATATTTAGTCACAATCCACACACGCGCACAAGCATTCCATTCGATTTCTTTGTGTGCAGCAAATATTTACATTTCAGTTGAATGATAATCACACAGTTTCAGTTTCAGTTCCAGTTCGCAAAAAAAATAATAACGCTAATTGCGGCTAGAATGCGAGAAGCGCGCTGAAAAAACTAATGCAAATAAGCCGTATCTCGAGCCAACACTATCAGCAAAATCAGCAAGATATCCGCGCTAGTGCAGTGACTAACCAAATTGAAGCTGTCCGAACAGACGACGGCGCACGAAGCTGGAAACGACAATCGAAAAAACAATTGTTTTTGATTACTGAGATAAGCGCACGTCTTGTGAGAATTTACGGCCATTAAGGTGATTACAACCGGCAAGCCCGATACCGACACTTTCGAGACTTTCAAGCGCTGCGATTGCTGAGCTACGACTGACTGAGCACCGAGCGCTAGCGCGCCGAGCACCTGTTGGCCCACAACGTACATGCCAGCAGCCTTCGTCACCCTCCCTCTCAAGCCTCGACTGCACCTGTAAACAAGTGGAGCAGCGCGCACGCAGCCCCGTGTTTTGGCTGAGCGCTGCCTTGTTGCCGTTGCTTTTGTGTGGCGCTGATATTGTATAAGCGGTTGTCGAAGGGCAAACGCTGCTCTGCTGCTCTCTGTTTACTAATGCCAGTACATTTGTTGACATTATGTTAGAATAATTTCGACGCAGGCGCTCTTATATTAACAATTTGCGCATATCCAAATCTGTACAATGTCTAAAAATATGAACTTTTAAGCTTTTTAGTGGCAAGTATAAGATTTTTTTTAGCTCTTGATCCTTATCTCGAAAATCCAGCGAAATTACGAAACCCACTCTAGTTGTGTGTGCGCGAGTATGGTTCTTTGCAGCTGTAGTAGTATCTATGTATGTATGTTTGTTTGTATTAAAAGCAACGGTAAACAGCCAAATTCACCTTAGGTGGTTGGTTGCTGCTCTGCTGCGTTCTCCGCTGCTCTGGCTCTTTGTCAGTCAATGGTGATAAGATACGCGTATCTGCCGTTGGTGTCTGGTTACGTGAAAACCAGCGGGCACTTATCAGACGCCACGAAAATGCCGCATCACATTTTGTTGACTGGTACTTAAGCAAGAAAAAACGTTAACCGAAGCTAGTACACCCTTCACAAATAAAGAAGTTTTCACACAAGTACTTGATTTTGATCATTCAGTTTATATGGCAGCTATATGATATAGTGGGCCGATCTGAACAATTTCCTCAGAGATTATGCTATTGCTTTAAAAAACAATCCATGCTAAATTGCGTGAAGACATCTTGTCAAATAAAAAAGTTTTTCATACAAGAAATTAATTTTGAAGGTTCAGTTTGTATGGCAGCTATGTATATGCTATAGTCATTCGATCTGAATAATTTCTTCAGAGTTTCTACAGTTGCTATGAGCAATTATCCAGACCAAATCTCGTGAAGATATCTTCTCAAATAAAAAAACGTAAACTTGATCGTTCAGTTTGTATAGCAGCTATATGCTATAGTGGCCCGATATCAGCGATTCCGACAAATTTAAAGCGTCTTTTGAAGAAAAGAATGTGTACAAAATTTTAGATTAATATCTCACTAGTTCGCGTATATGAAGACAATCGGACATATGAACAGCGCTAAAGCCACTCAGCTCGTCCTGCTGGTCATTTATATACATATACATTTTATAGGTTAGGTTAGGCTAAGTTTAACCTGTAGGCCAATAGACCACTTTGGTACTTTGCGCTACCAGATGGACTTCACTTGCACGAGGACATCATCGAATGTTGACTCTGGAACTGTTTGCAGATGCATTAGTGGCCAGCTCTGCGACTTTCGCAATAGCAAAGACCTCAGCTTGAAATATACTGCATTGGCCCGGCAACTTAAAAGGTTGCCTTATGCCTAACTCTGAACAGTATATTTCCACACCAACTCCATTGTCCATTTTCGAGCCATCAGTATACATGTTTACAGTGTTGCGCGTAGCTAGCAAACCTTTTTGTATGTTTACTTTGAACCTTCTTTCCCAGTTGAAAAGTGGGGTCATGTAGTAGGTGTTTGCCCAAAAGCCATTATCCACCGCGCTATGCCTGAAGGTTCGATATGTAAATTCTTCTGCAGCCAGTCGTCGTCCTGCCGATTTTGCTGCGCAGTTTTCAGCGAAGAGGTCTATAGGTGGGAAGTTTAGTACCAGTTCAAGAGCCGCCTCTGCATTTGTTCTTAAAGCTCTCGTTATGCACAGCGCAGCGAACGGCTGAATCCTTTCCATTGGCTTACGTTAGGTGGATTTCCGTATGCCTGTCCACCATACAACTGCACCGTAGAGCAGAATTAGTCTAAAATTGCTGTGTAGCATCGGTGCATGAGAGAGCCCTAGGTTGTGCCGAGCACCTGCCTACACGCATATAAAGCATTGCTGGCTTTTCTCACTCTTTCTTCCACCTTTAGCTTCCACAACAGTTTGCTGTCCAAGCCCAACCTAAGGTATATATTTTTTAAGGCCTCCGCCGTTTCCTTCTGGGTGTTAAAAACTTTGTGACAAACTTAGTGTGCCCTGTTCAGGGTATACAAATGCTGTCAGCGAAAAAATCAGCTCAGCCACACATCGATCGTTGTAAAAATGTAGAGCTAAGTCCGCGCGTACTTGGCATCAAATGAAGAAAGCTTGCAAGCAACCCTTACCTCACCGAGGACAAAAATCACACTTTTATTTAAATGATAATTCTAATAATATATATTTATTTGCTTACTTTATAATAATATCATTTTTGCTAATACTCACTCGCTTCGCTCTCACGCTCACCATCTCACTATGCAATTGCTATTTTAAACCGTTTGCAATTGCCGCAACTGTGAATTACTTAAATACATTAAGTTTGTTTTATAAGTCCCCGTGAGTCCCGCGTGCCTATTGTGGATTGCAGTTCTAATTCGTTAAGTAGACAACTGCTTATCAAACAAAGGTTCGAGTGGCTTCTTTTGTTTTCATGTCGGCGCTTATAAATCAATGAGATGGCATTAAATTTTGTGGGTGAGTCAGTGCCCTCTTTTGGTAGAAAAATACATTTGTGTTTAATTATAATTTGGACGAGCAAAATATGCTGGGAATAGGTAAATACGTAGGAGTGCTGCCATTCTGAACTCAATTCCTTGATTTCGTTGATGCACTTTCCAAGTATTCAGTGTCTGGTTTGTTTTTAGCGCATAGGCCAGCCGTTATAGTTGCTGTAAGTCTGTAAATTCTATTCATGAACCTATGTGATAAGTCCTTAGCATTATTCTTATTATAGTTGAGCCCTATCTGGCTCGTTACCTAGCGAAATAGGCTCGAACATCTACATAATTAAATTTGGTTTAAAACCCAGTTCCTGCTAAGTATTCGCTTGCATATAGGTCATATATACTTCATTTGTTCTTTTTTCAATTTAAGTTATTCAATTCAATTTGGTATCGATTTCATCTCAGGTATTTAGATGTAGGTTACAAAAAATACCAAGTCCGTTGTTCCCAGGCTCCCTCGGACCTATTAATATGGTCCTTTCCATAATCTCACTGTTTGTGGAAGTAAGCATCCCTGATACCATCAACACTATGAGGTCTGCATATGCTACTGCTTTCAATCCTACTCCATTGAGTTGAAGTAGCACTCCATTCAAGCCATCACCACCCATAAAAGCGTGGTGGAACAGCTCCTTGAGGACTTCAAGAAGTTCATCCCAAAATTTTGACCCATTATTAAAACAAAATACCTCAAATTAGGTTTTCTTAAGTTAAATATCATTTACAGTGCTATTTTATTTTATTTTAACAGAAAAGTTGCTTGCTGGTAGCACCTAGTAGCTTTTAAAAAGCTTAAGAGCATTTTTCCAAAACTTAGATATTTAAGATTTAAGTACGCTTAGTTAATTTTCTGAATAAATAATTTTCACTCGCTTAAGCAACGAAAAGAATACAAATCGGTATATTACTTGCTAATTACCATAATAACAGTAACTGTATACCCAAATATATAACTATTACTAATAGGTTATGTAACAAATGCATATAAATATTCAAAATCAAAATTCAGCGATTCACTGCGAAATAGGTGGGATAGTCTTTGTTGATTTGATGTGCTGTTGAGATATCTTTGTAGAGTAGCTTTAAGGCGTTAAGGATAGTCAGAATTTTCAAAAGATTTTAATTTTCTTATATTATCATCTCTTAGAAATGTTCTCTGAATTTTTGAAGTAAATCTAGCAAATACTTTTCGAGCTGTGCGATAATTAGTAAAGCGTTCTCGGACGCTTCAATTGCGTTTCTCTAAAAACCATATTTTTTGAAGTGTTGACTATTGTAACTCGACAATCGCTCGATTGATTTCAATGAAGATTCATAGCTTTGATTAACTGTTGGTATTTTCCCGAAATCTGGAACGAACCGCAAGGAGCTTCGTAAAATTGTAATTTTTTCTTGCCTCCGACTACACCCAACCCTTAAAGTACTTCCATTAATTTTAGTAATTAATGAGTTTTTGGTTTAAATCACGCTTGCGATTAATGATATACTAGGAAAAGTAAAACAACTTAAGTTAATGCTAGACTATTATAAAACTACGATTTTCGGACACTTCGAGCCCCTTTCTGGCCACAAGGCCATTTTCTATGCCTAACTGTTTAATACATACTACCGTTAAGTGTTTTGCTTAACATTTTCGGTGTGTAGTCTTTGCTTTTTTAACTTGTATTATTCATGATTATGAGCGGAACTTCGGTGTAATCGTTATTTAGTGGCAGTCCGGACTCACTGTTCTCCGTCGCTTCTTGTAGTACCAGGCGAGATTCACGCTTGCGCTGACGGCTGTAACGTATGCCATAACTGAAGTAGATCAGCAGACCGATGGCGATCCAAATGCCGAAGCGTACCCAGGTCATTACGTCCAGACGCACCATCAGGTAGACATTGATGAAGATTGAAAGACCGGGCAGCCAAGGCACCATTGGCACTTTGAACGCCAACTGCGTGCTGGAGCGTGGCTGACGTGAAATGATGAACAATATCAGCGGTAAAGGCAGACCAGTGATGACTAGCAGCACTATATAAGGTGGCGTTATATTGCCTGGTTCGATTTCCACCTTCTGAAGAAAGTGTGAGAATACAAAACACCAAGTAACTGAAAGCCAAAAAAAGAAAGATAATAATAAAGACGACTTCAACACACTATAGTATATACAACTTACAGTATAATGTTATCAGAAAGGTCACCAGTCTACCGCTCTTTCCATTCGCCACCGTCACATTGTTGGTGTTGAATAATTGACGCCAAAGATTGCAATTGGTTTGAGCGCGGTCGGCCAAGGCACGTCCAGTGCCGATACCACGACCATCGCGGCGGTCATCGCCGTCGTAGCGTAATATGAGCACACAGCTCGCCACCATCGAGTAGGCCAAGAGCGTGCCGATCGACATGATGCTCACCAGCTGACTGAGTTTGAAGATGGCAGCTAGCAGCCCGGTAAGCACGCCAGTGATCAGCGTGCCTTTGAAGGGTGTTTTGAAGCGCTGACTAATCTCACCCATGCACTTGAAGAGCAATCCATCAGAGGCCATGGCAAAAACTATGCGCGGCAATGGAAACATGGCGCCCATCATGCTGGCACATAGCCCGCACAGCGCGCCAATTGTTACCAAATACTCGGCAACCCACCAGCCGTAGCGACTGAAGACATGCGGCAACGGCGCTTGTTCGTCCTGCTCGTAGTACGGTAGCATCATGGTGAGCACGGTGGAGACACCGAAGTAAGCGAGGAAAATCATGGCGAGCGAGGTGACCACCGCAAACGGTATGGATTTCTTGGGATTTTTGGCCTCCTCACCGGCCGTCGCGATGCAATCAAAACCAATAAATCCATAGAAACAAACCGCAGCGCCACGTATGATGCCCGTCAGACCATAAGGGCTGAAACCGCCATTACCGTAACCCTCGGGAACTGCCGATTTCGGTATGGACCAGTTGCTAAGCGAAACTGTGTGTCATAAAGGTGGTAAATATTAGTTGAAATATGTGTGGGAATGCAGCTTGAGACGCTACCTTTAAAGAGTCCGGCAATGATCACAAAGAGCACAACACTCAAATTGAGGAATGTGAAGACGTTATTCAAACGCGACGACTCCTTGGCACCCACTGCAATGGCTAATGCAAAAAGCACCGTAACGATGAGCGCAAAGAAATCCGGATAGTCGCCAAGACCCTCGATGTTCATGGCGAAATTCTTGCTTAAATAATCGCGCATCGCATAATTGAAGAGCTTGTCCAAGTACGTGCTCAATCCTTTGACCACACTGGCGCCACCTTTAGTTACAAGGAGAAAGATAGAGTGAGAGAGATAGAGCGTAAGTGTAAGAAAGTAGTTAACATATTTATTGTAATTTGTTATTTCGTTAAAAGTGACGCTGAAATGAAAAGTTTTATGGCGAAAATTAGCGCTGCCAGCACTTTCGCACACAAGCCAGTTAGTATTGGCTGAAACCGACAAGAAACCTGAACTTACTAAATATACCAAGAGCTCCACAATTATCAATAGCATAAATATGGGTGTGATTCTTGCAAGTTGTTGCTGTGTTTGTGCAAATATTTTCAATTAGACATGAAAGATCGAAGTGACTTGCTGATGCTAAGGCACACATACACAGCAGTGTGATGCTTTAGCGCTTGCGTTTGTATGTGTATACAAATATATATATATATATATATATATGAATGTTTATATGTATTTACGCACATAATGTATATGTATGTGTATGTGCAACGGCATTAAATTGGAAAACGCGACGTAAATTACACTCAATTAAGGGACTCCAAAGTCGAATTGGAAACCGAAACAAATTAGGGAATTACTTGTACATGTGCGTGCAAGCTCAGCATTGTTGTTAGGGCTCAGGCGCGATTTCTGAGGTTTGGAAGATACATATTTTTATAGAAATAGAACAAGAAAAAATTTTAATTTCGCTTGTACGGGAAGGCATAATACCCTTCACAAATACAAATTACTTCTTACAAGAACTTTCAAGTTCAGTTTGTTTGGCCGCTATATGCTATAGAGCTCCGATCTAAACCATTTCTTCGGAGATTGTACCGTTATCTTGTGCAATAATTCGTGTCAAATTTTTTGAGGATATCTCGTCAAATGAAAAAGTTTTCCATACAAGTACTTGATATGGATCGTTCAGTTTGTATGACAGCTATATGATATAATGCTCCGATCTAAGCCATTTCTTCTGAGAATGCATTGTTTTCTTAGAAAATAATTCACACCGAATTTCTGGAATTATCTCTTCTAATGGAAAAGTTTTCTATACAAGCACTTTCTACCGATCGCTCAGTTCCAAGAGATTATTTCGCGTATTTACAGATAGACGTACGGATGGGCCTCCTAAATTAACTCAGATCGCCAAGCTGATCATTTATATACATGTATGTATATATTTCTTATTGTCCCCGACGTTTTCTCCAGATTGTGTGAACTTCGTGCAAAACATAATACACCCTGTTCTAAGTATAATTAACTGCTTACTCACCGATTGCATACTCCAATATCAGATTCCAGCCAATAATGAACGCCATGAATTCGCCAATTGTCACATAACTGTATATATATGCCGAACCAGCTTTCGGCACACGGGCGCCAAACTCTGCATAGCAGAGGCCGGCAAATATCGATGCAATAGCGGCGATAAGAAAACTTATAACGACCGCCGGTCCAGCATAGACCTTGGAAACTTCGCCAGCCAACACATAAACGCCGACACCCAATGTTGAGCCAATGCCGAGTGCGGTGAGATCAAATGCGGATAGTACTTTGGCTAACTTGGACTCGGTTGTATCCTCCATGGGTTTGCGTCGCGTTAACACATGATAGGCGCCGGATATGCTGAGCGAAGGCATGCTGTGGGTGAGTAGAAGAAATTTTAGTAGTTGGAGCGGAAGCTATTTTTTTTTTTTATATGTTATAAACTTTTATGGCTTGTTTACCATGCATTATTGGTGTGAGGTTTTTGTGTGATAAGACACGTTTAGGTACGAGTACACCGCTAGGAATGCTTGGTTCGACTAATTTTAAAATTTCAAATTTCACATGCATATGGTCATGTATACTTACAATATCACTATATATATATACTTATATCAGTTTATTAAGCGAAATTTCAAATACTCCATATTCTACAAAGCGAAACCAATAAAGCATTTAGCACGTTTGAAATTCAAACTATTTGCGCAGCTTAACAGTATAAAGTAGAAATTAGTGGCTTAAGTCAGACCTGAATAGGTTGATTAGTAGTATAAAGGAATATATGGTATATACCCTTTCATAGCTTGGCAGTCGATCGAATTTACAAAGCAGCATCGATCACAAGTTACGCTTACGCTTGGAACAAATGTACAGTTATCACACAAACAACAATCAAATTTCACCATTATTTGATTAGCACCTTTTCTCTACAGGTTTCAGTGGCAAGTAAATTAATATAATGATCAATTAAGCGTTTTTATAGATTATGGTTATAAAGAACAAAAATTATTTATATGATTGTGGGGTGCTAAAAAATCGGTAATGTGACTAACGCGTGCGCCACAAAGTGCGTTGTATATTTTTGGAAGATAACTGTACGATTTTAGCTGCCGCAGACCAAACCGAAAACAAATCCGAAAAATACGCGTTGGAAATATTTGCCGATATTTCAAGAGCATTGCATTTATGCGTGGTAAGAATGCAGCTCTCTGCGCTCAAGACCTTCGAAGAATTGCTGATGCCATTGGAAGCAGAAATTTTAGCGCGCAGTTGAATGAAGCAAGCATATTTTTTTAAATATTTTTACTATTTACATTGCAATTACGCAAATGAAAGACCAACTTTGCCTTTCCTAAATGTTTTTTGTTTTTAATTTTTTTAAATTGTTATGAAAAACTTTAAACATTTTTTTTTTAAATAATTTTTTTTGAAATTTTTTAAATTTTATAAAACTGTTTTTTAAAATAATTTTTTGATATTTTTTTTGTTTTAATTTTTTAATTATTTAAATTTTTTTAATGTAAAAATTTTTTTTTAAAACGTAAAAGTATTTTTTACAATTTTTTTAAAATTTTTTTTAATTTATTTTTAATTTTGTTAATTTTTTTTAATTATTTCTAATTAAATTTTTTTTTTAATTTTCTTAAATTTTTTAAATTTTCTTTTTAATTTTTTTTTAATTAAAAAAAGTTAAGCGTATTTTTTATAATTTTTTGTAAGTTCGTAGCTACGTACATACATATGTACATATATATACATACATATGTACATATATATACGCGCCACGCAAATGGTTCCTTCCATAGGCTATAATAATATACAATTTTTAATTTTCACACAAACAAATACCTTTTCTTCTAGCGGCGAAAAGAAATAATAAAATCACACGCACTATTTAATTTTCGACCTTCACAGCTCGACAAGCGTCGTATCCTCTTGTGTCGTCTTTTTTAGCGTCTTTCATTTAAAACACCAATAAAGAAAAGCCTTTTTCAGCGTCTTTCATTTGCAATCCAGCAATAAAAATCTATCACAGCCTATATGGTACTAATCTATTTCGATTGATTCGTGTATGTCAATAGCTTGTGATCTGCTGATCAATTGGCTTCTTTTCGGGTTGAGCGTCGTTGACGATTTGACATGCAAGCGGTACATCACACAGCTGCCAAGCCGCAAGCCACTTTTGTAAATTACTGAAAGCACGAAGTTTTAGCGCGTAAAATTGTAACGTAGCCAAAGCTTTTTATGAAAGCTTTTACGTGGCTGCGGGTAAGTAATGAACACATATACATTTATCAATAAATGAAGCATTCAAAAGGGGTTGGAAAGCTGTGTGTGATGCTGAAGCGATGTTGATTTGATATTTTTGAAAATTTAACTTCGTCCTCGCTACGCAATCACTCGCTTTCTAAGCGCATTGTTTAAGGGATACTCACTGATTACGAATAATGGCAAAGTACTGGGTCGTTCACCAAGTTATTTCGTTTTTTTAAAGCAATTTAAACAATATTGTTTTGTTGTGTAAGACACTTTATGAAACTATATAATCTCCATTTTCATCTAATACCCTAGGCCAACTTTCAGGCACGCTCATAAAATGTGTGATTATTGCAGGCATTAAACTGGTAAAAGTGGTTTCTGAGGTCCTGATATGAGGTGAAGGTTCTCTCAGCCAAAAAAAAAAAAAAATGATTTGAGGTGAAAGCTCTCCCAATCAAAAAATTGTGCAGAAACCGAAATAAGTAATAATCCAAAGTTGTGAAGTCTGGCTAATATGGTGAGATTTTGTCCAGCTGTTCCCAATACACTTCGAAGTCATACTCGTTTATGCGACGAAACCAATTTTGTTCTAAAAGCATATGAGAAACCCATATATAATATTAGGCTTCGAAATTAATACTTGATGTTTCGTGTGCTTGTGAACGGACAAATTCAATTGTTCAGCAATATTTCCAGTTATTTATTTGCATCGACCAACGACTTTAATTTAGCCATATCGAAACGTCATAATTGACCTTCCTCTCCTTCTTTACGTCACGTTCTATTGCATTTTTTTGTCAAACCAACAGTAAGTAACAGAACGAGACTGTCGTAAACTCTATAACCGTAAACTCTATAACCTGTGATAAGACTAGTATGGGTGCAGGACCACAGAAGAATCGTAGGCAACGGTAAAGCTGAAGAGCTGGCACCCTACTTTCGCTAATAGTGGAGTGGGAATGCGTCCACTCTCCACATGTTGTCTAGGTACTACTGGATGAATGGGCTTCACTTTTGACCCAAGACCGATTTTTGTTGTGAGTTTTGTTGTGGTTGTAACGGTTACCTAATCACGTTAGCATGGTAAGGATTAGAAAAATTGTCATCGAGATCATCCAACGGTAGGCCCAGGCAACGTGCTGTTTCGACGGAGTCGGACCATGGAGAGAGCGATGTCAAGCGGTGTCGATTTCAACCAAATTCGGTAGGTAATTTTGTACCTACATTCCCATTCCAACATTGCAGCACTGAACGAAATTAGACAAGAACTACGGCTATTTTCCATATAAAATTTTTTTAAATTTAATCTGATTCTTTTACTTTCCGGTATAAAAATCAAACACCAATCAATGTATCCGGTTAAAACTTTGCCGAATAATGGTTTTTGGCTGTGCCACCTAATGACCAAAAATTGTTCAAATCAGACCAAAACTATTCAAGTCCGCAGGTGCTGAATATGTGAACCCTAGTTCCTATTGCGAACCTTTTACTGAAAATATCGGTCGACCTATTTTATAATTGAAATATGAAAATAATTTTTCCCACCTTTGAGGTTTGCATGTTACGAGTTTATAAAATGTTCGCTTACACCCAAATTCAGCACTTTCTTACTGGCTATTTGTTGCTATTAATAATTTATGAGTCATGTATGCTTTTTTATTTTTTATTTTTTTAATTTTTTGAAGTGGAATTTTACAGTTTATCGTGTTTTGCGGTGAACAAATACAAAACTTAATATGGCAACTCTGAGCAAAGCAAAATTTGCCAACAAAACATTCAATATATGTACGTCAGCGCGCTCTTATCTTTCTCTCCCTCTCTCTTCGCCACCACCAACCATGTGCTGCGCTCTCTGCCATTTACTAATCCGCACTACTAGCTAGTGACTTAGTAAGCCAACTGAAAATATCAATAGTTTATTTGTATATATGTATGTACATATGTCTGTATGTCTGTATTTCCACTTCCCACATGGCATAGCAATCAGATGTGTGATAATTGAATTTCGTTGTTGTTGGGGGAATACGTCTGCAAGCCCAAATTTAGTTGCGCGCGTAATAAAAATAGCCCGTTGCTTATACGCTCCTACAAATGTACTCATTCAGGTGCATGCGCTGCACATTTGCTTGGCACATAACGTCAATACTTAAATAATTTTCTTTTAGTATTTTTTTGTGCGAGCAAATTCGTTTCTATTAGACAGCTGCAACGTAGGCAGGGTGCTACGATACGGCGTTACGATACATCAATACAATAGATTCACACAAACATTTGTCTGTGCCGTCAGGTAAGAAATTCTTACTAGCAATACGCACGGCTGCTTCACTTACCCGCAACTTTCCAGAAACTCCTCCATTTCAGCGTCGATTTGTTGCTTTATTACAATTCACTTAATTTAGTATATTTATTGTATTTTTGTTTTTGCCAAATTAAATCACAACCACATATATTTTATTGCTGATTAAGTAATAAACTGTTAACTAAATACGCGGCGACCGGTAATAGCTGGAGCGTGTTCATGTCTCGTTTCTACGCGTGGACGTTTCACATATGAATATCGAAACCTTAGGTATTGTCTAAGATATATTAGATATACTTAGCATGCACAAATGATATCGTATGTATAGATGTGACTGCTTTTTCGCCGGTCGCAGTGGTTTTTTGGTCTCTGCAAAGAGCACGTGCAATTGGAACAGCTGACGCGCGACGAATTAAGAGAGCGCAAGGGTTACCGCCTCATTTCGAGTTGAATAAAATATGATATAAAAAATATATATACATATATACTCACATAAAATGGAAAGCCACGTATCATAAAAAAAAAATGAAAATCGTTGATAGATATAATAACCAATATATAACCATTTTATAACCAAAACTCAATTTTTGTTTCAATATGATTGTATGATAACCAATATATAACCATTTCATAACCAAGACTGAAAATTTTGTTTCAATATGAGTCTATGATACCCAATATATAACCATTTTATATGTTGCAAAAGCAAATGTTTTCAAAGTAAATTTCTATAAAAATAAAATATAATCTGATTTTTGATTAAGGTAGGTGACTCTACGCCACACCGCGCTCGCTCTCTTGTCGCTTGCATTAGCGCGCTCTTTCTTTAAATTTGTGAAACGTCAAACTGGTAGTAAATTGATTACAGCGCCCTGTGAAGGAATGAAATATTTGTATGTATGTATGTACATATGTATGTATGAATGGTTCTTATTTCAAATGATAGCTCATTGGCGCGAATTGCATCAGCAGATTTTTCACCAAAAATTCTTTGTAGCATTATTAACAAAAATGCAATTAGAGCTATTAAGTGTTAAGGTTACACGCTTTAGCTACTGATATTCCTTTGCCAGGTATATATGTACGTATGCACGAGCAAATTTCACACAGTATTTAATTGCGGACTCAATTTCTGTAAACAAATATTTAAAATGCGACTTTATGTGTAAAAAAAAAAATAATAAAAATAAATGTGTTGAAAAAATGATAGAATTTATTTATATTGAACCGATAATTAAAAGGGCCACAAAGTGGCGCCTTAACGCTGCTGCTTGTTTGCAATGTAGTTTGTAATGTGTAGTTCCAATAAAACCAACAACTTTACAGCGCTAATATATACATAGCTGCAAAATTTAAAAGCTTCGACAAAGCTTTCTGTTAAATTAAAACTCTTTACAGCACTTGTTACTGTTAACTAAGTTGCGCTGAAGTTTGTCGCGGGTGACGCGATTTGGCGGTGCGGTTATGTCGCACACGAAATACAAAAATGGCATAACCCAAAATTTTCGAAATTTGTATTTGGGCATAAAGCATCAATTTTAATTTCAAAAGCTCTCATAAAACCCTCTCATACCATCTGGGAGGTAAAATTTAATGTCGCTGGCGTAATTAGTTATTGCTTTATTGTGCTTTTAGTAATTTTAAACAGTACCGTTATATGGGGAGTGTGCGAGGTTATCTTCCGATTTCAGCCATTTTTACACTGTCGGTAGAGGTTCTTATAAGATTTGTACTCAGCAAATTTGGTTGCTGTAGCTTAAGTGAATTAGGAGAAATGTACATTAAAGCCATTAGAGGGCGGAAACACGCCCACTTTTTAAAAAAAATTTGTCAGTTTGTGCTCCTTGCTATTGCGATTCCCTGTGCGAAGTTACAGTTCCACATCTTATTTTAGTGCTTAGTTATTGCACTTTATAGGTTTTCGGCTAACGACATTTAGTGGGCGTGGCAGTGGCCCAACACGCCTTTCTACGAACTCGTATTTTTTTTTTTACTAAGGAACGCACAGTTTCATCAAGATATCTCAATTTTCACTTAAGTTACAGTCTGCACGGACGGAGGTAATCTAAGAACTTGATGGATCAGTTTATATGGCAGTTATATTATATAGTGCTCCGATTTGGAAAATTTTTTCAGATATTATTTATGCCCTTTGCCCTACAATTCATGTCAAATTTTGTTAAGATATCTCGTCAAATAAAAAAGTTTTCCATACAAGAACTTTAATCCGATCGCTGAGTTTGTAGGGCAGCTATATACTATAGTGGTCCGATGTGAAAAATTTCATCGGATATTATAGCGTTGTTTTAGGCAATAATCTACGCAAAATTTCATGAAGATATCTCATCAAATAAGAAATTGTTTCATACAAGAATTTATGCTTGACCTTTCATTTTGTATGGCAGCTATATGTTATAGTGATCCGATATCGGTAGTTTCCAACAAATGAGCAGCTTCTTGAGTAGAAAAGTACGTGTAAAAAATTTCAGAGCGATATCTCAAAAACTGAGCGACTAGTAGTCATATGAAATAAAAATCCCGCATCCAAAAACAACATTTTAATTTAAGCTTAATTGGTTACTCTACAACGCAAGCACAGGATAAAAGAGAGCGTCACTGCAAACCAACACAACGCACACGAAGAGTGCGCGAGCCAGCACACTGTGCTCTATACAAGCTTTCCCAACGCTATTGCTGCCTATTGGAGATTTAAAATTCGTTGCAGCGCCACTGCATAAACTCAGTTGCGAGCGAACATTCGCGGATAAAGGATGTGTAAATCGTGCGTGGGACGCATCGCGGCGGTTTAAAAGTGTTAAGTGTTATAATTATGTCTGTGTATGGACTGGTGCAATGTGTAAGTTTGTGTTGATTTGTGTGTGCGCGCGGCGTGGTGGCGTGGGTGTTGACGCGTATCCCCGCAAATAGTGGTGCCAATAAAGTGAATAATATTAAAGTGCATTTGTGTAAAAAAAAAATTGTTGGACTTGTGCTTGAAATTGTATATGAAGTGTGCAAATTTGCGTATTTAATGAAGCAACAAAACGGCGTCGCGAGACTTCCGGAAAAACACGAGCTGTGGAAAATCAAAGAGTGCAGACGCAATTGTTGTTGCTGCATATAATTTATTGTGTGCGACGCGCGACCGACTCTATATGTACGAGCGTAGAAGTATGTAAATTGGCGTACCAATACATCGGCAATATTTCGCATACACACGCACAAAAGGCACTTAAAAAAGCTCGCGTTTGTGTGTCGGCATCGGCGTCGGGACTCCTCTTCCTTGTTGTGTGCCTGAAGGAAGCGTGTTGAAAGTGGCGCAGTAGCGAAAAATTGCGCAGGCGCTGTGCACGGCATGCCTGCTGTGTGATTATTTATGACGGAATAATAATAATAATAGGAAAGCAAAAAGAAAAAAAAAACAATAATAATAAAAACAAAAATAGAAAATTTGGTAATTTTAATCCAAAAAATTTGTGATAGTGCAAAGTGTTCAATTGAAAATATTTGTTGACACATTTTTTTTTTTCTGTGAAGGCCCTTGAGTAACAACGTGGTGTTGGCATGTAAACAACGAACATTTGGCTAAAAAATGTAAGTAGATTTTATTAAAGGTTTACTATATACATATACATACATATGCATATACATATGTATATATCGTCACCTAAAGTGCAAAACAACGTATTATCAAAAAAATTTAAATGGAGGTTTTTATTGCTTATGATTCACTACGTCATATTATATACGTAGCATATGGTTATAACCAATATGTAACCAATTTATAACCAATATATAACCATTTGATAACCAGAACTCAAATTTCATAATAGTGTATGATAACAAATATAAAACTATTTTGTAATGAAAACTCTAATTTTGTTTCAATACAAGTGTATGATAACCAATATGTAACCATTGTATAACCAAAAGTCAAATTTTTTTTAAATTTTAGTGGTTCTATTATATCGTTATTCTTCTGCCTGTAAATTTATAAAAAAGTGATGTTACGTTATTTTGCATTTTAAGTGACGCTCTACATCTAAATTTATTGTAAAATCTCCCTCCATTACATACCTACATACATACATATGTGTTGTCTACGCTCAGTTCGCAGCAAACTTAAAAGCGCGAGCTTGGTTTGCCTAGAGAAAAAAATATTTTGCTCATAGTTGTTGACAAAAAATATCGCATTTTTATTATTATCACTTGGCTATCGAGCGCTTGCAATTAAAGCCGCTTCAATTCATAAGTTTGCTCGTTTTTCTCAACTCTCAGCGCGCTTAGCCGCCATAGACCCCGAAGGAATTTTTTTCTGTCTTAAGGCATTTTTTTTAGATTGCCAACAGTCTACCAACATTCGTGCTTTTTAATCGTTGAATGCAAAGTGCCGTTAGCGCGCTGTGGCGTTGGCGGTGGGTGTCAATAGTGGCGTTGGCGACAATGGAGAGAAAGTCTCCAAAGAGCGGCGCTCTGCAAATAGTAAATAGAGCGCGCTATTCTTGTAGAGTTTTACTCGCTACACGTATGGGTTGTAGAAAAACGTAATTGTGAAAAGTAATTCTCTCTCTCCCTCTCTCTTTCATTGCTTTGCCACCCTACACCCCACAACTCTGCCTCCTCACCCTTATATGTATGTACATATTCAGACATGCACGCGCACTACGCGGTTGTAGAGCTTTTCATTCAAAATTGTAAAGTTGTTTTTGTTGTTGCACTTACACTGCCTCATTCACCGTTAGCGTTGCTACAGTTGTTGTTGTTACAAAGACAGCCACCCACTACGAGGAATCACAATTAAAGCTACGCCATGCGGCACAAACCAAAACCTACTCATTTACTCAGGCGTACTTACTACACATGCCTCTACGAGACCGCATTCTTCTGCGCTATACAAATAGCTTATTACTATGACCATATACGAACTGTATATTATTTAATTGTATCGCTTTTGTTTTTTGTTGTTGTCTGTTTTTAACTTCACATATTCCTTGCTGTACTCAGCACTTTGTAATGCCTTATCACTGTGTGTTAATAATTTACATGGCGAGCGCACACATAAATTTAGCAAGACATTACACATGCCGGCTGGAAACTGTGAAACGTTGATTCCTGAATCCTTCAGCATACTTAGTAGCGCGCTCTCTTTCTCTCTTCCTCTCTCTCTCTCTCCCACACCAACTTGGGTGTGTGTGTTTGCCGCTTGGCTTGCATTGTTCTTTGCTGCTGAGCCGTCGTCGGCTGCAGGAAAGCTGGCAGGAAATGGTATGGCTGCAGCTGCGACTGACTGACTGCCATTGTCCTCGTCGCCGACATTGCGTTCGTTGACATTTTCGCTTTTACGCCTCCAATTCCTTGCCAGTCTTCAACGGCGTTGGCTTTGTTTCGCATGGCAAATGCGAGAGTCGGTGCAATTTTCTTGGCAATAACCGGTTAGTGATTGCTTTAAGAGGGTGCATTCTAAGGGGAGGTCAGTATGTGTAGTTGCAGTAGCGTGTTGTTGTTGCTTTTGCGCGTACTAGTGGCCAAGGTTTGGTTGGCATGTAAGCTTTATATCTATGCTTATTACAATTGCAACTGCTCACATGGCGTCTATTGCTCTTGTTGTTTTTGCACTTGCTCTTGCCCTTGAGCGTTGTTTAGGTATCAATTACGCAGACAATGCACGTTGATTGCTCCACATCGACAATGAATGACACAATTTCAGCATGCTCCCAGTGCGCTTACAACTAGTTACATATCTTCATAAATGTGGTTGGAAGACAAGCCAGCGCAAAAAGGCCAACAGCTATGGAACTAACGTCAAGCCTTGTGGCAGCAGACCGACATATTCCCAAATTGAAATGTAATGAAATTATTATGGCAGAAGTGCATTTGCAATGGTTATTAATTTACTGTCAAATATAGGTTAGTTAATGGAAATGAATAAACTTTACACAGTTTATAGAGCATGTTGCATACTTTTAGGCATAAATGAGCAGCGTTATACGTTTCTATACACTAGTAAATTAGTCCCTCAGTTTTTGAGAGATCATTTGGAAATTTCGTTTACATGCTTTTCTCCACAAGGAGCTGCTCATTTGTCAAAACCGGTATCGGTGCACTATAACATATAGCTGCCATAAAAACTGAACTATAAAATTAAGTTCTTGTATGAAAACTTTTTTATTTGTTGAGATAACTTCACGAAATTTGGTATGGATTTTTGCTTCATAAAGCGCTTCGATATCTAAAGAAAATTTTCATATTCGATTACTATAGCATAGTAAGGCATACATACGATGGACTTCAGGTCCATCAGCCCCTCCTCCTTTTACTATAAACTCTAAAGAGACTGATGTGCTGGTACATAAGGAGTCGCATTGTGGGTGCGAAGAAGCCGTTGGAGGAAAGGTGCAGTGAGCTTCTTTATGGATGGGTCAAAGCTTGGGTGAAGGTTGGTGGAGGAGTTTGCTGTAAGGGTCTCTCTATCAACTCTAGCTGCTTCTAATTATTGCAGTGTTTTCCAGGCCAAGGTTGCAGCCATTAAGGTAGATTTGCAGCCCCGGTGTGCAGCTTCCCTCAGATAATTGACCATCCCCTTACATAGCAGAGCGGCGATACTAGCCTTGAAATCATTAACAGTGCATTCAGAGCTATTCAAGGAGTTCTTAACCGCCTTATCAATAGCGGGGTCTTTATGATTAGACTGGTGTGATGAGGTAGCAAGAAAAGGCACTCTAGAACCGCTATCCTCAGATTTAGAGGGGGTTGCTGCTCCCGTATCCTCTTGTGTTCTACTACTAGATAGCTGGGCTTCACGGCAGCTTGGCCAGCGCTGGGTCACCATCGTTACATGCGCTGTCGCGAAGGCCTTTTGGGCCAAGATGGATCCCAAGAGATTTGGTGATATCTTTGCCCTCAATAAAACTAACCTGTGCCTAGTTTTGGGGCCTTTAACAAGCCATCGTCTTATTAGCGTCCACGCAGTAAGGCTGGGAATGCTACCAGATGCCATCTGCAGAAGCCGTGCGGAAAAATATGAGTTGGAAACAACTCAACGCTTCCTTCTTGACTGTCCCACGTCTGTCTTAATTCCCAAAATCAAGTCCTTGTAAATAAAACTCTGTTATATGACGAGATATCTTCACGAAATTCGGCACGAACTCGTAGTTCGCATGCCCCAATTTGCTCCGGCCTTAAAAGCATCTGGTATCGCATTCTTTTGCGTTATAGTATGAGCCGTTATACAGTCGGACATTTTTCAAAAGTCTAAAATCCGTTAAGCGGCGAATACCGAAATGCCGCTTGAAATGCCAGCAGCGCAGTAAGCTCTTCCCTTGCGCAGTTGAAAAATATTGTGGCCGGAAATGAAGCCTTTAAGACTTTAAATGCATATATTTAACTGTAAATATATACATACATGAAAGACCACTGCAATGCGGTGAGGCTGTAGCGCAAACTACAAATAGAAATAGAAATTTTAGAATAAGCGTTCATGTATGTGCACACCTATATATATGTACATACATGTATTAACATACGTTTGTAAGTGAAAAAAGCTTTAGAGACAATGAAACCGAAAAAGGTTTTGGACAAAAGTGCAATACAAATTAGACAAAAATAAAAGATGATATGAAATAAAATAATGACTGCGGCATGAAGGGATTACAGCTGGCAGGCAGCTATGGCAGAGCATGAAAATGCAGCTGCACATATACATGCATATATGCATATATGTATATGTATGTAAGCAAATAACGGTAATAGCGACTGAATACAGTTGGCCATTACGGAGGGGGACATAGTGTATAGTGTTTGCAGAGTAATTTAAGTTAGTTACTCACGCTGAATTGCGTTAAAATGCTGCCCTTCTATGGGAGGTAGAACAAACTAGTCACACATACTTACATATATACATACATTCATACATATTTATATATATATGAACAGCGCTTTTGGCAAAGCGTAGAAATGAACTTAAGTTACAGGGCATTATGCAGGGATTACATGTTTAAATAATTCGACTCGTAAGCGACACATGACACACCGACAGACGGACCGGCGCCAATACACAAGCCAACACACCTGTGAAATATTTAGTTGTTGTAGCAGTGCATGTTGCTCAAAAACTAGATTTTTACAAAAATGTGTGTTTCTCAGTGAGTCCGTAAGTAAATTGCAACTTTAATATGCTTTGAATTATTAGTAAACGATTTTTCGTTGCTTTTTGTTGTAATTTCTGCTAGATAAAGAATTTTTTAAATAATTGCAAGCGCAATTACGGTAGATAATCGGTATATTTCATATTCTATCGACATGAGTATTACTAAAATTTTGTTCGTCTTTTGTTCCTTTACTTAAGTAAGGCTTATACACTGGATTGTTGATATTTAATACGAATGGCAGCAATAAATGCGCATGAAAGCTGTGACCTCTTTAAGTTGGTTGGCAAAAAGTTTCGAATTTATGCCATAATTTTAGCAGAGAACAAGAAAAAAATGTACTTCGGCTGCCACGAAGCTATAATACCCAACAAAATAAAGAAGTTTTCATACGAGGACTTGATTTTGATCGTTCAGTTTGTATGGCAGCTATATGTTATAGTTATCCGATCTTAACAATTTCTTTTTATTTTGTAAAGGATACCAAATTTGGTAAAAATATGTTGTTAAATAAAAAAGTTTTTCATACAAGAATTAGATTTTTATCGTTAAGTTTGTATGGCAGCTATATGCTATAGTATTCCGATCGGAATAATGCCCTAGAATATTAAAGCGCTGCCATAGCCAATATTCCATACACAATTTCGTGATAATATCTTGTAAATTAAAAAAGTTTTTCATACAAGAACTTAATTTTGGTCATTCAGTTTGTATGGCAGCTATACGCTATTGTTATTCGATCGGTAAAATATCTTCGTGTATTGAAGCAATGCTTTGGAGTATAATTCATGCGAAATTTCGTGAAAATATCTTGTCAAATAAAAAAGTTTTCCATACAAAGACTTCATTCCGATCGTTCAGTTTGTATGGCAATTATATGCTACGGTGGTCCAATATCGACGGCTCCGGACAAATAAGCTGCTCTTTGAAAGAAAAGAACGTGTGCATAATTTCAGATCGATATCTCTAAAACTGACTTGAAGAAACTACACAAGTGCATATATATTCGCCACACATATTTAGAATAAAGCATTTTTGTAAGCGAAAATTGTTGCGGCAGGCAGTGTGAATCACCTGTCTTCGTGCTAATACCTCGAACGCATACAAATTATTCAACGTTGATTAATTATAGCCGCACATTTTCGCACATTTATACATATTTACGAATACAGCTGTGATTGGTGGCACAGAAGTATCTAAGCTTGTTGAGTTTTCGGCGCGTGTTCGGTAGCGCAAATCAGGCGTTTATGTACTTAATTACATAAGCGCTTCTGTGTTTTATGTTTTTGTTTTCGCGCCATACTCCAGCTCGCACGCGGCAATACATAAACGTATCAGTGGCGCTGCTGCTTGCATGCTTATGCGCCGTTACTCATACGCCCCATGCTGCCCGTTATAGGCTGTGCGCTGATTTGCGGTGTAGCACATTGCAATTCATACACCAAAGTTGGCAGATACACATTTGCATGCGTGCTTCATTTCATTTAATTTGACGTTTAGCGCCTGTAGTTATGCAATAATAATTAGACATTGAATGTTTTGCAGCTGAAAATGTATGAAGTCTGCTCGCACTTAAGAGCGCAGGCACTACACACACATCCCCGCGTATCACACCGTTTTCTCACCCCTTCGTAATTTATTGTGTCAACAGTGTGCTATGAGCTTAGCGAGAAAAGCCCTCCAGCTGTGAGGTGTTTTGCCAGCGGTGTGGCAACTCGTTCAGCGGTACGTGGGGCTTTCACACTCTTTGATCGATGTTTATTGTTGCTTGTAATGACATTTACATGAGTTTTGGATTATCGATAATTACGAGCAATGTGATTGATTACTTTCTTGCGGCTAAGTACCGGCGCTTCGGTGTGGGAAACAGTCGCATGAGGTGAGCAGGTAATCGAGGTGTTGATTCTGATTGCTTTGCAAGTGCGCGACGATTGTCCCACGCTCATGTCAATCGTCACAGTCGAAAAGTCATGTCGCCAGCGCCAATTTGTTGGCGAAAAACCGTTTGTTGATGATTTAGTAATAAATTTCAAAAGACGGCGGGAGTTCAGTGTGGGTTTTAGGGGCATAAAAAGTCGATTATGTATATTAAAGAGCTTTTGAGTGTACTAAAGCAAATTTTGTGATTGATTAATAATGTGTAATGATGAATTGCAATTTTATTAAAATTTGGAAGCATGTCAAAATGTAGCGGAGCGAAATTTATTTCTTTATTTTTATTATTTTTTTAATCCTATGACATGCCTGACATATTTTTCCAAAGTTTCAAGGTAATCGCAAAACAAAGTGTTGGTGATAAAATTTTTGAAAGAGCGGCCCGCCAGGATCGTGATCGTATTTTTCTCGAAACATAGTTTGAATAGTCGGTGCTCAAGATTTCAGGAACTGGAGAAGCGATCTTCTAAAGAGGATGTCCTCGTGATTGATTGAAAACTGTATATTTTTGAGATGGCAGAATTCTTTTGACCAAATATTGGTAAAATAGGTCAATATTTCACTTAGCCTTTCCCTTCAAAGACACAGATAAGTAGAACATGAATTAAATTACAGCGCTATCGAAACATAGTTTGAGCCACTAAACCTTTCGTCAAAGACACAGACACCAAAATGTGAACTACAGTGCATAAAGCTGATTAAAAGAATTTTTACCGAAATTCAAAACGCGGATAATATTTTTGAGATTTTAGCATTCTTTGTACCAAAAATAGGTAAAATAGGTTAATATTTCCATTAGCCTTCCTTTGCAAGGAGTCAGACACCAAATGTGTGGACCCTAATGAATTTTGCAAATTTTTTTTTTACCGAAAATCAATTCGAAGATAATATTTTTGAGATGGCAGCATACCTTGGACCAAAAATGGGTAAAAATCTGGTCTATATTTCTCTTAGCCTTCCCTTGCAAGAACCCAGACACCAAATATGTGGGCCTCAGTAGATATGTCTGATTTTTTTTTTACCGAAAATCAACCAAACCAAACCAAAACTGCATATAATCGGGGGAATATTTTTCTTCGCCTTTTATTTTAACTACCCAGACACCAAATATTGGAACCTCACTGCATAAAGCTGATTTCTTTTTACCGAAAATCAAGTCGAGAATAATATTTTTGAGATAATCGCATTCGTTGACCGAAAGTGGGTAAAATCGGGGCAATATACCCCTATCCTTCCGAAAATCAGTTCGAGGCGTGCATTTTTGCTGTTTTTTTTTACCGAATTTATTTGTGACGACAGCTAGCCCTTGTACCGAAAATGAGTAAAATCGGGTCAATACTTTTCTTCGCTCCCATTTACTTTATATAAACAGTTTTGAAACTTCCGGTTGACTTTTTTTTTACTTTTTAATAACATTCAGTTGCCTAAAATGGATGAAATCAGTGCAATACTTTCTGTAGTTTAGTTTAAAGTTTTCCCAACACCTGAAAGTATTTACTCGCTTTTGATCCTTACGGGAGTCTAAAATGTTTGGTTAGACCCGAACTTATATCTTTCGTACTTGTTCACATATATATATATATATAAATACATACTGTGAAGCGATAGTGTGAATATCGGAGCAAATTTCTACCGACCCTGGAGTTTTCAGGGCGGCTCTTAGTGTTCTGGAACAATTTTTAAAGATTTTTTCGCCAAAAATCAATGTATTAGTGAAAGCGCATTCTTGATTCTCCCCGTATTCCTGTTTTCTCTGTACGACACTGTATAACTATACATTGAAGTCTTGTTCTTAGGTGCTCATTCACCAAAAACACAAGCTGTTCAGCTTAGCGTCGACATAGCTAATGAATCAACCAACCCAACTTACCCTTTTTAATTGAAAAGCATTAAATATTCGTTTGAAGTAAAGTTAATTTTACTAAAAACCTGAAAGCATAATTTAATTCGAGGTCGAAATCGACGAAAATCGAAGACAAAAAGTTAATTTCTGCCAAAAAAGGGCTTGAGGCCGCTAAAGGCGAAGGCGAAACTCAACCACATACCATAAAAGTGGAAGAAATTTTAATTTGCCTTTTACTAGCAGACAAAAATGTTAGCAAGTCATAAGAATTCCTGACGAACGACTTAAACATTCAACTAGAACGTCTGACTGACTAACCGGGTGGCACTGCCACCTACGTGAATTCGGTCATGAACGATGAAAAGTGGCACAAAGGCTATAGCAAGACATTTTCCTCACACAATAAGCGACCTTCATACATTTTTCATACACAAGTATTGACCGATTGAACAAGCCGGTATGTGAAATACCTGTGCGCTTGTGCTTGTGAGTTGTGACAACCTTTGGACACAAGCAGAGCGAATGCTTCATTGAAATGCTGTCGCTTTGTATGTACCTACTTAAAAGTCAACTAGCAATGCTATCAGCAATAATTTTATTTGCATTGCCATGCACAGACGGACTCATGCGGAGTTCCACGGTGTGTGTGTGTGTGAGTAAGCTAGAATTCGTCACGTATACGTCGTGTGGGCCGAAACTCTACTTGGCCACACTAGACTCCAAGTGATTTGTAGCGCAGTGTTGCATGTGCTTGGGATTTTGTTTATTTGTTTTTGTTATTACAGCTGTCATTGTATTATATTGTCAAATGCAAATGGAATTATAGGAAATGACAAACAATAAACCGATAATACAATGTTGAGAAGTCAACTGCACAACGGTGAGTGAGCGAGGGAGGCTAGCATAATACGGCGTTGTGTGAAACTGGCTGAGAATGGTCAATTTGCCAAATACTCAAGCAAAGTAGACGAAAAGGCTCAACGGTAGACATGATAGTAAAGCACACACTGACTAAAATATTGATATTTCGCAAACATACAGTTCCTGCAATGTGTTTATATTCACAAACTGTGTGGAATCATACTGACAAGTGCCAAGCGTAAATGCATGCATATACTCGTTTCTAATATTCATGGTTGTACAAGTGTTGCTCTGATAGCAAAATGGAAATGTCAAATTTCCGTTGACATGCCACGTTGCGTACTGAGTTGTAGGTGAGGTGGTGTCGAAAACTGGATAAAATGGGATAAAATAGTTGCCAAAATACTTATCACTCGTTTCTAAGGAAATAAGTGAGTCTTTGATGTGTCAAGTTATCCCTTGTCAAGTGTCAAGACAGTGCTTTGGTGGAATTAAACGAAATGTGCTGAAGTGTGTAGAACAACAAAAATCAAAAAAAAAAAAAAAAAAAAAAAAAAAACGTGGTTTTTGGTTGCACCGAAGCAAGTAGTTTCCATAGAAGAACTTCATTTTGATTAAACAATTTGTATGACAGCTATATGCTATAGTAGTTCGATCTACAAAATTTTTTGAGATAATGTAGAGTTGCCTCGGGTAATATTCTTAGCCAAATTCCGTGCAGATATCTCGTCAAATAAAATAAACTTTTCATACAAAAACTTAATTTTGATCGTTCAGTTTGTATGGCAGCTATATGCTATAGTGGTCCGATTTGAACAATTTCTGCGAAGGTTATAAAGTGGCTATAGCTAGTAATTTGTGCCAAATTTCGTCAAGATATCACATCAAGTAAAAAAGTTTTCCATACAAGAACTTTATTTTGAATGTTTAGTTTGTATGACAGCTATATGTTATAGTAATCCGATATGGAAAATTTCTTGAGATATATTAAAGCAATATTTTGAATAAAAATTTATGTTGAATTTTGTGCAGATATATTCTAAAATAAAAAAGTTTTTCATACAAGAACTTAATTTTGAGCGTTCAGTTTGTATGGCAGCTATATGTTATAGTAATCCGATTTGAATTTTTTTTTGCATAATGTATAGTTCCTATAGGTAATAGTTCATACCAAATTTCATAAGGATATCTCCTCAATTAAAATAGTTTTTCATACAAGAACTATATTTTGATCGTTCAGTTTGTATGGCAGCTATATGCTATATTGGTGCAGCTTTTTCAGGAGAAAATGACGTGTGCGAAATTTCAGATTAATAGTTCAAAAAATTAAGGACTATTCCGCATATATACATTCTATATATTAAAAAAAATTAAAAGCATTAATCATACTTGCATACATACTATATATATGTACATACCTATATATTAGCTGAGATATTTATTTCGCCATGCATGCATTCGCTATGTTTGTATATTCGAAATATTGTTGTGCAGTCAAGCTTAAGCTCTTATTGGTTGACACTGCATTGTTTGACTTGTCTGACCAAAAGCAGCAGCAACAACGCACAACCAAACAGGCGTAAACATTTTTATCACGTACTGCATCGTAGGAGCTCGGCAATATCTCCGGTGAGCGAACATAAATGAATTATGACACAAATTGCAGTCATTGCCGACGGAAGGGCAACCGCAGTTACACACATGCATACCCACACACACACACAGGAACAAACAGTGGGAAGTGGGCGTAACGGCAAATATTTGTCTGACGGCAAGCACAGCTAGGCACGCGGACCCAAGCGTAGCTGTGAGTGGTAGCTACGCTTCAAAAGTGATATATATCTGTTCAGCCCACATATCCAAGAAGATAAGCTTTATAATTTACATACATACATATATCCACATAAATATAAATCAACGTATAATATGTTGTAATTGTTGTTGTTTATGTTGGTGTCTTTATTATTATTGCAGCAGTTGCTGTCGACGCAGCTGATGTTTACTGCCACTGCAACAAATTCGACAAATTCATGTTGCATGTTGCATGCCGCATCTCTGTGTGTATGTGTCTGTTTGTTGTTGTTCCTTTTGCTGTTGGTATTTTTACTATAATTTTTAAATGTCAGCAGTTAACAGCAAATGAAATAAATGCAATAAGTGCAAACTTGCAACAAATCACAGCAACAGTAGACAGTTGCACACATGTCAGTCAAAAAGTCAACGCCCAAACAAAAGCTGCTAGACAAGACACAGGCACAGCCACAACAACAAATGCAGGCAGTAACTGTTTGGCCGCTGTAGGGTGCTGCACACAGTTGGCTTGGCAAGGCATTGGCTTATGTGCCTCAGTATTTGACTAAAGTACAGCCAAAGTAGCATTTGCAACACGCCAACAAAAGTCGACAGCTCAGAGCCGCGTACAAGCACAGCAACAAAAAGTGTGGCAAATGCCGGTTAAGCAGCAATGCAAATCATTTGTGCGCCAGTATCATCAATTTTGTGGCTATTGCAGCTAGGTTTTTATTAAAGTTGTGGCAGCTCCGACTAAACAAATCCACCACTTAGTACTAATATTAAAGCGAATATTTTGTGACCAGCTTTTTTCTAACGCCACTTTTTTTTGTTTCCTTGTGGCAATGAAAGTTTATTTTTCTTATATATGACCGGATGGCTTTCCGAGAATCTTCCCCTTCAGTTTCTCACTCGAAAATGGTATATTCCCAACTGCTTGGAAATCTTCCTATCTCTATCTTTTTTACAGGAAAGGTCCCAGGTCTTATGACTTCAACTATAGACTAATTTATATAGTATCCGCACTGGCTTAACTCTTTGAAAATACAGATTTTCTTTAAAAATTCTCTTAAAAATATTCTTTAAAAATATTATCACCTGCAAACAGCACGGTTTCGGGTTCACAACTTCCAATTTATCCATTTGCGGCAGTTATCTATACGAAGCCCTAAACAACAGTCAGACCGTTCATACCGTCCACACGGACTTCAACAAAGCATTCGATAGGGTGGACTATGGTATCTTTCTAAATAAACTAAGCAGATACGGCATTCGATATAATGCAAGATGAATCCAATCAGACCCAATTGGAAGCCAATTTCAAGTTAAAGTTGATTGGCAGCTATCTACCAAGCATGATGTGAGCTCAGAAGTGTCCCATCACACCAAGGTCCAACTCTATTTAATCGTTTTGTAAACGATATTGGTGATAACTTTCAGTCTGAATATCTGTTTAATGCAGATGATTTGAAGATATTTAGTACGATAACTAGTGAACAAGACACCGATGTTTTCCAGAGCGATATCGACAAGCTATCTAATTGGTGCCACAAAAACAACTAGATTTGAACACCACAAAGTGTGTATACGTATCATACTCAAGGTTAGACTCTTGAACGTCAGTTAATTATAACTAGTCGTATTCGTTTTTCGGGGATACCAAATTCAGACATCGCGGCTTAAAGGCAGCTTCTTTTCGCACTGTCGAGAGCGGCTTTCGATCCTATTTTCATGGATCTTTTCCAAGCATTGGCGCATGGTGAATATCTGGCCTGTTAATGATTTTCCAGGTCAGAAGCCACACTTATAAGGTCCAATCAGTTCGTTGACGGTGGGTTTAATCTTTCACACAAACGCTCGATAGTACCTTATATGCGATGTTGAGCAGGCTTATTCCACGGTAGTTGGCGCATATTGTGGGGTCTTCCTTATTGTAGATTGGGCAGAGTACACTTAAATTCTAAGAGACAATAATCACATGCCGAATTTTATTGTACCAAAACTACTACTACTCATGGAATGTAAGTACTGAGTGGAAAAATAATAAAATTATTTTCCAACGAAAGCCAGGCAATATATTCGAATGAAAATAATTGTATTTATTTTAATATTGTCAGCTGTATAAAAGTGCAAATCCAACCGAATTCAAATATTAAAGCTGGCAAATTAAAACCTTGCTCAAATATGACAATTTTTATTTTCTTTAGAGATTTATGTGGTAATTTTTGCTTAGTAAAAAGAAGGGAGGATAAACATACATATATACATATGTATATATGTTACATATCTACCCCTAACAATACATCAATAAAAATCAGCACATTTATGTAGTTTTTTATGCCGTTATTATGCATGTATAGTATGTGCTATGCTCTGCCGTTGATTGTGCAAAATATGCATGTTTTATAATGCCGCAAAGCATGTTTGCTATTCGCAGCACTTTTTATTGTTGTTGATGCTATTTAAATTTTCAATATGCCATCAAATCTGACAGTAATCCTCGCACTTCGAGTGCAACGCTACGAAACAAAACAAAATTATATTATACTTATAATATTTGATAATAAAAACTTTGATATTAAAACAAATGATGCTGCAAACCGGACTGTTTTCATGGAAAAATGATATGTAAACATTATAAAAATTTTAAAATTGAAAAGCCAAAGGAATACAGAAAAAGCATATTAAGAACATCGATTTTGTTGTTAAGTCCCTAACTTAACATCTACAAAATGCATTATCGCAAAAGGTAAAGCAAAAGTACACAGTTGCTGCAGTAGTGGTGTTTGAATTAAAACGAATATTTGTATGACAGCTACGTACGAGTATATGCTATAGTAGGCCGATCTGAATAGTTTCTCCGGAGATTCTATCTTTGCTTCAGGCATTAATCCATACCAAATTTCATGAAGATATCTTGTCAATTAAAAGAGCTTTTCATACAAAACCTTGATTTTTATCGTTCAGTTTGTATGACAGCTATATGATATAGTGGACCGATATGAAAGTTTTTTATTGATATTATAGCAATGCTTTAGGCAATAATATTTGGAAAATTTCGTGAAGATATCTCGTCAAATAAAAAAGTTTTACTTACAGAGACTTAATTATGATTGTTCAGTTTGTATGACAGCTATTTATATGCTATAGTGGTCCGATATAAACAATTCTTTCAGGCTTTTTATCGTTGCTTTAAGAAATAAGATGTGCCAAATTTCATGAAGATATTTTTTTAAATAAAACAATTTTCCATATAATGGCTTGGTTTTAATCGATCAGTTTGTATGCCAGTTAAATGCTGTAGAGACCAATATAGGCTGCTTCGACAAATGGGAAGTGTAGAGAAGGAAGTGTGCGAAATTTCACAGCGATAGCTCAAAAACTGAGATACTAATTTGCGGATAGATAAACGGTCATGGCTGAATCAGCTCAGCTCGTCACGCTAGTCAGGTTCAGACGGTTGGTAAATAGAACCATGTGTAGAAGTTTACGCCAGTGAGGAAAGTTCTCTGAGGATGGGGTCAGACGTTTTTCTTCCTGAAACTTGGTGACAAACTTAAAATACCCTGTGCTTATGTAGAACAACTCTGATCAAATTTTATACATTTTAGCACTAAGCTTGTCTCATTTAGCACTGATTGGAAGGATACCTCAACTTAAAAAGTTAGAAATACACATACTCGTATTTATAATAATAATATATTAATATTTTTTAATGTGTGTTACTCCAACATAGGTTCACAATTGCTATTTGACCCGCAAATACCGAGGTTAGAACTCAAAAATTCTGTCGTTTGGTTGTACTTGGCGCGTCCTCATTGCTGTGGCAGCGTTATATTTCGCTATTTTCCATACATACCTCCACGTAACTCGCACAAATACGGCAAATTTGCACAACAGTTCGTACACCACTTCGTACACCGTTACATGCAGTCGTCACTGCAACCACCACCCTGGCCATGCTAGCTTGGCTGACTTCTAATGTATTCCACTCGATTTCCAGTGCCTATATTGCTACATGCCACGGCACGCCACTTGTCGCGCACACACGGACACACCAACGCAATATACCTGGTGCATGCCATCGACTGCTAGCCGAAACTCGCGTTGCGTCCGCTAGCTAAATGAAACGGAATCGTTGAAATCGTTGGCTTGCTAGCGCACATAGCGGCGGAAGCTCTGCTATTGCGCCAGTGTACGGCACTTATGCGCACACATACATACACAATGTGTTCGTCTACGCTGCTATTATTTTGTTGGCACTAAACCGATGCGTCTCCGCCCAGACCAGCTTGTTGTGGGACTGTGTTACTTGCACACATTTCGTCGACTCCGGTGTGCTTCGGCGGCGCGGCAGTCGACTGGCATTCATGCTAGGTAGACAGGAAGGAAGCGGAAGCGTCTTCGGCACGACACATGAGTGTTATACGCGAGCGCTCTTAGCTGGTGCTGCTGTTGGCGTGAGAGGGGGGACAGAAGGGCAACAACCACATGAGCGGTTGAAGAGGAAATGCTTTTGCATATTATGCGCTGCCATCAAAAAGTCATAAAATCATAATTTGTTTCCGGCTTTTATTTCAAATTTATTTTACAAAATTGTTATGGCTGCCAATGCCACTTACGATATACTCCTGCACACACATACACAGCGGCGGAGCCACGTAGCTACTAGCCACCTACTGCCAGGAGTAGATGTATTGTGCTGCTGTTTTATGTGTGTGTTGTTGTTTACATTTTATTTTGTTAGTGGTTTTATGAATTTATAACGCTTGAATGCCATGTCCACATTTCACGGAGGATCTACCTACAGTTATGCACAGTTATTTGCTTGTAATGACGCTCATTTTTCATTCTGTTCATCGATATTGCGAAGGTTCTCTGGTACTACTAGTACTTTAGGCGCAGCAGGGGTTCAAGTGGCAGGAAGACCATTTCGAAATCATTACTTCTTATTTTTGAAATGCTGATGAGTATATTTATGCAATAATTGCAACATTAACATAAGAGTACCGAGCGTGTATATAAGAAAATACTGGAGAAATATTTTATACGGACTTTTTTGTTGGTTCGAAGTTAAGAAGAAGGGTAGGAGGTGGAGTCTTCTGTCGGGAGCTCTCCATCAACTCTATCAGACCACTGCAGCATCTTTCAAGCTGAGGTGAATGCCATCAAAGTAAGGTTACATATACTGCTCTGAAGTGCAGACTCCTTCAGAGGGATCTGCGGGGATCACTCCATTGACTGAGGGGATAAACTGCATTTCAAGCTGCTGGCTGTACGCTTAAAACTAGTCAAGGAATGCATGACCCCATTGGCACTAGCTGAAAGCTTTTTCCGTATCAGACCTGTATGGGTGCGCAGTCATAGCAGGATCGTCGGAAGCTGCAAAGTCGATGAGCTTGCAGGGTGGGCTCGTATAGAAGCGGGTTCGATTGGAAGCGAGTCGATTGCCCTCTTCTTTTTTAGCGCTGGACCACAAGTGAGCTCGGCAAGCGCTCGGCAACAACCAGAACTTGTGCGACTGCAAAATTCTGTTGGTCTATAGTGAACCGTAAAAGGTCCTTGCCACTGCTTGCTCTTAACAAAGTTACCCTCACTGCAATTGTAGCTGTTTTGACTGGACACTGTCCACTATGTTTACCAAGATGCGTTTAAATATTTCGTCTGACGCACTTTGCCAAAGCTGTGCGGAAGAAGATGAGCTGGAGACACATCTTGTCACTTTCTACTCTAAAAACCGGATTTTGGCTTTGAAATATCTTGATAGGCAGCATACCTTTGAAGACTTTAGCAAAATGGCTGGGATTGATATCAACCGTCTTAATAAATTTGTGGTTAGCTCAAAACGCTTCGGCGACTTATGAGGTAATGCATTTTTAGGAATTTTTGGGTAACACAAAGAACAGATACTTGTCCAAGTGAGTTCAACCGATTGCGGATTAACTCTATGACATTACCTTACCGTAATCCCAGTTTGATATCGTCAATTGAGTAAATTTTCGATGACTAGTTCGGCCATTTCGACTGTTAATTGGTGAATGACACGCGAAAGCTTCAAGGTCTGACTCGAAGCAGGATTGTCCACATAGACTTTAGACTTTACATAAAAAAGTCGAGGAACCTATACAATATATACATCAAGTTCGAAATGATGTATGGCAAACTTTTTGCTTGAAAAGATATCTCCATGAAATTTGGCTCGAACTATTGTCTAAGCCAATGGCACAAGCTGTGAAGAAATTGCTCAGATCGAACCAGTATAGCATATAGCTGCCATACAAACTGATCGATAAATATTTTGTTTTTGTTGGAAAATTTTTTGCCATACAAACTGACCGATTAAAACCAAGTTATAAATGTGAAGGGTATTTAAGCTTCGAGGTTGTTTGGTTTTTTTTAAATAAACTTTAAAGTTGCCTATGTCAGAGTCCTTTTTTTAATTTTTTTCTAAGCTGAACTGTAGTTGGTAGTAACTGTAAATTATACAGTTAGTAATATTACCATTATCTTAGAAGTGACTAAAAATTTGCAGCAAATATATGAATGAGCATATTTATATGCAATCACACACACACATCTACATATGCTTGTAACGGCGCATACTAAAAGCTTGAAGTAATCAACGCGCACCGAGTTGAAGAAAAATAAAAGTATAATGGAAATCTAGAAATGTTTGTATGTGTGACTCTGCTTGTAAAACTGTAAATGAAGAAAAATACATACACACATACATGCATGTGTGTGTGTTTGAGCTTAAAGAAGCGTAGAGTGCGGCAACAGCGTAGATGAGTGTGGATTTTTTATTATGCTTGCTGCCTCTTCAGCAATTTGTGCAACTTGTTAGTGTAGTTGGAGGCGAGCTAAGCATCTTTGTACGTGTTTGTGTAAGGTTGCGGTTGTGCGAAGTCACACAGCCACACATATGCATGCGTTTGCGTGTGTTTGCCTGCAATTACG
Organism: Bactrocera neohumeralis; assembly: GCF_024586455.1. Lineage (NCBI taxonomy): Eukaryota > Metazoa > Arthropoda > Insecta > Diptera > Tephritidae > Bactrocera > Bactrocera neohumeralis. The sequence continues at coordinate 76,690,349 of NC_065923.1, read as the reverse complement.
TACATGTCTCAAGCATTGCTACACCCTCGCAAGCATAACCCTGCCACACTCTGCTGCTACTGCCACTGTGCCGTCAGACGCGTCTCTACGTCAGCGTCTATGCCTGGGCGCCGTAGTGGCTCGGTGGTTCCCAGACTTTTCCGTGTTTATTTTATATTTTATTTTTCTTCCTCATTTTTAATGCCGCTTTCTGTTTGCAGTCGCAATTTGCAATTTACGCACTCAGACTCTCAAGCTGACGGCAGTCTGTGCATATGCTGCTGCTATGTTGCAAGTGCAGCATTGCAATAATTATAAAAGTTGCACAAACGCAAACGCCAACGCATAAATATGTATGTGCATACGTTGGCGTATCCGTGTGGCATATAAAGTGGCAGCTGCAATAACTACGATAACTTCGCAAAAATAACAACACCAATAATTGCAAGAGCTAACAAGTGAAGTCCAAATTACTGCTGACGAATTCCGTGCAATGATAAGTGAGTTTTGGAATTTGCCCGAGTTGCCCCCGTTGATGTGGAATGCAGTTTGCATATAAGAGTCTATTTATGATAGGGTCTTCTTGCAGTTTTAAGCAGTTTTTCAGCAGCTTATTGAAGACTTTTTTGTGTTTCTATACAAGGACTTCTGCTCGATCGTTCAGTTTGTAAGGCAGCTATATGATATATTGACCCGATCTGAACAATTTCTTTGGAGATTGTAGCGATGTCTTCGACAATAATCTGTATTAAATTTCATGAAGATATCTTGCCAAATAAAACAGTTTTCTTTACAAGGACTCAAGTTTGATTGTTAAGTTTGTGGCAGCTACATATATCCTATAGTAGTCCGATCTGAACAATTTCTTCGGAGGTTGTACCGTTTATTTGTAGAGTAGTCTTTGTTAAATTTAGAGCAGATATCTTTTCAAATAAAAAAAACTTTCATACAAGCACTTGTGTACGATTGTTCAATTTGTGTGGCAGCTACATGATATATTGGTCCGATCTGAACAGTTTCTTTGGAGATTGTAGCGATGTCTTCGACAATAATCTGTATGAAATTTCATGAAGACATCTTGCCAAATAAAAAAGTTTTATATACAAAGACTCGAGCTTGATCGTTCAGTTTTTATGGCAGCTATATGCTACAGCGATCCGAACTAAACAATTTCTTCAGATATTGATTAATTGTCTTAGGTAATATTTCATGCCAAATTTCATGAGCATATCTTGCCAAATGAAAAAGTTTTCCATACAAGGACCTTAGGTTAATGGTTCAGTTTGTATGGCAGCTATATGATATATTGGTCCTATTTGAATAAATTCTTTGGAGATTGTAGCTATGTCTTGGATAATAATGCATGCCAAATTACGTGAAGGTAGCTTATCAAATACAAAAGTTTGCCTTACAAGAACTCGAGTTTGATCGTTCAGTTTGTATGGCCGCTATATGATATATTAGTCCGATCTGAGCAATATCCTCGGAGATTATAGCGATGCCTTCTGTTATAATTTGTGCCAAATTTCATGAAGATTCATTGCCAAATAAAAAGTTTTCCTTACAAGGACTCGAGCTTGATCGTTCAGTTTATAAGGCAACTATATAATATATTGGTCCGATCTGAGCAATATCTTTGGAGATTGCAGCGATGCCTTTCATAATAATCTGTGCCAAATTTCAGGAAGATGTCTTGTAAAATAAAAAAAAATTCTTATAAGGACTCGAGGTTTCCGCCGCTTCCTTCTCGTTGTTACAAACCTCGTGATAAACTTAATATATACTGTTCAGGGTATACAAATAATTTGAATACGCCAACTGAAAATGCTCTTTATTCCTACACGTGCATACATACATACATATATGTATTTCTGTAGCAGCATTATAGTATTTTTCACTCCGCTCTTACTGCCACATGTTACTTCGTCGCTTCAACTGAATTTGATGTGTCAGCGGTATAATAGCTGTAATAAATGTCTGCTAAGCACTAAATGGCAACTAGAAAATATACGTTGACAAAATTTTGTTACTTTCGGGATGTACAGTGTTGACGCGGCAGAAAATATGCGAATGCGGGTGGCATAACGCCTTAGATAGGTGGTTGGGTGGTTGACTAGCAAGCTTCGCCTGTGAGTAGTGCGTTCGCATTCATTTGCATATTGCAATATTTTCTTTCGCTTGCAACCTGCACGCCACACAAACCCACATACTAACTAACTAACTGTCTGTCTGTGTGTCCAACGCAAACCAGCAGCAGGCAGCGCCACATGCGTTGCCACACGTTTGGTGTTTGAGTATATGTTTACTTGTGTGTTAGGTATGTGTGCGTATGTGCGTGTGTCTTGTTGTAAGGATGCAAGTGTTTTCCTTCATTTGCGGCATTTATTGTCATAATCAGGCATTCCGCAAATGCAACGTTTGATTGTGGCATCCCTGCTGCAGACTTCTTAATTTTTGTTTCGTTGCTTTTCTAGTCTATTCTGTCAGGCGCACGTGTATGCCCTTTGCCGCACTTGAAACAGCAACTGAGTGGCGCATGACATCCGTAATTGTACTTTTGGTATTTCGTGCGTGTTTTTGTGTCATAATTATTATTACTGTTGTCTACTGCATGTTTTCAACGCCTCAGTGTGGGCCCCTGACATGTATGAGTATGTAGCTGTATGCGAATAAGTGTGTGTGTGTGTGCATGCCATTTTAATTAAGCATTTGTTGTGTTTTTGTGTGCTGGAGAAAAGTGCAAAATATTCGCAAGTAGTTGATCAGTATGCAAGCAGCATACGCTCTTGCAAGCTTTTATTATTAATATCTTGAGATCTCTAGGTGTTTGGATGGGCACCATTACTGCCGGAGAAAACCCGAACTTACATAGTATATTGGTGTTGAGTGAAAATAAAACTCAACCGAAATATGACTGAGGTGATGTGATTCCTGACCACCTAGATGAATCCTAAAGAATTGAGCCTGCTTCTACAAATTGCTGCGCAATCTAGAATCACGTGTTCTGTAGTTTCGTGTTCCATGTCGCAAAACCGGCAGTATGCGCAAGAACTATGCCCATGTTGGACAAGTGCTTCCTGAGCCTGCAGTACCCTGTATAGAGCGAAGTTTGTCTCGGGAGAGGTTAATTATATCTCTACAGCTTGCCAGGTTGTAAGCTCTCAGTAGTAGTATTACTGTTACCTGTCAGAGCCTTTCTCTCCACACTCTCTCCTTCGTGCGGAGCAATTCCTTTATGGTGTGGTTTTGCCGTCATCATCCGTGAAGCTGCCGCAGAGCGGTCTAGTTCGTTGGTCAGCTCATCGCCGGTTACGTCATTATACCCCGGCACCCAGATCAGGTGTACACGGTTGCCAAACTGATAGGCCATTCAGCCTTCCTATACACTGCTCCACTAAAAGCGATTTGACCACATAAGCTGAGATCGCTTTTAGTGCCGTTTGATTATCGCTGAGGATAGCGACATGCTGGTTGCGATAATTGCGATGAAAATTGATTTCTGCACGCATGAAAGATGGTCTGAAAACAGCCAGCTACAATGCCTTTCGGTGTTTTCTAGCCGTCAATGTACCACTGGTAGTAGGTCGAGTGTGGAATCACTCCAATCTGCCTTTCTTCCGAGAGTAACTCTAAACTTCTTTATGAAGTTCACCCTCTCCATAAGGCCATCATTTGTTCAGACGACATTATCTTCTAAAACCCTGTGCTGCCATGATCAGCATGTTTCGCTGCTTGTTTAATCAATAGATGTAGCGGTGTGAGCTCAGGAATGATTTAAAGAGCTACGGTTGGGCAAGTTGCCATTGCCCCGCACGCAGACGCAGGCGAGTCTTTACAGCTTCATGAGGCCCAGAAATTTGACCTCTTTTGACACCTCCAACTACCTGACACCAAGCGTTAGGGGCCTCAAGGGGCCTCAAGCTGGTTTTTTTTTGAAAGGGTTGATATTTAATCCTTCCATATGGCACCATCCCTTTGCTAGATTTAATCCCCTTTGGACAATGTAGAAGAAAGTGTTCGCAGATGTATCTCTTCTCATTATGACAATGTCATCGCATACTCCTGGCACCAAATCCCATCTCATATATTACTAGGCTCCATAGTAGAGGGTATAGAACTCCAGTCTGTGGGCATCCCCTTGTAGTACCAAGACGAATCCTACCCTCCACCACAGTGGTTTTCACTATCCTAGTACGCAGTCTATCCATCTGCATACTGCAGCCGCCACATTCCTTTTCTCCAGTGCCTTGATGACGCTTGCTTGGGACGCATTATCAAAAGCCAGGAACAGGGTATATTAAGTTTGCAACGAAAATGGCAAAATCTCCGAAAAAATATTTTAGATCGAATCACTATAGCATATATGTAGCTGCGGTACAAGCCGATCGATGGACTTACAACTCCGGATATTCAGTCAGAAGACCGCAACCATAATTATCCATGTACAATTATGGTTCAACATGATTAGCATGAAAGCCACATGGAAGAAAGTAAAATAATTTAGGAATAATCACCTTATTTTACCGCTGCAAAGGCGGCATATTCCCCTCAGTACATTTGTAGTTATTCGAACGCAATCGCCCCTGCGGGAGTCTGTTCCAGTGACAATTACCAACAACATAGTCGCAAATTGATATGCTGCCAGTCGTCAGCAAGCAACGCCAAGCAAAGACAAACAGCCGCAAGCGAAGAAGCAGTGAGCGCGAAGACATCGCAAAAGTGTAACTGCAAGTGTATTAGTGTGTGTGCGCTGTTATTAGCTGCTGCCTGTCTATCGTGTGTTGTCTGCATTTATCCTACAACATTGAGGCATTTTCACTTCACTCAAACTTACATATAAATTTGCCTTTGTTTCTTTGTTTCGTGCTATGCTGCCAGTCAGTTAACCATTACGTGCGCGCTTGCTTTGTGTGAGCTCGCTTGAGCGCCTAAAAGCATTTAACTAGACATTCAGTTTTTTTCACCGTCTGTCTCGTGCACAAATACAAACAAATAATATACCTTGTTGTATACGCATGAGCCTAGCCATGCAAATTTGTAGTTCGCTGCCAATAATGTGGCTCGCTGGTTTTTGCCTACACCCTCGTCGACTTTGTACTCACCTTCATGCACTTTGTGCTCACTTTCATGAATGTGTCTGTGTATGCGGCTTTCAGTGGCAATGAGGGTGAGTTGTATATGTATGTAGGCGTAAGTGTGCGGGTATGAGTGAATTAGTGTCGCTTTGATTTGATCATTTGATATATGTTAAAGCATGTTGTTGTGCATTTGCGTTAAACTAAAGGGGGGAAAATTGCCTTGTTTCTGTGGGGGATATATATTAAAAACAAGAAAAAGAAGTCAACTTCGACTAGAACGAAACTATAATACTATTCACAGAATCAGATTTTATAGCATATAACCACATGGTGAGGACACCACCCTGCGGAGCCCCCAGTTTAATTCATCTCAATTTAGAATTTTTACCTCTAGACAGTATGGATGATTGTCGACCGCACAGGTCCACCTTTTCAGCCCTGGAGAGAGCGTAGATGTTTTGATGTTTTGATGTCGTCAAGTAGTGTTGTGTGGTTGACTGTGTCAAAGGCTCTTCACAAGTCCAACGCTGTGAGGACCGCCCTCTCGCAAGATGGTTTTTGGTCAAGGCCATTAACTATCGGGGACGCTAAGTGCTGTGGTTGTGCCAAACACTTTTCGGAAGCCAATGCTGATAGTTTGATAGACTCAGGTGCTGCGTGAAGTTCGGGAGTAGCTTGGTATCCAGTGTAAAATAGCTCGCGCACTTCTACGGGTCCGAAGAGGCAGGGCCATTGAAGTGGATTTAAGCTCGGTCATTATGTCTCTTCGGCTTAGACAAAGCCTTGACAGTAGGTCAAAGCTTACTCACACCGGTGGAGAGCTTGCAAGACTTCAGGTGCTCTATCCATCTTGTCATTTGCCGAATCTCCAAATTGAGATTCCTTATTTGGGATCACAGAGATCAGCATGGCGTAAGGTGTCCTGCCCATTAACTAAAACAACTGCTTCGGCAGGGAAATTGGAGCGGAGTTCCGCGATTTTTCTAGCCGGGATGAAGCGAGCGGTAGCAGCTGCGATAATCTTGCGGAATTGACGTTCGCCAACGATTACGTCCGTTAGAATGGGTAGTGCGGTGAAGGTGCTCTCTTTGGGAAGCCGACCCAGTTAGCTTTATTAAAGTTAACGAAGGTGCAGTTGTCCACAGAGATAAAGTCGGGAGGTTGCTCGATCAAGATAATTATAAGCAAATGATCTGATGCGAGAGTTAGCATACGTCATCAGGTTATGCTATTTATCAGACTACCACTAGCGATGGTAATATCGGGCGAGCTATTAGAGGTGCTCATAATTCTGGTATGGGTTTAGTCATTCATTGTTCAGAACGTTGATCGGTCATTTTGTATGACAGCTATACGCTATAAGTGAACGATCTGAACAATTTCTTCGGAGTTTATAGCCTTGCTTCGGGTTATAATTCGTTTTTAATTTCATGGAGATATCTCATCAAATTAAAAGGCTTTCCATAGGAAAATTGAGGCTTTTCACTGCGATCTATGGTCTATTGTGCCTTCGTACAAGGACATACAAGGGCAATAGACCATCGATGTGCTTTTCATAGAAGGATATATATATGACCTTGACCAGAATACTTATAGGCTACGGAGGAGTAATATAACATTTCCTATTTATATATTTCAAGCTCCGCTGAGTAATACTGACTTTTCGGTCGCACATATATTGTGTTCTTAAAATTGCATTTGTATATTTCCGAGTCTGTACTATTAATTTTCACAATAAAAGTCATTAATTCGGCGTCCTTTGCAAAGTTTAGCTTGTTTATTTCTTGCTAGTGCACTATTTCAATTTCCTGTATTTGTAATGCAGACTGTTATTGTTGTTTTTGGTAATTTTTTGTTGTTATTATTTTTTTGCTTTTTCTTATTTTCGTGTGTTTTTTTAATTTTTTTGCTTTTATTTCTTGTTTTTAGTTTTCATTTGTTGTTTTTGCAAACTGCTCACAATTGTTGTGCAGCTAGCATTTAATTTTGTTGGCCAGACTTTTCTTCCACTTCACAACGCATTCATTCGTTGCTTTTCTTCTCAGGGTTTCCACCCTGTTGCACTTTTTAAGTTTGTAAACATGGCTGGACAAGAACTCTACTACTCTTTTGTTTCCTAATACTTGCGAACTGAAGTGCACAACCGCACAGCCGCACAACCGCTACTTTGCGTTTACAAGCGTTTTGCTCTGCCAATACATACGCATTTACACAGTTTTTCTCACTCAGGCATATACATGTATACATACGTATAGTTAAAGATATTTAAAACGCTTTTTATGTGATTTGAGACTAAATTTTTATTGAGAGTATTAGAAAGTTTACAGAGAACTAAATTTTATATGTTGATTATAAGAGAAAAACATTAACTAGAAGTGGAAAATCACTTTAATTGGGATAGAAGGTTTGGACAGAGTGCAACATCAACTTTTTACATATGCCGCACCAAACCACATACTTTTTAGAAAAAGTTGTGCACTTAATATCTTCGGAAATTACACATATTACTCCATATACACGGTTAAAAGCAAGCTGGATAGGCGAAAATTACTCTATCTGTTACTTAGAGGATAGGAGAAGATTTGCACTGATTGCGTTAACTTTGGGCATAATTCAGTTATACTCCAGAATACTACGTATTTTTACATAATTTTGTGAAGATAACTTACACATGGATCGACATTTTCGGCATAAGCAACGATATATTCGACAAGAGATTACTTAGAATAAGGAAAATCATTATACGTTTGTGTTATACAAGTATATGAACCGGGGTAATTTGTGGACCGATTTTCAAACTATGATATATCCAATATTATAAGTTGATTTAAATTTGCTTAACTCTTACATATTGACTGATATATACAGCATAGAAGGATGAAACTTTTATTTTATATCATGTTCCCACCAAAAATTTTAAGTAATTTGATTATTTTTATTCTCTTCATATACTATAAGGCTAATAGACTAATATAGACTGTCTTCACTGCCGTTGGAGATTTATAAATTAGCTGTTTTTGACTACCCGTTCGGAGTTTATGGCATTTTTTTCGCCAAAACTCTTTTAGATCGGCTGTGGCCGCCTCACACTACATTGCTCTCCTTATTTTTTTGATACTACCTTCAAGCATTTTCACTTATTTCTTTGATAATTCCTTAATCTTTTACTTTTATTTTATTTTTTGTTTAATCTTGTTTTCACTTTTAGAGTTTGTAGTGTCTAAATCAGCTGCGATTATATGTCAAATTTCTCTACTGCCAAACAGATGGCACTAAATAAGAGTCAGGAAGATTTTCAATAGATTAGCTTTAAATCTTCCCGCTGATAAGATTAACAAATGCAATTTTTTTCGAAATCTTGTTAAATCTAGTCGATTAGTGAGATAATCTACTCACCAGCCTAAATCTCGTGATTAAGTATGTGTCGGAGTATGGTATTTGTTATATGAGAGCTAGGTTTAGTATTGACCCGCTGTAATAAATTTTTGCTAACACTACATACCATTAGCCGAAAAAGATGCTCGTAAACTTTAAGTGAGATATCTTACATCTCTTGACAAAAAATTACCCGGAAATAATAACAAAAAAAGTCCTCGAAACACTTTTCATTGGCACTTTTTGGGAACCCCTTCAGCTCCTTCAGCGAATTTTGGTTTATCACTACGATCGACTGAAAACGGTTTCCACGGAGCGGAGAATTTCAGTTTGGCGAACAAGAAATCACACGCAGTCAAATCTGGTGAATACGGTGGTTGATCGATGATATTCATTGCATTTTTGACTTTAAATTCGGCCAATCGTGGCTCGATGCGCTGGTGCATTATCATCGTGTAAATCCATGAATTGTTCTTCACAATTTTGGCCGTTTTCAACGGATGTTCACAGGCAAACGCCTCAATATAGTCAAATATAACTCCTTTTTGATCGCCAGTCCTTTCGGAACAAATTCTCGATGCATTAACCCACGAATATCGAGAAAAACAATGAGCAACACTTGGAATACTGAGCGGCTTTGGCGTGTTTTTTTTTTGTCGTGTTTCCTTCCATTCCGATGATTGTTGATTTGTTTGCATATCAAACTCATAAACCCGTGTTTTATCGGCAGTTATAATGCCTTTCATGAATGTAGGATCGGAATTCGCATGATCAAGAGTGTCCAAAGATACCTGTTTAGGGTACTCTTTTTGAAAAAAAAGTCAGCTTTATCCTAACGGATCGAGCAAGAACGCGTTTCATACCCAAAATATCCACCAAAATCATTCGAAAGGACTCGAAATGGATGTCGAGCTCTTTTGCCATCTCTCTAACTCTCTTTTGAACTGCGGTCGCCAAGCTTTTCTTCTTGGAATATTGTTCAATAAAGAATACATTTTTACTAAGCTTCAACTGTAAGTTATCTATTCGTTTTTAGGGTTGTCAACTCTTTACTACATAAATGGCGGCAATCCTAATCATGCATTAATTTTGGAACACTCTTTATATAAATTATCCACACTGTAAGCTCCTGTGGAAGTGTCAATTATCCTTCACGTAACAAAGTGGCAGACTTAATACGTCACACATACCTTTCTGCTTCATATTTGCACGATTTAAAATCCCCAACTCATCAAAAGTATAAATTAAAGTGGGAATACGTGCACAAACAAGTTAGCGGTAAGAAATTTACGTGATAAAAAGGTAATCACATTATTACATTACAAATCTGTGTGATTTTTCCGTAAGGCGTTAACAAGCGCGCCGGCTTCACGACTTTGTCATCAACAAACAATAAAAAGTATGTATAAATTTGATGTCGCTGCTAACAAAAAGCAATAAAAAGTTTTATTATGCTCTTTATTTCTGTCCGCGGCGACAACACCTTTCACCCCTTCCCAACAATCTCACCAATGCAGCGTGCTTTTTGATTTCTGATTTCTACAAGCAAAAGTTCGCTATATCAAGCTGGCATTTGTAACTCCCTGCCTGCCTTCTTGTGTTGAGTTTCCTGCCTCCTTGTATTGAGCTCGGCATTACAAGTGCCTTCGCCAAGAACCGACTCGACTGTGAAAAGTTGGAAAAGTCAAAAAGCGCCACAGAAATCATAAGATTTTTGAATGACTGACAGCAAAATCGAATCAGCAATAAAAAATACAAATGAATTAAGAGCGGTGAGCATGAGAAAGCAAGAGGCTGAGCGTGGAGAGAAAGAGACTTACTGTTTTTGTGTCGCATAAAGTGTAGGCAGCGCAATTTTTCATTGCTACTACTTTATTGATGATAAGTAATATTTCAAAAAAGCGACTCTAAATGGCATTGACAACAACAACAAGGTCTTACTCCCACTCCACTTTGATTTTATTACACCACTGGGTCGTAAAGATATGTTTTATTTGCTTGGTACATACTTATTTGACAGTTATAAAGGACATTTGTCACCTGACTCCATTTGAGTTATACATACATATATGTAATATATATCTATACACGCTAGTATATATTTATATGTCGGTGTGAAATGTCTTAACAAATGAATAAGCGCTTAATTACGCCTGCAGGCACACACGAGTCGCCTCACCTCCTGCACAACCACACACCACACATACACTGCGTGGCCTGGCATACATTGTACCGTTGCACCCACATAATTGTAACGGTTAATACGCGCCAACGCCTTTTTTGCTTTGTCTACTTTTGGGATACTCACACTGCTGCTCGCCGCTTATCTTTAATACCTTTTTCATTTCTTCGTTCTCTATCGGCCCAACTTATTTGCGGATTTGTCATTTGTGTGTGTGTCGCTGTCATCCTTGCCACCGCTGCCTTAGGCATACCTTTTTTCACGTAGGTGTCCCTTGTGTACGAAAAATGACCCTTGAAAATGATTAAAGCTTTCTGAGCTGACGCCTTACGTCCAACAACGCCAACAGACACTGCGTTTCCGAAGCAGGGAAGTAACGTACCTACAATAACAATGGCAGTGAAGATTTTTTATTTCTTCTTATACCCTGTACACGATACTTCAAGTTTGTCATGAAATATTTTAAATTTAAACACCCAGACGGAGACGTGATAACGAGCTGAGTCGATTTAAAGATGTCTGTCTGTCTATTTGTCCGCAGTATGGGTTCAGGAAATGACGCAGTTTAGAGGATGAATGCTTTCATGTCCAATATGTTGTTAGGAAGAATGTCAACAAGTATGTTCTTGGCATGTTTGTTGGCTTCAAGGGGGCGTTTGACTACCTAATCTGGAATTGAGTGGCGCAACGGCTGCAGAGCTTGGTTGTCCGGAAGGTACTCTGACAGAAAGGCCTCTCTAGTCGGCATGAATGGGAGTGTGGAGATTGGAGTGGTTCGTGGCTGCCCGCAGGGTTCCATCTGTGGTCCATATATTTGGAACCTTATGCTGGACTCTTTACTTGGGTAGCTCGAGCCACTCTATAAGTTGTTGACGGTGTGATCTCCTCTAGACGGAGTTTAACTGGGAATTAGTGTCGTGGTGGTTGTAGTTAAAACCCAAATGCAGGAAGAACTGACACTTTGTTAGTTGAATATAGAGTTGCATTGCAACCGGGTGCCGGACCCAAAATACGGCAGGGGTTTTAGATTGATCTCAAACCCTATCAAGGTGTTTATTTCATAACGCCTGGCATTTTCAGGCTATGATCAACTTTTTAATTTGACGAGATATCTAAAAAAGGGCATAATTTATTGATCAAAATAACGGTACAATCTCTCAAGAAATTGTTAAGATCGGACCACTATATCATAGAGCTGTCATACAAACTGACCTCTAAAAGTCAAGATTTTATGTGGAACCTTTTGTATTTGTGAAGGGTATTATAGTTCGGTTTGACCGCAGTTTTTCTTGTATTTGTTTTTGTTATTGGTGTGTGACTTTTGCTATTTTCTTGTCAGACTCTTTATGAAGTTGTTCCTTTAACATTGCTTTGCTCCATTCGTGGCAATCTTTAGTTGATAAATGGTGTGCGCCCGCTTCCTTTACGACGTCCTTAGCGGGCTGGTATGGGATATGTGTAGGTAACGGGAGCACTTCATTGTTGCCACTAATGATGTTGGCGCGCTAATGTACAGTCATTTATTGGCTGCTTATCGAACAAATCGGTTAGCGAATGTATTTTAGTTTTTAACGAAAGTGCTCGGCTGCAGTCGGGATGAAAAAACAGCACGAATTAAATGTCAAAAGTACCGCTATCAAACTAGTAACTGATTGTGTGGCCGGAGTATGTGTTCAATAAAGTTGGGAAAGCCTGACGATTAAAGTAGTCGCGGTAGATTCACCGGTTGAGTAAACAGAAAGGAATTTTAAATCAAAACTTTCTTGGTTGTGCCCGATCTCTTCTGCTTACCATGTTTTGAAAGTTAGTCAAGAGGTCAGCGAAAATCATCTTAGCTGGCGGTTGTTGAGTGGGTAACGGACGTTGCTGCTGCTCACCGGTGCGACTTGGCATCTGAACTGGCTTCTACAGTAGGTCTTGCCGCAACGAGGAGACGGCGTTTAGCTAAGACAGAGGTATATATCCTTCCCGCTCTTTCTGCTTACTTTCGCCATGAAGACTGGGATCTCAAAAACGTTGAAATACTACGTAAGAGGAAGCTTTCCTACGCTATCCTGGGAAGGCCAAAGGTACATTGTCGGCGATACAGATTAGGCCCTGGACAAAATTCAGTAAGTAGGAGTGGAAAATAAAGCAGTCTATAAAACAGTGGCAAAAGTCCACGAAAGAGTTGAAAATCCAACCGGACGAAGACCATGGTCAAACCAACGACAAAGATTGGGCCTAAGAAAAAACCGAGTAAAGATGAGTTGAAATCGCTTTCAGCGGTCTTTAGCTGAAAGATAGATTTCGGCTGCATAAAAAATGGAAGAACACCGACAGTACTATTAATCTGGTGGATCCGTGGGTGTGATGAGCGTGCGAAGTTCAAATTGCTTGCAAGAGAGTGAAAAGTGTGAAACTGGGAAGGACTGTTAGCGATTGCAGCCTTGCGTCTCCCTTTGGACGAGCGCGTGTGTGTGCTTGTGAGCAGCAGATTACGCGCTCTTCCTTAGTGTTGGTAATCGCTTATGGGCAGAATTATGAAATTGAATTTTCGCAATGTCGTAAACACGCGCTTAGACGTGACTTTCTGCCTTTTGCTCGACGAATGCTTCTGCGCTGCTCGTAAGCAACGAAGCGAGAGAGTGTGGAGACTGAAAGGAGGCTTCTGCGGACGGAACAACGGTGGTTGCAATTGTTGCAGAACACACCAATAATAATAAAAATGTGCGTGCGAGTGTGTGCGCTTTATGAATATATGGAGTTTAACGAAGTGCCTCTAACAATTTCGTGTACAAGGATTAAGCATCAACTGAAAGTGTGCAAATTCACTTTATGAGCCTCGGCTTGTGTTGTTAACCGAAGTGGGAATGTTATCTCCACTACATACCTCGAGCATTTCCTTCGTCACTGCTAAAAAAGGAAGATCCAGATTCGTTAATGTGACTACCTGACACAGCAATGGCCTGGCAAGATCTGCGTTAAATAGAAGTCTATCTCTCTGTGTTGTCTCTTAGTTCAGACTGTTCGTTCTAAAGTTTCCGAGGTCATTACATCTGGTGGCATATGACCAAATATTATAGCAATGTCGTTCTAAACGCCTTCGCAACTCATAGTCTGAATACCGTCTTGGCCTTACTGACAAAGGTTTTTTGACGCAGGGTTGTCCACGATATACGAGACGGGTACAGCAGTACTAATGGCTAACCTTAGCTAGTGGAGTTCTCCTACTTTGGCTAGGGCCACCATCATTACTCAGGATGACGGCTTCTAGCTTTTTTTCTTCCTCGTGATAACCACTGCTTCTGTGTTTTCTCTGGCAAGCTGCAACTTGATTGTAGTGAACTAATCCTTAATTTTCCATACGATCTCATTGAAAATACTCTGAGTTTGCAAAGGTTTTTTAGCAACTATAGTTACAGCAATGTCATCAGCATAGCCAATTATCTGTGCCTCGTTTGGCAGTAGTAAACGTAAAACCACATCGTACAGCACATTTCATAATAATGGACTTTGTATCCTGCGGTACTTAACCTGCCATCCATCGGTTGGCCTTTACGGCCTTGGCCGTAGACCCGTAAATTATTTGACAACATTTATGGTATACCGATGTCTTCTGAAGCCAAATTAATTTTCAGCCAAGTCAGCTAGAAGACTCTTCTTCATCAGCCAATAATGTTTTAGCTATCGTTCGATAATGCAAAGTGGTGCATACGCACTCAGCTCTTTCGCCAGTTTAGTTGGCTTTTAAAAAGGACGAGGTACTGTTTCGTACATAATGGTCGGTGAAAACCCTCTTGTTATGCTTGATAACGATTTTAAGTGCCTTGTTCGGGATGCCATAAAGACGTGGCACCTTTGAGGATTAGGGATCAGACTAGTGGTTACCTGGCTCGTACCCTTTTTTATAGTAGGGGTAAGCATCTGAAGCCGGAGTGTAGAACTTTAATCTGCTAAACCTAACCTACTCCCAACTCAAGGCTCTCCCACGGAACCATCAGAAAATTGTATAGGTAGCCTCTGAGGCACCCATGCCCGCTTAATATTTGGGTCAGGTGGAAATCCAGATCCCTATGTTGTCTAGTCCACCGTCCTCTCGTTGAGGTTTGCCATCGTTGTTGCCATATAATTATGCTCTTCTTCCTATGGCCATTTTGTTGTTCGCCTGTTGCACGTAAGTGCAAGAAACTGATTTTTATTGGCACAACTCAATGTTGTGCCACGCGCAGTTTACATGGTTTCATGTCGCATGCCTTTAGGTTAGGTGTTGTTTCTTGTATTGTTGCTGCTTCATGCCGCGTTCCACTTAACGCACTTTCGTTTACGGTTTCGCTGGAATTTCTGAGTGGCTTTGCAACACTTTTGAGTTGTTGCCTCCAAGCCGCGTTCGACGGATTATTTGCCAAGCTCTTTACGTTACTTTTCACCGTTCGCTCGCTATTGCCGCGGAAATTCGACACATGGACGTCACTTCAGTTTCACGCAATAAAAGCGCACAAATTGGCAGCGTTTTTACGGCATGCAAGCAATCAACAATATTTACAATGGCCATGACCTCACCTGCCACAGCGCTGACAGTTGCTGCAATAATGTGCAGCAAGTTTTATTGCGCTCGCGTGGCAATAAATCAAAGCCGCTGCCGATCAATGCGCAAATGAAGTCAAGTACAATTTCGCTGTGCTTATAAATCGTCTCAACTCAAGAGCTCCAGTCTCATATAGCAGTCCGACTAGCGATGTGGCTGTGTGGCAATGTCGTCAACGTGCCGCAGCGAAGCTGACATTTCATCAAAATTTGTTAAAGCACACACAAAAGCCTTAAATTATAAATCATTTATATGCATGTATGTATGTGTTATATACACACTCGCATGCGAATTTCCCAAGACGCTCACGACACGAACAATTTGCACTCAGCGCCAAGGGGAAATTTAAAGTGAAATGGAGTATGACTTGATTTGTGTATAAACATGCACAAGTGTGTGGGCTGCGTTGCTTATGTGCATTTATGTGCTTCGTTGCTTATGTGTGTGTGGCGTGTAAAGTTATGTTTTGTGGTCATATTTGGAATTGTTTGCATTCCATTTTATTTTCTTGAAATTTGAGGAAAGCAAAATTAATTTGACACAATTAGAGTTGTGGGAATTCACATGTCAGCCGGCCATTTGTGTTGACTTATTTCGAAATTCGCCAATAAAAATACATAGCTTGCATAACAACCTACATACGCGCATCTGCATGTAGTAAAAGGCACGTGCGGAGTGGAAAATAAATTGTGTGCGAATAATGTAAATTGAATTTGACAACAAAAATTTGTTTTGCTTAGCTTTGCTTTGGTGTGCTCTTATGCCTTATCATATTGGATGAAACCGTTTTGAGAGCAGCTCGCTTTAAGGGTATTTAAAGGTGAAAAATATAATTCTTCAATTCAATAACAGCGGTCCCTGCGTTCTTCCGAATGGCTTCATTTGCAGCTGCTGTAAGCAGCATTCACTTGGACAACAAAGCGGCAATACTAGTGTTAGTTCGTAAATTGTACGCTCAAAGTTAGTCACGGAGTCATTATAATATGGTATCAAGCTACTCATTACCAGACTTGCCAGCGATGCCTGATCATAGCGGAATCGCTGAAAGTTGCAAAGCCAATGAGCTTGCAAGACAGGGCATCCTTATGCCGCTCAGAACGGATAGAGAACGAGTTGGATCTCCGTTGACATCTTGCGTTCTAGCTCTGAACCTATGGATCTTATGTACACTTAGCAGGCATTAGTTGACGAACAGCCTCTGCGCGTCTGCGGAATACTTTTGGTAGAACAGAGGAGTTCTACTGAACTGTTTGCGCTTAGCAAAGCTGATCTTGTCGCAATCGTAGGAGTTCTTGAGGGGCTTGTTCCAATAAGCATTCATGCGGTCGCAAATTTTCAAAGTTTAATGGAAGAAGGTAAGGTGGCAACATCTGCATTGTCAAGCTTTTTCAAAACTGTGGTTGCTACAATTCGGCAGTCATATCTTCGGTGAACCAGGTAACATAGTCGCAACTGACATTAGCCAGCTCAGCAAATTTGTGTTGGCTCAAAGCGCTTCGTCAATACAGGCTGGTCTTTATGATAAAATTTACATGAGTGCTAGGTGTCAAAACGTATTGAAATTATGAGCTGTCCAAGCGAGACCCCTGTTAGGAAGGACCATTTAAGCTAACATAACTAAGCCTAACTGATTTTACACAGCTAACTGCTTCATGTTCGATATTATTTCTTTCATATTCTGGGTCTAAAACAATTTTAATGCTTCAAAGTAAGCGTGGAGCTCACATAGTACATGTCAGCATAGTTCGTTCGTTGTTTATACCGTTTCCAGATCCACTAAAGACATGCGAGTTGCGGTAACCAAAGTGTATGGCACTGTCGAATACACACCTCCACTCATATCCATAAGCAATCACTCGGTCGGTTGGCGACTTTTGTTGCCTGACGGTTGCTCAAACTCACACTACAATACATACAAACAAACACTTTATTGATAGCTGAGTGCCGAGCTTTTAATTTCATTTTATTGTGTTGTGTTTTCACTCCTAGTTTGGCTTTATTGCATTTTTATTGCCACCCAGCAATGCTGGGGTCTGCATGTGCAGCCGCAGTTCGTTGTTTGTCTACCAAAAAGTTCGAGATTTTCTGTTATTTATAAGTTGTTTGCGTGGGTTTCGGGAGTTTCGGGAGTCGTTGCGGTGTTCTGGTTGTACAGTTGGATGGTTTGTTTCATCTTGTACCGCCAGCAGGTTTTGCCAACTGCAACCGAAATCGAAATTCGCCTTTTAGTATTTGACTGCTGCGGATTTAATCACTTGTTAGTTCAGTTGTGTGCTGTTTTTATGAGGTTTGGTTAGCATTGTTAAGGAAAAAGTTAGTTGGCATTCATTATTAAATCCGATCACTGGTTGAGTTCTAGCTTTCTCCTTTATGTTCAATATTCTTTCCATTTCATATTTTAAATAAAAGTTCACTTATCGATGCTTTCATTTCGATTTCAGCAACCGCCTGTGGACGTGTCAAAATCACACGCTTCAAAGCGTTATCAAACATTACATATCATGCAATAACGGTTTATTGTGTCAGAGGCGCGGCATTAGTATTCACTTTGACTCAGCCAACAATACACTGGCAGCAGCGACAGCGACAAGCGCAATATCAAAGGTTCCACAACGTTATTGCGAATTTCCATAGCGCGCAACAACAAAGTAAGTGGCCGTGATAGCCACGCATTGACGGCTGAACTGTTGCGGCGCACCACGCCACGCGATGGTGGAATCTTCAGCCATTGGCCGGCCACTGACTGGATGCGTAAATCCACAGCAGCCGGCAACAGCTGCCATCACCGCCGCCGCACAGCATTCGCCCTCCGGCATGCGTTGTGGCACGTTGGAGACGCGCGTGCGAGGCGCCTGGTATCGTGTGCTGGTGGCGCTGGAAACCGACTTTCTGGCAATTAGTTTGGACGAGTCCTGCGATGCGGCGGCCATCAGTGTGGACCAATCGACCACACTGAATGGCACTTTGGGGTAAGTAGCTGGTAGTGCTTGTGTAGCCATCCAAATATATATACCATATATGGTATATACTTATAAGCAGTCGTTGCTCGCCATTTTGCAATTAAGTGCCTTTTTTAATTGTGCATTTCGTTGTTGTTATTATTATCATTGCACTGTGCAGCAGCAACCACAGCGGTCATAATGGGTCCATACCCTCATCGGCCTCCATGCAGGGTATGGGCGGCACGGGCACGGGCAGCGCCGCTGATACCGATTGTACGGACAATGGTGGTGGCAGCGCTAACGGCGGTGACCATCTGCTGAATAATAATACGTTGGACAATGGACTGGATATGTGCGATGTACCTGATCATGTGGCAAATCAAAAGAGACATGTAAGTAAGCTGCAACGTGCGTGCGCGTGGTAATGTTGTTTTTAATTTTGGTCGATTTTTTATGCTTGGCAGGTGCGCATCATTAAATCGGACAACAACGGTCTCGGCATTTCCATTAAGGGCGGACGCGAAAATCGCATGCCCATATTGATATCGAAAATTTTTCGCGGCATGGCGGCGGATCAAGCCAAGGGACTGTATGTAGGCGATGCCATACTGTCGGTGAACGGCGAGGAGCTGCGCGAAGCAACACACGATGAGGCAGTGCGCGCACTGAAACGAGCCGGTCGCGTTGTGGACTTAGAAGGTGAGTGGCAAGCATTAAATCTATTATAAATAAGCGATATTTAAGCGCCAAATGTATATATAACCAGTCGAAATGTAAGGCAGTTCAAGATCTGATAACGATAAACATACTGTCATCTTGTTGGTGCGTCTTAGCGGTTTGACCCTTTGTAATCTAAGTGATGCCGCCCTACAATCATAACAGTATCATCACAATACTATTTTTCTAAATCCTTGTGGACTCTTATGATTATTCTTCTTTATTGGCGTAGACGCCGCTCATGCGATTATATCCAAGTTTACAACAGCGCGCCAGTCGGTCGTTCTTTTCGCTGATTGGCGCCAATTGGAGGTTCCAAGTGTAGTCTGGTCCTTCTCCACCTGGTCTATCGAAGAGATCTTCCTCTTCCTCTGCTTCCCTCGGCGGGTACTACGTCGAATACTCTCAGAGCTCGAGTGTTTGCATCCATTTGGACGGCATGATCTAGCTAGTCTCTTGATACGTTATGTCAGTGCTCATCGTTCCATCCTCTGCTGTAGTCGCCGTTGTCAATGCGGAAAGGAACTTAAATCTTCCACCTGACTCATCGGAAGTTGTCCCGTACATGCCTCTGCATCATGTAGCAGGACGGCGATGATGAGTGACTTCCAGAATTTGGTCTTTCTTCGTCGAGAAAGGACTTTACTTCTCAATTTCTTTAGAGCCGTTCGCCTGTGTGTTGAATAACGAAGTAGATGGAGCCACGAACTAGATGAGCTCTACGACGACATGGATATAGTTGAGCGCATAAAACTCCAACGTATGTGCGTAAGAAGAAGAAGTAGTAGTAAAAGGAGAAGAAGAAGAAACAGAAGAGGAAGCAGAAGAAAGATAAAAAGAAAAGCCCCTGTGGACCAAACCACCTGCAAAATGTCCTCTGTATGTGTTTGTAACGTTTCCATATGCGGCTCCCTCTACCATTTGCCGGCCGCCGAAACCGTATGTAGTTCGACTTGTCGTGGCTCGTAATTTCAGCTCGCATTCTCAATCGCTGAGTTTATGCATTCGGCACAGGTTTATTGCGCCATTTCAAGTTGTGGCAGTTGGCTGATTGGTGTTTGCCCATCACCCTTGTGCACGTCATTTGTAGTCGCATGAACAAGCGTCAGCAAATTGCGTGCTTTAGGTACTTCACGGTGCTATGTGAGCCATCAGCGCCATCAACGTCGTCACACAGCAATCAGCGACGTCCATATGGCTGCGTCGCGTTCGCGTTTGCCTTTGCGTACGCGTTCCACATCCGCTCGCCGGCATTTTATGGCAATCGGCGCGCTTGAATCCAATTCATTCATGCTGCGTTGTCAACGGTGTTCGAGTGTTGACATTTACTGCCGTTACGCCATGTTACACTGCCAACCAGGCTGCACATGGCCTCTCAACGCCGCAGGTTCAATGTTGCGCCATAGCCTGCGACCCAACGCCGCTGTCGCCTGCGTGGCGCAACATTTCCAATAAATTGAACCAACAGCCCCATAGGAGGTGTGTGTGTTTGAGTGCGCTTATATTCATGCAGACGCTTTGGGGCCATGTCGTCTGGCAAGCTGTGTACTGCACGAACAACTAGTATTGCCACACACGCGCACCACCATTTAGACGAATTGGTAGTTTAATTAAATTTTTGCTCTTTTGCATAGCCTGCATGTGCTCGCTTGTGAGAGCGCGGCGGTGCTGGCGACAGCTTTCGAGTGCGCCATCAACACGCACGCCAGCGATTGGCTTCAAAGCCGACTTGGCAACAGTGTTGTTGGCAGCAGCAACAGTTGCGGCGGACACTTGAGTCACAAAAGTAGCGTCTGTGGCAACAACACGGTCGATGCGCTGGCAAATAGTCTCGAGGTTGCGCGTTAGCGGCTGACGGCTGGCGGCTGGTGGCAATCAAATGCTAAGTCAGCATCTGCCTTCACCTTCCACGCATACATACGCATGTTTGCCACTGATGCGGTGTTGCAACAGATACACTGCTGTCACTGCTTTTGTGCTTGTAGCCCCAACTCGGCAACTCAGTATGTTGCTCTTATTGCCGCAACTCTGCAACACCGTGTGTTCCTGCCACTCGAACAAACGACGCTCGTAGCCTTTCGTTGCCGCTTGTTCGCCAGCAGTTCGTGCGCAATTATGGCGATATTTGATGGCAGCAACTTTTCAATGACAGGCAAAGTATGCCACCACCACTAACTGCCACATGCGGCGCACTTTGTTGAAATTCATTTGCGTTCCACACAAGCACACTCATCCGCCGCTCGTTGGGTGTCACTCATGTACACATATAAGTGTCTGTATGTGTGCTTGGTTGAAGCGGAAGCCAGCTTTAGGATGTGTGTGCTGCGTGTGTGTGACAGGATGTGGCTTAGCGCGGTGGCTTAGAGCCCGCTGGTGGCGACGTGTGTGTGTCTATATGTGGCTGCGGTTGCTTTGTTCGTTTCCTGTCGTTCATTAAGCATTAAAGCAGCGCTGGGGGAACATAGTTCAACAACTTCAATAAATTTCTGCTTTCGGGATATTGCTAAAGTTGTAGCTAAACACGTGAGCGGAAAAGATTTGCAGGAAAACTCGTTTGTATAACTTGCTTAATTGAAAACCAGTTTACTGACAGGACGAATATGTTGTGGGAAGACAATGAGGAATTGAAAATAACTTTCTTAACTGCGGTCTGACTCGATTTGTTGATTATCTACTGTATGTCACAAATCGTGGCAGCATCTTTGTATAAGCAATAGCAGAGTTATAGTCACCTCTTTCAAAATGTTAGATTATATTCAGTTAAAATTGGAGATATCGATGTCGGCTGCAACGAAGCTATAATACACTTCACAGTTGCATTTTCCGTCGCGAAAAATTTTTTCTGATTTTCACAGTTCAGTTTGATTTACTGTAAACTATAGGGGTCCGAACTGAGCAATATACTACTGTGGGCAAAAAATAGTAAGACTTTTTAATTTAAATTTTCCACGAAAATCCGGAGTCGAAACATTTTTTTTCTAGATTTGGCATAACTGTTTTTGTTGTAGTTTTGACAGTTCAGTTTGAATTTCTTTAGTTAATAATTGCAAACTATCCGATCTGAGCAATATACTACTGTGGGCAAAAATAGTATGACTTTTTAATTGAAAAAATCCATTCGTTGAAACATATTTCCTCCTTTTCTGGGTTGGCAAGACTGTCAGTGACATCTGTGCCAAATGTCACATTAAAACAATCATTCATGTTTAGTATGCCCTTGTCTTTCTGCAGTACATAAAGTGCATTCGCGGATTTTGACGATAAGTGAAACTATTCAAAAAATAAGTTCGATTAAATTTTGTGTGGGGAATCATCAGTCAGTGAAACAATGAATTCCGACGAATTGGATATCATAAAATGTGTTATTACTGGCGAAGAGTCTTTGATCTATGCTTACGAGCCGGAAACAGACGATCAATCGGCTGAATATCGTTGTAAAGATGGGCCCAAGTCGAAAAAAACATCAAAGCAGTTCAAAAATCAAAGTTATGCTGACAGTTTTCTTCGATTATCGAGGTGTGTGAAGTACACAGAATTCTTTCCAACTGGCCAAACTGTCAATAAAGAATAGTATTTAATGTTATGTAAAAAGAGTCCGGAATCATGGGCCGAAAACTCTTGGGTTTTGCCCCACGATAATGCACCATTGCATACTGCATTGATTCTTTGTGAGGTTTTCGCTTAATTTTCAACCAATATCGTGCCGCAACCACCGTATTCATCAAGAAAGAAGTACGGGCCGTGGATGTCATTAGACCCAAAATCGCGCAGAACTGTCAATTTAGTTGAAAATCATAACAAACTGTTAATTTAGTTGATTGTAGTGGTTATTCATGAACAATTTGTGGATTTTCTTCGCACCAGAAACGACAATTTTGTTTATTTATTTTCTTAAAATATCTTTATCGTCTTCAAGTTGTTCCAAGGCAAAATTCACCACATTTACTTTGATCCAATGGCTTCCTTGCTTGAGTGAGCAGAATTCTGTATACAGATTTACAGATGCAAGCCTAAATCCTGCCTCAAAATCCGCCAGGTTGTGGTTGTTCCAAGGCACAATCACGACGTTTACCGAATGGACTACCGAATGGCTTCAGTTCTTGAGTGAGAACAATTCTATATACGGTTGCAAGCTCAAATCCTTTCTCAAAATCCGCATGGTTCTGGTTTGAGACAGTCCCAACTCTTGAGAGCCTGAACGGTAGCAATAATTTCATTATTTCGAGCGGTTCTTTGTCTTATTGGCACTTGAACATTATGTAAAGAAAGTCGGAAAAATCACTGTAAATATAATATACCCTGTTCAGGTTATACATTTCTTGCCACATCGCTTTGTGTCTCTCCACCGTAAGTCATATTTGCAAATGAATAATCATTGAAAAGGAAACGCTTCTAAAGTCAGACAGTCAGCAGCGATAGCCGCTGCCAACAGCTCGATGTGGCGTATCTGTGTGCGGCGCAATATTCCCACCATGCATGCTGACCACAATGACGACTCTAAACAATCAAAAAGTTGAGCTCGACAATGCTGCTTGCCGTCTGCTTGCGAAGCAGGTTAGCAAAAGGTGGACAGTAAAATATACAAAAAAACAACACAAAAAAAAACAAAAAAAAAAAAACAAAAAAAAAAAAACAAAAAAGGCAAATCAAAACTAAAAACAAACAGATAAAACGACTGGCCAGGTAAATCAACAGCATTGAAGGTCCTGACTGCGGCGGATACTGACGATGGACGGCGATAGACTTGATGTGCAACCACCGGGCAATGGCTACAAATTCATCAACATAAAACCGTAGTCAGACTAATAACGAACCGCCAGTCAGTCGGGCAGTGAAACAGGCGAAGCACATAAGTACATTGACGGCAGTTAAGACAGAAAAATAACAACAATGCTTAACGACGCTGTGGCAAGGACTTTGCGAGGGATGACGATAAATGCCGCAACTATGGTTTTACTGTTATTTTTATTTACATTGTACATTTGTTAGTTCGTGGCACTGGCGCGCGAGACGGCGACATTAGTAGGGCGCTGATTGCCGGACGAGTCAACTTTTCGAGTGTGTTGAGAAGTGTGGTGTGGTCGCAGCGAGACTGTCATGCCTAAAACATAACGCGAACAGTGTTGTGGGTTAAAGGTGAAGATAAATAACAACAAGCCGTTTGAAAAAATAAAAAAAAAACAGAAAAACCGTTGACTTCTGCGGTAGCGAAGCTATAATACCCTTAACAGGTGCATTTGCAAAACAGGGTACAAAAATTTTTTTCCTTGATTTTGAACGTTCAGTTTGTATGGCAACTATATGCTACATAACTATATTTCTTCAGAGATTGTGCCAATGTCTTGAGTAATTATTTGGGCAACATTTCGTTAAGATACTTCGACAAATAAAAAAATTCTCCATACAAAGACTGAGGTTGGATAGGTCAGTTTATATGACAGCTATATATTATAGTGGTCTGATCTGAAATTTTTTTTGCAGATTGTAGCATTGATCGGAAAAATAATATATGCCAAATTTCGTGAAGACAGCTTGTCAATTTAAAATATTTTTCAAACAAGGACCTACGTTTGACCACCAGTTTGTAGGGCAGCTATATGCTATGGTGGTCCGATCTGAAAAATATTTGCGAAGATTATGGCTATTTCTAGAATAATAGTCTGTGCCAAATTAGGCGAAGATACCTTGTCAAATAAAATAGTTTTCCGTACAAGAACTTTAGTATGTTCTTTCAGTTTATATGGCAGCTATATGCTATAGTGGTGTGATCTGGAAAATTTTTGTTGGGATTACAGCGTTGCTTTAAAAAATTATTTTAGCCAAATTTCTTGAAGATATCTCGTTAACTGAAAAAGTTTGCCTTACAAGAATTTGATTTTGATTGTTCAGTTTGTATGGGTGCTATATGCTATAGTAGACCGATACCGGCGGTTCCGATAAATGAGTAGGTGCTTGGTGGGAAAGGAACGTGTGCAAACTTTCAGGTCGATATCTCAAAACCTGAGCGGCTAGTTTCCGTGTATATAATCGCGGACAGCCTTTGGATTCCTTTGGATGTTGCAAACATCTTGGCAAACTTCATATATGCCCTGTTTAGGGTATAATTACGGCAACTAAGCGGAAAATATTGTACCGGAAAAATATTAGACAGTCCAGAAAGATATCATCAAACTACAGGCATGGCGAAAATACCCTGGCACAAGGTATAGAAATCTGCAATCAAGTAAAAGTAGCAAACATACACAAATGTGCCTTGCATGGATTCATTGGGTCTGTTATGCGCACGAGTTAGGCGCCCAAGGCAAAGTATTATTTCGTATAACATAAGGATATGCAAGTAAAACAGCAGAACTCTTATTGTGTGCCATGCCACAACTACCTGCAGTAGCAAACACGTTGTAAGTCCAATTTCCAGCCTGTAGTGAGCAGCAGTTGACGCACTAATGCGTTTAAACGGACCAACCAAGTTGTCTATTAATAAAAAAGCACACAACTCGCCGTCACTAAACTAAACTGCCATTGCTTTGCTTGCATGGCCAGCTGACTGACACTGAGTAATGGGTGAACTTGCTTCTCTCCAAGGTACCTAACACAGGAACGAGTGGCATTGGTTTAAAGCTCCAAGCTAACAGTAGCTTTGATGCTATGAAAAGTTGAATGTCGCTGCTGTCGATTATTGTGTGCGACTTTCAGAAATGCTCAGCTCTAAATGTGGCGTTAATGCTATTCAATATATCGTCACCTGAAAGGCAAAACAACGTATTATAAAAAAATAAATAATGAGTTTTTTAATGCTTATGATTCTCTACATCACATTATATATATGTATATATAGCATTAAATTTTCAGCTTCCGCTGTCAGATATAACCAATATATAACCAATATAGTTATCAGATATAACCAATATATAACCGATGTATAACCAATATATAACCAGTTTATAACCAAAACTCAAATTTTGTTTCAGTGTGAGTGGTTTTTATAATGTCGTTTTTTCTTCGCCTTTCAACTTATAAAAAGTGATGTTACGCTATTTTGCATTTTAGGTGACGACATGTAATTGTAAATCATACATATGTACATATATACATATACAAATGTAAAAATTTCGGCAAAAGTAAAAATTTTTCGCCATTAAAAATTGCTTGTACGCTCGTTTAGTTTATAACGTATCGTTTCGTGTTTGCCTGTTTTTCTATTAGTTCATCGTATACGGAGTCAATACAAATACTCGCGACTAACTTATTCATTTTGTGCCCAGACTTTGTTCATTTCACTTTTTTTGGCAACAAATTTGTAGGCAACGCAAATATTTGTATCAATTTCATTTGCCCAACCAAGTGGAACAGACGAGTAGAAATCACGAATAAATGTAAATGTAAAAACAAACACATACATATACATAAACAAAAAAAAATATTTGTATATATAAATTCAATTACAAACAGAATAAAAAACGCAATATTTTTCCACTTCAATTCTTAAACTAATTAGAATTACGGACTTTACATATGCACACATAAACATTAGGGTGTACTTTACATGCCAAGTTTAATGTTGTTTTGCGAGCACCTCGTGAAATTATAGTTTTTGTACAAAAAAATTAGACAACGTAAACAAGTGCATTATTTTAATTTTCACAAATTTCTTCATTCATCTATATGTTATGAGCTTTTTTGATATTTTCCATTAAGCAAGTAAATCTACAACCTGGAGAGAGCGATATTCTAATACAAAATTCTCCGCACAACAATCAAGTTCCAATGAGTTTTTGCATAAAACCACTCCTTCAAAGCTTACGCGCTGTTAAATTTATAAATCAAATGACCTGAGCATTCGTACAAGTGATTTGTGCATTGTGGATTGCTCATACGACATGGTGTACAAAATGAAAATCATACTAGTGATTTGTACATTATATATTACTCATACGACATGGTGTACTTTTGGAATACAGTACAATTAATGCATAACTTTAACTGCGTGCAAATTTTAAAGAAATATTTGTATGGAAAAATTCATTAAGAACATTTTTGTAGAGCTAATAAGTTTGTATTAGAATATCAATCGAGTCCTTCTCCTTGTTCATGTATACGTGAACTAGTCCCACAGTTTCTGAGATATGGTTCTGAAATTTTGCATACGTACTTTTCTATCAAAGAAACTGCTTATTTGTCAGAGTGGGATGGATCAGACTTCTATAGCATATAGCTGCCATACAAACTGAACGATCAAAATCATGTCCTTGTATAGAAAACTTTTTTATTTGCCTAGATATCTTCACAAAATTCGGCACAAATTAATATTTAAGAAGATAGTACAACCTCCTTAGAAATTGTTCAGATCGGATCTTTATAGCATATAGCTGCCATACAAACTGAACGATCAAAATCAAGTCCTTGCATGGAAAACATTTTTATTTGTCAAGATATCTTTACGAAATTTGGCAAAAATAATTCCATAAAGCAACAGCACAATCTCCTAGGAAATTGTTTAGATCGTACTACTATAACATATATCTGCCATACAAACTGAACAATCGAGATGATGTCCTTGTATGGAAAACTTGTTTAATCATAAATATATCTACACAAAATTCGGCCCAAATTATTCCTTAAGATAACGATACAATCTCCTAAGAAATTGTTTAGATCGGATCATAATAGTATATAGCTACCATACAAACTGAACAATCAAAATTAAGTTCTTTAATGAAACACTTCTTTACTTTGATATAATTTGCATACGAAATTTGCAAAAGCGACACGCATATATCTTAAGCGTCTGCTTCGAATAGCAACATTCTTCAAAACTCATTTGCCTCATCAATAGCCAACAAGTCGTGACACGTAGCTTTGCTCTTAGTTGTCATTGCCTTGAAAGTTCGCCGCGCTAATCAGTGGTGGCAGTGACAGCGAAGAAGATTGCTAAAGTAATCAATTTCATTGACATTTTACTGCAATTCATATCCACGCAGCAATGATGCTGGTTTCTTGTGGCAGCATATCACTGACGCCACTGTCTTTGGCCTGCCGTCGCAATGACTACATGCAACTTGTCGCCCTGCGGTTGTCTAACGAAGTTGTTTGCCCTTCCTACAGCCGCAACGCCGTTGCCTGCATTGCTGGCGTCACAGTGTGTTTGTTGTTTCTGGCGTCTCAGCGTTTGTTGCTGTTGCAGCGTTGTGGAGTGTTAGACAATTGCTTGCTGGTTTTTGCGTCGCATATCTCATTATCGATGACTTTAATTTCATTTCGCGTTGCCGCAATCATTTCGCCGTGCTAGCAGCCACAACAACTGACAACTAACGGTGCTTTTTAGCTGTGGCAATGTCTTGTTATTGCACTTGCTTGTACCGTCGTTGTTGTTGTTGCAGCCATTGCGTTGCTGTTTTATGTCGTTGCCAGTTCATGGAAATATTTAGTTGTTTTTGCTTTTGATATTATTTGATTGCAACACCACCGTTACGCCGTTGCTATAGCACTTATTGTTGTTGTTTGTGACAACTAACTGTAGTTGACGTCATGTTCACATGCTTGCTTGGCAATGTGTTGTTAGTTTCCTTACACTTTCTCGCCGCTTGCCGCCGCTGCTGTCGTGTCTATTTGCCTCATGACCTGCATAGCCGCTGTTCGTGGCATCGCATGTGGCATGCAACAGCATCTGTTTTGTAGCGGCAAAACCCGCTATTGCTGCAGTGCGATTTCAACGCTTGTTCCTGTTGCTCCAAGCACAATTACTACCCCTCCCCGCTGTTCCATTGCAAGTTTTACTGCTTTCTCCACTCGCTGCCTCGCGCGTTTTTCTCCTCAAGCTTGCTGATATTTTCACAATTCTTATTTAATGCTCGTCGCTGCCGCCATACTCATTGATTTTATCTGCCATTTTCAATCTGTCTGCAGCCATACATACACATACGCGCTCACATGTGTTGCCAGTTGTTGCAAAAAAGCTTGCGAATGCTTGCTGAATTATTGCTGCCAGCTGCACATTTTCGCTTTTCTTTAACACAAATATTTTTGCGCTTCTCTACCGCCATCTGTCTTCATCACTTGAAAGCTGCCTGCCTGCTCTTCGTACACACACTTGTGTGCGCCACTGTTTACGTTCGCGATAAGTGTACATTTATTGTTCGATGGTTTTGATCGAAATTGATTCCACGCTGCTCTTCGCCGCCGTCTGCGTTGTTTTTTAAACTGAAAATGTTAGTTGGATTTCGCCTTTTTTCTACTTTGTCTCTCTGTTATTGAATTTGCTCGCCTTTCGTTTACTCAGCTGCCACACATTTGTGCACTCGCCACTTTTTGTCGTCGCTTTGTATTCTTATTCCTTTTGGGAGCCACTTTGCTAAATTAACTTTGGCTAAATCCGATAACAAAAAGGAATTCCGCGTGTTTCTTCTATATACCGTTACAATGCGAAATTGTGCAGCGATAAGCAACGCTCTCGAATATGTGAAAAATGAATAAGCTCGCATGAGTATTAGCAACTAATATTTTTAATGTCGACAATGTTGCGAAAGCGAAGCCTGAAAAAATATTGTGTATGATGTGGAAGATAGTAGGTGGGTTTAGGGATTGCCTCGAGGGGTTTAGCATTTGTTATTTAATGCGCTCACAAGCGAGTAGACGCCTACCAAACGCAAGCACTTTACATATCAATAGCATTCGAAAGAACATTTTTTGACATTTATTTTTTGAAGATTATCTCTTTCAAATGTTGGGCGTTACTACGTCACAGATGATCCATCCATTGAGTCCAATATTCGATGACTCGTTCGAGCATTTCGACTCATGGCTGGCGGATGACACGCGTGATGTTTTGCTCCAAGGCTTGAATCGAAGCGAGACTAGCCGCATAGACTCTAGACTTTACATACTCCCAACGGAAAAAGTCGAATGATGTGATATGACACGATCTTGGTGGCCAATTTACAGTCCAAAAACGGGAAATTATCTGCTCAGCGACGTGCTCTCTCAATAAATCTACTGAGGTGCCGTCTTGTTGAAACCAAATGTGGCCAGGATCACGAGTTACAATTTCAGGCTTCAAATAGTCGGTTATCATGGGGCGCTAATGATCGCCATTTACGGTTACGTTCTCATCGGCATCATTTTGAAAGCATATGGACCCAAAGAATATGATTCCACCAGTCCACAAACCACACCAAACCGTTATTTTTTCTGTATGAAATGGTAGCTCTTGAATCTCTTCAGGTTGCTCTTCGTCGCGAATGCGGAAATTCCGTTTGTTTACATATTCATTGTGACAGAAATGGACCTCATCGCTGAACGAAATTTGGCTCGAAATCGTCGGATCTTCTTGGAACTTCTCAAGAGCGTATAAAGCAAACCGATCTCGCTTGGGAAGCTCGAGCGGCTTCAGTTTTTGCTCAAGCTGTAATTTGTACCCTTTAAATTTAAGATCTTGCCATAAAATGTGCCCATTCGGTCCATACGTCAGTACGGGTTGCTGCGAACGGCGCCGAATCGACTCTCCACGGTCTTCGTGCACACTCTCGGCTACAACTGCTATTTTTTCTTCACCGCTTCCTCCAAAAATGAATGCTGGGTCTCAAGATGGGTGAGACCCTAAGTAATGAGGGTGTTTGGAATAGTACGCTCAGTAGACCAATTATGTTGACCATAAGTTGAGCGAAGCGCTCGAAACACACTCCTTATAAAACGTGAGTTTTCATAATAAGGTTGAACGATTTGTAAATGTTGTTTCGGGTTAAGTCTTTCCATGATTAAATACTAAACAAAACTGTAGAAAAATGACAGGACAGCTTGACACGACTTAGGCATGATCTGTCAAAGAAAGGTTATTGAAAATTGGAATTAAAATCTTCTATTTTTTTAGGGGATTTGACACACAAAACCTTCCACCCCTTCTGCATCCGCCACTGCTATGTACATACCATAGCTGGAGTGCCAGACTGTATGAAGTTCCAAAACTTGCGCCTTAATCCCTGAGAGTTACAAAACATTCGCGCACATCACGCACTCGCGAGAAGGTGTATAACTTTTCGCTTAATTCAAGTTACATTTAGGCTTGCCGAGCGCGTAGCAGTGACTAGCGTCTGAAATAAAACGGCCATGCAAGTTTTTGGCACGTGATTTTCGCCTTAAAATAAGTGACGGCTACGCGTCGTATGCATGTGTACTGGTCCGTGGCAATACCCGTAAGCTGCTGCGCTCGAAAATTTTCTGCACTAAAGATTGAGAAATGTGTTTTCTTAGCAACGGCTGTAACTAGCTTTCACAGCTATTTTACTTTCGTTATATGCTGTATAACAACTGCATTTAAATTGAGTTTATATAATTACCCTGAGGTACTTACCTGCTCTTTAGTGCTTGCCATCTTTCGTGCCTATCGTTTATCCAAATTATTTATGCCACTTTGGGGAATTTATAATGGAGTTTTCGATATCTTCTCAGCGTTTTCTTTTCACTAAACAAGTACCTGCGCTTTTTTATCCAATCTAAAGAGGTTTGGTTATTGTTGCGAAGTTTGATATTGACATTGTAGTAGAGTGAAAGCAGAGAAAACGTCAAAATGTATTTGAGTGAAAAACAAAGAAAAAATTTTTATTTCGGCTGCACCGAAGCTAAATAGTTAAACAGATGGAAAAGCTACTACTACTCAGGCTGCTTTTCACTTGGTGGCAGAGAGTTAGAAATTATGGACATATGTGGTCAAATATCTGGGTCTCACTGTGGGTTTCATTCGTCGGTGGTAGCAGCATGTGTTGCATGGTGTGCAATCGACTTGCCAGGAAGTCCTGAGGCTGTCAGCCAAGAATTATCACAAGGATGTATACTAGGATCGTGGGAGAATATGGAGCGTATGGAGTAACGCAGAGTTCGGTCTGACTTCAACTATCGAAACTGCAAAGACTTGCCTGCATCTGCGCATCGGATGTAATGTGTAGGTCCCGACGGCAGCACTGGAGTTCATGCTGGAATGCATCGCTATACCCACTAAGCAGTCAAACAGCTAAACACACAATGCTGCAAATGACAGCTGAAAGGGTTGGCAGAGGGAAGATAATTTCGTCCCAATAAATGCAGGCGCTAAGTGATGAAAGACCACTGGCTGCTCTTTCAAGGGGCAGTATTACCAAAGAGGTTAACTTTACAAGGAAGTTTGAAGTTACCCTTGGCAGTAAGGCTGAATAGAATTATTACACGCTCGAAACACTGTTAAGAGATAGCTCAACTGAGTGGTACACTGATGGCTTGAAAATGTCGGAGGGAATTGAGACAGGAGTTGCATGACCGCGTGCCATACATATGGATAGTAGTTGCTATAATAAGTCGGTCTGTAGATATATACAAAGTCTCCAAAGCAACTATCATATAGAACTGCTTTGCCATACTGAGCAATATGGTAGTCAAGTCTAGCATCAAGTGTTCGAAAGTTCCCGACTCCATGTCGCAAAGCCAGCAGTTAACACAAGAAGCTAGAAGCATATTAAATAAAAGCTTCTTGAGCTTGCAAGGCCCGGTATTAAATACGATAAGTAGTAGGATACACTTCGGTGAGCAAATAATTTCACGTTTAAACTGGTCGTTTTTCTACCAAGATCGTCTGATATCAAACAGTTAGACCTTTTCCTGTGATAATATGTAAAGTCTAAAATCTATGCGTACAATTCCGTTTCGATTCATGCCGTGAAGCAAAACATCGCGTGTGTCATTCGCTAGTTACCAGTCGAAATGCTCGAACGAGTCATCGAAAATTGGACTCAACGGATGGACCATCTGGACGTAGCCGCGGCCAACAAGTGAAAGAGATTATCTTCAAGAAATGAATGAACAAGAATGTTTCTTCGAATGATAATAAACATGTAGTGCCCTCCGTAGGAAGCAGAGTAAGAGGAAGACCTACACTGCGTTAGAGAGATCAGATTGGGAAAAACCTGGCTACACTTGGTATCTCGAATTGGCGCCGAATTGCGAATATAAGAAACGACTGGCACGCAGTTACAAATTTGGCTTTAACCGCGTAAGCCGTGTCTACGCCAATTTTTGTGTTTTTTCTTTAAAAAAGTAGGCTACCTCGAAATGTATCACCCTTTATATACATTTGCTTGTGTTTTAAACAAAAAAGAGCCAACAGCAAACGAGCGTTAACATAGAAAGACAAATCCAGGCTTGGCTTTGCCATAACCTCAAAACTAGAAAAAGCAACTACAGTTATGTACATACATTACAAGGATTGTGGTCACGTCCTTGATCTGCAATGTGACATAGCACAGCACAGCATAGACAGCTGAACAAGCTCAATGCGCAAAGAAGTCAGCAGTTAAAACAGTTGTTGGCAAATAAATGAGAAAACGCTAAGTGGAGCAATAAAAGTGCTGCAGCTAGGACGACGACAGCTGAATGCAGCTGCGAGGCGAAAGGCGTCGGCTGGATCTCGGAGCATACATACAATGTCAGCTTGACTATTAAGCGCCGCTTCGAGGCAGTTAAAATTCTGCGAGGCAATGACAAATGCGCGTGACACATTCGTGGAAATTGCGTGTAAGCGAGTGCTGGCCGAGCGAGTGGTGAGTGCTGAGCACGAGGCGAAAACAATAATGTGCGTTGAAGGCGTGACAAAGGAAGAGCATGTGTTGGTTGCAATGTCACTTAAGAAATGAAATGCTTGCTGCATTCAAACGGCAACAGTGTATTCGGCCATTGTTATTGCACAAAGGCAGCTTGACAACTTAAGTGCAACTGTGCTATCGCCGCTTGCTGGCAATGCTTTCAAATGTTTGTTTGTCAATTCCTGTTGTTGTAATTTGTTTCTATTTTTCATTTGCCATCTAGCGTGACACATAATACCGACTGTGTCGCAGATGAGCTAAGTGCTGACCTCAAGTTTTTCTCTCCGTACTCCGTTGATTTTTCTGAAGGTTTTTTCAGGTTTGTGTTTATGAACACGAAAAGCTTTGGTGCTGTTAACTATATATGTACACAGCAAGGTGTGGCTTTCATATACCCTTCATGGTATTAGCAGTCCAATGCTTTCTTATGCTGATATGAAGCTCCGAAGTTTCATCATTTTACATCTACTGTATTCTTACTGTTTGCTTATGGCAAGCGGGCGCAATAGACCTTAGGTCGCGGTAAAATTCTCATACATTTATCTTATGGTAAGAGGGGATCTTTGGTACATATTTCTTCAAAAATGAAGTCGGCTATAATGTTACATTCGATGGGAAATACTGAGCAACTATCTTCTTGACATTTCTCGATTTTTATTTGAAATCAGCTGGACAGCATCCTCCACAAAGTCCCAAAACACATCTCCTAACAGGACGACGGAGTGCAGACAGTTAACAACCCACCGATTTTAGGTGTTACACTCGAAAACCTGTGCTTCTTCACTTCTCATACGAACGCGAATACTGCTAAAGTACAGAGGCGCAACAAAACAAACAAAGTCAGTAGCCGGCAGGTTATGGGGAAAGGAAAAATGTGCAAAGAAAAAAGCAATAAGCCGGCCGGTTGTTGTTGCAGTGGCAGAATCCTTCCGCGTGAACACTTCTTGGTCAGATTAAAAATTTGGGTTCTTTCCGATTTCGTAGGCTCGACTGTCGCAAGGAAACCTGGCCGGTCATAAGCTATGCTGCACCGATATGGTCACCTGGATGTAGTGAAACACGGATGAAGAAGCTTCAGATGTGTCAGAATTCTGCACTCCGAACGATTGCAGGATGTCTCTTGATGTCTCCAGTCGAACAGTTACACAGTGAAACCACTTGCTTCCGGTCCAGGAACTTAATAAGCTCCTCTCCAAATAGTTTTGGATGGAATGTTTCCGCGAAAACTCTACCTGCAGTCGTATTCTTGAAGCAAACCCGCCTCCTGGGAACAGGTATTTCCGTCATTACGTCGATGACATCGAACAGTAACTCGACCGGATTTCGGATTCCTCTACTTTTTTGTTATATCCAAACTTCGGATGCAGTAAACTTTAGACATATATTGACGGATATTCACAGCGGAGCCATCATCACCTTCATCGAGTTTCTCCCAGTGAACGTCGTACTTGGAGTTAAATCTTCACCCATTGCAGACGAAGCGCTCGAGTTGCCCCGGGAACCTTGTGTGACCCCTGCGCAACTTTGTTTTGGCTGTTGAATCAGGTTAAACTTCTACTTATCCAGAAGTTCCTCCTCAGACCCTCTTATAACAAATATATGTCCAGCGAACAAGGAGTCCTAGATGGATCCTCACTCATCAAACAGCTTTCTTTTTATGGGCCGATACAGTCGAAACCACACGTTTCGTGAGTTTACCGTTAGAAGATTTTGATGACAACCAGTCCGACCTTACCACTCAAGTGATGAGTAGATAACCTTTAGAACAACAACAACGCTTTAGATCCATGATTAATGCATTTTTCCTGCCTGAATTGGAGAATGTTGATGTGGACGACCTTTGCTTCCAACAGAACTTATTTTTGATAGGGTTATGTGAAGTCGCTTGACGTCTTGAAAGTGAATGTTTGGCTCGTTACTGTTGACATACGGCCTCCAATTGCTGGAAAAGGTGGTCGAAAATTGGGGTCGCGGCTGATTTGAATATATTTCAGTCAAGCGACTTTTCGCTTGCTCGAAATAATTTTTAAAACCATTTCAAACCCTTCTCCTTACAGTAAAGCAAAATTGTTGGCGTCACCAATTTTCGATCACTTTTTGCAGCAATTGTAGTCTAGCAAACCACCCACTACATATCTTCTAAACTTACCTTGCTATTATTACACTGGGTATATCTACAAAGTGCACCATTTGTGCGCAATTTTGTACAGTCAAAGCTTTTCATTGGCAAAAGGTACTAAAGCAAATATTTCACTTTTTGCGCTTCGCTTAACGTCTGTTAGCCCTTCACAGCAGCTTTCGGCTGCCAGGCGGCTAGTTTAGCCCATTTATACTACAGTCTTCCTTCTTGCCTGCTGCTTGTGCCTGCATTGTCTCACTTGTTTCGCGCTCTCCCCGCAACCTTACCCCCACACAGTGGCGAAATACTTGCGCTGGTAAATGCGCCACGCCAAATTTCATATTTCTGCACACATCTAAATCCCACACTTACACGCATAGCTTTTGGGCTGACAAGTTACTGGTGGCTTTAGCTTTCAAAGATTTATGAATGAAGACGGCAGTTGGATTTTTCATTCGCCACTACCGGCCACTTGTGCCATTTTTGTCACACATACGCATGTGAGAGTATGTGTGCGTGTGTGTTGAGTACTCGCGATACACACTTGTGCCCATTTGTTGGCTTTTGTGCGTGTGTAGTCGTGCCAGTGAAATATTTGCACTCGCATGCCGGGAAAGCCGAAAAATGTGTACACGGACGGACGTGTACATGCGAGCAAGGTAGTAAAATGTTGTTGTAACAGTGGTAGTTGTTGTTGTTCCTGCTTCTGCTGTTGTTGTTGTTGTAGCGTGCGCAAATTATGAGAAATGTACTCAAATCTACGACGCAGATTTATTTAATGTTTCATCCTTCCTTTAAGCCTGGCTCTCGCTGCTGCGCTCGCACGCTAATGCCGGTGGCAAAAGTGTCGTGTGTACGCGCGGCGGTAGAGGCGTGAAACAGTGGGAAATGTAATACATATTTTTACAACACTAACCACTACCGATTACTGGCACTTGGAGTACACTTTTGCAACTTTCGAAGCAGCAGCTGTGTGGCATATACTTGAGCTTATTCATACATATATACATACACACATACATGTATGTATACACATGCATACATAGATTCTTTGGCGTATTGCCATTCACTAGTTTATGAGTATGTATCGCGATTTTTACGGCAAATGTGTATGATTAAGTCTAATGAGCGCTCATATTGCAGCTTTGCTGGTGTAGGAGAGTAGCTTCAGATACATTGTGGGAACTTAATGGCCATCAGTGCAGAAATAATACATGAATCGTGAATGAAATGTTTGGTTGAATTAACTTGATTTACTTTGAGACTGCGGCCAAAATATTTAATGCCATAAACCGCAGTTGCCACCTGGTTTTGATACTGTGCAAATACTCTTAGTAAGATGCGAAGGCTTTCAGCTCACATCTTCGCCATAAGTATTCTAACTAGATACTGTTCTTTTTACTCACTCTTCTTCTTTATTGGCGTAGATACCGCTATAACTGAGAGTTCACAACAGCGCGCCAGTCGTTCTTCTTTTTCGCTGATCGCAATTGGAGATCCCAAGCAACCGGGTCCTTCTCAACCTGTTCTTTCGTTGTCTTCCTCTGCTTCCCTCGGCGGGTACCGCTCGAAAACTTTCAGTGCTGGAGTGTTTTCGTCTATTCGGACGACATGATCAAGCCAGGGTAGCCGCTGCCTTTTAATTCTCTGTACTTTGTCTAGGTGCATGTCCTTAAATCGTAATCCTTAATTGGAATACCTCTTAAGGTTGCTTTTGGGTCAGAAGGATCTCGCAGTCGCACTAGTTATGGTTGTTGGTTGTAGACCAAGGGGTATCAAGCGCGCTGGAGACCATCCATATCAAGGGTAGGAACGCAAGAAGACATCCGACCACCGATCTACTTCCAATCGGCAGCAATTGGGTTAAAGGTGCCCTCCCTAGCAAGTGCATAGGCTTTGCTGCTTCTGCTGTGACCGGGCATTCATTCAAATCTTTAATGGAAAAAGCATGAAGCTAATTTTGAGCACACAGTCAGCAAGTTTTAGGCTGGTATAGCCGATGGGCTTTCAAATTGAATGCATATTTTTCTGACTAGGCTGCACTTTAGAGCAGTATATCTACCGCTACCTTGAAGAGAGTCACCTCATCTTGAAAACGCTATAGTGGTTTGGAGCCATGAAACTTGATTTAGCTCTCGACAGAAGGCTCTTCCTACCCTTCCTCTTAACTTCGATTAATCTGTGGAAAATGAGGTAGCTGGTATAGTCCCGAATCGATCTATTTTGTAAACTTACAGGCTGTCTAGTGCGTAGCGAGTACAGGTTCTAGAAGTATTTTCAATAACGAAATTGAGTTTGTGTTTTGACTTTTATTAACACCAATCTTTACATAGTTATGAGAACACTACACATATATATAAACAAGGCAATCTACCATTGCGAAACCAAAAACAAATTTACTTTCAAAGTCTTATTCTAAACACGGACTAAGCGACCATTCCGATCGGCGCGTCGCTGCTGCGGTGGCGCTGCAAAGAAGATCTGACGCAAATTGCCACCATCGGAGGGCACAAAAATCAAACGGCCACTCTGCAAATCGCTAAGTCCACTAAGCAATTCAATTTGCTCTGCCGACAACTCGGCATCTTCGGCGGCGGCCGCTGGCTCCAATTCGTTCAACTCCACGCCAAAGTCTTCTTCCTCTACCACGGGTGGCATGACCGCAACAACGCCAGGTGCGCCATATGTGTCCGCCGGCAAGCGTGACTTTGCTTCATCAGCGCCAGGTGCTTCATATGTTTCCGCCGGCAAACGTGACTCTGCTTCATCAACACCGGTTGGTGGACCGTAAGTTGCGGCTGGTATTGGCTGCTCCGCCGCCTCGGCATCCAATTCACCGCTCACATCGATGGGAGCTGCGCCAGCGTTGTCGTCATCGCTCGCCGCCACAGTAGGCGTGAAGGTCTCCTCCGCCACAGCCGGAAAATCAGCAACAGGCTGAGCGGGAGCATCAGCGTCAACATTAGTGGCAGCACTGCCAGCAACAATGGCCACGTCCGCGTCGAGTGTTGGATTGCTGGCGGCAAATTCTTCGGCATCTTTATTGGGCGGTTGAAAGTGCTCTGCAGGTTCTTCGACCGTGTCGGCATCGACCACAGGTGGCCCATATTCGATTGCGGGCGTGTGCGTTTCTACTGCGGCCTCTGAGGTTTCTTCGTTAATTTCAACTTGCAACTCAACGCCGTCTTCTGCGTCGCTCTTCGGGTTTTCGGTTGTGGTTGCGACTTTTTCCTCATTCTCTTCAACGTCTGCACCTTCGACAATCACTTCAATGTCAACATTTACGTCACCCGAGCCAGCTACGTCCTCGGCTTGTGCTGTTGTAACATCGTTAGCTGGCGCAGGCGTGCTGCTCACCGCTGGCAACTCTGTCGTCTTGCGTTCACTTGGCAACTCAAAGGGTATGTGTGGCCGAAAGCCGGCGGCCGGGTAACCGGTGCGCGCTTGTACTGGCTGCGCGGTGGTTGCCAACACCTGACGTGCTGAATGCACTCGCTGCCGCTGGTGAGTGCTCGGGCGCTTAAGTGGTGTTGCCGCAACAACCGCGATTGCCGTGGCGAGCAGTAAGAAGCTGGTTAAGCGCATTTTATATGCTGCGTATCTGGCGTGGTGCGTGTATAGTTTACTTTTTTGGTGCTGCCTTCAAGTGGGTGGTACTCCCAATAAGGCTGCGCTCGTGTTACTGGTACTACCGGCACCCTAACTAAGCTTTTATAGTACGCTATAAAAAATGTGCACTTTTTAGTTTGTTTCTATTGTTGTATTGCTCTGAAATTATGCGCGCAAAAACAAGTACAACCTCAGAATAATATTTACTTGAATACACTAATTTTTTTTTTAACTACAACAACGTTGCTTCCGAAATTTTTATTCCTTTGTGGGCTCAGAGTCGCACATTTTGTTCCGAATCTCGAATTTCGCATTCTTTTTGCGCATTCAGCTGACATTTCCGGTTGCAAGGTTAAAAAGTCAACACAGCAACAAAGTCGTCGATGATAACTGGCGAAAAATATTTGTGTGCGCGGCCTTTGAAGTGACTATTGATTCAATGGTTGAAATAATCGAAAGAGTGCAAAACGTTAAACGACGTTAAATTCAATGTTAATGTAGGCTTTAAGCCGCCGTGTGGTGTCAGTGCACAGAAGAAACAATAAAAAACGACAAAAGTAAGAACAAATTTAACTACGGTTGCGCCGAAGATATTATACCCTTCACAAATAGCAAGATAACTAACAAGAAATGGATTTTGAACGTTCAGTTTATATGGCAGCTATATGCTATAGTGATCCGATCTGAACAAGTTTTTCGGAGATTACACTAATGGCTCAAATAATAACTCACTCCAAATTTCATGAAGATACCTCGTCAACTGAAAAAGTTTTTCATACAAACACGTTATTCAGATAGTTCAGTTTGTATGGCAGCTATATGCTATAGTTGTCCGATACCTGCCGTTCCGACAAAATAAGTAGCTCCTTGGTGAGAAAAGTATGAGTGCAAAATTTCAGAGCTATATCTCTTATAATATACCCTGTATGAGATCGATATCTCATATACTATAACCTGTTCAGGCTATAAAAGTAGAAAAACATACGTACGTCATTACTATTTTTATAATTTTTTTATTATTTTTTTATTTTATTTTTATTGTTTTTGCAACCAAATTAATCGTGTTATTTTTGCATTTTTGCTCGTTGACGCAGTTGCTTCGCCTGCTGTGCCGCGCTGACGCAGCCGAAATGCCAATCACGTACCAGCGGCGCATCGCAAATTTATTGCCTCTTTTGGCTTGGCGTTCGTCGAATTTTTTAATTAATCCATTTTTTGCATGTCAATTCGCTTTGCTGTCACTTCTGAACGCCTTTTCGCTGCGTAATCCTATGCGCTTTTTAACGCCAACTTTTTGACGAAAACTTTTTTTTTGCACTTTTGTTGTTCTTTTTCCTACTTTTTGCAAAATATTTTCAAAAATGCATCAGCAAGCGACTTTGTTTTTCAATTTAAATCTATTTTTTCCCGCACCACGTCTGCTTGTTGTTGTCAGCATGATTGATATTGTTGTTGTGTCGCTGTTGCAGCTGTTGCCCTTATGATAAATTATGATTGTAATCTCATTATATGCAACAGCTGTTGCAGTCCGCAGTCAGTGCAGTCGATA
Organism: Bactrocera neohumeralis; assembly: GCF_024586455.1. Taxonomy (NCBI): domain Eukaryota; kingdom Metazoa; phylum Arthropoda; class Insecta; order Diptera; family Tephritidae; genus Bactrocera; species Bactrocera neohumeralis. The sequence goes on along the minus strand of NC_065923.1, from coordinate 76,649,632 downwards.
GCAGCAACTACAACCACGGCAACAACATAGTGCGCGTTTATCATTGCAAGCAACGCTGCTGCCGGCAAACTTTCAGTTTTCCCACGAGACTCGCTTTAACAAACTTCTTCTAGATACTCTTCTATGAGAGTGAGGTACATCTTTGCAAATTTGTTGCTGGGAACAAATTTCGCAACAGGCATAGAAATCGTAGTCGATAGATCTAGGTTGTTGCGTAAATGACATTCGATTAGCTTTCCAGAAGATTTGTGGCAATCAGAAGGAAACGTCGGAGACGCTATAAATTATGTACTATGTACTGAAAGTTTTGAGATATTACTCTGAATTTTTGCACACGTCCTTTTCTAAACAGGAAGCAGCTCATTTGTTGGAACCATCGATATCGGACCACTATAGCATATAGCTGCCATACAAACTGCACGATCAAAATCAAGTCCTTGTATGGAGAACTTGTTTATTTAACAAGATATCTTCACAAAATTTGGCATCGATTATTGTCTTAGGCAAAGTGACAAAATCTGAAGAAATTTTCAAAATCGAATAACTATAACATATAGCTGCCATACAAACTGCTCGATCAAAATCAAGTCCTTGTATGGAGAACTTGTTTATTTAACAAGATATCTTTTTGGCATAATTATTGTCTTGACAAGATATCTGAAGAAATTTTCAAATCGAATTTAGCGGTACAAATTTAGTTGTATGGAGAACCTAAAACAATGCTATAATAGTTGAAGAAATTTTTCAGATCGGATAACTATAGCATATAGCTACCATACAACTGAACTATCAAAATCAAGTTTTTTTATGGAATCGTTTGTAGTTGTGAAGGGTGTTCGAACTATAAGTTAACGGGTTTTATATACTTTCTCTAAATTTTAAATTATAAATAGTCATTGAATTATTTTATATCACTTAGAAGTCATGTTGCACTCATTTCCGCTTACATTACATAATGTTATTCCTGCTCGTGTTCGTGTTAAATTATGCATGCACAGTCACATATGTATTTACCTCGCGTCGTTGCAATTTATTTCACAAATTGTTTACAAATAAATGTAGTATATGTTTGCAGTCCTGCTCTGCTATGCTATGCGACGCACTCACAGCTGTGGCAGCACGTGATTGCAAATACCTTTGCGTAACTGTGGCAAGCGTACGCACCGCAAAAATTGATTACAAATCACGCACAAAAATACACATCGATTTGCAAAGCAGCGCTCCAATATGCCAAATATTCCAACTGCTGTAAATAACTGATTTTCTAGTCCAGCTCATACATTTATGGGCGTCACTCTGCGCTGTTGTTGTAATTACCGCAAAGTCACACGCGCAAACACACGAATACATGCATTAATTAGTTTGTCGATATGTATAGCGGCATGTTTGTATAGTTAGTTTCATTTAAATTTGCCCTGCGAGTAGCAGGGGTGGCCAGCTTCCAAGTGAGGTGTGCAAATGTTTTGTTTTGGTTGCAATTTTGTTTTTGCACTGGGTTGGGCTGCGCTGGCTTTGTATTTTCGTGTACACAAATCGAAATGCCATGCCATTAGCTTATTTGGTACACAACTTGTTGTTTTAAACAGGTCAAACGCTACTTTGTTTTGATTGTGCGTGGATGCTGATGCTGGTTAGTTTTTGTCACGGTTGAGCCACCCATGCGGTCTCTGCACATTTAAAGGTCTTTGACGGCGAGTTTTTGTTATTGCTCCGTTTCAATTGTAGTCCACGGCTACCATAGTAAAACACATATTTTTCGTTTTTTTATTCACCAAAGTTCCCTTCAAAGGCGATACACTGACTATAGCGACACTCTAACTTTTCGATATCATTTTTATAGTACGATTTGTCCTTTGCTTCAAAATAGGCCTCAGTTTCGAGGAAAACCTCTTCATTCGACGAAAATTCTTCCCTATTGAACATTTTTTTGAGATTTTTGAAAACAGAAAACAGTCTATCGCAGCCAATTCTGGAGCATACGGTGGAAGTGGTAGCAATTCGAAGTCTAATTCATGGATTTCGACCATCGTTTTCACTGACTTATGACACGATGCATTGACTTGGTGAAACAGCACTTTCCTTTCCTTGAAATACGGCCGTTTTTCGCCGATTTCGTAGTCGCTGTTGACGGTTCTTCCTTTTTCAAGGTAGTCAATGAAAATTATTCCATGCACATTCTCAAATACAGACGCCATAACCTTGCTAGCCGATTGTTTTTCCACATTTTGAAGCAGGTTCATCGTGTGTGTGTTTCATTTATTGTCACATATCGGCATAAAAATTCGGCTTAATTGGGCTTGAATAGCCCCAAACACTGCTTCGTATCATCAACTCTGAAGCTCTGGTCAAAAGAGAGCTCATTCTGCACCCACTTTGCAGAGAACTAACTCATACCTAACTACTTGTGAATGATATGATGTAAACGTTTAGTTGATATCTTAAAAGGGTCTGCTATCTCGAACAAATTAACTTTACGGCTCCGGTGACCAGTTAGTATTTGATTTTCTTTACCATGCTTCTGTCGAGATCGTCGTATAGACAATGCATGGGTTTCCCAGTGTTTTCGGATGATAGCCGCACATCATTCTTGGCAATCTCGTCCACTATTTCGTAGCCCTCGATGTCTTTGTGGCCTGGCACCCAGTAGAAGTGAAGTTGTCAACACTTTCCACTGCTACCCTGCTTCTCAAAACACTTCTGGCCGATATGCGATACGAGGTTACAGCCTTGATTGCTGCTCACTGTCTACGTAGATGTTGACTCTGCTGCTTTCGCAATAGCAAAGAAATTCTGGACTTTATATTCCCGCACCATCCTTCATTTTCGAACCATCAATATAGATATATATAGAGTGTTGCGCGTACCTTTTTGCCAGCAATTTTTTCCTATTTTTACTTCGAACCTTCTTTCCCAGTTGAAAAGTGGGATCATATAGTCAGTGTTTCTGTACGTAAATTCCCCTGCAGCCGGTATTCGTCCCGCCGTTTTATCTGCCTAGATCCGCTTGCGATGCCCAGTTCTGGACTGTATTGAGAGTGGTGGTCATAATACCGTTAATGGTCTGTAGACATCTACCCGTTATTAAGATGGCGATATCATCCGCATATGCCACTATCTTAGAGGCTTTTCCTTCAAAGTTCCTTTATTCACCACTAATGACCATAGAAGTGGAGATAACACTCCACCATGAGGAGTATCTCTACAGACATTCTTGGTCAGTGTCGTATCATTCTGCTCTTATCCGTCTAAAGGTCAAAAGGCTTCTGATCCAGCTTTGTATAGCAGGATCAAGACCTCTTGATTGGGTACTATTCAGAATAGATTCCGTAGAGACGTTGTTGAACTCTCCAGAAATGTCCAGGAATGCTCCAAGAGCATACTCCATCAGTTATCTTAACAAATAAAAGAGTTATCCTCACAAGAACTTGAGGTGGATCGGTCGGTGTGTAGGACAGCTGTATGCTATAGTGCTCCGATATTGCTACTCGTATTACGACAAATGAGTAGCATTTTAGCGAGAAACAGATGCGTGCAAAATTTCAAAACGATAGCTCAAAAATAAGAGCCGCTTCTATTAGTATATATTAGTATATACATATACATATATATTAAATATATATAAATGTCAATACAAAACTCAAAGTTTCCTGTTAGAAAGAGTTCGAAAACGACATTTGCTAACTTCTTTAAAACTTCGTGCAATTTTCTTTCGAAATTCTTGCCAACAAAGCCTTTCACAATTACTTTATACGCTCGTTTGAGTCTTTTTCATGGCAACCGCCAACCAGCCGCATTTGTTCGACAAGCAAATAACGAGTTCGCAAAGCGCTCGTAAACTTGTGTGGGAGCCACTCTCCCCTCCCCCGTTCACGGCATGTGCGTAAATGTGGCCATTTGTATGAATGAATTGTGCTGTTGGCCTTGTTGTTGTTATGTGTGTTCGAGTGTGTTATTAATGAATTCGCCATTTTTGCCAGGAACCTAATGGCCATTGTAGTCGGACGAGTGGCAGTAGCACCAGCAAAAAAGAACAAAAACAAGAACAACAAAAACGAAAAATTAAAACAACAAGAAAAAACAACAATAACAATACCAAAAAAACAATAACAATAACAAAAAAAAATAAAAAAAAATACGATAGAAAAAACAACAATAACAAAACAAAAAAGTCAAAACAGCAACAACAATTGAGAATACTCGTACTTCAGTTTCGTATTCATCAGCTTCTGCCGCTGACTAATGAACTTCCGCTCAATGTGCTTTGCGTGTTCGTTTTTCTTCCGTGCTTTGCTTCTTATTTGCCGTTGCGCCTCATATGTCTTCTTCACTATTCACTATTATTTTGATATTTGCCATTTTTCCCTACTCTTCTGTTCGATATTCAATAGTGTTGCCGTACAGTTCGACATTTCGGCAACTGATATGCACTTACATACATAAATACATGCATTAGGGTGGGTAAAAAAGAAAAATATTTTTAAATAATATTTTTTTCCTGTTCGGTACTCTTGAAAATTGAGTGTTTAACACTGCAGAGAAACTCTCTTCAAGTACATATGCGCTCTTAATTGTAACGGGAAGCTCCTTCGCTTTACAGTTTTCTAATTTTTTCTTATTATCAGGTAAAAAAAACTCGAATCGAGCTTCAAAATATTCCAAAAAATATCTCGTGTCTTAGTTTTTATAGGAAATTGAATCGCTTTTTATGATTTTTTCGCAAGCCTAATCCTTGACCGCGCCGTTAGTTCGGCTTGCTCCCAGGTTGGGCAAAGAAGCGAAGCAAATGGGTTCGGTAGTGAGCGAGAGCAAGACGACATCCTACCATCAAACAAACAGTCGTCGAAAACTCCAGCTCTGAAAGTATTTGACGCAGGCCCACCCCAGGCGAAGCAGAGGAAGAGGAAGTTAAATTTTTGAATTCAAATTCGACGCCTCAAATACCCCACATGCCTCTTAGCACATCAGTCAAAATTTTTTTCTTCAAATTTGTTGAGAAGTTTTATTTTCGCGCAAATTCTGAGTTAGACAATTTTCCCTATTTTTTGGCTCACCCTAACATACATACATAGTCAGTTATTTCATATGTAATCTGTACATATGTTTACCTGTTTTTGTTGCTTTGGCCTCTTCGTATTCAGTGCGTTTCTTTTTATCAATTTTTCATCAATTACTTTGCGTTTTTTGTATCAGATTCGCCTTTGTTATTCCAAGCGCTTGGCACTCGAGTTCATTTCGGTTCATTAACCTAAATGTTGCTTGGAATGTCAAGTAATTATTTGTGCGCATTTGAGACTCATACGTTATTGGCAATCGTAGAATTATAAGCCGAATTCACAAACATGTTTTGTTACGCACATTTTTTTGAAATCATTGGGCTTCCAAGAACAAGCTTGTGTTGAAATATTCATTGATGTCAATAAGGATTTTGTGCAGAAATATTCTAACTATATACATTCGAAGCTTTTGATCTTTAAGGTTTCTTGGCATTAAAGCTGCCACAGCAAGTAATTTTCTCCACTTTAAGTTGCACATTTCCAGAGTTCAAGGCACGTTTTAGTGCGTCTACCCTTAAACACACGGCTGACGAGCGCTCATGAAGGTCTTTCTCTCTACCACTGCTCGCGCTGCATTTGTGGTAACGTGCACGTAAGACGAACTCGCAAGCAGACATCCACGCACCTACACACACACTCACGCACTCACACACAGTTAAGTGCAATAACAATACACATACTTGCACAAATATTTGCAGACGCTGAATGAGTGCCATAAAATCCATTACCACTGCCTACGCTCTACACGCAGCCAACGAAGCTGAGCACGGCTGAGCAAGGAGATAGGCCACTGAAAAGGCAGAAAAATGCAGAAGCCAAGTGCAAAGCGTTAGGTAAAGATAGCGTCTGCACTTGATCCACGTTGACCGCCAACATAGATGATGTGTGTGTGTGTGGCGCAGTAAGAAAATATTATGCCAGGCGAGTTGTTAAAGACAGTGGAAGAAAATGCGCGGCGCTGTAGAAAAATCTGCATTAAAAGCGTGTGGCGGCAAGATAATAACTACTGTGTCTGTATGTGTATGCATGTGCAGTTTTACACCTGCATAATTGTGCAAAGCCACGTCTAGGCAGCGGCTAAGTGCACGAAGGCAAAGTAAAGTGAAGTATGTAAATGCAAACTACGAAAAATTTGAAGTTGAGGCGGCGCGCTAATGGCATTGGGTTTGGAAATTCCATTAAAATGCGATCAAGGCATTTGATATTCATTATATACAGAACTTAATATGCAGTGGTTAATATGCGTTGTCTATAACAGGAATCGATAACAAATGCAGAAGGCATAACTAACGTTTGAAACTTCATTAGTACTTCAAAATTACCAAAGTTTTGAATTTGATTTGAATTTTGAGTAGTATTTTTTTGTCAAACCAATCGCATAAAACGTACAAAAAGATCTTTATCTTGTTTTTGGTCGAACAGTTTGTATGAGAGCTATATGCTATAGAGGTCTGATCTGAAAAATGTATGCGAAGAATGTATCGTTGCCTTGGATAATAGTCCATGCTGACTTTCGTTTTCGAACAGTGACCTGATTTTTATCGTTCAGTTTGTATGACAGCTATATGTTATAGAAGATCGATTTAAACAATTTTTTGACAAATGTACCGCTGCTTCAAGAAATTTACCCATGCCAAATTTCGTGACGATATCTCGTCAAATACAAAAGTTTTTCATATACGGACTGGATTTTGATCCACAGTTTGTATGGCAGCTATAAGCTATAGGGCTGCGATGTGCACAGTTTCTTCGGAGACTAAAGCATTGCTTTTGGCAATAATCCATGCCGAATATCGTGAAGATATCTCTCGAAATAAACAGTTTTTCTTACAAGAACGTCAATGTGATAGATCAGTTTGTATGGCAGCTATATGCTATAGTGCCGCGATCTTAACTATTTCTTCGGAGATTGAAGCGTTGCCTCGAACAATAATCCAACCCGAATTTCGTGTCCCCTGCTTGCTGCTTGTATGGGTCCCATCCTGTATTTTAATGGATAATACTGTGTCCATCTTGTCTCTAGACAAAGCTTTGTTCAGTTTGACTGCCTCAGGAATCGCGGAGACATTGTTACAGAATTTTCTAAAACTGTTTGTCTTCGCCCACCTAATCCCCTCGTTATAGGTTGTTAGGTGCTGCTTATATTCTTCCCAGTTGCCCGTGCGCTTGGCTTTATTGAAAAGCCTGCGAACTAATTTCCGGTGTACTGAGAGTTTACTAGACAACCATGAACAGGTTTACTTCCTGATGGCTAGCTTTAGTGGACAAACCCAGTGATAAGTGTCCAGTACCTGTATAAACTGGTTTGTGGCAGCTAGCGTGCTCTATAGTCGAGCGACGGAGAACGCACTATCTACCTGTCTCACTCCGCTTATATTTTGTCCTAGAATGACATCTCAGTTCGTACTTCTAGGGATACAAATGATCGTCTGCCCTAGAAGGTAGGCCGATGCAAGGGCGAAGTCAGAACCTTCCTGATCCTAGATTCTGCGCTAGAAACTCTGAGAAACAGAAGAAGTGTAAATCGTTTCTAACCACTACACAAGAACAAGGTCTCTCGCTAAAGATATCCCAAATTACCTCTTCCTCAATTTAGGCCTCTTACCTCTACTCTAAAAACCCACGGTTCCTGGATCAGTAGGATACCCAGGTCGCGTGGTGCAGGTTCACCGGAGAAACTTCTATATAAACACTAGAGATCACAGAATTGGTTTTATGAGAGACAGGTCCTCGTCCTCACCTCCCGCACCAACCTGCTCTACCAATTCCTGCTCACTAAGAGACTCGTTTCGCTTTCCTTCAACGACAGCGGCAGTCGCAATCTGTTCAGCTGAGTTGATGCCGGAATGAGTCAGTTCCTCGTCCACTTGCTTTCTTTGTTCTTGGCTATACTTAGGGCCTCGAGGACCACCTTACTAGATCGGTAGTTCCATACGGCCTGGTTTGCCTATACTGGTCTATTATTTTCCTGAGAAACCCAAGAGTCTGCCGCGCAAGAGCCTCTTGACGCGGTAAGGCCAACACTACTTCTTCAGGCGACCTGGTGTTGGGTAGGCTCCGTTGGAATATAGCTGAATTTACCTCGTGGCTGCAAATCGTCCAATAGGCACGGGAATCGCATAATACCCTGGATTAGGAGGTGACAGCTCTTGGTTGCCGCACGCACACGGTCTCTTCCAACCTGAATGAGTAGCGCCGTACACCACCACTCACACCGGCGGGGAGGAGCCGAGTGTGCTTTGCGACTTAAGCCCCTTTACCACGACAAGGTGCCTGCCATTCGCAGAGACTGTGAGGAGGCTGTCTATTCTTAACTAGTAAGGCTTTATTGAAAAGCCTGCGAACTAATTTCCGGTATACTGAGAGTTTACTATACAACCATGAACAGTGCCTCTACAGATCCCTAAATGTCCATTGAATACATCTCTCCACAAGGTGAACGCTCTCAAATATATTTGGCGTAATTCATATCTATAAGAAAAGTGTGGCCTAGTTTGCGGTCTTCTGTTCCGTGTCTCCGAATACGAAAATTTTCACTTGAATTGAGGAAAATTTAAATTTTCGTCGGTATTGCTTAAATTTTGTGGAAATTGTATCTGAAATATTCAAATTAACCACATCCCTGCACATGTGTGTGTTGTCTGTCGTGAGTCGAGTGACAGTTTATGAATACATTATGGCGGTAGTGTCCCCAGCAGCACCATTCATATAGTTATATGAGGTATCTCTATAATGGAAAATGCCAATTCCAATCAGAACGAAGCCGAAATCATTTGTAGTTTTCAATAAACACTGTGCGTGCTGCAAGTAAATAGGAAAAACAAAAACAAATAGAAGTTAGCAAATGCGCCTCATTAGCACAAGCTCGTACACATATATTTATAAATATGTGTGTGTGTGTGGCCGAATGAGTAATTGGACCACATAACCAATGAACCGCATTCACAAGCGCCGAAGTTGTAGTAATTAGTAGTTGGGAATGGCGTGGCGCCTAAAATCGAGCACTTGAAGTTGCAGAGCCGAAGGTGGGACCATGTTGGGGGGTGTTTGTGGCAAATTGCGGAGGAGATATGAGTGTACCACGATGAGCCAAGTATGGACCGAATTGCGTGCACATTTTTACGTATAAATATAAATATATTTTACTCAACGCTTTCGGCTGCTCACCAACCGCTGCCCACTGTTATCCTAGTTTCGGAGTGCGGCTAAGCGTGTGCGCTGCAATTTATGCAAATGCAACTGCCAATATTATTGCATTATTGATGTAGTGCCGGCTGTTGTTATTGTTATTGTGTTTGTTGTAGTTGTAGTTGGCTACAACTGAAGTCAACTATAAATGCAAGTAGGCAGCGGGATGGCGCTGCGTTCAAAAGGGTACATTTGGAGCACCAAACGCTGGCACACTGGCTGTTATATGCTAAGTGGACATGCGCACATGTATATATTTGCAATTTATTGATGGTCACCAGACTGCCACATGCCACATGCACTTTGCGTTGCGTGGCAACAAACTCCAGCTAAATTAGCATGCCATTATTATTGGCTGCCGCGTGCCATTGTTGCCGTGTGCCGCTGTGTCCCTACTTTATACCCTCTAAGTATATGTGTGCATTTGTGTGCCGCAAACCAAATTATTTGAGAGCAGCGCTTAGCGCTAGTGGTAACTCGTGTGCCAACCTCGGCAATTAAATATAAGACACAGTCGCCGACTGCCACAACCATTTCGCAACTTGACCAATTGCTGCCATTGTTGCGCCGTCTCCGTCTCCGTATCCGTTAATACGCCCGTTGTGTATGCCATGGCATTTATTTATGAAACCACAAACACATGCAGCGTCATCCACGTCGCTCAGCAGCGATTGCACGTATTAACCAAACTAGCAGCAGTGCCTTCCTGCCCAGCATATCAGCATATGTGGTGTATGTGTGAGTGTATTTGTGCTTTGGCACACAAACTTTGGCCAAAGCGGCTGCGTCAACACTTTATTGGCACATATATGTTACAATAGCAACAACAGTTGCTGTGACGCATGCCGGAAAGCAATTGAGTGTTGGTGAATGCCCTGTGGAATGGTTAATCATTTATTGGCCACAGTCTTGGGTTGCACTTAGCATCCTTAAGCGCATGCCAGGATATTTGTCGTAATTTAAGCGGCAGGAAAACTGTCTTTACTGCATGTCCGCTTGGCAATTTATATACAAACAAAATGTGCACATTGTATAAGAATGTGTTGAATAGTAAAACTGAAATGTGTGTAAGTCCCTTCGGTTCATTAAGTTACCTTTGTTGGGTTTGTGGCACAAAATATAAAGGTGGGTGTTTAATTAGTGGGTGTTTAGTAAGCGTGGTAGGCAGCTATAACAAGCAAAATTAATAACTTTGGTTGTACTGAAGCCTGCATACCCTTCACAAATAATAAAATTTCTAGATTTTTATTGCAGACTTTGTATGGTAGCTATATGATATTGTGATTCGATCTGAACAATTTCTTCAGAGTTTGTACCGTTGCTTGAGAAACTAATACAATTTCAATTTCGTGAAAATAACTTAACAAATAAAAAGTTCTCAATACAAAAACTTGATTTCGAACATTCGGTTTATATGGCAGCTATATGCTATAGTAGTCCGATCTAAACAATTTTTACGGAGTTTGTACCGTTACTTTAGAAAATAATATGTCCGAAATTTTGTAAAGATATCTCGTCAAATAAAAAAGTTTTCAATGCAAAAACTTGATTTCGAACTTTCGGTTTGTACGGCAGCTATATGCTATATTAATCTGAGCTGAAAAATTTCTTTGGAGATTGAATTTTTTCTTTTGGCAATAATACGTGCCAAATTTCATGAAGATATCTCATCAAATAAAAAAGTTTTCCATACAAGAACTAAATTTTTATCGAACAGTTTGTATGACAGCTATATGCTATAGTGGTCCGATATCGGCGTTTACGACAAATAAGCAGCGTCTTAGAGTGAAAAGAGTTGTGTAAAACTTCAGATCGATATATCCAAAACTGAGGGTTTAATTCACGTATATGCAGACTTGCGGATGTACAAACGGAGAGACTCATTAAAAGTCACTTAAGACTTATTGCGATATTTAAAATTCCTCTCTGTAAAGAGTTGTAATAGCGCTCTAAATGATTTGCTTCTTATTGTCTTTTTCAAATGAGATTTCATTAGCGAATTGCTTGTTTATAAAATGTTTAAGTTGTAATGGGCGCTGCAATGGTCTCCACCAAGGCTTTTATAATTCTGCTGAATAACAGCTGCCGCAGGTAGTAGCATTCATTTTGAACACACACATACCCATGTAGTGGCGCTGACTTAGTTGTCTAGCCTTCTAGTGTTCGTTTCATTAAAACTGTATTCAAAATTTCGCTAACAACAAATGCGCCAAATCACAGTTTGATTGTGCTGCGCTGAATGGAATCAAATCAAAAATCCGGCAAGTTGTGCGGAAGACTTGAGAAAAGTTGAATCTAAACGCTTATAGCAATTAGCGCTTCCATGAGTTGTGTTGTGCGGTTGTGTATGTGTGCGCAAATCTAAACTCTTTTCTAATTAAATTGCACTCATACGCACTGGTGTGCCGAGACGCAAGCAAACGTGGAAGTAGCGCCATCGGTTGGCTGGAAAGTGTTGCTGCTGGGGCAAAGCGTGTTGCATGTGGCGCAAAAGCGCTAAATCACGCTGCTAAGCACAATTAAAAACTGCGTCAAAGTTCAACTAAACAACAGCAACAATAACATGACGCCTTACAATATGCTTGCTTGCACGCATATGTGTGTGTTTATATGTATATATATAGTATATCAATAGCTGTGCACATATTTAGCATTCCCATGCGCATAGTGTTTGCTTTTTTGAACTGTGTGCTTAGGTTTCGCCTCGAAATAGTTGAGTGCAAAATACAAAATTCACATTGCACTTAGTTCATAATGCAATTCATGTTGTTGCTGATGGATTGTTGCTACACTTACACGCTGTATTGTTGCAGTTAGTTATTGTTGCGCATTGTTTGCGCTCGCTATTGTTGTTATTATTATTGTAGCACTTAACCTGTTCTACATCAACATTAACATAATATGACTACAACAAACTGCTGAAACTTTCAAAACACCAACAACAAGCACAACAACGCTACGTAAGTGGGGTGGCAGCAACTGCAATGTGTATGGCAAATTTGTCGTGGCGTTGTTCGTGCTGCAATTGTGCGCTGCAAAAAAAAAAACAAGAAAAAGGCGGCAACAATGGTAAATAGTAAAATTTTGATGTGTTGCTGTTGCAGTGGTGTACAAATGGGTGAGCAGCAGCTTGAACTTGTTGAAAAGTGTTCGTTGCGTTTCCATATCCATTGTTGTTGCTAAATTTGTAGACTTTCACACACATGTGTGAGTACTTAACGCGTGTTAGTAAACGCATAACGAAAAATTGGTTTATACTTCGTGTACTGTGTATCCAAAAATTCGAAAATTCTTTTGCTTTATTGGTAGAGTCCATTGAACTGAATTGAGAGATTCAAGTCAGAAGAGTAATGTGTTAAAAAGAAAAGTAAAAACATTAACTCCGGTTGCACCGAAATACACGAAGATTTCATACCAGAACTTGGTTGTAAACGGCTAGTTTGTACGACAGCTACATATATGATATAGTGCTCCGATCTGAACAATTTTTTCCAAGAATGTAGTATTACCTGGAAAAATAAGCTGTACATAATTTTGTCAAGATATCTTGTTAAATGAAAAAGTTTTCAATACAAGAACTTGATATAGATTGGTCAGTTTGTGTGACAGCTATATGCTATAGTAATTAGTAAATAGTAATTCGATCTGAACAATTTCTTCGTAGATTGTGTTGCTATCTTGGATAATTATCCAAACCGAATTTCGTGAAGATATCTTATAAAATAAAAATATTTCTCATACTATGGCTGAATTTTTATCGATCAGTTTATATGACAGCTATATGCTAAAGTAGTTCGATCTGTATAATTTCTATGGAAACTATAGCACTATCTTGGAAAATAATCCAGGCACAATTTCGTGAAGTTATCTCGTTACATAAAAAAGTTGTCCATACAAGGATATGATTTCGATTACTCAGTTTGCATGACAGCTATATGCTATAGTAGTCCGATCTGCACAATTTCTGCACACTTTGTATCGTTGATTTAGAAATTACAATGTCCCGAATTTCGTCATGATATTTTGTCAAATAAAAAAGTTTTCAATACAAAGACTTGAATCGAACGTTCGATTTGTACAGCAGCTATATGCCATAGTAGTCCGATCTGAAAAATTTCTTCGATGGTTGTACTGTTCTGATGTTCTTTGACGAATAATATGTGTCAAATTTCGTGACGATATCTCGTCAAATAAAAAAGTTTCCAGTACAAAAACTGGATTTCGATTACTCAGTTTGTATGACAGCTATATGCTATGGTAGTTCGATCTGAACAAATTTTTCCAAGATTGTGTAGTTGCTTCAGGAAATAATCCGTGCGAAATTTCGTGAAGATATCTCTTCAAATGAAAATGTGTTCCATACAAGTACTTCATATCGAACGTTTAGTTTGCATGGCAGCTATATGCTGTAGTAGTCCAATATCGACGATTCCTTTAAATTGGCAGCTTCTTTGGGAGAAAATAATATGTGCAAAATTTCAGATTGATATCTTCAAAACTGAGGGTTTAGTTCACGTCTATACAGAGATAAGACGGATAGTTTTTTTCGAGATAAACTCCTAAACTACTGTACCGATTTTTGTGATAGTGATATTGATATTGATAGTGATATTGATATTGATACCAATGCGTGGCAAGATCTACTACTATAATATATATTCCTTTGGAAAAACTTTTGCTTAGAAAATTAATCTAACCTCAAAACAATATTTCCACTTCAATATTATTATAAAATTTCATTTAGTTAAATTCTGCTTGAAATAGTCATTTGAGATACCGAAATACCGCGCTTTTTCGCTCCAAACCTTATTTGCTTACCACGAAGTTTTCACTGCAACTTCTGCTTCTGCTTTGCTTTCGCTTTAATTTTCCTTTACGCGTCATTTGGTTACTTTCAACAGTTTCCGTTTTTGTTTTCCCAGTGTAGTTTATGTTTCCAAAACAAGCTTCTCATCCGCTTTTGCAACGGCACTTTTTTACGCGCTTTTGCGCTTTCTTCTGTTTAACTTTGCCCTCTACTCAACTTCACTTTTGTTGCTGTTGTTGTTGTTTGTGTTATTATTCTGCAATTTTTGCGAAAATGTTTGCCATTTGTTTTAGCGCCAACGCTGATATGAAGTGGACTTTGTGCCGAGCGCTGCGCTGTATGTGTTGGCGGTTATTTGCGCGTTTGTTTGTTATTGTTGTTGTGATAAGGCAATACTTCGCAGCGTTTTTGCACTAAAAATTAAATAATAAAATGTGCAGAAACTATTTGCTTTATGAAATTTGACAACGCAAGCACGAAAATGTTAATTACTTAAAGCTGAACTGTAGTCTTAGTGTTAGAAGAAAGAGAAAAAATATTTGAAAGCCTTCGTGTTAGTCTTATTAGAAGAAATAGAAAAAATATGTGAAAGTGTTAGTGTCATAAAAGCTAAACTAAAATTATTATTATAGAGATATTTCAATAATTTTGTGCTTAAGTAAGAAATAATAGTTGAAGTTTGGGATAGTTTAAATGCAAGTGGTAGAAATAATAGTTAAAATTTGAGTTAGGTTAGATGAATGGGCAAAAGTGCTTTTGTATACCTTTTAGCTTGATTGTAATCTGCTAGCTGTTTCTAATCTCCTTAATCCACAAACTCAATGTGACCCTAATAGTAATTAGCATAAGACACCGTTTCACCTTTATTTATGGTAAGCATCCATATGACATGAACCTTTATAGTTATGCCTTTTTTGTACTGAGAGTAGACATGGCAATTGGTAGCATACAAGGCATATGTTACATCAATAAATATTGAATCTTTATATACAAAACAAGAAAAAGTTAACTGAAAGCACCAAAGCTTTACTACCCTCCACAAATACAGAATATTCTATACCCTCCAACTTTTCGATACCATTTATGTAGTACGATTTGTACTTTGCTACAAAATAGGCCGCAGTTTCGGCGATTACCTTTTCATTCGACGAAAATTTTTTCCCAGCGAACAAACTTTTGAGATCTGAAAATTGGAAATAGTCGTTAGGAGCCAGATATGGAGAATACGGTGGATGCAGAAGCAATTCTAAACTGAAGAATTTTTGTCATCGTATTGGTGAAATAATACTTTCTTTTATTTTCTTTTCTTTCAAATGCACCCGTTTTTTGTTGATTTCGTACTTCAATCGGTCCAATAACCCTAGGAAATAATCGCCGTTGATTATTCTTTGTTTTTCTAGGTGGTTAAAGGAATTATTCCATGGAAATTACAAAATGCAGACACCAAAACCTTGCCAGCCTACTATTGCGTTCGCCTTGGAGTGGATTCATCGTGTGCAGTCCACTCGGATGACTGCCGATTGGGCTTTGGAGTAAAATGATGGCATCATGTTCCATCTGTTGTCATATATCGTTACAAAAACTTGGGTTTGTTGGGCTTGAAAATTTCTAAATATTGTTCCGAATCATCTGTTCCTGTTTGGTTTTGGAAGCTCACTTCCACTTTGCACAGAAATTTGTCCTACCCAAATAATCGGGAATGATATGATATATACTTTCAGTTGACATCTACAGAGTACCTGCTATCGACTTTTTTGATGTTTTAGTAGGTAACACCCTCTTTTGGGCGTCCACTGCGTTCACCGTCTTCGGTGCTTATTTCACCACGTCTTAACTTTCCAATTCGTATTGGTTGATTTTTCTGGAGTAATATTCAGAAACTCGTCATCAAGCCAAGTAAGTTCGTATGTAAAGAAGCCAAAGTTTCACAATTTCTGCCAACAATTTCCTCCAACACCAGTTTTGCTGTACTTTGCTTCAAATTCACTCCAAGTATGTTCAAATAAACTCTCTTATCCATCGTTTACTCAATAAACTCGACATCGCCCACTTCGTTAGGAGACATACACCCCCATACCATTACACCACGACGACCATATTTTACTTGTGCCGCAAGATTTTGCTTTTTAAGTGCAGTACCCTGTTTTCTCCAAAAAAGCTTCCGTTCTTTCATTCCAGCTTTGCAAAAATAGCTTTCTTCTGAGATAATAACTCGTTTCCAAAACTCCCCTGGCTTATTAATATGCTCATTACCAAATCCAAGTCACTTTTGCCTGTTCGTTAATGCTTTGAAGGGCTTCTTCCGTGCGATCCGGCTTCAATATCTATTTTTTTTTTAAATTGTGCACACGGTGTCACGGCAAATGGTTTTCTGGAACCTTATTTTAACCACTTTCGCAACATCTGAAGCCTTCGCCTCTGGACTTTTCTGCAGTTCCTTAAGGATATATCGCTTTTCACGATCACTTAATTTAGAGGGACGCTTTAGACGAGGCTTTGAAGCGGTGAAATCCATAGCTTTATAGGTTCCAATCACTCTTTGAATTGAGGAGTAAGTTGGACCCCTGCCACAGACCGATTTCACAGAAAGTTTTTCCTTCTTCCATAAGTTCACGATTATATCTCTTTCACCGGCAATTGGTGTAGGTCTCCGACGTCCATATGGATGTTACAAACTATACGGCGAACTTAATATACACTTTTTATAGTACACATTTGTATAAACACCATCTACTAAAGTACAATCAACAATTAATGCACTAAAGGTGCTTCAAACTCGACTTTTCGTCAATAATTTCTGACAATATGCAAATATTGCAAAGCAGCAAGAGTAATTAAACCTCAGTGCGCCATTTCAAATGGGTAATTAAATTTATGCTAAATAAGATTTAATTAAAGATGCTGACATTAAATATAATCTGCTCTAGAATTCACTTTGTGCATTTGTTAAAATATGTGTGGGTGTGTGTGTGTGACGTTTTTGAAGTTGCCCACAAAATGTGCAGACAATGCTTGGAATGTTCATTAGCAAGTCACTCAGCTACACTTAATTGTTGTGTGTCTATAATACCTAGGCAATGCTATGGTCTAATATTATAAATTTCTGTATGCTAAAAGCATAGTTACCACTAATGTTACTCATACGACCTGTCGCCCACATCATCCAGCAAGAATATTGCATACCTTGGCTTGACTTGTGGCACGCTGTGAAAGCGTTTGTCGAATTTCTAATAATTATATAATTATCAAGGCACATACAACAACAACATACTGGCACAAAGCCAATGCCAATCGTATTAAAGGCAGAGAAAGCTAATAAGCCTGCGAACAGTAAGTCTTTGACCAGTGTTTAAGAAGCGCTAGTTCGAGGCAAGCGTCAGCTGTATGCGTGTAGGCTGTAGCTGACAACAATATGTTTAGGTTGGTATCGATATATACTAAGATATATATATACTAATTTATGTATATATGTATATGTAAAATGAAATATATAAGTGCGTCTATGCGTTTGAGTAAATGCTTTTAATAGCCGCAATCAATTTACAAAGCAACATTGTCTGTAGCTTTAGCCAATATTGGACAGATATTTCCAAAAACCAATAACATCCTTAGACAAAGTCATACACACATACAAGTACACTAATATGGCTATAGATTTTTGCTAAGCAACATAATGTACTAACATTTATTATAATGAGTTAGTAGCGGCATTTAATATGATCAACTCAATTTATATGTGCATATTTGCCACACACACACACACTCAGACATGCATACTCAAACACAGTGTATGTATGTAGTTGTAATGGCAATGTAAGGCACACGCAAACAGCTTAACCACAGCAGCCAAGCGTCTAACCGCACGGCTGTTGGTGAAATATATTTACTTGCACGTGCTAAATACATATATAAAGGGTGTTTTTTAGACTTGTGGTTTTGAAGCAGAAATCAAATGCTTGTAATTTAATGTGAGGACCAAAAACGTAAGCTTTCTTATAGAGACATGCAGCGACAAACGTAATATTCTTGCTAAAGTCGTGGGCGACAGGTCGTATAAGTAACTAGCCCAGAATCACCACTTATGGCAGCAATTATCGCCGTATGTCAGTATGTCAGCAATAGTGAGTCGAATATTCTCTTCCAAGGCTCAAATGGACTCAGAAATATCGCAAATCTCGACAAAGAATGGTGCAGCGAAGTTGAATCGGCGATCTTGGAGGACAGACCCACGACGCGAGATAATGCGTTCCCTAAGAATGGGAGCAGTCATGCAGATAACTGTATCGAACGAGACTATTCGCTCTATTGAGCTCTGATGAAACTTGTCGCTCTGTGAGCTAAAGTCCGAGACTATGGCGCAAATATTGTTCGAATGTGATGACACCTATCATCAAGATAACCCAGGCCAACGTACACCATGGTATTGTCGTCTCGGCGGTAATAAATAAGTAACCTCGGTTGATCCATGGACTGAGCTCTGACGAAACTTGTCGCTTCTATGAGCTAAAGGCAGACACGAAGGCGGAAATAACTATTCTTAGAATGCGTTGAGGGAACTAGAGCAAGACTGACGCATCTGGGACTAAAGCAGCCGAAGCAAAGCCACATTAATCCAGCAAATACTAGATTTTCTGAAGGCTTTAGGTTTGAAGAAACAATGTGAAAGAAAAAGGGAACACAATAGAGCATATCCTACCTAGCTATCTATATATCTAAGTCTGAAAAACCAAACTGGATATAAGTCAAGTAACAGCGGCCCAACTACAAAAAAATAGAAAAAAATATTACCTTACTGCAAACCACACGTCCAAAAAAACACCCTTTACATCCACATATGCATGTGCGTGGCTTAGTTGTGTGCTTATCTTAAGGCAGCTTTCCTTGGCCGGAGAGTGGTTGATTTGTGCGGCTGCTTTGGGTTTACTTGGCCGGTTAGCTCATCATCCAAACGCTCAACTGCACGATTGAGCGCTATTACTTATAGTCCGACTAAACTAATGACCTCTTATAGCTATGTCCATCATAATTTCATTCAAAAATTATAAATCCTCTTAGCAAGTTGCCTTCGACCGAAGAAAAAATTCTTAGACTCAGACGTTAAATACCAACTATGTAGTGCTGCCTGCCTTCCATTTAGCATTTAGTGTCTTCATATTGCTGCTCGCACTTTCCTACTGGATATGCCTGAAAGTTCGGCTCATTTTGATTGATATGCAGCGCAGCTAGTATCCATTTTCTTACGCATACCAGCATATGGTCCACACATAACATAATTGTACTTAATCCCGCTTTTGTGAATGCGTGCTTGAACGTGCGCGGAAATTTCCGCAGCAGTTAACGCATAATTAAGGCGCATTATGCCCGCAGTCCAACTGACTGTAGTGCTGTGCCTAATTGTATGCTTAGCTAATCTAAACGCTTGCCACGCCTACGCTTAGCTCAAATTTATTCATAGATCGCTGGGCTTAGCGGCAGCGGAAAAAAAAGCTGTAAGGGCGCTGGGTGTGCGTGTGTGTTCATGTGTGTATGTAGGCGTGCTGCAGTTATATTAGTTCGTGCGCCCAAAATAATACGACAGAGATTTATGGCGTACATTATGTGCAGCTATTAATTATTGCCTACTTTTGGGCGTGCACTGATAACTAATACATGGGCGTTTCTAATTATTTGTACTGAGGGGCATGGGGAAATGTCTAGTGCGCTTTAAAGCGCGTATGACATTGATATTTAGGAGAAAAGTTTAGTTAAAGCTGCTACAGGCTTACTTTTGACTCAAAACGGTATACAATATTTCAATAGTTATTTTTCTATAAATAAAAATAAATAAAAAATAAAAATAAAACCTCTTAGCAAGTTGCATAAAACAATATCACTGAAAGCTCTGTTGAAAGCTCTGCAGAAAGCTTTTGATGTAAATTGCACTAAAACATTACTTTTCACACTCAGAACAGGTTAAATTAATTTTGTAACAGAAGACAGCCTCGTATGTCATAATTTTGTAACAGAAGACCGGCTCAGATGCCATAAAAAATTATACATAAGATTTATTAAGAATTATAGAGTTGAGCTGAGTCGTTTTGGCCATGGCCGTCTGTACTCCGAGTAGTCCTTTAGTTTTGAGCTAACGATTCGAAATTTCGCATACCTCCTTTTCTCTTCAAGGAGCTGCTGCGTTGTCGGTACCGCCGTTATCGGACCACTATAGCGTATAGCTGCCATACAAACTGAACAATCAAAATAAAGTCCTTGTATGGGAAACTTTTTTATTTGACAAGATATCTTCACCAAATTTGGTATATATTATTCTCTAAGATAACAGTAGAAACTCCATAAAAATTGTTCAAATTGGAACACTATAGCATACAGCTGCCATACAAACTGAACAATCAAAATGAGGTCCTTGTATGGGAAACTCTTTTATTTGCACAAATATTTTTATGAAATTCAGCGTATATAATTATCTAAAATATCACTACAATCTCCGAAAAAATTATTCAGATCAGAGCACTTTAGCGTACAGCTGCCGTACGAACTGATCGATGCAACAACCATCCCTGTATGAAAAACTTTTTTATTTAAAGAGATATCGTCATGAAATTTGGCGTAGATTAATATCAAAAACAACAATAAAATAACAACAACAATTGTTTAGATCGGATCACTATAGCATATAGCTGTCATACAAACTGAAAGATTATACTCAAGTCCTTGTATAGAAAACACTTTTATTTGTCAAAGTATCGCCATGAAATCATTCAGAATGAACTACTATAGCATATAGCTGTCATACAACTAACCAATTACACTCAAGTGCTTGAATGGAAAACTTATTTACTTAACGATGTTTCTCAACGAAATTTGGTATATGTTATTATCTCAGACAGCTGAAGCATATAGCTGCCATACCAACTGATCTGTCAAAATCAGGTTTTTGTATGAACATTTTTTTTTGTATGGAAAAACTTTATTTATTAAGCAAGCGTACAGCTTCGGTGCAATAGAAGTTAACGGTTTTTCTCATTTTGAACAAATCTCGTATTACCGTAAATACCTTGTTACTTGCATTAACAGTACATATTTTCACTAAAATTTTATAGCACCCGTATTTTCCATTTTATGTGCTTTTAATTAACTTACCTTTATGGTTTTCTGAAATCCCCCGACTTGTCATTCACACTCCATTTAACGCTGGCTCCCATATTTTAAAACTCTCCCGAGCAAACTTCACCTTTGCCTGACGCAAATACAAGTAAATCTACTCAAAACATCAAAACTTGCCAGCGTCTTCGTTGCTTAAATGGCCCCGGCGACAGTTGGCAAAACTTGCATCCGCTTCAACTTTAAATAAAACACAACAACTATATGTTTGTTGTGAAGCATTTCAACTTTATATGATTCTTATCTTATCTCTTGCTTGGAGAGCACATTGAATTGTAAATTGCATTGCAAACATTCACAAATCTGCAACTATTTTGCCGCTTACGGCTGTTCTTTTAGGCCACTGCTGAAAGATAAACTGAAAAGTTTCAATCTCCACCGCCTGACCGCCGTCCGTGCGCACCGCCCGCAATGCCATTAGTGTGAGTGCATCAACTCGACCTGTCCACCCACCTCAGCCAACGCAGCCTGTGGACCGCCATAGCGGCGTCCGGCGACCGGCGCCCGAGGCAGCGGCAAAGTTGAAAGTGCAACAACGAAAAATACTTGGAGCGGTTATTAATATGCAACTGCAACTCTTGTGCCTGCTATGAGAGTGGTTGCGGCGCAACTCTTCCAATAATAAACAAAGTCCGTACAAAATACAACAACAACGATGCGGCGCATTTGTAATAGTAGCAGCGCTTAGGCGGAGCGATAACAGCGCAAACTACATCATAAATTCGTGCAAACTGTTGGCAATGTTGGTTGGGGCGTGTGGCGGTGGCAGGCGTTGGTTATGCCAGCAGAACACTTGAAAAATAAATTTTGTCGCTTTCGGTTAGAATGTGCTTCTTTTTTGTAGTTATTGCTTCCTGCCAACTTAGCTTGTGGCGATGTAGGGTAAGAGCAGGGTAGCGTCAAGGCAAGAGTTTAAAAATGGGCGTAGACTTCTTACGACCACTTGGTGGACACTTTTGAACATTTTGAGCAGCCATAATGCCTGAAAAGCGGAGCTCCACCTTTTCCTTTGAAATATATTTGTGTAAATGTGCGCTTAGTGGCATACTTATATACAGATATAGCAATAAATGTGTATATATTTAGTAAATAATATATTTGGTTGCGCTAAATAAATTCTTATTAAGCTTCTATATATTTAAGGTGTATATTAGGGCATGTTTTATTTACCAAGTTCATTATTTTTTGGCAACTGCCTCTTGCAGTCTCAGTTTTTGTCCTAAAACGTGATTTAAAGTAAAGAAGCTATTTATTTATATTTCAAATCTTTTCATCCAGCTCTTTTACATGTGATTTTTTATCTTTTGTTTTAAATTTTTTTCATCAAAGCAACCAATTTTGAAAAATATACATTTCAAAACAAAATTTTTTGCTCTACAAAGACGGTCTTGATAATTATTTTCATAAAATATTTCTTTTAAAAGTTATACGCTGTTAAAATTATGCACCAAAGGTACTGTATTATAATAGTACACCATGTCGTATGACCAACATAGAATGTACAAGTCTATTGAATGATATTCATTTGGTACACCATGTCATATGAGCAACACTGTATATACGAATCATTAGTATTATATGTTTACTCAGGTCATTTGATATATAAATTTATAATTATAAATATATATAAAAAGTTATTAAAACCTATTTAAAAGAGCAGAAAATTTTGTACTAGAATATAAGTTTTTCTAGGTCATAGGCTTCCTAGTTTAATGAAAAAAATATTACAAAATCTCATATAAAAAATATGGGAAGCGTAAAATGATTTAAGCAAGCATCAAATAAAATTTTTGTTGTGCAAAAACTATAACTTCAGGGCACGTATGAAAAAAAAACAGAAAAAAAGAAGCTATAATACCCTTCACTGATTCAAGTTTTCTTAAAAGAACTTGATTTTGATGGGTTGGTTTGTATGACAGCTATATGCTATATGTATTTGTCCGATATGAACAATTTCTTTACAAATTGCAGCGATGTCTCGGATAATAACATATACCAAATTTCGTGAAGAAAGCTCGTCAAATAAATAAGTTTTCCATACAAGGACTTGAGTTTGATCGGTCAGTTTGTATGACAGCTATATCTGTGGAGATTATAGCGATGTTCTGTATAGTATTATATGTCAAGTTTCATGAAGATACCTTGACAACTAAAAGTGATATCCATACAAGGACTTGAGTTTGATCGTTCAGTTTGTATGACAGCTATATGCTATAGTGGTCCGATCTACACAATTTCGTTAGATATTGTACTGTTCTTCTAAATATTAATATGTGCCGAATTTCATGAAGATATCTCTTCAAATAAAAAGTTTTTCATACAAGAACCTAACTTTAATCGATCAGTTTGTATGACAGCTATATGTTATAGTAGTCCGATATCGTGATTTACAACATATCAGCAGCTTCTTTGGGAAAAAGTAGCGTGTGCAAAATTTCAAAGCGATGTAACGCACACCCTATTAACCACACACATGCACACAAGATTATATAGACACATTCGAAGGCGGCGGTAAATGCGAGTTTAATAGCATTGTTGTTCTGCTTGCTTATTCCCCAAACGCAAGTTGCTCACTTACTTGCTTATAAAAGTTTACTGCTTCCACCTCCAACTCGAGCGCCAGCAATTCAAGACAACCCTTTTGATAGCAGCCCGCCAACCCTCCAATTTGGGCAGCGCCATGAGGCTGGGGGTGGTTTGAAATTGCAATGCAAATTTTATTTTTATTCAAATTTGATGTGGTTACTTTGGCGAATGGACTTTAAAGTGTTTATTTTGACACACTTTGTAATCATTGCACTTCGGTGAATACCCCCCGCCCCACTTAAATGGGCCACAACGAGGGACTTACAGCTTTGCATAACTATAATATTTGAGCTAGCTTGTGAGTGTTTCGGTGTGACTCGTTGGGACTTTTGGCGCATTAATTTGCTGCGGTTGTATGCAACAAAAAAGTTGCAAAGAAAATGGTGGCAGTTAAGCTGCTGGCGATAAAAAATGCCAATCGATGACTTGAAGCAGCTTTAACACGGAATTTGATGAAGAAGTTGGAGAAAAGCAGCAGCTTCATGAAGTAGAAGAAAGTCAGAATGTAACGTGACAAGTTGCATTTCGCAGCCAATCCGCCACATAAAGTGGCAAGAAGGACCCTAAAGATGGCAACAAATGCCTTTGGCTTCAAATGCTGCATGGTGATGACTTAAAATAAAAAGACATTGATGCCAACATGTCGTTTCTGTTGTTGTTGTTGTTTGATGCTTTTGATAACAACTGCTGTTGCTGTCGCCTGCGCTTTTGATGATGCGATGATAGTGCAGCATATTGCAGCTACGAGCTTGATGAAGCCATTGTTAAACGAACGTATGTTGCATGCAACGCTCTACAACATGGCACTGCTTGTGTGTACACATGTACATGTGCCCTTCTTTATATGCATGTATGGGTGTATGTGTGTGCGTTGTAAGTGCTTATACATATGTGCAACAGCAATTTAAGAGCGGTGTTGAGTGGAATTTGCAGTGGCTTTCAGCTTTTAAAAAGCGACAAAACGGTAAATGCTTCAATGTGCACATGTACGAGTAAATTCGTATGCAACTGTGTGTGTGTGCAACTATGCTATTAAAGTCCAAAGCATCAGTGGCAAGTCTAGAGTTAACTAACGCAGCAATACCAACAACTACAAACGAAATATGAAAATTTAAAGTGTGACGACAAAACAAAAGCTATCGTGCAACATTTTGCGGCAGCCTTAATAAACAAAGTGAAATGCTGAATTTTGTTGTTAGTAGGCGCAGCCGAACATTTCATTGCTGCATGAGACCTGCATATTTTTTGTATTGTTGTTTGATACGGTACTTTTCTGTTTTACTACATGTTGCAACAGCAGCTGTGATGCACAGTGCGTTGGCAGCATTGCTCAAAAGAATTTGAAATTTTCGATTTGTAGCTTGAACCACATTAATATATATCCATTAAGAAATGATTAACATGATGAGCTGAGTCATTTTGACCATGAACGTCTGCCAGTCTGTATATATGCGATTTAATCGATCAGTTTTGAGATATCGATCTGAAATTTAGCACGCATCCTTTTCTCCCCAAGAAGCTGCTTATTTGTCGGAAGCGACGATATCGCCCTTCTATATCATATAGCTGCCATACAAACTGAACGACCAAATTCAAGTTCTTGTATGGAAACCTGTTTTATTTGACGGGTTATCTTCATGAAATTCCACAGAAATTATCAAGTGAATCAATGGTATAATCTCTGAAGAAATTGTTTAGATCGGAGCACTATAGCATATAGCTGCCATACAAACTGACTGATCAAAATCAAGTTTTTGTTTTGAAAACTTTTTTATTTGAAGAGCTATAATCACAAAATTCAACACGAATTAATATCTAAGGCCATTATATTATCTCTGAAGAAATCGTTCAGATCGGTTCAATATAGCATGTAGCTGCCATACAAACTGACTGTTCAAAATTAAGTTTTTGTTTTGAAAACTTTTTTATTTGACGAGCTATAATCACGAAATTCAACACGAATTAATATCTAAGGCCACCATATTATCTCTGAAGAAATCGTTCAGATCGGAGCACTACAAGATATAGCTGCCGTACAAACTGGACTCCTTATACAAAAAAGTCGTTTAGTTGAGGAGATATTTTCATGAAATTCGGCATGGTTTCTTAGTATGTAGTATATACAATGCTACAAAATCTGAAGAAATTGTTCAGATCGGACAACTATAGCATTTAGCTGCCATATAAACCAACCGCTCAAAATCGAATTCTTGATGGAAAACTTCTTTAATTATAAAGAATATTATAGCTGCGAACCAACTGAGATATTTTAAACATTTTTCACATATTGCTCCCACTTCTCACACATAAAATGCCACATTACGTAACTGTTTTTTATTCATTTGATAAATGAACTCATTGCTTTAAGCAACACTTGCTTTTAACTACTCCCTATCTCTCTCTCTATTCTACTCTGCGCGCACGAACTTCCTGCATTTGTATGTTTTTATATGTGAATGAGTATGTATGTATATACTTGTTGGTATATGTGTTTGTGTCTCGTTGACTTCCAGAAGCGGAGCGCACAACCGAAGTGCAACAGGACTAAACCGCTTAATGTGGCGTCATGACGACACCTATCACATTGCAGCAAACAAGCTAAATCATAAGAACCGCTTGTTGTACAACAACAGCAACAATCCGAGTAATTTGCAATCCGATAACATTTGCATACAGCGCGCGCTTCCGCATTGGTTGCCGCCGCAGCAAAGGCTCAGTGAGCGGGTACAGCTGCCGTAATGAGGCA
Organism: Bactrocera neohumeralis; assembly: GCF_024586455.1. Classification (NCBI taxonomy): domain Eukaryota; kingdom Metazoa; phylum Arthropoda; class Insecta; order Diptera; family Tephritidae; genus Bactrocera; species Bactrocera neohumeralis. The sequence goes on along the minus strand of NC_065923.1, from coordinate 76,623,093 downwards.
TTAAAAATGTGGCAAGTAATCGAAGCGGCGCTAATAAGCCGCAAATCGCTTAAGTGCGCAAAGCAAAAGCAATTGGAAACGTGCAATGGCGCGTCAAAACTGTTGCAACCGTACACAATGCCAACGAAACCTTGCCTCCGCGTCGTATGACGGTTGCTGGATAAGCGGCGGACTAGCGCGGCAGTGTGGGCGCAGATGAGCAGCATTTGCGGCAGGTGTGCAAACACTAAGCGTTAAGCTGATTGCACAACTATTTACCGGCACTACGCGCTTGCGTCAGCCCACTTTGGTTCTGAAGTAATTTCGCTGCGAGTCGCCCCGATTGCGCCCCAACCGCCGCTAATGTGCCACGTTGAGCCGATTGCTATTTGGCAACAACTGAAATTAATACACAACGCAATCGAGCATGCAACATAACGGCAATTACTTAACTCTTGGTGTGCGCTGTGTGTTGGGGAAATGAGCGTCTGCCACGCACACCTCCAGCACTCGGCTGCCTGCAACTGTTTGCTGGCTGGTAAATTGTATGTGCAGCGGTGCTGGCGGTAATGCGAGATGCGCGTGCTAACATAACGGTGCGAGTGCGGCGCTGGTGGTGTCATTTTGCTGCAAACGTGGCAAGGATGTTGCCAACTAATTTGGCAAACTAACATCCGTGTTGCATGTTGGCGCATGCGTGCGCAAGTGTGTGCTAAGCCAACGCCACACTAACGGGCGTATCGATTTGCAACACTTGACACCTAACGGCAGCATCCGTCCGTCTGTCCGTCTGCCCGCCAGCCTAGCATACCGATTGCCAGTGCCAAAACGTTGGTAAACGATGGCGCCTGCAGCCCTAGATGAAGTTGTTGCTGTTGTTGCTGCGCGCTCACTGACATTTGCCATTTCGCTTACGATATTCACGTATATATGCATGTATGTGTGTGTGTCTGTTGCCACGACGTCGTGCGCTTGTGGCGGGAAATGTAAATTGTATTAGCAGCACTCCTCAAGTTTACCTGTTGGCAGCAGCATCGGCAGCAGCAACAGCAGTTGCACGTCGCCAATGGCACTGACACTGACAGCTTCATTGCGGCAGCGTAGCAATGAAGTGTAAGTTGATTGCGAAGTGAAAGTCGCAAGCGGATGCAACGAAATTTTACACACTGTCAATGTGTGAATGGTATGAAGTTGCGATTGTCACTTACTGTGCGCGGCTGTGTGTGTTGGCTGCGCCGGTTGCAAGTTGTTACATTTAAGTAGTTACTTTGGCGTGCTGATGTGGCAGAATTTGCTTACTGAGACAATGTCAATGAAGACAACTATGATGCGATTGGCGTGGCAGACGAGCTTGTTTTGTTGCACATTGATGGCATCCTACTCGCGTTGTTGGCAGCAGCACCTCATAACAGTTAAATCAATTTGCTAAAAAGGCAAAATAAATGCAATGATTGAAGTTACAGATGACTACTGATTGAAAGTGGCTACCACAGAGTGTTTTTGCAGGGGATTTTAGTGGATTATTAAGTTGTTTAGACGAAAGTAAAACAAGAAAAAACGTTAACGTTGGCTTCACCGAAGCTAATATACCCTTCACAGGTGCATTTCTTTTAGTAACTATGTGTTCTGTTTATATGGAAGCCATATGCTACAGTCATCCGTTCTGAACAATTTTTTCGGAGATTATATTATTACCTTAAGCAGTAATCCATATCAAATTTCGTGAAGATACCACATCAAATGTGAAAGTTTTTTCCTTGATTCCGATCGTTCGGTTTGTATGGCAGCCATATGCTATAGTTAACCGATCTGAACAATTTCTTCGGAGATTACATTTTTGCCTTAGAAAATAATCTATACCAAATTTCGTGAATATATCTTGCCAAATGTGAAAGTTTTCCATACAAGAACTTGATTCCGATCGTCTCCGACGCTTCCTTCTGCGTGTTACAAACTTCGTGACAAACTAAATATACCCTGTTCAGGGTATAAAAACAAAGAAGTCAACTTCTGTTGCACCGAGTCAAGACTACTCTTAACAAATAAACAAGTTTTTCGGAGAAACACTTGATTTTGATCGGTATGTTTGTGTGACAGCTATGCTATAGTGGTCCGATCTGAACAATTTTTTCGGAGATTGTACTACTGTCTTAAATATTAATTCACAAGAAATTTAACGAATATCTTTCGTCAAATGAAAATGTTTTTCATACAAAAATTTAACTTAAGTGTCCGATCTGAAAAAGCTTTTCATATATTTTAGCGTTGGCAAAATTCGTTTTTCTTCATTCAACCTAGTTCCCTTCAAGGGTGAGACACGGACTATAGCAACACTCCAACTTTTTGGAACGATCTTTGTAGTACGATATGTTCTTTGCCTCAAAATAGGCCTCCGTTTCGGCGATCACCTCTTCATTTGACGAAAATATCTTCTCAGCGAACATTACTTGAGATCGGAGAACAAAAATAGTCGCTGGGGGCCTGAATTGTAGAATACTTTGGATGCGGAAGCAATTCGAAGCGCAATTCATGTATTTTGGTCCCACTGACTTACGACACGGTGCCTTGTCCTGATGAAACTGCACTGTCTTTTTTTTTTTTCTTCATTCTTCAAGCTTTGCATATGGTTATTGGCCCTTTCTTTTTCAATGTAGCCTTGCCAGCTCACTGCTGGCCTTCTCTGCATTAGTTAGGAACCAAAGACCTCTGCTGTTGATAATCAGTGGGCATATGAATATCGGCGTTTTCTGTTGGTTAGACGAGTTCCAAAGCTTATTTTTGGGATCACCTGCTTTGGCAGTAATCAGTTGAGTCTCTAAAAACTTGTTGCTTAATGAAAGACATTTTCACACGGTATCTCTTTCATATATTATATTGAATTCAAAAATGCTTTCACTATTGTATTTCGGGTCATTGCAAAAAGCAGGTGCAACAACAAATTCGTAAAATATGAAAATTGGATGGAAATGTGAGAACCCTCATGCACTAATTGATAATGAAATATATTCATAGAATGCATAAAATAAAAAGAAAAATCATATACAGAACACAAATTTGCGTAAATTACGCGATACATGACAATCGCTCATTATACAGATACAAACATATACATATACATATATGTACATGTGTATGGACATGTCAGCACTGAAATACTTGCAAGCAGCGCTATATCATAAATGGAATGACATAACAAAGTGGCATCTTTATCTGCCAATTTCGCCATAAATTACACACACACACACAAAAGGACTTGAAAATGTGTATATTTATAGTGCATGTCTGCATGATTATTTCCTTTTATCAGTAATATATAGATGTATGTGGCAACTACATGGAGGACGTCGCGTTGCAATGCAAATTTATACCCGATGGCACCGACTGATCTGCATAAAATATGTAAAAAGCGCGGCACAAACGCGAAAAAAGCAAAGGTTAAGCGCTGACGGAGCGGGAGTGGCAGCAGTGCTGCTAGACAGGGACGAGCTGTGCTGCCAATAGCGATTGCCAACGGCAAAAGCGGCCGCAACAATGCACTAAGGGCGTCAACGCACCGATGTGCACAAAAATGTAAATTCAATTTCAGCAACGCAATACGCGGCGGTGGCAGCACAAAGCGGGCGCTGGCAGTAGGCTGCGTGTGCAAGAGAAGGCGAGTTAATTTGTTATATTTTGCTAGCAGCACGGCATTGCAACTTATGTTTTTGCATGTTCGTCAGCATTTCATAATAACTGACAGTTGAGAGAGATACCAACGCAAGGTTCATCAAAGCGATCAAAGCTTTGGGAAGAACTCCGCCGAGGTTGCTCAAGCTTGCTCTTATATACATATGTATAACAGGAATAACATGAAATAAACATGGAAAAAACACTATCGTCATCGTTCATGACATGAAGCAACAAAAAATTAAAAATTAAATTTTGTTTATTAATCAAAAATACGAAAAAGTTTAAAAATGAAAAGTTCAAATTTGTTGTATTTTTCAAAAATTAAAAAAAAAAAAAATAAAAATGAAATTTGTTAAAAAAATAAAAAAAAGAAATTTGTATATAATTTTCAAAAATTTCTAAACATAGTGAAAATATATATATATTTTTAAAAATACTGTTAAAAACTGAAAACTTAATTTTGTTATATTTTATCAAAAATTAAAATGAAAAAAAAAGTGAAAAATTTGTTATATTTTTCAAAAATCGAAAAATAAAAAATGAAAAATTTAAATTTGTTGTATTTTTCAAAAATTAAAAAAAAAAGAAAATAAAAAAATAAAAACTGAAATTTGTTATATTTTTCAAAAATTCGAAAAAGTTAAAAAAAAGAAAATTTTGAAATTTGTTATAATTTTCAAAAATGATAAAACAATGAAAAGTTGTTATATTTTTCAAAAATTCGAAAAAGTAGAGAAAAAGTAAAATTAATATTTGTTAAATTTTTCAAAAATTCGAAAAAGTTGAGAAAATTAAAAATTGAAATTTTTTATATTTTTCAAAAATTCGAAAAAGTTAAAAACTTTGTGAAAAAGTGAGCAGCCGTTTACGTTTTTACGTTTAGCTTCTTGAGCTAGCGACATTTGTACTTCAGAATCGAACATTGTTTTAGTTTTCAGATGACCACAGGGATAGAAATCATGGTGACCAACCATTTCTCCCCCTCTACTTCAAGGACGCATAACTCAATGAAAAAAAAAAAAATTATGGTAAAAATATACGCTCAAAATTCGGGCCTCTAGACTATTATAACACCTTAAGGTGAAAGCGTTTAAGATTCACTCAAGACAAGGCACAATTGACCTAAATTATAAATCTGTAAATTATCAATACCTCTGAAAATAGAATTTTAAATAATTACAATATCTCAGTGTCTTGTTTTTAGTTAACCAACCTTCTCTATTAATTTGTTAAAACATTTGCTACCTTATCGCCCTAGTCAGCAAAAATGTTTGACAAAAATCCGCTGATGTAAAGTCATTTTTAATAATTCACTTAAAAAACTGTACGCATTATCATGCTTACGTTGCCAAAACTGTTATTAATATTTAAAAACACTTTCTCTTCTTCTTTTAGTGAAATTCCTGCGCGAGGTAACACCATACTTCCGAAAAGCCAGTATTATCTCCGAAGTGGGCTGGGAATTGCAGCGCGCTTTTCTGTGTCCACTGGGGCCCGGCGCGCCTACATCGCCGCCAGCGCCGAAGATCACACCGCGGGCCGACACGCGTTATATACCGTTACAGTTGACACATTTGGCGCGCAATTTGAAATACATCGATCCCGGTGAGTACACAGCCAACAACAATAAATGAATTTTTCAACATCTAGCGATAGTAGATGGCTAGGTGTCTAAAAGTATGTGTACTAAGTAAGACATAGACATGCTTTAGCGTAAAATAGACATGTTTTAGACTTCCGCCTGCAACTTTTGCTAATTTTGCAACGGATTTTTACTATGAAATGTGTTTAGGCAAATAAATACTTGCATAAATCATTTTGCTGCTCGCTCAGCTGGCAACAAAACCAGCGCGCAAAGTCGACCTAAAATCTCTAAAATCCAACTGCACACTGATTAAGCGGCTCACACTGAGTGCCACCGCTATGTGGCAGGCTTGGTATCTATGCAAAGGCAACCAAACCCCAATCGCACACACACACACACTTATGTGGATCCGTCACCCGTGAAACCCACAATGCCCACAACAACAACAACAATGACAATAAGGATTACAAAAACAATAATAAGAACAACAAAACAATAACAACAACAACAAAACTGAAAGCAACATTAAAAATAGCAATAACAACAACAACAATTCCTAAGTCGAGAACTGCAGCTGCAACAACAAAACCGACAACAACACTAACAATTGCAATAACAACAACTACTACTACTAAGACCACAGTTGCAGCTGCACCAACGAGTGTTGCAAGTGAGGGCCGCTTGTCATTTGCATGCGGCAGCCAGCAGTCGCTCGCAACGATAATGGCAGCATCAGCAAATGCGATGAATTGCTGCAAACTGCCGGCGCAAAATACACACTCAAAGACAGTGATCTGCTGACAATGAGCGCCAGCCCTTACCTCAAGCCCTTACCGCTAGCCTGCGGCATAGTCTCATTACTCGCTGCTCAGAGGCCGACAATGGCGAAGGGGGTGGAGGCGCTGTCGTCTTTGCACTGCTTGCCACTATTGCCGTTGCTGCCACCATTTGTGGCAATAGTTATTGTTACACACACACACACACACTCTCATACTCGTAATCACTTGGGTCCTACTTGTGTATATCTTTTGCCCCATCGCCTTGGCCGAACCATGCGCCGCCCCGACGTTGTTCTTCTTCGTTTGCGTGTTCGCTTTTATGCCGGCGACTTTTGTTTCACTTCACTATGCCAACATACAAACACACGCACATAAGCACGCACGCACACCGACAGCACTTGCAACGTCTTTGTGCCACAACACAACTTGACGGCATTTACCCCGCCCAAGCCTGCTCTATGCTGTGTAAAACTCAGCGCCCGCGCTCTTTTCGGGTTGCATTGAGTTCAGGGTTGCTGTGGTTAATCTTTCCGCCACGTTGATTTAATGCAACGTCGACGCGCGGCAGCGGCAGCGGCAAACGCCTCCGTTGCAAATGTTTAAGCTGATGTTGCTGATGACGTTGTTGTTTTTATATTTGTAGTTGTTGTATTTGTTGTCAATACTATTGTTTAATCACTAGGAAAAGTACTAACGGCGTCACTGTTATTGTTATTGTTATACTTGTTGTGCTCATAGCCGCAAATCCGACGGAAGAGCGAAAGCGGCAATGCGCAGCAACGAGAAATAATGGCCACGACGCGGCTGCGAGATAGCAGCAAGTGGCAAATGAGTGTGTTGCAAGTGTTGCAGTAATTGTAATGTCTTATTTGTTGCTATTTTTCTTTCTTTAATCCGTCGTTATTGCACATAACAACAAAGCGTTGCTCTCACTGTGCCACCCTCCGCCGCACAGTTGCACTGCTGGCGAATGACAGGAGCGCGGATGAAGCTACGTTTCTTCATTTTTCTGCTGCCATAGCTTTCTACATTTCGAGCGTTCTGTATTTAATATTCATTACTCTTAATACATGTGTTTAGTAAGCACAGTATCATGCTTACAATATCGAACCATTTACAGGTAAACCCTGTGTAAGCGAAGCGCTTAATCCAATCTCTCTGTCAGTGTTAATACTATTATACTCTGAACTGAGTTTATGAAGTTTAACATGATGTTTGGAATACCCAAAAAAACGACGGAGACCTTATATTATTATATTTTAAACAAATAGCGTATCGAGCTGACTCGAGCCCGCATAAAGCACCACTTTCTGTCCCTCTGTATATACGCGAACTAGTACCTCAGTTTTTGAGATATCGCTCTGAAACTTTGTCTCGCTTGATGCTCCCTAAGAAGGTATTTAACAAACCGGCAATGTGGCCTCACTAACAGGTCAGTTGAGATGTGGCGCTACTACCGTTAGAGGTTAAACTCTTAGGCCAATGCTTACATGGATAGGTCCTTTGCGATACCAGATGGAGTTCACTTAGGTGCACAAGAGAAATGCTCCATTTTTTCCCTGCGCTTGATGCGAATTTGCTTTAGGCATCACTTTCAGTGTATCTGTATCATACCTGTAAGCCCAGATCTTGCGGGTCTTGCGAATGTGTCGCCACCAGATGCATTGTTTCCCTGACTCTGGTTTAGCATTTCCATCAAATTCTCGACTTGTAAGCCCCATCTTATGGATGTGTCGCCACCAGGCATGATCTTGGTATTTCCATTATTTTATTGCGTTTGATGTTTGTGACCTGGCACCCAGTAGAAGTGAAGTTGCTTACTTCTGACAACACTTTTTACTGCTGCCCTGCTTCCCAAGACACTTCTGGCCGTTATGCGATACGAGAATAATGCCTTGAGTGCTGCTGTTTACGTAGATGTTGACTCTAGAATTGCCTGTAGGTGCATTAGAGGCCAGCTCTTCAGCTTTCGCAATAGCAAAGACCTCATCTTGAAATATGCTGCCGTGGTTCGGCAACTTAAAAGGTTTTGTCTAACTCTGGACAGTATATATAAAATATTGCTAGTTTTTCTCACACTTTTTTCCGCGTTGTGCTTCCACAGCAGTTTGCTGTCCAAGACTACCCCAAAATAAGTGTTGCGGTCCTTGAGAGAGATTTGTGTCCCACTAATCGAAGGGAACCTTCATGGTGGAATATTGTGCTTTCTTATGAAGCAGATCCGTTTTCTCCGGGTTCAACCCCTGACCAGCTTGCTATTCCCAGTTCTGGACTGTATTATGAGTGGTGGTCATACTACTGATAATGGTCTGTAGACACCTTGCCGTTATTAAGATGGCAATGTCGTGCGCATATGCCACTATCTTTAGAGTTTTGCCTTTGAAGTTCCTTAACAGTTTATTCACCAGTAATGTCTATAGAAGTGAAGATAGCACTCCACCTTGGGGAGTACCTGTACACGATTCCTTGGTCATTTTAGTGGCGTTTCATTATGCTCTTCTCCGTCTAGAGGTCAAAAAGCTTCTGATCCAGCGTTTTATAGCAGGTACAAGACCTATTGACTAGCTACTGTTCAGAATAGATTCTGTAGAGACGTTGGTGAATGCTCCATTGGATCGTATAACTTTCATGATGAAATGGCAAATCTTACTAAAGACAAATGTCAATAGACTGCTTGACTAGACTTGGCCTACTTTTGTAGCGTTCCTATTTAAAAAAATGCTACTATTGTGTGCATAACAATCTAAAATATTTGTAATAAAACACAATTTCCCAGCGACGCTCCGATTTATTGCCACAATTGCATTCTATACAGTCAATATGTTGATGCTTTATTCAAATTATATTCCTTCTATAAAATTCTTATCTCTGAGCGCAGCAAACTTTGTAAAGTCAACGCGTCAAATGCCGCAGCGCGTATTGTCGGCGCTTCTCTGCTGCTCTCAGTGCATTTTTGTTTTTATTGTTATGTGCATAGCTTTGTTTGCTGTGCTGCCACATGGAAATCCGCGTATTTGTCGAAATTGTGTCATATCAGGTGTCGGCATTTGGCGGCTAAAACCGCCAACCCTCCAAAGCAGTCAACCAACTAACGGTGCAAACAAATGTGCAGTGATTTATTGTTAGCCGGAACATGCAATTGTATCTGCGTACAAATAGAGGCGCCTACATACTGACATACCCCAATATGTGCCAGACAATGCAGAGTTCAAAATTCAAAATTATATTCGCTTTTGCTTAGTGGCAAATAAAATAATGGCTGGCAATACAAGTAAGTGGCTAGAGAAACAAAATTCTGTAATAAATCTGCACAAATCCAGATACAAAAGCAACATCAATATAGTCAACAATGCAACAACATTAATACCCAGAGCCGCTATAATGCTGCCACTCAGTTGAAATTTGGCTTTAGTTGTTCAACTCAGCTCAGTTGAAATCTGTCATTCGGACTGCAGTAAAGACATACAATATACAAATGGTCTATCCTCGCTCACTAGCACGAGAGCGAATCGTATGGAACTCCCGCCAGTTTAGACATAACTGATATGCTGGTTAAAACAGCAGACTATCCTTAAAACATTTTTGAACTCAAAGTCAACCCACAACAGCTAGGAGGATGAAAAGCTCTTCAAAAAATAAACAGTGTTAACTTGCATAATACCCGTCACTTATAAAAAAGTTTCCAGGGACCATTTTGGCAGAAACGACATTGCTCTTATTCAGGTTTATCTGCAGAAACTACACTGTTAAATTTATTCTCTTTTTCCGCTCTGTCGAGTTGACACACCGTCTTGTCCTTGACTTGGAGCTTCAGTGTGATATCTGATTTTCCGTACTCATCGATTGGATTGCGGTTCTTGAGGTGGAAGTACACGCTGCCTACAAACCTATCTTCGTCTCCGTCTTACCTGTATCTTGAAACTTCAATGTGGCTTCTGAGATCTCTCGTAGAATCCTTACCACCACTCGCTTATCTGTTGTCGCTGTTTTCGTTGTTGTCAGTCGGACTAAGCTTCTTGAGGTGGAGGTACACGCTAACTACGAACCTTTCGTATAATACCCTCGGCCGATTTGTTTTATGGTGAATGTAGTTTTGGATACCGGTAAATCAAGACTTTTTTCTGAAAAGCGCAGTGCCTCCTCCGGTTTTACTGTGCATGGTATGAGAATCTTCGCCTTCGGAATGGAGGGAATGCATAGTTGGTCCACTATTTTCAGAACGGCGCCCTGACATGGGCTTTGAGCTTCGCAACCACATCCTTTACGCATAGAAGTGACGGATCGTCGTTATATCCAACTATCCATTTCTCCTGAGTAATTTGTTCGAGGGGGTTGCTTGATCGTTTAATCGGCCTGTCGTTCCACTGCCATCGGACTACTGCCTTTTAGCTATAATATAGTGGCTGGAGTTTTTAAGCAAACTCGGCTCCATATATCTTTGATAACTTGAGTCCGACTGGATTTTTAGCCTGTCAGTATTCAGTAATAATCCTAATTTTCAGTAATAACTCTTATGATTTCGGCAAGTTGGAGTTTGCCAAGTCAAAGCAGCTCAGTAGATCTTCTGCCTTTTACTTTAGAGCAGAAGGATCTCGCAGTCGTACAGGCGCTGGTCGTCGACCTTACTTCCATTAATAATGCTGCCATCAATCTTTCATCCACAAATTTTTCATACCACACACAGAAGGCATCTCGACGGCCCAAAGACCAATTTCAAACACAATTTATAATTGTGGCGAAAAGTAGCAGCCGCAACTTTCAGCTGAGGTGTGTGAAAAAAACGATTGCACTTTAATTGCCAAAGACAAAAAAAAATTATATTTCAAAATATCTGTAAGTGAACTTGGCTGTACACACACACATACATAATGGCCGTACAGTTGATGGGTGGCGCAAGGCGAAATTATGCAACAAAGTTGCTGCAACAAAAACTGTTTAATTAGAAATAAATGGCGAATGGTGTGCAGCGAGCGAAGTAATGAAGCAAGCAAGCAGAAAAGAAAAAACACAAACAACAACAATGAAATGAAAACTACGACGGCTGATATTTACCTAAGCCATAAGTAAGGGCACTAAAGGAGTAGTGTGCACAGCCAAGTACAGCAGATAGTGTATACAAAGTGCGGAAAGTTTGTAATTTACTACACAACCGACTTTGGCGATGTGATAACACAAAAGCAATAACAAAAATAAACACAAAAATCTGGAACTTCGGCTTTGCTTTGCGTGTTGCTGCTTATTTGTGTGTGTATGCGTTATAAGAGTGCGAACAACAAACTTACTGCCGAAAGTAACCGCAAACGCCTGCAATGTTGCCGAAATTGTAGATGTGGCAACTACACCGCCCACTTAATATTTCCAACCCCATGCGTTTTCAAGCAACGACTCCGTTGTTCGCTCATTACCATATAAATACAAGAAAAAAGGAAGTCACCACGGCGCACAGTGACCGATTTGGCTTATCTAGCTTTCGAAAAGGAGTTTCGCAAAAATAACGATATTTTCACAAAGTTGGTAACTTTTATGAAATGTTAAAATAAAAAGAAATAAACTGCATTTTTTTAATTTTATTTATTCATTTTTTAAATTTTATTTAAATAATTTTTTAATATATTTAATTTTTTTTATATATTTTTTTTATTTTAATCAGACTTTTTTTAAATTTTAATTAAAGTTTTTTTAATTTAATTTAATTTTTTTATTGTAATTATTATTTTTTATTTAATTTAATTATTATATTTTTTTTATTTTTATTAAATATTTTTTTTTATTTAATCTGATTTTTTTTTTTAATTTTATTTATTTTTTTTTTTAATTTTATTTAAACGTTTTTTTTTTTATTTAGTTTAATTTATTTTTAAACTTTTTGGTTTTTGTTTTTTGTGAATTAATTTTTTTTTATATTACTACTTTTTTAATTTAATGTGATTTTAAATTTTATTAAAATTTTTGTTTTAATTTTATTTAATTTTTTTAAATTTTGTTTAATTTATTTTTTTATGTATCTTTTTTTAATTTTATTTACTTTTTTTTATTTATTAATTTTGTTTTAATAATTTTTTTTTTGAATTTTGTTTTATATAATTCAATTTATTTTTTAATTTGTTATTTAATATTTATTTTTATTTATATAAATTTTTTTTAATTTTATTTAATTTTTTTTAACTTAGTTTAATTTATTTTTTTTATGTTTCTTTTTATAATTTTATTTACTTTTATATATATATTTTTTTTTAAATTTTATTGTAATGTTTTTTAAATTTTTTTTTTTTTTATTTTTTTAAAGCTTTTTTAATTTAATTTTTTTATATTTTGTATGTGCATATATTTTGTGTTTTGCATTGTAGTCCATAAGTAGATTCTGGCTTACAGAATAAAAAAAGCTGTTTTGCTCGAGTTATTGGCAGAACTTTTGCTTAAACTTGTTATTACTGGATCCGACGATACTCACAATAAGTGCGAAGGATCCACCATTGCATTACAAAACGAATTTTCGGGAGTAAAATTCAGGGGAAATTTTCTTTTATCTCTGTTTTGGGCCTCTACGAAAATGGGAGATTCAAAACAGGTGATTCCGAAAAAATTTCGCACATTTCTGAATCGAGATATCACCACTGAAAATAGTTGTCCTACCATATGTTAGCTTTGAGAGCTAACAGCTTATTAATTTTACCGAAATTAATGGATTTGATATTTCTAATTTGATAAATGGATACTTACTTAACGGTGGGAAACAAAATTTTGCTCAATTTTAACAGTGGAAATTTGCCTAATCTTGAGCTAGCATAGCCAAATCGGCCACTGTGCAGCGTCGCGCCTCGCTACTTCATTACGCGCTTCATTACTGCTTGCCATCTCCATCAGCGTTATCAAATTTTGTTTGGGCAGGCAGATTGATCGGGTGTGAAGAAAAACAAAAACAAAATGTGCACGCTTTGCTGATTTCCCTGCGCTGAAATTTTGAAATTTGTTGTTAGTCACCGTCTCATCAAAAATAATAATAAGAAAAGAACGTAAAAATTTGCATTTGTAATAAATGCTGACGGCGAAAAAAGCACAACTTCCTTCCTCGCTCTGTGAACGCGTTTCGTCTATTTCCGTTTATACCGACAGCCGTTCGTTCTATTCAGCAACGGAATTTAATCAAGACTTTTGCTTCGCTATATCCCGCTATATTTCAGCAGAGCTCCTCTTCTCTTTCAATGCTTCATTGTATACATGATTTTTAATGCTGACTGCGGTAGGTGCGCCTTGGCGTATGCGGGTGGCGCGCTGCTGAGTTCCGCAAATTAAAATATTCTGGCACTTTTTCGCGTAATATTACTTTATTAAAAATGTATGCTGCTCGAAATGAATAAACAATGCACCATTGCGGCAACAAAAACAACTGACCATGACGCGAAAAGTTTGGAAGTGGAAGGTATTGTCTTTAGTACTTTGCCAGTAAATGAGGAAGTGTGGTTTAATAAACTAGTAAATAACCATAGAAATGAATGACGTTGGGTTTATTATCTCGTGGCGTAGATGTCTCTATTATTTACCTGCCTTCTTTGCCTTAGCAAACACTAAGAACTGCGACAATGCAAAGGGGACCACTAAAGCATATATTAATTTCTGACGGCAACAATTTCTGTTTTTGAATATTGGAGATGGAAATCACATAGCGTTAGTTGTGAATAAAAGAATGAGGTACTCGCGAAGCGCTAAAATCAACAAGAAAATTTAAGTTCCCTACACTGAGGTTATAATACCCTTCATAGTTGCATTTCTTATAGCTTAAATAAGTACAAAATGATTTTTATCGTTACTTTGATGGGTCAGTTTGTATGGAAGCTATATGCTATAGTTGTCCGATCTCAACAAGTTCTTTAGATATGGTACCGTTATCATAAATAATAGTCCATATTGAATTTCAAGAAAATACCTCGTCAAATAAAAAGTTTTCCATACAAGGACTTGAATTTGATGGTTCGGTTTGTATGGCAGCTATATGCTTTAGTAGTCTGTTTTCAACAAATTATTTGGAGATTGTACCGTTATCTTAAATAATAGTGCATACATAATTTCTAGAATATATTTTGTTAAATAAAAAAGTTTTCCTTACAAGGACTTGAGTTTGGTCGTTCGGTTTGTACGAGAGCTATACGCTATAGTTGTCCGATTTGAACAATTTCTTCGGAGATTATACCTTTTCTGTTTCATATAATTTCTGCCAAATTTCAAGAAGATATTTCCTCAAACAAAAAAGTTTTCTATATATAGAATGTGTTAAAGGGTATTCGACTTTTCTTTCCGGTTGTTGTTGTTGAACTAACTTCGTATGATATTATATAATTTTAGAAAGGCTTCGAATTATGTGAACCTTGCTTCAACTCACTGGTAGGTAATATCAATTTGCCTTAATTGATATTACCTCTATAATCGAAATCATATCGCATATATGGTATATAAGCTTGTGAAATCAACAGTCCGCACGTAATGTGCGTGAAAGTATTTACTGAGCCGCTGATTACGCGCATGTATTCATTAATGCCTTCCATTACTGCTCTCCTCTCGCATATATGTATATACTGCTTAAGTAATTATTGCTTATTTTTTGTTGTTTTTTTTCTGTTCTGTTTATTTGCAGAGAACCGTTGTATCGAACTGCATTCGCCGGACGGCGTGCACTCGTGCATCCTGCGCGCCACCGACTCAGCCGAAGCGCTGATCTGGTTCAATGCGCTGCACTCGGCGATGTGTGGCAGTACACAGCGCGCACTCACCGATGCCAATCGCGCGCTAATGAATGTCATCGGCGAGCTGAAGCACATTGGCTGGCTTAGCAGGCGTTTGAGTGGCGGCAGCACCAGCGGCGGCGTTGGCGGTGGCAGTTCTGGCAGCGGCGGTGGTGGTGGTGGCAGCAGCGCCAGTGCCATTGGCGGCGGCGGCGCAGGCGATTTGGTAAGTGGCCAACGAAAGTGCGGCGGACTGAGTGATGCCGCAAGTAGATTTAAGCGTTTGATTTTCTCTTTAACTGCCATTGCAGCGACTGCACTACAGTGCTTTCGTTGCCTTCCTTGCTTTTCTTACATTTCATTTTCCTACCATTCGCTGCACTTCACATTGCATTTTTAATGAATTCATTTTATTTACAATTCTTTTCCGGTATGCTGCTACGTTTTTTCGTGCAACATTCGTATGCTGACCTTGTAAATGTGCTTACATGCGGCATGGCACATGCAATGTTGAACGTGTGTATTGTGCCTTAGCCAAGCGGACGTTCCAGCTCGGAGAGTTCCGATGAAAACGACAAATGGCAACCGATTTTTGTCGCCGTCACCGAACGCGAGTTCAGGTAAGTGATTGCTCAAGCAGACGGGTGGGCTCAACGCCTTGCCACATACTTGTAGAGTAGCACACTTTATCTGGATTATTGGCAGATTTGGCAATAACGATGCTGCGCTGCTGAAACAGCAAGCCGAAGTGGCATATATATATATATATATATATACAAGTATTATTTGGTTTTAAGCGTTGCATGTGTGTGTATGTGTATGTATATTTTACGTGTTTACTCAACCATAGTTCAAGTAATCCGTGAGATTGCCGCTTCGAGTGTGGCACTTTAGCGTTTTCACTTATATTGAGTATGTCGACAGCTGAGCGGAAGTATCAGCGCTTACCATCAAAAATCTAAGAGACATGTAAATATTGTCTACCTTTTTTACTTACTTACTTACTTTGCGTAATGCGTGTGTATATGTAAATCTGTATTTGCGTATAGAAGTTAATGATACGCGCCGGTGCCCTGTGTTTGCCAAAGGTGCGGCGCAATCTCATAAAGCAAAAGAGATTCGCATTATGAATTACAACAACATTTTTCAGTGGAATTTCGCAAAGAACTCAGAAATACTCGCACAGTTCCACAGCAATTTCTCAAGCGCTGCTTAACTGCCTCTTACCGCCTACCCAGGTGTTCACTTAAATGTTTCTCGAGTTCGCTGAAATGCAAAAAAATAAATTTCTGAGTGGAAATTTGGGTGCGTTTCTTTGTCATACAGACACCGTTTCCGGTAAATAGATATATGACAGTAGCTCAAAGTGTTTGTGAATGGAGGGAGTTGCGCGTTGAGTGCCACATTGAGTGATGGATTATATTAATCGCGGCATATGTTTACTATTTTATAGTCTGTTTGCGATTTTCGTCATTTTTGGGTCGCGTGTTTGGATGTGTGTGTGTGTGTGTAGATGTATACTATTGATAATTCACTTTACTCTAAAGCCGCATAGCACACAAATATTTCTGTATATTTATATTCGAAAACTGTTATGAGGTCAATTGAATAGTCCACGGTCTACCATAGTAAATCACATTTGCTTGGCAAACCTATATGTTTTTATTCAACATAGTTCCCTTCAAGGCTGGTACACTGATTACTACAATAAGATAAAAAAATAGTAAGACTTTCTTCATAATTTTAAAATAACCCTAATTGACAGTTTGGCCGGTCGGTAGGAATTCGGAGTCCACCACAACTTGATCATCGAGGAAAACTGTCAATAAAACTTTGATTTTTGACAAGCTTTCACGTGTTTTTTTCGACTTCAGCTCACCTTTGCTACGATATTCGGCCGATTGTTCGCCTGTATCCATGTCGTAAACAAAAATTCAAGATTCATCGCCAGTAATAATACATTTAATGACATCCTGGTAGTCGTAAAGCAGACGTTAACGCGAACCTGTTTTTCGAAAAAATGTAGTTATTTTGTTGCCAATCGTGCTTTCACTTTTCATCGTCCCAAATGGTCTTTCAAAATAGTTTTCACTGATCCTTTCGATATTCCAAAGATGCCAGTAAGATCTCTGACTGTTAGTTGTCGATTTTTAAGCACTGACTCTTTTATTTTATTAACATGTTGATCATCAGTTGATATTGATGGCCATCCACTAACCATTTCATAACATAGCTGTGTTGCTTTTCGTCCTGAACGTGGTTCATTTTCAACATTTCAATTTGCATAATTTGTGCCAATCAAAAACACTTGTTCGCGGCAAACAATTATCGCCGAAGGCTTTTTCCAACATTCTGCACCTGAAATTTGTTTCCGCACACAGAATTTGATGGAACTTCCTTGTTGAATAATTTCACTCATCGTAAAAATCGATGTACATACTACAGAAAAGCAAGCGTGGACTAAACACTTATGAATATTTTGATGTGAAATTTGACATGTGACTGACAGTGATACCAACGTAGAAAAGAAATATATCGACGAATGGATTTAAAAAATCTTACTATTATTTGCCCACAGTAGTATAGCGACCCTGCAATTTTTCAAACGCATTTTCAGCGATCATCTCTTCATTCGACGAAAATTTCTTCCCAGAGAGCATTCTTTTGAGATCTGAGGACAGGTATTAGTCCCTTGGAGCCAGATCAGGATTATACGTTGGATGCGAAAGCAATTCCAAACCCAATTCCTTAAATTTTCCCATCGTTTTCACTGCCTTATGTGACACGGTGCTTTATCTTAGTGAAACACCACTTACTTCTTCCTCAAATGCATCCATTCCTCGACAATTTGGTCTTTCAAGCGGTCCAATAACGATACGTAATAGTCGAAGTTGATGGCCCGTCCTTTTTCAAGATAGTTAGTAAAAATTGTTCCACGCGCATACCAAAACACAGATCCTATAACCTTTCCAGCCAACTGTTACGTTTTTCCACACTTTGGAGCGGGTTCATCGTGCGCAGTTCACTCGGATGACTGTCGCTTGGACTTCGGACCAAAATTATTCTAAAACTTGCTAGAGATGTCGAGCTCTCCGGCTAACTCTCTAACACTTGCCTGACAATTTTCAAGCATCATATCCTTCACTTTTGTAATAGTTTCATCAGTTGAAGAGTTCAAATGTTGTCCTGAACGAGTCTTCTCTTCAACGTACAAATTAATCGATTGAAATCAAGTTCTTGATTGAAAATAAATTTTTTTTCGAAGATATCGTCACAAAATTTAGCGTGGATTATTATCCGAGCCAATGCAATAACCATCCCAGAAATTGTTCAGATCGGGTCACTACAGCATATAGCTGCCTCTTGTTTGGAAACTTTTTTTATTTGTGAAAACTTTTATAGCTTGAGTTTATTTCTTCAATTCGTCAAGAGCAAAACATTCATTTTGTTCACGCAAAAAACTTATAACTCTCCAATCGCCCACTCCAATTTGCTATGCGAAATACTTGTATGTAAATCCGTAGCGATTCCCTCCGCTGACCACGCCAACACAGCTTTGCCATTATGTGCACAGTTAATCACAAGCGATTTGCCGGACACTCGTTTTCATTGTTGTTATTGTGTAGAGATGCTTTGCTGCTTTTTTTCTTTTTTTTTTGTTCGGTTACAAGCTCCTCTTCGCACACACGTCACGCCTTTCATGGGGCTCATTTATTATTGTTTGAATTTGTTTCATTTTTTATTCGATACGTTCTCCATGTTTTATTTGCACATTTTTTACTTTGTGGCAACATTGCGCAATATTACATCATCAATCAATGACAAACGACTTGGTAACCCTTTTTTTGCAGCTTTTGTTCCTTACAAGTTTTGACTTAACTGCGCTGACCGCGGGCAGCTGGGAGTGAAACGGTTGATGTGCCGGCACAGCAAACGGTCAACTGGTAATGAAAACAGCGCGCAGCTACGAACCAAGTGTGAGAGCGAGACGGCGTGCAGATATAATTTATAAGTGGGGTTACTCAGCAAAACATTACTGATGGGATTTGTGTGGTACAACGGGTTTTAATTGGATTGAGTTATAAGCGGACGTGGGAAGCAGGGGAAATTTTTTGATTAAAAATGGCAATGAGCTTACCGTTTTGTAACGTTAGCAGAACCGACTCTGGCGTAACACACTCGAAATCCGCGCTTCGAAGCTTGAAATATGAAGAGCTTTAAGGTCTTGGAATGCACTAAAAACATCTTAAGTTATCTGCGTTTTCAAAGCAATGTTGCAAGTAAATTAAGCAGGGGTTCCACCCTAGCCGTTGGTGTCTACGTGGTGTGGAGATGCGCTTCCTGCGTCAGGCGGATGTTGTTGCTTGCTAGTGTTTGCCTTTACGGCGTGTAGACAGCAGTGCACTTGCGTAGAGCAGGTGGACAACAGGCGGCCATGTGCGGTGTGTGTGTGTGTGCGTCTGTGTGTGTATATGTGTCTGCACTTATTTCCCGTTTCCGCGCGGTGTCCTTACGCCCGGTGCTGCGACGATTGCAATTTCCTGCGCATTTTTGCTTTGTGTATTTTCTGTGACTCTGCTGCAAATATTTCCATTGTTGCTCCTTCGCTTTTCGTATGCCCGTTTGTTTGTTTGCTTGCTTGTCTCGGGTGCAATTATTGCAATATAGCAACATTGCTGGCAAAGGATATAAAAATAATAACAACAATCATGACAACGTTATAGCAGCTGCACAATGCAACGGAAGTAGTGTCTGTTGGCATTGCGCAAGGCGGAGCAGCAACGAAAGGAGAAGAAGAAGAAGAATATAGAATGTATAGTGCACGCTGGGTGGGTGTATGCTAGCTGACGGAGCAAAAGTCAAGTGCCACGCAACACAATTTCCGCAAATTATATCCGAAATTGTTCAGAACTGTGGTCACCTAACACATATACATACATACAAAGCTGACAGCTGCTGCCTTTTGACAGCAATATGGACTTGTGACAGACATATATACTAATATATACAGACGGTTGTGCATATATACTAAACTAGTTCATTGTACAAGCACTACTGAACACCTTCGTTGAGGCACTAGAACTTAGACGCTGGGGATTAATGTTGTGACAAAAAAGTACCCGGAAATTGTAAATAAAACGCAAAATACTTAATTATTCATCAGTTGTCGCCATGAAAGTAATCTCCATCATGTTTAATACACTTATGCCAACGATTTTTCCATCCCTCGAAACAATTTTCATAAGACTTTTTGGGATGGCCAACAGCTCCTTCAACGAGTTTCTTTTTATCTCTTCAATCGACTGAAAACGGGTTCCACGTGGCGGCAATTTCAGTTCGGAGAACAAGAAAAAAATCACACGGAGCCAAATCTGGAGAATACGGTTCTTGACCAATGGTATTTGTTGCGTTTTTGGCTTTAAATTTGGCCACAATCGCAGCTCGATGCGACAGTGCTTTATGATCATTAAAATCCGTGAATTGTTCTTCCACAATTTTGGCCATTTTCGACGAATGTTCTCAAGCAAACACTTGAGTGCGGCCAAATCGGACCCCTTTTTTTCGTTCTCGAGTTTGAGCAATCGTTTTCTTCAGTAGGATTTTTAAAATATTCACATTAATATTATTATCAAATAATACTTCAGTAATTGTTTCGATAATATAACCTCAACTATTATTAGAGAATTAAAGGCTACAACTCCGTTTCTGTATTCGACAATAACAACATAAAGATATGTGACTAAGAAGGACCTCAATTCGACAGGTTAGCGGCAGACCGTTCAATTACCTAATATAATAAATCATAAGATCCTATTCCTAATGTTAGTTTCGGCTGTGTCTCCTGATTCGTCGGAGGTATTCCTGCCGATATGTTTTAATTTTAGACTAGAGTGAAGAAGAATGTGCCCAAATGTTTCCAATTTACCTTTTTCCAAACAACTTTGATAATTTGATTTCGACCTTATTGGACAATGTCCACTAAGGACTCCCACGATTTCGGAAAGATGAATTTAGCTAAAGGCAAATAGTTCAAGATACTCTCTACGTTCTACTAAAAAGGATCTCGCAGTCGCAGAGGAACTGGTCGTCAACCAATGCCTGCTTAACGGACGCAAGGTCAATATGTACCGTGCTATAAAGCAAGATGACAATGGAGATGAAATACATTCCTATTCCGATATGAGCGGGCCAAGGATGCTAGTTCTGTCAGGCTCATGGGCTTTGCAGTTACCAGCGATTCCTTTATAATTGGGCATCCAAACGCGTCTGATAATGAAGTAGTTTGATGTTTTTTCTAGTGTCGACGGACACTACTAGAGAAGTTTTGAGCGTAAAGTTTGCGCTCTGCTGTCGTAGTGAATACTCGTCGCCCTCATAGAAGCTACACTGTGGAGCAGTAAGTCTACTGCAACTTTAGAAGCAGCCACTTCTGGGCTACTGTATGGCATTAGGATGATAGGGCATTTAGATGTATATAATTGCATAGAAGAATTTATATTCAGCATTTTTTCGTCTTACATAAGCACATTCCCGTAGAATTTCATTTATTTTGCGGGTGAAGGTGGAAAATGTACAAAGCTAGTTAGCTAGTGTCAGATGAGCTCAAAGTAAGTCGAAAGAATTAAAAAAAAGAAACGAAATGAACTGTAAACTGATATTGAATGACATAGTGCATTGAAATATTGGAATTCTTCTGATCTGTCAACATAGTTGACACCAAAGGGCGTCCTGCAATACATTTGCATAGCCCATTCACATATGCCAATTATGGACCAAAGGAGACTTTATTTGTATGTGCGTATGTGTGTGCTTCAAGTTGCAGCTAAAAAGTAATACACACACACTTTTATAAAAGCAGATGGAATCCGGCTATGAGCGAGCTGTCATTTGTCCAACTCACAAAGCCAAAGAAAGCTATCTCCAAGCGCTGTGAGTCTTTGCTGGGGCCGTTGCATACATACATATGTATGCATGTGTGTGTGTCCTGAATGCTGCATGCTGTCTGTCCGTGTCAGCAAGCTGTTGCTTGTCAGCCGCCAGTGGATATTCGAAGCCATTCGAGCATTTGGCATTTGCAGGAAATTAGTAAACCAAAATGAAATGAATGAAGTCGCTAAGAAAGAGAGAGAGAGAGAGAGAGGGGGAGACACAGTTAGATGCGCATTTGCATACCTGTATTTCGGTATGTTTATCTTACGGAAATTTAGAATATTTTGGCAAATTGCAAAATTGCAAACGGAAATTGTCGGTTGCTATTTTTCGGTATGAGTTTTTTCTTTCGTTCTTCCTTCGTTTGTATGTATGCGTATATGTGTGTGACGCGATGAGGTTTCATAGTTTTTTGGTATTATTTTTAGTGTGATTTGAAATGACTGCGTTGTGGATGTGAAAATTAAAGTGTTGACAGTGATAAGCATGGTGACTTGGTCGCCTCTATAAATTAGAACTTAGCACAGACAAGAAAAGACCGCGGACCAGCTGTATATCAATTCCAAGAGAGGATTTTCGAATATTTCTTTCTGCAATACCTTCATATTTTTCTATAAGTTGAGGCCGCAATTTAGTTGGCAAATCGATATCTTGTCAGGTAGATTATTTCAAAGAAATGCATAGTAATTTGTTGAGATAAATGTCCGTTAGTGAGGTTAATGAGCCTTTTATTTGAATTAAGTGGTGTCAACAACCCAACCTGAGGTTATTGACCCTTTTGTATACATATAGCAGAGTTAACCTTCCTACCTGGTTCAATGATCCTTTAATTTACATATAGCGACGTGAACAACCCGAGGCGTATAGAAGAAAATACCGCGGACCAACTGTATATCAATTCGATGGGGGTTTATCCAATATTTCTTTATGCAATACCTTCTTATACTTCCATAAGTTGAGACCGCAATTTAGTTGGCCATTTTCGGCCGTCGATATCTCGTTAGATACATTTTTGTAGAGGAAGGCACTGCAATCTGTTGACCATACGGCCGTCATTACAATATTAACTTACTTTTATTTGCCTTTAGCGAGGTCAACAACCTGAAGTGAATGGCTGTTAGTGAGGTTAATGATCCTTGGTCAGGTTTTATTTTGAATTTAGTGATGTCAACCTCCCTACCTGAAAGTCAATGACCCATCTGTTTGCATTTAGCGAAGTAAGCAACCCGAGACCGCATTTAAGAAAACACTGCTGTCAATACGATAGCGGGATTTTTCGATGCTTCATTTTCGCAATCACTTCTTCTGATTCTATATCTTGGGACCGCATTTAGTTGGCAACAATTCGCTATCGATATCTCGTTAGGCAGCACATAGTAGAGAAAGGCACGGCGATCTTTGGTTTATCCAGCTGCCTTTGCAGATTCAGTTTTATGGGCGTTTTACATCCAGTTTTCCATATGATCCACTAGAACTGAATATTTCCTTATAATATTGTAAGAGATCGCCTAATCGGCATGACAAAGTCCTGCAAATTCGCCAACTTTTAAAATATTTGAATTTTTTTTACTGGAATTTGAATTTTTAGTGGAAGGCAGTCATTTGTGGTGCTTATACTTGTATATCTAGAAACATTCAGGAATATGCCAGAATACGCGCTCACAAAGCTAGTGTTGCCAGAGTGGCAGAGAGCGTATAAATACTGATTGGAACAAATTCGCAATACAATAACATAAATAAATCAAAGTGCAAAACAAACTAAACAAACCAATTGAGTTAAAAAAAGGAAAACAAACAAACAACAAAGCTTAAAATAAATAAATGAATAAAGTGAATAGCGAAAAGCCACAAAATTTTCAAGCGAACGGCAAAAGCCCAAAAATAGAAACAATTTGTAAAAACAAAGCTGCGAATAGTACAGAGGCGTCGCGCCTAAAAGTGGGCAACTGAAATGGGCACAATTTTCTTTAGCTTACAAAAGTGCGTGGAAATTATACTTATGTTAAGTTAGGCTAGTCTGGTAGCCCAATGAACCATGCTTAGACCAGTTTTAGTTCATTGCGATCCCCGATGGACTTCAGTTACTCGGCCCATGAGAAGTAGTCATACTTTAGGATGCCTGCGCTTTTCGCGATTTTTTATAGACCCTGTGGCCTCACTATCGATACCTCCTCCAGTGTATCCTACCGTGGGGACCCCAGCGTCTACGGCATCTAGGTTTGCTCGTTTGTATAAGCAGGGTTTACTACTCATCTTACTAGTCGCTTACTGCAACGCCTGCACTGCTGGCAATTTCAAATATTCTGCAGCAAACAAAGTTGAAATATCGGCAGTCGCACTTTACGCCCGAGCAATAATTCACACATCGGTCGCAACTCCACACCAGCCACCCGCGGCATGCAAAAAATATGCTTCAATTAGTTTTTTTCTCTTGTTTGTATCTATGTATTTCCTTTTGGTTTTGTATTGCGGCGCAACAATATTTGGTGTGTTTAGTTTTTGTTGTTGTGGCATTTTTATTTGTTTTACAATGCACAGCTTTAGTTTGAGCGCCCTGCCTTTGGCTGCGATGGCGGCCGAATTTGTGCGCCAATAAAGCACATACCAACGAGCAGTCGTACTTACTTATACACGCATACACATATTCACACACACACACACATGTATATATATGGCCATATAGCTTGTAGCTGAGCGAATATGCGCCAACTTCGTAGACCCAATAAGGCATGTAGCTGTTGAGAAATCGCTAAAACTTGGCGCACGTTATTTTCTCTCCAAAAAGTTGCTTATTTGCCAGCACCGCCGATATCGGATCATTATAGTATATAGCTGCCATACAAACTGAATGTTGGAAATAAAGTTCTTGTATAGAAGACTTTTTCATTTGACAAGATATCTTCACAAAACACGACATGAATAATTTTTTAATGTAAGGCTACAATGTCCGCAAAAATTTTTTAGATCGCATCACTATAGCATATAGCTGTCATACAAACTGGCCTACCGAAAAGAAGTTTTTGTATGGACAACTTTTTTATTTAATGAGATATCTACACGAAATTCAACATGGATCGTTGTTTCAAGTAACAGTATAATGTCCGAAGAAATTTTTCAGATCGGACCACTTTAACATATAGCTGTCATACAAACTGAACGATCTAATTCAAGTTCTTGTATGGAAAACTTTTTCATTTGACTAGATATCTTCACAACATTTGAGAAGGATTATTGCCCAAGACAACACTATAATATCCGAAGAAATTTTCCAGAACGAACGGCTATATCATATAGCTGCCATACAAACTGAACGTTCAAAATCAAATTCTTCTATGAAATCTTTCAATTGTGAAGGGTATTATAGCTGCAGTGCAACCGAAGTTCACGTTCTTTGTTGTATTTTTTTAACTAGTACGAAAATGGTGAGCCATAAACTAGTCAATGGGCTGCATTTACGCCAAAGCCATTTCGATATGCAACGAGCAGGTTGCATCATTGTTCGTGTGCAGGCTTCGGTTTGTTTTTTCGGCGCTATGAGCGGCTATGCAGGTTTTTCTTGTTGCAATAGACCAAAAATCGGCGGAAAATAATGTATTTATTTTATTTATACTTTGTTTGTGAGCAGTTTTACAAGCGCCGTTGTGTAGCGATAATCACTCACACATACACAAACACAATGTGGGCGTATTTGCACTGCTTGGCTTTGTGCATCCGGTACATTTGTGTGTGTTTGCATGGCTGTGTTTACAACTGTTTTTGTTTTTCTTTGTGTTTATAACTGTGTTGATGTATGTGTGTGTTTCTGTATGTTTGCCGGAACACGTTGTGGTCTGGCACTTCCTTGCAAGTGTTATGGGTTTTTGTGCGGCGGCCAATCCTTTGTGCCAGCTTTCACATTTATCTTCTATTAAAACTATTTTTCGTACAAATTTTCCGCAGATTTTTGAAATTGTTACAAAACTTCCACACCAGCAGCCATTAGCGTGCGCCATTCTTCACACACACTTACTGCCAACGTCCACACAAACACACACACACACACACTTACCACCAACGTCCACACACACACCGACTGGTCAAACTCCGGCTTCATTGTTTATTTTACTCATTATTCTGCTTCTTTCAACGAATTTTTTTAGCGCATTTTGTGGTGGCTGCCACAATTTACCGCACCCCCCTTGAAATCACACTATATTTCACATTAGTTTGTCTTCCTTCATTGTTTTAATTGCTTCTTCTCTCGATTTTTGTTTATTTTCGCAGGATTTACGAGTCCGCTCCTTGGTCAGTGGAGGCATGGGGACGTCCGTTGGAGAGCTTTGCATTGGCAACAACAAGACTGGCTGGCGCTGGCAATAATTCATCTTTGAACGTAAGTGTTGCAATTTATGCCCTTGTACTGGTTGAGAGCTTTGCCCGGTTTGTTTTTCTCTTTTGCCTCTGATTTTTTATATTTTCTCAGCGTTGGCTAGTGCGCAAATAGATCTTTCGAAAGCGATAAATTCTGGTAAACAGCATATGCTGTGAGCAAACAGAGTATAAGAGATTTAAACGGAGACCACAAAAATGGCAGCGAAGAATAGAAAAGCAATCGCTACTGCTGTAATTTAACGGGGTTTCTCTGGAAACTGTAGGAATTGAAGGTATTTCATGCGATAATCTAGAAAGTGGATTACAGTTGAAAACTGGATCTCTTGCGCAACCGTTTTTCAGCAGCGCACCACTATAAGTAAAGTAAAAATAAGAAAAAAGCGTTGATCAGATCGAAGCTGGAATACCCTGCACATTTAAAGAAGTTTTTCAACAACTTCATTTTGATAGTTCAGTTTGTAGCGCAGCCATATGTTATAGTGGTTCGATCCGCAAAATTTCCTCAGAGAATGAACTGTTACTTCAGACAATAATCCCTGCCAAATTTCATTAAGATACCTTAACAAACAAAAGAGTTCTCTTTACAAGGACTTGAGCCTGATCGATTAAATTGTACGACAGCTATATGCTATCAATTTGTATAGTAGCTATATGCTATAGTAGTCCAATCTCAAAATTTCTTTAGAGTTTAAACCGTTGCTTCAGATATTAATCCGTGCCAAATTTCGTGAAGATAGCTTGACAAATAACAGATTTTTTTAAACAAGACTTGAGTTTCATCAGGTAATTTTGTATGACAGCTATACCCTTTATTGGTTCGATCTGAACAAATTCTTCTGAGATTATACAATTGCTTAAGACAATACTCCACGCCAAAATTCATGAGGATATCTTGACAAAGAAAAGAGTTCTCCCTACAAGCACTTAATTCCTATCGCTCAGTTTGTATGGCAGCTTTATGCTATAGTGGTCCGATATCGCCGATACCGACAAATGACTAGTTTCTTGGTGAAAAAAGGACGTGTGCGAAATTTCAGAGCGATACGCTCTAAAAAACTACGGAACTATTTCAGGTATTGTATACAAACGGAGAAGACCACACTCTCGTCACACTGATCATTTACCTACATATCATCACCTAAAAGGCAAAATAACGGAACATAATTTTTTATAAGTGTACAAGCGAAGGAAAAACGATATTTGTATGAAAAAGAAACCACTCATATTGAAACATAATTTGAGTTTTGGTTATAAAATGGTTATGTATTGCTTATTTTATCTGACAGCGATTTTAATTTTTTTTTTTTTTTTTGATGATACGTTGTTTTGCATTTTAGGTGACGATGTGCTTTATATAGCCTCCGACATTGCCTTCTAGGTTTTATGATTTTCATGCCAAACTTAATCTACCCGTACAGTGAACTGTTATTCCTTTGAAGCCTTAAGCACATTACCAGTACACATGATTTTGAGAACACATAAATGTTTCCTCGATTTGTCAGCCTTTAGCGTTGTCAAGGGACTTAAGCGCCCATTGCATTTACGCCAATTTGTAACAACACTTATTTGCGAAAAATGTTCAATTATTTTTCAGGGTCAACAGACGACGGTATTCTGCGTGCGCTGCGGCACCACCCGCGGCGTGCTGGTCTATTGGCTGCGCTCGGAGACGCATCGTGACATGGCCGCGTGGGCGCGCGCACTGGTGCAGGGTTCACACAACGCCGTCAACTATCAGCGTGAGTTCTCGTTCCGCTGCCTCTACCAGGGCAGACAGTGTCAATTGGTTGTGCATTTGAATCGTGGCTTTTGCCTGTACGACTGCAGCGGCTTTTCAGCGGCGGCGGCGGCGGGTGTCGTAGTGCCGCCCAATCAGGCCAAAACACAGTTGTGGCAATTTCCGTTCGACAAATTGAAGGGCTCAGCGGACGACGGCATGCGCATGCTGTACTTGGATTTCGGCGATGACGGCGAAATTGTAAGTATTATTATATTTCAGCACTTTAAAATTCATAAGACAAACGTCACTACTTTTGCTTGGCGCGTCGGCTGTGGAATTAAGCAATTATGTACATTATTCACAGTGAAATTAGCGTTTACGTTTCATTTTGTTGCGAATTGCCGCTGCTGCTTGTTGGTCGGTGATTCCAGTTAATTAAATTAAATAACTTTCATTTCATTTATATCTGATTTCCTGCGACTCAATTTCGCATAGCGCGCCGCCAGCCGTGTCGGCCGCTTCACCTTAATAATATTTCCTTTTTTCATTTCGCGCCTTCCGTCTTTTATTGCGCAACAAAGTGAAACGCATTAAGTTTTCAATTAAAATTTCACACGGCGCGCCCAACGGTCCCAGACGCCAGCCAACCGTAAGCAGCGCTGTCAACTGTCACCGCCAGCAACACGGGCGGCAGCCTCAGTCACATTGCGCCCAGTCTGCTAGGTCTGCACATCAGCGCGTGCTACATATCGTTTGGTCGTCGCGTTTGGCATGCTGACCCGACTGCGTGTGCTCTCTGGCTCCATTGCCGGCTGGTCGTTGGCCCACCTTTGTGCTCGTCAATGTCATAATCAATGAATGGCTTCTTGCTTCGACACCGCTTCGCCTCTGCAGCGCTTCGCAGACGACAGCCTTCCGTCACTTAAGTCACTTCGCAAGTAGCAGCCAGAGGGCTCTTCACTTGATCGCCTTTGCTAACGTTGCAATTAATTTTAAATCGGCCTTCACTTCGTTTCGTGTCGGCGTTTCACCCCAACGGCCGTTGTGGCCCCGCACATCAGCTCCAATTGCTTTCGCTGCTGCTACTTCTTCTGCAGTCAGCGTTGCTCGAGGTGTGAAGTAGGTGGCAAGTGCTGCTACCGCCACATTTTGTGGCACGTTGTCAACTGTAATTAAACAAATTTTTTCACCAACACCTTACACTGCTTAACCTTCGCTTGCCTTGTACACCTTCGTGCGACATGTTTCTGCCAACGCATACGCATGCCTTGTGCTTCATGCCTCTTATCTTGGAAGTATGTGTGTTTATTGCTTGGATTTCAATTTGTTTTCTTGTATTTACTTAATCTATCCTCCGAATTCGGCTTAATTAAATCAAACGTTTTGTGGCAAGTGTCCGCACTTGCTTGGCTCAGTCGATTGCGGCTTATTTCTGCATTTTTGACCTTGTTGCTGTTTCGTTATCTTATATGGATATTCCTCAATCTTGCAACTAAGCATTTTTTCTTCCATAGTTGAGTCATTAAACACGCTCCCTGCCCTAGTTTTTGAATGAGGTCATTTAGTGCCCAGATAAACGGTATTTTCAGTAATCATGCTGCCGAAGCTGTCTCTTACTCTGACTCGAACTGATTGCCTCCTACTAGAGGCTTCCTATGCTGGGCTTTAGAAGAGCTAATTTAAAAAGTATGGCAGGCAGGGTGTTAAATGAGCTCATCTAGAGACCAGAGTAGGGGTTTGAGCCTCAAGTAGGAATCGTTCAGTTCAAGCCAGAGTAAGAGATAGCTTCAGCAGTATGATTGCTGGAAATACCGTTTAACTAGAAAGTTTTGCGTTACGTTTTGCAGTTAGTCAGTTAAGTTAAGCTTGTCTTTTTCTATTATTTGACCTTTTGAAGCATTACTTTAGTATAGAAAACTGCAACTCTCCACGTTTGGGAGAGAGATTCCAAATATTATACGCTTCATATGACACCGTTTCTTGTTTAAAGTCCAGTAACTTAGAACTAATGAACTTAGTGTAGTAAGAGGTCTAAGTGTAGTTTGGTGCCTTTTTGTTATTGTGTGGTTGTATAAAAGGTAATCCATTTCGAGGTTCCCTACTTTTTTAAAGAAAAAACACAAAAACTCCAAATTTAATGGGAAGTGTTTATTATCATTCAAGAGAACATAATTCGGGATTTATTTTTTTAAGATTATCTCTTTCAAGTGTTGGTCGCGGCTACGTCTCAGATGGTCCATTCATTGAGTCCAATTTTAGATGACTTGCTCGAGCATTTCGACTGTTAACTGGCGAATGACACGCGTGATGTTTTGCTTCAAAGCCTGAGTCGAAACGGTATTGTCCGAATAGACTTTAGACTTTATATATCTCCGTTTGGGTGGCCAATCGACCGGCCCAAAGTGTGAAATTATCTGCTCACCGTAGTGTTTTCTCAATAAATCAATTGATTGATGCGATGTGTGGGAAGTGGCGACGTCTTGTTAAACCAAATGTCGCTGAGATCACAAGCTTCACTTTCAAGACACCTAAATAATTATTTTCAAAATACTCTAACGGTTTTTTGAACCATCCCACTACCCTTAACCACTTATTCTTCATTTTTTGCTGAACTCAATTTTAAATAATTTCTGAATCTACTTCTTACAGGAACTGGATATGGAATGCTGTCCCAAGCCGGTGGTCTTCGTGGTGCACAACTGCCTGTCGGCGAAGGTACACTCCATCACCTAAGAGGAGCAAGCGACAGCTGACGCGCAGCGAGCAGCATGACCAGCGTCTGACGCAGCAAAAACAAAATTACTTTCAGAAGCGAAGGAAGGAGGCGCCACAAATGGGCGTGCAGCAGTAACGTAGTAAAAATTTTTGTAATTTCATACCAAACGCCGTTGAGTGAATGCAGTTGAAAGAGAAAAACAAGTAAGCGTTTATAATAATGCATTATATCAAATTTACTTAGCACTTAAACATAACTTAATTATAACATAATTATACTTAATACAATTGTGGTAAGCATAAGCAGATTTGTACAGCTTATGTTAAACGATCGAAGGTCAGCTGGACAGCTTTTGAGCGCGTGTGTGCTTCCTTATTTTGTATAAGGTGCAAAACTAGTCTTCAGTCGCGTAATTCAGAATAAACATTAGGTATAAATTTAGCAATAAGTACAGTTATACATGCGTATATGTATATGTGAAACATTTAAATGTAAACACACACACACTTGCAACACAATATTTCCGAATATTTGCAGCTTTGCTACTTTTCACACCGAAATTCATAGTTCGCAGCCCAACAGGGTTGCATTTGTTTTGGTGTCCAGCGAAATTGTGGAATTTGAAATTAAAGCGCACAAACTCGTGTGTAAGTGGTTAAAGTTTAGTTTTAAAATAGGAAAAAGTAAGCCCGAAAAAACTGTCTGTATGTTTGTAAAAAAGAATTTCAAATGGCATGTATAAGAATAATCCTTTTTCAAATTTGCATAATTAAATTGCACAGTCGACTAATATTTAATTAACAAATACAAACAGGCCAAAGCCAAACGAGTGCACATGTTATAAACACATGCATATATATGTACGTCATACAAAATTTTGTGTATATTAGGGTGGGTAAAAAAATTTGAATATTTTCTTCTGCTTAGTACTTTGAAGAATACGTGCTTAGTCACCTCTTACACATATGTATGTATATACATAGCCAAATTTATGTATGTTAGGGTGGTTCAAAAAATCTAATATTTTTTTTACTTGAGACTTTGAAGAATAGATCCTTAGACACCTCTAACATATGCATATGTATGAAGAAAGAAAAATATATATATATATACATACTTATATAAGTATTAGGGTGGATCAAAACCCCAAAAAAATTTTTTGCTTGGTATTTAAAGTAAAGCTGTTTAGACTTCTCACACATATATACACAGAAAATTTTTTGTATATTAGGGTGGGTCAATAAAAACAATATATTTTTTTTATTGTTTAAATGGAAAAAATATAACTTTTGTAGAAAATTTAGAAATCTACAGACTTCCTCAAAAGACCTTTTTTAGAATACTAAGGGAAAATATAAAAAAATGTTTTTTTATGAAAAAAAAATTAGACTACAAAACTGGTAGATTTTTCGAAAATGCTTTACTGATTTTCTGAGAGGTGTCTGAGAAACTCTTGGTTCAGAGTATCAAGAGTTCCAAGTGAATGAAAAAAAAACGATTTTTTTTTTACCCACCCTAATACATGCATATACATATATAAATAAATATACACACATATATACATACATACATAGATACACATCAAACATAGGTTGATAGGTGGAAAAAGAGAGTATGAGATTTGCAAATGCAAATTAACAATGCAATATTTATTTATTTGTATGTTTGTATATACATATTTGCAATAAAATGCCGAACAAAAGAACCGAGGATAATAATTAAATTTAACAAATAAATAAAAAAGTATCACATTTACATTTACTACTGCATACAATTTACGAAAACTATAAATAACATTACAAAATAGGCAACAACAATTACCGTTAGATAAAATCCAGCAACATATCTCGGTCAGCTGCAATCAGCAACTGCATACATAGAGACTTAATAATATTAATAAACAAAATTAAATTAATTAATTACAAAATTGTTAACAACAAAAGCGGAAATCAAATGAAAATAACGCTAAACAGCAGTTAAGCGGACAGACGGCGGCGTAGCAGATTTGGAACACATTTTTCTCTAATTGTAAGTTACTCTATACACACTTTATTCGTATTAATTAATAAGTATGTGCATATGTATGAAAGATGAAGAAACAAAACTAACGTTTGCCACTTAAATAGCAACTAATTGAATTGAAAAAAATATTTATAAAAATTACCAAAAAATACAAAAATAACTATTTAAGAAACTTATGCAAAAATTAAAAAAAAAACACAAAAAAAGAAAAGATAAAAAAATAAAACAAAATTAAAAAAAAAATTAAAAATTACAAAAAATTTCAAATAAAAATTTATGAAAATTAAAGAAATAAACAAAAATGTAAATAAATATGACAACAAACATAAAAATTAAAAAAAAAAATAATTAAAAATATTAATAAATTTATAAAAATAAAAAAATAATAATGAAATTAAAAAAAAATAAAAAAATAATAAAAATTATTAAAAAATAATAAAAAGTAAAAAAATAAAAAAATTAATAAAAACTAAATATAATAAATAATAAAAAAATGAAGAAAAAACTAAAAAAAAAAAAAAAATAATACAAATTTAAAAAATAATACTAAAATTAAAAAAATGAAAAAAATAAATAAAATAATTAATAAAAATGAAAAAACAATAAAAATTAAAACACAAAAATAAATCAGAAATTAATAAATAATTTAAAATCTCACTACGCCCCTAGATATAAAAACCAATACAATAATGCAATAGGCGTGTAGCAAAGGCGTTATTAAACACCTTGCCGCAACAACCACAAAAACCGCAGCAACATCAAGTATCAGTATATAAAGAAATATGTAAAAAAATGTAATGTAAGTAGAGTTGGTAATTATGGAAATTTGAAAAATTAGAATTTTCCACAAACAATGTGTCTGCGCTGCAAGCAATTTTGTCTAATGAGCAAAAACACACACAAGTCATCACTAATGGAACAAGTTTAGTAAATACTATTAATAATACGGACAATTATTATACCAACCAGCAAATACCGAAGGGCTTGAGCAAAGCAAAAAACGACATTTTGTGCAATATTATATATCTCTCCCTATGAAATGATAGCATTATACACAATAAACAATTATGATGCGAATAAAAAATTGGAAAAGTAAATAAAGTTGTTTTATTTTTAATTCCATGTTTTGGGATTTTTGGGAATTTTATTTGGTTTGTATTAAATTAGTTTTGGTTTTAGCATTCATTTTACATGTGAGCGCTTTTAGTGTGCTCAACAGCGCTGTAGCAAAAAATTTTGCAATTCACACAGCGCAATAAATTCTAATATCCAGTATGCTAACGCTAAAAGTGCTGCTAACATTAATAGTGGTGCCAACATTAACATTATCTGTAGAAAAAACAGTGGTCGAAAAATGTTGCAATTCACACAGCGCTGTCCGGCTTTTTTGCTGAAAATTACTTGCGCGTCCCAGGCAATGTACTAGGCGCCCAGCATGCACCAGTAGGTTGATGTTATGTTAATTAACATTTTATGTTAATGTTATGTTATTAACATAACATGTACTGTTAATGTTATGTTATTAACATAACATGTAATGTTAATGTTATGTTAATAACATGTTATGTTAATGTTATGTTATGTTAATGTTATTTTACTAACATTTCATGCTAATGTTATGTTAATAGCCAGTCATGTTAATGTTACAGTAACAGAATATGTTATTAACATAACATCAACCTACTGGTGCATGCTGGGCGCCTAGTACATTTCCTGGGACGCGCAAGTAATTTTCAGCAAAAAAGCCGGACAGCGCTGTGTGAATTGCAACATTTTTCGACCACTGTTTTTTCTACAGATAATGTTAATGTTGGCACCACTATTAATGTTAGCAGCACTTTTAGCGTTAGCATACTGGATATTAGAATTTATTGCTTTAACAATGCAATTCATGAAAAATATGTTTACAGTTCATGGGCTGACAAATAAAACGCACATTTTAGGCTTTCAGCTATATATATTTTTATTTTTATTGAGAATTTACTGTAATTATATGTTCATAATAGTTAAAATGTAAGAAATAGCAGTCTAAAAATATATCTATTGGTAAGTATTTCGGTTTGCAGTACACCAGGGCAGCGCTTTAGAGAAAAAACTTGTATCTGTAGCAGCAAAAAACATCATTGCACTGATTTGGAGGCATGCTGCTGACATTGGCCGGAGAAAAATGATAAAAATCCAGGTCCCTTCCGATTATGTAGAGCCAACTGTCGTGGAAGCGGTGCTATATACTTATTTGTATCCTTGAATAAGCAGAAATAGTTGCTGCTGTGTAACATCAGAAAAGTTTGCTGAAGTAATTCGAGGCACGCTGAAGCAATTCGAAGCATGCTGCCGAGTTGACCGTTCTTGGTCGAATAAAAATCCCAGTTCGTTCGGTTTACTTAGACCCCCATTCGTGGGAGAACTACTGCAGCATCCTTGCCTTCACTTTCAACTATCTGAAATTCAAGCGAAATGATATTTGTATTATTATATGGAAATATAAATTAGTTTTATTAAAAAAAACATAGCATTATTGGGGCATAAGAAGATAAGTTTGCATCAAATTACCTGAAAGAATGAAATTTGCGCCAGAAAAAAATAAAACACCCAAAAACTGGAGTATTTGCATTTTCACATAAATTGTGATGTTATCCTTAAAAGATGTTCATACCAAAGTTGTAGATCTTCTCATTAACTACAATTTTGACATATAACTTTTTCATATAGGACGTGTAGTTTTGCTGGAAATCGAGCTAAAGCCCGCAACTTTTAAAAATTCAACAACGCCTCTCATCCTGACTTCAGATAGCACATACACAATTTTTCCTTTCAGTTTTGTTATTATATCTTTGCTTCCAATGAGTTTCATTTCAACATGATTTCTTTTTGGGTTTCAGAAATTATCTACTCGAGTCTGTTACTGGAAAAAAATTATAAAAATATTTGTAATGTTGTCTCATTTTAATTCTATTAAATATGCTACAACCTATTGTCCATTCCACTCCTCTTCCCAACTTCAGCTCGTCGTAAATAATTTTTCCTTCCAGTTTTGTTAATTTAACTTTTGCTTCCAATGTGCTTCATGTCAGTTTGGTTTCTTTTTGTTACTTTCAGAAATTATCCAGCCTCGTCTGTTACCTGAAAAAAGCATAAAAATATTTCTAATTTTGTTTCAGTTTAATTCTATTAAATATGCTACAACCTATTGTCCATTCCACTCCTCTTCCCAACTTCAGTTCGTCGTAAATAATTTTTCCTTCCAGTTTTGTTAAAATAACTTTTGCTTCCAAAGTGCTTCATGCCAGTTTGATTTCTTTTTGTTACTTTCAGAAATTATCCAGCCTCGTCTGTTACCTGAAAAAAGCATAAAAATATTTCTAATTTTGTTTCAGTTTAATTCTATTAAATATGCTACAACCTATTGTCCATTCCACTCCTCTTCCCAACTTCAGCTCGTCATAAATAATTTTTCCTTCCAGTTTTGTTAAAATAACTTTTGCTTCCAAAGTGCTTCATGCCAGTTTGATTTCTTTTTGTTACTTTCAGAAATTATCCAGCCTCGTCTGTTACCTGAAAAAAACATAAAAATATTTATAATTTTGTTTAATTTTAATTCTATTAAATATTCTACAGCTCAAATAGCAAAAATTAAATTTATAAAATTTAATAGATAAAAAAATGTAAAATTAAATCAGAATATGTTGAATTTGTTCGAATTGTTAGGCATCAATATGGTTCTTCTATAAAGCACAAGAGCTGAGTGAGGCCACGTTTCCCTTCTTATGCACATATTTCTCGCTGCTCAGCCGCACAAGCGCTGCAATAACAATGCATACGGCCATGCCACGCTGTCAGTCGCAATTCCGCTTTAAACTCGAAACATTTTATAATTAAAATAACATTTTCTTCACTTATATACGTACACGCACAACTCGCAGCAGCTGCACGACAGACACGTGCACAGCCTATGACAATTTGTGTTGGCCTTTCATAAAATTTACTTGACGAATTTTCGGCTTTGCAAACGAAGGCAAGCAAGAAGGCAAATGCAAATACTACTGCCAGACTGAAACTCTAACTCCGGCTGCGCTGCCTTGGCTTGGCGACTTGCAAATGAGTGTAAACACCGCTGACAGTGTCAGACAAAAATTTTAAAATTAATGCAGCACTTGGCACCATCTCCTCATCACCTCACACGGCAACTAGCAGCAACAACCAAACTGCCAACAACATGCAGCGTTCACAATGTCTGCGTCTGTCTGCTGTTTGCAGGCGGAATCTTCGCCGTCGAATGTTTACTTTTGAAATAATTTTTTAAATAAATTAAATTATAAATTTTATTTAGCAGGCAAACAGCAAATGACTGCTAGCGGCCAACCGGCACTGCGAATGGAAAGCACTCGGCACTCGTGCGCTTTGAACCGCAATTTAAGTAAAAGCGCTCAGCAAATAACTTTCGAAAGAGCAATGACGCGACGTCACAGTGGCGACAGCGCGTAGCGGTTCAAAAGCCAAGGCGAGCGATAATGGAAATATGCATGTGCACGTGGTTGGTGTTATTGTTGTTGGCATTGGTCAGACAATGCACGCTTCGCCAGCCAATGTGCATACACACAGGCACACAAGTAGGTGAGTGCAGGTAGAGCGTAATGGGAGAGCGCAAGTGAAATTATGTGAATGAGATGTGAGGGCAGAGCGAAAACAAAGCAACAAATATGTTTGTGCGCGTTTGTATGTGTTATGTTTGTGAAATGCAAACCAGCGACAAGGTCGTACGGCTGGTCACTTGAGTGACGCCGCATAAGCAAGGGAAATCGAGTCGAAATTTTGGCAGCAATGTAGAGAAAAATCCACTGAGCAGGTGTGAGAGTGCAGAAGCACCGTGGTAGCAAGTAATTTGATGCGACTTTGTGTATTAATACAACTCATCAAATAATGCCGTGTGCTTTTGTAGCGCACTGCTGCTAATATTTATTCAAATTGAGTATGGTAAGTTTGTCTTTGGCTTTTATACTCTGGTAACATCTTGCTACAGGGTATTCTAGTTTTCTCCACCTAACGGGTGTTTGTATGACCTAAATGAAAACGAGACAGGTATGAAGTTACATATGTATGTAAGACTAAATAAATTATCAGGATGTTTAGACGTGTTGAATCCAAAAGACTGTCTGTCTGTCCGTACGTCCGTCAGTGCGAGACATTTACCAAGTGACATGATGAAACCGCAAACCTTACTGAACACGATGACAAAGTTTGCCATGAATCTGATTAAGGCTCCAGGGTGTCCTAATTCTGCTCAGACTAAGATTCTAAGAGATGTTCCAACTATTTCTGCTCAGGCTCCGAACATAAAATACAATATAAAGTTCCAATATCTTTGTGATTTGTTGCGAATAGCCATTGTCACGATTAAATGGCTGAGGTTTACCCTATTGGTAGACGCAGTATGTCGTTAGGGTTTCCTAGGTTAATTTTAATACCAATATCTCGAATACGAAGCAAAGCATAATAATGAGACTAACTGATATAAACTTATCGAACACCTCAAAATACTTTCTCGCCTTTGTTTAATGCAAATTCCTAGAGTATAAACAGTATGGTTGTAACCGAACTTAGCCTCATCTTACTTGTTTGCACTAATTTTTGACTGCTCCATATTTCCTACTTTACTCTGATATTTACTCATTTTCTCTATATACATACATACATATGTAAGTTTGCATATTTCTGAGTATATATGCCGCCACTTGTGTCCATATTTCCCCATACTGATCGCAGTTTATCAAACACTTGTTTTTGTTTGTTCTCCATCATTCACTGCTCTTTGCCGCTCGGTCGCTTCAATCACTCTCTTGACGATTGCTGATAAGGTTTTCGTTTTCGTGTGTGATTTCGAAATTTTTAGTACAACACACGGAACTGAACGTCATAAAACATGTGCACAACAACAATGATTGTTGTTGCTTTCGGCGTTTTGCGTTAAAACTTCCAAGTTTCTACATATGCTGTGTGTCTTGTGTTGAGACAGACGCTGGCAATTGTTTGTGCTTTTCCATTTAGTCACTCTCACTACTCCGTATTGCTGTGAGCCTGCTACTTAAAACAGTTTTAGAGTAACTTGTGAAAAAAGTGAGAGTGATGACGGCAACAACACTACCGACCGACAAACTTAGCAGACCGAGTAACGACGTTATCGATACCAAGGCGTAGTAATGACAGCCGCTAATGGCACTGGTGGGAATAAATTTATGTATATGAAGATATCATTTTTGATAAAATCACTCAATCAAATAACTAAGTTCATAATATGATATAATATCTAATACAGTTGTATTCCGTTGGGCAATGATCGTAATATGTTTACAACTTTTGCCGTGGATTGAAAAAATAACGATATGATCGAGGTCTGCTCCAATTTCTCATACGTTAAGTTTTTGATTTAATGATATTAGGGTAGATATTGAGCTGTCAAACAGTTTGCTTACAGTGACTTAAGTCGGTACACCTTAGCAGTGCATTGAGATTTTACAATGGATAAAATTAGCGAACAGAGAATTTGTCTCAAATATTGTATTTCTAATGAAAAACCGAGAACGGAATCCTTTCGAATGTTGAAAAAGGCTTACGGTGGTTCAGTTTTATCAAAAACACAAGCCTATGAGTGGTACAAAGCCTTCGAGAGATCTTTAAAGACATGCCCCGTTTTGGACGACCTTCGACCTAGTCAACTGATGAAAGTATTAAAGAAGTGAAAATCGTCAGGCAAGTATTAGGGAAATGGCAAGAGAGCTTGACATTCCTCCTGAGTCCGTTCGATTGATTTTGGTTGATATTTTGGGTATGAAACGTCTTCTGGCTCGACTCGCCCCGATAAAGCTGATTTTTTTTTTTTCAAAAAGAGGACCGTAAATAGGTTTTTTTTTACATACTTGATCGTACGAGTACCAATCCAACATTACATGGAGAGCTTTACAACTGCCGATGAGACATGGGTTTATGAGTTTGATATGCGAACAAGTCAACAATCATTGGAATAGAGGGAAAACAACTAACCGAAACCAAAAAAACACGCCAAAGTCGCTCAAAAATCAAAGTTTTTTTGTCTTTGTCTTTTTTCGACATTCGTGGTTTGGTGCATCATCAATTTGTTCTGGAAGGACAGGTGGTCAATAAGGAGTTCCATTTGACCGTATTGAGATTTGTGCGAGAACATTCGTCGAAAACGGTCGGAATTATGGAAAAACAATTCATGGATTTTAAACGTTGATAATGCATCATTAATTGATCAGCCTCCGTATCTGCCGCGCCGTGGAACCCGTTTTCAGTCGGTCGAAGAGATAAAACAAAATTCGCTGAAGGAGCTGAAGGTCATTCCAAGAAGTGCTTATGAAAAGTGTTT
Source organism: Bactrocera neohumeralis (assembly GCF_024586455.1). NCBI lineage: Eukaryota > Metazoa > Arthropoda > Insecta > Diptera > Tephritidae > Bactrocera > Bactrocera neohumeralis. The sequence continues at coordinate 76,583,221 of NC_065923.1, read as the reverse complement.
CGAGGACTGGAAAAATCGTTGGCATAAGTGTTTTACATCTTGTGAGGATTACTTTGGAGGCGACATAATACATTTTGATGAGTAATTAAATATTTTCCGTTTTATGTACAATTTCCGGGTACTTTTTTGTTGTTTTAATTTCTTCCACATTGGCCGATACACAAACATATTATATATGAGCCAAAGTTAATTGGAAGTTCGAAAATTTTTATATTAGGTATATGGCGACTAAGGGAATTATTGATCCGATTCTACCCATATTTGACATACAGACACACTATTATCAGAAATAGACGTTCGCCGAATTGAAATATTGGTCCAAAAAAGCGGTTTCAAAAAATTTTATTTTAATTAAAAAAATATATACATATGTATATATTAATCTATATATTTTATATTAATATATATTTTAAATTAAAAAAAGTATTTTAATTTTTAATTTTTTGTTTCCAAACTTTGTAAAAAATATTATCACAAATTCGGTATTAAAAAAAAAACAATTACATAAAAATCGCTTTAAAAATAAAAAAAATATTTTTAATTTTTATTAAAAAAAATATTTTTAATTTTTATTTTTAATTCCAAGCAATATAGAAAAATATTTAAACAGAAATACGGTATTAAAAAATAAAAAAGTCAGTCCAAAAAAAACTCGGTTCAAAAAAATATATTTTTAATTTTTAATTTAATCACAAATACCGTATTAAAAAATAAAAAAAAACTAGTCTCAAAAAATGGGTATAGAAAAGCATTTTTAATTTGTATTATTAATTCCAAACATTATAAAAAAATAATCACAATACGGTTTTAGAAAAAAAAATTGTTCCGAAAAATCGGTTTAAAATTAAAAAAACTTTTGATCAAAAAAATCGGATTAAAAACTATTTTTTAAGTCCAAATAGTGTATAGAAAAATAAGAATGTTGAAATTTTTATCCCAAATATCACAACATCTGAATTAAAAGTTTGATTTTAATTTTTTAATTCCAAGATCGGAATCAAATAATGAAAAATTTAATTCTCAATCCAAAAATTTTGTGTTAGTTAATTAAGAGCTTAATTTTTACTACTAAATTATATAAAAAAAAATTTAATACCATAAATCTTGCATGAAAAATATAGTTTTAATTTTTTCCAAAGTCTAAATTCAAAAATTAATATTTTTAATTTGTTTTTTAATTTTTAATCTCAAAATCATGGAAATATTTTAACCCCAAGCAACTCGATATCGTGTATTTAATTTTAAATTTTCAGTATTTAATTCCAAAATTCCATTTTTTTTTTTAAATTCGCAAACCTTGACCATTTTCTAACTTCCGCAGTTATGTTTAAGGCCTCAGATTTTCATAAAAATATTATTGAGTATAAAATCGTCGCACAAAATCAAAGATCTTACTATTTCTTCACATAATAACGGTTACTTAAACTCAAATTTAATACTCACACTATTTACCGCTACCACTGAGGTCTGCCCCATCCACTCCGCGCACGTAGATAATTTCGCAGTCAGCCGCAACCGTTGTACTTCATCACTCGTCCATGAATAAATCTTTGCTGCTCCAACTTGAAATCCGACATTTTTTATGCTACTCGTTATCCCCGAACATTAAGCGTAAGTATTGCAGATTCTTTTGTTTCCAGGCGAAAACTTGACGAGCGGCGCCGAGGCGGGCTGACGGTGGCAAGGAAAAATTGCGAATTTCCACTTTATCGATGCATTAAACTTTTATTACATTAGAACTGTGAAAAACACAGAGAAAGAATGTAGAATCGTTAGCAGATAAAACTACGCAAAAACAAAAGGAAAAAACAACAACAAAAACAGAAAACAAAGAAATAGTGAAAATCCATTAAATCGTCAATGGGGAAAATGCAAAACTATCGAAAAGCAAAAATACAAGAATTCGCCAATAAGAAGAAATCAGCGCCAAAATGAATGAACAAATCAAAGTATTCTAATTTATAAAAGTGGAAAAGGCTAAAATGGACAAGAAGAACAAGAAGAAAGTTGCTGAAGAAATATTGCTGGAGAAATGGGAAAAACTGCACATAACGGAATGCAATGGCAAAAAGCAAAGGAACGAATGCACACACAGAAATAACCAACTTCGATAGAGTTGGAGAGGGGAATGAGTGCGCTCCAGCCCAGCCAGGGAACGAGCTAGCGACAAAATGGAGTAGAGTTTGGCGAACAGGTCGTAAGTTTAACGCACGATTGCATATGACAGTCCACAGGAGCGCATCAAGTTTAGGTCCACCACAGACAGCAAAGCGGTGGACACTTACCGCTGAGTGCTTACTATATATATACTAAACAGTATCTCGGTGTGTGTCTCCGTGTGTGTAGGTAAGAGTTAATGCATGAATGAAAACAGTGGTATATGTAAGGCTGTAAAGATATATGTAAGTAGCATGAAGCGTCCACTTTAAACGAGTTTCGAACGCCTAGCTTGTGGACGTTTTAACGTGCGGCACACCTACGAGGGTGTTGAAGTGGTCCACTTCCGCAGGCTCTGTACACTTGATTGCACAGCTGAAAAGTGAGGAGTCACAGTACTGCACATACTGCCAGCGACAAGCTGTTGGCGGGCGAACGGATGAGCAGGCGGTCTCGTGGAGTGCTGTGGGCCGGCACAAGTGCATGGAGTTGCAAATAACGAGAGCTTAGTGAGCTGATATTACGATGAAGCGATGACAACAAATCGGTCAACTGGCATTAATGCGACGGGCAATCCGAAAAACACAAAAAGCGAGCTAACGAAAAAGGCTCCATCCAGTCGTTTGTCAGCGCTGTGGCGGAGGTAGTGGCGGAGGTACTGGAGTAGGAGGGTTGGAGCAAAGGTGGTTGGCTTGCAAATACTGAGCAAAAAAAAGGAGTCAAAACAAAGCGTGCAAATAAAATCACACACACACGTAAGTTAGTGTCAAATAGGGCCGTCGGTGCCGGGCGCTGCTGCAACTGCTGCTGGAGTGCAAGGGACCCAAGTATGCTATAAACGCTGGGTGGCGGGCGTATTAGAAGTTGATCTCCCACAGCGACACACATAAAACCCAATTGAAATGGAAAGAAGTGACGCGGAAACGCATTTGAATTGCATTTGGGTCGGATGGGTCGGCAGGCCGGCGAAGTTGCAACGAGCACTTGGATAATTTAGGATATTTTATTGCGTTATCGAGCAGCTGGACAGCAAATGGGAAATCCATTTTAAACGTGCTTACTTATTTATGGCATGATAATATTTAAAAAAAAGTGTCCACGCCAAAAAGAGGAAGAAGAATATTGTATCATTTTTACGCCTTAAAACTTTTTTTTTTAATCAAAATATTTTTGTAACAAATTAACTTTGTTGTAGTAATTAATATGCCTGAATTTTCGTTTCACTTGGCAAGCTGCGATACGCATACTTGCGGTCACAGCTTTATTGGAAACGTGACGAAAATTAATAAGCGCTAATGAGCTAGTCATCGTCGCACATTCGCTGCGTGTAAACGACCGGCGCGTTAAGGTGACCATCAGCAGCCAAACACATTTGCCGATGCCGATTGGAAGCAAGTGAGTCTCAGAAATTCTATTATATTCTTAGTATGTAAAAATTGCGTTCAATATACCCTGTGCGATATTGGAGCACTATAGCATATAGCCGTCATACAAACTGAACAACGGAATCAAGTTCTTGTATGAACAACTTGTTTAGTTCATGAGATATCTTCACGAAATTTGGCGCGGATTATTATATAAAGCAGCCATACAATCTCCCAGAAAACTTCTCAAATCGGCGCACCATAGCATATAGCTGTAATACAAACTGAACTTTTAAAAACAAGTTCGTGTGGGGAAAACTTCTTTAGTTCATGAGATATCTTCACGAAATTTAGCGCGGATTATTATATGAAGCAGTTATACAATCTCCCAGAAAATTTCTCAAATCGGCGCACTATAGCATATAGCTGCCATACAAACCGAACTTTCAAAAACAAGTTCTTGTATGGAAAACTTTTTAAGTTGACGAGATATCTTCACGGAATTTGGCAAGAATTATTATCTAAAGCTTCGACACAAGTTCTGAAAAAAAAGGTTTCATCGGAGCTCTATAGCGTATAGCTGCCATATAAACCGAACTTTCGAAATGAAGTTCTTGTATGGAAAACTTTTTTAGTTGATGAGATATCTTTACGAAATTTAGCTCGAATTATTACCTAAAGCAGCCATACAATCTCTCAAAAAATTATTCAAATCGGAGCACTATAGCATATAGCTGTCATATAAGCCAAACTTTCAAAATCAATTTCTTGTATGTAATCCTTTGTATGTGTGAAGGGTATATATGTAGTTTCGGTGCAACCGTAGTTAATGATTTTTGTTGTTTTTAATATTTTATTGTTCATCTGTCAACAAACACACACATATTCCCACATATAGCTCTCCAGTTATTGTAAGCGAGCCAGTGGAAGCCTTCCTGCCTGTACTTGTAAATAAGTGAATAATATAGGTGAGTTTACTAGCGAAAAAGCATATACTAATAAGCGCCAATTGCGCTACACTTACACACTCAAAAGTGCGTTACAATTTCCGGCAAGCGGGTGACAAAGCGCGTTCAGCTGCCAATTTACGCAAACAAACACACACACAAATACAGAAACGTTCCAGTAATGTTGAGAATATTGATGTCCGGCTGACGTGCAATCGTCAGGTTCTACGGAACTCCATAACAAATCAAAACAAAAATCCCCATTGGTCACTGTCAGGGTTAGCCTCGCGTCGGATGATCTACAGTTTGTGACATTACGCGGCGTTCGCCAGCTCAGCTGTCGGTGGGGAACAACAGAATCGTTGCGTAAATCCATATAAATACTAGTTTATTTGGTATTAAAAATTAGTTCATAACTAGAAATTGAAGCGTCTACACAAATAAGCATTAAATTAACACAAAATGTCGCACAAAGTGTGTGTTGTTTACGCAGTTCTCAGTATCCTTTTGTATACCACAGCAACCGTACAAGCGGGTGTGCTACGCGCTGAGAAGCTAGCTGAGTCACCAGTAACAGAAGCACAAGCCAGCGGGAGCGAACAAACGGAGAGCACAACCATCGATATTATTGTCGGCGATGAAGTGGCGTTCAGCAGAGATGAAGATGCGACTGTGAAGATTGCTATTGCCTCCTTAGATCCGGCACCGGACACGGTCGAAGGCATTGAAATCACGTTGGACACAGTGGACGCTAAAACTGAGGAACCAAAGCAAGAGGAGGCGGCTGAAACGCAAACAGAGGAGGCAGCGCAAGCCGAAGCCGCGCTCAGCAGAGATGAAGTCGCCACCATCAAAGTCAATACGCACGAAACTGTTGATCTTGCACAGAGTGTACCAGCCAGCAGCGTGGAAATCACAGGCACACCACAAAAGTCATCCAAGCTGTTGTTGCTGAGCACACCAAGACTGGCACGCGAGCAGGAGGAAAATATTGCCGAACCCGAAGATGTTGATATCAACACCGCCTTATCCACGGATGACACCACCGAACTAAGCGTTGAGAATCAAAGTGACAACGACAAGTCCAGCGCGGAAAGTGAAGAGCAGGACACAAAAGCCGCCACTGAAGAACCCAGCTTCCTCACACGTGTACGCGATGCAATTTTTGGCAAAAAACCAGCGGACGAAACCACAGCAAAATTGGATGAGCAAGAAGTTGCACCAACACCGAGCGATGAGTTGTTGAAGGCGGATAAGGCTGAGATTAAGAAAGACGAAGAGGCCGCCAAACCAGCCGCTGCAGAACAGACGCCAGCGCCACATAATGATAATGCAGCGACCGCGGTGCTAATCGAAACCGAGGCTGACTATGTGCTCGTCGACAGCGATGTCGAGCACCTGGAGCATCTGGGCAGTTTCACACATGCTGACAGCGAGGAATACTTGCAGCCCATTGTGCACTCCGTGGAAGTAGTGCCGTCACATTTTGAGGAACCGCTGCTTTTCACCACCAGCTACGTGCACGCTTGGTAGTCGGACAGCGTGGATCGTGGCAAGCAGTTATTGTTAAACTAATTTTAATGTCATGTTTTAGTTGCTTGTGCTCTGCGTTTGCTTTTTCGCAGCTTCTGTTTTTCATGCTTGGCGCAAATAGTTATAGTATTCCATTCCAAAGTGTAAAGTAACGATTTTATAATATAGACGAATATTTTTTCTTAATATAACTAGAAAATGTGTTTTCAGTTGGTTTGCCATCATCACCGCCTGGGAACCGCCTGAATCCAATTTCGCGCATCTTATTGGCTTACACAAATATTTAGTTTGCGCTAGTTAGTTCTTCACTTTGAAATAGAAATTTCATTTTGTGTGTATGTCGCCGTCACAAAGGGGATTTGCTGTAAACTCGTTCGGGTGTCGACGGCGTCCTGCATATGCGCAGACCCTCAGTGTCGACATGCATGGCTGCAACCGCAAACTCAATCACCAGATAAAAAGTTTATCCACATAACAGACAATTTACTGATAAAGTTGCCATATTTTGTTGCATTTTAGGGGTTATCCTTCAAATCCTCGATTTCAAAATTCCCAAAACACTTATTTTTGCATTGGTGGCCTATGGTCGCGCTTTAAAAACATAATTCAAGCCGATTCAACAAAATAGTTTCTTTGGTTTCTTCACTTCAGTTCTTTCGCTTGGAACTTTTTTGCAATAGCGGCCTTAGGTCGCGCTTTAAAAACATAAACCTGGCTGATGCAGCACTGGGATATCCACAATTGTCTCACTTGGATCTCCTTTTTGCATTGCTGGCCTACGGTTGTGCTTCTAAAATATAACTCCGGCCGATCCAACATCGGGGTATCATCAAATCTTTCGCTTAGAACTCATTTTTGCAGTGGCGGCCTTCGGGACAGCTTTAAAACGTAACTCAGGCAATCCAACACCAGGATGTCATCAACGTTTTTCGCTTAGAACGTCTTCTTTTATTCGATCCAATGGTCGCGCTTTATCAGGATATCATCAGTCTTCTCGCTTAGAACTCCTTTTTCAAATAGTGGTCCTCGGTATCACTGGTATGTCATCAGTTTTTTCACTTCACTACGGTCGTGGTTTAAAAGCATAACTCTAGACGATCCAACACCGATATATCATCAGCTCGTTCTCTTAAAAGTCTGTTTTGAGTTCGGCCATTGAATTTTAGAGTCTCTCCCAATCTTCGGATCGTAGATAAATAAAATAGGAATACCAAAACGTCCGACGGGATCGAGAAGGATCTCTCCAAGTCGTTCGACAACAAACGAGGTTTCAGACAAGGCGACTCCCTACCGTGCGCCTTCTTCAGTCTACTGCTGGAGATTTAGCTTTCGACGAACAAAGACCTCTCTTATTATTACCGTCCTGCGATATGGTGCGGCCTGGGAGTGATCGAGCGAAATTTTTTCAGAAGATTTATAGTCCTTTACGCATGGCGTAATGGCGAATACAGCAGTCGTTGGCACGATGAGCTGTATGAGATATACGACGACTTTGACATAGTTCAGCGAATGAAAAGACAGCGGCGACTCTGGCTAGGTCATGCCGTCCGAATGCATGAAAACACTACGGCTCGAAGAGTATTCGATGCAGTACCCGCCGGAGGAAGCAGAGACACAGCGAAAAGGGAGAGCATCTGGTGCGATATTGTAAGCACGGCTGTAACAGCGGTTTCTACGGCAATAAAGAAGAGGAAGAAACAGGAATGGAAGAAAAAGATAATTTTTTTACCCACTCCAAACATGATTGCCGGTTCTACTTTCACTGGACTAACGGTGTTCTGTGAAACAATCTTACATTACTCGAACAATGTGGCAACTCTGTCACCAGTAGCACCGGCTGTCCCCTGATGATGACCTTACAGCATTTATTTTACTTTTCAACACATACTTAGGTGACAAATATTTTGCCATTTTTTTGTGACCGTACGCCACGGGTATAAGCAATTTTCCGTTCAAACACTTTGAGCATCACCAACACATGGACACATGGATACGCTTGCATTCGTGCGCACATGTAATATGGAAAGTACATTACTGCGGCTGCATAAGTTTTCCCTAATGTGACCAGCAAACCACCAGCGCCAGCGCCCACGCCACCACAGCTACATGTGCACCACCACGCAGCACAGAGTTGAAGAGCCGGCCAAGAGCTGGTTTCGACGCTTTATAATAGGGTGGAGGCAAACGGCAGCAGCAGCGCTTATAAAAATAGGATGTCATCAAGCAGCGCTGCACAAACTCACCTGACACAGGAGGATCCGTTACAGTCAAACGGCAGTGAAGGTGTGGGCAACTGGGGGCTGTGGGTATATGAGGTAACTGCGGGCTGCGGTGAGTAGTCACATTGGCGCGCGCTGTGGCCTATGGTTGTGGGTTGGCTGGAGATTTACTTCAAATGGACTTGAAAATAGTTTTCACAGCCGCTGATGAGCTGACGCAGGTGCAAGGCTTTGGTTGCAGAACACCAACACACATTCAATAAACTTGAGCACCTACTTATGTGCTTTTGAATGGGCATTAGCAGGTGTGCGTGTGTGTGAGTTCATAACGCACGTATTTCAACACACCAACTTATGCAAAGAAAGCGCAGCGGTGGTGCGGAGTTATAATAAATTCTGGGCGCGGGGCGCATTTGAGCCCAGCGCGCTGGCAACTGACGGCGGCTTCAACACTTTGCACTTCGGCGCCCGTTCGTAATGCGACAACGGCGTGGCAGCGCGCGCTCTTAACTTCTGAGTCGCCAAGCTTCATTGAATGTGCAAATCCGCGAAAGTGGTGAAAATGTGGCGATGTTTTGGCAAAGCGCTGAAATGTTTAAGAGCAACAGCGAACAGCGGCGACGACAAAGTAAGCACCACATCAGCAGCAGAGCTGTGGACGCGGAGACCAAAAGTTCCATATGTTTTGGCAGCAGAAGTTGAGGCGACGCTGCATGTAGCGCCAGTGCGCCGACTTGGCAAAGTAAAAGCCAGTTGATTAGAGCAGCGGCGTGGGTGGGGCGCGGTGCGAAAATTTGTTGCCAGCGTGCGGCTAGCGCGGCTAATGTGCAACATGGAGTGCCACATTATGTGCGCTGTTTAAGTGCATATAAATTTGCGTGTGTTGGTGTATACACGCCCCACTGTAGGAAAAACTCTTGCAAAGCGACGTACGACAATGGCATGTGGACGCGCAGCGGTGAGGCGACGTGCGAGTACACAGTAGATGGAGCGTATAGTAGAAAGGAAGTGTAATTGAATTTTCATGAGGTAATAATTTCTGCGCATACAAGTATTAGTGCATTTGTGTGTGTGTGTCAGTGTACACATGTGTTAATGTATGGGACCGGGGCACCTTTCATTGCTTTAAAATTTCTGAGTGCTAAATTTTGTTAATACAGCTGTGTGTGCTTGTATGTGTGTGTGCTGGAATTCAGCTAAACCGAGACCAACGTACATATGTTGCAGAAATATTTATGTACAAAAACAAGTACAACTGGAGATATCAGCGCATATGTGTATATATACATACATACATACATACATGTGAAGTATATATGAACTAAGCTGTAGAACCTGCGTTTCTTTATAGCTACATTGTTGCCTTTGAATTTAACACAAGCATAACGAAGTGCTGGCAAAACAGCGCCGACACAGCCTGAAAAGTGTGTAAAAAATATATATGAAGGCGGACTAAAATCAAAGCATTTCAAAATCGTATAATCTGCGCATAATGCGCAATTTCAATTTCGCGCCTCAGAAAGCACTTTAAAGTTTGTAAAAGTTAAAGAGCTCGTTTCAAAAGAGGTCGTGGTGAAAAAGAAAGCAAAATAAGAAAAAAAATTTAAACTAAGGTTGCAACGAAGCTAGCATACTCATCGCAAATAATGAAGTTTTCATGGAAGGACTCGATCAGTTTGTATGGCAGCTATATGTTATAGTAGGTCGATCTGAATAATTTTCACGGAGATTATAGCTTTGTTCAAAAAAATAATACATGCCATATTTCGTGAAGATATCTAGTTAATTGTGGAAGTTTTCCATACAAGAACTTTATTGTAATCGTTCAATTTGTATGGCAGCTATATGAAATAGTAGTCCGATCTAGAAAGTTTCTTCAGATCATCATAGCGTTGGTTTGGGAAATATTCCTTGCTAAATTTCATAAATATATATTGTCAACTAAAGAAGTTTTTCATACAAAAACTTTATTTTGATCGTTCCGTTTGTATGGCAGCTATATGCCATAGAGCTCCGATCTAGAAAATTGTTTCAGATTATTATACCGTTGCCTTGGGCAATAAAACTGCCAAGTTTTTTGACGAGATCAACTAAAGAAGTTTTTCAAATAAGAACTTGATTGCAATCGTTCAGTTTATATGACAGCTATATGATATAATGGTCCGATATGGAAATTTTCTTCAGATATTATAGGTTTTTAGTAGGTTTTAATCCATGTCAAATTTCATGGATATATTTTTCCAAACAAAAACTTTTTCATATAAGAGTATAATTTTTAACCTTCATTTTGTATGACAGCTATATGATATAGTAAGTCGATCTGAATAATTTTTTTGGAGATTATATCTTTGCTTTACACAATAATCTGTGCCAAATTTCATGAAAATATGTCGTCAAAAACACAAGTGTTCTATACAAGCACTTCTTTTTGATCGTTCAGTTTGTATGACAGCTATATGCTATAATGTTCTGATATCGGCGATTCCGACAAATTAGAAGATCCTTTGATAGAAAGTAGCGTGTGTACAATTTTAGACTGGTATCTCAAAAATTGAGGTACTAGTTCGCATATATACAGATATACAAATATGGCTAAATCAAGTCAGTTCGTCACGATAATCCTCGATCGATATTGTTGTTTTTTTAGGGTCTACGATGTTTCCTTCAGGGTGTTACAAGCTTAGTGACAAACTTAAAGTATCTTGTTCGGCGTGTAATAAAAACGAGAATCGAAAATAAATGCTTCCAAATTTCATGTAACCGGTAGACTGGTTACCATTCACAAGTAGATGCTTAATCTCTTGCCATGAAAAGCTCGGCAATTTTAATTCAAATAATTTTGTATGCCATTTTAAAAAATTATAAATGTCAGCCAATCTTAAATGCATACCCAGTTTTTTTAACACATTTTACTATGCTTAATCACAAATCCGGTAAGAATGTTTGTGTGTAGCCACTAACAAAATAAAAAAAAACCTTACCCCCAACCTGCGGCAAAGCGCAACAGTTGTAATAGAAAATATTTCATACTAACAAGTCTTGACAAAAATTTAATTTGCGACTCACAAAAGAATTTATTTGCTGCTTCAAAGCCTCCTCTAAGCTCTCCACAGCCCTTCTCCTTTAAGAAATTCTTGTTGCGCTTATAAAAAAAAGTTTCGCAAAGTTCCATGATTACTGCGAACTTGTCCTTGCCATTTGCTTGTTCTGCCAGCATAGTACAGTATTGTTGTTGTTGCAGCGTATGGCTTTTGTCAGTGGTGTTGTTTGCGAAATGTGCTTGCGGCAAACATTTATTGCTAAGTAGCACCAAAGTGCATTTAATCATTTACAAAGTCTCCATTTTCTGCTCAGCCACACACCTTTTCGATATGAGCGCGCTGCTAGGTCGCCACACCGCAAGCCAGCGGCTGCTCCTAAACAAACTTTTCTGCCATAACGTCCGTAATGGAAATCTGAGAATGCAAAATAATGATAAATAATGATTTCTCCTTGTCGCAGAGTTGCTAGTCATGGCCGCATACTTAGCTCCACTGACTGCGACAATAAAATCGTAATACGCCACCGACTCACTTCGAATTCGAACAATTTACGCAATTTACGCTGTCACATAATGACCACCAACACTCCTGCGCAGCCACAAGACAAACTTATGGCTCGGGCATGCCTTGCTGCTGGTCGCCAAGTGGCGAATTGTGACTAGTGGCGGGTGGTTGCCTGCCTGTTTGGTGTTTTAGGTGGTGGCCGCCCATTGCCATTTCGTCACTTCGGATTTTTAAGCTTCTTAAGCAACAAACAGCTGGCACCGCAGCAAAAGTGCTGGTCATCAGTAGACGTGGGAAGAAAGTAGGGTAAATGGAGCGGCAGGTGAATAACCAGCGGCTACAACTCTAACTATTATTTACCCATTGCCGTGACTGGGGACCACATAGGATTTGTGTCATTACAAAAGTATCTGTTTTTGTTTTTGTAAGTCGCACTGCGTGTAGTCTTCTTTGCCACAGCGGTCTTATTAGGAGTCTCTTTGCGAATTTAACCCCAAAAGGACGTAGCAAGCTGGCTCGCATGGCGTTTCCGGCGCATCTAACCCCGAGACACTAGGCATAGACACGACGGCAATACAACGGCGGCAATTTCATAGCAGAACGAGAGCAGTGAGTGCATAGTGCAGCTGTGGATTAAGAGTGCGTCTTTGGCTAGTTAGGCGACGCCGCCAAAGAACACTAATGGCGCTGGGAACTATCATAATTGGATGCTCGCCAAACGGGCGGATACAGAAAGACAAGCACGAATGTAAGGCATAGTACAGCCGGAAGGACTAGCTGAAACGCTGTGCATTCGGCAGTACTGTAAGTACATAAAAGCAATCAGAAAGCAAAAGAGATTAGAAGTGCATAGTGGTTGGAGAGCAGTTAGCAAATTATCGTTTTTTGCTTTTTTAAAGTTGCTGTAGTTATGAAAATCAATCAGGGAATATATATAAATGACAGCATAAGGAACGGATGCCGTTTCGGTCATCATTTACTTGGTTGAAAGTGCGCAGTAGCTCAAGAAAGCGAGATATACTCGTATAGGCTATAGAGTTTAGCTTTAAGTTTATACAGTTCTTGAGAATTTGCTTTGAACTCTCTTAACCAATATAAATTAGGTGGATTTGTAAATGCAATACCGTTAATTAAAGCTAACCTAAAGTCTATCATAAGAAAGGAAGAGCAAAGTAAAATAAGAATTATGTTAGCTAGAGACAATAAATATCAAGTGGATGTACAACAAAATATAAATTCAACTTTTCTTGGCAATTTCGACATTTTTTCTGCAGATAAAAATCGTGATTAAACGCTTTCTACACATTATGTTTAGAGTTTCAATTTACCCGCTTCAGTTTTCCTCAACTTGTGGTCATTAATTGTGTGCTTCCTGTGATTGTGCCCGCACAGTGGGCTGGAGTAAGAGAAATAATGCTCACCATCCTAAGTGGGTAGCGTTAGGTTAGATGGTTGATCTCTTGGCAAGGAGGGGGGTTCACACTTAGACTGTTATGTACAGTCCTAACTGAAGTCAGCTATCGGCTAAAATACGCGAAACCTATCACAAACTTGCTTTATATTTCCGCTATTTCATCTCGATGTCTTAAATTCTGAGATCCGAGGTGTTTTTGTCTTGATCTGGCAAAAAGAGGACATTTGAGGAGGAAGTGTTGAGAAGATACCATCTCATCTTTTTTTCCAAACTTGGTTATTGGCGCAGACACCGCTTACGCGGTTATAGCAGAGTTCCTAACAGCTCGCCAGACGTTCTTTTGTTTGGCGTCAATTGGAGTTTTCAAGTGTAGCCAGTACCTTTTCCACCTGATATTTTCAACGAAGTCGAGGTTTTCCCTTTTTTCTGCTACCCCGGCGTATACCTCGTCGAATACTTTCAGAGCTGAAGGATTTTCATCTATTCGGACGACATGACCCACCCAAGGAACAGCTCATCATTCTATCAACTGCGGTATTCGCCGTTGCCAATGTGCAATGAACCATAAATCGCTTGCAAAACATTTCTCTCGGAAACTCATAACGCCGTCTCATCAGATGTTGTCATCATCCATGTCTCTGCACCATATAACACGACGGTGATGAAGAGTGGCTTGTAGAATTTGGTCTTTCTTCATCGAGAGAGGACTTTACTTCTCAATTGCCTACTCAGTCCGAAGTAGCTGCAAGAGTTATTCTGCGTTGGATTTCGAGTAGCGCCTTTCACTATACAAAAATTCCGTTCCGGTTCGGAACATTCCGTAGAACTTAATATGGTTTCATAGAGGCAAAGGTTAAACTTTGTTAAGAGTTCTCATCTTTTGTCAATAGATGCTCTGCAGCTGTACTAAGCAGGCAACCGATGCTTTCTTTTAAGTGCTCGATGCTTTCCTCTCAAGTGTGTTAAGCATCGTTAAGTTGGCGATATAGTCCACTCAGTGGGCACTGAATGAAGATACGAATGTATTACAAAAAAATTGTGTACCTAATATAAAGAAGAAAGCAGATTTCCAGTAAATCAGCTGACATTCCAAATATATAGAAAAATATAGATATATATATAGGCTGAGGCGAAGCTATACTCTCCTTCTCGTGTGGTTTGTTATAAGTGCGCTCCACTGTGCGGCTTAGAATTGTAAAACACGCTCAAGGTAACCGCAATTTCTGCACCGGAAGCTCTTCGAAAAACGCGAAAATTTTTTATTTCTCACACTTTTTCAAATGGCTCGCAGCATAAAGGCGCATGGAGACGCCAACTAGACGCTAGTACAAAAAACGTTTCTAATGCACGCCGGTTGGGGGTAGCTTTTGTAGCATAAAGCGGATTTTTTAATCTTTTAAATAAAATTAATGCGCATATTTGCACAGCAAGCGTAACTAACGCCTTTCAACTGCCCTGCGCCACGGCGCTCAACCGGCTGTCAGTCAGTTGCGGCACGGTGACTAATGTCAGGGCGCCAACAAAAAAACCCAAACAGCGCGAAAAAAGCAGAGATTTATTTGAATATGTCTACCCGCTTGCCGATCTGGCTTCCCTGGCAGGTTATTTCTTTTGGCCTTTAACTCATTAATTTCACGTACACTTTTTCATGTTGCAGTTTGCTACAGTTTTTCACGCCGATTTTTACAATATCATATACAAATGTATGCTAGTATACTATATATCACTGCTGGGCCGCCGTGTTGGCGCTGCGCCTAATTGTAAATGTTACCACGTGTTGATTATGTGCCAAATGCCAAATGCGGAAAGGTTAAAAAGCATTTTGGGCCATCAGTCGTCGCGACGCTGACGACGACGGTCGAGATTTATGTGGCTTGCCGGCTTGCTTTGCCCGCCAGTTAGTTGCATTCGCTTTGAGTGCTCTTCGCTGTCTTTGAGGGGTTGAGGGCGCACGTTGCTTTGCGCAAAGCTAAGTGGGTTAAATAAAGACACTATTAACCGCAAATTGTGGCACAACTTTTGACATAAATTCTTTCGAGCGTACTCTTAATTGATTTATATGGAAATTTGTAGGCACATTAACGTTTTATTTGAGGTTCATAAATGACTGCTGACAATGGGGATGAGCAGTTTGCTGGGTGAAGAGAATAATCTTTCTTTCTTATAAACTTTGGTTAAGCGCTAAGGCGTTGAGAACTCGTTTGTATCGAGTAGGGTTTTAGCAAAAGCAGAACAAAAAATAAAAATAAACGTTAAACGGTACAACCGAAGCTAGAAAATGCTTCAAAAATACAAAAAATTCATTACAGGAACTGTCTTTTGAATGTTCTGTTTGTATGGCAGCTATATGCTATAGTAGTCCGATCTGGAAAAAATGTTCAGGTATTGTACCATTATCTCCTACAGTAATATATGGCAAATTTCGTGAAGATATCCCTTTAAATAAAAAAGTTGTTCATACCAGAACTTAATTATGGTTATTCAGTTTGTTGGCAGCTATATGCTATAGTGGTCCGATCTAGAAAATTTTTGCGGGGATTACAGCGTTGCTTAAAAAAATAATTTGAACCAAACTTCTTAAAGATATCTCGTTAACTCAAAAAGTTTTCCATACAAGCACTTGATTTTGATCGTGCAGTTTGTATGACAGCTACATGCTATAGTAGTCCGATATCGGCAATTCCGACAAATAAACAGTTTCTTGGGGAGAAAAGGAAGTGTGCAAAATTTCAGATCGATATCTTCAAAACTGAAGGACTAATGGAGCCTGTGCAAGACATAAAATTAATAATGGGCGAACTCCACTTCTTTCTCAACAAAGCTTCCAAGTAAAAAAAAATATCTGTGAAACAATTTAATAACATTCATACGAGAGCACTTAGCGTAAGAAATATTTTCAAAAATCTAACCAGATACAAAATTCAGATTGAGTGTTTGTGCCTCAGCAAAAACCGAAAATTATTCGCTTGCCCACAAGTGGTCAGCAAATGTATGGTGGGTAATAAACCAGCAAATCACCAACTTCCTTTGCACCACATAAATTGTAAACATTGCCTCAGTTGTCGGCCGTTGTAGCAACCGAAAACCAACAGGTAACCGCAACCAAATCCTTTCCGAAACAATCACTCATACGGCCTGTTGGCCCACATGCAAAGCAATGGGTGCGCTTTAGCTCTGTTATTCGTCAGCACTGTGGGCGGAAGGAGAGGTGAACTGAAATTTTTAACACACAAGCTTCTTGCGGCTTTCGAAAAGATTTTTAATTTAAATTACAACAACACAAATATACATATGCATTGCTTATACAAAAAAAATATGAAATGAAAAATCAACTAAATATTAGCTCCTTCAGCAAATAAATCGCAAAATTGCAACATATGTTTACTGTTAAGTGTTGGCCTATGCCATTGGCACTCAGTTAGACTTTTCATAAATACACTCGCATTACTTTGCATTCATTCCGACACTAAAATTCTCATGTAATTGGCTCATTTGTTCGAGTTGTTCGGCTTGTAAGTGCATTGCGTATAAGCCGCTTACGGCGTAGGTGCCGTAGTGTGCGTACGAAGTGGGTAAAGTGAGTAAGTGTCCGTTATTTGTATGCGTTAACTGTTGTTCTATGCGAAATTACAAATGCAACAGCTGCTGGTGGTGCCGAGGCATTTCACGCAGCTCATACGCATCGGTAAGCGGATATGTGCATTTCGTCACGCTCCGTTGTCCTCCACAATGAAATTCAGGCACTACACCAATTTGGTATTTGAGATTTGCAAACTTTTAAATTCCTTCAGTGCGGGGACGCCTACTCGCACCGCCGCTAGCAGGACAATGACGGAGACTTGTGCCACGGTCAATTTACACTGACAACAAGCTTTGGCAATAAATCCCCACTAAGCTGCGCTGAAATGTTTGACGGTGTCGGAAAATACATATCCACACATGCTTATGCATGCAATGATATGCTGCTGCTGGTGACCGGTCTCGCAAAAGCGTGGACGAGTAGTTGTTGCATATGGTGAATGCCGGAACAAAAGCTCTTTGTGGCTACTACGTTGAGTACCGTTAGTTGTCAATACGTTCAGGAGCAACTCTTTGTCTACTTCTTTCGCTGCTCGGTTGAGTTGTAATTGTGTGCAGGAAGAAGAAAGTAAGCGCTGAGTTTAGATAAAGTCTTACTCTATCAGAAGCTTGCGCGTCTGTATATCGACCGTTTTTCTTAGACTTGTGATTTTTAAGTAGGCAATACGGTTTTTAGGAGTCGGTCTTTTGGACAACTGTTGCTGAGTTTTTATTAAGTTTGGTTTGTTATGCACCACGTCCAACATTCGGTCGACATAATCGCAAAGCAGACCCTGTAATACGAGACTCCGGTCAAGCAACATAATGAGCTCCTTTCTAAGTCGGTTCCGCTGGAACTTTTAGGCAGAAGTCATCCACGCAGTCATCTGCTTGAGGTAGAACCGCCTTTTAGGAATATCAAGAAGTCTTTACTTGATAACGTCGACGACATCAAAGAAAAGGTTTACCAGACTCCAGACGCAACTAACTTTAGACAGTCACTGACCGCCATTCACAGTGGAGTCATCAACAATTTCACTGACTCCCTCTTAGTAAATGGCATACTTTGAGTCTAAAAACCATCCATTACAGAAGAAGAGCTGGAGTTGACCCGAGAATCTAGAGTAATCCTTGCGCAATTTTGTGCTGGATACTCTAACGCGTTAAACTGCTACTTTTCTAGACTTCTCGACCTCGATATACCAAAAGTATAGCTAGCGTGTAAAGAGTCCTTACCTAACTGCAACCACCTCCTTATTATCTTATCTATATAGTCCGAACCCGTCGAGTCAGTACGTGTCCTCAGCTTACCGTTAGAAGGTGAGAACCACGCTGAAAGCTGCAACCAATGCAACCAAACAACCGCTACAACAACAACTGCAGTACTTGAATAACTATAGATCGGCTTCGCACCGCATTAACTCTATGCTAGTGCTGTAAAGCACAGTATCAAAGAAGACCCGAATAAGCCCACACGTCATCGCGCTCAATGATTGGAGCTGCGCCCAATATCGTGCAAGAATTGAAGACGAAAGATTATCAAGTTCGTCAAAAATTCGGAAAATAAGCAAAAAAGGATATCACAAGCCTGTTTGATGTGCTCTATGGGAAGAGAGTATCATTGCTCAATATTTCTTTAAAAATGAAGCCGGCCACAAAGTCTGGCGTGGCCTCCAAGATCGTGCGATTTTACACCGCTTGTCTACGTATATAGGAGCGAGACGACCGTCGTGGTCGATAATTGGTCCTCTCGGCTGCAAACCCTTATCTTTAACAAACAAGCTGACGGACATTGAATCAATAAGAAGCAACGCTTACTCGCTTTTATACATATATTCTTGTGATAGAGAACCCGATTTTGTTTAGCCAAGCCTTTACGCCCAGTGTTCACACCAAATAACGTTTAGTCGTCCCAGGAAGCAGCTAGACAAAAGCACGATTGTGGCAGCCGATAACGCAGCTGAGTTGAAAAGGTTGCATATCATTCTCACTACATCTTGGCACTAACTGCCCCACCCACACGGCGCTGTCTTACGACCGAACTTCGAAAAGTTGCCACCGCAACAGCTATAATGAAAATGACGGATTTTCAACGGTGTGCGGGCGGTTGTTGCTGCAACTGCCGGTTGCAGCTGAACTATGCCCCGATGGTGCAGCGCCCTGTGACATTATGGCAGCAGCAGTGGCAGTGGCAGTGAAAAAGGTGCCAGATTACTCACCTAAGATTATGTTGACGTATTGCAAAGAGACATACTGTCACAGTGTCACACGCACACCTGCCTGGCTGCGCAGAGGGCTCCAGCAGCCAGCTGGCTTCAGCCTAAAGCAACGACGTTGTGGCAGTGACACTTGATGGGCGAGGCTGCTTTATGTAGGTGAGGCTACGTTTCTTTCGCCGCAATCGATGATTTAAAGTGTAGTGCTGTGTGCGCCAGCTTAAACAAAGTATACTAGAGCGGCGAGCTTTGGGGCCAGTTCGGCTCAGCAGCAGTTTTTGCGCAAAAATATTCATTGAATAGCAGGTGTGTTCGCAAATACCACAGTTCGTGTGAACTCCATAGGTGTTTTTGTTGTTGCCACTTTGATGTATGTGAAGTGTTTGTGGCAAAGGTCACGTTTAATCTGCCATCCTGATTGATTTTACCTTAAAGCAAAAGAATTGCCCAAGAGCACGTTGTTCGTGAGAAAGGTAAAGCATGGCGAGGACAGGAGTTTTATACCTTTCCAGACAGTTTTGTTTTCAGAAGCTAACATAAATTTTCATTTACCTGGCGTAAATATTAAAATAATTGTTTAGTCTTCTACAGATTGTGAAGTCTTCGGAGAAGAAGTGCAGAGCATACCTAGGGTCCAATCATCGCACATGCTTTTATAGGACCATATCCCACAAAGAAGCTGATGAGCTTAAAAATTTCAAATTTCCTAGTAGGGCAATGAAACATCTACTTCATCGACTGGGGAACCGGGTTCGTCATCTCCTGGTGTTAGTGTGTGACTTTCGCTCAGCAAGCTGAAGAAGTGTACCCTACATAAAATACTATGTTTGCTTTGGCATCAGGCACCAAATCACTACTTTGGCTCCGACCACTCGTTGAGTTATGGGTTGAACTTGACACCAGACTTACAGAAAAGATAACCTAATTGATCTTGGCAAAACATGCTTCTTATAAAAAACAAAGTCCATTCGGTCGACACTTAACAAATGCGGAAACACGCCACTAAGTGGAGAAGAAGCCCAGCCAAATATTTAACAAAGATGCAAGTGCCGCTTTTTCTAAACGCACAGCTACACTATCTAGAACCATGCGCTTGAAACAAACTCAAAAAGAGTTTATAAAAAGTAAAGCACTGCAAAATTACTGCAATCCACCGATGGGTTGGGAGGTTATGAGCTTCTGCCTCGACAGTTTCCTTATCCTTTTATGTTATAGATGGTCGATTGCAAGCGTCGAACCTAGGAACTTAATTTATACGTTGAAATTCAACAATTCGGTAAGGATCGATGGCTGATCCAGAGATCACACCTGGACTACTATATTTTATCTTATCCTATCCTTTGTAAAGCCATAACAATGGAACTCCAACATCCGTTCATATACTATCGAGTTCTCAAAATGTCTTGTGACTAGTAACTATTTGCTTAGCCGCAGGAAGTGTTGAGACGCTAGCACCTCCTTTTCTTCCATATAGCTAATGCAGCTGGCATGTGGTAAGATTGTCAACCAAACAGCGGGGCTGTCACTAGTAGAATGGCTCGTTGGAGCCCCACAACTATAAAAAGGCTAGCCCTACTGAAAGAAAAGAGCGGACTGAATCTCTTACGATCGATTTTGGGCCAAAGGGCGTGTACCAAGCTGACACGAAACCCAGCTATACAGTAGTACAAAATACGAGGTATTGAGCACCGACCCGTTCACAGTCTACTGATAACTAGGCTTGATAGCCTTTTCTTGCCAGCTTGCCAACCTAACAGTTACCTGCGATTACGCTGTAACTTGGCACCCATACTAATCTTATCACAAAGTGACTCAATGTTATTTAGAATAAACTTGGGCATTCCTTTAGCAGCCTTCAAAGTACAGTTAGTGAGTTCAAAGCTTGAATCGGCGCTATGCTATAAGAGTGATTAGTCACTTCTGTCATTGGGCTGTACACTGGTTTGGTTTTCTCTGTAAACCCCTACGTGGATTATATAGTAATCCAGATTTTCATGTAATCACACTTTCCACCAAACAATCGAACTCACAGCAGAAATAATTGCTTGCAACTCACAGGGGACGCAGTCCCTAAGTGTGACCACCAAACGCGACTGCGATGGACACGCTGAATGCATTCACAGAAATTTTTAGCACGTCGACAAAAATTTATAGCACACATACAGACGCAAGTTCGATAAGTGGCGTCGTTTCAGGAGCAATAAAAGTGAGCAACATTAAATATGAAATTAATGACTTAACTAACAACAGAATGAGCAATCTAGCGGCGCTTTATGAAGTTCGGTGTTATTGGTGTTGGCGGAATCGCTTTTTTGTGTACGCTAACTCGTATAAATATGAAATGTGTTTGGAATTAATGCATGACAAGAGCAGCGATTGGCTGAATCAAAGGCGAATATGGGTTGACAAAGGAAAAGAAAAAAAGAAGAGGAAGCAATGTTGATTGCTGCTGGTATGTGAGCTTGCATGTGTGCGTCTAAGTTGCGGTTTGCTGCTGGAATTATGAGTAGAGCATTTCCGACGTCGACACCTCACGTACGCACCGAACGGCGAGCAGAACTGCAGCACTATTAGGAAGCATATAAGCAACAAATGCAAAAAATGAACAAAATTAATCGATTTAATCGGAACGAAGGCAATTCTTTGCGCTTGTGGCGCCTAACAATTGAACTTAGACGACTTAGTGGGCTCAATTATGCATTGCATGTAGCGCATGTGCCCCTCAGTGGAAGTCAAGAACACTGTCGAAAACTTAAAGGCAAAACGCATTAATAAATTAAAAAAAGTCTCAGCAAAAAAAAACATATTAAATTAGTTAAATGAAAAACGATTTAAATTAAACAGCATGCAGGCAAAAGCAAACGCCAACAAAATATGTAATTACATTTTAATAAGGCCTTTGATAAGACCCTGTGAAATAAAAACTTCGCTTGTACCTATAAAAACACAAGTATTTCCTACAATCAATATCAGTTCACAGTTACCTAACTACGGTACAGCAACTAAAAACAATTCACAAACAATGTCTCGTTTCTTCCAAGTCCTGCTCGTCGCTTCCTTGGCTTTCGCACTCTGCGCCGCTGAAGCGCCACGTTATCGTGGTCGCAATGGACGCCTACAACTCTCCAAGCAACGTAGCCGTTTCTTGGCACGTCAAGAAGCCGCTGAGGAAGCAGGTGTAACGCCGTACCCCTCCGCCAAGGAACTGATACCAGAGATTCCATTCGATGAAGCCGCCGCCGCTGCTGCACCTGAAGTACCCGTTGAACCCGAAGCACCAGCTGCTCCAGAGGGTGACATAAATGTCTCTGTGAATGTTGATCTTCCAGCCGAGCAGGCACCAGTTGAAGAAGAAGCTGATGAACCCGCGCTTGCCGACGATGCTGAGGGCGAACATGAACCAGACCTTATCTATGGCCCACCAGAGGCTGAGGATGTGCCAGTTGTCAATGAAGTTACTCCCGTTGAAGAAATCGAAGCCACCATCGCTGAGGAAGAAGAGGAACAAGCCGCTGAGGAGGAGGCTATCGAATCTGCACGTTTGACTTTCGGTCGTCGCATCAATGCACGCAAATCCGCTCGTCCAGCTAAGTTGCGCGCTCCAGCTCGTGCTCGTAGCAACTCCGTTAAATCGGCCAGAATTGTTAAAGCCAAGGTTACGACCAAAGCTCGCTCTGCTCGTCTACAACAGTTGCCACAACAGCCACAATTCTTCATTCCTCAACAATTTGCGGCTCAACAACAGCAACAACCTGTCTTCTACTACACCGCTGGCCAATTGCAACAATGGTAAAGACACCTACGTTCTAATTAAATTTTCTGGGAGAAGGTGGTGGGAATACAATCGGTATTATGAGTTTACTACAAGTATACTGTGGGGTATAGAAAATTGTTAACAATTAACATTAAGATTAAAAATAGAAACAGATGTAAGAATTGTTAAAGATTTTTTTAGACTGAAAATAAAAAGAAACCTAATAAAAGCGAATTAAGTTTGTTGTGTTGTAAATGGGCTAATGTGGTCAAATTTATGGGTCGACAAAGTTGGAATATAAGAAGTACATATTTTGGTTTTTTTCATGATGGTAACTGATTATATATGTCGTTTACGAGATATCGAAACATTAGACATTCCAGGAAGCGTTCTAATGTATTGGCCCCAGCAGCGCTAGCAAAATTGGGTATTACATTGGTTAGGGGAAGAGGAGATCTGACTTCATCCATTTGGGTTCCAGAGGCTATTATATTTTAGAAACTATGCCATACCACATTACGAGGACCCACCGTCTAAATTATCTCAAGACCATATATAATAAATTAGGCTAGGTTTGATGGAAAATCTAGATCGCCCTTGAACTAATATATGGAGTCCTTTGCGAATCCATAAAAACTCTTGTATTCGATCTTATAAGTCAGCAAAGCGCCTTGTGACCAATACAATATTGCCCAGGCGTTTAATTTTTATCCCAACCATCCTGGTGGGATATCTGAAAGTGTGAACTCCCCAGTGTTAATCCTTGATACGAGATACGTTGGATAATCAAGAAAGAAGTGTTAAGATGGTTTACCTCATTTACCTCCATACAGTTTCTGCGTCCAGTAAAATTCCCAACCTGACAGCATAGATGACGATAGGGCAATGGCCCCCAAAACTAGGGAGAAGCCAGTCTGACTGATCTCGTACATTCGATCTTCGAACAAAAGCATCTTGCGACAACAAATGAACCCATTGATAACGAGGTAAGGCATTCCTTGATGAGGCCTTACTACTCCCAACCTTTAAACACACCTGATCTTGGTAAAACAACAGCATAGCATGGCTTCGGAAAAGGGCACAGTACCACTGCAGCACTTAGCGTCATAAACTCCCAGATAGTTCGTGGCCTTAACTAGAAACCACCCAGCGAGAGAACGACCTTCGTTGGACTTGTCAAAAGCTACTTGAGGACATCGAAAAAACTACGCTCCCTTCATGACTGAAGAGGTGGACCATGAACTACCTGAGCGGCCGTCAATCGTCTATACTATTTTCAGGTTAAAACACAAAACTGAGAAGAATTAAACAAGGAGTTTCACAGGGTAGTGTCCTCTCCACGTTATTGTTTAACATCTACATCTCGAAAGTCCCGCTAATAACGTCGGCCAATGGAATCGATGTGCTCAAAAGTAAACGGCTATCTCCCCGACCTTTCTCGTTGCACGGAACCTAACACACTTCCCACTAAATCCACAGCGACCATATTCACACACTGGACGAAGGACTACAGACTTGACGATAATAATGTCAATAACCCTAACACTCGGTGCTCCTTTACTCTTCACACGACCGCGGTTATTGCCAAAGTACATAGTCGCTACAAAATTATCAAGTCGCTAGCCAGCAGCACATGGGGAAAGAACAAAGTGACGTTGCTGGCAACTTACAAGGCAATTTGCCGATAAGTCTTTAACTAAGCCGCACCAATATCTTTATGACGAACCCCAAATACTTTACCGCTTCCACAGGTTACAGTTGGATGCTTTCCATCCGGCTTACTGATTGGATAAATTTCTACTTCCTTGCTTGATATTATTTTGATAGCTTAGCATTGATCTGATCGCGCCTGTTTACAATATAAACTTTGCACCTAACCTTTGAAAGAAGATATAAGAAACACTTCTGAAAATGCTCTGAAAATTTTCATGACAATAATGTAATCTAATTTATTGCAACTGGACTCAAAATTTGGCTAATAGTCATCATGGCTTAAAACTATACCAATTTATCTGAAGCATACACTGCTTAGCACGATGCAAAGCAGAATAAAAGCGACATGAAGAATATGCAAATGCACACCATTTGAACGAATACACATTCGAAAGCAGAACTTCAAATTACGGCATGGCGTACCGTGAACAATCATGAAATATTAATAAGGCGTTTTCTGAACTTTTAAGGTCATTACTGCTAGGCGAAAATCAAACGCTTTTACAGTAAGTTAATTTCATTAGTATAAAAGCCCGAACTGCTGAGAAAATAGTATCAGTACTCGGTATTATATACTCTGTAAAGTACATACTAATTAATCTTTCAGAAATGGCTCGTTTTTTACAAATCCTGCTCGTCGCCTCCTTGGCTTTCGCACTCTGCGCCGCTGAAGCGCCACGTTTCCGTGGCCGCAATGGGCGCCTACAACTCTCCAAGCAACGTAGCCGTTTCTTGGCACGTCAAGAAGCCGCTGAGGAAGCTGCTGTAACCCCATACCCCTCCGCCAAGGAACTGATACCAGAGATTCCATTCGATGAAGCTGCCGCCGCTGCCGCTCCCGAGGTACCCGTTGAAGCACCAGCTGTACCAGAGGGTGACGTAAATGTCTCTGTGAATGTTGAGCTTCCAGCCGAGCAGGCACCAGTTGAAGAAGAAGCTGATGAACCCGCGCTCGCCGATGAGGCTGAAGGCGAACACGAACCAGACCTTATCTATGGCCCACCAGAGGCTGAGGATGTGCCAGTTGTCAATGAAGTTACTCCCGCTGAAGAAATCGAAGCCACCATCGCTGAGGAAGAAGAGGAACAAGCCGCTGAGGAGGAGGCTATCGAATCTGCACGTTTGACTTTCGGTCGTCGCATCAACGCACGCAAATCCGCTCGCCCAGCTAAGTTGCGTGCTCCCATTCGTGCTCGTGCCACCTCCGCTAAATCGGCCAAAATTGTTAAAGCCAAGGTTGCGACCAAAGCTCGCTCAGCTCGTCTGCAACAATTGCCACAACAACAGTTCTTTGTTCCTCAACAATTTGCGGCTCAACAACAACAACGCCCCATTTTCTACTACACCGCTGGCCAATTGCAACAGTGGTAAAAATGTGTGAATCTAAGTAGATCTCAAAGGCGATTATATATTAGATACGGTAGCATAGAAAATTGTTAACAATTAAAATTAGGATATAAAAGTGTGTGTTGTTAAAGAATTTTTTAGACTGATAATAAAGAGAAATATACAAAGCGAACGAAAGAAATCTATATAATTGAAGTATTTGAGAAGGAAAATAAGGAAATTTCTGGAATATTCTACGAATAGGAAACCATTTGAGTACATGAGCCTCGGTAATATTATTCATGTGTGAAAGAAATGATTTGCAGTACTTCACTATAGGGATTTCGGATGAATCCGTATTAACACTCAAACTTCTTTCTAATACTCCAACTTCAAAGAAGTCATAGAGATTCCCTGTTTCAAACCTCATTCAGTATCAAAAGCCCTCTAAATAAACCGTTTGCCTTTGGTTGAGACAATGGTATTGGGCTCAGCTTGCCTGCATCAAAGACAGATCAATCGACACTGCTTTGCACTCGGTTGTGTTATGACGAGAAAAGCCTTTATAGGTAAAAATTATGCTGTCGGATACTTCCTTGATATCGATGGGGCCTTCAACAACTCACGAACGAAGCTGGGGTTTCATCTGGCCGAGGACTGTCAACTGGGCAAATTTCTGCCGCTACAACAACAACATAAATAAAACTGAGCAGGTTTTTTAGCTTTCAGACACAAAATTCCTGATGTTACTTTTTACTTGTTAGGAGGCTCTCTTCTTCAACCGGTGGACAGGGCAAAATACCTAAAGCTTATCCTTGAAAGGAAGTTGTTATAGAAGATGTGGGCCTCTAACCAATAGTGATTTCCTGGCTCTAAGAAATCGTAGCTAATTAGTAATGTTTTAAGAGGTCATTGTCGGGTGGAGTCACTCATAAAAAACACACAAGCTAAGCTGCTGGAGAGTGTTCAAAGACTCATACGACACCTGTAGCTTTTATATGCTTTGCGATGAAGGCTACTATAAGATTGAGGGAAACAGGTGGTTACAATCTTAAACAATGCATCGCAGAACTTTTGCGGTCGCTTCTTTGCTCACACACCTTCGAGTGATTTGTGGCAAAGCGAAGCCGTTAGAAAGGAGTTGCAGTGAGCTCTTCATCAACTTTTGTTTCAGATTACCAGACTGTAACGTCTTTTTAGCGGAGGTGACTGCCATCAAGACAACAGTAGACGCAGTAGAAAGCTCACTTTTCTTCAGAGAAGTGTCTATACTAACTTTGAGCTCGCCGACCGTGCGCTCAAAACTTATCAAGGCGGGCATTGCCTCGTTAGTAATAGCATCAAGCTTATTCCATATTAGACTTGTATGGGTGTCCGGCCACAGCGAAATCGCTAGAAACTGCAAAGCCGATGATTTTGCTGGGGAGGGCATCCATACCAAAACTTCATCCGAGTGGTCTACCGAACTACGTGCTCGCCATATATGTAGGTGTTCTCGAGTATTTTGTCGGCTCCCTTTTGTCAAAATTGTATGAAAGAAGGCAGGGTGGAATCATCTTGTAATTTTCTGTTCTATTCTCCGGATTTTCCACCCATCGATTAGTATCAATTCAACCACCCAACCTAATTTTAACACAAAGGACGAACATTTGCTCAAGTGAGATCCATTAATTAAGATCAACTAACTAATTCTAGCACAAAGAACGAACATTTGTCCCAGTGAGATCTACCGACTAAGATCAACCCTACAACCTAGTCTAACCCTAACATCAAAACGAACATCCGCCTAAGTGAGATTTATCGTTTAACAACAACCTTACGACCTAACCTAACTCTAACCTATGATTTGGAATTCTCTCAGAAATTAGCCGTGATCATAGCAGCTTTTTTAAGCTAAGTAGTGGAAGCCATTACGTCACCGCCTCAGTTCATTTCCAACAGTCTTCAGCAACATGTCCTTCATTTTTTCGCAGTTTAGACGACCGATCACGATTCCGATACTATGACAATGTCAAGGCTAATAAGTACATTACGTTGAAGCTCAAGAACAGAAAAAAGAATTGTTGTTATATTCAGTAATTTATTCTTTCTGCACTCATCACTATTAATTCCTTTACAGAAATTCTTCATTCAAACTGAAGTAACCTACAGACAGTTACCACAAAATAACTGTAAGTGTATTTCAACCAAAGCAAAATGAATTAAATACTTCATACAACAACAAATCTAAACAACTATTAACTATTCTATGTGCTGCGATTGTTCATGGAAATAAGCACGATAACAATAATTTGAATATAAAATCATAAGCTCAATGATAACTCTGCAATTACAGTTGTTGGTGGATAATAACGAATATTCAAGCAAAGCAATAAAAAAAATCAAAAATGAAGCAAGAATTGAAAACTCTGATAGCGTAGACAAGTAAATGCAACATTAAATATTAATAAGGCGTTAGTGTACTCGTCAGTGTTTTACCTAAAACCAAAGCTTCTGCGTTAAATTGCAATAATTAGTATAAAAGCCTGAACTGCTGAGCAAATAGTATCAGTACTTGGTATTTTCCACCCAGTAAAGCACATACATCCTTCAAAAAAATGGCACGTTTCCTACAAATCCTGCTCGTCGCCTCCTTGGCTTTCGCACTCTGCGCCGCTGAAGCGCCACGTTTCCGTGGCCGCAATGGGCGCCTACAACTCTCCAAGCAACGTAGCCGTTTCTTGGCACGTCAAGAAGCCGCTGAGGAAGCTGCTGTAACCCCATACCCCTCCGCCAAGGAACTGATACCAGAGATTCCATTCGATGAAGCTGCCGCCGCTGCCGCTCCCGAGGTACCCGTTGAAGCACCAGCTGTACCAGAGGGTGACGTAAATGTCTCTGTGAATGTTGAGCTTCCAGCCGAGCAGGCACCAGTTGAAGAAGAAGCTGATGAACCCGCGCTCGCCGATGAGGCTGAAGGCGAACACGAACCAGACCTTATCTATGGCCCACCAGAGGCTGAGGATGTGCCAGTTGTCAATGAAGTTACTCCCGTTGAAGAAATCGAAGCCACCATCGCTGAGGAAGAAGATGAACAAGCCGCTGAGGAGGAGGCTATCGAATCTGCACGTTTGACTTTCGGTCGTCGCATCAACGCACGCAAATCCGCTCGTCCAGCCAAGTTGCGCGCTGCCGTTCGTGCTCGCCCAACCTCCGCCAAATCGGCCAGAATTGTAAGGGCCAAGGTTACGACCAAAGCTCGTTCAGCTCGTCTGCAACAGTTGCCACAACAACCACAGTTCTTTGTGCCTCAACAGTTTGCGGCTCAACAACGCCAACAACCTGTCTTCTACTACACCGCTGGTCAACTGCAACAGTGGTAAGCTGAAAGAACTGTACGTTTCATGAAAGTAAATAGTATAGAGAATTGTTAACAATCGGAATGGAGAGTTGTTAAAGATTTTTTTAGACTGATAAATATAAAACCGTTATTCGAACAAAACATATATATATGCGATCTTTTAAATGTGATGAAGGCTTAAGGGTTTTGGTGCAGTACAAACAAAGTTCTTTATAAATTGATCTTATGTTAAAACAAAAATGAATATCTTTTTGTTGTTGATCTTATAATCACAAATTGTCTTTCTCCTCTCAGACCAAGTTCATTTAGTAAATATTTCAAATAGCCTCATAGCGCTGTGGACCGCGTAATAACTCTAACGGTATTTCAAAATTCTCTAATTTATCATCTTTGGACTCCTTTCGTTGCGTCTCTGGTTGCACCGTATCAACATATTGTTCGGACTTTTGTGCGTTTGGTTTCTGTTGTTCCACGCCGGACTGTTGCGCTCCCTTATTGCCCTCTTCCTCTGGATATTGCTCGTATTCATAGTCGGCACGAAAGCCACCATCGCCTATATCCTCATCAGCAGTGCTGGGCAACTCCGCAGGTGGACCGTAAATGTCATGAGGGCTGGGTTGCCTGGGTCTACCCAATGGTGGCGGTCGTATTGGCCAATTAACTGGCGGCGATCCATATACGTCGATAGGTCGTCGGTGCTGTTGCTGTTGTGGCGCTTTGCCGCGCAGACGTGTGCTGCTTTGTGAAGTCCATGGCTGACGCGTCTCATTGGGCAGTTCAAAAGTTTGTGATAGCCGATAACTGCTTGGGCGATATCCACCTCTACGCTGTGTGTCATCGTCCTCGGCACTGGGTTTGTGCCGAAATGCTTGTGGATATCTGTGATGCAGAATACGGTGGCGGTGCCGCGCTAGACGTGTCGCATCCTCGGCATCCTCGGCAATACTCAGAACTAGCGCCAGCAGTAATGTGGTGTTAAATAATATTAGTTTGGACATACTCGCTGAGCGCTCTCCTGCCAGTTGCTCTGCAAATTTATGACTTTTCGATTTGTTGTAATGCTTTTATAGCGAAAATTTCATGCGAAAACTTGGCAAATGTTCAACTTTCTTATAAAT
Organism: Bactrocera neohumeralis; assembly: GCF_024586455.1. NCBI lineage: Eukaryota > Metazoa > Arthropoda > Insecta > Diptera > Tephritidae > Bactrocera > Bactrocera neohumeralis. The sequence continues at coordinate 76,553,017 of NC_065923.1, read as the reverse complement.
ATGATAGAATATTGTTTTGTTTTTTGTTTTCTTGAAAATATTTGTAAACATTACATTCAAAAAAATATTGAATAAATGCCAGTTTTCCACCTGCCAACTCGGTTGATAGCGTATTGGCCGCCACTATAACCTCAAATGTATAAATGTATTCGTTTGGTGCACACGTGAACCGATTACCCGTGTGACCTCGGTTAGCATATTGAGCTTGCGATTCATTTTTATCGCTTGCAAATTAGTAATAGCTTATATGGAAATCATCACTTTGCCCGGTGATGTTACAAGCACAGTGTCTCGTTTCCAAAGAATATAGAACAAACAGAATAAATACCTAATGAAAGAAAAATATGTTGGGTGGGTATAGGATGACACCCTGCCTTTAATAAAAGTTAGTTTGAGTGCGTTATTGAGAAGTTCTAAACCGAGATTAGAAAACGATGATAGTGAAGCTGTAGCCCTTGCGTTTGTATTTCTACGTCCCTTCAACCGCCCATGCATTAAAATCGCCAGCTTTCCCCTTGCGTGCGTTGTAAGCTTGCTTGCTGAAATCGTAGTACACTAAAGAAATGTAGGCCTTCACTTTCGCACGATGTCACTATCTTGCCTCTTGAGAACTTTTTCAAATGGTAGCTTGGTAGACCTTTAGGTCCATATCGCGGATTTTGAGCTTTCGCCTTCTGACCAATTATTGTCGCTACTTGTCACGCTAAACGCACTTTTATTGAAATCAAGGATATTATCGCCGCTTTGCTATCAGAGTGGATAGTCACTTCTCTGAAGGAGGCTTCACTACCGAGCAATAAATCTACCGCTACCTCAGTGATAGCAATCTCGGCTTGAAACACACTGTAGTAGTCAGGAAGTCTAAAAGTGGTGTTGATAGAGATTCCTGACAATATACCCCTTCACCAACATTCCCTGCAAACTTCAAGCCATTCGTAAATAAGTTCACTGCTCTTTTCCTCCGATGGCTTCTACCCATCCACAACACCCTCGCAGGTATGTGGGCTTTCGTCTTCTGACCAGTTATTGTCTTGGGGTTTCGTACTGTTTGCGGCGTAAACATATATGCTAAGGCTGATGCAGTTTTTTTTTAGCAGTGCTTGAGCTGTTGAACAGTGGTTTAGGTTTAATTGTAGGCACCTAATCATCTGTTAGAACTTTTCTAACAATCTTTTTGTGTGCTGGACGGCTGTAACTACCATTGTGTGCTTATTTCCGCCTTGTGGACCCAGTAAAATCTTAATTGTTTTTACAGTTGCGTAATATATGTCCAAAATCAAGGCAATTATACAGCACACTGGTCTTGTAAATCCTCAAATGGGTTAAGGCTGATCGACTTCGCCGGGGCCCGAAATATGGTTATTTGTGGTACCAGATTCAGGCATAGGAAAATTCACCAACCTTCCTTCCCGTCTCCGGATTGAAAAGCCACTAACCAGACCGATCATGTTGTGATATATGGAAAACATGTCTCCAGTGTTTTAGACGTGCGTACGCTCCGAGGTCCTAACATCGGCTTGGACCACTATCTTGTTGCAACCAAGATACGCACCCGCCTCTGCGCAGCAAATTTACGTCAACAAACAGAAGGAAGGCTTGACGTCGAGAATCTGTAATCACAACAGACAGCCGAATGATTTCCTACTCGACTTGAACTCCTGCTCTCTGAGAGCACTTGTCAGCAACTCGGTGTAAGGAACTGTGTGGAAACGAAACCATTGGTTTTTGGAAAATGCAAAAGAACAGTTTATACGATGAGAACCGTGTCGCAGTAGAGAGAAAACAGATTGCCTACCTCACAACGTTACAATCAACCACAACACGTGCGGGATGGTATAGATTTAGAGAGTTGAAGAGGGAAGCGAGACGCATTTGCAGTCAAAAAAAAGAGAGACCGAAATGCATGACTACGAAGAGCTTGACCAGCTGGAAGACAGGGGCAGTGCTCGAAAATTCTACGTATACAGATGTGGCGGCTAACAGAAGGTTTCAAGACCGGAGTATACCCATGTAGAACCCGCAGAGTTAATCTAGTGACTGATGCTCAGAGCATACTAAAATTATAGAGGGAATAGTTCTCCGCCCTGCTGAATGGCAGTGAAAGCATATCGCCAGGAGAAAGCGAACCCGATTCCCCAATCGATGACGATGGAGCAGACATTCCATTGCCCGACCATTAAGAATTTTTGAAATCGGACTACTATATGCAATCGCTGCTGTACAAACTCATTAATCAAAATCAAGTTCATATGTATTTATTTTTATTATTATGAATCGACAAGCAGCGCAGGTAACACAAAAATTAAAATGCTGTATCAAAAAGTATATTTTTGAACACTGTGCAGCTATATATTTGAGTGTGTTGCCTATTTAATCACATTCAACAAGTGTCAAAATTGAACTTCAAACAACTAAATCTGCAAGCTTGCATACAAAATAGACACAGCAACAAAGTAAACAAAAACAGCAAAATTATTTTGTTAGCAACAGCTGATATACATATATACACACACACACATACATACGTAATAGTGGCGACGTAGGACATGTGTAGCTGGCAGTGCGAGCGAAATGTAAGCTAGAAAGACAACGACAAGTAAAACAATGAGCAGAAGACAACTGCCGGTTGCAGAGCTGAACCCCCGTGGACCAGCAAATCCTGAATTTGATGTGGCAAAATCGTGCGAAATGCAACGCTGCCACAGTTCAACGTTCTTACAATTCAATTTAAAGCGTTTAAGGCGCTTCGTTAAACTTCCGAAGTTTCGCAGCGCACGTAAAGCCAAATCAAAAACAGATACAGAACAGTTACAAACTCTTCGCTCCACAAACATACACACATAGTCACACAGATCTAACGTACAAGCGAATAAATTGCTTTTGCCATACTTTTTCTTTGTTGCTGTTGTTGTTTACGTTGTTTCGTGTTTGCCGGGGACGCTCTGTTGCGGTCGCCGGACATACACTGCCACTGTCAATGGCTCTGGCTCTGGCGGCGTCTGAGCTACAGCGGTCGGCAGCCAATCACGCATGCCGAGCACGTAGCGGCCGACGACGCTGTTGCTGCTGGTGGTCATTTCAAATCGAATTTAAGCGTCGCTGTATGCGTGTGTGTGGCAGGGTGTGTGAGGTTCACTGATACTTGGTATGCATACGTGTGCCGCTGTGTGTGTGTCTCGGCTATAATTATTGAATTTATATGCTTGCACCTTTGTACGCACACTTGCAGGAGCCACTGTACGCTTGTACGTTGGCCTTTTCTGTGCCAATCTACACGTTCTACTTTGGTCTTACAAACACAAAGCGGGGGAGGAGGGAGCGGCATACACAGAATTTTTGTGTTTGCTTATTTATTTTTATCTTCTGTTACAAATATTTATAGTATTATGAAATGTGTTTATTGTTGTTGGTCTATTTGATTGAGGTATTTGATAGCAATTTTTTCATATTCGCCATCTTTCAATTTCGTTCCAAAAGGCTAAAGCTAGTCGGTTGCTATTGCTTTTATTGTCAAAATATTTGTATTCAGGTGGCGCAGTGTCGCACATTTAATTTCCGGTTTCCGATAGTTGCTGGCTATTGTTGTTGTTTTTGTAGCACTGGTATTTTTATGACCCGAACAGGTTGCTGCATACAGCCTTGTCACGAAGTTTATAATACGTAGAGGTCTTGTATGGAAAACTCTTTTATTAAAGAAGTAGTCATGAAATTTGGCACACATTACTTCTGAAGGCAACGCAACAATCTACGAAAAATTTGTTCAGATCGGACTGCTATTACATATAGCTACCATACAAACTGAACGATCTAAATCAAATCTTTGTATAGAAAACTTTTTTATTTGACGAGCTGTCTTTACGAAATTTGGTGTAGGTTATTTCCAAAAACAATGCTGTAATATCTTAAGAAATTTTTCAGTTCGAGCAGCCATAGCATATAGCTGCCATACAAACTGAACGATCGAACACCACTTCTTGTACTGAAAACATTTTTATTAGACGAGATATCTTCTTGAAATTTGGCATGTATTATTTCTCAAGATAGCTCTACAATCTACGCAGAAATCGAAAAGATCGGTTCGATATAACATATAGCTGCCATACAAACTGGCCGATCAAAATTAAATTCTTGTAGGGAAAACTTTTTTGTTCGGCAAGATATTCTCACAAAATTCAGCATATATAGTTGCCTAGCGAAACGCTACAATATCTGAAGAAACTGTTTAGATCGGATGACTTTAGCATATAACTGTCATACAAACTGAACGATCATAATCAAGTTCTTGGATGAACAACTTTATTATTTAACGAGATATCTTTACGAAATTTGGCAGAGCTTATTTTTTAAGACAACTCTAAAACATCTGAAGAAATTTTCCATATCGGCCTACTATAACGTATAGCTGCCATACAAACGGAACTATCAAAATTAAGTTGCTATATGGAAAAACAAAAAAATTATTTGCATGATGAATGTTTGTGAAGGGTATAATAGTTTCGTTGCAACCGAAGTTAAATTTTTTCGTTTTCCTTATATTTGCCACTTAAATTTTAAATAAATTACAAACCCGAAATGCCTAAAACAATTGTATATTCTTTGTTTAGTTTATCTACTGTTGTTATTCGAACTTTTTTGTATGCTCTTTGTGTTACATCATTTATTGTTACAATATTTTATTTGCCACATTTTTGTGTTTATTAATATGTGTGCATATATTTATGAATTCTCTCATATATTTAGTCTTGCAAAACAAATATCTATTTTTAGTTTCGGTTATTTTTCTATGGTGACATCACCATTTGTTGACCCAGAATTGGTTGTAAAATTTTTAATCGCCATCCGCACCCACCCTGACCCCGCTCATGTAGTAAACTTTCAAAGAATATATACATATGTAGGTATGAGTTAAGTGGATATGTCTCATTTCTCATTTTATTTTCAATTTTCGTTTTTGTTGTCAATTTAATATTCTTAACGCATCCCTTCGTGTGTTTGTGAAGGCGGTGTTTAATTTATTCAGAATATTTAGTAATGAATATTAGAATTTTATTGAGCGTACGAATGTCCTTGCTGTATATAGTCATGAGTGTGTATATAACTATGTATGTACATATGTATTTGGAAAAAATAAATCATAAATAAACTAAATGACGTAATTCTTAGCTAAATATGCAACTATGTAAAATATGTGGATTGGGTAATACTAACTATGTATATGAGTGATAAAATATATTAGTGAAAACAAAACAAAAAAGACTCTAGCAAAGCTATAATACCCTGCACAGTGTTATTTTTTAGGACATGAAGGGGAATAAAATATATTTTTTATTGATATATGCTAAACTACGTGAAGATATTTCGTTGAATAAAAATGTTTTCCATACAAAGACTTGTGTTCGAACCGTCAGTTTATATGGCAGCTATATGCTATACTGATCCGATCTGAAAAATTTCTTCAGAGATGGGAGCGATGTACTAGATAATACTCTGTGCCAATTTTTTTTAAGATATTTTGTCAAGTAAAAAAGTTTTCCATGCAAAAACTTGATTTGATTAGATAGTTTGTATGGCAGCTATATGCTGTAGTACTCCAATCTGAACAATTTCTTCGGAGATTATTTCGATTTCTTTAGTGATAAACTGTAACAAGTTTTGTGAAGATATATTAACAAATGAAAGGTTTTCCATACAAGGACTTGACTTCGATAAATCTTTTTGTATGGCAGCTATATGCTATAGTTATCCGATCTCAACAATTTCTTCGGAGATTGAAGTGATGCTTTGTATAATAATCCATACCAAATTTCGTGAGGATATCTCTACAAGGACTTGAGTTCAAACGGTCAGTTTATATGGCAGCTACACACTGTAGTAGTCCAAAATCGGCGATTCTCACAAATGAGCAGTTTTTTGGTTATACACGAACCTAAGAAAAATTTCAGAACGATATCTAAAAATCTTATATATTATTCAACCGGAGAGAAAGACATGACAAATTTTTCTTAAGAAAAAGAAACGAGGTGAAAAACGGGTGATCTAAGTAGAAGTTCTTTTTACAAAAGCATTTTTGACAGGTCACGGGTGAAGAAAATATAGTAGCCGTAGCTGGGAGTGTAAACGTAGACCATGGAGAATCGATTCGGCACGGTTCGCAGCAGCTCGGACTGACGTACGAGTATGGCACATTTGAAGTTGAGATCTTAAATTTAAAGCGAACAATATACAGCTTGTGCAAGAACTGAAGCTGCTTGACCTTCCCCTGCGGCATCACTTCACTCTATGGGCTCTTGAAAAGTTTCAAGAAAATCCGACGTCTTCGAGCCAAATTTTGTTCAGCGATGAGGCCCATTTCTGGCTCAATGGGTATGTAAGCCAGCAAAATTGCCGCAATTGGTACGAACAGCAAACTGTAGAGATTCAAGGGTTGTCATTTCATCCCGCACAAACAACAGTTTGATGTGGTTTGTGGACCGGTGGATTTATTGGTCTATATTTCTTCAAAAATGCTGACGGTGAGGAAGTCAATAGCGACCGTTATCACAAGATGATAACCGACTAGTTGACGCATGAAATTGAAGCTCATGATCTCGGCGACATTTGGTTACAAAAAGATGGCGCCACTTCTCACACATTGCATTAAACAATGAATTATTGAGAGAACACTTCGGTGAGCAGATAATTTCACATTTTGGGCCGGTCGTTTGGCCTCCAAGATTGTGTGATATCACAGCGTTAGACCTTTAGATATCTATCTAGAGATATGTAAAGTCTAAAGTCTATGCGACAATCTTGCTCCGATTCAGGCCTTGGAGCAAAGCATCACAGGTGTCGTTCGCCTGTTACCAGTCGAAATGCTCAAACGAGACATCAAAAATTGAACTCAACGGATGGACCATCTGAGACCTAGCTGAGGCCAACATTTCAAAAAGATAATTTTCAAAAAATAAATGCCAAAGAATATTCTTTTGAATGATATCAAAAATTCCCAATTACATATGAAGGTTCTGTGTTTTTCCTTTAGAAAAAAAGTAGGGAACCTCAAATGTATCGTCCTTTATTTAAAGAAAATTCACTGTCAGTCCATTTTTAGCACTTTGATGAGGTACCACGAGAGCCAATTAATTACTAACAACAAACCCACCAATTTTCTCAAGTGGACTTTTTTCGAGCAAAACTGCATATGTCATTTTATATACTTATTATTTTTTTTTTATGTACTTGTAATAGCTAGTAGACGCAATAGTTTCTGGCTGTCAATTTGCAACATGCAACATTTTCCACTTTCTGCATGTCACTTTGCCTTCGCACTCGTACTGCTCTCCACCGCTGTGAGGCTGAAGTTTGAAGTGTGCGCCAACGACTTGTAAACAAATTTCGAAATGTAAAATAATGAAGACTCTCACAGAATTATGAGGCAACAACTTGCGGACAGACTTTGCAATTTTTGCGCAAAGTGTGAAATGAATGTAATTAAAACTTCAACAACCGAGCAAGCGACGGCGAAAACGAAATTTAAGCTTTGCATGTGCAACGCCAGTAAATCAGAAAAAGTATTTCTTTGGTAATTATTTATAAAATCTTGTTGTAATTTAAAAAAAAATATTTTTGGATTTTTTTTTTAATTTTCTATAAAATTATATAAAAACGAATAAAGGTTATAAAAAACGATCAGCCTTAAAAATAAGAATGTCACATGCTCACTACAAACACTATTTATATGAATACTTTTTAAGTATACACCTTAGCGCCAGCTCTGCACGCTGGCAGAGTAGGCGTAGGAGCGACCAGCAGGCACATAAATGGGCGGTGTGATCAAGCGTTGTGAACGCAACAATATCGGCAACGTCAGCGGCGAGTTCACCACCGCCGGCGCCAAGTTCGCTGTGACATAGACACGCTCCGCATCCGGATTCTCTTTGGCGCCTTCCTCCGGCTTTGGCGCTACTGGATTGTCGCTTACACCGCAAGCCGGATGACCAGCCTTGTCGGCTGGCGACACTGGATCCTCAGGTTCATTCACAGTAATGCTGGAGTCCTGATTAGCGGATTCGATCTCTGTGGGCAATAGAAAAGCACGACTTGGACGCCAGCCAGATGGTGGATATGGTGCTTTATCTGCTGCTGGTTGGGCAGCGGTAGGTGCAGCAGCCTCTGCTACAGCATCCACAGCGTCCACTTCAGTTACTGTTTCAGAAACATTGGGCAGTTGCGTTGTGAAGGGCGCAAGCGGTGTGGCAGTGCTGGTTTCAAACGCATCCACAATATCCTTATCATTCGGCACAGCAGCTTCCTCAGCGCTGATTGCGGGCGCATCCACAATATCCTTATCGTTTGGAAGAGCAGCTTCCTCGGCGCTGATTGCGGACGCATCTACAATATCCTTATCGTTTGACACAGCAGCTTCTGCAGCAGCAGCGGCCCTTGCTTTTTCTATGGCTTTAATTTCAGTGGGCAACAAAAAAGCGCGACTTGGACGCCAACCAGCAGCTGGATAGGGTGCCTTAGCCGCGCGCCCTTGCTTAGCAGCGTCATCACTCAACAGCTCAGCAGGTACCCAGTTATAGGGAGTGGTGGTGGTGACATCTACAACGCTCTCCGTCGTTGTGGTGTACTCGTCCGCGGGCAATTCGGTAGTGGTGTCGGCGGCACCGGAGCCTTCCGTTGGTTCGTCATCAGCTTCGCCGGGCAGATTGAATGCACGGCCAGGTCTATAACCGGCGGCAGGATATGGCGTTGGATAGACTTCCTCTACCACAGCCACTTCGCCATCGGCACCATCAGCCTGTTCGATGCGTGCCGAGATGCGGTTATTGCGCAGCTGACGCGCCTGTGTGGCGCCACTCAGCACTGCGGCCGCAAGTAGCAAATGGAGGAATGTCGTATAGCCGAAGCTTAGCATTTTTCGCACAAATTTTTATGAAGTAAGCTAAAATGCGAGTTTTTAGTGTTGTCCTTTAAAGGCTTTGTAACTTCGTTAAATTAAATTTCAACTTAAATTTCGTCAATTAGCGTATTCAATTACTTAATGCCGACTGTTTTTCATAAAGTTGCCAACAATCACTTTTATATCAAACGCCAAATTTGCGTACGTGCTGCCGTCTATAAACGCGCTTGAGTCCTCTCCGGCACAGGTGTGCTCCTATACTGCGCTCTGCGGCGACAATCAAATTCGCAACTGCTTCAATGTTGCGCATACGCCCCAACGTCTCCCTAAAACAGCGCGCTGATCGATCACGTCCTCACAGATCACACTCGATTTCAGTTCGATTGACAAATTATTGAACTCACACACATACATACACATATATATATGCAAATATTGCCACTTACGCACAAAAATACACAAATATTGACTTGAGTACTGTGCTTGGGCACAGCTAACTTGTGAGATTCAGGCAAAATCGACGATGCCACGTTAACAGGGAATTGCCGTTTAAGTTCAACCGTATACATATGTATGTATTCATGCATTTATGTATGTATGTATTTATGTATATATGTATATATGCCTCCATACATTTTTTCACAAAAAGCGCTTATTGCTTAATAATTCTCATTCTACACATACGTTAGGCTCGTAATTCGCCTTAAATATGGCACGAGAAAAATTCAACATAAAATTATAAATTTACTAAAATAAAATAAAACAAAATTTAAAATGCATAATCACCGGCGATGTCAGCGAAATTAAAAATGTTTACGTGCTTGGCATTATAATCCGCCTTTTGCTTCATTTGTTCTGATGTTTTCGCTTTTTTTTTCAGAATACAGCGCTCTGCTTCTTAGCGACATGTATAATACAGATTGTGTCAAAAAAGCACCCAGAAATTGTAATTAAGTTCCCCAGTCGTTCTAGACGACCTTCGACCTCTTCAACTGATGAAAACATTAAAAACGTTAGGTTTATGGTGCTTGAAAATCGTCAGAGAAGTGTTAGAGAGATGGCAAGATCGACATCCCTCGCGAATCCGTTCGAATGATGACAATTTCTGGGTACTTTTTTGTTATAATGTATATAAATGTTTATAGTATAATAAAGTTTTATGTATCTATATTTCACATTGCCTATCTTTTGTGCGTCCATTCATAACGCCGCCAGCACACATATTTGTCTATAAATATATCGCTCAATGTGTTTGTAAAGCTTTCCACAAATACCAGTGGGCGATAGGGCATTCATGAGCAGCATATTAAAATTATATTGATTCTTACTAATATACAAAATATTCTCAATTACGTTTTCTGCGAAAGCAAACGTAACTTCCTCTTTTTTTAACCTCACAAAATATTATTTAAATTTGTGGGAAAACCATTTTCTGGTTACGGAGCCTTATGGGTATCGCAAACTTTTTAAGCAACAACTTTACCATAACGAAAGCTTATGCGCAAATTAAGAGGAAACAAAGACCTTTCCTGCCGTGGACTTTTTGGAGACATTTAGGTACTTAAAGAACTACAGTAATGAAGAAAATGAGCTAGAAAAATAGTTGTTTATGATACTACTTCTAGAGCTAGAGGGTTTCTAGACGATGTCTCGTAGGTTGCAGAAATAAAGCTGTTTGTACTGATGAACTGCATCAGAAGCAAAAGGTGGTTCAGAGAGCACATAAAGGAGTGTGTGGATGTTGGTGCCAGTGATTTCAAAAGGATCTCCCAAAGGCCTAGGTGAAACTTTCACTCTACCAACCCACTTATAATCCAGGCTACTTAAGACTACCTAAACCCAGACTCGAAGCTGGAGGAATGTCCCCAAGACAGCACGGCTTTAGGCTCAGAATATCAACTCTAAGAGCTATAGAATGTGGCATTGAAAGTGTAGAAGCCGCACAAAAGAATAGTGTTGCTGCCGACTATCTTAGAACTCCGATGCGGAGTTATCTTAGTAACAGAAATAGGCTGCACGAAACTAGAGACGGATTATCATGGATCCATTCTAGACCCAGACTTATAGAACATCAGCTACGACGCAATACTAAAACTCGAAATTTAAGATGAATCGTACTTAATTAGCGACACGGACGACATTTCAACAGTATTAACAGCAAGAGACATAGAAGAAGCAAGAAGGAAACTTAATCATGTTATGAAGCGGACGTAAGCATGACTCTGCTCACACAACCTCCAGTTTGCTACGGAAAAGACCGAGCTACTACTCTTAACAAATAAGCACATACGTAAGTAACGACCACGTACATTCCTAGGATACAAAAAACAGTAAACTACCTAGGTGTAAACATGAACCCCAGACTAATTGTCTAAACCGTACAAATCCAGCACGCCGCAGGAAAGACAGAGAAAATCACCTCCTAACTGAGCCGACTAATGGCCAACATAGGGGCCGCCCCAGCCAAGGAAAGAAAAAGCTCTTAATGTCGACGACAATCAGCGGATTAGATGGCGCTAAGATCTGGGCAGATGTGCTAAAAAGGAAAACCGGCGTATGTAGTGACCAGAGTGCACCACACCGCAGCCCTCAGAGTTGCGTCAGCATACCGAATAATGTCAGCTGATGCAATATTAGTTATAAAATGGATGGCCAAGCATCGGAGCAGTCGAAACAAAAAGCGGGATCTGGACGCGGGTGCGCAGACGTAAATATCTCAATGAGAAAAAGGAATGATATTCAAATCCGCAAAAAAACATATGTTAATTGAAAAGCCCCGGCCTATCAAAGTAAAACACATTTTTTTTTGTGCCAAAACTCATTTTTCTATTCAACGTAGTTCTCTTCAAGGGTGATCCACAAATTATAGCGACCCTACAACTTTTCGTTGACAGTTTTGTAGTACGATTTGTCTTTTGCTACGAAATAGACCTTAGTTTCGGTGATTATATCTTCATTCGATGAAAATTTCTTTCAAACGAGCTTTTTATTTGAGACCTGAGAACAATAAATAGTCACGGAGACCAGATCGGGAGAATACGATGGATGTGGAAGCAGTTTGAAGCCCATTTTCCATTTTCGCTAAATTGTGTCTCGGTGTATTGTTTGGGTGAAGCAGCACTCTCTTTCCTTCTCTCGCCTTCGTTTTTGGGCGATTCTTCTTTTTAACGGTCCCATGACGCTATGTAATAGCCACTGTTGATTATTTTTTCGTTTTTAAGGTAGTTTGTAAAAATTATTCCATGGGCATCCCAAAATACACAACCTTGCCAGACGACTATTGCGTTTTTCTACCCTTTGAAGCGTGTTCATCTGCCCATGGTAGGGCCATGTTTCATCCATTGACACATACCCATACAAAAACTTCGTGGATTTACTACGCTAGATCACTTCCATTTTCTCGAAAATAATATAATTCATGCATATTATTGATCCCCCTCGAACATCACTTTTTACGGTCAAAAAATTTTTTGTGCATACGTTTTCGTTTTTTCGAAAATAATATAGGTTAGGTCAAATTTAACTGATAATCGAATGAATTTAATTCTAATAGCCATCTATGTGCGAGGCCGGGGTCAATTACCTGTAACTTCGCGTTTATGCAGGCTGACAAGCGGAAAGTCTGACAGATATGACTAAGTGATGCTGATCATTTATATAAGTATATACATTTTGGGTTTACGACGTTTTCTTTTGGGTATAACAAACCTCGTGGCAAATTTGATATACCCTAACGGGGCATGGTTCAGGGTATAATAAATTCTTTGTTTTCCAAGATCCAAATCCACTTGATGATGTCCGCTTGGAAGTGAGCTTTCAAGATTTCGTATAGTGTGTGCGTGCCCAGCAAACTAACCAATCCCCAACTCATCATTGAGAAAGATATAACCATGCCTGGGCCTACATTAGAGCTCGTGAAATACATATTCCTAATAACATATTGAAATGAATTAGCTGCCTACCAATTATTATGGCAAAACATTCCGAAAACCTCGATTGCCTAATTTACTGTGGCGAAAAAAAATCACCAAAAATCAACTGTTGTTGTTGGCGTTGTCACGAGCATAAATTCACTGCAACTGAGGGCGTTTGTGTTGTCAACGAGTATGTCAAACAATTGTTGCACAAACAAATGTCAAGCGCCAACGAAGCGAAGCGACGGACAGCAGGCAAATAGCAGACAGCTACAACAACAACAATGTTGGCGGGCACACGAGGCGGCAGAATGTGGAGGACGCCGCTTGATTGCATTAATTAAGTCACACTTATTTGTCTTCAATAAACAACAACGACAACAACAACAACAATACAAACAGCGACAGAAACAATTGTCGCTGCGGCCAATTACGTTGGCGACTACATACTAAAACAACAACAAACAACAAGTGTGTACAACAAACAATAACGACAACATTGCGAACAAGCAGACAACGCATTCAAGCATCAACCATTACAACACACACACACAGACAGTCACACACACTTGACAACAATAACAGCGCGCAAGCGAACAGCCATTGTGGCAACAACTAAAGCAAATAGCCCAACCGAGCGACAATAAAATCGCGCAAATTTTATGTCAACAACAGTGCGCGCCGAAACGCCTGTCGTGGGTGTGTGTGTGAGTGCATGTAATTATGCGCGAGTATATGGACCAGCGCTTGGCCAGGACAAAGCCGAGACGAACAAAAGTTTCAATCTACGCGCGCTGGTTAATTTCTACAGCAGAAAATGGCATAGATAATAAGCGTTAAATGAATGGGAAGCGGCACAAAGACAGTTGACTCGCCAGCATTGACGCTGCTCCGTGTTCATATCACAGGTTAGGTTAGGTTAGATGGCTAATGCCTCCACATGGCGGGAGGAGCAGACTTGGGCTGATGTTTGCCGACCTTTGTGAAGCCAGTTGAAAAAGCACCAGCTATCAGCAAAGCGCTCTGAAGCTTTCACAAAGCCGTTTAGGCATTTCACCTGGATGTCTAAAGGTATGAAATTCCACCTATTTTTGCCTTTATCTGACAAAGGCGCTACATTCGGGAAGGAGGTGTTGAGATGATTCTAATTCGCCTTCTTCCAAACAGCTAATGCAACTGCATGCAGTAAACTTTTCAATATTACCGCACTTTTTTTCCCCGGAGGGGGAATCATTAAAGATGCCATTATTTTTCCGGACGATGTGTACGAATCCCGATCGAACCGTGTCCATTTAGAACTCTAAAATCCATTCCAAGGTAATCATTGCCGAAGCCAAAGCGTTCATTAGACCTCTTGCTAGCAGCGGCAAGAAAAATTATTGAGTTATAGAGCTAGGAGTTTTCGTAGAATGGTGCCTATTTGAAACTTAGCTGGGAGCAAATTGAGCAGAATGATGGTTTGTGAACGAACAAGATTCCGACTTCCTCTTTCAATCAAAAAACAGTTTTCCTAATATTTTTTTGGGCACTAATGCTTACAACTGTATATAAAGTTAACGTGATCAAAAATGAAGGTGAATTCCTTTATAAAATGTAAATACTTTGTTTGTTCTTCCAAATCGATTTTAACCCCCTTCAAAGTGATACGCGTTCAATAGATCACACTTTTGCGAACGTTTTCCCGTGCCTTGAAACAGTCGGAGTACTATTTTTTCGGTATATCCTTCAAGAACTACTTTTGTTCGGACCTTATCTCCGCAATCGTGTCAAAACGGCATCCTCGTATTGTCCTTTTGAGTTCGTTGAAAAGTCAGAAGTCACACGAAGTCAAATCAGGCGAATATGATGGTTGCGGAATGAAATGAGTTGAGTTTTTTGCAAAAAAGCCGTGAAGAAGCAATGCAGTATGACATGGTGTATTATCGTAATGTAGGATTCATTTCATTTCTGCCGATATCGAAGCTACATAGCAGGTGCCTTTCGCCTAACTTCTCTAGAGGCTGCAGCCAAATGCGAGCACGTAGACTCCTTGGGATATAGTAGACGGATATAAGCTTTAATTTGAGGGCTACAAAGACGTCAATTATTTTAACTACATTAATCGTCTAAAAACCCAAGGAGGCTGTTCCGTACATTTGATGACTGTATCTCCTTAGAGTTTATGACGAATCAAACTTTGGATGCGGACCCACCGGATTGTGTATAGCTTAAAACAGGAGTCGACACTGAAGAAGTAAATATCCACCCATCCCTCCTGTAAGGTGCTCGTTGAGGAACGGTTTTTTTAGGACACCTATCTGAAGGCTGTCTTTGACCACATTACTGAACTGTCAAATTGCTGCTGCTCTGTTTCTCCTTGCTTGGACTTTTGGCCAGAGTTCCCATCACTTCATTCCATGAGCGACTCCTTTTCTAGAAACTGCTTTCAGTGTTGGTTTCGACGAGATGTTATGATTGTTTCTTTTTAAGGAAACTTTCGTATGGCTTCAGTACTTGCTTTATTTCCTTTTCATCAACTGAGATGCCGGCAGCCTGATATTCAGTAATATTGCCTAGTATAAAGGCTCTCCTTTGGTAGCAGCTCTTGCTAACCTGAATTAGAGATTTCTTCCCCTCCTGCGTTTGCTTTTTCGTAGTTGGAGATCACAGCTGTAGCTGTAGGAGGAGTCGTTATATACGATATTATATATGAAATAAAGCATTGAAAAATTGCAAGCTCTTATCCGTATCTTTATAAGAATAAATTCTTGGTCATAACATTATATGGCTTTTATTTCTGCTTTAAAGCCACACTTCTAAAAAAAACACTTTTTAAACCCCACACTCTATCTGTACTTTGTTCCACAGTGCACGCCGGCGTCTGACGCCTGCCGTCAACCACAACATCGAAATTTTAAAAGCGATAAAAATGCGTTTAATTGCATTGCAGCGGCTGACGTGGCCGCAAAAGTGAAAACTACTAAAAACTTCATAAAAAATTTGTCGGCTTAAAAATATGGCAATAAAAACACAGCTACCGTTATGCGTCAGAGCACCGCGTACGTCTGGCAACGCCGTTTACGTGGCCAATTCATAATAATAAACTTTGGTTGATGTGGCCGGCGCCCGGATTTTAAGCACTTTGTTTATGCGCTGGTGTTGGTATTCGTGTGCATGTGCATGTGTGTGGCATGGCATGTCGAGAAGTGTTGTCAAATACAGTTGTTCGGCAATGAGTGAACAAATGGTTACGCAGGCAAACACAAGCGGATGCTGGCGTTGCAGTACACTATTTACGTGTGTGTGTGACTGAGTGTGACTGCCGCGGCATGCTGATGTATGGACACAAATAAGTACTCGTAAATAACTGTGTAAATAAGGCTTTGCAATGATTTTTTCATGCCACAATGCAACGTAACGGATTTTGTGTGCGGCGGTGTTGTTGCTGCTGCAGTTTCGAGTGCGTGGTACACCGAAGCACCGGCTGTTTACAAGGCCGGAAGTCAGCAACAGCACATATAGAGACATAGAGCAACGCCAATATAATTTTTATTTAATTAACAATTGGGCCGACACTTCATTAAGGATTCACCGCAGCGGTTAGCTGTTTGCAACATATTGAATTGGCGTGAGTGCAGCCGTGCCACAGCTGGCTTTCAGCCTTAATTGGTCGCATACACGCAAGCATTTAGCCGCACACTTTCAATTTCCTACGCTGCCTTGATGTCGAAAAACGCCACACTCGTAATATTTATGGCCCAAAAGTTATCATTACAGCGTCGTTGTCAATTCAATAACAGCTTGTGAAATTTTGGATTGCAAGAGGCTTCAGCACCTGCTCGAAGCGCGCGCTGCTGCAGCCACCTCCATGTTTGTTTGCGTGTGTGCGTACCAAGACTGGTCTCGTAAACGGTTTGTGCGTTTGCCACCCTAGGACCGCAGCAGCCCAGCGCCGCAGCTATTAACGCGCGCCAGTCAGCTGCCGATTCGGCATTCACAACATTCAATGCGCTTGAATTGCAGTGGGTGTGCCTGCTGCTGCATACTTTTTGGCGCTTATGAATCTTGCCTGGCATGCATGCAGCGGTCATACACTGCGTTTGCTACGAAAGGCATTCAACTGCACCGGTATGCAATTACAAGCACGCGCATGTGTGTGTGCGTGTGCCTACTTCTGGCATACACAAATGAACTGCGCGTAGCCAAACTGCATTGAAGTGCCACATTGTTGTTGTTGTGTTTGTTGCTTGCCGGCAATTTCATTTGCGTAGTCGATTAGCTACCTGCGGCATTTAAGTTGCCTTTGTAAAGCTAAGTCACAAGCGTGTGGACGGACGCTGGCTGAGTGAGTGGACGTCAAATGCACGGATGAATTCGCGTGAACGCGATGAATGAAAGCGTTTTGGTGAATGACAGGTTATGCGTGCTGTGCGGCAAACACGATGGTTTGGCCCGCCCTGCTGTCTAAGCTGCATTGTTTGCTTGTAACGCGGCAAATGGCACAGAAGACCTCACACAGATGATCGCTTGTAAGCCATTGATGAGTGAAAGCGACCCTTTGTGCGCGCTCGCTTTTAACCTCGCTTTGCAAACATGATTTGTGGACCTGAACTGATTGGATTTAAATGAAGGTGTCGTGATGCATGGCGACATGATTGGCTGCTACTTTAGGGAACTGAGTGATAGAAATGGGTGCTTTTTTGACAGCTGTTAATTGATTTATGCTCAGTTTGGTTACCAATTCATATTGAAAAGCAGAGTCAATAATTCGAGGTATCGGTCAAGGAACATACTCTAAGCTCCTCATTTCGAAGAAACCATCTCTTTTCGTAGAAAACATCCTTGCAGTCGTCTGCTTGACACTGCTTTCAATATTCGGTTTCCATAAACAGCTGGAGTAAATAATTCGGGGTTCCAATCAAGTTATGGACTCCCCTCTAAGCACTTAATTTTGAAGAAACCATCCCTGCAGTTGTATGCTTGACGCTGCGTCCAATATTCGGTCAACATAAATACCCAGCAGAGTCAATAATTCGAGGTTTCGGTCCAGTTATGTTGATCAGACTTTGAACGCAACTAACTTTGGACACGCACCGACCGTTATTCAAATTAAATTTGCATAGTGAAACCATCAACACCTTCGCCGAAGACGGCGCTACATGCCATACAGCCAACGAAACAATCATTTTATTGAGTGAAACTTTTGGTGAGCATTATCTCGCTTTCTGGACGTGTGGCGTGGCCTCCAAGATCGTGCGATTTAAACCCGTTGGAATATTTTATGTGAGGTTATCTGAAGTCGCTTGTCTACGCAGCTCAAGACAATTGACGTTTTGGAGGAGAAAATTCGGCGACTTATTAATATATGCAACCAACTGCTGCAAAAAGTGATCGAAAATTGGGCTTCTCGGCTGGACTTTTTTCATTATAAGATAGGGATCTTACAGTAGCAAGAATGGTTTTTAAATACTACGAAAGGAGAGCAATGCTGACTTAACTAAAAACCGCGTGAATGTTGAAGCCTTGCTCCTTATCCCTTGTCGCAACTATTATATCGAAAGATTTGATATTTTTTTGCAAGAAAACTTTTATTTTCAGTACTGTTAACAGGATTAAAATTACAAATACAAATAAATGTTAAAAATCTTGTGATGTCATCGTTGTATCGGCTGGGTGGTGTCCTTGTTTGTAGATTCCTTCTATCTATTTTCTGGTGCGCCGCGCCTTACGCGCAGCTTTAACTTATATTACACACATACATACATACATACTAGTTTATTACAGTGGGAGCACACTTTAATTTTTTTGTTGTTTGTTTTTTGTTTTTTTGTTTTTTAGCAATAAAGGTTTGTCAAATTTTTCTATTTTTACAAAAATTTACAACTTTCTGCTGCACTTTTGCAGCGCACACACTCGTGCCTCACACCTGCAACTCAATGGCGGCGCTGGGCAACAACCTTGTACTTCAGAGGGCGCGCGGCAGCACGGGCAGCCAAGGCTTGACGGTAAGCAGCCGCTTTGCGTTGACGTTGGCGCAGCGCAGCGGCGCGACGAGCAGCGACCAGGCGCGCTTGTTGTTCGTCCAAGGGAGCGGGGAAGCTTTCGGCAGCTGGGTCGGCAGCTGGCACGTCATCGACAGGCGCGACGTCGGCATCAGCGGGCAATTCGTTGCCGGAGACCTCTGGTGGACCGTATACCTCATCGGGCTGGTTGGCCTCTGGTGGACCGTAGACCTCGTCGGGAATGTTGGTGGCGGGTGCGCCTTCATCGAAGGGCACAGCTGGTTTCAGTTCATCGGCAGAGGGATATGGCGTGACTGCTGGTGCCTCGGGTACGGCATCGGCTTCCTCTTGACGCGCCAGATAACGGGTGCGTGGACGCTGGTAACGCGCAGCTGCCGGACGGTAGTAGACGCGTTGGCCACGTTGTTGTGGTTCAGCTTCGATGCTGGCAATGCAGGCGATGAAGGCGAGCACGGCGCACAGTGCGACAATTTGGAATTTAACCATTTTTTTTTAAGTTGTTGTGGATGATACACAAGTGGACGTTGAAAAAGTTTTTAAATCGTTTAGTTTTTCGAGGATATATTTTTTTTAATCAAAGACTCGCGATAATTTTTTCGAATTGTGCAATTTAATTTAAGAAAGGAGAATTTGTGTGTGCGACTTAGTAGGCGAACACTGGGAACTGATATCGATTGGTCGTGGACGCTTTGCTTTTATACGCAGAACCAGCACACAGCGCTACCGTCTTGGACGCACGTCCAGCCGCCGGTAGTTTGGCGTGCAGGAACTGCGTGGTGGCACGGGCATCCCTATTTGGCGCGTTCGGCAAGTAAGGCAAAGTCGCCATAGTGCTGACTGCCGGCGTTTGGGAATTATGCTGATTTTATGACTAGACGTGACGAACATTTTACCGGCCGCGTACCAAACTACAAAGTTCTCTAGTGTACGGCAGCTCCAGAACAGATAAATTCGTGTTAATTGACAGAATGAAAGCGAAAATAATAATATTTTTTTGTTGTTGCTGCTCAGCTGTGCGATCGATTGATTGACTTGCCAACTACAAACACCGCCCAAATCCGATCGCATGGCGTCCATAGTCAGTCGCCGGTTGGCTGTTGCTAGCTGTTGTCAATGCTAATTCGCCGGTTCCGCAGTTAAGCTTTGCGTGCTCGCTTGTTATGGAAAGTGTCGTTGGTATATGGAAATCGGTAGCAAGGCGAATCGGACAAAAGGTAATTAATAAGTTAAATGCTCGTAGCTATTTATAATTTTATATTTATCAGAAAACGGACTTTTAATCAAAGATATTTGCTTTGTTCAGAAATTATGAATTTTCTTGAATTGTAATAACAGTTACTCTATGTGATGTATATCTAGCGGCGAATATCGCTTAAAGAGAAAGTGCGTACGTGTCAAACCGCACGCATTTGTGAATCTGAAAATTTCTTTATAAGGTGCCTCCTTTGATTATGTCATACATCGTGTGTGCATTATATACTTATGTTATACTTGTGTGTATGTCCATACGTATCCGGCTCAAAAGTCGAAACCGATTTCGGTGGTGCCAGCTCAACCTTTCTAGAAAGCTTTCATGAAGACCAAGTATTGAGAAGAGAGTTAGAAAGGCATATTGCTATAGAGGAGAAAAGAAGAGTATTCTCACAAAAGATGATGTTTTGGCTCAACGAAATCGTAGCCAAGCCAATAATTTTAATTCTATTGGTACTCCGTCTGATGAAGAGCGCTCGAAACGATTATATTCGCTAAGAAGCTTGAACATGTTCAAAGAGCGACTCTTATCTTCATCTCCAGTATACTGCGGACTACATAAACAATGACATTTAAAACCATTTCACACAAAGCACCCATTAATATTACCATCTCTAAAGGTTAGAGAAGCCAGTGGTATGAAGAGGTTCGAAAAAGTACACGCTAAAACTCTCTTCTCCTTCAAATGTAACACTAAAAACTTGGATCACTATGCCGCAGAAGCTACTCGTAGTGGCTTTTCTCTGCTCACATACCGACGAGTTATATGTGGATGGGATGAGTCGCTGAAGCAGAGGCACCATGAAGTGTCCGTCATTCTTTGTTTTAGAAAACCGGACTATTGTAGTTTTTTTCAAGCAGCAGTAATGCCATTTAAGTTGCAATAGACTGACTGCTACGAAGTGCTACCTGTTTAAGGGTGGTGATCATTTACACCGACAGCAGAGCGACAATATCAGCGTTGAGCGCGTGAGCTGTGCGCCCACAGCTAATCAATGAGTGCCTATTCTCACTAGAAATATCATGAAGCTACTTACTTCACCCTCTGACTTGTTTGGGTGTCCGGTCATAGCGGAACCACTGGAGACTGCAAAGCCGATTAACTAACAATATGAGGCGCTCTTGTCTCGCTCAAAGCTTATCAAGGAATGTCTGTCCTCTCAAAAATAGCATCAAGCTACTTCATCCTCTAACTTGTATGCGTGCCCGGTCAAAGCGGAACCACTGACTACTGAAAAGCCGATGAGCTAGCTATATGGGGTACCCTTAACCCGCTCACATCGGAATAGGAATGAGATGGATCGCCAGTGGCATCTTGCTTTCTAGACCTAGACCAATGAACCTCGCGTGCGCTTAGCAGGCGTTAGTCGACGACCCGCTCCTATTCGACTGCAAGATCTTGTTGGCCTAAAGTCGAACGTAGGAGATCCACTGAACTATATGCCCTTAGAAAAGTTTATCTTGCCGGATTGAATATTTTCCAACAGACAATAATACCGCAAGACTAAAAGCTTTGTCGGACGGATATTGTAAAAGTTGTGTGGAGGAGGGTGAGATGGAAAGAACCAAGCACTTTCTCCTCTATTGTCCAGCTTTTACAAGACTTTTTTATTGAGATATTTCGACAGTTTTACCTTGGACGAACCTGAAGACATAGCCGAAACTGATATTAACCGTCTTAACAAATTTGCGAATGTCTCAAGCTTTTCGTCGAATTATGAAGATCTGCTTATCAATTATATATAAGTTTTAGGTGTCAACGTGGACCGGCGTTATAAGCTTTCCTAATAAGATCCATGTTAGAATCGAACTCGTAACCTAATCTGGAGAGTGCTTTCACTTCTCCTCAAGAAACAGAAGACAAGACAAGACTGGTATTGGGGATAAGCAACGTCTGTGGTTATGGTTTATTTTGACAATGAGTAGAAGTGTGCCATACTTCATAATAGGGACTCATGTAAGTACACAAAATCCCGAGGGAAAAGGAAGCTTTTTATAATGTGGTATACAAGTAAATTAGGCTATGTGAGATGGCAGTTTCCTCAGTTTACCTGACTCTCTTAGACTTTTCTGAACATTCCTTTGTAAAGTCCGCCCAAAAACTACTGTAAATGGATACCAACTATCGACAAGACTCCCCGATTCTATCTGCTTAGGTGTTGTCTACTCCCCTTTGACCTTTAAATGTATCAGATGTGAGGTTTTTTCTCTCTTGATCTGGCAAGGGCAGTACTCTTAAGGAGGAAGTGTTGAGATTTTTCTATATCATCTCATGACTCCTGATCGAAGAATGTCCAGTTAGAACTCCTATAACAATTAAAAGGTGGACCTTGCTGAGAGCGGAGAGTCCACTAGACTAGACCAATGCTTGCTAAGCTTATCTCGAACCTTCTTCTTTAGCCAATTCCAGTAGTGAACCACAAGTAGGCATTGGAGCTCATACCCATTCTCATTCGGCAGTTATTAAAACTTAAGAACCTATCCTTGGATGCTGATCAGCCTTGCAGATGCCTGCAAATGCCGGCACCAATACCATGACAAGCATGTAGTGGCCGCCTCGCTAGCTGGAGACTGAGGACTCTGGATATACTTTTAATAGTTTAGAGCGCTCGGTCAGCGAACTCATGGCTAATAACGCCGTCCTGCTATCGGAGTGGATAGTCAGCAGTCCGAAGTGTGCTCCAGAGTAGTATTAGATGTACTGCTAATTTTAATGCCGTCATCTCCGCTTGAAAGACGTTGCAGTAAGCTTAAAACTCGAGTTGATGAAAAGTTTCCGACAAGCTATGGTGAGTCCATTTCGCTGGGAGAAGTAACATTTAACAGAAGAGCACTAAGCTATGAATACAAGTATGCCTGCTGTGACTAGAACTACTGAGAGAATGCCGTGCTTTGAGATGAGCGACAGTAAGTTGTACTGATAGGACGTGGGTGGCACAGGCAAGCTGCCAAAGGTGTAAAGGTCTGCTATTTGATTTTCATTAACAAAAGATCGCTCATAGCACACAACAACACACATGCGGCTGATAGTCTTGACAAATAGCAATCTGTATGAGTGAGTTTCGAAATCTACTATTATTGAACTTTGACGGGCCCGCCAGCAGTAAGCACTTCTGCAGCAACACTATCTGCAGCATTCACTATCGTTCGCTTATCGTTTGTTCGCCAGCTCACTGCACACTAACCTTTTAGACCGTCACCATTGCGACAAGTTAGTGAAGAAATAGAGCTGCATGCAGTGCTGCGCTCAAACGATAAATCTGCTTGATGGGCAAATGTAGGGGCGTGCAAGGCGAGAACACAAAAGATCTAACTACAATGAGTGCATGTGGAGCCACCCGCACAAATACATCCAATGTCGCTATTATGCTGAAATATCCCACATATGTATGTAGTTGTTGTTGTTTTTGCATAGCGAAAATGCTGGCATACACAACACAGGCGCACACACACACTTGCCGCATGCAACTTACGTCGCATAAGCTCCATTGAGTTGCATAAATGCGAAATATAACAGCGCAAGTCAAAGCAAAGCGATTGCCGCACACACCCCCACACAAGCACATTGATACACATATGTATATAGATGTGTGTATTTATGATAAATATATGTGCGCTTATGTTGGCATTGGATGGCAGCGTCTTGTCATAGAATTTCAATATTTCTTGCGCGCTCCTTGCGAGGTTCCTTGCAAAGCGCCTCAGCGCTGCAATTCCGCTGCCCCGCCACTGTGCAGCACTCGCCCTCCATTGCAATTTGTATGAATATGTGATTGCATTTTTATTGCGTTGCAATTGTGTGCAATTTTTAAGATTGTTGGCACAGCGGGCGCGCACCAGCAGCGGCACCGCGCTGGGACCGCCAACTTCCGTTGCCAAGCGCTTCTCATCCGCTTTGTCAATGGGCTTGCGCGCTGCGAGTGTGCGTGTGTGTACAAAATGACTGAATATCTTTGCTTATGCTTCCGGAGTGCAGTGGGTGCAAATACAACAACTTGCAACATTTGTAGTTGTACAAGTGTAAGTATTTATTCGCAGTGTGAGTTATTGCTACTTGTTTTTACGTTTCGTTAAAGTTAAATCAGAAATATTGCTATGCATTACGCAATGCTTCTCTGAGAACAATTCAACGGCAACACGAAAATTTATGCGTCGAAAGAGTTGCGATACGCGCGTTAGTTAAAGCACTTTTTATACCCTGAACAGCTTATATAATATTTATCGTCTGCTTATGTGCAAACTAGTCCCTCCGTTTTTGAGTAATCAATCTGAAATTTTACCCAAGCTCTTTTCTACTTAAGAAGCTGCTCATTTGTCGGAACCACTGATATTAGACTGCTATAGCATATAGTTTTCCATACAAACTGACCGATCAAATTCAAGTCTTTGTATGGAAAACTTTTTCATTTAAAAAGATATATTTACGAAACGTGGCAGGCGTTATTGTATAAAATAACGGTACAATATTCGAAGAAATTGTTAAGATCAGACCACTGTATCATATAGGTGCCATACAAACGGACCGATCAAATTCAAGTCCTTGTATGGAAACCTTTTTTATTTTCTTAAGTATGTTTGCGAAATTTGGCATATCATACTATTTATATCATCGCTACCATCTCCGAAGAAATTGTTCAGATCGGACAATTATGGCGTATAGCTGCCATACAAACTGGCCAAATAAAATCAAGTTCTTGTATGGAAAACTTTTTTATTTGACTGAGTATGATTACAAAATTTGGCATGGATTATTATATAAAGTAACGGTACAATATCCTAAGAAATTGTTAAAATCAGACTACTATAGCTTATAGCTACCATACAAACTAACCGATCAAACCGAAGTCCTTGTATGGAAAACTTTTTTATTTGGCAAGGCATCTTCACGAAATTTGGCATATATTACTATTTGCTGTAACAGTATAACATATTCATAAATTTTTCACTGTATCATATAGGTGCCATACAAACTGACCGATCAAATTCAAGTCCTTGTATGGAAAACTTTTTTATTTTCTTAAGTATGTTTGCGAAATTTGGCATATCATACTATTTATATCATCGCTACCATCTCCGAAGAAATTGTTCAGATCGGACCACTATAGCATATAGCTGCCATACAAACTGAACGACCAAAATCTAGTCTTTGCATGGAATTTTTTTATTTGTGTAGGATATTATAGTTTCTGTTTTTATTATCACTCCTCAATGATCAAATTTTGTATGAATAACCTTACAATTCTTCCAAAGTAGAAAATTCCAAGAATTATCGGACCGGTCGGTAACCGTTATATCTCGACTTTCCGTCAATAAAAAAATAGTTACTTCATCTACCAAACAAAGTTTGCAGCAATTTCGTTGCAACTACTTCTTTAATTTTCTAAAAATATATGATTGATCCAAATATGTGCATACATAAATACAGTTCTTCCAAATTTTTCGTACAGCAACTTTTTGTCTCATTGAAATTGTTGTCGCTGCACCTCGCATAGTTGTGCAAGACAAGTGGCATTCATTTTATTGCCTCGAATTGTCAAAAGGTGCAATATAAATTTATTTAAATACAAGCGTACCTACAATGTATAACATATCTAGCCACTCATATACGTACACACTCACACATATAAGCTGCTACACACACACATGCATTGGAGCGTACGCCCGCAGCGCAGCTTTTAGGTTACCTACCACAACGCCCACAACCCACACACGCCCACTTTTGTCACTTTGCCACGCTGCCGAAAAGTTGGTCTGCTTCCCGATGGCACTCAAACACCTATGCACGAGCACAACCACACACACATGCACGCACATGTCGTGTCGTCGGCGCCGGCGAAGGCACAGATACACAAATGACTTTTGCTCATTTGGTTTGTGTGCATTTTAAATAGTTCTTTTTCGTTGCTGTTGTTGTCGCTGTTGTTGCTCTACGTTTTACTACAAATGGCTGCATTGTTTTTGTTTCTGCTGGTGGCTTCCTTTCTTTGGCAAGTTGGCAACTTGCACTTTGGCCTTGGCTTTCGGCAACCAAACAAAAAATCACACAGCACAAAAAGCAAAGCACAACAACAACAGCAAGGGATGCAACAAGATTGTGAAGTTTTTGGTGGAATATTTAACTGGCAAACTTTTAGCTTTTCACCTGCAAAAGACCGCCTCGGTCGGTGTGATTTGCATATGTATTTGCGTGCGATAAAAAGCGCACACCTTTTTGAACTTCTCGAGTTGCGATAGCGACGGTGTGTCGCTTGCAAACCACTGCAAATAATCGCAGTCATGGTTGTATGTATGTATATTCGCTTGACATTGCTGTTACTTAGCTTACTTATACTTATGGAATATTATTAACTATTAGCCAGGGATAGGGATACCGCTTGGGTGATTCGGTTGTATCAGAAACTTCGAAATTGAAACTGAAAATTCAGAAATTTAATCTGAAATTTTGCATACGTTTTTTTCTCTCCAAGAAGCTACTTACTTATTGCAAACAAAGATATCGGACCACTATAGCATATAGTTGCCTTACAAACTGAGTGTTGAAAATCTAATTTTTATATGGACAACTTTTTTATTTCACGAGATATATTCACAAATTTTGGTACCTATTACTTTCTAAGGTATCGGTATAATCCTTAAAGAAATGGATCAAATTGGACCACTGTAGCATATAGCTGCCATACAAACTGAACGTTAAAAGTCAAGCTCTTGTAAGGAAAACTTGTTTACTTCACATGATATTTTCACGAAAATTTACTGACATTATTGTCTAAGGTAACGGTATAATTCTACAAGAAATGGATCAGATTCGTCTACTATAGCATATAGCTGTCATACAAACTGATTCATCAAAATCCAGTCTTTGTATGGAAAACTTTTTTATTTGCCGAGATATTAACACGAAATTTGTTGTGAATTATTGTTTAAAGCAACGACACAATCTCCGAAGAAATCGATCAGACCACTGTAGCAGTATGGCAGCTATATGCTACAGTGGTCTGATCGATTTCTGAACTGAAAATCAAGCTCTTACGAGTATAAGCAAACTTGAATCTGTGAGCGCTATTGCAGCTTGGGTAAAGCCGAAATTAACATTTTTGTTGTTTTTCTTAGAAAATTAATCTCCATTATAATAAATACAAGCTTTGACTTCCTTTTGCCAAACGTTCTCAGTTGACTTCCAACTACTGCCAAGTGAGTGTGGAAAATAACTTGAGTTTCTCAACACCCACACCTCTTCAAATCACTTTCATCACTTCAAATGTAAGAGTCCACTCAAAATTCCTCACAATTAAGGCGTGTAATAAATTTGAAATAAGAAAACTGCTGTCTTCTGCACAAAAGCTCGTTTATATTTATGGCTCAGTTCTATACGCTCTCAGCGTGTCCATGGCAGCCGGCTGACCCCACACAGCATGGCAGATGCATTTTTCCTAGAATTCGTACTTAAAATTGTTGTCGCATATTATTAACCTGCTTCAACTTTTGGCTAGTAAAAGTTGATTGCTGAAAGCAAGCTATTTACATAAGCACGCAAGACATAAGTACTTTTATGTATAGTATGTACGTGTATTTGTATGTATGTATGCATGTTTGTTTGTGTGTAGCTCAATTTATTTAGGCAATATTTAACATTCATTGGCCATAATAATTTAAAATTTTACGAGTTTCATTGCGCTGCTGCATTTAACAGACAGACATATCTATTTTCCTGTTTATTCCCGTTGAAGTCCTTCCTTTGGACGAAAAGCGTTTATGCTTTCCGTTTTATGCTGTCGCTATGCAATGAAAGTATTTCGATATTATTACTCGCCCGAATTTCTTCTTAACTGCATGGTGCTATTTACCCTTTAACGAGTGGCACACTCAAACAAGACAGCGGGTAAATTTTCTTTTATAGCTTTCAATCAACCAAAGTTAAATATTTGCAGTGTTTGTTGTAAAATGTGGCGGAGAGTAGAGAGCGGGGGTTGAGAAAATGCAAAAATGGTTATGAAACGAAATTTTAATTTGAAATATTCTCAAATAAAAAAGTTTTCCATATAAGGACTGTGTTTTGATGGATCAGTTTGTATGGCAGCTATATGCTATAGCCGTCCGATCTAAATAATCTTCTGGGTGATTGTACCATTACTATAAAAAATAAAGTATGCCAAATTTCGTGTTGATATCTCGCGAAATAAACAAGTTTTCCATACAACAACTCGATTTGGATGGCTCAGTTTGTATGGCAGCTATATGCTATAGTGGTTCGATCTAAACAATTTTCTCGGAGATTGTACTGTTGTTTTAAAAAATAGATTACTCTAAATTTCTTGTTGATATCTCGTGAAATAAACAAGTTTTCCATACAACAACTCGATTTGGATGGATCAGTTTGTATGGCAGCTATACGCTATAGTGATCCGATATCGGCGGTTCCGATAAATGAGCAGCTTCTTGAGAAGGAAAAGACGTTTACAAATTTTCAGATCAATACCTCATAAACTAATTGTTTAGTACGCGTATAGACAGAAAGATATCAGATAAACCGTGGGATCCGGTTCGGGTAGTTTCTTCAAACCTCCAAGAAACAAGTTATTTATGTAAATCTTAAGAAGACAGCTTTTAGCATATATTATTTACAAAAAGAGTGGTTTTATGTTCGTTCTCAACAACATGCTATGACTCAAGTAAAGAGTCCCATACTCGTTATTTTGTTTATTTACTCGCTGAGCTCATTCTCAATACTTACTGACCTAACACAATATCAATTAAGAATAATTTGAAAATTAACCAAACGTCAAGCATTGTATAACATTTTTAAAAAGCGATATGCTGCATTCTAAGAATGTGAAGCACCACAAAACGATTCTTAGCTGTCTTCAACATTCCTGATAAGACAATAAACGATTCAAGTATGGCTTTTAAAAATTT
The DNA here is from genome assembly GCF_024586455.1 of Bactrocera neohumeralis. Taxonomy (NCBI): domain Eukaryota; kingdom Metazoa; phylum Arthropoda; class Insecta; order Diptera; family Tephritidae; genus Bactrocera; species Bactrocera neohumeralis. Next base: position 76,524,053 of record NC_065923.1, on the reverse strand, counting down.
GATTTACGTCATAGAGGCGAGTAGCGGTAAGCATTTCTCAAAATTGTGAATTAAAAATTAAACAAAAGAATGTACCCGAGTGCGGAAAATGTGAACTACCAAAGCTTTTATTAAAACAACGAAAAAAAGAGACGAATATACGACCGGTTATAGTATATAATTTAAGACATAACGAGTTATGCACTTGATGAAGAAGAGAGAGGCGCAATATTTTGAAGAAAGTAAGATATTCAATATATTTTGTATTTTTTTATTTAATCGAAAAATTACCAATAATACAAAAACGAGTAGTTAGGGACTCGTTTTGGGTGAAACCGAACACTAAATACACACTAAAACCGTTGGAAGGAGTTGAGTGCGAAAATCGCGAAGTATTTTGATTCATAAAATGCGCCGGCGGAACTTGGATTTTAAATACGATACGGTTTCTTAGAGCGATTGTAAGGTAAGAGTAAAACACATACAGCGTCTACCAATAGGGATGACAGAATTTTGAAAGCGCGTGGTAAACATGTTTGTTTGAGGATTTGTGCCAAATTTTGTCAGTGTGTTCAGTAAGGTTTGTAATATCGTCCTGTCACATTTGACAAAAAAAAAATCATCTTTTTAGATAAGAAAACACTTTTCTGGCTTAATGACTTTGCCAACAAATAAAACCGTAACTATTAGAATGAGTCAAATCCTCGTGTGGTTCAGGAAACGCAATTGTATCCCCAAAAATTTACCAGTTTGGTGCGGACTGTGGACTTTCAAAGTGGGGCAGGAAATGTCATTATCATTAATAGAAAGCGTTATAATGTTGTCGATATTGACAGACTACTTTCACAGAATTTGAGGAAGTCGACGCGAACGAACTCTACGGTGCGCCGCCTTATTTTTCACGTCTAAACGTGATCAAAGTGTGTGCAAAGTTTGGCGACTCGTAAATTGCGAGAAATGATCAAAGGGGCGCCAAGATCATGCGATTTGTCGTTCATTTAACATTTAATTTTCAGCTTTATTTCATTTTAACATCATGTCGTTCATATTGGTAGACCCTATTCTGGGAGCAAAGAAAAGGGAACATGTGTTTGAGTGTGGATTGACATTTTTTTATTGGATATATAACGATATTCTAAATCAGATCAAATTAAATATAAGTAGATCAGACTATATCTTCTTGGATCTCTATAGAGGCTTCCAGATGAGAATACCCTCTAGAGGTGAATGGAGGAAGGTTTAGTAGGGGTGGAGAAAACTATCTCAATCTAAACCAACAGATCCAAAATCGACTACAGAGTAAGGACGGGTATATATACTCCGAGGATCTTGACATTTCTATCTTCATTCGTCTACTAAACTCAGCATCTTACAAGTAGAATTACTAGGTCAAGAGAAGGTCAGTGGAGTTATACTGAACAACTACAATACAGTGAACTATTTTATACACAAAAAGACGACATTGCTAGCTTTGTCGTCGCCAAAGATAAACTCTAGCGTGATGAACAAAAGCTTTAAACTTACTGGCAAGTCAATTCCATTTTTTTCATAATTTGTGTTCCCGGGCATAAGAAAATCGTATAATTCATCAGGTTTCAAATGTCTATGTCTCTGTCTCACTTAAAATTCTAATGCGAAAGAAGAACAGACTTATTAAATAGGTCAAGAAAAAGTATTTACAGAATAACAGCTACCACAACAGGACACTGGCCATTTGGGGAACATGCGTCCAAAATGGGCTTGCCCTACAACGACATCTGCCGTGGCTGCGGAGTAGCAGGGAACAAGGAAACAATCTTCCACTTTCTCTGCGAATGCCCAGCTCTAGCACAGATCCGACACAAAACACTCGGAATCCACCAAGCACCAAACCTTGAATGGATTTCCACCAAAAGCATATCGGACATAAGTAGTTTCATCGAAACCTCAAAATGGTTTGAGAGAGAAGGTGAAACGTAAGAGCAGATGCAGGAGGTTCTACGAATAGTGTATCAAAATAGCACATCAAGTGCTAATTGAGCCCTACCTACCTACCTAGAACAGACGTCAAATTGACAGATTATGTTCCAAACAACCGTTAGGTGAGCAAACCTGTTACAAATTTCTGTCAAGATTTGACAAAATACAACAAAAGCTGTCGCTACCTTAAACTCATTAATAAACAAGAATTTTTTCTTCGCTAATATTCATAACTTGTCAATTTGGTGTGAGTGTGTAGGCGGTTGTCATCACCCTGACCGAAATTCCATTTTTATTTTGCTAAACTAATATTCTTAGAATTTGTGAAGTTGGAGACCACAATGAAGCTCATTAGTAAGCAAAAACAAATCATTAGGCAAATAGAAATGAGCATAATAGTGGAAAATACGTATGGCTTTGCCGCAAAGATAAGTCGTAGGTGATTACTCGCGTGACACTTTCAAAGCACCCGCACTTTTCGCTCGTAATTATGATTGCTATGGCAATAAGGGGTGTTTGATTTGGTGTGTTGTAAAGTATTATGTGTTGTTATAGGTACTATAAGTAGTTAGGTAGAAGTACCGTCACCATAGACAGGAGCTTATAATCTTACTATTCATTCAAGGTTTGGTGCCTGATGAATTCCAAATATTTTCTATCGGGAATCGCACCAATATAGTCGCCTGAATGTAGTGGAACGCAGATGAAAAAGCTTCGGACTTGTCAAAACACTGCACTTCGGACTACGACAGAAGGATGTCTCCTATCCTACATAGTGAGGCGCTTATGCTCTTAGTTAAGGAGCATAATGAACTCCTATCCTGGCAGTTCCTGCTGGGATGTTTTCGCAGAAATCACACCTGTAGTCACCTTTTTAGAGCGAAGCCGCCTCCTAGGAACATTAAGAGGTTATTCCTCAATTCAATTCGACGACATTAGACAGTAGGCCGATCAGACTTTGGACGCAACAAACTTCCGACAAGCACTGACCGCCATTCACAGTGGAACCACCAACACCTTCACCGACTCCAGTGAGTGGCGTTTTCGGAGTCAAACCACCACCCATCGCAGACGAATAGCTCAAGTTTCCTAGCGCAGCTTCGTTCTGGATACTATAACAGGCTAAACTCCTACTTATCCAGAATAGACCCTGACATATCAAATATATATCCAGGGTGCAATGAGTCCCCGCATGGCACTGGCCACCTCTTTGAATGCCCTGCTAACACTACTCATCTGACACCCTTCTCTCTTTGGTCCGACCTCATCGAAACTGCACGTCCTGGGCCTTCCATTGGATGACGTCGACGACAACTTATCTTATTCTTACCATCCAAATGGGATAAGGTACCCGTTACAACAAAAACAACAACTTACATTGGCAACTTAACAGAACATTACAATCTTCAGCACATCTGATTTTTATGCGGCTTTCTCACTTTCCATAAACCCTATTGTAACACCCATTTAGCCACGTACCTTTATGTGTCACTGTAGGCCGCTCTTGTTGTAGTATAGTTCACTACAAATACAAATATATACATATCAAACATTGCCTACAACAAGTTCACTGTTGTGTTTTGTTGTTGTTTGGGTTTTTACGTCGCGGTTTTGGGTAATACCCAACCACTTGCTCACTTTTGTTTTGTGTTTGCTCTGTTGCAGCAGTGACTGGAAGCAAGTTGGCGTTCGGATGTCTGCTGTCACACTTGTTGTTTTTATTGCTTAAATGCCGGCAAGCGGCGCTCATCGATAATGTACATATGTATGTATTGGCAAGGGAGTATTTCGATGACATATTTATATATACATATATATGTATATGCATTTGCAACTGCTGTGTCATCTTTGTGTGCATAAAAAGTGCAAATGCATCATACATCAATCTATTGTTGTTGTTGTTGTTTTTTGCGTGATGTATTGCGCCTTGGTGTGATAATATTCATTTATTGCCTAGAGTTCACAGCCAATTCCCCCTCTCCCACCAACATACAGCCAAATCGTGCACCCACACCCACTTTTTGAGCGCGTCGTGTGAGCTGTTGAGAGCAGCAAATTGCTCAATCAATTACGTTGACTATGAGTGAGTCGATTTTTTTGACTTCCATCACGAGTGGTGTCGTTAATTTTTATGACGTCTGCTACGGCGTGGACTTTGTTTATGATGAGATGAGCTGACTCAGCGAGATACTCACTGAGCACACGTAGATTTGTAGTCGCGATACGGAGACACCGGGAATTCCGACACGTGAAGCTTCATAAGGAAGCTGTGGGAATGTGGGAAATATTTCAAATTATCAACAAACCAAAAACAAAAAAAAAAACAAAAATTAAAATATTAATTTCACTTGAAACGCTTAGAAGAGGCTCTGTGCCGAAATAAAAGCGTTTAATTTCAGTTAAGATTGCGTCAGAGTATTTTACAGTTGTAAAATCTGGATTTTACCTAATTATTTTTTGAGAGTTTAAGTCCTAACTGGCGCAGAAACGTCTTACGCGGTTATAGTCGAGTTAACAACAGGCGCGTCCGTCGATTCTTCTTTTCGCAAGGTGGCGCCGATTGGAGATTCCAAGCGAAGCCAGGTCTCCACTGGTCCTTCCAACGGAGTGGAGGTCTTCCTCTTCCTCTGCTTGCCCCGGCGGATACTGCGTCGAATACTTTCAGAGCTTGAGTGTTTTCGTCCATTCGGACGATATGACCAAGCCGCTCACATATAAAAATAAGTTTCTATAAAAGAACATAATTTATAGCAGTTAAAGGGTTGTGAAGCGGTTTACTGTCAAAAGCGCTCTATGAATTCCAGCTTCAGACTTCCTGATTATTGCAGTGTCTTCCACGCCGAGGCTGCAGGCAGAAGGTAGAAGTGACCATCCATATTAACAGTACTTTTAGGGCTGGTCAAAGAGTGCCTAAACTAGCTATCAATAGTAGAATGTCGTGATAAGCCTGTTACCAGTCCACAGCGGAATCGCAGGAAACTGTAAAGCTGATGAGCCAGAAAAAAAGACACCCTAGAACCGCAATCGGTGAAATGGGAGCGGAATCCTCTTGTGTTCTACAGCTAGATAGCTGGGTTTTTTGGAAGCTTGGCCAGCGCTAGGCCACTATCGGTATTTGCGCTGTCGCAAAAGCCTTTTGGTCCAAAATCAAACGTAAGAGATCTAGTGATCTCTTTGCCCTTAGAAAGGCTAGCCCCTCCCTAGTTTTGGGGCTTTTAACGGGCCATTGGCCTATTAGCGTCCAAGCAGTAAGGCTAGGAAACCTGTCAGACACCATTTGCGAAAGGTGTATGAAGGAAATGAGGTGGAAACAGCTCAACAATTTCTTCTTGACTGACCTACGTTTGGGAGCTCAAGATTTAAACATTTGGAAGCGCATACCTTCAGACATCCTACCGAGCTGGCGGGAATAGGAATTAAACGGCAAAACTAAGTGTTTTGCTAAGTTCCATCACAGGAGTTCTTCTTTTCTATGGCCTTGTTACAAAGGACTACATATTACTATATACACATGCGATCTTTGATCAGCCATCAAACCTAACCCAACTTCTCGTCAAATAAAAAAAGTTTTACATACAAGGGCTTAATGTGGATCGTTCAGAAAGAGAAAGAGAAAGTGCTGCTTCAGGCAGACAATGCGCGTTGCTAAATGAGTCTGTGAAAACGATAGCAACAATCCATGTATTGGGAATCAAAATGTTTACGCGTCAACCTTATTATCTTGATCTGGCGACCCTAGCGACTATTTCCTTATCTCAGGTCTCAAAACAATGCTCGCTGGGAAGAAATTTTGGTAGAATGAAGAGGTGATCGTCGAACTAGCCTATTTTGAAGCAGCGGGCAAATCGTTCTACAAAAAAGGTATCGATACGTTGGAGGGTCGCTATAGGCAGCGTAGAACCCTTGAAGGGAACTATGTTGAACAAAAAGCTAATTCTGCTAAAAATGTGTTTTACTATGGCAGCCCGTGGTCTTTTCAATTGACCTGTAAATTCTATTCGATAACTTTATTTTATTTTTAGTAACAAGAGAGCAGAAGCGAGCAGAGAGTTCTGGAAGACTGCCTACCACTTCAACTGATGCAAATATTAAAGGAGTGAAAGATGTGGTACTTGAAAATCGTCACGCATGTGAGAGAGATGGCAAGAGAGCCGACATCTCTCGCGAGTCCGTTCGAATGAGTTTGGTGGCCATTTTGGTTATGAAACGCGTTCTTATTCGACTTGTCCGATAAAACTGAATTTTCTTCAAATTTTTTTGGTATTTTTTAGTCGTAAAAACGGATGACCTTAAAATGACTTTTCTCCAAAAACCGTTATCATTATTATGAGCACTGTTAGTTTCAAGAGTGTGTATGTCAGTAGACCCAACACATTATTGACATGCAGTTCAATCACTCCAATTCAAAATATCAGCATAAAATATGTGCCATAAATGATTAAAGCGCAACAACGGCCGAGATGAATGAAATTGCAGTCAAACAAGTTATGCTCGTAAATTATACGCTGAGCGCGCACTAAAGCCACAGATGCATGTAGAAATAACGCTTTAACGCTTAAAGTCAATGTCAAAACCAAATAGCAAAAGTGAAGTCACAATCCGCTTGTCAAACATGTTTAGCCCGCTGAACTGGAAAATAAAGTTGTCGGTATGGGTATGTAACATAATTACAAAAAAAACACTATAGTGAGCACAACTGCAGCGGCATTTATGTACTGTCAAAGGCGGCAGCGCGCGAGTAATTGGCGATAACTGGGCGTTTCTTTATAGTAGCAACAAATGGCGGGGTCTAAGTAAGGGCACAGCATCTGCACGCGATAAGAAGTACATACTTCGTGCGCCACTGATGTGCGGGGATCCAAGTGAGGCAGTTATAAACGCGATCGCGAGAGAGAGTCGTGACGAACAACTTGTATGACTCAAGCGGGCTGGAGAGCGGCCTCAGCTGAGTTATGGCAATATTTGCGACAAGCACGCCACAAAGCTGTGTACAACAATAAGCGAGTATAAAACCAGCGAGCGCCAAGTTGTAGCATCACAGTCGTTAAACAGCAGAGATCACGCCAAAACAGCGAAGACGCCGAAGAAAGTAGCATTCGCAAAGTGAATTAAGACGCATTAGTAAACATTTCGTAAATTCGCGATCGTGTGATTATAATTTCGTTAAAAAATAAACACAAAGTAAATAAACAATAATGCCAAACAACAACAACAAACAACGCAACACTTTCACCTTTGTCAGCTTGCTGCTGCTCCAAATGGCCGCGGCGCAGCGTCCCTCCTTTGCGGGCATACGGCCACCGGGTCTCAATCAGAAGGACAAATACAACATGAACAACAACGTCAACAATAATAACAACAACAGCAACGTGGATATTGGCAATCGCTTTGGACAACCAGATGAGCCACCAGCACTGGCGTTTGGTGCCACACAAAAGCCACCAGCGAGTTACATACCAATAGTATTCCCCGAGTCCAACTATCTGCAATTGGCCACGCCAACCGCACGACCTGTAGCCGATGGTATTGCGAATCGTTTTGGCAGCGGCGATGCTGATAATGTGCAACCAAATATAAATACAGTAAACAGCGCGGCCGCCAGACCCACCAATGCTGGCGCGCCTGTGGTCGGTAGTGCGCCCAATCGCTTGCCAATCGACGCGAAAGACGATAGAGAGCTGGTGGCCATACTTAATCGCTTGCCCGAGGATCAAAGGCCTTTCTGGTTCATCAACGCCGCGGCGATCGAAGCGCAAAGAAACGGTTCATTCGCGAATTTCGCCGGCGCCATCAACTCGCGGGGCAGCTTCTTCGGCTAAAGTGTTAGCCAATTACATACACAAACGCATCCACACATGGATTCGCTCGCCTGCGCATTTCTAACATTTAAGTTTAAGCTTTTAGTATTTATTATTTATTATTTGTATTTTATATATTTTCAAATATGTTGAAGTTAGTCATAACCGATTCCATAACTTTATCCATAACCGAAATATTGTACTGCTTGCCAGCCTGCGCTGTTCGAGTATGAAAATTGCATTATTCTTATGTTAAGTATACACCATTTGGCATATAGCTATATATGTACACAAAGTATATACATGCATGTACATATGTATTTCAGTAGCACAAATTACTTGCCAAAGCAATTGTTTTTGAGCGAGCCATACTTGCCTTTGTTCGAAACGTAAATTCTCATGTCACAAAAAAGTGCTAAAGCAATCACAAAAGCATCACTGAGCAAAAAGTTGTAAACAACAATAAAAATAACCCAAAAAGTGGGATTTGCAATAACAAGCTGATTGTTTTTTACCTTTGCCCCACGTTCTTATCGCTTAATTAACATGACGCTTAATTATTTTTTTGCATGCTATGTATTTTTTTGATATTTTTGGACCGGCTTTTTGGCCAAAAATAAATCATTGTTGCTTTGAAGACGCGGTAAGTAATCAATTCAGGGGTTAAAGAAAGAGCAAGAATCGCGCAATTAAGAATATATGTTTGTCAGTTATTACACAAAATCACCGAAAGTTGTTTTAATCCCGCTGCGCTGAATTATAAGCTGCGACTACAACCCAAACAGCACGACTCTTTCAGCTTAGTTGGACTCACGCTCTCAACGCTTGAACTGCACATTTGATCTGCACCAAGAGCGGCAGTTCGAAAGGCATACTATAATGAGTTAGATATTTGTTTGCATGAATCAAATACTTACTGGCTTCAACTCGACTCTAATTGTTACCAAAAAGCATTATATGCAAATTACGTTGCTCCGCAAAAAAGAATACATCAATTTTGGCTGGTGTGCAGTGATACGTTTTTATTGAAATTCACACGAAAATATATTTTCACATGTTGAGTTGTGGTTTCGAAACTAAAAACAAGAAATTAACTTCGGTTGCGCCGAAGCTAGAATACAAGATTCCTTACAAGCACTTGGTTTTGAACGTTCGGCTTATATGTACGACAGCTATATGATATAGTGATTCGATCTGAACAATTTCTTCCAGGATTGCAACGCTACCTTTGTCAATAATCCTTGTTAATTTTTATGCAGATATCTCGTCAAATACAAGAGTTTGCCAAACAACGACTAGAATTTGATCGCTCAGTTTGTATGGTAGCTATACGCTGTGGTCGACCGATAGCAGTGATTCCGACAAATGCACAGCTTCTTGGAAAGAAAAAAAACGAAAACGAAATTTCAGATCGATATTTCAAAAACTGAGGGACTACTTCGCATATATTGACCGACCCGGCACCGTTCCCAGCAACTCGGACTGACGATAACCGACTATTTAATGCCTGAAATTGAAGCTCATGGCTCGGTGACATTTGGTTTTAACATGCAGACTGTTCTTTGTGAAACCAAATAAAAAAAACTCCTTTAGTTAGACATCAGCTACGGGAAAAGCGCCCTGAATCTATCAGAAATCTGCCTAAATGCTTTATTCTTATTCCTCGAATGTCCTACTTCACCCGGATGTCCATATGTAGATACATAAAATCCGAGGAGCCTTTGCCTCGATCTGACAATACATTGGAGAAGGAAATATTGTGTTGATAAAATCTTATCTTCTTCCTATTCTTCTTAACGCATGAATACCAAACGGACAGTGTACAGTTAGAACTTCTACAACCATTGTAAGGTTAACCTTGCTGAGAACGAAGAGTTCACTAGACTTCTTACGCTTTACTCTGGGCCAGAAGAACATTGCGGCTGCACAGCTGCTAGTGATTGATCAACGCTTGTTGAGCTGGTCTGAAGCGCAAGAAGCCAACGAAGCTCCAACCCGGTCCCATTCCACAGTTAATTGAACTGAAGTGGGACAAGCTCATTAACTTTGCAGTTTCTTGCAATACCGCTGTGATCAGGCACCCAAATTAGTCCAATTATGTAATAACTCGATGCTAGTGATTAGGAGTCTAGACTCGCCAATTTTGGTTACGAATGTGATCTTTTCCATAACCATCAACCATACAAAAATTACGCAGAGCATTATAGGCTTAACTATGGTTTCATAGAACAAAAGAACTATCATTGTTGAGAGTCCCCGCCTTTTACCTATGGCTATTCTGCAGCAGTGCCGGGAAACCGATGCCTTCCTTGCTCTTTTCTGTGTGTTGGGTTTCCAAGAGAGTTTCCTGTATAGGATGGACCGAAGGGACTTAACTCTGTCAGCAGATCAGTGAGAAAAGGGACTTAACTACCACTGTTGGAATTACCCGTCGTTTATCTATCGCTCCTCAGCAGCAGTACCTGGCAACTAATGTGTTCGTTGCTCCTTCCTGTATGTTGGGTTTCCATGAGAGTTTCCTATCGGGGACAGACCCCAGGCGTTTAACTCTGTCAGCAGATCAGAGAGAAAAGCGACGACTCATACGAAAAAATTATGTCACGTTTTAGGTCTTATATGGTATAGAAAAATATGGTTTTACTTAAAAGATGTGGTCCGAAAGAGTATATATGTATACTTTCCAAACAAATATTTTTAATTATTATTTTTTACTCTCATATTTTTAAGCCTTAGCTACTAAAGTTCGCAACTTTAAACTGCCTGAGCTTGGTTGGATATCAGACAGTTACGCACACGAAAAGTAAAATTATCTCACAAACTCATAAGCTGATAATATACCGTTATTGTCGATTTGAACAATTTCAGCAAACATCATTATCTCCCAGCTTTAGGTAATGTTTACTCCCACCATAAAGTGCACTCACACACTTATTTGCAGCTGCCACAGCTGTTGAAAAGTATCATAAATAAACCACTTAACCGTTAAAAGTTGAGATTTAAAATTAAAAGCATTGAAAAACATAATATTATTGTTCTGCAAACTAGAAGACCTTACACACACACAAACACTAACGCAGTCGAAGACACAAATGTAGTTGGTTAATGTCCGAAGATAAAACTCAGCAACTGTAAGTAGAGTAGGTGGCAGCAGACGCGGTGAGTTGAGGATGAGCTGATGGACATATTTACGTGCGTTCACATGCCTGTGTGTGTGTATGTGTGGAGCAAAGTAAAGTATCAATAATGACGTTGACCAGAGGAAATTGCTCACAAGTGTACACACTAACCAATTCTTCCCACCAGCCGGCAACAGGAACCGTAAGCCAATGAAATAGAACTTTGCAACAACCAGGACACCGACTGGTGGATCGGTTGACCGCAGCCAAGCAAAGGACAACTATGACAGGCAACAGCAAAGTTAATTTCCCGCAATAACACTCAATGCAATTTCTTGTGTCATCAAATAAATTTCTTACTGCTGTCACTGCTGTTGCCACACGCAAGCGCGCTGACGACTTGGCTGCTGATAACGATGCTACTTGAGCGAGCGATGTCCCAGCGTGTTGACTTAGCGCTTATGAAGGCTATGTGTACATACGTATAGCCGTAGGTATCTTGTGTGTGTGTGTGAACATGTGGTGTTATAAACAGCTGATTCCCATTGTTGTTGGGCGCCTTAGCGCACATTTGAGTAAATAATGCCAATAATCGTAAAAATTTGTGGAATGGCATATTGAATGCTGCAGTGTTGACAGCCATACATACTGCATGACTCCAGCTTAGCCGGGCACTCATGACCACGACAAATATATAAAATGCAGCTGGCCATAAAAAATGGTGAGTATGGAGCAGAAATTAGAAATTAGTAGGAGCGCAATAAAAAATGAGGTACAATTGTGAGAAAGTGAAGACTTTTAAGCAGAAATAAAACAAAAGTATATAAATTTGGCATAACACCAGGAGATGGTGAAACCGATTCCCCAATCGATGACGATAGAGCGGACGTTCCATTGCCCAACCATGAAGAAGTTCGAATAGCAATTACCCATCTGAAAACAAAAAAGTTGCAGAGGCCGATGGATTGCCGGCCGAGCTATTCAAATACGGCGTTGAAGAACTGATAAGGAGTATGGTCGGACGAAAGCATGTCCGACGTTTGGAATTTGAGTGTTCTTTGTCCAATCCTCAAAACGGGAGACCCCACGATCTGCGCCATCTACCGTGCGACAAGCCTCCGAGACATGCCTTAGAAGGTTCTATCGAGCGTACTATGTGAAAGATTAAAGCCCACCGTCAACAAATTGATTGGACCTTATGTGTAGCTTAAAGCCTTTAAAATGAAGAACTAACCAGATATTTACGATGTGTCAAATCTTGGAAAAGATGCGTGGAAAAAGGATTGATAGATTCCGCCTCATCGCCGATTTTAAAGTTTCTTTTGACAGCACGAAAAAAAGCTGGTTTTATGCCGCTATTTAGGAATTAGTTATACCCGCAGAACTAAAATGGCTGCGTAAGCTGACTTTGAGCAATACCAAAAGCTCCGCCAGGATCAGGGATGACCTTTCCAAGCCGTTCGATACCAAACGAGTTTTCAGACAAGGCGACTCCCGTTCGTGCTACTTCTTCAATCTACTCTTGAAGAAAATAATTTGAGCTGCATAACTAAATAGAGAAGGTACTTATAGAAAATGGTTCTATAAGAGTGTAAAGCTGCCTCGCAGTTAGTTCTGCTTTCTCCAGAATAGATAAGGAAGCGAACGAAATGAGTTTGGTAGTGAACGAAAGCAAGACGAAATATCTCCTGTCCTCGGACATACAATCTTCGCACTCGCGACTAGGCTCCCATGTTGACAGCCATAACTTCGAAGTCGTAGATAATTCCGTCTGTCTTGGAGCCAGCATTAACACCAAAAACCCTTGCCAACAAGTCCTATTTCGGACTGAGTAGGCAACTGAGAAGTAAAGTCCTGTCTCGACGAACAAATACCAAATTCTACAAGTCACTCATCATCCCCGTCCTGCAGTTCTATGGTGCAGAGACATGGACGGTGATAACAGCTGATCAGTCGGCGTTACGAGTTTTCGAGAGAAAGGTTCTGCGGATTTATGTATGAAATATATGACGACATTGACATAGTTCAGCGAATTAAGAGACAGCGGCTACGCTGGCTAGGTTATGTCGTGCGAGTGGATGAAAACACTCCAGCCTTTGAGAGTATTCGACGCAATACCCGCCGGAGGATGGTTCTATCCATATGTTTATTATTGCTGGCAGTTACTGCAGCAGTTAGTCTCTCCCTTGAGAGGTTTGGTTCTCAATTAAGTAAAGCCACTTTGTATGCAATAAGAGGATTTTTACAGAGACTCGAACCCAGGCGATTTGTTTTCTTCTCTCCTATTCGTTAAATCGCAGCCTCAGGCAAATATGCTGAATATTTCATTTCGACAAAAGTCATGCCATTATTATATGCAACAAAAAATTATAATTTTAGACTTCTCATTTTCCCTATGCCTGTCACATTGCCGCCCCAGCTTTCTTTTGCATACAAGCGCAAATAAGGCAGAGCGCTGCATTCTCTGAATTTCTAGTACAAATTCAGATTATTCAATGTTTTTTCTCCAGCTCTTTTGACATACTTTAATGTGTCTGCTTTTGTTGCTGTTGTTGCGCCAACAGCTGCGGCGATAATCAGCCTCATTTTTGTGCCCTCTAACAGCCACATAATCACACACACACACCAAGGCAGCCCACTTCATTCACATCCAGGCTGGCCGCGCCGGAGGGCTTCTTGCTATTGTTGTCGCTCTCAAAGCCAAACAACCAAAGAGACATGCAAATTGTCCAAACTATCTGTGCACTACTTCATGCTGTCTTGCAGCGTCTTTTATTTCACTTCCAAAGGCAGCCAGGAATTTCTCATTCGCACATTCCAACACTTCCATTAACCGCGCGCTTTGACGCTGCACTTGCCGCTCAGCTCGCTCGCACGCTTGCTCACCAACCAACCTGTGGCATCTGTAGGTGCTGTGACCGCGACAAATAAAATTCAATAAAATTGCAAATCCAGTTAGGTGCCTCAGCCATAGTTCCTTCAGCTTGCTGCTTGCCGCTGCACTTTCCTTTTAAGCCTGCCACTGCTGCGGGCGCTCGCGCCTTATCGCCGGCGTCCGGAGGTGACAAGTGGCAAAATATGGCTGACAATCAGTCACATTAAGGACAATGAGAAAGCGCACATAAATGTACGAGTACCTTTGTGTCTACCAATATATGTACATTTGCTACGATTGTGTATGTGTATGTATGTGTATGAAGCCCCACAAAGGCTCAAGCCAGGAAATGCCAGTGAAATAATTCAGAAAATTTTCGAAAACAGAATGATGAAGTAAGTCAGGGATCTCGTGGAAATCATTGTTGCCACAGCTGGCTCAGCTCGACAATGTCGACGGAAGACAAACTGGCTGGCAGTTGAACACAGCAGCGGCAGGCGGGGGTGTGGTGTGGTCGTGTAAGCGAGGAGCAAAGGATATTCAGCTGCCGTACTGATTGCTGTCATTTTGACGCAATAAAAGCACTTCGTGTGAAGTGAAAAATGCAACTGAATAGCTGATGATGATGATGATGATGGCGGCAAGGACGAGCATAACAATGCATTGAACCAATACGACTGCAACGGCAGGGATTGTGAAGTACGAAGGCAGTGTAAATACTACGAAGCAAAGGTGGGCCAAGCACAAGTATTCAATCTCTTAATGATTTGAGTTGAGGGTGAGCGTATTTACCGAAGAAGCTATGTTGGTAAAGTTTAATGAGTTTTTAAATTACGGTAAATGTTGCTCGGCGACGCTCTGCTGCTGCTGACTATTTATTAATCTGTTGATGCGAACTTGCAAACAAACAAGGATGATGCCACGACATTTACAACAGCTTTATGCTACGTCGGTTAAGGAAGTCAAAGATCGTTAACGATGCCTTGAAGCGTAGACCATTTATAACAACCAATAAAGATATATGTATTTACGTAAGCGTGTATGTGGGATTGCGGTCAGCAGTGGGGCTCAAAGGAAAAGTTGAGATTTTAATTGAAATTGAAATGTAAGGTTACCAGTAGTGAGAAGATTTACATGCAGAACCTTCGGACTTAGCGCGATAGGAAGGGCTTCCTTCGGTGGATAAATTAGACCACCTCACCTTTTATCGGGGAGAGAAGGCTTCAAGACACCGCTACACGTTAAAAGAGGGTGAATGGTAGCGGGGCACGCGATCAACCAGCGGAACTTTCAACATCTATGCGGACGGATCAAAAAGAGATAATCTTGTGGGCGCTGGGATTTATTGATCGGATGTGGAACCCGCCGATCCAGCAACCTGTCGGAATACTGCAGTATCTGTCAGGCTGAAGTCTATGTGGACAGGAAAGCTGCTGAGCTAGCTGGCAATGCAGGAAAAGACGTCAAGAATGACAATATATTCGTCGATAGCTCTGCGGCAATAAAAGCAATAATCTCACAACGCATTGCGTCAGAGAATATTATTAGAAGTAGCAGCTGCATATCTACTGGGTTCCAGACCACAAATACGTTCAGGGAAACGAAATAACTGATAAGATTGCCAAAAGTGCTATTCGCTTGACTACCGAACAAGTCCTGGAAATACGCAAGTTGTTAGAGCGATACACAACAAAGCTTCCGAAAGGGCTGATAAACGAATCACAGTGCAGGAACGCCAAGCTCATGTACAAGGGAGCGGAAGGAGAATACGCAAATTTTCTACTCACACGGTCTCGAAAGAACTGCATGACAGTTGTTAGCCCAGTCACAGGTCACAACTTACTGGCATCATATGCGAGCCTTATAGGCATTAGTAATGACATGTAGAAAGTTCAGGAAATTAGGCATGAGAAAGACGTTGGAACACCACCTTTGGTCTTATCTAGAACACGGTTTACATATCTATGAACTCGCAGTTCGTCAAAAGCGTTGACGTTCTGTATAACCTTAGGTGCTAGCGAAGCCACGAGATTCCTTTTTTAAAACACGGATCCAACGATTTAATCTCATAGGAGGAGATTGCTTTAAGTGCCGCTTGACTATCGCTAAGTATGGCTATACGTTCGTTGAGAGATGCGTTGGATGTTTATCTCTATGCACCGATTTATGGCAAAGTCTTCTGCATGAAAAATGTTCAGAATGCATTCCATAGGAATGGAGAGTTTGGTGTATGGTCCTGCGACTCCTGCATCGATTCGCTCGACGTTTTCGAGCCGTCAGTGTACTACTTGATTAGCTCGAGAGTGGAATCCTTCCATTCAGCCTTGCTGCCAAAGGTAACCTTGAACTTCTTGATGAAGTTAACATTTTTGGTTTTGTTGTCTCTTGGGAGAAGGGCCAATAGTATTGTACTAATTAAATCTTTCATCGTTACAGCTTCGATAAGTGGTGGAGCCCTACGTGCTGGCGTCGGACAAGTGCGCATTCTACCCGACATGAAGATATAAGCGAGTCGTTACAGCTTCGATAGCTGGAGCCCTACCGAATTCTTCGAAGCTTTTGGGGAATACTTTAACTCAAACTACACTGGACCGCCCTCTGGCGTTACAGAGGACCTCTAGGGCTATGTATGACGTGAAAGACAGCCAGTGTAATCTAATCTAACGTAACCTACATGCACTATTCCTACCGGATGCAACTTTATGAAATCGGCTTATAAAACTTTTGACTCAATGTTTGAAGCAATAAGCAATATACTATATATCTGAACTATGGATTAAATAAAAACCACAGTTGATTTTCGATTTTTTCGTTTATTTATGTTTTGTATATATAATTTTTTTGGTTGTATAACTTTCCTATAACATTTCTAACACTTCAATAAAACAAATAACGAGCTCACATTCCTACCACGACTGGTAATGTGAGGTTAAAGCGAATGGCGAATTGATCACTACGTAAGACTCGCCGAGTGGCGTACCAAGGGAGGCGCTGAAAAGTGGCGCCGGTTCCACCTGCACTAGACGTTCCGAACTGATCACCACCTTGCTGGGTGCAATAGCTGGCGCCGACGCCACAGCGGGTGCTGCCACAACCACTGTCGCGGCAGGCGCAGGCTTTGCCACCAAACGTTGTGTGCTCACTACTTGCTTAATGATCGCTTTCTGCTGGGGTGCGTTAACGATCTGCTTAATGATGGCTTTTTGTTGTGGCTTTTTCTGTTGCAGGCGTTGAGATTTCTGCACAAGTTGTAATTGAGCTGTTTGTTGCTTGGGACGCTGTTGGAAACGCGAGGGACGCGCCACGGTCAGACGTGCGAACTCTTCGGCTTCAGGATTGGGCGCAAACTCTGCTGGTGCATCTACTACGGGCAAGGGATCTGTTGCGGGCAATGGCGGTCCGTAGGTAGGGTCAGGTGGACCGTAAACCAACTCGGGTTCCACTTCTTCCTCCGCTTGGAAGGGATTTTCCGGCTTCAATTCATCGGCTGAGGGGTAGGGTGCAAGCTCTGGCTGTTCTGGTGCTGACGGCACCGACTCCTGACGTGCGAAAAACGGTCTGCGTTGCTGTAGACGGCTATTGCGTTGGCGGAAGCGTGGTGGCTCTGCATGCGCAAAGGCCACAGCCAAAACTAGTAATAAAATGGCGGTCTTGTGGAACATCTTCATCGAAATATTTTAGTTGCGGAAAGTGTATGCAAAACTTTGTCGTTTGAAATGTTGAAAGAGTTGAGTGCTGTTGCTCTTGTTGCTGCTGTTGCCTGTTGATGTCTGATTTATGCTGCGTCCGACGACAACGTTTTATACTATCCAAAACTTTTTCACCACGCACTTCAAAATGAGTATGTTTTTAAGCTAATTTAAGCTGACATTCGCACTATTTTTCGTTTGACACTTTGCAATTTTGCACGTTCAGTCCTATACGAGATTATTATTAAATATAATTAGTCACCTGTTTTTTTGTTTAACTTTTTATTAAACAGCGCTTGCATATAAATGAGCTCGGATATTCCCTTTGGGCTGTCAATCGTAAAGCTAACTCATCGAACTAGACTTTGCTGCTTGTTGAGCTTCACTGTTTGAGTCCCGCAAAACCGTTTGAGGGTTGCCTTGCCATAATAAATGTTTGTAGGGTCAATGTGTTCCAAGTTTGGGTACACATTTTTTTATATAAATATTTCGGTGGAATAATATATTTGACAATGTAGTTTTTTATGAATGTACATATGAAATCTGGAGAAGCTATTTCTAGCTTTAATATTTTATTTCAGCATAAAGTAGATGAACTCCAAAAAGGGAGGAGATAATATCAGATGTGTTGTTCTTGTCAAAGTTATTTTTTCATGTGCAAGACGGCAAAGTGGGAGTCATAGAGCTTACCTACTTGTACAACTTCAATATGTTATGGCTCTTAACCGTAAATTTAGATTTATGCTTTGTAAAGTGCAGAGAAAACAAGTTATAACACCCTTCACAAATACAAAAGATTCCCTACAGATTGATTCAATTCTGTTTATATGGCAGCGATATGCTGTAGTGGTCCGATCTCAACAATTTTTTCGGAGGTTGTATTGTTGCTTTGGGAACATGTTTAATTTCGGGACGATTCTTTGTCAAACACAAAAGTTCTCATACAAAAACTGGATTTTGATCAGTCAGTTTGCTTAGCAGCGATATGCTGTAGTGGTCCGACATACGCGATTTCTTCAGAAGTTGTACCGCCGTTTTGTTCAATATTCCCAATAGTCCTAACGGTCAGGTGACTTACGAGTACATCCAGTACGTTAGACTTGTTGATTCTGTCTGAGTCTGGGTTTTCTGCTTATGGTGCATGAGCCTCTCAATGCATTTTTGCATTAGAGGCACCTATCTGACAAATCGGGCTATTTTTGTGGGGCGTGTGTCCAGGACTGAGTGCATGTAATTGCAGAATTCTCGATGGAATCGGACATTAAGGATCTGGGTGGCATGAGGATTAGCTGGACTGATGGGCATTTAGATGTTAGCGGGGTGTGATCTCCACTAGTCGGAATGCCGAACAGTTAAGGTCGTTTGCACGTGAATTGTTTAAGCGGCAAAGGCGTTTAACTGGGAATTAAGGCTAGCTTTTTGTGTGAATGGTGTGTGCTTGTAATGTGCGTATGGTCACCAGTCCAGAGTAGTATGGAAGCTCAACTGGTAGTAGCTTCGGCTACGAGGTCCGACCGGAGACTTAATTATGGTACCACGGGGAGCAGGAGCCCTTTGAGTTCGCTCCAACCTACTCATGCGGACTGGCCCCTCGGGAAGTATCGTGGTGGTTGTGGTTAAAACCCGAATGCGGGAAGAACTGACGCTTTGTTAGTTGAATGAAGGCAACTCTGCAACCGGGTGCCGGACCCAATTGAACGTTGAGGACGGATAGATGGACAAACAGACGAACATGGATGTTTATATATATATTTTATAGGGTTTTCACCATTTCCTTCTGGGTGGTACAAATCTCTTGACTCTATTGAGGGTATTTTTTGAAGCTAATGATCGCAAAAGCTCATTTTTTGTGTTAAAAGTCTTACATCACCTGCTTAAGTTCGGTTCATAACATTTCCCTGCTTCATAATTTTATATGGTTAAATGCTAAGTTTCTGCTGCAGCCACATTTGGCGCCCGATTAGCCATTGGCCCTTGGCATAGCAGTCAAACGAGCGGAACAACCTCAACGTTATTGTCACGTAAAGCCAGTGAGCAGACAAGCGATTGATGCGTCGTCACACAACTATTGGAAGCGCGCTCACCTACAACGACGACTAGGTATACGCTACAACAACAGCAACAACGATTACACCGGCCGACGTCAGTAAGATTGGCCGTGTTGCACCAAATTTGGCAGGAGGCCTAGTAGTTGTGCGTGTAATTGAGCGTAACCGTAACTTTAGAATCGTTTTAATGAATACTGTCTATAAAGACACAGAATTTGTGCCAAAGTATAAAAGCACAGTAGTGCTGAGGTTAAGATAGCATTCTTGCGAACAACAACAGCACGGCAGCAGCGACAACATCAGGCCAAAGGAATATTTAACCAACTTAGCGACAACTACACGCCAAAATGCACAAGTACACCGCACTCTTGACGCTACTTTTCGCCGCCACCTTGGCTGTGGTGCACGCCGAGCCACCACGTTTTCGTGCAGCACTCAGACGCGCTCCGGGTCGTTTCCTTGCGCGCCAACAGGCGGCGATCGCCGATAACGCGGACGATGTGCCACCCGTTGTAGCGGCTGATCAGCCTGCGCCATATCCACCAGCCGGAGTTACACCATCCATTCCTTTCGATTTGCCGACAGAGACAGAGGCTCCACTGCCCGACGAAGTCTACGGCCCACCAGAGGAGGAGGAACCCACACCCGATCCAACCTATGGGCCACCAGAGGAGACTACCACACTACCGACACCCGCTGATAACGCTGAGGGCGTTATTGCATCCGAAAACCTGATTCAACCACGCCGTAAACCCGTTTTGGCGAAACAACGCGCCCGTGGTGTTGTGCGCTCGCAGCCGCTGATACTACAAGCTGTGCCTGCTGCACCGGGAGTTGTAGAGCTCGTGCGCGCTGAGCCCGGTGTTGTTTACCTTTTGAAGTAAATGGATGAGTTATGGCGTAGTGAAGCAGCGAAATTTGAAGGTATAGGACAGTGTATTAATCAATTCATGTTTGTTTTGTTTGTTGTTAGGCTGTAATCGATTATAAAAGCGATACTAATAAATATTTTTCAACGATAATAAGCTCAACTTTTCTTTTATTATGCTTGCTTGCTACATTAGTTGGAGTCTTTGTTATGCTTGCTAGTAATTTCGCCTTCACTTTTCCAAGGTAATATTTTGATTTGTTTGACTTCTCCTGCTGTCGATGCATAAACTTGCCATAAATGTGATAAATACTTAATTCGATTATGAAGTGAAATCGAACGTGAAAGGTACCGTTGAATTCCCTTGTGGAAACTTGCTCTGCAACTGCCTGAAGAAGCTCAAGCTTTGTTAGTTTGTGAGTTTATGCACGAACTTGTACTTTCCCTTGAACTTGAAAATCAGCTAACCTTGGCACTACTTCGCAAACTTTTCAGAAATCAAAACATGTATGTATGTGTGTGTGTATGTACATATAGTATATTTTGCTTATGCCTGGTTGTGTATTTGTGTTGTTTGCCCACATCAAACTATTAGTTGTAGTTAAAATATTCGTTGCACGTACAACGGTACCGGCGACTGTAAACGCATTCGCTTTTACAAAGGCAGTGCAAGATATAAAAATAACAACACTCGAGAAACTACTTGTATTAATTTATGCATGTGTGGAGAGGTCCAGTAAAAAATTCAAGAGAATTAGAAAAAATATTTTTTAATAATTTTTTAGCCAATTTTGGGTGCATTCGTCTGAGGGAACTTGAACGTCCCACTCTTATGTTGTTGTAGCGGCATAAAACATTCCTG
Source organism: Bactrocera neohumeralis (assembly GCF_024586455.1). Classification (NCBI taxonomy): domain Eukaryota; kingdom Metazoa; phylum Arthropoda; class Insecta; order Diptera; family Tephritidae; genus Bactrocera; species Bactrocera neohumeralis. Next base: position 76,502,859 of record NC_065923.1, on the reverse strand, counting down.
AAGCAATTTCGAGGAATGATGCCGAGTTGACAGTCCTTGGCCGGATAAAAATCCGACTCTGTTTCGATTACTTAGACTCGACTGTTGTGGTAACTGTCCGACTCTAATCGGCATCTGCGATGCACTGCCGACTACACCAACAATAGCACTTAATTACATTTTACAAATAGCATCTGTGGCTATGGCCGGCAGGTGCATTGCTGTAAAGATACTAAGCTGTTAAGACACAGGGAAGCTGGTTACATGAAGAGCACCAAGCAGGGTCACACTGAAATTCTCTTCTTCTTCAACTGCATAGCTGAAAACTTGGACCGCAGCGACGCAGAAGGTACTCCAGGTGACTTTTTCTTTTCTCACATATCGACCAGGGTTATGTGGATTGGAAGGAGTCTCTGGAGAAGAGGCGCAGTCAACTTTTGCGCGGATGAGTCGAAGCTAGAAAGGTTGAAGCGGGATTTTTCTGTAAGGAGCTCTCTGTCAGGCTTAAATTTAGGCTACCGGACTATTGTAGTGTGTTCCTCAGACAGAAGTAGTTGAGATTAAGTCAGCAATAGAGTGCTTCGAAGTGAAGCTTCTTTTAGGGAGGTGAGAAGTCACAGCAGAGCGGCATTATCAGAGTTAAGCGCTCAAAGTTAGTCAAGGAGTGTCTAGCAAAGCTAGCAAGCTACTTCCTCATTGGACTCGTTTAGGGGCCTGATCACAGCGGATTCACTAGAAAGTGCAAAGCCGTTAAGCTAGCAACAATGGACACTCAAAGTGGGTACAAGTTGGATCACCGTTGTCATCCTTCGTTCTAGCACTAGATATATGAACATCATAAGTGCTCAGCAGAGGTCGGTCGAGAATCAACCTCTGTGCGACTGAAAGATCCTTCTGGTCTAGACTAGAAGCTAATGATTCTATTAACCTACTAGTCCTTATCAAGATTAATCTTGCCACAATCGTTAAATATATTATCGAACATTAATGAATCGCCTAATAATCCAGTCTGACACCGACTGTAAAAGTTGTATGGTGGATATATATCCAGGCATGCTTTTACAAGACTGAGGTTGAACCAGATCGACAGTCATTCCTTCGACGAACGTGGTACATAACTGAAACTGACATACATAACCGAAACGACGGCTCAAAGCGCTTCGTCGATTCATGAGAATCTTTATAAACAATTTTAAAAAAGTTCTAGGAACCCAACCGACTGGCGTTATAAACTGTTCCTGTTAGGAACGATCAATTAACCTAATCTTAGGATGCGCATGAAATATAATTTCACAGACAATCTTTAAAAAGTAGAAACCATCGACAGTGAATATGAAATAGCTTTATTGAAACGGCAGAAATACGAAATCACAACCAGAATTGCCCTCGTTAGAAGAAGAACGAAGTATTATTGCCTCAAACGGAGTTATTTGGGAGTTCTAATCTCTAGATTTGGACTCTAGCTATTCTTTTCAGCAAAAAGACGTCAAACGAAAACCCCGTCGCGTCTTAAATATCTAGGAGCTTCGCAGTTCGAGGGACTGTATTTCATCCAGAATTAGGTATCAAGTATCTAATAAACTTCGCAAAAAGGGTTGACGTTCGACGTAAACTTCAGCTCGCTTCAGCTGATATTACTAAAGACAAGTTGGTCGATGTATGAATAATAGTCGACTGGTATTACCTAACCTAACCTAACCAGAGAGGAAGCAACATTGACTAAAGGAAATCTGAACGGACGTTGACGGTCCAAGTACGAAAAGAAAGTATGGGAGAGCTTCCGCGCAGAACCCTTCGAGAGCGACGTGGCTGCGAACAAGCTCCCACGCCCTATTTTATTGGTACATAAATACGACTAAAACCTAAAATCTGGCAATGAATTTCGAAAACGATTGTGAAGCTCTGCACTCAAATAAAGGAACATAAAACCCAATTGTACATTGACACCTTCAAAACTTTATAGCGCCATATAGCAAGCGTTTAAATGCGCGCATGCAAACTCGCTTAACTAAAATGCTACTTAAATAGTCTGTGCTGTATACAGACGCACGATATCAGAAATCCATAAACCTTGCTGCTCACATTCGTACGCCAATGCGCTTGTCATAATTGAGTCAATATTATTTAGTAGGGGTTTTATGATATTTTTATTGCCGCAAGCACTAAAATTTCAGAAACCAAATGCACCCAAACAGTCAGACAAGCCCGTCAAAAACTTTGCTATTTGGTTGTCTATAATTTCGACTTCCACGCCGCCGCCGCTGATGGACAGGCGCACCAATTTTGTTTATTGTATGACATTCATCTGACATTCGTTTGACATATGTAGACAAGCGAATGGGCAATTTAGCGACGTGGCTGCGAACAATAATCAGCGAGCTACTATTTTGAGCGAAACAACAACAAACTAACAACAATAATAATGGGAATGAGAAGAAGAAGCGTTGCGTACTTGACTTGGAACTACGGCAACACTAGTATGTGTGACCATGATTATGCTGACCACAACAATAGTCACAACAATATTTGACAGGAAAAGCAATAGAAAATCGAAAAACAAGCTGGGAGAATTGAAATTAGTATGCAGCATTGGGTGCGCTAAGCGTCAGCTTGACTAATGCCTATAGTAGGAAGGTAAAGAATTTTGGCAGCCGAAACTTGGTTAGGCGTTAACCGACTTTTATACCCTGCACAGGGTTTATTAAGTTTGCCAAAAGCTTTGATAAGTGATCAGCATGGAGACCTGAGTCGATTTAGACTTGACGGGCTGTTTGTCCGTTTCTGTATACGCAATTTAGTCCCTCAGTTCTTGAGATATCGATCAAAAATTTTGCAAATATCCCGTACTTATTAAGCAGCTACTAATTTGTCAAAACCGTCTATATCGGATAGCTATATTATATAGTCACCATGCAAACTGACCGATCAAACTCAAGTCCTTGTAAAGAAAACTTTTTTGTTTGCAGAGATACCCTGCTGAAATTTGGCATGGATATTTGTCCAAAGCAAGGCTAAAATATCTGGTGAAAAGTTTTCACATCAGACTACTCTAGCATATACATAGCTGCCATACAAACTGACCGATCAGAATCATGTACTTGCAAGGAAAACTTTTTTATTTGGAGAGATATCCTCCTGAAATTTGGCATGGATATTTGTTTAAAGCAAGACTAAATTATCTGGTGAAAATTTTTTAGATCAGAACATTCTAGCATATAGCTGCCATACAAACTGACCGAAAAAAATCAAGAAAAAAGTTCTTTTTATAGCACCTCATGCTATAAAAATGCAACCGTGAAGGGTATTATTTTACGTATATTTCCTTTTTTCCTGTTTTAATTGGAAATCAGAAATGTCGGAAACATTTAGTCATTGGCAGAATGCCGAAAATACTTCGAGCGATTTTTTCAAATAATTCTGAATTAGTTGTGAACTTAGCGTGAAAGCTTGAAAGTCTGACGCAGCAGCAGTGGCTGTGTTATAATTTCTCGTACTCTTTCGTCTTTTCATTTTATGTAAAATGAAATACATCACTTTGACATTGCTGTTATTGCTGCTGCTGGCGCACAGCTACGGCAGTCCAGTGGCACAACACATGCGCTCAAATGCCAAAGCTTTGCGGAATGCACATACAGCGCGTCAGTTGGCGCCGTATCCAGCGGCAGGCTACAGTCCGAAGGTGCCCTTTAAACTACCAACCGACCAGGTAGCCGACGAGCCTGCAGAAGAGGTGACAACCGTGACGGCCACACAGCTGGAGACGAACGATGCCGCAGAAACTGACGCAGAAGCGGCTGAAGATTTGGCCGAAGATGTGGATCCGATCGCGGCCGATGCAGCCGAGGATGACACTGAACCCTTACCGGAACCGGAGGCGCGCGTGAACACCAAAGACGACGAAGAGCAGGATGAGAACGCAGACGTAATACCAGAAAGCCCTGCTGGTCCTACACCGAGCAAACGCTATTGGTTCTTTCGAAAGTGAGTGAGAGTGCGAAGCAGTTTGGCAAATGTTATCAAATATAAACAATAAATATTTTTTCTTTTGCTTCAAACTAATTTATTTTGATAAATAAAACAATGTCGTATAGCTGAGTGAGTGACTTTTCTGGCAGTACAATGTTTGCATGTCTGAATGCAAGCTACCGAACTCACAGTGGACGGCTGCGTTGCGACAGGCAGGCGAAAAACTTGCAATAACGGTATTTGCACAAGGCAAACAACAAGCAAACTAGCAAACTTTGCGCAAACATTTTCTTTATTTGCATCTTTATGCATGCACGCACACACACACACATATGCAAAAGCATATTTACGCACACATGCTTGTGTAACAGCAAAATTTTTAAAGCTGCATAGACATATTTGCGGATTTGTATGCGTAATTACCGTTTCAACCGCAAAAATATTTACTCAGCGTCGGTAAACAATAAATTTATGCTTTTGTTTGTTTATTTGTGTGTGTGTGTTGCAGCACTGCAAATCTTTGCAAACACATAGAGAGCCGCTTGCCTACGCAATTAAGCCTGGATAAATATGGGCGGTCATTTGTGTGTGTGTGCGCATTCAATTATTTAGTCTGTGGTGAACACACAAAAACTCTGCCGGTTTTTTTGCCAATAGTTTGAGGAAATTGAGACTCAAAGATCATATTTGTTTTCTAATCTCCCGCAATGTGTTCACTTGAAAAACGCCCAGCAGGTGGTGCGCACATTTAAAATAACACATGATTATTTAACAGTAAAAAAAAAAACAACAACAAAAAACGTGTTGTAATATAATAACCTTCACACATACAAAAGATGTCTTATGTTGAACGTTTAGTTTGTATGGCAGCTATAGGCTATAGTAATCCGATATCGGTTCGGACAAATTCGCAGCTCCTTGGAAAGAGAAGTACATTTGTAAAATTTCAGATCGATATCTCAAAAACTGAGCGACTAATTCGTGTATATATAGACAGACGGATAGACGGACGCGAGCTCGACTCAGGAATTTTTTTATTATTTAGGCCATTCCGAAAAATGAGCAACTCCTTGGAAAGAGAAGTACGTATGTAAAATTTCAGATCGATATCTCAAAAACTGAAGGACTAATTCGTGTTAATACAGACAGACGGTAAGATGGACGCAGACTCGACTCAGGTAGTTTTTTTTTATTTAGCTCGTAAGGGGGACCTAAAATGCCTTCGCACTATGTAAAGACCTAGGCAGGTCAGTTTTTGCTCTCCTTGCATTCAGGGATGTTTACGATTTTGTATCCAGCATTAAGCATTGGCACGAATTCTCCGTGACCTGAGAGGGCCTAAAATGCCTTCGCACCATATAGAGATGATTAACTTACGTGAGTGGTTGACCCACTAAACCACTTCCCCTTTCTATCATGCATTTGTCCTTTACCGCGGGACCCCTGTCACGTTATTTCAGGACCAGGTTTCTTAGATGGACTTATTGCAGTTCATTTTTGCTTTCCCTACGTCCAGGCATGCCTACAATTCTGTATCCAGCATTAAGCTATTTGATTCCTCAAGGGATGGCCACGATTATGTATGCAGCATTAAGCCATTTAGTTCATCTTATATTGACAAGAACTCTCCGGAACCTAAGAGTCGGCGTTCATGGAGCTTTTTTAGTGCGTGGCACATATCCACATGCGAGGCAATTCGCTGCCAGTTTTAGGCGCTGGTTAACATAATTTTTTCTACTATATTTTTCGTAATGAGTAATGAGTTTTTCAAGCTTATTTTCTAATGTATCGTCATCCCTTAAAAGAGTTATAGTTTGCGTAGCCTAGTGGTTCGCTTCAGGATTTTCTGTGTTTCCCATGTTGTAATTACAGGTATTACAGAGTTGTATTCTGACCTTTGCGAGTAGATCTATTGGAATAACGCCACTTATCAGCGCTTCTGCGGATTTGGTTACTGTGCGGTACGCCGAGGCGACTCTCAGAGCTGCTGTCCTCTGCACTTTAGCAAGTACTTTCGGTCTATGTTTTTTGTATAATGTATCGGATGGATCCATGCGCTGCTCTAGAGATGATTTCCTTTCTTTGAGGACCGTCACTTGTATCATAGAGAATCATGGAAAGACTTAGACCTGAACAACGTTTACAAATCGTTGAACTCTTTATATTACAAAAATCCACGTTATGCAAAGAATGTGGTTTGCGGGTTTCGCCCAACTTATGGTATACGTAATCGGCCTTCTGAGCGTACGATTCGCAACACCATCACCCATCTTGAGTCCCAGCATACACTATTGGGTAATATTCCACCGAATAAACCAAGGCCAGCACGCAGTGAAGAAAATATAGCTGGCTTACCTGAGCGTGTACACGAAGACCGCGGAGAGTCGATTCGGCGTCATTCGCAGCAACTCGGACTGACGTATGGAAAGGTTTGGCGCATTTTATGTCGAGATCTTAAACTGAAAGCGTACAAAATACAGCTTGTGCAAAAACTGAAACCCTGTTCAGGGTATAATAACAAAATCAAAGCATATGTTGCAGCAAAAAAACATGCAACGCATTGAATTTTATTCAATTTTCTATGCGACAAAGCAATTCGCTGTGAAAATACCTACACAAGTGGGTAATAATATTTTCAACGTACACATACTTACATATATAGGTAAAGGGGTGTGTGGGGATGTGCAAATGCATAAAAATACAGGCCATACTCGGTAAATGCAAATATTTATGCAGGCATACTCATACGCACACGCATACACATACACAAATGCATTCATAAAAGCGCTCAAATGCGAGTGTGTGCTTGCTACGCTTGGATTGCATACGGCTTCATTCAGTTCTTTTTGCCAACTAATACCTATACGGCATATATGCGCGTGTGTGTGTGTGTTTAAGCATTGTGTCAAATCAGCGCACTTGGTGCAGCCGAGCGCAACATATTTCACTAAAATAAATAAAAAATAAAAATAAAAAAATTGAATACAACAACACACATACACATAAACCATCATACCATATGAGCATGTCTAGCGCTTTTGATTTAAAATTGTTTGATTTTTGCATTTATGCTTTAAACGCTTTAAAGTTGAAATTTATGGCGATATTGAATTTTTTCATAAATTTTTTGCCATTTTACAATTTGCCATAATTCATACTAATACTACGGCAATTTACATTGCAGTTACATTTGATTTTTTCGTTTGCCTGCTTAAAATTTTCAACCGGTGCATGCGCGGCTGGTGTTGGTAATGTGTCAGCAAATGTCACTCATACGACGTGTATGCCATAATTTAATTGCTGCATAAGCAACTTGGTCTTAGGTGTTTAAATGAATGCTTAAATAAAATTGATTTTCATATTGGAAATGTACATAGCAAACATTTCCAAACAAATAATGAAAAATATAAAGTTATTTTCAACGACAGTAATGGTTAATTTTAAGCGCTTAGCCCTCACCTCACTGCAGAAATTACTCTTTGGAGTGTACAAAACTATCTTTAATCTGATTTTGATCGTTTAATTCGTATGGCAGCAATAAGTTTTATTGATCCTATCTTAAAGTTTTTTTTCGAAAATTATATCGTTGCCTTTAATAATTATCCACACCAAATTTCTTAAAGATGTCTTGTCAAATAAAAAAGTTTTCCATACAAAGGCTTGAATCTGATCGTTCAGTTTGTATGTCACAGTTATATGCTATAGTTGTCCGATGTTAACTATTTCTTCGGAGATTGTTGCGATTCTTTAAGTTATCATCTACGCCAAATTTCATGAAGCTCCCATGGGAAATAAAAAAATGTTCCATGCATGGACTTGAGTTTGATCGTTTAATTCGTATGACAGCTATAACTATAGTTGTCAGATTTTAACAATTTATTAGGTTATTACAGAGATAGCTTTGAAAATAATCTTTGCCAATTTTGTGACGATACCACGTCAAATAAAAAAGTTTCCTATACGAGAACTCAAATTTGATCGGCCAATATTGGCGATTCTAACAAATGAGTAGCTTTTTGAGCCGTTTGTAAAATTTGCGTGTATAGTTATGCTTCTGGGTGAGCAGTTACAGTTTTAGGATCATACCCAACTTCTTCTCTTTCGTCCTCGCCACGTACCCTGGAAACGTGAGTACCCTTGTATAAGATGCGGTAGCCAACCTGGGGTCACAGCTAAAAGAAAGGAAGCTTCAGCGGAACCACTAGAATATATTCTCGTTAAGAGATCGCTGAAGTCTAATTACAGCTCTGAGAGTATTCGACGTAGTACCCGCCGGGGGAGGCATAGAAAGAGAAAGACCTCCACTCCGTTGCAAAGACCAGATGGAAAAGGAGCTGGCTACACTTGGAACCTAGCGTTCGGACTTTATAATAATACGAGGTAAGAGGTTTAGTCATAACAAATTACGCTATCGTCATCTTAAGCAGTCAAATTGGTCTATATGTAAAAATATAATTGAAACGTTCAACTGTACTCACCATTACTACTGATCTCCAAGCAAAGCTACACAGAGGTATTGATGTATCCCGCCTGAAATATAAAAAAGAAACAGAGGAATATTAATTTTCTAATTTTTTAGCGAAATATATAAAAAAAATAACTCTGACGTTTGAGGCCCGAAAGGAAACGCAAAATCGCTGCCGCTGCTAATTAAGACGCACTAAATTATTTTAAACTGAATTTTCGCACTTCATTTTTGTTGCTACAACATTGTTGACCTGTCAGTATAGTTCATTACAAATCAACAAGTTGACCCACAACTAAAAATTGTCAACCTAACGGACCACAAAACAAGCACGGCCGCTGTCGTTGGCATTGTTTATGTGTTAATTGATATAAATTAAATGTTAAATGTGACATACGAAAGGTATCAAGTTATATATTAACAGGAGTAAATATTTGTCTGTATGTAAACACGAGCATTTGTATGGGAAAATGCGCACATTTATCTGTACAAATAAACTCATTAATTACTTAATAAACAGTTGTCAATTTTCATTAAATATTGATAAGCCGAAAGCGACAACAAAGCGCACAAATGCTATTAACCCGCAAAATCCAAACACATTTGACATTTAACACAGGTTAAATGTCACTCAGGTTGTCACGCACCGTTACAGAAAAACAAAACAAAAAAAAAAGAAAATAAGAAAAAACGTTAACTGCGATTGCAACGAAGCCATAATACCCTTCGCAAATACAAGAAGTTGATTTAGAACGGTCAGTTTGTATGGCAGCTATATGCTATAGTGGTTCGATCTGAACGATTTTGTCGCTGATTATACCGTTAACTCGGAAAGGAATTGACGCCAAATTTGGTGAAGATATCTCGTTAAATAAAAAAGTTAAAAAAGTTAGTTAACCGATTTGAATAATTTCTGCTGAGATTGTAGAGTTGAATTTGGTTATAATCTGTGCCAAATTTCGTGAAGATATCTCGTAAAATAAAATAGCTTTCCATACAAAGACTTAATTTTGAGTGCTCAGTTTGTATGGCAGCTATATGCTATAGTTAACCGATCTGAAAAATTTCTATGGATATTATAGAGTTGTCTTAAGTAATAACTTGTGCAAAATTTCGTGAAGATATCTCGTCAAATAAAAAAGTTTTCCATACAAGGACTTGAGTTTGATTGCTCAGTTTGTATGGCAGCTATATGCTATAGTTAACTTCGATCTGAAAAATTTCTAAATGGATATTATAGAGTTGTCTTAAATAATAACTTAAGCAAAATTTCATGAAGATATCTCGTCAAATAATAAGGCTTTCCATGCAAGAACTTAATTTTGAGTGTTCAGTTAGTATGACAGCTATATGCTATAGTGGTCCGATAACGGTGATTTCAAGAAATGTGCAGCTGATTGGCGAGAAAAGAACGTGGCCAAAGTTTCGATCGTTGTCTCGCGTATATACAGACAGACGGACATGTTTAAATTGCCTCAACTCATCGCGCTGCGTATTTCTTTAAAAAATTTATAAAGTCTTCAACGCTACAAACTTTGTGGCAAACTTAATATATCTTGTGCAGGGTATAAAAACAAAATTAAACGGCTGCAGTAGCGGCTAAAAACAAAAAGTGAGTAATCTCGGTAATCTCAATGAAGCGAAGCGCATTATGTTATAGTTCATATCCAGTTAATAATGTAATATTTGCGCGACATTTATTTGTGATACGCTTTTCGCTTTTCTACTTTGACATTAATGAAATTCATTTCACTTTTCGCGTTGCGTTCCCTTGTTGTTGCATATTTGCATGCCTATGGTATTTAAGTTTGAATTTAATGCATTGTATGCGGCTGTTTGTGTGTGTGCGTGTCGAAATTAGCTGTGCTTCACACAATACATATTTACTCAATTAACATTTTTATAACTAAAATTTATAAAAGACTAAATAGAAATACTATAACTGCACAAATTCCTTTATCCGGATCAATTATGATCAGTTGGTATATATTTAGTGTGTATGTATATGCATGCATGTACGTATATACATTAGTCAAATTACAGCTTTTCGCATAAAGTATCAGATTTTGCTAATTATTGCAAATATTTATATATTGATTTAACTAACAGCAATGCGTCTGTTTAGTTGTGCCACAGCAGTCAATAACAATATTTGCTTGTATGCGTGGAAGCGTAGGCGCTCGAAACGCCGATTTTATGCAATAATCATATTATTTAATGAAATATTGTACGTTTTATTGGTAATTAAAATATTTGGAAACATTATTTGTAACGCAGTTCCAACGCCAGGCAGTTTTAATGGCGGCCAACCTGGCGTATACGCAACAAATTTAATATTCATGAAATACAATACGAAAGTTGGAGCACGTTGAGTCAGGCCAACGTATTTTAAACCAACGCATGATAATGCATTAGAATGTGAGTGCAAAATGTTTCAAAATTATTGAAATCAAAAATTTTATTTCAAAATAATTTATTTAGCATTTTTATTGCAGAATTGTGTTCAGGAAGTGAAAATGTTATAAAAACAAATTAAAAAAAACGCTAGATGCTCATCAATGCGATTTGTTAATTTATTTCCGCCATAGGTTGTCAGTTATATGTATATAATACAAGAGCTTTTATGTGCATACATGTATATGCAATATACATACATATGTTAGCTTGTTGATTGTCGAGTGCAAAAATATTGCATCAAAGATGGTTGATTAGATACATGATTAATTGCCGTTTTGCCAAATATTTCAATAATACTTAATTTTTAGTGTCATCGCTTGTAGTTTTGCTACATAACAGGTTTTGAAATATCTCTCAAATTAAAAAAAAATCAAAAAGTGCATGATTTTGATCGTTCATTTTGTATGGCAGATATATGCTATAGCAGTCCGATCTCAACAATTTCTTTGGATATAATACCGTTAATTTGGACAATAACACAAGCGAAGTTTCATGACGATATCTTCTTCTCAAATATAGAAGATATCCATACAAGAACTTAAGTTCAATCTTTCAATTTACACGACAGCTATATGCTATATTCGTCCGATTTAAAAAATTTCTTTGGAGATTATAAAGTTGGCTTAAAGAATAAGTCACGCCAAGTTTTATGAAGATATCTCATGAAATAAAAAAGTTTTCTATACAAGTCCTTGAGTTCGATAGGACAGTCTGTATGGCAGTTATAAGCTATAGTGATCCGATCTGAACAATTCTTTCGGAGATTATAGCATAGTCTGGGTTAATAAGTAATGTCAAGTTTCATGAAGATATCTCATCAAATAAAAAATTTTCCCATACAAGGCCTTGATTTCGATAGAACAGTTTGTATGACAGCTATAAGCTATAGTGATCCGATCTGAACAATTTCTTCTGAAATTATAGCATTGTCTTTGGTAATAACACATGTCAAGTTTCATGAAAATATCTCATCAAATAAAAAACTTTCCCATACAAGGCCTTGAGTTCGATAGGACAGTTTGTATGACAGCTATATCATATATTGGTCCAACATCGGCGCTTCCGACACATGAGCAGCTGCTTGAGGAGCAAAGGACGTGTTTAACATTTCAGAACGATATCGATAAACTGAGGGAGCAGTTCGCGTAGCACACACGGGAAACCAAACAGACAGAAGGACATGGCTTAAACGACTCTGCACGTCATGCTTTGCTTTTCCTTTACAGCTTATGGTTTATTAAATTAATTATAGAAAATTGCACTATTTTCAGTTTTTTTTTAGTTTTCAGAAGTCCACCAGTCATAAAATGCAACGCTGGGGGTATGAGGTTAATTCTAAATATGTACTTTGAAAATTGTAATCAACTCAGTATGTTCAATTATATATGATGCAAGAACTAATTTTGTGCGGTCGGGGAAAAGTAAGCTGCCTACAAAAACGGCTGCTAATAAAAAAAATATAAAATTTACCTATTTTTTTATTTCCTGTTTTTTTTCTGCAACACTCAGCGCATTTAATTTGTTACTGATGCGCTTTTGTTGTATTGTTTATTTTTTGTAACCCTATAATTTACTAACATTTTTTCATACAATTTTTTATTTGTGTTTTTATTTATTTTTTTTCTTGCTATTTCTTATTTATTATTTTTATTTTTTTTTGGTAATTTTTTGCCTTCAATTATTAAATTTGCAGCGCTATTTGTCTGGCAAATATTCCATGCACTTGCTGTTAATGTTGTTGTCTTGTGGTCAGCGGCGTTCGCTTGTGATTGAGCATTTAATTTGCTGCCATACTGATTACCCATCACGCCTTCAATTATATGTTGTTGTTGTCGTTTTTTTTCATATATTCAGCTGCAAGTAATGTCAGCGGAAATGCTCGCGAACATTTAAACCGCAGGCGCAGAGATTTTTAATTGATTTTTGTCTTTTTTCCCCACCACGAATTGCCAATATTTTTTTCTCGTTCAATTTTTGTTAAAACTGCTCATCTGTTGACTATAAATTGTTTTAATTAAATTGTGTTGGTTTTTATTGCACGCGGGTGTAAACAAGTTTTACTGAAATTAAATTGTGATTTGATGTTTGCACATGCCCTTGTAAAGGAGGGGATTTTTCATTAACAAATAATAGCTAAATAAGCATTTGTTTATTAAAATGTGCAGCTTTTGTTGACTGAAGGAAAAATTGCCACGAAGACTTTATGTGGAATTTATTTATGAGGACGTTTTAATAAAAATCTAAAAGTTTAAAAAAGAAGAAAAACCGTTAAATTTGCCTGCACCGAAGCTGTAACGTCCTTCACAGGTGCATTTTTTATAGCATGAACAAAACAAAAACAAAACAAAAGACTTTTATTTTAATTTTTATCAGTCAGTTTGTATGGCAGCTATAAGCTATATTTGTTCGATCTCAACAATTTTTTTGGATATTGTAAAGATACCTTGGAAAACTGTCTGTGCTAAATTTCCTTAAGATACGTTCTCAAATAAAAAAGTTGTCCATACAAGGACTTGAGTTCGATCGGTCAATTTGTATGGCAGCTATATATTATAGTAATCCGATCTTGAAAATTTCTTCAGATATTGTAGCTTTGCCTTAGAGAGTATTTCATGTCAAATTTCGTGAAAATGTCTTGTCAAATAAAAAAGTTTTCCATACAAGGACTTGATTTTGATCGGTCAGTTTGTATAGCAGCTATAAGCTATAGTTGTCCGATTTGAACAATTGATTTGGATATTATATAGATACCTTAGAAAATGATCTGTGCCAAATTTCGTGAATATATCTCATCAAACAAAACAGTTTTCCATATAAGGACTTGAGTTGGATCGACTCAGTTCATCACGCTGATCATTTGTATAAGTACATACTTATATAGTGTTTAGGGTGTCCAACGTTGCCTTTTGGGTATTACAAAACTGTACCTTGTATAGAATATCAAAAACTTAGATCTTTAAAATTTTAAAGCGCTCGCAAACCGTTAACCGACACAGCGTCCCAAAAAGCATGCAGGCAACGCACACACCGTTATTATCTTCCTTTTCCTCCAGCAATGCGCTCAAGAAAGCTCTAGTGTATGCAATTAAAAATTATTTAACAGCTGTGCTAATAGACAATAATGACAGCAACAAGAAAACAAATAACAAACAACAAAGTCAGCAGCAGTTAAAACTATAACGGCATCAAAACAAGTAATAAAATGAGCAAGAGCATAATTTAAGTGGGGTTTGCTGTTGTAATTTTTTGCAGCAAAAGAGCACAGGGCGACCCAAACAGGTGCATATGAGCTAATGAATGCGTGTTTGTATGTATGTACATGTGTGTATTGGTGAGTGAGCTGTGAAAAATTAAGAGCACAAAATAATGAACAAAGCACGGAGCAGTTGAGCTGAAGCAAGCAGCTGTGTTGGACGTGAGTAGACGCACAGATTCTCTCACACATACACACACAAAAACGAGCAAATTATTTAACGACACCGAGCAAACGCAACGGAAGATCGTTAAATATAGAAATAAGGATATGGCACACATACTCAGCTTTGCTTATGAGCGCACAGCAAACATACACATATAAATATGTAAGCAAACAAATGGACAAATGAAAGGTTGGCATGTTGTGCGCCGGTCTTCGGATGTAAACAAGTGGAGACCAGTAGAGCGCAGCTGCTGTTTATTTAAACTTCACTTAACGCACACACACACACACACAAGTAGAGTTACGGCAGTTAAAACTAGTGTGGACTTAAAAAAAAATCCAACAATACTCAAGTCTAGAGAGTGTTAACTAATATCTAAACATTTTTTTAATCGTACCACGGCGAAGTGGTCGCATTAGGTTGGCTTTTTACTGTTCAATGAAATATTTGAAATCTTCAACTTCAATCGGATGAAAATCGAGAAACTCAACCTATGCCTTATCTAACAACTCAGCGGATTTGGTAAAAAAAAATTATTTTTTCCACTCCAGCTGCCCCATGTCTCTTAAGTTGGGAGCTATGGAATACATTCCGTCCCATTTAAGACTTACCGATCGAAACGGGGTTAGATCTAGAAATAACAGCCCTTGGCCGGATAAAATCCGTAGAACCGGCTATTGTGGGAATTGATATTCCGTCATATCTCACAGTGGAACCATCAACACCATCACCGACTCCCTTTCAGAGAATGACGTACTTGGAGTCAAACCACCACCTATTGCACACGAAGAGCTCGAGTTGCCGCGGGAAACGAGAAACTTCGTTCTGGATACTGTAGCAGGTTAAACTCCTACTTATCCAGAATAGATCCCGACATATCTAATATATGTACTGCATGCAATAAGCCTACGCATGATACTGGCCACCTCTTTGCATACCCCACAAACCCCACTTCTCTGACACCCCTCTTCCTTTGGTCCGACCCGTCGACGACAACTTAGCTAATCTTTATTACCCTAACGGAGATTAGGTGCGACACACTGACACTTTCCAACCGTGGGGTTATATAGTGAGCAACTTGCTCCTAGACAAACGCCGGTTTATAGCCGCACCTACTGGTGAATAGATGCTCGATTAACTCAGAGTGGTCTCATCAAGGCTCCCTCTCTCTTAGCCATGACCCTGATGTCTACACGGGTTGGTTACCGCCTCTCAAACAAAGTTGTTCACGTTGCCCGGGGTGTTCGGCGCGGACGGGAAAAAAAGATTGAGTAGCTCACCTGTGGCTGGATATGCAGAGTGACCATACCATTTAGACCCTTTTGCGAGTGAAAACCAATGCAAGGCATGCAGCCTTCATTTTTCATCATTCTTGATAAATCGTTTACTACTTCAATCGCTTTACCTGCAGTCTAGACTAGATACTCCATAATTTTGAGCCTAGAGCTTAATATTTACCGCTAGATACTTCAGTTGTCGCTGTGAAAAAATGTCCCACTCCGCTATGCTGATTGACATTCTTTCTTCTACTTTCCTGGTGCTTATTAGCAAGACATCTGCCCTGTGCTTAGCTAGTTCTAAACTCATAGAAAAGAACCATTGACGCAGACCATTTATTTACTCATTGTCTAGGGAGGTCATCTGAAAAATGTTTAGCCCCTACTACCACTATAATGTGCGATTAATTGTACGTCTTCTGATTGGTATCTCCTCGGCACTCCATCAAACATCAGGTTAGAAGAAGGGGGCCTAAAACCGATATTTGTGATACTCCATTCGAAATGGAGTAGCTGTTGGTGCTTATGAGCAAGACTTCTATTTTGTTCTATCTTGTTCTAATAGAGTAGAACCATTGAGGCAGACCGTTTATACACTCATTATATTTTTTCCGAAGGCCACCTGAGAGGTGTTTTGGAGATGTTTATAGCCACTGCTGTCACTATAAAGTCATTCGCGTATGCGATTAATGGCACGTATTTTGGTAAGTATCTCCGTACCACCCCATCATACGACAGGTTCTATAGCAAGGGGCTTAAAACCGAGCCTTATGGGACTCTACTCGAAATGGAGTAGCTTTTGGTGCCTTCATCAGGGTCGAATATTAGTGATCTGTTTTTTAAATAGCTCTTAATAATGTTTACAACATATATTGAGAAGCGCGTATTTCGTACAGAGTCTTGCTCGCCACTGTGTACTCGTAAGTATATCTGAACGCATGAATATTTTTATGAAAGAGTTCCATGGTGTAAACGTTCGCTGCTCGTTGCTTGGACGCAACATCTGCAACTACTTGACATCGCCACGGTAATGGCCAGAAGATGAAAAAACAACAGCTACAACAACAGCAAATTAACAAAACATTAACAATAAAGAGAAAGCGCCAAATATGCCATAACCGAAGGTCCTGCACTACGAAAAGGTTGACATGCAAATAACGGTACATACGAGAACCGACACATACATAAGCAAGCGAATGCAATAACAATATGAGTACAACTATGCCGACACATACACCTATATAAGTACATATGTTTGTGACAAGTCGTGTGTGATGAAGCGGCCCGAGGTTAGATGCGCCGCACTGAGGCTGGCGGTGTGCGACGCCACATTGGGTTGCATGAAAAGCAGCCAACTTCATTACATGCTTGGTTTATTCAAAACAGTCAACGTAAATTACATTACAGCACCACACACACACACACACCCAGACATACACAAACACTTATGGCGATGTACACCACAAAATACATTAGCGGCTACATATTAAAACAATAACAACTACAACAACAACAACTATGCGCTACACAATCATATTGTTGAGCAGATGAAAAAGCGTTATTACAACAGCAACAACAAGGGCTAAACGTATAAAGCAGCAATACTAACAGCAACAACAACAATAAAAAATAACAGGCGACAGTGAACGCCTGAAACACACAAGGAATACAATGGCGAATCGCTGTTAGCTGTTAGCGCGACCAAAGCATGAAATAAGCATAAAATAAGTACAAGAATGGGACATGTTGAGCGAAAACAAGCGTCCTGCCCCGTCATTCATGGCTAACAAGCCTTTGGTTGCCCGGAAAGGCGAACACCCGCACAAACGACAAATCGGCATGCCGCGCTTGTTAACACATACATAAGTGTGTGTGTGGGTGTGTATGTGTGAGCCTATGAAATTTGTGAATTCGAGTGTAATACATAAGCACATTTTATGCTCTGCATCCTTTTGCATGGACAGACTTTTCATACAGCTGTTAAAGTCGTGTGACAAATGAACGGACAAGCGCTTACATGCAAACATATACACGTGTGTATACGGGTTTGTGGGCGCATATTTGGCTGCTGGCATGACTTATGGTGCGCTGTTGCAGATGAATGGGCGAAACCACATAAATACACACATAGAAGACATATGTGTATACATAAAAAATAAAATAAAAAAAATTTATAGTAAAAAAATAAATAAGCTAAGTTCGTGTATAACGGAAACCTGGGAAAGTCAGCTCAAAACACGAAAATTTGTAATTAAGATAGTTTCCTTCAAGAGTGATACACTGATTATAGCGACCCTCCAAATTTACGATACCATTTTTGTAGTACGATTTGCGTTTTGCTTCAAAATAGGCTTCAGTTTCGGCGATCACCTCTTCATTCGAAGAAAATTTCTTCCCAGCGAACATTCTTTTGAGATCTGAGAACAGGATATAGCTGGCCTCCTGTGACAGTTCTGGAGCACACGGATGGATGCGGAAGCACTTCGAAGCACAATTCCTGGATCGTTTTCACGGACTTTTGAGACGGCGCATTGGCTTTGTGAAACAGCACTTTCTTTTCATCAAATGCGGCCGTTTTTCGGCGATTTTGTTCATTAAAACCTCTGCCGTACTTTGAATCCAGCACCCGGTTGCAATGCAACTCCACATTCAACTGGCAAAGTGTTAATTCTTCACGCATTTAACCATAACCACAACGATACTCCCCGAGGGTCCAGTCCGCATGAGTAGGTTGGAGTGAACTCCAAGGCCTCCGGCTCTCCATTGTACCAGAATTAAGTCTCCGGTCGGACTTCGTAGCCGAAGCTACTAACAGTTGAGCTTCCATACTGCTCTGGATTAGTGAACAGGGGTTGGACCCCATATACACATTACCCGACCCTAACTGTGCGGCATTCCGACTAGTGGAGATCACACCATCTAAACGTCCATCGGTCCATCTAATCTCTATACTACACAGATCGCTAATGTCCGAGTACATCGGGCATTCTGCAGTTATATGCACCCAGTCCTCGACCCGCGCCACACAAAAACACCTCGGCGACAATATCTGGTCGCTAATGTCCGAGTAGATCAGACATTCTGCAGTTACATATACCCAGTTCTCTATTCGCGCTCCACAAAAACACCTCGGAGATAACAATATGTGATGAGTCGACGTTACGAGTTTTCGATGGAAAAGTTCTGCGGAAGATTTTTTTCTTTGCGCGTTGACAAGAGCGAATACCGCAGTCGATGTATCGTTCCATCTAGCTACACGAGATATAGGACGACATTGACATAGTTCAGCGAATTAGGAGACAACGTCTACGCTGGCTAGATCATCTCGTCCGAATGGATGAAAACACTCCAGCTCTGAGAGTATTCAACGCAGTACCCGCCGGAGGAAGCAGAGGAAGATGAAGACCTACATTCCGTTGGAAAGACCAGGTGGATAAGAAACTGATTACACTTGATATCTCCAATTGGCGCCAAGAAAAGAAGAGGAAGAACGACTGGGGCGCAGTTGGAAACTCGGCTAAAACCGCGTAAGCGGTGACTACGCTAATGAAGAAGTTCCGCACTAAACCGAGTTCGTTGTATATCGTACAAAAACACTAAATAAGTGCAAACTTTGTCTCTACTGCAGGCAGTCGCCACACACGCTCACAACCTGAGCATAATCTCTTGCTCTCCATCAAACAAGCGGCAACATCTCCATTTACTATTTGTTATCGGTGGCCGTGAAGTTAATTTGTTAATTTATTTTTGTTTTTCCAGATTAAGTATGTCGTCGTCTGGGTTATTAAGCCAACGAATGACCCTTTTCTTATAACGCAGTCCCTCCAAAAAACAACAAACCCCTTAAGTGCTTATATGTATAATATATGTGTTTATACAAAGCAAGCAGGAGAGTGAAACAATAACAACAAGCAACAAGTCACAATGAGACAAATGAACAACACCAAATTAATGAGGATAATATAACTGTACATTTATTTACATATGTACTTTTACAACTTTGGATGTATATACATATGTATATGAAGGTATTTGTTTTCCTAAGTTTAGTTTATTTCTGAAGCCGCCTTAAACAGAGGCATTTTCTCTTACACAATTTCGTTCCCAATGAGCAAACATTTTTGGATGCCTTCTTCTGCACTGTGAGTTCATCGTCCAAGATTCTAGCAGAAAATTATGTTACAGCATTCATTACTGGATAATATTCGACTAAATAGACCATGTCCATCACGCAGTGAAGAAAATATAGCAGCCGTAGCTGAGAACGTGGAGAGTCGATTCGACGCCGTTTGCAGCTCGGGCTGACGTATAGAACGACTTGGCGCATTTAACGTTTTGAATTGAAAGCGTACAAAATAGAGTTTGCGTAAGAACTGAAGGCGCTCGGCCTTTCCAAGCGACATCGCTAAGCTCTACGGGCTCTTGAAAACTTCCAAGAAGACCCAACGTTTTCGAGCCAAATTTTGTTCAGCGATTAGGTCCATTTCTGATTCAATGGCTTTGTAAACAAGCCAAATTGCCGCATTTGGATCAAAGAGGAACCTGAAGAGATTCAAGAGCTGCCATTTCATGCAGAAAAAAGAACAGCTTGGTGTTGTTTGTGGGCCGGTAAAACGTAACCGTCAATTGCGGCCGTTATCGCGCCATGATAACCGACTATTCGATGCCTGAAATTAAAGCTCGTGACATCGGCGACATTTGGCTTCAACAAGACGGCGCCACTTCCTACACATCGCATCAATCAATATATTTATGGAAAGAACACTTCGTTGAGCACATAATTTCACGTTTTGTTCTGGTCGGTTGGCCACCATGATCATGTGATATCACATCGTTAGACTTTTTTCTGTGGGTATATGTAAAGTCTAAAGTCTATGCGGACAATCCCGCTTCGATTCAGGCTTTGGAGCAAAATATCACGCGTGTCATTCTCAAGTTACCAGTTGAAACGCTTGAACGAGTCATCGAAAATAGGACTCAATGGAAGGAGCATCTGACGCGGCTACAGCCAAGATTTGAAAGAGATAATCTTCAAAAAATAAATGCCAAAAAATGTTCTTTCGAATGATACTTGTTTTAAACATTCCCCATTAAAGTTGAAGTTTCTGTGTTTTTTTTTTTTAAGTAGGTAACCTCGAATTGGATTACTCTTTAAAACAAGCTGATATTTTGTCATTTGTAAAGCATTCTTTCCACCCTGTGATGAGCCTGAGTCTGCATGTCTATATGGAAGTGCACACGGAAGAACAACAATAAAGACCTACCAGTCATTTCGTATACAGACGCGTGCAAAACATTTGTATTTTGCATAAGGAATATCAATTTTTAGACGCATTGAAACCTTATGCATTTGCCTTGATGAGTTCAATACCTCAACCGCGCCCCTGAGCTAGCAAATGCGTGCTGGCGTTAAAGTCGCCTAAGCGCGGTTTCTAAAAAATTATTTTTAAGTTTATTAATTCACATGTATTTCGCTTTTTGACACATCTCAGCCGGCGCTGATTTAATGTTGTAAACAAACCTAGAATGTGAGACGTTCAATTGAATTTGGGACATTAATTATGCTTAAATTGAAGATACGCTAAAACGATAATTACCTCCCGAGCATACAAAATGCGGCTGTGGTGCAGGTAGAAATAAGTCAAAAGGCAAGCAGGAGCGAGAGAGGGAGAGAGAGCGAGAAAGAGAGCGCGTTCAGCGCAAAAAATATATGAGCCGACTTCGTTTGCGGCGGCGGTGCGATGTTTGTGTGCACAATAGCATTATGACTGTGGGAGCAGCATACATAATTAATTTGAAAATACGTCACGTAAATGGCATTAAACGCAGTAGCGAACGTCGCTGCTGATAAATACAGTGTGGCCGTAGACCAAAGCCAACATGTCAGTCGTTAATGCATGATATGATAACCCCAAAACTACTGACCGCTCACAGCGTTGCCCCCGTCAACGTTTATGCTCGTCATAATTCGAGCATACTGATTTAATATTTAACAGATATTTCACTGAAATATACTATAAAAGCTAAGGCAATTTAGTGCACAGCAACAGACACTGAAGTAGCAACGCAGTCGCAACTTAGAACCCAGCCACAGGAAGCAGGCTCAACACAAGCACACACGCACTTTACTTGAAAACCAAACTTTGAAATGTTTAAGCCAATTGCCGGTTTGCTATTACTGGTCGCACTTTGCGCCGCCGAGGCACCGACGCGTTTCCGCACAGCGGCACGCCGTCCAGCCGGCGCCCGTGTGCGCTTCCTTGCACGCCAGGTGGCCGCACCGGCACCAGCACCCGCGCCAACGGGTTATCCTGCTGCAGGTGTGACGCCAGAAATTCCCTTCGACTTGCCCTCATCAACTGTCAAGCCGGATGTGACCTACTTGCCGCCAGATAATACTTACGGTCCACCGTCACCACCACAACCGGACGCCACCTATGGCCCACCATTGCCACACAGCACCTACGGGCCACCGACTGAAGCGCCTGTCACGCCAGATGCTGTATACGGTCCACCGGACAACAGCTACTTGCCACCCGAAGAAAGTGTCACCGCACGCGATGTGGACTTAGCGGTTGATGTGGCTGAAGAGGCAGAGGAGGCAGCGGAAGAAGAAGCTACTGTTGAAGAGCAGCAACCCAGTGAACCAGAGCCGGAAGTTAGCGTTGAGCCAGCGGTAGAAGTAGAGGCGCCTGCTGAGGATGAGGGTGAGGAACTTTTCGTTGCAGTCGCTGAGGATGGCTCCGTCATTGCGGTGAGCAACTCGTTTGATGCGCAGGTCGAGGCGGCAGCGCAACAGCCAGCACGTTTGGTCTTCCAACGTTTCCCACAAGGCAGACGCCGAGCACCGGCTAGCGTGCCTGTGCCTGCGCGTTTGATTAAGGCGCGTCGTGTGGCGCCAGCTAAGTTGCAGCTGTTGCAGCGTGTGCAACCGCAACCAAAGCCGCAGCCGCAAGGCTTCTCCTTCGCCTCGCAATACACCGCCTGGTAGTTAATTAAGGTATTTAAGTTTAGACCCGTTCACCTGGCATGCGCTAGGCTGCAGTGTTAGTTCAATTTAGCATAGTATTGTGGTTAGCAGTTTTAAATACAATATAGAAAAAAATCACAAGAATTTAAAGTACTTTGTTATTGTAATATTCAAAAGAGCACTTTCGAAACAGAAAAGATTTTTCAGAGTCGTTAGATTTCTAAGTAGTCCAGCAAACCATCCGTCGGTAAGAAATGGAGCCAAGCTCTAGTGGGTCTAAGTAATTCGCTGGAAATGTCTTTCGCTCTTAGCTTTCAAATTTACATGTGAGCATGCCTGAGTACGGGTAAGTGTAAGCGTCGCTCTGACTTAGCTTCAACCGAGAATTTTTCCGCATGCGAGCTCTTCCACATTTCTACTCGCACACATAGACATACTTTCAAGTGCTTGCTTGTTTTGCATAAGAACACAGTAATTTTTAATGGCTACGAGTGACTTCGAGAAGCAATACCGTCTCAGTTGGCTCGTAGAAAGGAAGAAGACGCTACTTGGAACACATTACAATAACATTTTAGTAGAAATGTGGAAATGTGGAAATAATGGAAGTCATGTGAATGCGAAAGGCCATGAACGCCACTGGTCACAAGGTACTTTAGGTGCATGTGTGTGTGTGTGTGTGAGTAGGTGAACTAATGTGCTTTTAAAGCGTTTACTGCGTTTGCTGATAGAAAATCCTGAAGAAATGAAAGGAAAATTTACATGATTGCTCCAAGATTGGCTTGTGATACCATTAGCTTGATAGTCCGAACTACACGTTGTCGTCCCGACGCCGCATTAACGGTATGTGCCACATGGAATGACAGAACGGGAAGAACAAACCACATTAGCAAAAGTAACTGTTGAATTAATTTGCATAAAAAGCAAAGCAAAACGAACGGTACACGATCTCCTTACACACACCTAAAGGGTGATCCATTTCGAGGTTATCTACTTTTTCTTTAAAGAAAAGCAAAGAAACTTCAAATTTAATGGTCGTTCCAACATCGGGGAAATGTTCAAATTTTTTTTGCGTAGAATCTCTTTCAAATGTTGGCGGAACCATCTCGTTGAATTTTCGACGACTCGTTCGAGCATTTCAACTGGTAACTGGCGAATGACTCGCCTGAGGTTTTGCTCCAAGGTCTAAATCGAACGGGATTGTCCGCATATACCTTAGACCTTACATATCCGCACAGAAAAAAGTGTAACGGTGTGATATCACACGATCTTGATGACCAATTGACTGGCCTAAAACGTGAAATTATCTGCTCAACGAAGTGTTCTCTAAATAATTCCATTGATTGATGCGATATGTGGGAACTGGCGCCGACTTGATGAAATCAAATGTCGCCGTGAGCGAAGCGATGTTGCTTTGGTAGGGCGAGCAGCTTCAGTTCTTGACGATGATCTTCGTGTACAATCTCAGCGCGTGATCGGTCCGAAAAAGGTTATTGAAAATAATATCTCTTCTTGCATCACCCTTTCCATACATATTTAGAGGCCTATAAAAAAATTAAAAAAAACCTGGGGCTTTATGTGTGCGTGGTGGCGCCGAAATGGCTTATAATGTCCAACGCATGTTTGGCCAAACAATATGCAACATCTGTGGCACAATTTATTTTATTCTTAATTACAATTTTGCAGGCTTCGCCCACATGTTGCTATGCTTCCGCGTCCAATCTCTCCTCAACGGCGCTGTAGGACCCTGATACTTGTTTCTATAAACCGTATGATGGTTAAGTGGTCAAAGAGCACGAACCCAATCTACCAAAGGGGCACATACACGCACGCAGCGCGCACATGCCGCGTTACCCACGAAGACTGGCGTTCGCTGCCTGGTCATTTTCGGCCAAGATGAAAGACATAAAAGTCGCACGTGTTGAAGTGTGTAAAACCGACATTAAATACGTGACCAACTTAGCAAAGATTTTGCCATTTCACTTAACGTACCACCATAATAACAGCAACAACATTCGACAGCTGGACAGCTGGACAGCCTGTAGGCCGTTGCCAAAATGAATGACCAAAATAACAAACATAAATGTATGCACCACCTTGCATATACATATATATGTATGTATGTATGTATGTGTTCACACATGCATATTTTTATTGCTCCCGAACTCGGTACAGCATAATCGGTCAAACGGTCAACGGTTGTATTCAATTAGCAGTAAAATTGCTGAGTAAAAGTGAAATGGCGCAAATGAACAAACTGTCGTATCGAAGCCGACTGCGTTAATGTGCGTGTATGGAGATCAGAAACCAAATTTTTATAAGAATGTTGATAGTTAACAGGTGTGTGGTAAAACAAACGGCTATGAAAGGATCTTGGGTGGCACATATGAGCTGTAGACTGTGGACTTACAAGAAGTAAGCAGACTTCAACTCGGAATAGAAACCACTTACCCGAAAAATCTAAAAAAAAAACAACTTGGTTTAATGTTTAAGACAAGCTGAAGAACGGCCAATGAGACTCTACTATTTATCGGTCTTTCAAAATACAACGGCTGTTTTTTTTTTACGTGTGATTTTTAATGATGCAATACGACACTCTTTTAGAACCCCCAGATCTGATATAAAGACTGATGCCCAGAGCATACTGAAATTATGGAGGGAAACTTCTCCAGCCTGCTCTATCGATGACGATGGAGCAGACGTTGCATTGTCCGACCATGAAGAAGTTCGAATAGCAATTACCCGTCTGAAGAAGAACAAAGAGGCGGCGACCGATGGAATGCCGGCGAAGCTATTAAAATACGGCGCCGAAGAACTGATAAGGAGCATGCATCAGCATTCATTGCTAAATATGATTGGACGAAAGCATATTCGATGATTGGAAGTTAAGCGTGCTCTACCCAGTCCACAAAAAGGGAGACCCCACAATCTGCGCCAACTACCGTGAGATAATCTCCTAAACATCGCATATAAGGTTCTATCGACCGTATTGTGTGAAAGATTAAAGCCCATCGTCAACAAACTTATTCTGATTGGACCTTATCAGTGTGATTTTAGACCTGGAAAGTCTGCAATCGACCAGAATTTCACCATGCGCTAATTTTGGAAAAGACTCTTGAAAAGAAGATCGACACACACCACCTCTTCGTCGATTTTAAAGCCGCCTTCGACAGCATGAATAGGAACTGTCTCTATGCCGCTATAACTGAACTTGGTATACCCGTAAAGCTAATGCAGTTGTATAAGCTGACGTTGAGCAACACCAAAAGCTCCGTCAGGATCGAGAAGGACGAAGAAACACCTTATACGGGTCTGGTTGTGAACGAGTACAAGACGAAATATCTCCAGTTCAGAAAGAAACAATCGTCGCACTCGCGACTTGGTTCCCACATCACTGATATGACTGCCAACTTAGAATTCGTAGGTATTTTCGTTTATCTTGGAACCAGCGTTAACACCAACAACAACGTCAGTCCTATTTCGGACTGAATAGGCAATTGAGAAGTAAAGTCCTCTCTTGACGAACAAACACCAAACTCTACAAGGTACTCAGAATCATGGACGATGACAACCTCAGATCAGTCGGCGTTACCTTAGCTTTGCAGATAAAGGTTCTGTGTGGTCTTTTGCGCAGTGGCAACAGCAAATACCGTAGTCGATAGAACGATGAGCTGTACGAGATAATTCATAATTCAGCGAATTAAAAGACAGCGGCTACGCTGGCTGGGTCATGTCGTCCGAATAGATGAAATACTCCAGCTGTAAGAGTATTCGAAGCAGTACCCGCCGAGGGAAGCAGAGGAAGAGGAAGACCTCCACTCCGTTAGAAAGACCAGGTGGAGATGGGCCTGGCTACACTTGGAATATCCAATTGGCGTCAAACAGTGAAAAAGAAGACCGACTGGTGTGCTGTTTTAAACTCGGCTATAACCAAGTAAGTGGTGTCTACGCCAAGAAAGAAGAAGAAGAAGATATTATCTCTATAATAAAGCGCTACCGAAAACTTCGAACATTTTCTTAATTAAAGTGCTCAGTTCCCGGCCTGCTTGCCATTTTCCAATCAATCCGAAAAGTGTATTTAGCTTTCAAAGAAATAGCATAACAGCTACTCAGGCTTCTTCTTCTTTTCCTCAAAGTGCAGAAATACGTAAGATATACAACCGGTGCACACTGGCAGCACGGCAGCAACAAGTCTGTGTAGTTGCCTCTATGAGTGTTTCAGAAAGTAGCACCTCGCTTAGCTAACGGTAGACTTTTTTGCTTTATTTTTCCATGTTAGCCATATGCTTTGCAGTGTCTTACGTCTTTATTTGCTTAGGGAATCCGCTCAAATTGTTTGTGTCGAAACCATTACATTAGCCGCAACTCCATTGAGCTTGCAACATAACTCAACAAATTCAATGCAAACAATCAAAGAACATTTGCGCCAACCCTCCGCCATGCTACCACCACTTGGCTGCAATTTTTCGTTACATGCACGTTGTTACAACAGCAGCAACCAGAAAAGGAACAAGGTAAACGGAAAAAAACGCAAAAACAACGCTCCCAAAAGCTGAAGAATAATGGACTACAAAACAGCAAATAAATTCAATATTAGCCAACAACATCATCGTCTACTTGGCCAGCTAAGCAAACTGACAGCGCTGAGCGCTGCAGCCCACCGTTGTTGGCGGCGTCGGTGTCGGCGATGTTAGACACAGGCTAGCAACACTTGCGCGCCAACACTATGTTTGTGTTGGTCCTTTCAGCACCGCAGTGTAGAAGGATATGCAAAAAATATCGCAACAAGCGCGGCATAACATGTTACAATGACAAGAACAACAACAAACACTATTTGTGGAATAACTACAACCAAACACTATTGTAATACAACATGCATTACAAACAACACGCGCAGACAGACAAGCAGACAGCGATATGCAGAGAGGTAGATAAGGCGTGTGGCAGGATATTCAAGTATACGCCCAAACAAGCACGTCACTACTAATGGTATGGAACCACAAATATACACACTTATATTTACACATCCAACAGGAAAGACAGCAGACAAGGCTGCGTTGCGGGTCAGCGCTTACGCTAAGTGGATTCGCATAAAATATTATCAACAAACATGTGGGTATGACCAAAGTATTTTATCTGAACAGATGGACCGAGCGTCTCAAGAACCCAAGTTGTTCACGTGTCTTTTAACTAAACAGCCATACCGAAAGACTTAAGAACCCAAGTTGACTGAACGAATGTACCGGGAGTCTCAAGAAACTAAGTTGTTCATATATCTTTAAACTAAACAGCCATGCTGAGAGACTTAAGAGCCAAGTTTTCAAGTTCATGTATATCTTTTAACTGAACATCCGCGCCGGGAGTCTCAATAACGTAAGTTTTTCATATGTTTTTTAACTAAAGAACCGTACCGAGAGAGCTGTCTCAAGAACGTACGTTGTCCATTTGTCTTTTAACTGCACAGCCATACCGAGAGGCTCAAGAGCCCAAGTTGTTCATACTTGTATGTATTTTAACTAAACAGTCGTACGAAGAGTGTCAAGAACCCAAAATGTTCATGTAACTTTTAACTGAACAGCCGTACGAAGAGTGTCAGGAACTCACCGAGAACTACCGAGACCCTCAAAAACTCAAGTTGTTCACCTGTTCTTCGAGAGTCCCAAGGAACCAAGATATTCACATATCCAAGCTTTTCCACGAACCCTAGTTGTTTATCAGTCTTAAAGTCGCTACGAGTCAACGTTTTCTTGGTCTCGCATTATCATGGTGGTCATGGATGGCTGTTTGAAGGCAGCTCGAAATCCAAAATTCAATTTCATTAAAACCCGAATTTTTTCTCGAAGATTTCCGATAGTCACAAAAAATTTGTGGAGAAAGAATACTTGAAAACTTCGGTCTTCATTTTCACACAATGATCCAAGTAGAGGTACTTTTTTCAATAGTCTTTTTTGATAGATCACGCGTGAGTCGTGTCAAGCTGTCTTGTTAGTTTTGTTCAGTGTTGTTTGGCATTTCACTATGGGAAGACTTACGCCTGCACAACGTTTGCCAACTATTTAAAGATTGTTCGTGCGAACAATCCAGCTTCGATTCTGACCTTGAAGCAAAACATCACGCGGGTCATTCGCCAGTTACCAGTCGAAATGCTCGAACGAGTGATCGAAAATTGGACTTAAATATGGACCATATCAAAAGTAGCCGCGGCCAACATTTGAAAGAGATTATCAAACAGAAATGCCAAAGAATGTTCTTTCCAACGATAGCAAACATTCCTCATTAAATTTGAAGTTTCTATGTTTTTTATTTAAAAAAGTAAGGAACCTCGAAATGGATCATCCTGTATACTTATGGTACATTAAACCCAGGAAAATTAACTGAAGGTTAGAAAAGCCAATCAATGTTCTATTCAAAATGCCTGGCAGAAAGAATTTGAAAACTGTTTTAATCGTTTACTTTCCCCGAATAGTTAAGCAATTCAAAGCCCAAAATAAAAACCTCTGTAAATTGCCGGTATAAAGCAGAAAACCTCTGAAGTGTATTTGGATTCTATCACTGCCTGTGCTTTTCTTAATCCAAGGGCCTAGGTCTACTAAATGTAAAAAAGCCACGATAATTGCATGTCCTTAACCAATATCGCCAATTGACATATGCTGGTCACCAACAACCAGACACTAAAACTAATAAATATAATACATAAACACATAGCCGTAATAACAGTACATAATAATATAAGCATTACGCAATTTATATAATTTACAAAAACATTCTTGATTTCTTAATAATCTTTTTTATAGTTTTCAAACACGTTCTGTTCTGCGCCACAAAGCAGAAGCTACAAGCCGCAGTGGACGTGGTAAGTTGGAAATATTATTTAACACTACAATCACGTCCAGCAGTGACGCCAAATTTGTCATATGGCTTAAGCGCTCGTTGTCGATCGGACGCGATGGACTCATTGGAAATTTTGGGTTTTTAATGAATTTTATTACAAATACATACACATACCTTCGCATGAGCACACGAAAGAAACATACATGCGTATATAAAATTGAAGAAATGCGAGACAACAACAAAAGTAGCGTGGAGGTCAAACGCGAAGTCAAAATGCGTTCATAACTACCGTTTTGCCGACGCATTGGTTACAAGTAATGAAACACAACCGAAGCGTAGACTTCGACAAATCGTATTTAATAGACACAGTGACCCCTCAACAATATCAGTTTACTTCTAACGGTCTTGGACAACACGATTGTTTACGTAAAGTCGCGGGCTTGCATAAAGGAATTAAAGAACAACAATGTCGAAAATATTTTACACACTGGCCGCCGTTGGCTTATTGGCCACACTTAGTTGCGCTGAACCGCCACGTTCTCGTTTGCGTTTTCCCGGACCAGTTAATAATCGGCCACTGCCATTTTTAGCACGACAAGAAGCAGTACCATCAGTGCCAGTAGACGCAGCTCCTTATCCACCAGCAGGTTTGAAACCAGAACCCGCCTTTGAATTACCAGAGCCCACTTATGGTCCTCCAGAACTAACATATGGGCCACCTGAGGAAACACCAGACCAAATATACGGACCACCCGACCAAACATATGGACCACCCGACCAAACATACGGACCACCTGACGAAACCTATGGACCACCTGCTGAAGAGCCTCTAGCTGAGCCTGCACCATCTTATGGACCCCCACCAGCTATCCCCGCACCAACGTACGGTCCACCCGGTACACCAGCTGATGAGTATGGACCCCCACCACCAGCCGTAGCTGATGTACCACAAACTGCCTCGATCATTGATCCTCGTGCTGTCTTCCCACAAACTGTCTTCACGCTGCCACGTGTTGAACGTTTAGTGGCTTTCCGTCCAAGAGGTCGTCCAGCCCCAGCTAAGCTACGCCGTCCGGCACCACGTCCAAAGCCGGCAAAATTAACACGTCCTCGACCACAACATCTAACACAAGCCCAAATACAGCCAGCTAAATTAATTTTACACATTCGTCACTAAATAATGCAAAATCCCGGTTCTGATTTCCAAAGCAGAGTTGGTGTATTTTTGTTGTTGTTGATATACTTATGTATGTACATTCATATATGTTAGTTCATAAATAAGCTTTCGTTGTATTCTAAGGTACTGTTAATTCGTTGTACTTGCTCTAAAAATATGTATATTTTATTAAATGTTATGAAATGTCTAAACGAAATCAAGTCCCGTGTTTTTTACTAAATATTTTAAAGGATTCAGTTTGTAAGTTATTGATTTAAGCTCGTTATCAATTTTCAAAGCCTTTCTGCAGGGATATATCAAAGCGACTTAGTTTCGATTTTAACTTTTTTATATTCGCTCTGAATTGCATTCCGTACGGAAGTTAGGTTATATTACTTTCAGATCCCTTTTCAACAAAATAGGTTAAATTAACAGAGAAGAAAAACAAATATAAGGTACAAACATTTGCTGCTTCGCTAATACATACATACATATGTATGTATATAGTATTATCCTGCTACCCAAAAATTTCTGTTAAATTTGCTGAGTTTCTTAGCAAAATTCTTGTGTACGTGTTATTGTACATTCCTCCTTACGCAAAAGCCATTGAGACGCACATGGTGTATATGTTAGTTTATGTGTAAGTCCTTTGAATTTGAATTCCTCAGTAATACTTACATTTGAGGTCAGCACTGCATCCTTTTCCATGAAGAGAATAATCTGTTGGGAAACTGTGCACAAATACCACTATTTTATCATTTTACACTGTAACACTGTAGTAGACTCAAACAATATTTTATACACTAACATACACTACATTTTAAAATCACTTTAATTTCTTCACTAAATTTATAAATTATAACGCACTTTACGAAAAACTGTCCATATTTTCCATTTTAGCAAACTGTCAAAATAACGGAAGTGTAAAGTGGAAGAAGAGTCATAAATATAAGGGCGGTATACACGCAGCGTAAATGATACTTAAAATTTCCCAACAAATAATTTGTAAAAATATGTAAAAAAAAGATATATTTAAACCGAATACTCATTTAAAAATATTAGAAATACTTTATAATTATTAAACATTTCTTATGTACAGTTTTTGCACTATCTTTGTTAGCAAAATACTTTTTTAGTACACATTATAACTCAATTTTATTTATGACATGTGGCAACACTTAATGTCTCGCTACTCCAACTTCGGGCTGTCAGTCACGTACACAACATTTGTAAACAAATGAAAATCATCAGAATTGCGTATTTGCAGTCAAACGTTAAAAACAAAGAAATTAAATAAAATAATATGGATATAAATCATCGACTAATAGAAGCCGTACGACAGTGTCCTTTGCTTTACAAAAACAATGCCTCATTATCGGATCGTAGATGTGGTTGGCAACAAATCGCCCAACAAATGAAAATGCAAGGTATGTACGTCCATATTGCTATAGATTCGGTTGCAAAAATTATACGATATCTATAATTTTATAGAGGCACTTTTGAAGACTCGTTGGCACTTTTTGCGAGAGCATTACAAACGCAATGCTATCGCAGATAATCCTCTGGAGTCTAATCAATTTCCATACAAAAAAGAGATGGACTTTCTATTACCATATTTGCGTCCACCACCCAGGGAAGAAGAGCAAAATGAAGCAGTATTTATGCCAGAAGGCGTAATAAAGCCAGAATTCGTTATTACCGAAAAAGATTTGGAGAACGACAGCGGCAATGAGGAATATGTATTTTTGGAAGTAGAGACGCTCGGCCCTGAATACGAAACAACTAATGTAGTAACGCAACAAATAAGTGCAAACGAACTTAAAAAAGAACTGCAACAAGAGCTTGAACAACAGCATGAGGAATATGAAGGCGAGGAACTCACACATATTGAAATGGAAGTACATGTGAAGGAGGAAGAAGTAGACAATAAACCGACCTACAATGTCCAACAAGTTGAGCAAGACCCCATAAAAGAAGACGCAGAAGCTACTTGCAATAGGAATGGTGCCAAGGAGGACGAAGCCGTCCGCAATCAAATACAAGAGGCTTCCGAGGAAAAACGAGAGAACAAAGTAGAAGTACGGGAGGGCGATAGCAGCAGCGACAACGTAACAAACAACAGCGATCGCAGCGAAGATGCTATTTTTGGTGAATTGGTATCGGCAATGTTAAAGAAAATGCCAGCAGAAAAGAAACGTACCGTTAAGCGTGACATTATGAATTTGTTGCTCACATAAATTTATGGAAGTGCACACGAATCGCGAAAGATGACTATATAAATGTTTATGAATTTTAATTTTAAGTTATTTAAACAACTAACTAAAACTATATTGCTATAATAAGGTGAAAACAGACTTCTAGATTTAATGTATTTACTACAATTCATAATTTATAATCTCAAAAGATGTTTGTATGTGTACCATATCCAATCATTAGCCGTTTTCGTACACAAATTTTTAATAAATTTATGTAGATAATCCTAACCTATATTCTAAAGTTTAATTTGAAGTTATATTAAATTCTTCATTTAACGGTAATTATCCGCCAAAATTGCTTGACATTTCAACTTCAACAAATTATTTTTGTAGAGTTCGGGTTAGTTTGGCATGTCTATTATTTTTTGTGAACAATAATTTTAAAGGTGTGTTTCAAAAAACATTAATTTTGAATATAATTTGATTTCCAAGCAATAATACGGTCCAAATATGTCTGTATAGCAAATTATCTATTATCACGCTTGGAAATAAAATATATATTTTATAAGGATTAACACAATTTGCCACTCATCGTTCATACGTATGTACATAAACCGATCTAATTAGTCTTTCGTAGCACACGATGCACATTTAATTTGCAACAGTGCCGTTTACGTCCGAAAACGTATATAAACGGTTTCGCACAGTTTTCGAAAACCCCAAGGGCTGTGGCATGCGTCACACCCACACGCAACGACTCCGTCAATTGCTCATGCCATGAAATTTCCATATTTTCCACCACCATTACGGCGCTCAAGTTTTGTCCCATCAATTTGATCTGCTTTACAGCATCCTCGCTGCGTGCCAGCACAATAACAAAAGCAAAGCGCGTGAAATTTAACCAATCGAACAACACATGAAGACACACCTGCTTGGCCAAATCGATTATCATTAGCTTGCAGTTGAAGGTAATCATATCCTGTATGATAGCCTGTTTGAGCTTGCTGTTGAAATCTTGTCGCGCCACATCGGTAAGCTTGTAGGGCGTTAAGTATTCGGGCCATTGCATATACCATGGGTACTGGCGATTGATAAAACTATGCGCCAGCTTGCGCCGCGTATCGAACGAGTTGTTAAACGCGGCAATTTGTTGTTCCAAAGCTACAGGGATATTTAGTTTCTTGTAGCTGTACAATGTGTCCTTCTCGTCCTGCGATTGGTTGGAAAGTTCGTCTGCCTTGATGCCAATTGGTTTCTTGAGTCTTTCTAATTCAGTGACATTGTCCTCGGTCGACTCACACAGGAAAAGCTTGCCTTTGTCTTCGTCTAAGCAGCAACGAATCACTGTTGGTGGTTGATAATTTTTGAAACCCCGTTCCGCGAGGTAGCCATGCAGCCAGATATTGCCGAACTGTGTGTCTGGATAATAGTAAGAGCACCTGTGCTTTATATGCGTATCGCAAACATTGTCGGATAGAATTAACGGCCATAGGCTATCGAAGAATGATTTGCGCAAAGTCAAGTGCGACATTCTAGCTTCGGTGCGCTTAAAAATAACAGTAATTTACACAGATCGTAGTGAAGAAATGTTTAAAATGATTTTCTAGTGAAAAAGAAATATAAAACATTCCAAAATGAAAAAAAAATATTCAAAAAGAAAAAAATCCAGAATGAAAAAAAATATTCAAAATGAAAAAAAAAATATTCAAAATGAAAAAAAAATATACAAAATGAAAAAAAAACCAATTAAAAAAATTAAACTAAATTAAATGCCATTTTGATTTTCTAGATTTGAAATTTAATTTAATATTTGGCGTTCTAAAAAATAATAGAAGCCAACGCATAATAAGATTCGCGCATTATGGATGACGACGAACTCTTTAAGAATATCTGCGAGAAAGTGCGCTGCACGCTGCTGTCCGCCGATATGGAGAAGTTGAACTATGTGCGTGAAATGCAGGCGCGCCTACAACATCAAAGCATTTTCACCAATGTGCTCGGCACCGATAAGTATGTCGACGAAATGGATCTAGATTGGATTGAACGCGTGCGCAGTTACAGCACGGAGAAGTCCATATCCGACAGCTTGGATGTTTCCGAATCGGCAGAATTAGAACACATAATGGAAGAGGAGGAGGTAACAGTAGCTAAGTCGGAAGCTACCGAGGAGCAGGCGGGTGATGTGTGGCAAGGTTACTTTAAAGGTTTTCAAATATTAAGTGAAGCGCAGGAGGGTGCCATTGGGGACAAGAAAAAATGCATAGAGCTGACATGTAGCGATTGTGATGACACAATAATTAACTATTTGCGTAAGTGGGCACAAATAAGGTTATACATAAATATACACTCAGACTCGTGGTCCATAGTGTCTTCTCCTTTTTTTACAACACTTCAACAAGCTCATTTAAAGGGACTTGGTAAAGCACATGGATTAATGGTTGCAATATGTTCTCCCATCGGATTTCCTATCACAATAATTTGACTCCTTCTTGCGATTGCGGGACAATCCAGAAGTAAGTGTTCAATGACACTGATCCGTGAAACCTAAGCTGAGTCGATCAATCGATTTAGTTATGACCATGTTTAGACCGTCCGTCTGTTGGTTTATACGTGAACTAGTCCCTCAGTTCTAAAGATTTCAATCTGAGGTTCCGCACACGTCCTTTTCTCTACAAGAAGCTGCTATTTTGTTGGAATTATCGATATCGGACCACTATAGCATATAGCTACCATACAAGCTGAACGATCAGACTCAAGTTCTTGCAAGGAAAACTTGAACCTATGACGTTTATTATATGTAGCTTCGGTGCAACCGAAGTTAACATACTTTCTTGATACTGTATAAATTATATGTCTTCCCGCTTTAAATTAGATGCCGGCATTAGCTGCTTTGCCGTGGACCTCTTTTACGGCACTGTCGTCGAAAATCAGGCTTTGATACTGCGTGTACGCGAAAGTGAACTTAAGCTCTCCAAAGAGATCGGCTTTCCGATATCATCCACTATATTCGCCAAACTCAGTCCACGCCTGCAATACACCGGCCTAATGGATCCACCAGACGCCGAAGTCGTGCTAAACAAAGGCGACGAGCTCACATTGACCAGTATGCGTGAATATTCGACGCATTGCAGCAAGAGCTGCGTTTACGTGAATGCTGCTTTTCTGTTCAACGATGTGAATGTCTTCGATTACATTTGCATCGGCACCGACATACAAGTCGCTGTGCGCAGGAAGGACGCGCACTTGCGTTGCACCGTGGAGGTGGGTGGCAAATTGAGCTCACGCATGCCGGTCTTATTCCCTTCACGTTGCACGAAATTCCTTGTGTCCATGGAGGAATTGGAGGATATCACTTTCTGCAAGGAGGTGGGCATAAATATCATCGTCTCGTATTTTGGTGGCACAGAAGAGTATTTCGAAAATCTACAATATGCACTAAAGACGTTGGGTTGTGATAAAATGCGTATATATGCGCGCATTGTGCTTAATGAGGTGAAAGGTTGCGACAACGACATGGATTGGATGGCCGAAAACTACGATGGCTTCATCATTGAGCTGAGTCCTTCTGACAAGCATCCAGAGAAAGATATACTACATCTTTGTCCGGCTGGTGAGGCGTTCATCAAACGCGCATATCAGCTGCAGAAAGTAATTGTCTTGGCACCCACTTTGATCGCCAACAAACGACTGATCGTCGATCCAGCGCACTATCATCATATATTCCACTATCCCGATAAATACATTTTACCGTGTGATCAGTCCAACAGCGCTTTCTACTTCTTCTACCTACAAGATTCAATTTCGGAATTGCTGATCGAAGAGGCGCTCAGTAAGCAGCCATATTGCGATCGTTCGCTTACCGGCAGCGATACGTTGGCGCGTTCGGTCGCCTGCGCATCGTTTGAGATGAACGCACCCGTGATATTTGTGTGCTCGTTAACCGGTCGTATGGCAGCGAAGATCTCACATTTCCGTCCCAAAGCACTGATCATTTTCATAACACGCATGAAATCCGCCGAAACTTTCATTTCGATGCATCACAACGTTAGATTTTTGTACTATAACGGTATAACCGATGAAAATTACTACTGTTCGTTGTACAAGCATCTGCTCTTCGGTTTGCTGTACGCCGAATCGCAGCGCTTGATCAAACACAACGACAATGTGATGTTCGTGTATCGGGAGACCGCCAGTATTCGTTTGCCGAACAAGTACGTGACATATAAATACCACGCGCGCCATTTCCCACAGCATTTGGATAAGATTCTTTTCAGCAAGTTCCCAGACGGCTTCTTCAAAAATCTATCCACGCAAGACGTTAAAGATAGCAAAGAAGTTGATTCCGTATCGAGCACGAGCTCGGATATCTTAATTAAAAAGGTTTAATTGTTCAGTGCTATATTCTGAAATTTACTGTAAGCTATAAGGGTCTATTAGATCTACTTATAGATGCACGAAGCCATAAAAAATTACTTGTTTATATATTTTCATAAAAAAAAAAAATTTTCTATACAAAAGTGTATTTGTTTTTATGGCGGATATCTAATTCTGATCCAAATCTGATTGCGTGGTAAGGTTCAAGTTGGCTGTCATTGAAGTTACCCAACGGTAGACTCAGGAAACGTGCTGTTTCGACGTGGACGGACCATGTTAAGAGAAGTGTTGGATGAGTGGGGTTCGCTGCGCATACAAAGGCTTGTTTAGAGTCTTGCGGGGACTCCTTGCACGCAGGACATATATTTGGTGTGTCGGGGTCAACTCTTAGGAGGATACGGAGCAAATCTGCTGCTTGGTGCTGTTGCAATGATGACATACTTAACCTAAAACTTACAGATTCAAACAGTTTGAGATCACCGAAATTAGAGCCCTCGGCCGGATGACATTCGAGTTAATGCCGGTAAGATAGAACCGGTTGATCTTGTAGCGGTAGAACACACTACTGAAGTAAAATCGCGGAATGGTGCCGAGTTGGTAGTCTTTGGCCGGATAAAAATCCGGATCCGTTCCGGTTACTTAGACTGTCGAGGGAACGGTAGAACCCGCTGTCTTAGGAATTGCTTCACATAAAGATGTAGTCATGTATTGCACCACATTTTGCTACTCCTATTAAGATGATTATACGAGTACGTCATGCACAGCTTTTTAGTAACATATCTCATTTATTATTAATACATCCTCTTTTTACGCTTTTTCGTCCGGACATAAACTATATTTTCGGCGTTTACCTTTCATCCGTGGAATGTTAGTGTGCATTTAACATTAATTATGCAACTTTCACAATTATTAGTCTACTCTATTTACTTTTACGGTAACAATATATAGTTTAGGGAATATTTCGTCGTTGAGAATTGTAGAGGTTAGCTGTTTAAAAATAACACCGACTTTAAAATGATGCAGTAAACTTTCTACAGGCAATTAATAAATACTTGGATTAATAAACAAATGACCTTGAAAAATATATATATAATAATAGTAGTCAAACGATAATTACAGAATTTCGAGCAGGCTCCAAATATTTGCTCAGAAATTATCCGGCTTAACTTCTTTGCACTCAACCTTCGAGCATAAATAATTCTGAATTCGCACTTGTCATACATAAGGTATTTTTGCACCATTACTATTAACACGATGGGTCAGTTTGAACAGCACGCTTACTTCTTACACTAAACACAATAGCTCTGTTTGAACAGACCGCTTACTCTTTACACTTTGAAACGTTAACATTTTGTTAATTTATGCTTAGGTGCTACAATTTTCAAAATTCAACCACAAAGCTTAATGCGGTTGGTACTAAAATATGATTTGGTGAGCTTTTTGCACAACTGGCGTGCATACGTGAGAATCACGGTAGGTGTGTGGAGGCGCATTACGACTTATTTAGAGGCACGGCGGTGATATGCTCATAGGCAGCCTACAGAAATACAAAAAAAAAAATTAACTAAATGCTGCAAACAAGTAAAAAATATAAATAAATGTGGATTACAACCTTGAGAGTCGTGTAGCAATAGCCGGCAATGCCGTTCATTTCAAATTGGAAATTACTGCCACCGGTCAAGTCATCTAGCAACGCTAACTCGGCGCCGAGATGCGGTACGGCGGCGCGCAGCACCAGAAAGAGTGTGAGCGGCATCATGCCGTCGGCGGCTAATATCACAGAGTTCACTAAAAATAACGAAAAGCGTTAATATAAATAAACCGTTAACATACTGGAGCAACAATTAGATTAGACGCTTATAGTAACTAACCGCTAGCAATTGCTTTGTGTGCGTCGGTTATTTGTTGTATGCAACGCTCTATCACAGTTAACATCGCTTTGGGACTATATTTTTCTTTGAGTTGCTTCAACGTTTGTATGGCGTCCGCGTAGCAGGCATGACGCACGATCGGTAAAAATGAGCTGCAGTTATGAAAGTCAGTTATAGCTGAGCAAGTTAGTGTGGCACGCAACTACATTACCTATCAAGTCCTAGACAAGTGGCTAGTTCCTCGTCTTTCAGCTTGTCCGCATAAATAAGATTCTGTCTGTACATTTCGTCCTTCACACTGCACTTGTTGGCGTACAGCACGAACAGCGTCGAGTAAATGCCCTCACTTAGCACGATGGGATACAGCAAGGTGATGTGCGAAACTACTTCGCGCGTGCTTTCGATCACGCAATAGTCATCGGGCAGCGCCGGAAACATTTTCTGCACAAATCTGTAAACACGTTTCGAGATCGATTCCCATTCCAACATCGCTTGCTTTGCCAGTATGGGTGTCGGCTTCATTTTCCAGCAGCCGTATGAGTTGTAGAAGCAGTTGGATATGCGTTGATTCAACAGATACAGCGGATGATAGCGATCTTTGAACGCTTGTTGTAGGTAATCTTTGATAGCGGCCACATCTTGTTCGGTCAGCGTAGTGATACCGAAGCTGGGCACGATTTCCAGATCAGATTGTGAAGTGAAGCTTTTGGAAAGAGAAACAACTTTACTAAGTGATGATTTATACTATAACTAAACTGAATAATATTAAGTTTGCCCCGAAGGTTATATAACCCAAAAGGAAAAGGGAGACCCACTGTACGACAAAATATAGTCCATGGAAAACTTTCTTAGTTGATGAGATATCTTCATGAAATTTGGCATGGATTATTGCTTAAAGCAACGGTATAAACTCCGAAGAAATTTATCAGATCGGATCACTATGGAGTATAGCTGCAATACAAACTGAACAATCAAAATCTAGTCTATTTATGGAATGTTTTTTTAGTTGAAGAGATATCTTCATGACACTTGGCATGGATTATTGCTTAAAGCAACGGTACAATCTCTGAAGAAATTGTTTAGATCGGACCACTATAACGTGTAGCTATCATACAAGATGCACGTTCAAAATCTTGTTCTTTTACGATAAACTTTCTTTGTTGATGAGATATCTTGATGAAACTTGACATGGATGGCTTGTGTTCTGCTGTAGCTAGACACTGGTCTTCCCGAATTCTTTTCGGGTAGTGCGAAGTAGTGCCATAGCTCGTTCTTTCGCGCTGGTCGTATACGTCCCGTCGCTTCTTTTGATCGCTAATTCTGTGTCAGTCTTGCCACTGGCCAATGCCTTGTGCAGCCTAATTGCTTCTGGTGTGGAGGTGACATTTTCACAGAATCTCCTAAAGCTTGCCTGTTTTGCATATGTAATCTCCTTGTTATATGCGGTTAGATTGCTTTCATATTCCTCCCAGACCCCCGTACGTTTCGCCTTATTAAAGAGCCTCCGTATTTTTTCCTAAGACATTTGAGTCTGCTGGACTACCAGGGACAGTTGGTGGTCGCTTGTGGGGCAGCTGTAATGGTATACGTCTATGATGGACTTATTTAGCGCAGACAGTTTGCTCACCAGTCCTGGACCC
This sequence comes from Bactrocera neohumeralis, assembly GCF_024586455.1. Lineage (NCBI taxonomy): Eukaryota > Metazoa > Arthropoda > Insecta > Diptera > Tephritidae > Bactrocera > Bactrocera neohumeralis. The sequence continues at coordinate 76,462,262 of NC_065923.1, read as the reverse complement.
GTAACATTTTTATCAGTCTGGCCCTCTCCGCTCACATTCCTACTTAGCGTATCCCGGAAGGTATCCCAGTTTGCGTTCCAGGGATTACGTCTGGGAGGGAGTTTGTTGACCTCTACTTTTAACGCGAGCCTTATGATTCTTCGATCCGACAAGGACGGCTCCACTGACACCCTCCATTGTGAGACCATTCCATTCACAGGCTCGTTCAATTGTCATACAAATTGAACGCTCAAAGTCAAGCATTTGTATAGAATCTTTTGCATTTGTCGAGGGTATTAAAGCTTCGGTGTAACCGAAGTTAACATTTTTTCTTATTTTTCTTAAAAACTGTTACCTATTATTATTAAAACTTTCGCCAATATTCAGTATGCTATCGCATGAGGAGCGCAAACTCGGCGCGTTGGTATCGCCCAGCCAATGGTTTATCTGCGCGTTGAGCAAACCGTTTATGGAGTTATTATCCTCGCTGTTGTAGTGTGTGAAACTTTGTGTGCCCCACACGTTATCGAAATCGTTTACATCGCCGTCGTAAAGCATTTCCTGTGAATGAGAACGTCGTGAGTCCGTCAGGCTGCTACTCAAATCCAGTATGCTCGTTTTAGCTGTTGTGAGCAAACTATTTGTGGACTTTAGACTCAGTTTATCGAAGCTGTTGGAGAAGCCGAGTGATATGTTTTTGGCAAAGTAGCTGCGCGTCGACTGATAAGCGCTGTCTTGCTGCTCTAGTGTGCGTTCACGCTCACGCAGCGAATACATGTAAACAGCAATACGATTCCAGAGTGCTTTTGTCGCACTCACGGTATCGTCAGATTTCTGCGAGCTGTTAACGGCAACACCGCCGAGCACTTCTTCTTCAAAATTTTCAAAGAGTGAACGCCATTTGCGACTGTTATCGACGACTAGAGCACCGATAGAACTGTAAATATATATAAATGAATTTTGTTTGGAAATTTTGGTGCAGAATTTGTGTTAATAATACCTTGGATATTTTGAAAACTGCTTATTCACAGACATGGCGCCAGAGATAATGCGCACTTCTTGCCATGTACCACCTAACTGACCACTCAAAACATTGCCTATCATTTGACGACTCGCAAACTCATCGCTCTCGTTTAAGTCCGAATCCTGTATGAATTGTTCTTGTAATAAAATAGTAAAAAGTATGATTTTAACTTTGTAGAGACCTCTGTATTCGCTGCACCGGTTGGCATGTAATAAGCACCCTTGCCAATTGGGCCCTGCAACGACAATTCGCCCTCATAGTAGTAGTCCTTTTCCAGCACCGCAATGCCCGGACCAGCTAATTCATCGTTCGCAAAGAGACCTTCGAAGTAGTCGCCGTTCATCGTAATGCAGATGCCAGCACCGACACGCTTATTATCCGCAAACATGCCCATATACTTGTCACCCGTCAACATGTCGTCCAGGATGCCATAACCGCATTTTGCATTTGCTTGAAATTCGCCGACATAGGTGCAATTGTTGCTACGTTGCATGCCATGCCCATGAAATAGACCATCCCGAAAGTGACCCTCGTAAACCTCATTATCTTTCAGCTCATAGGTTCCATGACCGTGAAATTTGTCCGCCTTAAATTGACCTTCGTACAGACCTACCGACGGTATTACCATTTTGCCATAACCTATAAAATATATGGGTTGATGAATTCGGCGCAGTTAGCCAACAAACAAACTAAAGCTTTACCTTCGATTTCGCCATTCCTGATTTGTCCGAAGTAAACGCGTCCGTCTGGATACTCGAGGTAACAGCTGCCATGTAGTACGCCATTGCGCCAACGTCCATAAGCGTGCACACCGGCATATTTGGCATGATTCCGACTAAACAGGTGAGCCGTAGTGCGCACACTCGACAATTTCACGTCCGCGGGCCGTCCTGTAGCGAGCTTCACAGCCGACTCGATTTGATCGTACCAAAGTTTCTTATCGTGATTCGTACGCGCCAGCAGCGTGAATGTGCGTTCCGGCGTTGTTATGCGTAAGGCGGTATCATTTTCCATCTTCACCCACAGCGTCACCAGGGGATATGTGTGCAACTGGCCACTAACCTGACAGAAGCAATCGGAGAATAGGATAAAAGTGTTGCTGGACATGCTCATGGTGGTGTGAGCCAACTTCAGCGGCACCGTCGTGGAGGTAAGTATGACGCGTCGTTGCTTGCGGCGAAAATGCCGAATTTTGGAGTTGCGCTCATTGCGCTGCCAAAACTCCAAGGTGTTCTCCGCCAGCTCCAAGTCTATGCGCTGTTGTCGCGCATACGCGTCCCAAGCGAAGAGATGCTCTGTGAATTCGGGACGCGTTTTGATGAGTTGTTCGAGGAATTGCACATAATGGGGGAATACTTGAAAGGGCTGCTGACAGATGCGCAGCAAGTCGATGTTATGCTCGCGCTGGCCGGGCAATAACGGCACACTCGACAATTGGCTGTAGAGTTTGGAGGCCTCTGCGAAAGCATCGACCGAGTAAAGGTCGCAATAAGCTTTCGTGTACTGCGTAAAAAGTTCGATACACTCGCGGTAGTGCTGCACAAAAACCAATTCTGTCGGATTTGTAAAGTCGGAACGGTAAAATTCCTCAAAGGATTTCAACGTACAAGCGATCAGGTACAAGAGTTTGTGATAAAACTGGCATATGTGTTGCAGCTGCAACAGCACGAAAGCTGTGCTCTTCTGCTGGAAAAGCTCAATCATTTGTATGCCATGGCGGTACACCAACAACATTTTCAGTTGCTGTTGCAGCCCCGTATAGTAGGCGTGGAATTGGCGTTGGAATTTGCGACGATTCTGCAAGGTGTACGTCGCAGAGGCGAGCAGCAAAGGTATGGTTTTGCGATTGGTGGCGTCACGCATATTCAAAGTGAGCAAGTGTTGTTCGAAACTCGTTAGCAGCTGCTGTTCTTTTAAGTGTACTTCACCACGCGCATTCAAAAGCACGGTTTGGAAATCGCCGCAGCAAGCATTGAGTATATTGCGCTGAGTCACTTCCAGTTCCACTTTGTCCAATTTCAGTTCAGTAGGTGAACTTATATCGGTTAGATCTTTTTGGTTGTTCAGTTGTAGCTGTGTGTTCAGCCCCCAGTGGAATAATCTGCCATCGAGAGTGCGTGCGACGCTGTGTTCTCTACCAGCAGCCACACTACATACGCCTAGCGCTTCCAGCTTTTGCAGGTAATTTACTGTATTGCGTTTAATGTGATCGCCCGTGCCGAGTAGGCCGCCATTCGCAGCACCAAATGTGCAAACTTGTGTGTGCAGCAGCGAGTAGCCTTGTTTAAGTATTTCTTTCAGATTATAGTCAATGTCATCTTGTTGTGTTTGGCTTGATTTGGTGCTACTATAAGAGCGCACGGATGAGTTCGAGTTTAATTCGGCTTTTTTATCTGCATTTTCATCACCAACAGAATTTTCAATGTCTAGCTGGTTACCATAGGCGCGGACACGTGCAGCTGAAGGCGAATTATTTGATGTTGCTAAGAGTGTGATATACATAATTTTTAGTTTAGCCAAAATTATAAAACATTGCATTTACTTACAAGCAATATTAGTTTGCCGTCCATTGCTCGAGAGTTTTAACGGATCGCCTTCTGTAGGGTAAGCGCGTTGTAGTAATAAAACAAAAAACTCATCACCAGCTACGAGATCCAGTAGATATTTACTATCTTCAATGAGACGTATATGCTTGGGTTGCACTTCTGCGTGAAATACATCACCGCAACTGCCCATTACATACAATTCGCCGGCGCGTGTGACAAAAACTACGCCGCGCGACGCACAGCAAACGCGTTCAATAAAAATTCCCTCCTCGGAAAGCTCGAGTGGATCAAATGATAGCGATTGCCAAGCATTTTGGCATAAATCTGTGTTGCCTGTTTGCTTTATAGTTTGCATCAACACATCACCATTCGCTGTTACAACAAACAGTTGGCACAACTGCCGACAATAGGCTATATCCACTATACAGGTGCGGTGTAGTTCTAAATGCAGTGTGTTGGGGGAATGTGTCGATTTCTTAGCAATGTAAAGTGAGCCATCAGCGGTGAGTATTAATAGTAAATCGTACTGTTCAACGGCGCAGAGGCGTGTGGCAGGTTGACGTTCCAACGGTGGCACTGTGACCCATTGCAACTGTTGTGCCACACCCTCCCGATATATAATAAATGCCTCCTCCGTATTTTCCTCTGCCATTGTTAAACTGCAGAAAGTCAAAGATAATTACGCAATTTAAGTACAGATATCATATGCAAATATGATATTATACTCACCTTGAGATTGAAGAATTTCGAGACTTATTTTATCTTATTTATTTTTTTAGTTATATCCTTACTTTAGGGCACATTTGCAACTTAACATATTTTATTTACAATGTTGTTTTCCATATGTTTGTATTTGTTTATTTGTATTTTAAAGAATATATGAATACACAATTATATTAAATCTCGATTTGTTTTCGCATGAAAATAAAGAAAACTATACAAAGAGAAATCAATTAACTGCGATTCAAAACAAATCCATTGACAGTGATGACGTATAATAGAACAGCTGATTGTGTACATCGTTGTCTAATCGTTTTAAAATTATTTTTCTATTTGTTTTTACAGTAAATTTAATATGATTGTTCAATATAAACTCCAGTACCGATTCAAAAGACTTCGACCTTAATCTATAATATTTTAGATTTTTAAATATGTATGTATTCATTTAATACGGTATAATTAACTTATTTTCTATGTGCATATTGTCAATGCCGATAAAACCGAAAATCGAGTCCCGAACGGCAAGAGCTATATGCCGAAGCGTATGTCGCTTACTATCAGCTGATGGAAAGATAAAAAAAAAATGTATACGTCAAAAGAAAAAAGCTGAAAACCGTGAAAGCAAAACATAAATTGGCTGGGTGAAAAACAAAAATAAAATATATTAATTATTGCCTTGTAGCGTTACAATTGAGTTAATTAAAAAATATTTGTTTGCATAATTTGCAAGGATGCTCAACGAAAGCATCGAGATATACAATTTTTCGCTCATAGGAGCTTGATAAAATATCAATAAAAAATCAGAAGTGATGTCAGCTGCCCATAAATAAACCAGACACGACAAGTAAGTCATATTTGCATAGATGAACTCGTGGTAACTTTATAATTTATATATTAGGAAGAGCGGATTCGTACGGGGAGTCCATGATGAGTGATACCCCCATTGATAATGTAAATTTAAACTGGGAATATGAAGGTATATTAGATGAGACGAAAATGGCTTCAGTAGAAAACATGGAGATTGCTGCGAAACAGCGTAACAGTTTCGATGTTTCGGCAACGTCTGTACTAAGTGTGTCGAAAAATTCCGGTTTGGCATATGATTCTGGAAATTACACTACTAGTTCAAACAACAGTGAAATATCGTGCCCTTTTGAAATGGAGCTAAATAATCATTGTCAGCACATACATGTATTGCTCAAGGAGCGTGATCAAGCACTGTTCAGTGCCATGCAAGATGTTCGAAAGCTACGCAGTGAACTGGAGCGACTCAATAAATCAGAGGAATGGTATAAAAAGGAGTTACGCGCACAAAAAAATACGCGTTTGGAGGCGCTTGAACGACTATATTCGCAAGAACGTAAATATATGCAGGAGAATCAACGTTTACAACGCGAATGCGTGCGTCTGTATGAGAAATGCGGTGATTTGGAAAAGGAGCTGCAAGCGAAACGAGATAAAGCTATGCAAAAATTGGTAGAAGATGAGCAACTGACAAATGTGTGTGATGAAACTGATGAGGTATTAAACAAATTTGAATTGGAACAACAACGTGCATTGGTTAATGACCAGGAAAAACTAATCAGTGTACTACGTAAGCAAAAACATGTACTGCTTGAGGACTTAAGTAGACTGAATGCGGAAAAAGACGCCAAAGTCTTGGAACTGCAGGAAACACTTGCTGGTGTAGAGGTCGAAAATACACATATGACAGCACAGTGCAAGCGTTTGATAAACGAAAGGCAAATGCTAGAAGACACGTTGAAAACAAAAGATGAAGCGCTAAATGCAGAAATCGCTGAGAAATTAAAGATGACAACAATAATCGAAGAGCTAAAAGAGCAGAGCAAATCACAGCAAGAATTGTTAGTGCAAAAAGAACGCGAAATTCAAGAGCTGCAACAAAATTTCAATGAGAATATACAAAACGAATGGAATATGGATGAAGTGCATCGTTTGAGTATGTCTTATCACGACGAAATCAATGCGAAAACTACTGAGATATCGTCTCTTAAAAAGTCTTTATATGCGCTCCAATTGGAATTAAATACTTTGACGGACTTGCAAGCGCAGCATGAGGCGCAGGCGCGACAAATAGATCAACTCAACTTTTCACTAGAAACACAAAACTGTGAGCTAAAAAATTTAAAGCAAACGGACGAAGAAAAGACACAACAAATAACTGAGTTACAGCAGAATTTAATAAAAATCCGCACGCAGCATGACATTACGCTTGAGCAAGTGTGCACTGAACAATCGAATTTGAAAAGTGTCAAGCGCGAATTAATTGCTTTGCATGAGCAATACGCCAGCATGTGTGCGCTTTGTGAAAAAACCCGTTTCCAATTGGAGATACTCGAAATCGAGAACGGCAAGTTGAGATTCCAATCGCACGGTGACAAACGCGAAATAGATGTGCTTAGGGAAAAGTTGAAAGGATACCTTAAACATACAGCGGATTTGGGCCATAGAATAAATGAGCTCGAAGCGAAATTGCAGAGTGCAACCAACCGAAATGCGGAATTGCAAGCGAAATTGCAGGAGTACGAGAAAGGTACTGGAACACAACAGGATGATTTCAGTAACGAAAGTCAACAATTAACCGTGGTACAGAAAAAGAAAGCGCTAAGGGAAGGATTAGACGAGCACAATAATAGTTTTAAAGACTGCGGGGTGGACCAAATAGATATAGGAAGCGTAAATGAAAACGAAGGTGATGATAGTGGATTTTTGGAAGCTTCCAACATTAGCTTAAATGAGTGTGAAGACATTGAAAAATCTCCTGACTCACAATATTTAAACGATGCAGATTGTGCCACTATCACCGCTGTAAATGAGACGTTGCTGCAACAATTGAGTCATCAAAGTGAAATTTTAAAAGAGAGACAAATATTAATCGCTGCTTTGGAGGACCTTATTTGTAATAGAACGGCAACACTAGATAACGGTAATGTTGTAAATTAAGGGGTTAGGTGTAGTCAGAGACTTGAAAAAATTACATTTTGAAATAGTTTTTTTTTTGCCAGTAAATAATTTTATTTTTTAAAATTAAAAACAAGACAACATGGTTTAGTCCAACTGACTTAAACGACCGCGGTATAGAGCCGCACCAAAATCCTAATTTCGCTAACCGGTAGCTCGTGAGGAAAAGACAAAGAAACGTTGTTGGCAACTTACAAGGCAATCGGCCGGCCGGCTATAAACTACGCCGCAACGCTACGGTCGTCTGGTTGTAGTGAAGCGCAGAAGAAGCTTCAGGCAGCCACAGTTTGGGCGTAACTAACATTACACCCGTACTCTCACACAGTAGATCCATAGTAAATCACGATCTCAAGTTGCACCGATAATCTAGAGTGACCCTTGACCCTAGTGCAGCTTCGTTCTGGATACTGTAGCAGGTTAAACTTCTACTTATCCAGAATAGATAGCAGAATAGCAATGAGTCTACGCATGACACCGGTCACCTCTTTGCCTACCCCACCAACCAGTCTCATCTGACACCCCTCTCCCTTTGGTCCGACCCCGTCGAAACAGCACGTTTCTTGGGCCTACCATTGAATGACGTCGATGACAATTTATTTAATCCCTATCATCCTAATGGGAATTAGGTACACGTTACAACTACAACAGCCGATTATATATGTATGAAATTGCACCGAGTATCCAGAGTGATTCTCGAGCACCTTCCTTCTGCATACTGTAGCAAGTAAAACTCCTAAAAATGGATTTTTTCAATATTGTGGCTACTCCAACCCCTGTAGTACATATATTACAGCTAGAACATAACTAATATTTTCTTTTAGATTCTTCCATCACGTCGCATGTTGAAGACAATCAGCCGGTCGGTGGATTAACGGAGCAACAACGACAACTAATGGTGTATTTAAGTTCACAAAGTCTTTTGATTGAGGAGAAAAGAAAGCTTTTGGAAGCTTTTGAAACTCTAGTCAATGAAAAACCTGGTCCACATGAAAACTCACACGACATTCAAAACATTTCAAATATCAGAAAAATAATCGATGAAAACAAAAAGCTAAAAAATACTGTAAATACGAGAGAAGCCGATGTACTAATGAACCTAACGAACATAAAAGACAACATTGAAAAAGCGACAGCTTTCGGCAAAGAGGTGGAATATTTACGAAAGAAATTACAGGAAAATGACGAAAGACATTTTAAAGACAGGAGCGAGCAAGAGCGACTCCACGGCGTACAAATGCGGAGCTGCGAGGCAAGCATGCAACGCTTACAAACCGAGAATGAACGGCTGATAAACGAGATGCAAAGCTTGTTGGAAGCAAAATTTCAAATTGAAAATGTGCTTGAACAGCAGACACAGCTAATTGACGAACTGAAAGCAAAGTTGTCAACGCTGCAAAGAAATGAAGACGCCAGTGAAGCTAGCAACACAATAGAGCTATTCCCAAACGAAAAGGAGGAACTGCTGCGCCTGCGTGCAAAAGTTGAGGAACTTGAAAATCGTTTGGCGGCAGCGTTGCAATACGACGAAGCGCGACGCAACGAAAGAGTGCGTCTCCTACAGCAGCTGATCGAGCAACAAAATGGCAAAGTGAAGCAGCTCACTGAATCACAAGCAGACTGGGAAGAGTTGCTCGCAACACTGCAAGTCGCACAAAAGTTGGAGGAAAGTGCCAGAGCTGAGTTGCAGTTGAAACACGCCGAGCTGGAGGAGCTGAATACGCTGTTCGCCGAGCAGAACGAGGAGTTGAGGCAACTCCAAGCAATTGCTTTGCTTGCCAAAAGCAATGAAGAAAAAGTAGATGAAAATGCACAAACGAACTGTGAAGCGTTGGGCGCCAAACTCAGCGCGCAATTGGCAGACAGCGCAGCACAGCAGCGCCACATTGAGGAATTGCAAGGCAAAAATGCGCGTCTCGAACGTCAACTCAATGAAGATTACGCCGAAGAAATGGCGCGTAATCAGCGGCAGTTGCGCGCTTTGCAAACAAAAATGGACAAACTCAAAACCGAACGTAATGCGTATGCTGAACGCCTGGCGGCAATGGAGTCAGAGCTGCAGCAGTTGAAGAAGAGTAAGCGCGATGGCCTCGTGTTGCCACCGGAATTTGTAGTATTACCTAAGAACACGCTACACGCTTCGACCAGCGAAGAAACAGCCACCTCCACCGATGCAAACGGTAACACAAGCGGCAGCGAGTCAGACAGCAACGAACGCATGCGCATACTCACCAAAGTGCTCGAAGCGGAGTATAGGCGCAAAATGAAGCGTTACGACTTACACATACACACACTGCTGGGCAATATCAGAAAGTTGAAGAAGACGCTGCGTGCTACCGAGCAACGCGCCGCACATTTGACACACGAGCAGTGCAAGACAAGCGAAGAGCTGCGCGAACTACGTTTGACCAGAAGGCAGTTGGAGGAGATGCGCTTGAAGTGCGAGCATAACCAAAACACAATTAAAGTATGAAGCCAATAATATTGTTAAATTTTAGAAAAGAAATTTCTTTTTTCATCTAACAGGCACTCGAACAGGCTCTAGCAATGGAGCGCCAGAAATTCGAGGCTTCCGATTTGGGTAAGGCAGCGCATAATACACGCGACTCGGCTGTGTTGGAAGAAAGTAGCGTTGAGCCGGCGCATGAGGTTGCCAATTTAATTGATGATTACAAGAAGGTATTTCGCACAGCCATTACAGTTATATGCATTTATAAAATCTACCGCAACTTTACAGTTAATTCAACAATCGGCGCTGGCTACACGCCGCCCCAAGACCAGCAGCATACTGGAGCTGATACAACGTAGCAATCAATGTGTGCCAAATTTACACAAACTGGACGCGTCAGTCGATGGCTTGCGCAGCGACTTGGCGCATTTCATTAGCGCGCATACGAGGAATATGCGTGCTACTGCAAGTGCGCAGAAGTTGGATGGACCCTCGCTGTTGGATGAGCTGCGTGCCGCAACTGAAAGTTACTAAATTTTTAGTAAATGTTGCTGTGTTAGCAGTAAACAATCTGAAGTAATTTCGAGGAATAGTGCCGAATTGATAGTGCTTGGCTGGCTAAAAATCCGTGTCCCTTGCGGTTGTTTAGACCCGTCTCTTGTGTGCACGGTATCCTTATTATTAGTAGCTTAAGCTGTGAACGCGTCTGCACAGGATAAGCGTAATTTTGCCCTACTTCCTTCTTGCTGTGCATAAAATGCAAACGAACATTGCCAAATTAAGTTAAACTATTTCTATATTTTTACTTATTTAATAGCATATTTATTCGCTGTTTTTAGTTCTTTATTCTGTATATTTATTTGTTGTTTTCGTTCTATATTTATACATAAAGTACTTTTCTTCCTAAAGACATTTTTCTGTATACCCGAGTTATTCTTGAAAAAAAAAAAAAACAACAAAAAAATGTCTGACCAATTAATTGCCAAACGACCAAATAAACGATGTTGACTCCAATACTAATTTGGCGGAATTTGTACTTTTGTAAATTCAGTTTTTTTTGTGCTCAAGCTTCTCAGAAATGGATATACACAGAGCTCATACAAAACAGCAAAGCTCGACACGCTGATAATCTAAAACTTACCGATCCAAACGAGGTTAGACCTTCGAAAGGACAACCCTTGGTCGGATAAAATCAATTCCGGTAACGTAGATACGGCTGTCGTGAGAATTGCGAAATTTCCTGGGCCTACCATTGGATGACCTCGATGACAACTTATCTGAACCTTACCACCCTAACGGGGACTAGATAATCGTTATAACAACAACAACGCGCTGATAATTTTTAAGTCGCTTTTTTACGCTGAACAGGCTATATTAAGTTTGCAACACACAAAAGGAACGTCGCAGACCTTATGAAATGTACTAGTCTATAAGTGATCACCATGACGAGTTGAGCCCCTCAGTTTTTGAGATATTAAGCTGAAATTTTGCATACGTCTATTTCTCTCCAAGAAGCTGCTTATTTGCCGAAAAAGCCGAAATCGAACCACTCTAGCATATAGCTGTCATACAAACTGAGCGTTAGAAATCATGTCCTTGTATGGAAAACTTTTTTATTTGACGAGTTACCTTCACGAAACTTGGGAAGGATTATTCTTTAAGGATACGGTACGATCTCCGAAGAAATTGTTCAGATCGGTCGACTATAGTATACAGCTGTCATACAAACTGAGCCATAAAAATCTTATCTTTGTATGAAAAACTTTTCTATTTGACGAGTTATCCCCACGAAATTTCACATAGATTATTATTCAAGGCAAAGTTACAATCTCCTAAGAAATTGTTCAGATCGGACCAGAATAACATATAGTTGTCATACAAACATAGCAATACAAATCTTATCTTTGTATGAAAAACTTTTTTATTTGACGAGTTACCTTCAGAAAATTTCGCACAGATTATTATTCAAGGCAAAGCTACAATGTCCAAAAAAATAATCCAAATCGGAACACTATAACATATAGCTGCCATACAAACTGACCGCTCAAAATCAAGATTTTGTACATGTGTAGGATATTATAGCTTCGGTGCAACCGCAGTTAAGGGGGTTTCTTGTTACAGATCATTTTGCTGATAACCTACGCTCATTTTGCACTATAGCAACAGTTTAGTAGCTGTATTTGCTGAGTTAGGCGGTCTTTTGGCAGCTCGTATATTTTTTACTCTTCGTGCTGGCGATAACAGCGATTCAAGTGCAAAGTTTGTAATGTCGCATCACTTTCAAACACTTTGCACCATTTTGGCTGCGTTACACTGTCTCACTGCGGCCAAATCTTTGCCCGCCATTTCCTACATAGATGACGTGCAACTTTCATATGAAAATGGTAAGCCACTATTTAAATAAAATTTATAACTACTACATAATTATGTATATAATTCACAGGCACTTGGCAATGCGATCACATAACTTGTAAACATGCTGTCCATAGCTGTAAAATTTCGATACGTAACAATCCGGAACACGAAAATGAGTTGATTCGCTGAAATGCCTGCTATTCCGTAGATGGCACCGCTACTCGGGAGCTGAACCAAACACAACGCATGCTGAAACCAAAAACCGTCAATGTCGATATAGATTCTTATATTGGCGCGCAATCGCTATATACGACGGGCTACAGCTTGAGCTGGCAGGAATTGAAGGGCACCGTAGCCGCTGAGGATTGGGCTAGTGTGCAGCAGACCACCAGAAATAATATATGAAAGCGGTCGATGAGTCCAATAGCTCTTTGAAGATGCGCTGATACCAGCTGCGGGTAAATTGGCATGCAAGCAAAACCAATTTCAGCAAGATAAGGAAAATAATGTTAATGTTAGGCGCATGCGATTTATTTTCAATTGAATTTAGCTAAAAAATATACGAATTTATGCATATGTTCATATGTATGTAAGTATATACACGTGTATATAAGAAAACAAGACAAAACGTTAATTTCTGCTCCATCGAAGCTATAATACGCTTCACAGGTGCATTTCATATAGCAAAAGTATATACCATGAATAGATCTTTACCATTATTTTGTTCGTTCAGTTTGTATGGCAGCTATATGCTATAGTAGTCCGAACTGAAAAATTTTTTTGGATATTGTACCGTTGCCTTGGTTAATAATGTCTGCCAAATTTTGTGAAGATACCTCGCCTAATACGAAAGTTTTCCATACAGAGACTTGATTTCGCTCGTTCAGTTTATATGGCAGCTAAATGCTACAATGGTCCGATCTAAATAATTTCTTGGAAGATTGTAGCGATGCCTAGGATAATGATTCGTGCCTAATTTCGTGAAGATATCTCGTCAAATACAAAATTTTTCTATACATAGACTTGATTTTTAGGACGCAGTTTGTATGGCAGCTATATGCTATAGTAGTCCGATCTGAATAATTTTTTCGGAGATTGTACCATTACCTTAGGCAATAATCCGTGCCAAATTTCGTAAATATGTCTCTTCAAATAAAAAGGTTTTCTATACAAGGATTTGATTTTGATCGTTCAGTTTGTATGGCAGCTATGCGTTATAATCGTCCGATCTAAAAAACTTCTTCAAATATTGTAGCAATGCTTTCAATAATAATTTATGTCAAATTTAGTGTAGATAGGTTATCAAATACAAAAGTTTTCCATACAAGGCTTTGATTTTTAGGGCTCAGTTTGTAGGGCAGCTATATGCTATAGTATATATAGTAGCCCGATCTAAATGATATCTACGAAGATTGTAGCAGTGACTTAGATGATAATGTATGCCAAATTTTGTGAAGATATGTCGTGAAATAAAAAAGTTGTCCATACAAGGGCGTGAATTTGATCGATCAGTTTGTATGGCAGCTATATGCTATAGTAGTTCGATCTGTATAATTTCTTCAGAGATTGTACCGTTGTCTTGGTTAATAATTCATGCCAAATTTAGTGAAGATATCTCGTCTAATACAAAAGTTTTCCGTACAAGAACTTAAATTCGATCGTTCGAGACCTTAGTGTACCCAAAGACGGTCGAAATTCATGTGAACCCGTATGTGGACGCCTCAGCAACTTGGGTTACTGTCTACAATACGGAATTCCATACGGCGAATGCAACTATCTACGCCGTTTCATGGCACAAGTTGTAGCAGCAGACGAGGGAAAGTATTAAGAGTACCCAGATAATGCCATACTACTAAATACTAAATAAATAACCAGCGACAGAAAATTCTTTTATTAAAATTTTGTCAGAAAATCTTTCAAAAATCGCAAAAAAGCTTAACAATTTTTTAACATTTTTTTATTACATCCATAACGGTTGTACATAGATACATACATATATAAGGTATTATTATTTCACAGCATTTATTTTCGGGTATTAATTTTTAGCGTCCTCCCAGGCCAAGCTCACTGCCATCCGCAATGTTTCCTCATTTCCTCCAAAGGCCTGCGCTACGGAATGTTTCTTTTAAGTCTTGTTGAACTGTATCAAGGCTTCTTCTCACTTCTTCACCGATCTGCTGGAGAGTTCTGGCAATTTGACGATTAATATGGGCCGTATTCGCAGCAGCATTGGCCACAGCATCCGCAGTAGCTTTTTCAGCAGCTTTTGAGACAGCATCTGTATTAACAGATGAACTCGAATAAGACGTGCCTGTATAGGTATTGGAGTAGGAGTAGTCTTGTAGCACAGACGAACCGCTGCTGCTCACAATCAGTTTGAAATTGATGTCTTCATTGGATTTTATTGGCTCAGTAACCGACTCATCGACAAGCTGCTGTTTGTTGGCTGACAAACAGATATTTCTTCGTATAAGATCTCTTGGTTCTGTTGGCGACCTAGACTTCGTCACCACGCATTGATCTGTGCCGGCGGGACATAAGACGAGATCGCAACGCCAGTAAGCTACAAAATAAAGAAAATATTGTAGACTAATCTTAAATACTGAATTACAACCAGTGGCGGATCCATGTGAAGCTTTTAGAACCACCCAAAGTCTAAGATTTTAATTCAAATTCGGTAGAATTTATGAAGTAACATCTATTTTGAAAATATGTTGGTGTTAAAATCCCTAAGTAATTTTGGCTCCGCCACTGTTTCCAACAAACGTTATTTATATCTACTTACTGGCATTCAGGTAAACAAGGACATCGCCGGCTATAGTTTGGCTAAATGTATCGGTGACCACCTGACTGAGAGCGCTAGTAGGATCATTTAGACTAAAACAAACGAGCCCAATAAGTAGAACGTGAAGCTGGAGTGATTGTTTTCCGAATCGTTGCATATTGTCCGTTATAACGGTGCTCTTGCGGGATCAACTTAGGGTGTTTGTGCTGAAATGTTTTCAAAATCACGATGCTGAATAATATTATAAATATGCGGCTATATGAATAACAGTCCCTATCTTGTAGCTTTATTAATAGAAGTCCGATTTCCACGCGATCAATGGTTTTTGCGTGGACTTAGTATGCCTTCTTGTGGGGCGGTTAAAGACCAACAAAGGTACTGATGAAGTTCATGCAATGAGATGAATGAATTGGTCGATGAAAAGATAGGAAAAAAAACGTTAACCTAACAAATCCAAAAGATTCTTTATAAGAACTGTTTGCATGGCAACATGATTTAGAGATCCGATCTCAACAATTTCTTCGGAGTTTTCACCATTGCCTTAAGTATTAGGTAGGTTGATAGTTGGAGTGGCTGTTTGAGGACGCACCTAGATCTTTAAGCTATCCACTGTGATACCACTGGCCATAACGTCGCTTCATTCTATTGTCTCCTCTCAGAACCATCCCGGGTTTCTGATGAAGTTCATCAGTACGAAAAGTTGTATCTATGCAACCTCAGGAATATCATCAAGAAACCCTCGACCGATAGTTGCGATTATTTTTTTTATATAAAACCTTACGTTCGCTTAGAATAGATAGGCTCCTCTTCTTCTACCTGCCGACAGCTTCTACAACAGCCGTTCTTTGGTATCCCCTGTCTGCTAGCATGTCTGTTAATAAGGCAGTGACCTGTTAGAACTCCTACCAGATTTGGCATATGATTTCTCTCGAATTTTAGTAGTCGGTATGTACGTTTGTCTGATTGTTGAGCATATTAGAGATTGTTTCCATCGAGACTTAGTTATATCTATAATATGGATCCAGCTCTGAGAGTAATCGACGCAGTACACGACGGGGGAAGCAGAGGCAGGCGAAGATCTTCACTCCGTTTAAAATACCAGGTGGAGAAGGACCTGGCTACAATAGGAATCTCCAATTGGACAGTGAAAAGGAAGGACGACTGGCGCGCTGTTGTAAACTCGGCTATAACCGCGTAAGCGGTGTCTACGTCAGTAAAGAAGAAGAACTTTAGGGTAGTGCCCGCTCTGTCTAGCTCATCTGCTTCACAGTTTCACAGTAATCAGAATATCACTATGTTCTGGAATCATTGCAGTTTTATCGTGAAACAGGTTGTTAGATCCACTAACAGATCTTGGCATACTTTCACTATCTTCGAAGAAACTCTTAAAGACTTTAGTGGTTTAAAAGCTGCTTGGCTATCTGTATATATAAATATATTCCCTGTCAGCACAAGAAGACTTTTTCATTGCTGTGACCTTCGCTTGGCAGGAAGGCGTTTTTGGCATCTAATTTTGCAGAAAAGACACCACTTTCCACCTATATCTAGTTCAGCTCGTCCATTTCCCACTCTTTTCTGCTCGGAAAGGCAAGGTCTGTTAAACGGAAGGCGATTTTGGTATTTAATTTGGGTGAAAATACACCACTTCCGCCTTATATTTAGTTGGAGCCATCCGTATAGATGCTAATCTCTGCATCCCTGTCCAGCTCGCCCATTTTTCACAATTTTTTGGTCGGGAAGGCAATATTGGGGACCGAATTTAAGTTGAATTCTACAGGATTTCGAAAATTCGTCGTATTGGGTAGAAACGGAAGTTTACTAAGTATCATAGAACGCTCGTTATTACAGGCGACTAAGAGGGAGGACTCTGTATACAAGTACCGATTCCGATCAATGCTTTCAGATATATGCTATTGTGGTGCGATAACGGCGATACTGAAAAATGAGCAGCTTCTTGGAAAGAAAAGAACGTGAACTCTTGGTCTTCTTGAAAAGAAAAGGAGATGAGCAAAATATCAGATCAGTATCTCAAAAACTGTGGGACTAGTTCGCGTATATACAGACAGACGAACGTCGCTAGTATATATATTAGAGGGTCTCCGACGTTTCCTTCTTGATGTTCAGGGTATAAGAATTAAGAGCAACCAAAAGACTATAATAAAAAAGTCGGAAATGCCTAATCATCTAATTGATTTTCGGTTGGTGGCCAATATCGATAAAAAATAGCCAATAGTAGGTGCTTATTAGTTAAACTTATCAACGGCGGACGATTCGGTCATTGGCGCAAAGCAGACCCAATAAAAAAGCTTCGTAAAAGTATTATTTTGTTAACAAATCTCAAGTGGGTCCGCATTTAATTTATAGAACCATCGAAGGCCAGAGATAACGGGTTGCATGAATGACTAAGTATGAGTCACAATTGCTTGTTTCACAATGCATTGCTTCTTAGATCCATCGATTAGCTTATGGCAGATAATAAATGTTTACGATTATTTATACCGTTTGGACAAGCTGAAGTGGTGGCTATCTGATTTTGGAGCGTGCAAAGTTTTAGGTGCCTTTCTTATCACAAATTCTATTGCGAAAAACTCGCTTATAAAAGCAATTGGCGAAAGTGAAGAAGGCATCAGTTAAAGTGTTGAGCAAACATCCGAAGAAAGGTTGTTTGCATTTTAACGATTTTTGACGATTTCGACGATTTCGACGATTTCAAAATCATTTTAAAGTTACGGAGGATTCAGTACGATCTTGTTCTATACTCTTATCACATAGAACATAACAATGACCGAAATAATTAAGATTGCAAGCATCGCTTTCTTGGCCTTTTGTTGCCTAGTTCAAGCGAAGTATGTGCCCGGTGTTTCCTACATAGAGAATGTAGAACTCGCCTACGACAATGGTGAGCTCTCTGAGATGTTTTTGGTTAAACGAGTATTTTTTCTAATACTTTAACTTTTTTAATACTTTAAAACATTTTTTTTTCAGTGACGGACATTTGGCGTTGCGACCAACTCGTTTGTCCCACCGGCACACACGGCTGTAAAATCATAAAGCGCAACAATCCCAACAAAGCAGACGAATTGATTTGTAACAATATTTGTGTTGACAAGCTGGGCGCGAATTTGCTGAAGTTCACACATACCGAGTCCATGGTGCAAGCGCAGACGACTGATATTTATGTAAACTCTTATGTGGGCGGCGATATATCGCAGTGGAGCGCGGGTTACAGTCTGTCGTGGCAAGGCGTAAATGCCACTATCGCACCCCAAGATTGGCCCAGTGTACAGGAAAGTATGAGATCTCTTATAAAGATGTTTGACGACTCATATGGCTCTTCGCAGAGAGTAATTAGCACATTTAAGGGCGCTCATTAAGAAACTTATTTTCAATTTACTTTTCCTTTATGAAAATAAATATATAAAGCTTAAAGGAATAGTGTACAAAGCCTACATTTTTAAGTCGAACTTTTGTGTCATTGTAAGTTTAGGACACTAAAACACATTTTAATTTGAACTCAACGAAACATTTTAAGATTGACTATGTCGGCAAACTGGTACCATTTTAATAGATCAATTGAAAAGTCTCTGGCTCACAGATGGCGCTATTAGAATTAAATCCATCGGATTTTTAGTTAGTCCTAACCTTCAAAATATTGTTTTTTGAATGGTCAAGTACAGTTACAACAGAACCTTCCTGTGATGTCAAGTTTCCGGAAACTGCCCTAGGAAATCAATCATCAAGGATTGGTATGCTAAGTTTAGACGTGGTGAAATGAGCATCGAAGACGATGAACGCAGTGGCCGCCCAAAAGGGTTGGTTACCGACGAAAGCATGAAAAAAGTCCACAAAACAATTTTGCATGCCCGTAAAGTGATGTTGTACGAGAGAGCTGAGATTTTCAAGATAGAGCTCAGAATCCATCAAAACAAAAACGAATTGATGATTCTGTGAAATGTTTGAAGCTCTTTAATCGTAATTAAGCCGAAATTTTGCTCCGATATGTGACAATGAATGAAGCATGTCTCCATCATTTCACACTGTAGTCCAATCGACAGTCAGCCGAGTGAACTGCATACTATGAACCCGCACCAAAGCATGAAAAAACGAGACAGTCGGCAGGCAAGGTTATGGAGTTTGAACTTTGAGATGCGCATGGAATAATTTTTACTCACTACCTTGAAAAAGGAAGGGCCATCAACAGCGACTATTACATAACGTTATTGGACCATTCAAAGGACGAAATCGCCGAAAAAGTGATGTTTCATCGAAACGATGGCAAAAATCCATGAAATGGCCTTCGAACCATATCGGCAGATTCTTCAGATCTCGACCACCATCGACTATTTACTGTTCTCAGATCTTAAAAGAATGCTAATTGGGAAGAAATTTTCGTCGCATGAAAAGGTGATCGCCGAAATTGAGGTCTTTATGGTATCGAAAAGTTAGAGGGTCGCTATAATCAGTGTGAAGCGAACTATGTTGAATGAAACAAACGAATCAAAAAAATGTCTTTTCAATTGACCTATTAGAAAAGTAGCAGAGACCCAGTGACGCTCAGCAGTGTCGAAATAAAAGAGCTTGTGCATTTCCCTGCTGGGTTGCGTTAGAACAAGTTTCTTTATTTAGTATTAAGCTCACTTACAACGGAGAAAACTTAATTGGTCTGCGGTTGAACAGTATTTTCATAACCTATGTGCATACATATGTGATTTATGATGAATTTATAAAACAAAGCTCGAGCAACGAGTGATTTGTTATTTCCGAAGAAAATGCATTTTTCTCATGTATTGATATTAGGTGTAAACGGAGATTTGCATGAGAATACTAAAGTCGTTAATAAGACACAATAATAATAGCGATGATGGAGGTGTGGACAACAAAATTCATCTTCTGTGAACTACCAACTTTCTTACGAAAACGAAATATACTGATAAAGTCGTACAAATATATTTTTTATTGGTCTTCTTCTCACAGGTGCTATGTACTTGCACTTATATATACATATATATATATGTATATATATACAAATGCATTGTGTGCTCAACGCTGTTGAGAAGATAAAATATACATATAAATGAGCACCTCGATGCATTTGAATAGATAAATCGTATTTATTGATACAATTTCACGATAATTTGTTCTGACGAAAAACATTTTGCACTTTCGCTCACACACTACATTCATTCACTTAACTATGTATGTGAGTATTTACATCAGAGCGGGTCGATTTACAGGGAGTCATAAAACAAAAAAATCGCGTATGCGGTAAATGTCATTCTGAAGACCTTTCCCTCGGACACTAAGAGACTATGGGTCTAAATGTCATTCTGAAGACCTTTCACTAGAAGACTAGGAGACTATGGGTCTAAAATGTCATTCTGAAGACCTTTCGAGCCGACTAAAACGATTTTTAAGGCGAAGTATTTACCCATTATAAAATTTTGTTGTTCAGTTTTTGAGATATCCGAATGAAATTTAAGCCATAGATGCATTTTGATACCGTATTGAACATTTCTCGCATTCGGTCAGATTGGACAACTTTTTCACACAGCTTCCACACAACCGATTATTCAGATTTTCTAAACTTCGTCTTCAAAATCGCTGGCTCGAAACCTGTTTTGGAACCATAACCACCTTGGAAAAGTTGTTCATAATGATGCGTCGAAAATTTGCCGCATACGCGATTTTAAAGACAAAAATCGAACCGCTCTAATGTACATAAATATTTATATGCCGGCGAATATTTGAATATTTTTTTTTGATATTCTTTTGATCAGTTGAAAAAATCGATCAGTTCGGACAACTATGTACATATATCACACAGCTCCCACACAACCGATTATTCAGATTTCTTGAACTTCGTTTTAAAAAATTCTAGCTTGAAATCTGTTTTAGACCCATGGTCTCTTGGAACCATAGCCTCTTAGGCAAAGTTGTTCATAATGATACGTAGAACATTTTTAGAAAAAAATCGACCCGATCTAATGTAAATACATATGTATGTATATGCCGGCGAATATTTGATTGTTTTTTTGGTTTGCGAAATAACTCACAAATCTTCTTTGAATGCACACACTCACTCTAGTATCAAAAGTCAAAAAAGTCTTAATTTCGAACTCTAAACTAAACTCTAATGAAATAGTTACAATAATCAGTTAATTTCTGCGGCACTGAGTATGTAAGCTTTGTATTTGTTTTTATGCGCGCGTTGCAAACTTTGCGACAAGTCGTTATCGTATCTCTGCTGTGACTGAGCTCGCGACTGGGTGGCTTGCCGCGAAATTGTGTAGAAAACCCCAGCAATTTCAATAGAATTCAAAACAAATAATAATAAAAATGGCACGAAACTGCAAAGAATTTCAATAAACACGTATGCACTATATTAGACTTATATAGACAAGTATGTACATATGTATATTTGTCTGTCTGTAGGTCTGGTTCATTAATTTTAACGGCGACGTAGAGCATCGCGTAGTTTACAAGTGCGGCGAGTGGCGAGAGACAGGTGAACGGTTTGTATTTCACTTTTAATTATTTTCTATTGTCTATTCTATACAGTCTGTACTACAAGCGAACATATTTACATATATTTTATTTAAATATTATAGTTGCTAAACTAAAGACCAATGATATTATTGTAATTAGTGTAATGATTACGTAATTTCTTAGATTCTAGGAAATTTTAACGGCGACAACTTTAACTGGAAGAACTTAGAACAGTCAAAATGCATTAGGTTCGGTTGGAACGTCGCTATAATACCCTTCACAGATAAAATAGTTTTTCACAGAAAGAATTGATTTTGATCAATCAATTTGTATGGCAGCTATATGCTATAGTAGTCCGATCCGAATAATTTCTGCGGAAATTATACTATTGCTTTGAAAAATAATCCATGTCAAATTTCGTGAAGAAAAGTCTTCAAATAAAAAAGTTTTTCAAACAAAGACTTGAGTTTGATCTTTCAGTTTGTATGACAGCTATATACTATAGTTGTCCGATAGCGACGGTTCAAACAAATGAGCAACAGCTACGAAAGAAAAGAGACGGTGCAAAATTTCAGATCGATATCTCAAGAACTGAGCGACCATTCGCGTACATATAGACAGATGAACCGACGGATATGGCTAAATCAATTCAGCTCGTCACACTGATCCTTTATATATAATTTATAGGGTCACCAATACGAGGATGTTGTTTCCTTTTCATTGGGACTGGTTTAAACGTAGCGAGTCTCTTACCCAGCGCACAACTTTCTGTGATTAGTATGAAGCTTTATACACATTTATATAGCGAGCTGCTTGCTTCAAGACCGACGCCTGTTCGTAGCCGCACCTCTTGCGAACAGATGCTGCAATTAGACTTCAGCGAACCCTTAAACAGAATATGTCGGAGTAGGTCCGCTGAAGCTTCCTCTCTTTTAGCCGTGACCCCAGGCTAGTTACCCATGTTTCCAGGGTGCGCGGAGAGAACGTAAGAGTAGGAACTAGATATAGTCCTACAATTGTAACTGCTTGCCCAGAGGCATAACTATACCCCATTACACCCCCTTTGCGCATTGGCAATGGCGAGTATCGCAGTCGATGGACCGATGAGCTGTACGAGATATAAGGCAACATTGACAGAGTTCAGCGAATCAAGAGCCAGCGGCTCCGCTGGCTAAATCACGTTGTCCGAATGAATGAAAATACTCCAGATCTGAGAATAATCGACGCAGTTCCCGCCGGGGGAAGCAATGGCAGAGGAAGGCCTCTACTCCGTTGCAGAGATCAGGTGGGGAAGGACCTGGCTGTACTTGGTATCTCGAATTGATTCTAAACAGGGAAAATAGGACTTGACTGGCGCGCTGTTGTTAACTCATGTATACCCGCGTATGCGGTGTCTACGCCAATAAAGAAGAGGAAAAATATTTTCTTCTGTGTATTACAAACTTCGTGACAGAAATCATTTAAAGTTTTCAATGTTTTGAGGCTGGATTGGCGCTCATAATCAGGTTTGTGTTATTATTTCATATTTTCAAAGTTTTCAGCACATTCTGCCCATAAATTTAGCTTAATATATGGTGTGATAATATGGGTAAATTACCGTACGAGCTTTAATCTTTTGTTGTCAATGTTTTGTTATTCAACTAAAAATGTGCTAGAACAATAAAGTAAATATATCAAGTCTTTACTTACTAAAAAAATTGAAATTTTGCTTAATGAGATAACCCAAATTGCTTTTTGAACTACTAGCACTCGTCCGCTACTATTGAGCTACTCACTTTCGTTGCTATAAATTAGATAAGATGCTTAAGTTTTTCTTCAAAATCTATGACGTACCCCTTGGCCTAAATACTTTATTGTTCTATTCTTGAAACAGTTTTTAAAGAAAATTTCCGGAATAGCCTGCAATGCGATTCACGTTTAATGTCTTCAATTGACTTCTCCGGAGCGGTCGTTTGAGTTTGGTGATATTAGTTGAAAATTTGGCGAAAAACTCACGAAGAATCAATGCAGTATGCGACGGTGCATTATCGTGGTGCAAACCAAGAGTTATCGGCCAATATTCCGTCCTCTTTCCACAAAAAGCTTCGCGCAAACGACGCTTAACACTCAAATAGTATTCCTTGTTGACATTTTCGCCGGTCGTTAGCAATTGGGATCTCACTACACCTCGATAATCGAAGGAAACTGTCACACAGCCTTGATTTTTGACCCGCTTTGACGTGTTTTTTCGCCTTCGGCTCATCTTTGGAACGATATTCTGCCGCTTGATCGTCTATAGATCCAAGTTCCGTCGCCAGCAATACTACGCTTCAGGACATACCGGTGGTCCAAAAGTATTGTTTTACAGACGCTAATGCGACACTGTTTTTCAAAAAAATAAAGTGATTGTGGAACCAATCGTGCTTTCACTTTTCTTAGGCCCAAATGATATTTTAGAATGGTTTTCACTGAGCCTTCCGATATTCCTACTATGTCGGTAAGATATCTGACTGTTAATCGTCGATTCTCAAGCATCAATTCTTTAATTTGATTGACGTATTGATCATCAGTTGTTGTTCATGACTGTTCTCCTGAACGTGGTTCATCGTCAACGCCTTCTCGACCCTCTTTGAATAATTTGTACTAATCAAAAACACTTGCTCGCGGCAACTTTTCCTGGACCTACTTAATAAACCTTAGTTTTTGTCTCAAACTACTTTGGCCTTATCTTCTTCGCTACTTAGCATTTGGTTATAAATTTTCAACTGTTCGAAACTTTTTGTTAAAATTGTATCTTGAGCATCCTCTTGACTGTTCCTCTTGATTGTTCCTGGTGGACACGATATTAACTTCTCTTCGGTTTTGTTTAGCGCGGCCCCTAACTTGGCCTACTCGTCTGTTTTTTCGTTACCGAAAATGTTCCTGTGACCGAGAACCCAAATTATGAGCAAGTGGAGTTGGCATGGCAGTGAGCTTAAAGTATTCCTACATTTGTTGCCATAGCTGGCATTAATCTTTGGCGATGAAAAGTTTAACGATGCCGCCTGGTTATCTGTGTATATGGTTGCTTGCTGTATCCTGCCGTTGCTTTTCAGTTGAACTCCACAGGCTTTGTCTATGCATAGTCATTTCGTTTGGCAGTTACTAGCTGACTCTGAGAGAGATATATCAAGTTGATCGGCGTATACCCTGGTTCTACTCCGCAGTGTATTATGATCGCTGCGGTATAGATTGATACGGTGTTCTCCTCCTCTACTACACCTCTGCTCCATCCACTAAACATTTCAGAACTACTGAACTTGGTAGCAAGCAGTCTGCTTTCTTTTGATTTATTTTGAGCGTTTGAGTTCAGCATATCGCTATGTTCATTATGTCCACCGTGCCAGGGTTAATTGTTAAGCGTGTGCTACGTCATCAATACAAGCGGTAGCTAAAAATTTGGAATTCCTACTGTACGATTAATAAATTGCCGATTAAAGCAGCGTGAGAACAGCGCCGCCGGTAATGAATTATTCCTTTTGAAACACACAAATCGAAAATGAATTATTCATAAAAAATGTGTTTGTTTGCTGTGTTTCTGTGCGCTAACATTTGCTAACAATTGCGACAATGAACATGAAAGTTATATAAATAACTAAAATATATGAATAACATTATTAAAAATAACGCTAAAAGCCAAAAATAAATTTTTAAAAGAAACATGAAGAAATCTGTAAAAAAAATTATTTAAAAAAAAATTATATTAAATAAAAAAATTAATTTAATTTTAATTAAAAAAAAAATAAATTTTTTAATTTTTTTAAATTTTTTTTTTATTTTTTATATATATTTAAAAATAATTTTATTTTTATTTTTATTAAAAATTATTATTTTTTTTTAATATAAATAAAATAAAATTATAATTTAAAATATATTATAATCAAAATGATCTATTGCTAGCTTCTGCTAATTCAGTGGAAATTCACAAACTGGTTGCCGTTCTTAAATATGTTTGTCTGTGTGTATGTGTTGTATAAATGCGGATTTTAATTTATTCCGATTGAGTGAAGATTTATTCAATTTGATTATGGCATCATTTATAGGACGGAATTAGTGCTGGTCGCACATGAGTTGATTGATATTTGCAGTAGCCCTAGATGACAGTTATTAGAGCTGTAAACAACTGTGCAATGTATTTTATTTATTTTTGTAATGGCATATTCTATTAAATCTTATATAGATATCAATCGGTGCCACATGAAGTAGTGCTGCTTGCCTTTTATTTATTGTCATTTATTGCTCATATAATAATTAAACAGACTCGAACACTTCGCTTCATATCACAGTACGTTACAAAAATGCGTATATCATATGATTTTAGATTAGATAATGTGATATCATAACGTAAGCATATTAAACTACATGTCAGCATATGATGTCGCACCTTAAGAAATAATACGACTTCAAATTATCACATGATAATAAATAATATTCCTACGCTTCGCTTCAGGTAGCAATATAATATGTTTAATGGTGTTACATCAGATAATATCACATCGTAAGCATATTATTACTAAAACGCATAACTTTTTGTTGAAAAAAACGTATTAGGTGACATAACATCATATGATTCCACATCACAAATATGTATAAAACACACCATATAATGTTCCTTAACATCATTTGATATCACATCGTAATATATATTATTACCACAACGCATCCCATGACGTCATATATCATCATATGATGCCACAGAATAAAAAAAATTATTGCATAACACTGTATATCGCTTTAAATCATCACTTTCATCAA
Organism: Bactrocera neohumeralis; assembly: GCF_024586455.1. Classification (NCBI taxonomy): domain Eukaryota; kingdom Metazoa; phylum Arthropoda; class Insecta; order Diptera; family Tephritidae; genus Bactrocera; species Bactrocera neohumeralis. The sequence goes on along the minus strand of NC_065923.1, from coordinate 76,436,166 downwards.
ATTTCAATGCTTCGCTTCATATCAGTTCACATCACCAAAATATGTATTAGCCATCACATGACGTGATGAAACATCATATGATCGCAAATAATGTTAATTTATATTATCGGTTTGCATCAATTCTTGATATTATATAATATATATATGACGATAAATTACATAATGTGCTCTTACATCACATGATATGAACACATGAGATTTTAGAAATATTACATCATATGGTAACATGTCACTTGGTTAAACTCATATTATGCACATATCACATGACATTGCATCACAACTTAGTACATCCTATCTTAACAGGTAGCAGACAATAAGACGGAAAATCACATATATCGGGTGATTTTTTACGGGCTTGATAACTTTTTTTTAAAAAAAAACGCATAAAATTTGCAAAATCTCATCGGTTCTTTATTTGAAACGTTAGATTGGTTCATGACATTTACTTTTTGAAGATAATTTCATTTAAATGTTGACCGCGGCTGCGTCTTAACTTTTTCGAGCATTTCGGCCGGAATAGCCCGAATTTCTTCGGAAATGTTGTCTTCCAAAGCTGGAATAGTTGCTGGCTTATTTCTGTAGACTTTATTATTAAAAATAGTCTAAAGGCGTTAAATCCCATGATCTTGGTGGCCAACTTACGGGTCCATTTCTTGAGATGAATTGTTCTCCGAAGTTTTCCCTCAAAATGGCCATAGAATCGCAAGCTGTGTGGCATGTAGCGCCATCTTGTTGAAACCACATGTCAACCAAGTTCAGTTCTTCCATTTTTGGCAACAAAAAGTTTGTTAGCATCGAACGATAGCGATCGCCATTCACCGTAACGATGCGTCCAACAGCATCTTTGAAAAAATACGGTCCAATGATTCCACCAGCGTACAAACCACACCAAACAGTGCATTTTTCGGGATGCATGGGCAGTTCTTGAACGGCTTCTGGTTGCTCTTCACCCCAAATGCGGCAATTTTGCTTATTTATGTAGCCATTCAACCAGAAATGAGCCTCATAATGGATTTTCTGCCAACTTTTCTAGGGCCCATTCACTTAAAATTCGACGTGGCAGATCGTTCGGCTTCAGTTCTTGCACGAGCTGTATTTTATACGGTTTTACACCAAGATCTTTGCGTAAAATCTTCCATGTGGTCGAATAACACAAACCCAATTGCTGCGAACGGCGACGAATCGACATTTCACGGTCTTCAGCCACACTCTCAGAAACAGACGCAATATTCTCTTCTGTACGCACTGTACGCATTCGTGTGGTTGGTTTAATGTCCAATAAAGTAAACTGAGTGCGAAACTTGGTCACAATCGCATTAATTGTTTGCTCACTTGGTCGATTATGTAGACCATAAATCGGACGTAAAGCGCGAAACACATTTCGAACCGAACACTGATTTTGGTAATAAAATTCAATGATTTGCAAGCGTTGCTCGTTAGTAAGTCTATTCATGATGAAATGTCAAAGCATACTGAGCATCTTTCTCTTTGACACCATGTCTGAAATCCCACGTGATCTGTCAAATACTAATGCATGAAAATCCTAACCTCAAAAAAATCACCCGATAGTAGATATATGTACTCATTAGTTCAGACAATTAAATAATGTTTAATTCCATCAGATTTGCAATATATATATTATTTATTTGCGGTCAAAAGGCCTGTATCAAGCAAAATAATCAATTTACTTGGAATTCTGCTATCTCACTCGATCGTAGCACTGGGTTGTGTGCTTATTATAGTTATATATTATAGTTAGTTATTTATAGTTTCCAAACCGTAGTCGCAACAAATATACTATAATATCAATAAACTGTAATTATAAGAAATTATATGAGAGTTGACTATACTGGACCAGAGTTGGGCAAAACCAGATAGAACGTGATACCTGGATGTAAAACTGCAAAAGCCATGTGCAAAATGGTAGATCGGAAGTACAAAAAATTCCTAATGACACAACATTCAATAGAAGAGACTGTAGGAACATGATGGGAATACTAACTGGTCACTGTCTGGTGGCGACACACGCACGCAGGATGTGACTGACAGATCGAAAAGACTGTAGGAAATGTCTATAGCAGGGCACCGTGTAAATAATGGGCAATGGCAAGACTACGCTGTAAGCATCTGAGGTCCCCACGATATGATACACTGGAGGAGGTATCGATAGTGATGCCGCAGAGTATGTTAAAAATTGCGGAAAGCGCAGGCATCCTAAAGGATGATTACTCCTCTTGGACCTAGCAACTGAACTCCATCTGGTATCGATCAAAAATGGCCAAAGCATGGCTTATTAGCCTACCAGATTAACATAACTATACTGAAGCTCAGGAAAATGAATTTTTGATTGCGTCTAAGTTAATTCAATTTAACATCTTTTCACTTTCTGCGCTCTTGCCCGGCTTTTGTCAGACTGAGTTTGGAAAACTGCAGAAGACATTCCTTTAGCGAAGCTAGGGAAGTGGCTGGGACTGATATTGAAGACATTAATGAATTTCTGTTGAGCTCAAACGCTTTGTTGATATATTAAGTGATATACTGTAGGAAGCTTTTTGATAACACAAAGCATCCATCGGTTTCTGGTTCAACCCTATGACCTAACCTACCCTTGTATAATTAATTAACTAGCGTTTTCTTTCATAATCCGCGAATTTCTCTCCTAAAATTTTCAGTTCACTTATCTCTAATGTGTACAAGCAAACCTAAGTCTAAATACACTAAGTCTTCATTGCACCACAAAATGACCAAGTTTCCGTTTAGAATCTAAAACAGTTTGGCATTTAGTAAAATCCACAAGACATTTGTTAGTGTGACTTTAGTGAGTTATATAAGCGCCGATAAATTCCCTACTTCATGGTGCATAAGTTACGCTAATCACCCTTCGGCGGCGCCCGCCCTCGGCTGGACGCGCAGACTTGATGCCGTCAAATGTAAGAGCACTTTGGCTGACTGCCAGCTCAGGCGGCGAATCGATGTAACAAAAGTGCAAAAATGCATTAAACGACACCTTAGCGCTGCGACTAAAGTAACAGCAACAGCAAGAACAACAATAATAGCAACGAATGTGGCAGCAATAGCATGAGCTTCTGATTGGCGAAGTAACGTAAGTTCTAAAGGGTGATGCAGTTCGAAGTTCCGTACTTTTTTTTATAAGGAAAAAATGGAGGAATGTTTATTATCATTCGAAAGCAAATCCTTTGACAAATATTTTTTGAAAATGTTGGCCTCGGCTACATCTCAGCTGGTCCATCCGTCGAGTCCAATTTTCGATGACTCGTTCGAGCATTTCGACTGGTAACTGGCGAATGACACTCGCGATGTTTTGCTCTAAGATCTGAATCGAAGCAGGATGGTTCGCATAGACTTTAAACTTTATATATTCTCACAGAAAAATCTATCTGCAGCATCAATCAACCGTTCTCTCAATAAATCCATTGATGTGTGGGAAGTGGCGCCGTCTTGTTGTAACCAAATGTCGCCGAGATCACGAGATACAATTTCAGGCATGAAATAGTCGGTTCTCATGGCGCGATATTGGTTGCCATTGACGGATACATTCTCACCGGCATAATTTTTGAAGAAATATGAACCAATGATTCCACCGGCCCACAAACCACACCAAACCGTAGTTTTTTCTGGATGTAATGACAGCTTTTGAATCTCTTTAGGTTGCTCTTCGTCCCAGATGCGACAATTTTGCTTTTTTACATACCCATTGAGCCAGAAATGGGACTCATCGCTGAAAAAAATTTGGCTCGAACAAGTCGGATCTTCATTCAACTTTTCAAAAGCCCATAGAGCGATGCGATGTAGCTTGGGAAGGTCGCGCGGCGTCAGTTCTTGCACAAGCAAGCAAAGTCGGATCTTCATTCAACTTTTCAAAAGCCCATAGAGCGAAGCGATGTAGCTTGGGAAGGTCGCGCGGCGTCAGTTTTTGCACACGCAAGCAACGTCGGATCTTCTTTTAACTTTTTCAAAGCCCATAGAGCGAAGCGTTGTCGCTTTGGAAGGTCACGCGGCTTCAGATCTTGCTGAAACTGCCAATTTAAGATCTCGATGTCTTTCCATATGCCATTCTGAGTAGCTGCGAACGGGGCCTAATCGACCCTCCACGGTCTTCATGTACACTCTCAGCTACGGCTGCTATATTTACTTCACTCTGTGCTAGGCGTGGTTTATTCGGTCGAATATTATGCTATAATGAATGCTTTTAAAAAAAGTGCCCCCACTTGGATCACCCGTTACAAGCGCACACACACACCGAAATCGTGTTATGTAAATGGCTTGGCTTGTCAATGGCGCTATGTGTGTGTGGGGAGGTGTGCGCGTATAGGCTCAGTATTACATATAAAGGTAGATAATTTTATAGTAGTAATAACAACAACATAAATTCGCATTTGATATGAAATTATGTGGCAGGCAGCATAAAAAATCATAAATTACGGATTTTTATTAAGGTGCCAGTGTAGCATGCGTCGCTGCGGCATGCCACAGCAGCGGCGACATTTCGCGAGGTGTGAATCGTGCTTAAAAGTGCTTGTGGCAAAGTGCGGACGGTACTAAAACTTAACGGCTAACATTTGTAGTTGAGGTGTAAGTACATATTTATCGCTCCCACACACACACACACACACAACACTTGAGCTGGCTATTTATTAAACACATATTTACATTTTCACGCGTATTTGCAATTGACTTCGCACTGAGTGAGCCGGTGGTCTCGCTAGTCGCTGGCCGTTGATGTTATAAATTGGCATTAGTTAACGATTTAATGCATTCTTGGAATTTCAATTGTTGCGCGCACGTTTAGTTACGACAATTTCTAAGTGATGCCGAATACATAACCGCGCAGCTTTTCGTGCCAGGGCCACACGCCAGCTAATTAAGGGTATCTGTAGGGAAACGTTGGTAGGCTTGGTTGCAATTATCATTATTACTTGAAGCAGTGTAGGTGTTGGAGCTAGAAGCTTCTGCGTCGTAACCTACCATATGAAATGCAGTTATTGTTTTGAGTTGGTAATAAGCATAGATTAGTCTTGGTAAGCCATAGACCAGTTTTGGTCTTTAGCGATACCAGTTAAAGTGTCGTTACATAGTCCATGACCAGAAGTTATCCTTTAAAATGACTGATCTTGAAGCGACTTACAGTTTTCCTCCTTTGGTTTTCATGATTATGGCGGCAATTTCAGACTCCGCATTCCACTTATCTTTGGTTTGAACCATTTGGTCTACTAAGTTGTTTGCTTTTCTTGGTCGAATTGCGGACAGTGGCACTTTCTTAAATGTATCGCTTAAGTAAAAATCTATGTTCATATCGACAGACTTCCCATTGTCTTTCCTAGATTTTCACCGTCTTTGCTCGCGCATTTTCTTTTAGGGTTCTGAGTATTGCATGCGTTACAGGCTTCCTCATCTCTTTGGTTAAAAAATCTAAACGCGACATTAGCGATCTAAGACCAACTCGATCTACTGGAGAGATAGAGATCGAAGCTCAAAATTACAAGGACAACATACCCTGAGTACACAAATGGCGTAAATGAAAAAAAGATTTTATTTCTAGTGCTTTTTCCCACACTCCAGCTTCGCGACAGACTTCAAAACTCCGGACAGGAGCCTTCTACTATTTTACTTTGTTCCACAGGTATTAAGCATCAATTTCACATCATCATTTGAAGTTTGAATATTCGGTAATACGGCCCAAGTATATATCCCTGTGGTACACCATCGGTGACTTATATTCCTTATAGACTTTGCTTTTGTAATAGTTAAGAATTATTTGCTTGAATTATATAATAACAATTATTTTATAAAGTTATAGATCCAAGAACCTGAGTTAGCAACAGTTTTGACGTCAAAGGTAACAGTATTGTTAGGTGCCGTCCATACACCGTTTTTTTCTAATAGCCCTTACAGTCAGTGCCTTTTCTATGCTCACCGCTTCGATTGTGGTTCTTGCATTCCTTAATTCGAATTTGTTCGAGGTTGGGCAGCCGGCGGTATATAATCCGCTCGTGGACTTCTCCAGCTGAAACATGCAGAGTGACCGAAAATGAGGCGGATCTGTCAAAAGCACTTCGTCGTGTGTTTAGAAGTACATATGTGCTTACTAAATTTTACGTAAGTTTTTATATATAAGTATGTACAAGTATATGCCTACAGATTACAATAACTAAGCGCATTTTTATAATTCCTAAATGTACGAGTGCATATCTCCATGTGCTGACAGTTTTAATCCACGGCAGCTGCGGCTGCGCATGTCATCGTGTCACCCACCAGATTCGGCGTTGACAAAGCCCAATTATACTTGCAACGCGACATATTGCTGTGAGTAGCAGTAATGTGCAGCTGATGTTGGTGGTCACGGAGGCCTATTCAAAGCATATATAGAAACTATTGACTTTCATGCTTTGTTGTTGGGGTAGTATAAATGCGAGCAGAAAGCGTTAATTTTTCAACAACAAATGGATTTTTTATCAGCAAGCGGATGGGATTTGTCAAAATATTTAATTTTGAGTGCATTATGGCTGAAGTATTGGGTATCCACGAAATGAGAATTAATACTATGGAAAACTATATCCGTGCTTGGAGGTATTCTTTTGGCATACCTTGACACGTTTTCTTAGAATTCTCATTGAAAAAATTAAGTACCTAATGGTATGCATTGCCTACAAAGCAAGCTTAGAAACTTACTATTGATAGCACTAAAGTAGCTCAGTAAGACACACCACGACCAGACTCTAGGTAGCCGGAACGTACTTGGATTTTTTCCGTACAAGCAGTATCAACTTGCCTCCACTTTGGCTTTACTACAGCAAAACCACACCAAATTAGAAGATTTTTGCGACGCCACTGGAAATGTCAAAAATATTTTGGGACAAAGGCAAGCTTTAATGGTAAAAAATATTCTAAGATCCGCTGTCGCAATTGGCTAACCCCAATTATGATACATTAGTTCTCCACCACTATGGATCCCACAAATCTATCTACACAAAAGCCAAAGTCGTTGGAACACATCAGTCAAGGAAAGATGGACGCACCGATTAAGCGGAGAAGGCTGAAACGAAAGCATGGCTGGAACGAAAGCACGGCAAAACAGATATTTATTTGATGGCACGGTTTTTACAGAGAGTACCAGCAAAGTATGGTCATAACATTGGAGTAACTTGTACCTTTTTTGATAGTAGTAGACTCAAAGTTTACAAAAGAGCGGACGAAATGATTCTTAGCCAGAAATTACTCTTTTCTATATGGCTCAAGCAGCTCACGACTTCCGGTCCTCCACTAAGTATCCTCTGGATAGCCAAAAAAAAAAAAAAACATCCGTTTAAGGGCGAGCTAAAGTGAGAACCCGAAACATTCCTCCCCAGGGTTGTGCGCTAGATTGGAACCCGCCACGTAAAAAACAACTCCAATGAAAAGAAGAAAACAGCCTCGGATGTGAGACTCCTCTTTTGATGACGATCACTGCAAACAATTTAAGGGCAAGCACCTAGAATGTCCGGTCCCTTAATTGGAAAGGTGTCGCTTTTCAGCTGATTGATGCCGTCGTTAGACTAAAGGCTGACATCACCGCCGTCCAAGAAGTGCGATGGACGGAACAACGACTGAGAATAGTAGGTCATTGTGGCATTTACTACAGTGGCCATATTAAGGAGAGCAAAATCGGTGTGGAGTTTGTGGTGGGAGAAAGACTCCGTCGCCGAGTCCAGGCATTCACTGTGGATGGATGAACGTCTAGCCATAATCCGCATCAAAGCGAAGTTCTTCAACATATCGCTCATTCGCGCCCACGGGCCGACGGAAGAGAAGAACGTTGTGGCAAAAGATATATGTAAATCGTACAGTATTTATAGAAGATGTCCCATTATGAAAACAAAAAAAGGAGGTAGTATCTATACCTAATCTTGTTTTCAACCTTCATATTGCAAAATCTGCTTTGAACTCTTCATCGAATTAATGAAGCTTCCACTAAGCAAAAAATGAACTAAAGGATCTAAAAGTATCTATTCAGACTGTTCAGAGAGCAATGGAGCTGCTTGTACTTTTCATTGTCATGTAGATGGATCGCTTGCACAAATAAAGCTAATTTAACCGCCACAACGTCTAATTTACTAAACATTTTTGTCTACTTGCTGCTCGACTCCGTCCAAAGGAGTAACCCATAGTGCGCGAAGATCTGCCATGCCGCTGCCATCCACACTTCATAAATTCCACATACGGCTCAATCGTGTCTACTGTTTGTCTGCCCAGCTGTCATAATGTACAACCCGCCGTCAACAGAATGCCGCTGTCGCTGCGGCAGCCGCCGAAGGCTCGGCGGAGGGAGACGTGGAACCGCGGCGTGCTGGACACATTGCAAGATTCACAAAGCGGTAAACGCCCATTAGCACTTTGGCACTCAATCGATCGTGTTTGCAGCATAAAATTTAAAATGTTGAATTACTATGTGCAATAATAATAACAACAACAACCACAATAATAGACGTAATAGCAACACACCCAGATGGCAGAAGGCAACACCAAAGCGACATGCCACAGATACCTACTCATCTGCCCCCAACGCAAGGAAGGCAGAAAGTAAGGAAGGCGGCACGCAAGGAAAGAGCCGCAAGAACGCGAAGCAGGTTGACGCTGGAAGTGTTGCAGAAAATACTGTCTCACAGCCGAAGCCACACGTAACTAACAATTTATTTAATGCGACGTACGTGCGCGCTTTGATGTTACGGACCAATGCGACAGAACGGATGAACGGACGGACGGATAAATGCGCGGACGGCTAGCTCAGACACACAGGCGGACAGACAGCGCAGCAGATGCGCACAGTGTGAAGAGATGGGCTGCGGAGGGCCAGCAGACTGTTATGAGGTATGAGCTGTTTGCAAGCCAAACAGTATCCTTCTGCGTTGGAACACAAGTTCGCGCTTGCGCAGACACTGTGGCGAATTGCGTGCATCTTCGACTCCGACGCCGACTTGCATAAGGTGCGCGGGTGTTGCAACGCTTGCCGGCAAAGGCGTTGCACTAATGAAGCCATAAAGGCACGTCTTCGTTATGTCGTCATCATTGTCGCGGCCAATGCCACACCGCAATTAGTTAGTCAGTCGGGCGAAACGTCATTCTTTGGCGTACACGAAATTAAATAAAACCGTGTAGCAACGCCCACACAAACGCTCACGGGCGTATGACAACAGCTTGCAAACACAAAGTGTTTATTTATATTTGGCGTTAAGTTTGAGTAGCTTTCGAGAAATGCTTGGTAAGTATTGGGAAGCGCTCTTCTAAGGCGCTGAGGCTGCGGTTAACCGGTAAAGGGTCCCACGTAGAGACTAAACTATGGCAGGTAGTGTTCGAGACCCCTTGAAGGGTTTGCGAATGAGTCGTTCGGTCCATATATGCGCGGGCTTTATTCTCCATTCGTCTCCCTTTGGTCCTGTGCGAGTCTAGTGTTAACATTGATCTTTAAGGGGTATACCTCATAGAAAGGGCCCTTGACACTTCCGCCAAGATGGATAAAAAATGCACACTTCAATCTCCCCTTTTACGGGGTAGAACTATTGCACTCTCGAAGTCTGTCAAATATAATATGTCGGAGGTATCTTAGATAAAAATCTTTTCTAGAGTGAACACATTGAGAGCAGAGCTTCGAAGGCTTTTCGAATCTGGAACTCCTGCAGAAGAGCCATTGCTCTAGAAACAGGTTTACGACCGCACATAGCCTATTGGCTCCACACAAGTGTCATCCGTCTCATACTAACATGGGTGGTGTGGTGAATCGTATTATCGAAAGAGTCATGTATCAAACCCCTGGAATAAGTGCAACAATCCTGATTGATAGGGAATAAGGGCGCTATGGAAACTGCGCCAACTTAAAATCTGGATGGTTATCCTCGACATGCGGCCAATACATATTCAAATGAAGTATGATGTAATGGTTATAGCCAGCCAGCTCATGATTTTATGACATGGGAGTCAGACTTGGCATCACTACGGGCATGATATCATACTGGACCTAGTTAGGGAATTCGGGTTAAATTGACAATGCGACCGAGAGAAGGAGACCAATGAGGACTTAAGCACAACGTTTTCATTCCCCTGTACAGTAGAATCGACCATTGGTTCTGTGAGCGACAGTTCTAACGACGAAATATAACAATTTATCGACGTATCAAAGTGTAAAATAGGAATGGGAGCGGGACTCCTCTGTATTAATACATACGCAGATGGTAGCTTCAAACTACATGATTTCAGTCTTTCGGACCAAAATTGTGAAAATAACAGAAGGCGTCAAGTGGATTTCAGCTCTAACCAGCAAGTCCGTAAACCAGCTAGTGGAGAGCCAAGCGGCAATTAAAGCTCTCCGTAGAGCTAAGACTAAGTCTGAATTCGTAAGCAGCAATGAGTAAACTCACAGTTAGTAACTCGGTTAATATCATCTAAGTACTCAGTCATATAAGTCATATAAGGATAGAAGGAAAAGGTAGATGAGCTGGCTCGCTTGGAGGCAGCTAGGAATACAACTCTCCTAAGTTCCTCCAGACCATTCAGCTTTCTCAAGGCTGGTTTGAAGCAAGCCAGTCATATAAGGATAGAAGGAAAAGGTAGACGAATTGTCTCGCTTGGGGGCAGCTGGGAACACAGTTTCTCTAAGTTGCCTCAGGTCATCCAGTTACTTCAAGGATTGTTTGAAGCAATGGATCCTAGAAGAACTCATCAGGTCTTTGAACACTAACAAAATAGGGCACAACACAAAGTTACTTTGGAATAGTGTTGTTGGTGGACAGACCAAAAAGCTGCTACTTCAAGGCAAAACGAAAACTTAGTAATATTGAAGGGATTATCACGGGACATCGAAGATTCTGCCTACACAAAATTATAAAAGTGAATTCGACGGAATGCAGAGCATGAGTGACGCTGGAATATTATTTTTGCGAGTGCCCAGCGTTCAACCGTATGAGACGGGATATATTCCACTGCTCCTAATGCTCCAACTTAAGAGACGAAATGGGCAGTGGGGTTGGAAAAAAATCGAACCGACTAAGTTGTTGTATAAGGATTAATTTGGTTATACCACTCAGGAGCACCATGGGCCTAATGATGGCCTAAGTGCTTTCGGTCCATGGCTCAAGCGCATCCCTTCTGAATCAACCTATCAAGTATTTTTCGGGTACTAGTAGTAGATTTCGGAGTTTCTAAACTCTCAATGACCACACAAAAAACAATTTTAAAGCCTTTTTCGTAAATGTGGAGCGTGAAATGGTTTGTGCGCGTACTCATACACACATATACATATATATTGAATGTGTTTGGCTATATGCGTTGCTCTCCTAACGAGGTGTCAGTATCAGTGAATTCTAATCGCCGACACAATGGACCGATGCGACCTTTTTTAGAAGCGCACCAACATAAACTTAAGCGAATCACCGTAAATCAGCGAACTTGGCCTTTGTCTTGCGCAGGCGCGCTGCATAGGCTGTGATCCACGTAATAAGTGGAAAATAAACTTCCAAATATACTGGTTAAAATAAAAGCACGTTGTGTGCCTGAAATAGCAATAGCAATAGCAAATGCAACAATAACAATAACAATTGTTCGAGCGTAGCGAAAGAAGGATTCCTTTGGTGATGTGCGCGCAGTGATTAAAGCGTACAGCTGGCTGGCCAAATACAAAAAAAAAAACATACACACACACACATATGCACACAAAAGCGATATGGTGCCGCTTAAAATGCCAAGTTCGCTTCACGCATGCGTGCGCATTGCCCGCTAACCAGCGCGAGCGGCGACGGCAAACTGCCCTTTTCCACCAGCCGTTTGTTTTGGCGCTGTTTAGCCTGCGCTTGTGGTTGCTATTGATATGGTTTTTGTTTTTCTTGTTGTTGTTATTTCTGTTGTTGTTGTTATTGATATAGTTTTCGCTGTTGCTGTTGCTTTTGTTGTTGTTGCTGTTTGCCTCGTCGTTTCGCTGATTTACAACGATTCATTGGAGTTTTATGCACAAGGCTTTATTTTTTGCTGTTGTTTTTGTTTTTGTACTTGTTGTTGCGATTTAAATGCATCGATATTGACACCTTGTTAGACCGCCGCGTCCAAATCGCGCGCATTATGCTTTGGAAAATTCTTGAGCTGCTTCGATTTTTCCTCCTTTTTCTACTTCTTTACTTCCCTGCTTTGCTCGTCACTATGCTCGCCCGTCGCTGTCGCTTGTTTTGCTCGTGTAATCGCGTAAAAAGTGCAATTTCGTGATTAACGTTGAATGATAAAACGTTCGCGCGCACTTTTATGACTTTATTGAAAAAAGCCAAAGGTGAAAGTACTAAAGTATTTGCTTGCAGCCAATTGTGGCATTGTTAAGCTGCGCTTTAGCTATACTTTGGCTTTGCTTTGTGCTGAGAGCCAGCTTATGCGTGTGTGTGTGTCTATGTATATGAAAGTTGGTGAATTTGCAAGTGATGGAAAGGAATATATCTTTCCAATAGTAAAATTAACCACTTTGTTTTTGCACATTAGGGTGGGTGAAATTATAGAAAACGCTAAAGAAACTCCTTGGAACATTAGGGCCGCAGCGCCTCCTGGAAGCTTGTGCAAGGCGCAGCACGCAATTACGGAGGGCAAGTCAGGTGAGACTGTTCTCAATACACTGGAATTCAATTTCGAAAGGGCTCTTGAATATAAGCAATATGCTCGTTTTGCATTACTGGACATTTCTGGATTATTCAATGTCTCTATGTAATCTATTCTGAATAGCATCCAGTCAATAGATGTGGATCCTGCTATACAACGCTGAATCAGAAGGCTTTTGACCTCTAGACGGATAAGAGCAGAATGAAAACAACGCTAAAATGACCAAGGAAGTCTGTAGCGATACTTCTCAATGTGGAGTGCTATCTCCGCTTCCCCTAAGCCCCTAAGATAGTGGCATATATGGACGACATTACCATCTTAATAACGTGTAGGTGCCTACAGATCATTAACAGGCATCGCAGGCCGGGGTTGAACCCGGAGAAAACGGATCTGCTTGTCTTCACAAGAATGCAAAAAATTCCTTTATGAAGGTTCGCTTCTATAAATGGGACGCAACTCTCTCTCTCTCACGGACAGGACCAAACCTTAGGGTAGTCTGTAGAAGCACAACGTGGAAGAAAGAGTGACGAAAGCCACCAATGCTTTATATGCGTGTAAGCAGATGCTCGATACAACCTGGAGTCTCTCTTCCTCTCTCATACACTCGTGCTACACAGCCATTGATAGACCAATTCTGCTCTACGGTGCAGTAGTATGGTGGACAGGCATACGGAAATCCATCTAACGGATGCCAATGGGAAGGGTTCAGAGGCTCGCTGCGCTGTGCATAGCGGGAGCTTTAAAAGCAACTACAATGGTGGCTCTTGAACTTGTATTAAAGCTGCCACCAATATACCGCTTTGCTGAAAACTGCGCAGCAAAATCGGCGGGACGACTACTGGCTGCAAGAGAATTTATATATAGAACTTTCGATGGCCCGAAAATGGATGATGAAGTTGGTGTTGGTCTATACTGTGCAGAGTTCGGATCACTTCAGTATATTTTAAGCTGAGCTCTTTGCTATTGCGAAAGCTGTAGAGCTGGCCTCTAATGCACCTGCAGCGCAGCCAAATCCAGAGTCAACATCTACGTAGAAAGCTAAGCAGCAATCATGGCAGTAACCTAGAAAATAAAAAAAAAGCAACCAGGCAAGGGGTCAAGCTGAAAACTTGTCAATTACTTAGTGAACCACCCAATTAAACAACTCTTGTTGACGTCCAAGCAAGCTTTTACCACATTGATTGAATCAACTCCAGCAAAGTGTTGTAACAGATCATGACACAGTCAGGATTGCGGTAAAGCAAAGGTTATGAAAACACAACAAGCTTAATCCTTGAATAGTTTCTCTACACTGTTTAGTAGGCGAGAATTGTATATCATCCTATCTATTGTTGTGGCAAAGGTGATATCACTAGCTTTCCTAGTCATAAGTCGTGGTCCCTGCGTTCGAAAGTAATGTAATATGAGTAAATAGTGTTTAAGTTAAACGCTGCCCCTTTTCATGAATGTTAATAAATTAAAAATGCCATAAATGGTTCAAAACCTTAAGGCATTGTGGGCACTTGGTGTGGCACATCCGCAAGTGCAGTGATAATTACCACATCTATGCACAACAACATGAAAACTGTGTAAATGTGCTTCCGGCTTAGAAAATGGCGAGAAAATTTGCTTCCTCAAAATGCATAAAGTTTAATTATACCCTATACAGGGTATTTGACATTTGCCACGAAGTTTGTAACAGTCAGCAGGAAATATCGAAGACTCTATAAAATATATGTATATATAAATGATTAGCTGGTTTGATTTAGCCGATTTAGTCCTTAATTTTTAAGATATTGATCTAAACTTTTGCACACCTGCTTTTCTCTCCAAGAAGCTGCATATATGTCGGAGCCGCAGATATGGGACAACTAAAGCATATAGCCACCATACAAACTGAACGATCCAAGTCAAGTTCTTGTATGGATAACTTTTTTATGTGTTGAGATATCTTCATAAAATTTCGTACAGGTTATTATCCAAAGTAACGCTGTAGTATCTGAAGAAATTGTTCAGATCGGTCGACTATAGCATATCGCTGTCATAGAAACTGAAACGTCAAGGTCATGTCTTTGTACGGAAAGCTTTTTTATTTGATGAGATATCTTCACGCAATTTGGCATGGATTATATTCCAAAGCATCGCTACAATTTCCGAGCAAATTGTTCAGATCGAACAATTATAGCATATAGCTACCATACAAACCGATCGATCAAAATTAAGTCCTTATATGGAAAAGTTTTTCATTTGACAAAATATCGTCACAAAATTTGGCAGGAATAATTATTTGCAACAACAGTATAATCTCCGAAAAAAAATTTCAGATCGGCCGCCTATAGCATATAGCTGCCATATAAACTGAACGCACAAATGCAACTCCTTATATGGAAACTTTTTTGATTTGACGAGATATCTTCACAAAACATGACTCAAATTATTTCCACAGGCATCGCTATAAGCACGAAAGAATTTGTTCAAATCGGACCACTATAACATATAGCTGCCATATAAAGTGATCAATCAAACTCAAGTTCTTATATGAGATCTTTTGTATATGTAAAGGGTATTATAGATTCGCATAATTTTTTCACATTTTTAATAAACACAAAATATGAATTCAAGCATTTACAACTAAAAACCAGCAATTAAATGCGTACAAAACACAAATATCAAAGCAAACAAAACAAAAGACTTAAGCAACGAACGCCGCAATTTGCTTTCAGCGCTCCAATTGATTACACTGCGTCCATTTGTTGATTGCTGCAGTCTTTAAGCTATTGTTGCTTTGTTGTTTTTGCTTTCGATCCATAACAATCAAAGCGTTTCTCAATTACTTTCATTTTCGCAGCAAGACAAAGGCGCTTACAAAGCTTACAAAACAAATGAAGACACGGCCGTGTTAACAAATTACTAAAATGTGTGAATAAATATTTATGAATATGTATAAATGTATGTATAAATTAAAAGAAAAATAAACCTAAGTATCAAATGAAAACAAGTAAAGCTTCAAATCGCAGCTGAGACAATACCAAAATGCGGTCGCTTCAGCGTTAATCGGCACAAAGCGTGCGATAATGCTGCCGTTTGCCGCTGCCAATGTTTTAGCGAGCGCTACGAACCGTTTGCGAACGCATACCTTCGGCATTTTGCAGAGCATCCGCATACAATGGCTGCGTGATTGTGGCAGTTAGTTGAGATAAAAAGCAGATGAATGGCGAGCAATTAGTTAATAGTTTAATTAAGTGTACCATTAAAGCGTCTGGACTAACTTGCGTTAACTGTAAGTTTTATTTGATTTTGGCTGGAGGCTGTAGGCTTTCGAGGAATGCTTTGAGATCTGTTGATTGAATTGTATTTGCAATCCAGTGTGATCATGAAATGCGCTCTTTCTTGAAACTAACGTGATCTTGACGCTAGGAATTTGCAGAAAAAGATACTTTTTGGTTTGATTACAAATTGATTTCTAAATTAAAACAAACGAACTAGTCCAAAATGTAGCACGCAGGCTTCGAGATTTCATAGATGATTTGAGCGCCTTTAGTTCAAAAAATTTCCGATATTAAGTTTGAAACATGCAAGATCATCTACGATGTTGAAAACACCCAAAAGGAAATGCTCGAGGCGCCTTAAAATATATATACAAATGATCAGAATGATGAGCTGATCTGATCTGAAACTTTTCACACCTTTTCTCCCCATGCAGCTGCTCACTTGTCGGAACCGCCGAAATCGGATTACTTCAGCTGTCATACAGCTGAATGCTGTACGGAAAGATATTTTATTTGACGAGATGCCTTCAAGAAACTTGCACTAGATTATTGCCTAAAACAGTTGCGCATCATCCGCAAAAATTGTTCAGTTCGGAAACTAATCAATATCAATATCAAAATCTTAACATGTCAAGTCTCAAAAGTTCCCGGCCTATCAGATAGATGGCGCTACTAGAATTAAATTCATATGCTTTTTAGTTAGCTCTAACTTTCAAAAGGCGCGTTTATAAATTTGACTGCTTTCGGATCTTTGGCTTGTGAATTAAATCATTTTGAGCGAAGCTACTTTTTTATTGTGAAAAAACGTAGCGCGCTTAAAGGTGAGGCCTCTGACTCCGAATTTTGGTTGTAAATTGTAATAACTTCGAGTCATTGTTAGATCGTATATATTTCCATGATGAAATAGCAAAGATTACTCGTTTGCTGTCCCTATCGGTCTTCTTTTGTCAAGCGTCCCTATTGAAAACCCATAACAATCGACATTCATCCGAACGCATCAGTCGGCTAGGAGGGTTATTGCATCTGTATATGTCTGTTGATGTTGACTTTAAGCTAGAGGTATTCTCAAATCTCATTTTTGCTTTAGATATCTACATTTCGGTAACTGTTCATCGAAATTTGTTCACAATTCACAAAGCAAATTGCTCTCCAGTTTGCGTCCATTGTTGTCTACACGCACACACATACACAGTCTGTGAGAGTTTTTGTACTTTAACTCAAGTTTATGCACACATAATTCCTACAAATGCGGCTTGTGCCAATTTGCCTGCTCCATATTTCTGCTTTGATGGATTTTTGGTGATTTTTTTCTCGTCTCACTTTATTAGCATTTTTTCGTGGCCAAGAACAAGAAGATTGTCGGCGCAGCAAGCAAATTTCGCTGGCCCAACGCGGCGCCAAGCCATGTCAGCACAAGCGTTGCCGCCGTTGTGGGAAGCGACGGTCAAGCAGCGCCAGTTCCTGGCGTATATAAGTATACGGAATGTTTGCTTAAAATTCGCTTAGCAAAAATCATAAATTAAAAGCAACAAATGTTCTAAGTTCGCAACCGCCGCGCACCCGCACGCTAGTTGTGCGCGCTGTTGGCGGTGTGGCTTTCTATTGTTGCTTTTATGGTTTATTCCTTGCGCTGCGCGTGGCTCATCTCCGGCTTTGCTGGCGTCGTGCGCGCTGCGTTGGCATGGCGTCCTCTTCGGCGGCGAATGTCGTCGCTGTGGGACATCATGAACTGTTAATTTATTTTATACTCGACCGCTATTCATTTAGTGCGCTGCGAAGCGCTTTGGCCTTACTCACGCGCACCCTCCCGCCGCAATGCGCTCCATGCGCGCATTAGACTTAGAAAAGCGAAAAAAGAAAGTCACCGAAATTGTTAACGAAAAAATTCCCTTCGCGGGTAAAAATAGAAATGAGGCAGAGGGTCAGATGTCAGCTTGTTTTCTCGGCCGCATTGTCGCCTTTCGGCGCATTTCACCCACTCGCCGGACAATGTTGCCGCCAATTGTTCTGCATATTGTTGTTGCTGTTGTTGTTTCACGGCGCTAGAGCGCCAAGCGGCCTGCGGCATTTGTAACTTTCCAATTCTTAATTTGTTTTGCCCTGGCAATTTGCGCTCAAACAAAAACGATTAAAATTCATTTTTCCCGAACAAATGCGCACAATCGATCGTTCTTCATCGTTCGTATGCTTCCTCGTTGTTTTCGCATAAACGTTGTTGTTACTTCATTACGGTTGTCGTTTGGGTGCAAGTTATGACATCAAAGACGGCAAAATTTATAGAAATTACGTTTGAGTATTTATAGCTGCGCGCATAATTGATTTCGAGTACTGACTTCCCTCTTGAGTTGTTCTCACAATGCATACTCGTATGTGCTTTATGGTTTCGTGTAAAAACGGTACTAAAGGAAATGTGTGCTGGAATTTAATTTATTAATGAAAGCGACGATGCATAACGGTTCGCTAGAAATATTGCTTACTAGAAATACTGGTACTTACTGAGGTCACCTAACAGTTATGTGGTATGAGCGACGTTCAGCTTGGTAGTTTCTTCTCAGCATTACCTAGTACAGGTGCATGTCTTGGCTAAATTTGCATTATGTGGTATGTAACTTGACTAAGTTTAACAGTGCTGATGATACTTTATGAGGAATATTAAAAAAATAATGGTTTCGTTTGTGTTATTCTAAATTTCAAAAACTCGGGACCATGTGAGCCACAATTCTGTAAGCTCAAAGCCTTGTGAGCATACTTGCAGTACTGAAAGCTCACCAATCGCACCAAACAGTCAGCGTACTTCACTTCCAATCCAGCTGAACCAAAACAACTCCCAGCTTGAGGGCGTATACGAGTAACTGCGAACAGTGAGTGCACAGAGCTTAAGATGTAGGAGCTTGACCCCATGATTTCATCAAAAGTTAGGACAGCAAACAAATGAGTTCAAGCCCGGCGCAAGCCTCTGTATAGACAAAAATGGAAACCTGACAACAGACATCCAGAGTTCCACTGCTGGCCATTGCTAAATGGCGAAAGCAATGCTGAGACGGATGAAGGAGAGTCCGCACCAATA
The DNA here is from genome assembly GCF_024586455.1 of Bactrocera neohumeralis. Classification (NCBI taxonomy): domain Eukaryota; kingdom Metazoa; phylum Arthropoda; class Insecta; order Diptera; family Tephritidae; genus Bactrocera; species Bactrocera neohumeralis. The sequence continues at coordinate 76,417,230 of NC_065923.1, read as the reverse complement.
ATAAATATACCGTGACAACATTATCGTTCTGCCACTCGACTAGCGCGAGATGAAAATAGCTCTAAGGCGGCTTAAGAATAACAAGGAACCCAGGAACGAACGGATTACCAGCTGAGCTGTTTAAGGGCGTATGTTCTAGTACTCATTGATGGTAATTATCGCTGGATCAGCCTTCCTAATATTGCATACAAGGGAGTATTGTGTGGAAGACTTAAGCTCATTGTAAATAAAACGATTCAACTTTGTCAGTGTGGCGTATGGCCTGACTAGTCCACCATAAAAAAAGAAATTCACATTTACTGGAGAAGACCGTCGACTAACAGAGCGACACCCATTAACTGTTTGTCGATTTCAAAGTGTCTTTTGACAATAGTGACAGGAGTTGCCTCCTCGATACCATGCCTAAATTTGGTATCCCCTCGAAACTCTTTCATTATTTAGAATGATGTTGAGCACAACCATTATATCCGATATCGTAGGACTTAACAGCAAAGCCGTCTGTGCATCCTCTTCTAGCCTAGAAAAAGGAGCAAAGGAGGTTGGTCTTGAGGGTAAGAAAAAGTACCTAGAGGCCACACACAAATATTCGTTGCATCTCAGGAACTCAGTTACTGTAGGCAGCTATAAATTTGAAACAGTTAAGGACTCCGTATATCTCATAACCAGTTTAACTAGAGATTATGGCAGAAAACAAGTCCCAACAGGTGCTATAATGGGATCGTTAGGCAATTGAGAAAGCCTAACCCTCTCTTGACGATTAAAAATTACGCTACATAAGTCTATCGACACTTCTGTTCTATTGTACAACGCAGCAACATGGGCGATGACGAACCGAGATGAGAAAACAATTGGAAAATTTGAAAGAACCGGTGTCCGTAACGTATTTGGAGCCATCCAAGTGAGTAATGAATATCGAAACAGCAAGATTCATGAAGTAATGATCTTTAGGACGCCTTAAATATAATTAAGCTCGTAGAAATCCAATGAATTCGATGGTTGGGCTATGTTGTTCTTGGAAGATTATGCTCCAGCAAACAGTTCCATCGATTCAAGATTCATGGTGGACAACGGAAGTAAGGGCGCTCACGCACCCAATGAAAGGACTAAGTATTTATCACTTAGGATGTAGAACTGGTGTGGCCTCGTGGCGCTTGTAGTGCCAAAGAAGAATTTGAGCTTTAGGTAGTAGAGACCTACAAGATCGCTGACTATTGTCAAATAAGCTCAGCAAGTTCATTAACCTTCAAAGCCAACATGCAGATAAACAAACTCGAAAGCATGGAAAGATCGCTTCATCTCAAGTACCGTAAAGAACAAAACCAATTGTTTCATTAAAATGTTGTTAACCTTCTGCTCTAATTATGACACAACAACAAAGACACAATATAAACAATGAAATTGTTTTATTATTAATTTACTTTACGCGTCAAAGCAAACACTTGGCTTTTTACACACACACACACACATAAAAAATGTACTGTTAATTGTGTGGTCATCCATGGTAAATTGTGATCATCAAAGCACTCGGCCTCTGCCCACATAAAGTCTAGACAAGACTAAAATGAGCAACACTACCCTGCCACCCCGCAACATTTATCAACTGTGCGTAGACAATATGCTTTCTTTACAAGCGTTGGCATTCTAGCCACTTGTCTCTCCGCATATGCTGAAGATATGTGAGCCAACCCGCTAGGAAAATTTCAACTTAAATTATGAATTTTTGTGTTTTTTTTAGAGTTGGACACCGCGCTGTCATATTTGCAACAAATGTGCAATGCGAGTGTGAATTTTTTCAGCAAAAAGTGCAGTTCTCACCAGATTTATAAAAATAGTTAGTGAATATTTTGCTTTTAATGTATATTTTATTGCTTAAAAAATAGAAAAAATTCTCATCAATGACGTATTTCCACGCTTGAAGAGTTCCATAAGGTCCTCTGTTCACATTATTCATCGCTGTCATGACACCACGAAGAAAACTGTTTCAAATTCCTACAGGGACACTACATGTGTGTGCTTACATAGCGAATTCCATGGAACAAACACATTTGCTACGCCGATAATTTATCAAAAATATCTCGTTTTACATTCGTACGCATTTTGCGGTAAATTCACTGCGGGGTAACCCCGCCTTGTGTAACTGTCGTGATTATTGATTATTATACCCTGAACAGGGTATAACATATTATTTAAATTTGCTAAGAAGTTTGATGCATTTGGAAAAAAATATCGGAACAAAATTTACTATATAAAAAATATATACATATAAATGATCAGCATGAAGAGCTGAGTCTCTTTAGCCATGTCCCTCTGTGTGTCTCCCTATCTGTATATACGCTCAATAGTCCCTCTTTTTTGAGGTATTGTTCTCAAATTTTGCACACGTTCTTTTTTCCTTAAGCAGATGATTATTTCTCGGAAGCGTCGATATCTGACCACTATAGCATATAGTTGCCATACAAACTGAACGATCAAAATTAAGTACTTGTATGGAAAGCTACTTTATTTCACGAGATATCTTCATGAAATTTGGTATACATAATAATCTCAAACAAAGTTATAATTTCTGAAGAACTTGTTTAGATCGAATGGCTATAGCATATTGCTACCATACAAACTGCACGATCAAAATCAAGTTCTTGTAAGAAAAACTGTTTTACTTGTCGAGATATCATCACGAAGTTTGACAGAAATTATTATCTGAGGCAATACAAGAACTATTGAATAAATCGTTCAGATCGGATTACTATAGCATGTAGCTGTCATACAAACTGGTCGATCTCAATTAAGTTACTTTATGGAAAGCATCTTTATTTCACGAGATATCTTTGTGAAATTTTGTATGTGTTATAAAACCAAACAATGGTATTATTCTTGAAAATTTTTTTTAGATCGGACCATTATAGGATATAGCTGTCCATACAAACTGATCGACCGCAATTAAGTTGCTACAAGGAAAACTATTCTACTTGTCGAGATATCTGCATGAAATTTGGCACGAATTGATATCTGAAGCAATTGTACAATTACTGAATAATTTATTCAGATTCGACTACTATAACATATAGCTGCCATACAAACTTAACGATCAGATTTAAGTCCTTGTATAGAAAGCTTCTTTGTTTCTCCAAGTATCTTCGTGAAATTCGGTGTGCAATATTATCACAAACATTGGTATAATTCCCGAAGAAATTTTTCAAATCGGATCACTATAGCATATAGTTGCCATACAAACTGAACGATCAAATTTAAGTCCTTTTAGGGAAAACTCTTTTATTTGTCAATATATCTTCACGAAATTTGGCATGCATTCTAGTCCAAAACAACGGTATAAGCTTGAAGCAATTATTTTCAGATCGGGTCGATATAACACATACATAGCTGCCATACAAACGGAATGATCAAATCAAGTTCTTGTAAGGAACTTTTATATTTGTGTAGGGTATACGCAGTTTCGGAGTCAATATTTTTCCTTGTTTCTATTTTAAATATTGATTGTTCTATATTAATTTCATTAGCGTTAGTTTGCTTTGATTAATGGTTTTAAGGCAACTGAAATCTTATACTCAAACAAGCTTTAGATAAGAAGAAAACTAATTTTATAGTCTAAATTATATAATTTTTATTACAATAGAGTGAAATGTTTCAATTATTTCTTGACATATATATACTCGTGTAAATATTGCGCATGACATATGCGCATTTGCGCTTCAGCAGCAATTATAAGCAATTTTTATATCTCTCAAATAAATTTGCTTGGCATATCATGTTTGCGCTATGCCCGCGGCCCTTGACTTCCTAGACAGCCCATTAAATTGGAAAATTACCTGCACACTAATCCCGTAATCCCTGACTTTGCCGCCAGCGCCTTGCCATCGCGCAAGCGTTTGTAGCTGCGCAGCCGTCAGGCAGTAATTTCAACAATGTCTTATTTGCGCATAAATTTTCATTTGGCTTCACAGCTGGGCGTACAAGTAATAACTACATTTTCTAACTTTTGCTTACTTTTCTCACTTTTCCATGCCTTGCGCTCATTTGAGGCAAGCCTGCGTGCGAATAATTGTGTGTCTCAAAGTTAAGCACTTTTAATTGCTTCGCATATTTTGCTATGGCAATATGTGTTAGTTTGGATTAGAATTTGCATTTGATAATGGAATGGGATTCTTTTAAGCATATTGGCATAACAGAAGGCTTGCAATGAAGTACAGCGTTTTTACTACTATTTGTTGGCTTAATATTAATCGATAATAAATATAAGTTAATAATGAATAATAAGTAAAGAGCTTAACCAACAAATGTAGTGTCCATTTTTAGCAAGCAATTTGCCAATCTTGCCTTGGAATGTTATAAAAGAGTCGTAAATTTCCGTCGCAAATATTTAAATTAATATGCAACAACAATAAATTTGACTTTATTGTTTCGTTAATTTTGTCAAACTACTAATTTATTTCAGCTAGTAGCTGTTACAAAGCCTTTACTCAACCAATTATTGCAAAATGAAACATTTGGCCACGCAAGTTCGTTGCTTAAGTCTTTTGATCTCCTTTAATTAGTGCAACTTTTGTGCGCGAGACAAAAGCTTTATTTCACAAATTCGTTCATAAAGACAGTGTGCAAGCATAAACACAGTATAAAGCTTTATTTGTAATGTTAAGTATCCTTTGCAAACAACAAATTTGCATATAAATGCTAAAACAAATGTTTGAATTCAAATAAGAAAGGCGAGAAATAGAAAAAAATTGTAACTAAAATAGTTGTGAGCTCAAGCTAAAGGGAATTTGTGATATATAGCTACAGGTGATAACAATATCATTATATAAAATTAAAAATAAATTAGTGATAGGCTAAACCAATCGTAATGACTTAAGCGGACAGGTGAGCAAACCAGAAACCAGAAGGAAATACACGCGAACTAGTGCTTTAGTTTTTGAGATATCGAAATGAGATTTTGTAAAAGTTCTTTTCTTTCAAAGAAGCTGCTTATTTGTCGGAATCGCTGATATCGGTTCAAAATAGCATATGGCTGCCATATGAACTGAACGATCACAATCAGGGCTGTGTATGAAAAACTTTTTTATTTGATGAGCTATCTTTACGAAATTTAGCATGGATTATTACCTTAGACTATGCTACAATCTCTAAAGGAATGGTTCCGAACGGATTACTATAACATAAAGCTGCCTTACAAACTGAATGTTTAAAATCAAGTTCTTGTATGGAAAACTTTTTTTATTTGATCAGATATCTTCACGAAATTTGACACAGATTACTGCCTAAGACAAGTTCGTAATCTGCCAAAAAAAATTGCAAAACGGATCACTATAGCATATAGCTGCCATACAAACTTAACGATCAAAATCAAGGCTTTGTATGGAAAACTTTTTTATTTAATACACTATCTTCATGAAATTCGATAGGAACCATTATATAAAGCAACCTTGTAATCTGCTAAAAAATTATTCAAATCGGAACACTATGGCATATAGCTGCCATACATACTGAACGAGCAAAATTTAGTTCTGATATGCAAAGTTGATTTATTTGTGCAGCTTTATTGTTTTTTGTTTGTCTCTAAAGTGGCATTTTTTCAGTTCAGTAGAATTCCAAAAAAAAAAATAATTTATTTTTGCAAGTTTTCCTCCATTCACTCTGTATTACAACTGTTTCTTTGAAGATTCCAATTTTTTCCTTTTCCCTTTTTGCATACTTTTGTTCTTTGTTATTGCCTTACACATGCTCTTCGGCGTTGTTATTTGCATTTTAATTATTCGCAAGCGATTTCGATCAATTTTCACATGAATTGATGAGTGACTGTTTCGATTCACAAACTTATAATGCCGCTATGTGACTCGGCTAGCTGCCACCTGCGCACGTGCTGCCTTAGCACGCGTTGTGCTGCAGAGTACATTCAACTTCCGAAATGTCTACTGCACGCACATATAAATATTGACTCACATTCGTGCATACATACAAGTATTACACAACTTCACTAAGTGCTTTATTGCTTAAAGTGCTTCTGTTATGTCAGCTAATCATGATCAAATGTCTTATATAAGACGCAAGTACTTATGTAATGCAGCAGGAACGTCTCATCAAATTCTCTCAACACTGTTGGATTGGCATATGCTGGCGCGCAGCAGCGATTTTGCGCTGACATGCGGCGGCGGTGTCATTGCCATGGCCATCGGCGTGCCTGGCGTTCATCATAATCACGAGCGTCATTATCATCACCTCCGCACTTGCTCGTACTCAACACACATAAACCACAACATTTTACCACCTGGCGTGGGACATTGCCATTGCTACCGGCAACGTCAACGCCCAACGCCGTAGTAGCGTTAGCACGTAGCGCTGAGCGACCGACCGACCGTCAAGACGGCCACCTGCTTTGGCGGCAAAACTTATGCGTGCGACTTGCGTGCTGCAACGTTTTTTGCTTTTTTCCTACGCTTGGCCACACGCTAAGCGTCCGTTTACTGTTTGTTCTTGCTGTTTGTAGTACGCCAGTCGAGCGCTTACTTGCTTCATTTAAATTTTTGGTAAATTTGTGTTTGCCTCCGCATATTTACGTACCGATCTATATGTTTGTATGAGTGTGCGCGCTGTGTCTGTAATGAATCAGCTAAGCGCTAACGTATGTCCCTATAATTACAGTACATATTGTGCCATTGGTTTTGCACTGCTTTCTCGTTGTTTTTGTTGTTCTTATTTGTGGTTGTTGCTGTTGTTTATACGCCGCTGGTGTCGACTTCAAGTACACGCTCGCTTATTGCTGCGCTGTGTGGCTTGCGCGCGCGCTTATTCTAGTTTGCCAGCGTCTTTCGCGTCGCCAATTTTCGCCAATTCATGCTTTGCCCGGCTTTTAACAGTTATTAATTGCTTGTAGCCAATAAATTGTGTACATGCAAATTCCGCAATGTCTTTGCTCGCTCCTATCTCCTGCGCGCGGTCGACGTACGTCCACAGTTAACATTTGCAATTCGTTTAGTGCGCGGTGTTCTGGCAAATTTACGGTTGGTGACGATCTTTATTTGGTCGCCGCTGTGCCAAATTGCGTGTTCTTCATACCCAAACGGCAAACATTGTGAGGTCATTAAAATTTTGATTCATTATGGATTCAAGCACATTAGATTCGTTGCTATTTTTGACGCGGAAACGTAAGTAAGACACGGCGCTCCACGCGGGGCGTTTACATATTTATGGGGATCATAGCGAGACTCAAGTAAATTGAAGTGTTGTGCAGTTCTAAGAAGGGATTGTGAAGTATTGAATGCGTTGTAAGTGAACAAGGTACGGGTTCGAGAAACAATGTAGGATGAGCTTCGGATCCCCAAAAATAAAAAATACCGTTTACAAGTGCATTTCTTATAGCATAAAAGGGTATAAAAATATCTTTACCTCGATTTTGAGCTATACGCTATAGTAATCCGATTTGAAGAATTTTTTTTTTGAGATTGTAACATTGCTTTGGATAATCATCTATGGTGAATTTCGAGAACCTATCTTGACAAATACGAAACTTTTCCTTACAAGGACATGATTCAGACAAGTAATTTTGTATGGCAGCTATATGCTAATGACTTCCGATCTGAACAATTTCTTCTGAGTTTATACCGTTAGATCGGATAATATTGCACACCAAAGTTTGTGCTCCTTTATTGACAAATAAAAAAGTTTTCCTTACAAGGACATGTCTTTGACCGTTCATTTTGTATAGCAGCTATATGCTAAAGTAGTCCGATCTAAATAGTTTTCTGGAAGATTGCACCATTAGTATAGAAAATAGCAAATGCCAAATTTGGAGAAGATTCGTAGTCAAATAAAAAAGTTTTCCATACAAGGGCTTGATTCCGATCGGTCAGTTTGTACGGCAGCTATATGTTGTAGTGGTCCGATACTCGCATTTCCGACATATGATTAGCTCCATGAGAACAAAAGAACGTGTGCAAAATTTCCGATCGATATCTCAAAAACTAAGAGACTAGTTCGCGTATGTACTGACTTGCGGAGATGGGTAAATCGACTCAGTTCATAATGATCATTCGGAGTATAAAAATAACTCTGCTTTTTAGAAGTTTTAAGGTTAATTTAGGTTAAACTGGTAGGTCAATAAACCAGGAAATATAACAGTTTTGGTCCTTTGCGACACCAAATTTAGTTGAGTTCCTAGGAATAGTCATCAGTTAGGACCTCATAGATCACCGAAGCGTTTTGAGCTCACCACAAATTTATTAAGTCGGTCAATTTCAACGCAGCCACTTCGAATTATAATATAAACTCTGCATAAATATTACAACATCAATTAGGACTCATTAGCTACAAACTGTTTTCCAGTCGAATTTCAAAAGAAACCACAGCAACAACCCAAACGTTATGAAACTTGGTTCGAAACAGCCAACTGCAACACCATACAAGTTGCAACACAATTGGCCAAACACCAAGTTTCGACGACAAGACACCAAAGTTGCTGGCCACAGTGCAGTCGTCCAAACGCGCACAACACGCAGACAGTCTGCGGCAGTCGAGCGAAGTGAACGGACGTGTTAAGCGGATTGCGTACGAACGTTGGCGGTTAGAGCGCAAGCAATTTGAACGCGAACAAGTAACGAGTGAAGTTAAATCAAGTTAAACGGTGCGATTTACGAAAAATAAACGAGCGTTAAAGTAAAAAGAAAAAAATTTATTCTAATTGAGTTGGCAAGCGAATTTAGTAGCTGACAACCGAAACATAATATTTTCTTAATAAAAAGTAGTGTAGTTCAATTGGGCTGTGTCGCTTTGTATGCATGCAACCGATGCAACGACAGACTGTGTGCGCACGCAGCAACAGTTGGGCATGCTCCGTCGAGTGGCACGGTCGTTAAACGGCTGCCAGCACGAGAACCTGAGTGAAAAGCCAACGCCGAGCGCGTATGTGAATGTGCCAAAAGAAAATGTGTGCAAAACCGCGCGGCATGCCATAAAGAAGAAAGTGACTAGCCGCCAGACGGTTGAAACGACAAAGCTTAAGATGATGCACGCGATAAATGTGGTTCCGCAACGCGGCTCATGGAAGCGCGCCATATGGCCCATGACCTTGCTGTGCTGGTGTTTTATTATAATAGTCAACGCGCCAGCAAATGGGCTGAACTACGTCGATGACACGACCGCGAGCGCTGAGTTGAACACGCAAGCCGGGGCTCGAGCCATGGGCCTCTATGGGGCACGCGAACCGCGTTTCGGTGATCGTTTGCTGCCGTTGCGTAAAAAGTCCGGTGCGATAGCGAATGTGGCGGCGCCCAGCCAAAGGCAAGTGAATAGTATTTTGAGTAAAAGTAATTATGTGGTCAGTTACGCGAGTGCTAATACAAATAACGCGGCTACAAGTGCGAAAGTTATGGCACGTGCCGCAAACACAAACACGACTGGCGAAGTGAATGTTGCGCGTAATAACAAAGTTGATGTGAGTGTTAGTGTTGAGCCCAAAACTGATTTGTATACCATGGAGGTGCACCAAGCTGACTACACAGCACCGCCAGTGACCGCAGAACGTCGCGCCAAACAGCTGAGTCGACGCGAGGATACCAACATCGCAGGGCTGTTGCTAGACTCGACTACTTTCAGCAGTAAGGACACGAACATTTCGAAAGCAGATCGCCTGGTAGTCATGTCCACCGAGTTCTTCGTAGTGCCAACAAGCACACCACTACCAAGCAACGCGCATCCAACTAGAGCGCCAGCACGCACGGGCGCTAAGGCAGCAGTACTGCCTGACTATATACAGCCACCGCCTGCAGGTGTACCGACTGCTGGACCACGTTCGGTTTTAATCGTAGCGCCGCGGCCGTTGAATACCTCGAATGCAGCGAATAGCGTCAGCGCGGGTTTCCCACCATCCATAGTGCCCACACATCTGCCATTCACTGGGCTGCGGAAGGAGCCTTGGGTGGTGCCCGTCCTGGTGTTGGCCGCACTCACAATGCTAATGATGACAGCTTTTGAGATTTTTGTGCTGTTCAAGGCGTGGCGTACATCACCTTCGCGCCGTCATCTGTTTCTCGGACAGATGCTACTGTTGGGACTGTTTGCTTGTGCCGGGCTGGGTGCTGTACTAACAGCGCAGCCCTCATTGCTCAGCTGTGGTGCAATACGTTTTGGCGTGGGTGTTGCCTATGCGCTTGTCTTTGCCGCGCTACTCGTCAAATGCGTCTTCCTCATTAGTCTCAATGGTGGCGTGTACCTACCGGCACCCTATCAAGGTTTACTGTTGCTCTTCGCCGTACTCATACAAGTCGCCATAGGCACACAGTGGCTACTCACACAACCGCCGGAGATCTATACGCAAAGTGTACCCATACTTGGTAATAGTCTGTTGGCACCTACCGTAGCTTCCAGTAGCGCCACATCTGCGGCGCATACTTTCGCAGCGCTTTTCCAGCCACACAGCGCTACACCCAACAATGGGCCGTCCGCAGCAGCGCTCGGCTCCAGTCTCGGCTCGGATTTGTATGCACGTATTACTGCAGCCGGTACGATGCTGATACCGTTATGCAAAACACAATTTTCGGAGCTGCTCTTTTCGCTCATCTACATTGTCTTTCTAATTGTGTTCGTCGCCGTGTTGGCCATCAAATCGCGCGGCATACGCGACAATTATCGCGAGGCCACCTACATTGGTTTGGCTATTGGCGGCGCTATACCCATTTGGCTGGGCTGGATGCTATGCGGTTTGGCGGTGGCGGATCGCCATAAGGATGCTTGTATTGCTTTCGGACTGATAGCGACATCAGCAACTGTCTTTCTAGTTATGTTTATGCCGAAAGGTCGTCAATTGGCGGCTATGGGCAAGGAGGGCCTCTATGTGGAGGATCGTGAGGAGCAGTTCAGCTCGCTGAGTCGTGCTGGCTCCGGTTACTCACCCTCATTCTTCCACTTTAAGCCGATCAAGTACGGAGTAATGGGCGGCGGCATGCAGAATTCGGCAACAAATACGGGGAACGGCGCCAGCATGAAGCACTGCTCGAATGGTCTGGGCGGAGGCGGCGGAGGTGAGTGATATGTGCAGTAGCAAATTTTTAGTTTAAGTGTAGTTAATTATGTGTTTTGGGAGCACGAGACTCATCACAGCAGTACGTGTGTTTGGAGCATACAAACAATATTTTATTTTACTTTTAATGTAAAGAGTAGTAAGTGGTTGTCTCACGGGTTGGGTTAGGTTAAGTAAGGTTATGCGGTCGATCCTAACAGGAATTTCATAGAACGCCGGTCAGTGTTTCCTCTAAAAGGGTAAGGTGAGGTTAAGAGGTGACAGGGATTTCATAGAATGCCGGTCCGTACGTTTCCTCTACTAGGTTATGTTAGGTTAGATGAGGTTAAGAGGTCGATCCAAAGAGGGATTTCATAGAACGTCGGTCCGTGTGTTTTCTCTACTAGGTTAGGGTAGGGCAGGTTAAGAGGTCGATCATAACAGGGATTTCATAGAATGCCGATACGTGTATTTCCTCTACTAGGTTAGGATAGGTTAGGACAGGTTAATCGGCTGGTTCTAACTGGAATTTCGCCAGTCCACAAAAGCTAATGTCTGTTTTGGCTATGTCTCCTGGTTCTTTGAAGGGAAGACTGCCGACAGGTCTCAACCTCAGCCTTCCAAAGGCAGTTCAATGAAGTATAAAGTGATTGAATGTTTCCACCTCAGCTTCCTCTATATAATTTTGATAACTAGGATCCAAGAAGTTTTTGGCCTACTGGACTAAGTTCAGTAGGAACCCCAACTACTGCGGTAAGATGAATTTTGCTAAGCGCAAATAGTTCAGAAGGTTTTCTGCGTTCAACTTTACACCAAAAAGGTATGTTGTCGTACTGGAACTGGGCGTGGACAGCCAATTCGGTACCATACTGATGTAAGCGAGATAAGGGTGCTCTCATTGGCGAGCTCATCGACTTTGCAGTTGCCAGAGATTTCGTTATAACCAGACGTCCAAACGAGTCTGACGATGAAATAGCTTGATGGTATTTCTATTGAGAACAGACACTCCTTGACTAGCTTTGAGCACACTTTTAGCGAGTTAGCTGTCTACTAGTTTAAAGGAATGTTCTCAGTAATAATTCGTTAGCTTTCGGCGCTATGCGGCTTGAGGGAGAGAGATCATAGGTGAGGAGTAGAGGACCACAGTAACCGCCTGTTGGTTTTACCATAATTATTTTCATACTCTTAGCTTTCCGGACATAAGTACAGCGAAGTGAAAAATGTGAAAAATGAAAGTGCGAGCAGATCTTTACTTTCCAACAGTAAATCGCATTAGCGGAAAATGATTTTAACATACAATGCTTTCGCGTAAGTGGCACGTACTCGCCGCAAATCTACAAACTACCGAGCAAAGCCTAAAAAACAACGCGAAGCTATGAATGCAAAGCAAAACAAAACTTAAAAAAAATAATCAAAAGCAATAATAACAACAAAACAAAATATTTGCAAATTGCATGGCGCATTTTTTTGCTGCCCCTTTTGGCCTAACTGCAGCTTTACTTAATTCCGCTGATGCTTGCATTATTCAAATGCGCCGCGCGCATAGGAAACATGTCACTCACATGTTGCGTCTACGTCACAGCGTAGCGTCGGGCGCCTCGTCAAACGAGAGATTTTGCTGTCGGCAAGACGGCAAGTCAGCAAGCAACAAATGGTTTTGTTGTTGTTGTAGGCGCATGCATGCGTTTTATTTACATGTGTCTTTGATACACACACTGCTGTTGTTGTTGACTGAATGCCGCGTTGCCAGCGCACCGAAGCATGGCCGAGCGGTAAATGCCTGCGCATACGCGTGTGTGTGTGTAGTCACAGCAGTGTGTAATTTGTATGCGTGCCTGCGTTGCCTGGAAATGCGCGCTTTTCCGCATTTTAAAGCGTTTTCCCACTCCACACACACGCCCATGCACGCTCCAACGAGGCTCAGTGTGTTTGACAAAACCATTGCCAAGACGCTGAGTAAGTATATACATATGTATCTATTTATCTAACATATGCTTTGCTTGCATTCAAAGCGCGTCATTTCAATTCCGCACACAAATGTACCACTCTCCACTTGCCTTTCAGTCCGTTGCTTGGCGTGCGTACAAGCCAATTGCGCATGCGCAGTAACCTTTAATTATAATAAATGAAAGTATATACATATGTATGTACGTGTACATGTGGCTAGAAAAGAAAATGATTTATTTTTTTCTATGCGTATTTAACTAGCGTTTTGTGCGCGCAAACATGACAGCTGTCATGTTGTTAGCCGTTTGTTTTAAATTTTTTTCTTGCTTTTTAGCATCACTCTTTCAATAAACTTACGCTTTTTGTGCATTTTTAAGCTTAAAATAAATATAAATTAGAAAATCTACTTATTTTATCAACGTTCTATATGCAGCTTGTGTTGTGCGTAAGATAAACTGCGTTGTTGTTGACTTTTCTTGTTTTCTTGTTATTGCCAACTGCCTAAGCCCGGTTAATGAGTCAAAGACACGCATGAATACCAGAAAAGCAGCAAACTATGTATGCGTATATCAAAATGGGATTTACATATGTATGATTGTGCAACAAAATAAAAAGACGGCGCTTAAGCTTTGTGTTGCGCTTGTTTGCTGTCTCATTATCTGATTAAGCTCAGAAGCTATAATATGCCTCAAAAATAAAATGGTTTCCCTACAAGCGCTTGATTTTGATTGGTGAGTTTATATGGTAGCTATATGCTATAGTGAACCGATCTGGATAATTTCTTCGTAGATTGTACCGTTATCTCAGAAAATAATTCATGCCAATTTTCTTGAAGATAACTCGTCAAATAAGAAAGTTTTCCATACAAGGATTTGATTGCGATTGTTCAATTTGTGTGGCAGCTATATGCTATAGTCGTCTGATATCGATTGTTTCAATAAATAAGCAGTTTCTTGGGAAGAAAAGGACGTGTGAAAAATTTCAGATGGATATCTCAAAAACTAACGGACCAGTTCGCGTATGCACACACGGACAGGCATACAAATGGACATGGCTAAACGGAAATAGTAATTAAATTCCCCGGGTAAATGATATTTCAAAAAAACAAAGGAATTTCGCTGACTTGGTAGGACTATCCTTAATTACTATCTAAAATATGAGCTGTTAGCCAGTTTTGTTTACAGCAGCTGCTTAAGTCCGTATGCCTCAGTTGCGATTTTTAAAATAGATAAAAATTTCGAAGAAAGAATTTATCTCAATTTTTGTATTCCTAACCAATTTCGTGTGCGAATGTTGTAATAGGCATACGGTTAATCAGTTTTGTCAAAAACACAAGTCTACGAGTGGCACAAAGCCTTCAAGGACGGTTAGAGAAATCGTTGAAGACATGTCTCGTTTAGGACGACCTTCGACCTCTTGAACTGAAGAAAATATTAAAAAAAAGGAAAGGATATGGTGCTTGAAAATCGTCAGGCAAAAGCTAGAGTGATGGCAAGGGAACTCGACATCTTTCATGACTCCGTTTGTATGATTTTGGTGCATATTTTGTGTATAAAACGCGTTCTTGCTAAACTCCTCCAAATAAAGCTGAGTTTTTTTCAAAAAGTGCACCGTAAAAAGGTTCCTTTGGTTTGCTTGATCGTACGAATTCCGATCCCACATTCATGCAGAGCATTATAAGTGTTGATGAGACATGGTTTTATGAGTTTGATATGCAAACAGGTCAACAATCATCGAAATAAAGGGAAAAAGGAGTCAAACCCAAAAAAACCAAGACAAAACGCTCAAAAATCAAGGTGATGCTAATTGTTTTTTCTATATTTGTGGTTTGGTGTATTATGAATTTGCTCCGGGGGGCAAGACGATCAATAAGGAGTTCTATTTCGCCGTATTGAGGCGTTTGCTTGAGAACATCCGTTGAAAACGACCGGAATTATAGAAGAGCAATTCATGGATTTTACACCATGATAACGCACCATAGCGTTGAGCCGCGATTATGGCCGAATCAAAGCCAAAAACGCAATGAATACCATCGATCAAGAATCGTATTCACCAAATTGGCGCCGCGTGATTTTTTCTTGTTCCCCAAACTGAAATTGCCGCACCGTGGAACCCGTTTTCAGTCGATCGAAGAGATAAACAAAAATTCCAAATGCCATCCCAAAAAGTGCTTATGAAAAGCGTTTCGAGGACTGCAAAATCGTCGGCATAAGTCCTTCACATCTGGTGGGGATTACTGTGAAGGCAACAAAATAAATATTGATGAATAATTAAATATTTTGCGTTTTATTTACAAATTCCTGGTACGTTTTTGTCACAATACATATTTTAGGTATGATAAAGATTCTAAGCTGTCCAAGTACGATTCACGTTAGCATCGACCTCTTAACTTAACCTTAGCTAACTTAACGTAACCTAAAAGCACGCTCTCTCTGTATGAACAACGGAGCTATGTTCAGAGCTATGTAAGCAAGGTCTTTGCTAGGATCGATCGTTCTCTTAACATTACCTCATATAACCTCACCTAACCCAACGACCTCTCTTTAGTTTTAAGCTCAAAGTGAATTTTTCAATTTATGAAGGTCTCATGAACAATTACATAAATTATATATGATTTTTAGTTATCATAAAGATTCTAAGTCTCGTGAGATCCCTGGAGGTATCGACCTTTTAACCAAACCTCACCTCACTTAACCTAACATAACGTCATCTATTTAGCTACATTTGAACAAATCACAAAGCTATGTGCACAACGGAGCAGTGTTCTCAGTTATCCAAGAAAACTCTCTGCTAGGATCGTCTTCTTAACATAACCTCACCTAACTCAAACTAAATTTTTCTCTTAAGCTCGATTTGAAGCTTTGTACGAAATTGTTAAAAAAAAAATAAATAAAAAAAAAATTAAATTGGGCACGACTTCAATTGAAAGAGTAGAACTGGCGCTAAGCAATTTCACAGCTTTTGATTTATTGCCAAAGCCGCTTGAATTGACTTGCTGACCTTGAAGTGAAAATGGTGCAACAACTCAAAAATTCCAAAAAAAAAATATACAAAATAAAACAATTCAAAATAAATACTGTTATGAATCGCTAACACTGCTTTATGTCGAAATAACTGCGGCACAAAGGCTTAAACAATGCAGCGCGCTTATCTGGCAACAACAATCGTCAGCGTCGCTTCTTCGCTGTCAAATTAAACATTAATTGCTATTCTCCATTGACTACAAACTTCAACTTCAGCTTCAGCGCACACAAAGTGAAACGCGCGCTGAGCTACATGGCGTGGCGCCTGTGAAAGTGAAAACTGCATTCGTTCAAGCGCTCACTCGGCGCGCAGAATTCGTGCAGTCGGCATGTAGCATGCGGCCAGCAGCTAAAATTGAAAATGTGCTGTGAAGAGTTAGCCGCCAAGCCGCAAAACGCTTAGAAATCAGACGCATTCATTGACCCACTTTTCACGCCTCACCAAGTAGGAATTTCGAAAATTGCACGCTTTGTCAGAAACGTATTAAAAACCGCGCGCGCATAAAGGGTGTAAAGCGTTACTTCTTCGCTTCGCCAAGTTTATTGATTATGTTTTCGATTTTATTGCTTTACATACAATGCTTGAGTTTCTTTGCTAACAATGCCGTGACGCACGCAAACACAACAATAACAATAGGACTGCGACTGCGACTGCTGGCTAAGACAGCTTTCTGATTGGCACGCTAATCCCATGGCACTTTTCAATTCACAATTCACGCCAAACAATGAACAATGCGCAGAAAATAATAAATTAAAAGCACAGACAAAGGTTTTATGTTGCGCCCGTGTGGGTTTGTGCGAGCTAATGATGTTATATTACTTGTTGTTATTATTGCGCTGGCGTCTTTATGTGCAAATCGTGCAAATGTTTTCTTTGCAAACAAGGAATGTGACAAATCGCTGGAGATGAGAGCACTTTCTTTTGTTGCTTCGCTAAAAAAATGAGATCTAATGAGTCTATTTGAAGTGAAGTAAGTCTAGGACGAATTAACTGTAATTTTGGTGGGAGCTTAATTAGCACAGCTCCAGCTTAGGTTGGGGTCTAATCCAGGAAGCTTAGTTGCTGTGCGCGTTCCAAGAGTTGAGGCGAAAATTAAGCACCACTTAAGCTGATTTCAGAACAAACTGCGTGGTAAACTTAAAGTACCATGTTCAGGATATAAAATTTCAAATTTCAGATTTTTCCGAAGAATACTTGATGCATGCTGATGGTTCAAAATATCATTTACAACAAGTAAAAAATTCTTTGCTCCAACTAAATAAGCTGGACTCAAGCAGCGCTGCTAGAAGCAAATCCAATTTTGTTCAGCAAGCACAAGGACTTGCTCTCGCTCTACTTTTAGCCAGTTTAAGCGGGTATTCTACACTGGAAAAAATAAATAATTTATTTTTCATGTTATAAAAGCTTAGATCTCCAAGAGTTTTCAAAACACAAATTATTTTCGTAGTTTCATATTATATAAAATTGTTCATAAGACCCTCACAAATCGACAAAAGTATTTTGAGCTTTGAAACTTCGGTTAAAGAGCGCCGTGGCCCAATGTTGGTTACATAATTGTTATGTATTTAAATTTTAAATTATAAATTTATGATTATTTTGTAAAACTCTAAGTCAACAACAGTAATAGTCTAATTAACGCAAATAAAGCACACCTTGACCCCACAGTTTTGTAAGCTGAGCATAAATTATTTAACTTTCAGAAAAGATAATTTCAACGCGGAGTTATTAAAATTATTAAAATAACTTAAAAATTCGACAAACCTTCGCAGCAACTCATAACAGACAATTTATTTTATGATGCTTTTAAGTTGGCGATTTGAGGAAATAATAAACCGAGCTCCAAGCAAAAGTGTTGAAAAGGCGCGTTCGCTATCTTTTCACAGCAACCACAAGTAGGAAATTGCTTGATCTCTAGCAGCAAGCCTTTGCGAAACTGCTTTTGTTTAGTAAATGTGTATGTTTTTATGTTTTTTTGTTGTTTCATATACCCTGAACAGTGTATTTTAAGTTTGCCACACAAAGAAGGAAACGTTGGAGACCCTATAAATTATATATAGCCACACGAACAAGTCACTCAGTTTTTGAGATATCGATCTGAAATTTTGAACACGTATTTTACTGATCAAGAAGCTGCTCATTTGCCGGAACTGCCGATAACGGACTACTATAGCATATAGCTGTCATATAAACAGCCCGCTCAAAAGCCAGCTCTTGTAAGGAAAACTTTTTTATTTGTCGAGATATTTGCACGAAATTTGGTCTAAATTATTATCTTATGTTGTGGTACCATCTTTGAAGAAATTGTTCAAATCGGATCACTACAGCATATAGCTGTCATATAAAGTGGCCGATTACAAACCAGTCCTTGTTAGGAAAACTTTTTTGTTTGATGAGATATCTTCACAAAATTTGGTATATATTATTATCTTAAGCAGCGGTACAATCTCTGAAGAAATTGTTCATATCGAATTACAAAAACATATAGCTGTCATACAAACTGAACAATCTAAATCCAGCCCATGTATGAAAAACTTTTTTATTTGTCGAGATATTTTCACGAAATTTGACAAGGATTATTTCTTAAGGCTGCGCTACAAACTGCGATACTTGTGTTTAGATCGAGCCACTATAGCATATAACTGTCATACAAAGTCATCGTCCAAAATCAAGTGCCTGTATGGAACCTTTCGTATTCGTTAGATGTATTAAAGGTGCGATGTAACCAAAGTTAACATTTTTTATTGTTTTTTTTTTATATTTTTGCTCGGTTTAATTATTTTTTCCTTTTTGCATTTTCACAGTTATTTCAGAGTTATAATGCTGAGTCTCTGTATTTGTGTTGCTAAATTGTTTCCAACATGCGGCCATACAACCTCAGACAATTAACAGCAAATGATGCGTATATAGCTCTATTAAATGCTCATATTTTTCACTTATTACCTTTCTTCACTTTGCTGGAGCAAACGCAAGAAAAACTTAACGCAGCATGCAACAACAAAGCGGGAGACGCTACATAACTGATTGTGTGCTGGTTTTAATTAACTCAAATGTTGTATTGTATGTATATGGTGTAATTTTTTGTTTGTTTTTGTTGTATTTTTTTTTTTGAGTTTTCGTTTTTTGTTGTTTTGTTATTTGTAATTTTTTTTTGTATTTTTGTTGTTGTTATTTTGCTTTTATTTTTTGTTGTTTTTGTTTTAATTTTTTGTTGTTGTTTTTTGTAACTTTTTGGCTTGCGGCATGCGTTGTTGTTTGATTTGTACTTTTTTCTTCGTATTTGTTTTTGTTCTTTTTATGAGCACCTTAGCGTTTGCTCGCTAAATAGCACAACAATTAACACGTAATTGTGTTGGCTGCCCTCCTGTCGTAGAGGAATTAAATAAAGCACACTTTTGAATTAAAAAAAATTTTAAATAAATATAAAAAAATATCAAAGCAATATGAAAATAATATTATAATATTTTTGTTTTTTTGTTGTTGTTTTAGTATTTTCTTCTGACATCTCCCATTTGTTAGGCAAGCAACGGCATGTTGTTGGTTTTGATGTTTTTATAGTACAACAACTCTGCCATGCTTTTCCATTTATGTTAATTGTTTGTTGTTATTGCGCTGTGGTCCTCAATGAAATTATACGTTTGCGCATGCGCAGCCACCAGCGCACATTATTTGCTCTCTGGCTGCCTTAAACGTCGCAGCAATTAATATTTTGTCCGCATAATTGCCGTCTATTCATAGTTTACTGTTATTTTTTGATTTTATTGCAAACTCATTACGTCACATTTGTGTAGTAATTATATAAATTAAGTTTACTAATTTGGAAATAACATTCCGAAGTATAGCATGAGTTATAAAGGGAAGGGTAGACACTTTGTGACTCTGTTGACAAGATATCATCATGAAATTTGGCACAAATTATTACTTAAGATACTGTTATAATATTCGAACATATCAATAAGATCGGGCTACTATATCATATAGCTGCCATACAAACTGAACGATCAAAATCAAGTTCTTGTATGAACAACTTTTTTGTTTCACAAGATATCTTCACAAAATTTGGTGTGTGTTATTACCTGGAGTAGTATTTTAATATCTGAAGAAATTTTCTAGATCGGGCCACTATATCATGGAGCTGCCATACAAACTGAACAAACAAAATTAAGTTCTTGTATGAACAACTTTTTTATTTGACAAGCTATCTTTAAGAAATTTGGCACAGAGTATTGTCTAAAACATTGTTACAATATCCCAATAAATCATTAAAATCGAGCTACTATATCATATAGCTGCCTTACAAACTGAATGCTCAAAATTAAGTTCTTGTATGAACAACTTTTTTATTTGACAAGCTATCTTTAAGAAATTTGGCACAGAGTATTTTCTAAAACATTTTTACAATATACCAATAAATCATTAAAATCGAGCTACTATATCATAAGCTGCCATACAAACTGAACGATCAAAATCAAGTTCTTGTATGAACAACTTTTTTATTTCACAAGATATCTTCACAAAAGTTTGAAAATGTTAGTGATTAAAGCAACGCTACAATATATGAAGAACTCTTCCAGATCGGATGACTATAGTATATAGCCGCCATACAAACTGAATGCTCAAAATTAAGTTTTTGTATGAACAACCTTTTTATAGTACAAGATATTTTCCCAAAATTTAGTATGTACTATTACTTGAACCAGCGCTTTAGCTGAATAAATTTTTCAGATCGGATCAATATGTATACCTGTATAATGTGACTATCATACTAAAAATTTAACAACCACAAACCAGTTCTGCTATAGACACTTCTTTATTTGTAACGGGTGCAACCGAAGATAATGCTTTTACTTGCTTTTAATTGTTGTTAACAGTTATATATTATTCGTAGAAAAACTGCCTTGACGTTTGCCACGAAAACTTCAAACTCCAAAGGGAAGCTTTTACGTGCCTTAATGTGTCGCCATTTGCTTTGCCAGGAGTTTTTTTACCTTTCAACCACAAATTATTTACGGTTGACATTAAGTGAGGGCTAATGTTTACACAAACATACATACATATATATGTATGTACGAGCAAAAGTTCGCGTTACATAACCGTTTTTATGCTCAGTGCTTCACAATCCGGCAAGCAGCGCAAATAACTTTACATTTGCAGCAAAAACACCAAATTGTTTCTCATACTTATGTTCACACTTCGAAATTAAGCCGACCGCGGTAGTGAAATAGTGCACAGCGTGGAAATGGCGAAGAGTGCGCAGCAAAAAGCATTGAATGCATGTAATGCGCATGTAGTGGTGCGCAGTGAATTTGGAGTCAGTGAAGTGCAGCGCAACAGGAAGACATTTGAAATGCATTTTGTGCGCCGCTGATGCATTGCAACGGTAATAATGTAGCTGCTAGCGCTGCCGCAGGCACTTACGCAATTTTCGAAACTGAAAACCAAAGAAAAGTCTTCAGACACGAAACTGCCGCGGCCAGCGTACCAGCTGGGAGACAGGCAAATGCACTGCGCTGCATGAGCGAGCGCGTAGCCATTGCGACACAAGCAAGACAAACAGCAGACTGAATTACGAGCAGGTGGGTCGGTGGGCGTTCAACTCAGTTGCCTGCGCATTAAGCTGCCATTATAGCTCATTTGAGCATGCAGACATGACAGTTATGACGGTTTTACTTTCCGTCAGACAGTTATTGTTTGCTACAAACAAATTTACGTGGAAAGAGCAGCGAAATAATAATATAAATAATAAATAAATTTGTTTGGCTGCAAGCAGCAAGCGCTTAAAAATATGTGCAGTAAAGCGTGGTAGTTGTAGTACAACAACAATTTAAATAAAATATATTATTTGTGGCACATTTCTTTGTGAGTTGTTGCAGTAACAGCAGCATTCTATTGCAACTGTTGTGAAATTGTAGCTATTAGCCGACAAGGAATATTCAATTTTGTTAAATTGAGGGCTGAAAATAGTAAATGTCTGGACAAGGTTGTTTGTAGAGATATCCTGTCATACGAACTGACCGATGAAAATCCAGTTCTTGTATGGAACACTTTTTTATTTGAAGAGATATCTGCTCAAAATTTAGCATGAATTTTTGTCCAATATAACGGTGCAATCTCCGAAGAAATTTTTCATATCGGACCACTATAGCATATAGCCGCCATACAAACTGAACGATGAAAACCCAGTCCTTATAAGGAAAACTCTTTTATTTGAAGAGATATCCGCACAAAATTTAGCATGAATAATTTTCCAGTATAACAGTACCATCTACGAAGACATTGTTTGGATCAGATCACTATAGCAATCCAGATATCTTCCAGAAATGGATTATAATCATGTTTTTTCTTATTTGATATCAAAATAAATTTCAATCCCTTACCTTGAGTGATTACGTGGTTAGAAGATAATTTGTTGTGCCTGAAAAGAAGTAGTTAAATTATTAGTGTCATTATATATGTAGTAAAATTCAATAAAATCATACTAATCGACTTCAACATAACGTCGGAGACGATTTTCGTGCGCAATACTTTCGTTTCACCGCAAACTCTCAAACCTCTAAATTCATGTAAAATATATTTCACAAACTTATGATTCTGCTACTTCTCGTTTGTTTCTACTTTGCGACAATGAGAGGTGAAAGCAAGATTCTGCGTATACGAATTTGTGTACGAAGCCACCCTGTAGAAATATTGTGGTTACTAAGTAATTAAAAGTTATGAAGCGTGCCTGCATTCTATAGCTTTTATGCCTACGCAGCCAAATAATGGATCATAGCTACATACACAAAATAATTAGTGATTATTTGAGGGATTTTTCCTGCTCATAATATAGTCAAATTGCTTGTATAATGTCAAGAAACTATTTTTTGGCATAAAAACCTTCAACCCGTGTAGTTTGTTACCCATCAATTTTCCTACTGGGTGCATATTGTATGACATTGTGCTCATGTATGTGGAAAAAGAATGCTATGCAGATACTTAAGTGGGAAAACATGGTCGTTGAACTAGTTAAAATTGCTGTTGCATGCAGCAAAATAACAAAAGCAGCAAGATTGTTGTCGGTTGCGATAAACATGTGTACAGCAACATGATGCTAAAAAGAAGGCAAAAATTGACAATAGTATGAAAAATGAAATCAAATAAAATATACATACAAGTATGTTTGTATGTATGTAGGAACGTTATGGAAAATGAATAAGGAAAGTCAACATGCTCTTTGGTTGTTGTGCGGGATTATTTGTACCACTAGCTTGATGTTAAGTACAGAGAACGTCAGATGTAGTATGAAAAAAAGAAAATATGTTAACTTGGATCGAAGTTAGAATACCCTTCACAATAAAGTAGTCTCCCCACAAGAACTTGATTTTAAGACTTCAGTTTGTATAGCAGCTATAACATATAGTGGCTCGATCCAAACATTTTTTCAGATATTGTCCAGAACGGCCATCAACCTCAACTGATTACCAACAAGTCAGTAAAATTGTGTGAGAATCGACGATTAACAGTCAGATATCTTTCTATCATCGTTGGAGTATCGAAAGGATCAGTGGAAACCATTTTCAAAGATCTTTTGGGCCTAAGAAAACTGAAAGCTCGATTGGTTCCAAAATTTTTTCGAAAAACAGCATTGCGTTAAAGTCTATGAAACAATACTTTCCGACTACCAGGATGTCATGAAATGTATTACTACTGGTGTTGAGTCTTGGATCTAAACGTACGACCAGGAAACAGACGATCAATCGATCAAAAGTGAGCCGAAGCTGAGAACAGCAGGCCAAAGTGGGTCAAAACTCAAGGTTATGTTGATAGTTTTCTTCGATTATCGAGATGTGGTGCACTCCGAACTCCTTTCAACCAAAATCTTGCCACGAATCCCCCTAATTCGTCTGATTTACATAGTTTCGTGTGACTTCTGGCTCGCTCCGGGGAAACCGTTTTGAGTCAATTGAAGGCTATACTTGAAATTGACTTTAACAACTGTTTCGAGAATTGGAATTGGCACAAGTGTATTGGGGCCATAGGGGATTACTTTGAGGGGACGACATAGATTTTGAAGAATAAATTGAGAAGTTTAAAAGTATAACCGAAGTCTTAATATTTTTTGCTGATAGTAGTATATGCTTTATAGAGTCCCTGACGCTTTTTTCTGGGTGTTACAAGCTTCATGGGATCTTTAATATGTTCCATTAACCAACCAAGATGTTCACAATTGTCCACAGCTTCCAGCGAAGCTTAGATTACCGACCCTGCATGTTACATATAAGTAACTCATGCGCATTTCCCGGCTTAAATATAGTATAGTTTACTCCTAACAGCTGTAGTGCCACTCCTCAATTGCTTCAGGCTGTTTAATAAACCGCTTTGCGCGCGGATGCATTTCAGTGCGATTGCGCCTGCGTGGGCGCCGACTTTCATTGAGCACATCAAATTTGACAGCACGCTTTCAACACATACACCTTGGGTACCTAATACAGTTTTTCTTGCGGCATGTAAGCTGCTTACACCATGGCACACACCTCGGCTTTTCGAGGGCCTAAGCCCATTAATTCAGCGTTTGGCAGCTTCTTATCACGCGAGTGCGATCTGAAGCCGTCACTTTGGCTTGAAATTAAATTTTTTATTATTAATTATAAACATATAACAGTGCAACGCGTACGCACGACTTAAGCGTGTGTGCGGCTCGTATAACGGTTATTGGCCAGCGCATAAAACGTACTTAACATTTTTGCGTGATATGCTTGTTTGGCATGAAAAAGCATAAGTCTGATTTGAAAGTATGAAAATAAAACATAATTAAACCGCGCGCTCTCATTGTTATGTGGCAGGCGATTGCGTGTTGAGTTTTTTAATATTTTCTAAAACCATTTTTGTCGGTTTATTTTGTGGTTATTAAAAATTTTATAACTTTTTTTTTAACTGCTAATACGCTTAAGCAACATTTTGTAATCGCATCCGCTGGATTTCGTAATTTCAGACACTGTTCGGACTTGTGTAGCATAAGCAGTAGGAGGGAACTTTGCGCGGCTCAGCAAAGACGCTTACATAACTTAATTTTAAGCTTAAAAACTTAACATTCTTGCACTCTAAACCCGCTAGTTATCAGCGTTGATAAGAAAATTTGTATAGTTCTATAAAAATCTTACTTATCGTTCGTTAGTTAGCAAAATCGTGTGTGATTCCCACCAAGGGGATGCCCACACTGTGATTTTTTGCAAAGTTTTTAAGTGCTGAGTGTGCATAATAGAGCTAAGGTCGCGATCCATTCCTCGTTTATCAGGTCTGAGAAGGAAAAAGGTACACATTTTTGAATATAATCTTATAAATAATAAATATTTTGGCCAGAAAAAAGGTAAGTTAGGTTAGGTTAGATGCCTGATCCCTCCACATGGCGGTGGGATCACACTTAGACTGTTATGTACAGCGCTTTGTGGAGACAAACGAAAAAATCCCTGTAATCGCATATCAGCTATCCACATAACGCGCTAAAGCTATCCAAAATCGACTTAGGCGCTTTGTATAAGTATATATCCATTTTAAGGTTCCCTACTTTTTTAAAGAAAAAACACAAAATTTTCTAATTATAATTGGGAATGTTTACCATCATTTCGAAAGAACGTTCTTTGGCATTTATTTTTTGAATTATCTCCTTCAAATGTTGGCCTCGGCTACGTCTCAGATGGTCCATCCGTTGGGTCTAATTTTCGATGACTCGTTCGAGCATTTTGACTGGTAACTGGCGAATGACACGCGTGATGTTTTGCTCCAAAGTACATAGTATCACAGGAAAGAGTCTAACGGTGTGATATCACATGATCTTGGTGGCCAGTCTACCAGCTTAAAAAGTGAAATTATGTGTGGGAAGTGGCGCTGAACATCAGCTTCAATTTCAGGCATAAAACAGTCGGTTATCGTGTCGCGGTAATGGTCGCCATTCACGGTTACATTTTCCCCGACACTTTCTTGTTGGTTCGGTCTTCCCATTTAAGTGTTTCTAGGTAGGTTTTAACTGCTTTGGCGTGACGCCGAGCAATGTCCCCCAGCATTAAGCGGGTGCCACTCAATTTTGAGTCTTCGAAGTTTTTGACCTCCCTTCACGCGGACGGTCGTTAGTATCGAAATTGCCGTCTTTCAAGCGATGAAACCAATCACAGCACATTTTATAGTTCTGTTTTTTCGAGCTTTTTTACTACTTTTTAATAAGCACTAAGTTATATCCTTCCCAGAACAGTCCCATCTAAGTAACCGACATGAAACGTATTTTAGCTGTCCTATCCACTCGGCACCATTCAACGAAATTACTACAGGTATGTTTTCTTCCGTTACAACAACAACAACATGGTACGATAAAAACACAATCGTGCATTCTTCTGCTGCCCAGCGGACAGGCCACAAAACATACGAACGGTCCATTTAAATTGTCAAATATTGACAAAAGGTTGCTGGCATGGTCAGAACAGATATGTCAAATTGCGTATATTTGTCCAGTTTAAATGGACGGAATGCCTGAATTGACATTGCTCACATTTTACTTGCGACCACTTGCAAAGTAAAGCGCAACAATGTCAGCTGCTGTTGTTTTCCTTTATAAAGATGGATAAAAATGCTATAAAAATACCACAAAAATAAAAGAATCGAATTTACTTAAATTGATAAAAAAAAAAATAAAAAAAAATGATGAAACGTTAACTGCGATTGCACCGTAGCTGTAATACCCTTCACAAGTAAAGAAGTTTCCATACAGGAATTTGATTTTTGTTGTTCGGTTTGTATGACAGCTTTATGATATAGTGGTTCGATCTGAACAATTTCTTCGGAGATTTTACAGCTGCTTTGGAAAATAATCTTTGCCAAATTTTATGAAGATACCTTTTCAAATGAACAAATTTTTCATACAAAACCTGGACTTTGATCTTTCGGTTTGTCTGGTAGCTATGATATAGTTTTCCGATCTAAACAATTTCTTCGGAGATTGTACCGTTATCTTAGGCAACAATTCATGCTAAATTTCATCAAGATATCTCGCCAAGTAAGAAAGCTTTCCATACAAGGGTTGGATTTTGATAGTTACGTTTTGATGAAGATATCTCGTTAAATAAAAAAGTTTTCCATACAAAGATTAAATTTTGGCAGTTCAGTTTGTATGGTAGCCATATTATATAGTGGTCTGATCTGAACAATTTCTTCGGTGGTTGTACCGTTGTTTTGGACAATAACTCGTGCCAAATTTCGATACGATATCTTGTCAAATAACGAAGTTTTCCATACAAGCACTTGATTCCGATCATTCAGTTTGTATGGCAGCTATATGCTATAGTACACCGATATCGGCTACTCCAACAAATAAGCAGCTTCTTAGAGAGAAAAGGACATGTGCAAAATTTCAGCTCAATACTTCAAAAACTGAAGGACTAGTGCGCATATAGAAATTTTAGAGGGCGTCGGACGCTCTTCTCTGTGTGTCAAAAACTTCGTGGCAAACGTAGTAAACTCTCTTCAGGGTATAATAAATACCAAAAAAGTATATTAAATTAATATTTTTTGCCTCAAATTGGCTTGATTGTTTGACCGATTGCTGGTAGTTGTCAACAGAAACGCAGCTTACCTACGCCATAGCCATTGTCAACACCACTGACCAAGTAGCCTGCAAACGCGCTGCGGCAACTTGGAACTGGCTAACCAGCCATTGTGCAATAAGCGCGAAAACGAAAGCGACATACACCAACATACGAGTTTAATGCAACAACATATAGCAACGTTGCAAGAGTTTGTGACAACGCGACCGACCATTGCCCGCAGCAGAACAAATGTCTACGGCTCGCCGGCGGCGGAAGTTGTTGAGCATGTCTTGCACGCCGCTGGCAGTGCGCAGCAGCCGCAGCACTGCCACATACGCGCTACATGTTGCATGCCAATGTTGTTGCAATTGTTGTAATATCGTTTGCTGCAGCGCATGTTTTGTTGTAGCAACGTTTTTTGCTCCATTTTACTTACAAGCAGGCAGCCCGCATGTAAAGGCGGCAGTTGGCGCTGTCGCCATGCAATGCGCAATGCAAGTTGTAGTCATCAATGCTTGTGCTGTTGTTGTTGTTGTTTTTGTTGTTACTGTTGCTTGCAGTTTGCTGTTAACCTTGAACTCTTTTGTAATGATTTCGCTGCTTTGCTGTTCACTTTGACTTTTGCACACTTTTTACCCGCCACACGGCTTGTATAATTTTTGTTGTTGTGTTTGTTGTCATGTCGTGTTGTTGTAGCACCAGTGTGATGCATACAACCTGCCGCACCGCTTGCTCAATCACCACAACGCCATCCGTCCACCTATCGCTGTACGTCAGTCAGTCACTCAATGCTTGCCGAGTACGTCTGTTGCCTTCGTTTTGCCATTTTTTGTCTACTCAACGCTCGCGTATATTACTCACTATAATCATCAGCATGTCATCAGCGGGCAATAGCATTCAACATTATCACCTTCAGCGATTTCATCGGCAACAATGTCAGTGCCGTGTGCAGCACTTGTTGTGCGCTGTAATGCCGTTCCAAGTCATCAGCAACCGGCCCCACAACTGCTCGGCTCGTCTTGATATCAATAATTTTTGATGTACTCCCTTAAGGACTTACCGCATACACTTTAAACACTATAAACACCATAAACACTTAAGAGTTCATTCGCTTTAATTATACGCTTTAATTTTGTATGATTATGGGGCGTTGTGGCCACGGCGAGCTCTCGAGCTCAAGCACCGCCTCGTGCATACTTATGCGCTGCTGAGCTTCAGTCTCAGTTTCTGTGTGTGTTGTGTGTTGGTGTGCAGCGCTATCGCCGCATGTTGATTTTCATAAATACTCACGTTTGTTGGTGAATTCGTTTTGCTTAGGTTTTCTTTCTTTTTTTATTCGGTTCGCACCTAATGGGCGCGCAGTTAGTCGGACGTGCCTCGTTTTGCTTTGTGGCGTTAATTTTATTTCTAGCAAAGTGTTCATTTAGCGTTAAATATGCGGATGAGCGTTGGATGCAAATGAGCAACAACAACAGCTTTTATTTGTGCTGGGCACAGCGGTGGGTAGGAAAATGGAAAAAGTAAAGCACGCATTGTTTGGAAAGTAAATTAAGGCAAACCGGTTTGTAAGAGGTGCTGAATTACTTCACTTTTAATATTTGGTTTGAAGACGTTTAAACGGTGCTTTGATTGGTAAAAGAGTGATGCAGCGGCTATAACTCTGATAAAGAAGAAGATGCAGCTGTTGGAAATTTTGCAATCGATTGAGACTGACTTGATTGACAGATACTATTATTATTGAAAAGTCGCGAATACTTGCTTAGATGAGTGGAGATCTCGGATATCCACTCTAATAAACTCCTTTAAGTTCAAACGGTCTTGCAACGGAACTTGGTCGTCAATGACCGGCTGATAAAACTTGAGGATCGTTGGTGCCGAGTGTCTACCTTTGCAGACGATCTAGCACTCGTGATCATGGTCAAAAGAAAGTTTTTGAGTATCGTGTATGAGCTAACACAAGGGTATCTCAGCATCGTAACTAGTTGCGTAGCTGCAAGTGGTTTCCCACTGAACCCAAATAAAACAGAGATGGTTTTATTTACTGGGAATTGCAAGCAGCCGTTCCTACACCGTCGTATGATCAATTTGACCCAAGATCGATCGTAAGGGATCCTGTGAGTTCTCTTTCCTTAGAAAGGCTGGTCTCCACCTAGTTCTGGTGGTTCTAACAGCCCATTGCAAAGTGAAGAATCTTATCGGTCGCAAGCTGCACAAGCTATAGACGAGCTGTTACTTCGAGAGATGTGTACATCAACACTTAATTCTTAATTGTACCGCTCTTGCGAGGTCAAAGCTTAAACACTTGAAAACTTACACTTACAGATATTTTAACGGGCTGGTGGGTATAGAAAGTAAGCGCCTGGGCAAATTTGTATTGGGCACAAGGCGCTTTGCCGTTCCCACGACAGTCGGGTCTGCGTAACCGGAACGGACCCGGATTTTTATTCGGCCAAGGACTGTCAACTCGGCGGAATTCTGCCGCTACAATAACAAAGAATTTAAGAATTCTTTTTTGTGACTTTCCAAAGCGTCGTCTATAATAAGTCCAAGTAGAGAAGACTTCGTGAACTCGGCGATATTGGTTGTCAAAAATTCGAAGGGACTTGGGTTTTTTGCGTTGCATGTGGCAGTATCTATAAAGGTTTGAAAACATGGAAAGAAGTGTCTGTTGTACCAGAGATTTCAGTTCGAATCGTATGGTAGCGAGAGCTATGAAGATTATATATATTCAATCAACATTATTTGTCAATATTTCGCAGTCAATGTATTATATTTTCGACTTCTCAGTTGTTCCTTATGCCGACCTTCAAATCTTAGTCTCAACCAATAACGCTCACCAAGTCATGACCGCCAGAAGCGAACTCTCAGGTTCATATGTACCCGCTTAATAGACTAGCAACTGTGAAACTCTATGCCAATTAAAATAACTCACTTTTTAAAAGTATCAAATTCGCTATAAATAACCGAAGCCGCAGCAAGAAATCCCTCAATATCACGTATCAATCAAATTAAGCAAGAAAAATCTTAATCACCGCAGCAGAAAGGCCGCAACACACCCAACTCCACATACAGATATACGGTTACATATGCGCCGGGCACTGACAGTAAGCGGCACACGTGCTGCCAATACGTTAAAATTTGTTGTTGTTGCGCCTGAGCCGGTTGTGCGTTGCTAGCACATACCTCAAGCTATAAAATCAGACGCATCTGTGTATGTGTGTGTGAAACTATATTAAAGCTGCAGCAACTAAGTGGCAGGAAACTTAATACTTGCACTAGCGCACATCGACAACAACAAAAACAACAAAGGCAAAAAACCGCAGCCTAAACACATACACACCCACAAAGAGGCAGCGGGAAAAATTCACAAAATGAAATTGAAAACGCGGCCAATAGCGGTGATTGGCGCGCATAGCGGCAGCCAGACAGTCAATGTTGACAGCGCTCTGCAGCAAACGTGGCACTCAGGCGAACAGGTTACACCGGCCAACAGCAACCGCGCTTGCCGCTGACGCTCTGTCGCCCATTTACAGCTGCTTTTACGGCACACAAAGCGGATCGGACGAGCGGTGATGCGCCAGCAAATCGTCTGTGCAGCCAGACGGCCGACAATGTCATGCGCGCATGCGCAGCAACGAAGTGCTATCGCGTAACCAGTAAGTGGTCGATGCGCTCATCGCCGCATAGTCGGCCGGTGGAAAGAAATTAATGAATGAACAAACGCATTGAATGACGAAATAAAACGGCAGTTGGCGATCGGCGATCGGCGACCGGCAGCGCAGCAAACTAAAAATAAATTAAAACAACAACTTGTTATTGCTGTGGTGTTTGTTTTTGCTATGCGGCGGTTGCATGTCGGTGTTTAAACTTGATTTATTAATTTATGATTGCCAATTGATAAATTGAATTCAAAGCATGGCAACGGCGGGCACAACCAGCACAGGCCTCAGAGGTGTGGCGCGGCGCAGGTTGCAACTTGCAAGTTTCTTGCAGCATTTGTGCATGCGAGTGTGTCAGCGTGCGCAAAATTCTCGATAATATCGTTTGCTGTTGATGAGGAAGAGGATATCGCTGTCGTTCAGTTGGCAGCGCAGTGCCGTTCGCAGCGCCGTAATATTGGCGCATCCCGTCAGTCAGTCATTGGCACTGCTGGCACACATGTTGCAGTTGCCTGCTTTGGCCGGCACATGTGTGCGATCGCCAATCATTACAACCGGTTGGTTGGGTGTCTTCGCAGCTTCGCGCCTGCCCGCCTCTGCCGCTAGCAGTCAACAGCTGCCGTGAACCGGTCGCGGCTGCTGGTTCGTTGGCTAAACGTTTGCAAACAATTGGAATTGCTGTTGCAATACTGCTGCCAACGCTACCAGAAGCAACAACAACAACACCATCGACAACAACAATGCTAAATAAACAGTATCGACATTTATGTCATTGTCTAATTAAGCGCAGCGGCCACGGATTAACAGTGTTTATATTCACAGGCTCGATTTGACGACTTAGGCGCTTGCCAATCATAATTTGACGTTGCCATATGCAGTGATTGAGCTGCCATAACGGAAGTGTGTGTGCGCGGGGGGTTAAAGCGGTGTATCTTGGTTGCCGCTGCAGTTTGTGTATATTTGTTTAGAGCTGCTCATTCGCGTTCAAATGTGTTTGTGTGTGCACCTAATAGCCATCTAACGGCAATTGGTCTATTTTATTCACGGTTTTTATGACATTTTTATTTGTGACTGCAGCCAAATTTTGTAAATGGGTTTTGAGCCAAGTTGGCCCACAATTACTTAATGATTTTTGAAGTATTTGGACACACAAATATTACTGTTACATAATATGATTAAGACTGGCATGAGCATTTCGACTGGTAACTGGCAAATGAGACGCGTGATGTGTGACCGAGATCACAAACTTCAATTTCAGGCAATAAATAATCGATTATCATGGCGCGATAACAGTCTCGATTGACGGTTACGTTCTCACAGGTATCATTTTTGAAGAAATATGGACCGATGATTCCAACGGCCCACAAAGCACACCAAACCGTTGTTTTTTTTGGGATTAAATGGCTGCTCTTGAATCTCTATAGGTTGCTCTTTGTCCCAAATGTGGTAATTTTTCTTGTTTAGGTACCCATTGAGTCAGAAATGGGCTTTATCGCTAAGCAAAATTTGGCTTGGATCTTCTTGGAACTTTTCAAGAATCCATAGAGCGAAGCGATGTCGCTTGGGAGGGTCGGACGTTTTCAGTTCTTGCACAAGACATATTTTGTACGCTTTTAATTTAAGATATCGACGTAAAATGTTCCAAGTCGTTCCATACGTCAGTCCGAGTTGCTGCGAACAGCGTCGAATCGACTCTCCACGGTCTTCGAGTACACGCTCAGCTACGACAGCTATATTTTCTTCACTGCGTGCTGGACGTTGTCTATTCGGTCGAATATTATACAATAATGAATGCTGGGTCTCAAATAGGTGATGGTGTATGACCTAAACTGACAAGCACTATCTCATCTAGTTCCAGCGCTTTAAGGAAGCCTTGTTATTTCTCTGCGGTTTCGCCAGTGATATACTGCATATATCGTATGCGGTCTGGTAGAAGGTGGGTACACTTAGTTACACTGGCCAATAGCTAAACTTGCATTAAACACGACTAAGCCCGATTCTCAAGCGACTTTTTGTCCTAAATAAGTTAGTTTAAGTTAAAAGGTCAATCCTAATAGGCATTTGACTTGGACAGCTTGAACCGGCGTTACTTTGTGGTACATAGAACATCTATAAAATTGATTATAAAAACCCTCATGCATCATGTCTTCCCGTTCGCTGAAGGTAAGACTGCCGATATGTTAAAACTCAGTCTTTCGAATGCAATGAGGAGCAATGGAGAGGACAGTGCTTGTATATTTTCAGTTTTATTGTTTCATAAAAGTTTGACAACTTGCGTCCAATAAGATTATTAGTTTTATTGCGTGAAGAAACAGCCACCACGATTAGCCTCTGCGACCAAGTGTCAAGTTTTCAGTTTTGCAGTTGAAGGAAGAATGAACTTCAGCATAATCCTGTTTGGACCCCTTCATATACCCACCATTTGAGCCTTGGAGCAAACTACAGCTGCAATTGCAAGCTGCTCTCTGAGCACGTTCGAGCTCTTAGCTAGTGTAGCTTTTTCAAGCACCTTCAACCAGACGAATAAATTATAGAATATTATTACCTTGAGTACGGTTTCGTAGAGCCAAAACAACAAATTTGATGAAGTCCTCACCTTCTCCTTCCAGCTTCTCTATAGCAATATAAAGCAACCGCCGACTTTCTTATTCTTTACTCAATATTTGGCCTTCATGAAAGTTTTCTATCAAGTATAAGCCTAAGGTGTTTCAGCATATTAACTGATAGAAGACGTACGCCTCTGAATAACGAGGAAGGACTTCCAAGATTTTATATCAGTTTATACCATTTTAGTTTTACTTGGTCTGACTGCTAAGCCTCTCTATTTGCCTAGTTTGATACACTAGTTGAGGTGGTCCTGGGTTATGTCTTAAACGGTAGCTATTCGTTTTGCTTTAACCATAAGTGCAACGTCATCACTGTAACCTCGTTCTTCCAGCACCTAAATGAGTTCTTTACACTCAAAGCACTGAGTTTGCGTAACTGTTTGTTGTGGAAAGCAAGAACGCAGAGTAAACAAATAAAGAAATCGACAATGAATCTTTAATTAAGAGTATTGTCTGACCCTTAGGCATGTAGTTAAAAGTTATGGCAGACGAATGTCGTAAAAAGCAAAATAAAATTTAGTATTTCGAACACAAGCAGCACTTGAAATCGGTCAATCAAATCAGTTAAAAGAAGACACATAAAACTGAGTTAGCCTGTGGAGCGTTAGGCTTTATCACATCACTTATTAAACCGTAATTAAATCGCTGTACACAAATCACCGTTATATTTGTGGTGAATTGTGGAAAAATACTTTTACAACCGCACGCTGCTGGCATCTTGCCTTGCCTTCTTCGCTGGGCTTGTACACACAACCGCAAGCCGCTTGCCATTTATTGTCTCAAACTATTTATTTACTACAACTTCGCCACTTCTTCGCTTTAATGTTGATATGAACTGCGATAGTTTCTATTTCGTATATTCGACTTAGAGATCGGCCGCTCTACCGTTGAAAAAGCAATGCCGTTCAATAGAAAAGCGTTGAGCACAACGGTTGCAGTGCAGCTCGCGTGTTCGGCAATAAAGTTGTTAAATGCATGCTGTGGCCGCCGAGCGCCCCGAACGTCCTGAACGCTGATTATACCTACCACGTTGACTCCGCTTTTGATGGTAGCGCCCTCAGCTGTTACTACAACACATTTATTTTTCTTTTTATACCCTTAACACCGTATATTAAATGTACCATGATACACAAAAGAAGATGTGATAGACCCTATTAGGTATATATAAATGATCTACACGACGAGCTGAGTCAATTTAGCCAACTCTAGCTGTCTCTCGGTTTCTATATAAGCGATATACTAGCCGCTCAGTTGTTAATATATCGGTCTGAAACTATCCATACGTTCCTTACTGCTTATGAAGTTGCTCATTTGTCGAAACCGTCGATATCGTACCACTATGCTATAGCTATGTGGCTGGCGGATGTAGAAGACTGCAGGAAATGTCTAGAGCAAGACACTAAGCAAATAATGGAGCACTTCTTATGCACTTATCCCGCATTGGCAAGACTACGCTGTAAGCATCTGGGGTCAAAACGGTATGATACACTGGAGACTCTGGTCGACCTATCGTTGAAAAAGTCGATGAAATTATGGAAAAGATTGAGCAGAACCGTCACATAAGCAGCCATGACATCGCTAAGGAACTGAAAATTCATCATCAAACGGTTTGGAACCATTTAAAAAAGGTTCGCTACAAAAAGAAGCTCGATGTTTGGGTACCACATGAATTGCCTGTGAAAAATTTAATGGACCGAATTAACATCTACGATTCTTTGGTGAAACGAAATGAAATCAAACCATTTCTGAAGCGAATGGTAACAAGAGACGAAAAGTGGATCAAATATGACAATAACGCGCGAAAAAGAGAATGATTCAAGCGTGGTGAAGCTCAACAAATGGTCGCAAAGCCAGAATTGACGCCTCGAAAGGTTATGCAAAGTGTTTGGTGGGATATGGAAGCAATCATGCAATATGAGTTGCTCCAGCCTAGGCGAAGGATTGATTCTACATTTTACTGTCAACAACTGATGATATTGAAGCAAGCAATCGAAAAAATGGCCGGAACTGATCAACAGAAAGGGCTTCGTCTTCCATCAGAACAACGCTAGACCACACACATCTTTGATGACTCGGCAAAAACTGGGAGAGCTTGGCTGGGAAGTTTTGATGCATCCACCATATAGCCCTGACCTTGCACCATCGGACTACCTTTTGCTTCGGTTAATGCAGAACTCCCTTAATGGAGTAAAGTTGGCCTCAAGAGAAGCCTGTGAAAATTACTTGTCGCAGTTTTTCGCCGAGAAACCACAAAAGTTTTACACTGATGGAATAATGTCTCTAGCGGAAAAAATGGCAAAAAGCGGTCCACCAAAATGGTACATATTTGGTTCATTAAAGTTCATTATAAATATAAAAAAAATAAGTTGATGTTTGAAATACGAAAAGACTTTTTGGACTACCCAATATAAGGAAGTCTTCGTATGAATAACTTTTTTTTGCGAGATATCTTCACGAAATTCGGCACAAATCATTATCTGAAACATCACTACAATCTCCGAATATATTGTGCAGATCGGACTATTATAACATATAGCTGTCATACAAACTGAACGATCAAAATCAAGAAATGGCACTATTTATACCCTTTCATGCTATAAAAAATGCTGCCTGTGAAGGGTATTATAGCCTCGATGCAGTTAATTTCTTTTTTTCATGTTCCTCGTTGTAATGCACACTGATCAATCGCATGCAAATAAATACTACAAGCGTCGGGCAGTATCGTCGTTCATCGATTGGTGTGACGTTTGGCTGGCTGGTCGGTCGGCCGCGCTGCTGGCACCGATGCGCATCGTTGGCTGGAGAAATTTTATGCCGGCAATGGCCACCCATTCGTTCGGCACCCAATACAGGCGTCGGCTTATCGATGCGCAACTGGGTTAATTTGCTCTGTATTTTCCAAATAATTACCATTACCATTTATTGATGGCGTGCAGTAGTAAATAAAGATGCGATTTGCTAGCTACGGTGTTGCAATAAAATTCGATATGTTTGAACTACACGCGAGTACGCTACGGTGAAATGCGACGAACTGATTATGCTTATTATTCGAATTTTATTTGAGGTCAACAACAAAGTGTAGAAGACGACTTGACGCATGGTGGCGAGCAGCGCAAAAGTGACATTATTGTAGTGAGGAATCAGAATCAGATATTAAGGCTAAGCACACAGTGATGACAAGGAAGCAGAAATCACAGATTTCTTACCATTCATGCTTTGGGAAGCTCAATGACTCTCATGACTTTGATGAATATTAGCAAACTGCTCAATTATGTTCATTGCTTAAAACATACGTCAAAAATCCCACGCGTTTGTAATGCTACCCGAAAATATACCGGAA
Source organism: Bactrocera neohumeralis (assembly GCF_024586455.1). Classification (NCBI taxonomy): domain Eukaryota; kingdom Metazoa; phylum Arthropoda; class Insecta; order Diptera; family Tephritidae; genus Bactrocera; species Bactrocera neohumeralis. The sequence goes on along the minus strand of NC_065923.1, from coordinate 76,380,103 downwards.
TCCTTAACTCATTCTCGTTGTAAAACCAGTAACAATGTGCTTTAAATAACCAGCAACAGCGCGGCGATGACATTGCTAATTATGCCGCAAACTGCAGCCGAACTACAAGTATATCAACAATGAGGCGGAGAAAAAAAATTGTAAAGAAGACCAAAAGTCGGCGCAACTTCGAAAAAGCACAATAAAAAAATAAAAACAACAAGTAAATACAATTGTCCTTGGCAATGAACTCCGCTGCTGTTATGGTGATTACCAGCAGTGACGGTCAAGTACGGCAAAAAAGCGAAAAACAACAACAACAACAGCAATTATATGATACTTGTTTAAAATTCGAAAAACAACAAAAATTAAAAAAACAAAAATAAATAAAAATTAACTTTGTCATGCCATTCTCGAGTAACGTGAGACCACAACCGAGATATATCGCACGTTACCACAGGTTTTGTCTGCACCACTCCTTCTGCTTGGCTGCGCGCCTCACCGCAACAACGTTTAATCCGAAAAGTTCGATAAAGTCGGTTTTTCTTCACTTTGTTTTCTTTATTAAGCTGACTGAGGCGCGCTTTAAAGTGTGTTGGTATTCCCAATAAGAAATAATTATAATCACAGGCAAATAAGCTGTCAACAAAAGTAAGCGGTCCGCGGGAGATTCGCGTATTGTTTACTTCATTATTTGATTGTTTTTTTGATTTTATACCCTACATATATATGCAGGGTATATTAAGTTTGCCAAGCAGTTTGTTACAACCAGCAGGAAACGTTGGAGACCCTATAAAGTAAATATATAAGTGATCAGCGGCAGGAGCTGAGTAGATATAGCCTTGTCCATCTTCATCTGTTTGACCGTCTGTAATACGAATTAGTCCCTCAGTTTTGAGATATCGTTCCGAAATTTTGCACACGTTCTTTTCTCCCTAAATAACTACTCATTTGTGGGTATCGGATTACTATAACATATATGTAGCCGCCATACAAACTGAAGGATCGGAATCCGGTGCTTGTATCGGAACGTTTTTTATTTGTCGAGTTATCTTCGCGAAATTTGGCACAACTTTTTTTCCTATGCAACGGTTTATTTTCCCGAAAAATTGTTCAAATCGGCCCGCTTTAACATATAGCTGCCATACAAACTGATTGGTCGAAATCAAGTCTTTGTATAGAAAACTTTTTTATTTGACGAGGTATCTTCACGAGACTCGGCACGAAGTATTACTATAAGTAACGGTACAATTTCTCAAGAAATGGTTCAAACCCGCTCGCTATAGCATATAGCTGTCATACAAACTGAACGATTAAAAGTAACGTCTTGTATGGAAAACTTTTTTATTTCATGTGATAACTTCACGAAACTTTATTCAAGTTATTATTTAAGATAACGGTGCAATCTCCGGAGAAAGTTTCTAGAATGGTCCACTACAACATATAGCTGTCATACAAATTCATGGGTGAAGGGTATTATAGCTTCTGCCTGTGCCTCATTACCCTACTCTAAACTTCTAAACGTGCCTAGTTTTTTTTTCAATATCAGTTAAACAAAAGTTAGGAATTATACACACTGTAGATCTCAAAATATTTTCGCCTCAAACAAATTTTTTTTGTTTTATTTTTAAGCCCTTTAGGGTACCCAAATTCGCTGGTATTAGAGTAACTGCTTGGCTTACAATCGTATTGCTTTGATTCAACTGAATAAACAATGTAGTTTTTCATACAATCACACGCACACTATTTATCAATGGATCACACAATTATTTATAATATTTTTTTTTGTATTTGCTTTTGTAGTGATTTTGATTCTAAAGTGTTATTTATAAGTTTTGCGTATTCAGGCGTTTTTATTATAGGCTCAAGTGTGATTTGATATTAAAAATGTGTGTATAAAAATTGGCAGGCAAGGTTGAATGAATAGCTGGCTCTGTAGAATTAAAAATTACTTAGAGTATACATCTCAAAGTAGCTCAAAATTGTCAATTAAAGTCTAAATGCTTCAGATTTGGTTCACAAAACATTTTTAACCAAAATTTGGACGATAACCCATCATCGCCCTCACCCACTGTGCGTGCTGTAACAAATAGCAGTGCAACAAACCACAAAAATTAAAGTAAACTTGAAGTAAAGAGAGAACTATAGTCACGTTCAATTACTCGCAGCAGCAAATGAACTTCAGGCCTGCGCCTGCAGATGGCAAATGACATTATTTTGTTGTTGTTATGCGCTGTTAAATTATTTTGTTAGACCAAAGGCAAGCAAAAACACCAGCAAATACTAACTTTGTGAGCAGCTCCTGTTGTCCCTTGATAGCGGCGCAAAAGGAGAGAAATGATGACGACGGCGACCGCGACAGTAACAACTAACATACACGATGGCTACAACGACCTTAAAGCGTGGCCAATTAGCTGAGTTGCTGATGCTGCAGCTACGATAGTTCGGCTAGCACGAAAATCGTTTAGAAAAAATCGCAAGCGAGGGTGCAAGTTAGAAAAGTACGCTGAATCGTGGCAATGGGGGAGATGATGTTGGCGCAGTAAGAAAAAACCACCGGTCCACTAGCTCAGCACGGTGGCGAAACGAAAAGAAGAGAATATTTTTGGCAAATCTAGACTATTTGTGCCACACTAACAACGTCTTGTCTTGTCATAAGAAAGTATAAGCTGAAAAATAGTTATAAGGAGAAAAATTAAACTTTTAGCATGAGGATGGTTGCATAAAATCTTTATTAGTAATGTTGCCACATGACAACCCAGCAACAATTACAAAATTTTCACTTTATTTACATATACATATAAGCAACAATAGCGTTGTTGTTAGTTTGTGGTATGCAAATAAGTTTGAATTCCTTGACACTAAATTCCATTGGTTTTTTCTGTTTTCTCTTGGCCACCCACGCCCAACGAGCATTTGAATTGCAACATAATTGAAAATTGACTGCAATGAAGCCATAATACCATACACAGTTGCATTTTATAGCACAAAAGGGGAGACAAAGATTTTAACTTGATTTTTAAAAAAGTTTTCCATGATTTTGATGGATCAGTTTGTATGGCAGCTATATGTTATAGTGGGCCGATCTTAACAATTTCTATGGAGACTAAAGCGATGCTTGAGGTAATAATCTATATCAAATTTCGTGAAGATATTTCGTCAAATAATAAAGTTTTCCATACAAAGACTTGATTTCGATCCATCAGTTTGTATGGCAGCTATATGCTAAAACTGGCCCATGTAAATAATTTCTCTGGAGATTGTAGTGATGCTTTTGAAAATAAGCTGTGTTAAATTTCCTGAAGATATCTTTTCAAGTACAAAAGTTTTCCAAAGAAAAACTTGATTCTGATGGACCATGTTGTATGGCAGCTATATGATATAGTTGTCCGATATTAACAATTTCTGTGGATATTATGGTAATGCCTGAAATAATAATCTGTATCAAATTTCGTGATAATACTTCTTCAAATAAAAAAGTTTTCTATATAAGGACTTGAGCTAAAACGGACAGTTTGTATGGCAGCTATATGCTATAGTTATCCGATCTGAATAATTTCTTCGGAGATTTTAGCAATATTGTAAATAATAATTCATAACAAATCTCGTGCCGATAACTTGCCGAATATAAGAGTTCAACATATAAGAACTTGGTTTTCATCGGTTAGTTTGTATGGCAGTTATATGCTATAGTGGTCCGATCTGAACAATTTTTCGGTGGTTGTACTGTTGTCTTGGAAAATAATAATAAAAAAGTTTTCCATATAAGAACTTGAGTTGGATTGGTCAGTTTGTGAGGCAGCTATATGCAATATTGGTCCGATATCGACGACTGTCTTGTTCAGGGCATAAAAACAATAAAATAAACAGTCTTACCGCTTCTTATACTAAAACATTCGACTAGCATGCTCATCCTGCCTCCACCTAACCGTGCCCGACATGCTTGCTGCTGCCACAAAAGTGCACTTCAAATTGTTTTCCAAGCAGCAGCAATTTTCAAATTGCAATTTTTTCAACCCATTTATTGTTACCAGTTGTTGTTGTTGTTAAGTTTTTGTTATACTCATACTATGCTATGCAAATTGTTGTGAGTTTGTGGCAACTCATTGTTTGGCTGTTAATTTCCTGCTTTCACACAAATACAAACACACCTAGTATACATGGATGCAAAGGCGTCCGGTCGCCGCTCAATTGTCAAACTCCCACTCACCGGAGTTGCAATAGTCGAAAATTGCCCATTTCTGCCCTGAGGAAGATCAGCGCTCGCCGGACAACACTCGCTGGACAGCGTGACGAAACTAGCGACAACAGCAGCACTGCGCCGACGGCAGCAGCGGCGGCGGGGGCCAAGCAAAGCAGCAGCGCGTTCGGTCAACCTGTCCGGTTGACTTTGACTTTGATGTTCTAGCTGATTTGTTACATGCTAGTTGCACGCCGCTGCCTGCTGACAGGCCTTGTAGCTTGTGCAGCAGCTCACTTTTCCTGCTACAGCCTGCGCCGCCGCCGCCGTTCTTTGGCATCGGGTTTTTCGCATCAATTTCCATGAAAATGTTTTATGTCATGTTGTTGATGTTCTGCGACTCTTCATGATGTTGTAGTCGTGTGTCTTTTGTAGTGCAATGTCGTTGCTGTTGCTTTTGTTGTTTGTTTTTTGTTTTTGTGTTTGCTGTTAGTTGTCACTGCTGACGTTTTGTAGACAGCGACAACTGCTCCAACTGACAGCTACAATTACACGCGCACGCGAAGAGCGTTGACCACTACTGAGACGGACAATCGGACAGAGTCGGCCGACACTCAAGCGGAAGATCAACATTTGTTGGTTTTATGCAATGGATCTATAACAGCTTACAGCAAACGAATGAGTAATTATGTGTTCAGTTTGAAACAATGGCATTCGAAAATTAAATCGACTGCAAAAACAAAAAAAAAACGGAAAAGCAAAGCGTGGAAAAGCCACTGACTCGACTGAGTTCAGCACATAGCAGTAGGAGCGGTGTGATAATTTCTTACGCTTGAGCTAGATACTAGCGCACTCCTGAGTGTACTAGTAGGATAGAAAGGTCTCAAAACTTCAGTGCAAGAGGAGTGTTTTACACATTTTCTATAAAATAACTTAATTTCGTTCGTTCAGTTTGTATGGCAGCTATATGCTATAGTGGTCCGATCTAAAAAATTTCTTGAGAGATTGTACCGTTACTTTTAATAATGATCCATACGGAATTTCGTGTAAATAAAACGCCAAATAAAAAAGTTTTCCATACAAGGACTATATTTTGATCGTTCAGTTTATATGGCAGCTATATTCTATAGTAGTCCGATCTAAAGCATTTTATCAGATGTTGTAGTAATACTTTGGTAAATAATCCATACAAACTTTCGTGAAAATACATTGTCAAATAAAAAAGTTTTTCATACAAAGACTTAATTTTGTACGTTCAGTTCGTATAGAAGCTATATGCTATAGTGGTTCAATTTCAACAATTCCTTTGGATATTGTACAGTTGCTTTGGATAATGATTTGTGCGAAATTTCGTGAAAATACATTGTCAAATAAAAAAGTTTTCTATACAAAGACTCAATTTCGTTCGTTCAGTTTGTATGGCAGCTATATGCTATAGTGGTCCGATTTCAACGGTTCCAACAAATAAGCAGCTTCTTATGGTGAAAATAATGTGTGCAAAATTTCAGCGCGATAACTGAAAAAATTATGGCTCAAAAGTTGTGCAGAGTATATGGCATCGCCAGCAAAGCCAAATCGATAAAATTTTTATTATTTTTTCCAGCGCTTGAGTTTTACCGGAATTGCAATCAACATATATTTGCTTTGCTTTTCATTTCGCTACATTTCTTTGCTTTATTTTCGATCATGTTTTGATCGTTCGAAGTTGTGCGTGCTCATGTGTCAAGTTTGCTGTCCAAGTCTGCTGTTATGTCATTGAATTACACGTTTTTCTGCACCCATACGAATTCCATAAGCATTTTTGACCCACAAAATAATAAATCTGGTTTTCCGCACTGACATAACGATTTAACAAACGCGAACGCGAACGGCAAACAAACAATTTGTGGCATATGCGCGAATGGGAATGAAGCAATCAAAATAAATGCGGCGAGGCAGCAGCGTGCAACATTGAGCATTTAGTGCTCGAAACTAGTTCGCATAAAATACAAAAAAAAAACAAAAAACACAATAAAATACAAAAACAACATGTATGTATGTATGTACATGCATTTATGTGTGTTTATATGTATGCATAGTTAAACGCTATTCTACATGTGGCAAGCAAGTCTGTGTGTGACGTGTGCGTTGTATGTGTGTCGCGCGGTCAGCAGGCCGTTGGCGCTAGATTTTCATTTTCTGACACATAATTCCACATACGGCAGCAATCAACGGAGCTGCCAAACACGCGGCTGCAGGCGATGCAAGCGCTAGGCCGCAGCATGCTGCAAGAAAATGCACAATGGAAAGCGCGGAATTGCCAGAGAATTTAGCTATGCGGTAGCATTGGCGTTAGCAGCGCGCAAGAGAAGTGATACACACACGCACACATACTAATGTTTTTTTTTATATAAAATGTGAGTGTCTCTACTTGTATGTGCGCATGTGTGGCATGCAGTGTTGGCTGGAAAATGTCTGCGGAAAACTGTGCTTAATTGCGTTTGAGGCTTGCGGTGGGTAGTCACTCGGCAACGCCACAGCCAGTCAGCACGTAAGCTGCCACACACAAACACACACACATGTGTCTGTTTTTCTTCTGGCTGTCTGTGCCGGTTGAGAGTGTGCCGCGCGCGCATAAAGTCATGGCGCACGGCGCTTGCATGCCGCATGCCGCACAGAGGTGCTAATGACTGACTTCAAAGTGAGAATGTGAAAAACAACGGATTTCAGCGAAAAGTGGCAGTGTGGCAACTGCTAATCTCGCCTATGAAAGCCAGCAGCAGCAACGTTCTTAAGCGTGGTTAGCGCGGCAAGGCGCACGTCTCAACAGTAGAGAAGTATATCTGAAGGCAGTGTATGTGTGAGCTTGGCGTATATGTATATGAGCACATGCTTATACTTAAATATGTGTATGTGTGTGTTGGGTTGTTAGCGGCCGCTAAATGTGCCATTAACACAATTTAATGTAAATTACAAAATTTCACTGCTGTGGCCTTTGGCATTTGGCACTACGCCGACAATGACATCTGCGGCTGTAGCTGCGCACCGCCAACCAACAACAACCACAACTACTGCAACAAAAGCAATTATGTATTTACAGCTTGCTGTAGGCGCCTAAATTGGCAACTGTTGCCGTCGCTATTAGTATAAGTCATTATTTGGTCATAACAATTACGGACGGTGCGGTAAAGTGAAGGCGAAGGTAAGGTGAGGTTAGGTGCAAGGTGTTGAGTTTATGCGTAAACAGTTTTTGGAAAATTAAAAACTCATTTTCATTGCACACACATTGCATATAATTACATAAACGCTGCGCATATGGGCACATATGACCCAAATAGATTGCCGCCTTATTAAATAATTAAGTAGCAGGGAAGACGCCATGAGCTCATTGTGGTTGGTTAGAGACTTGAGACATTGAGTGGAGCCAGAGACTTGCATTTGGAAAAGTTAAGAGATAAGGTGAAATATGATAAAGTGGAAGAAAGAAAGAAAAAGTTTCCAATTTAAGCCATAAAAGATTTAGCAGCTCGGGTAAGAAACAGCCATTTTTCAAAACAAAATTTTAATTTTTTTAAATGAAATATTTTTTTAGAATTTTTTATTCTAACAAACATAAACTCAAAAAATTCTGAAATTTTTGGGCCAAAATACTTTAAACTCGGCCATTGCGAAGCCATTTCCGGGGACCCCTCGGAAAAAAGATGAGGCCGCGTTGGCAGGATAACTCCTTACAAGATCAACTAAAGTGAAAAAATACGTGTTTTAGCCAAAACCTTAACTTAGAACTAAGACAAAGGAAAAAAAACTAAAAATTGGATTTTTCGCAAACATTTTTACAAAAAGAAATAAAATTTTGCGAAATTTTTTTTCAATTAATTGTAGTCAGAAAAAAATCCTGCTCTTTAAGAATTGTATCTCAAAGACCTGTGTAAAATTTCACGAAGATCGGTTGAGTAGTTCTCGAGAAATCGTACCAACCGACTTCAAAAACACAGTTTCGAAAAAAAAACGTGTTTAAAGAGGGCGCACTTAGCCTAGCTAGCCTCGAGCGCACTAGTTTTCAAGGCTGTATCTCAGCAACTATTAGTCGGAGCAACTTAAAAATTTAGGACAATATTCTAGAGGTGTTGTAGAATTTAATAAGACAATTAAAAAATTTGATTTTTCGAAACTCGTAAACCTAAGTTAACCTTTAACTACTGGTTCCATTAACGATCAGCTGTTATACTTGCTTATTTTTGGTAATATTAAAATTCATCGGCTGTTTGCTATTTTATCAATGCACACAACCAAATTTATAGCCTCGACAACAACCCGCAGAGTTAAACTCAGGCAAATTTACAGTGTGGACAACAACCTGTAGAGCTTTAACCCGATTTGAATTCGATTAAGAATTAAGGTAGTAAAATCAGACTTCGCGTAAACGGCACATAATATTTAAATAATATTCCATGTTGATGGTTTGGCCGGTCATAAGGAATTCGGAGAGCACTACACCTCGGTAATCGCAGAAAACTTTCAACATAACCTAAATTTTTAAACAGCTTTGACGTGGTTTTTTCGGCTCACCTTTGCCACGATATCCCAGGTCATAAGCATAGATCCAAGACTCAACGCCAGTAATAAAACATTTCATGACATTCTGGTGCTCGGAAAGCATTGTTTCATAGACGTTAACGCGGCGCTGTTTATCGAAAAATTGGAATGATTTTGGAACCGATTCACATTTCTTAGGCCCAAATGATCTTTCAAAGTGGTTTTCACTGATTCTTCCGATATTCCAAGGATGCCAGTAAGATCTCTAACTGTTAGTCGTCGATTCTCAAGCACCGATTCCTGTATTTTATTGACGTGTGGATCATAAGTTGATGTTGATGGCCGTGCTGGACGTGGTTGGTCGTCAATGCGTTCTCGACCTCCTTTGAATAACTTGTATCAATCAAAAACACTTGCTCGCGACAAGCAATTATCACCGAAGGCTTTTGCAACATTCTGAACTTTTCGGCACCAGAAATTTGATTCCGCACACAGAATTTAAAGGAAGTTCTTAGTTGAATAATTTCACTTATAGTAATTGCAATTGATGTACTTCAGATAGACAAGCGTATACTAAACACTAATGATTATTTTAATGTGACATTTGTCACAAATCTCACTGACAATCATACCAATCTAGAAAAAAATATTTCGACGGATGCGTTTCCGCGCGAAATTTAAATTAAAAAGTCTTACTATTTTTTGCCCATGGTAGTATATAGAACTAACGGCAGTATTGGCCAGATTTTATCAATTTTTCGCTCAAGGGCACCCCTCATAACAAAAATATTCTCTCAAAATTTCAAAACAAGATTTCAGAAATTGAAGGATGTAATCAGTAAAAATTCAGTCAAATGCTCTAGATTTACTTATTTCGTGTGTGTAGGCTCTTTTCAAAAATTTGGTGTTAGATGAAATAACTTGATTTTTAAAATGTGATGCGTTTGTCATTTGATAATATAAATTCAATATTATAGTAATCCCAAAGTATTGTGTTTCAATGATTCGTAGTAAATTTGCCAATTATGAGAAAAAAAGTTAAAAAATTACTAAACTTATAAATATAAAGCGCACAATAAACCTATCGACTAGAAGCAGATAGGTTTCTAATCTCATAATATTTCTGAATTGTGTTGCCAGCTGCAGAAAAAATTATAAAATCAGTGACAAACACTTACATCTAATGAAAGCCTTCGGTGAAGTAACTAATGAGCTTTATTTTAAATGTGATTTGGGCAAGGTTGCTAGCTTGTAAAAATAAAAAGTCACAAAATGGCTTCAAATGAAGATTTTTAAAACTAAAAACAAAAACATGCGCTTATATAGGAAACATCCACACACACACGTGAATAAATTACGGTAAATTACTACCGTGTTGAGCAAACCCTTAATATTTTCCCACAAATTCTAAAACTCTTTGGCGCCATGACTCAAATAAATATTTAATAAAATCATAAATCAGCATTAAGCGAACGACGCGGCTTGTTACAAACTTGCTGCTAGCAACTTAAGAGCAACACTTAAATTGAGGAAGTGCAGAAGAAGCTGCGAGGTGCCTATTTTTTATTTATAATCTTTTTTAATTTTTTTTTTTTTTAATTTTTTTGTATTTTTGATTTTTTTTTATATTTTTTTCTTATATTTTTTATATATTTTTTTTTTTAATTTTTCTTAATTTTTTTATTTTTTTATGTACATATCTGAACTACAAAGATTAATGATCTTGCGCTGATTAAAATATGTTACGATAAATACTCTTTACTCAGCTGCTGCCCATGTTAAAGCTCATATCGCAATTAAGGTATTGTTTGCTTGTTTGACTTGTGTACGAATAGTGTTGTTGTGCTGCTTTGTAGCTGTCGTTTGTGAATCGACTAAACTTTACTGAAGCTAGTTTCATCAATAACTACATTTTCTGATTAGAATACGCTTAATTTTCATGGTAAAAAGTAAACAGTGCTTTGAAGAACAAAGCTGCACAGTTGTGAGTAAAAAAAGAAAGTGGCCCTTCCACAGCCGTCGCGTTGCTCAGTTAACCACATTTTAACACTTTTACCCACTTTCCCATATCCCCCATATTGAATTGCTAAACCGTCACTCAAAACATTAATCTTCGTCAAACTTACCGGCTGTGCTCCATTTAACCAAAAACTCCATAAGCGTTTGGCTGCTAGCCTTGTTAGCACTTTCCTTCATCAAGCAAGCTCGTAAACCCATTTCTATTAAGCGCTAACAAATAAATAACTAATTGATCAGCATTTGGCTATAATCGAGTGCAAACATTTGACTTGCTTCTTTCATTATTCCCGTGCTGAAACAACGAATACGCGGTCAGTGTGGCAGTGGGCCCGTGTGTGTCCCACACCATTAACCCAATTTCCTAGCGCCGATTTCTCTGCGTTAGCTACAAATTACAATAACAGCGAGCTGGCGGTTTTCCGCGGGGCACACACTACGCTTGCAGGGTGTTGAAGTGGGTCTAACGGACTCGCGAAGCTTACATATTAGTTTGTTTTAACAGCGGCCTTGCTTAAGTGGCTGCTTAACTTAAAGCATTAGTTGGTTCAGTGAGCTGCTGAGTGGTTGCTAAGCTGCAGCATTTAATTAAAGCGAAATTATGTTCTTGTCTTAATCGCTTGCGAGCTTTGCTGTTTGAAATTCCACAGCTACTAGCGTATGGTTAGCAACGTTGGACAATCAAAAGACTTAAGCAACGAACTTGAGTGGTAACTTTGCAATAAGTGTTTGGCCGCAAAGCGCACGTGGCAACTTATACAAACACAAGCGCTTGAGTAGATGTCAAATGTTGGACAGTTCTGAAGTAAGGCTTGACCTTAAACTTCTTGAACTTAAAAACTTCTTAACTGAAAGCTGAAGCGTTGTGCAGCAGCGTCAGGTTTCAGGCCTGAATTAGTAGTGATAAAAAAGACGCTTGTGCAATAAACAAAACGTAATTAATTATGATTCTACAATATAATTTCATAATTATTTAAATTTGCATTTACAAACAACAAAAGCAAACATGAAGATAAGCATTGCGCATTAGATTCGACACTTCCTACTTTTGACAAGTGAAGCAGCGCAAACGGTTGTACGCTCAAATAAAATTAATCCGGCTATTTACCGCTTGCTAGTCAATGATTATTATAACACGCATTATTATAATAAAATACAAAACAACAACAACTGCTGCTAAATACCCTTTACGGATAAAATACAAAATGTTTCATAGAGTAAACTGTTTTTGATCAGTCGGTTTGTATGGCAGCTATATGATATATCAGTTCGATCTGAATAATTTCAGCAGATATCTTAGAAAATAATTCACGTAAAATTTCACGAAGATATATCGTCAAATAAAAAAGTTTTCGATACAAGGACTTGAGTTTGATTATTCAGTTTGTATGGCAGCTATATGCTATAGTAGTCCGATCAATTTCTTGGGATATTGTATGGTTGATAAGAACAACAAGGCATGCTGAATTTCGTGAAGATATCTTTGTAAATGAAAGAGCTTTCCATATAAGAACTTAATTTTGATCGTTCAGTTTGTATGACAGCTATATGCTATAGTTATTCGATCTGAACAATTTATACAGATATTGTAGCGTAGCCTTGGAAAATAATTTCTGCCAAATTTCGTGAAGATATCTCCTCAAACAAAAAAGTTTTCCATACAAGAATTTAATTTTTATAGATCAGTTTATATGGCAGCTATATGCTATAGTGGTGCAACTATATCAGGGATTCTAACAAATGTGTAGCTTCTTGAGGAAGAACAGACTTGTGCAAAATTTCAGGTTATTATATCATAAAATAAGAGACTAATTCGCGTATATACATGCAGTCAGACATTACTAAATCGACTTAAATCGTCTTGCTGATTATTTACATATATGTAGATACATTTATATGTATATTTATTATATAGTATATTCGATACTTATAACGTATTAAAAATTTAATAGCAAATCTAGTTAACCCTGTAGAGGGCATACAAATCAGTGCCAAAAATTTATTCATTAAGAATATAACAGAAAAGCAGCTGAAAAAACTGCTGTGATGAGTTTCCCTACCCAGCGTTTGGCAATTTTTTGCGCATATATTTTTAAGTAATTATGTTTATAAAATCAATAATCATTTATCATTGCATTTGTATATTGATCATCAGCATTTTTTTCTCATTTTCTTACATAATTTCATACACACCATTAATTTTGCCACCAATACCAACACCAACATCACCAAACTCCCTTACAATCATTGCTCACTGGTTTTATGTGCACCGCAACCACAACGAAAACATAAAATCACGTAACATTAATTAAATTGACATATGTCAACTGACAAAAAAATGTTTGTATTCATTAAAAACATCATTGTAATCATTAAACGGAAACTCATTAATAAAATTAATTTGAAAAATCAACACCACAAACGCTAATCATTAAAACAAACGTTCATGATAATAAAAATAATAAAAAACAATCGAACGCAATCATAAATAAATGCATTAAAATATAAAAAAATTACAAAATTAAAAATAATTATAAAAATTAAAATAACATTAAAAAATTAAAAAACAAATTTAAACAATTTTTTTAAATATTAAAATAAATTTTGGAAAATTTAAAAATATTTCTAAAATTAAAAAAAAATAAAAATAAAATAAAAAAAATTAAATTAAAAAAAAAAAAATTAAAAAAATAAAAAACCATTAAAATAAATTTTAACAAAAAATTATGCATCTTTTAAAAATTTTAATAAAAAAAAAAATTCAAATAAATTTAAAAAAAATGTATATACATTATTTCAAAAATTAAATTAAATAAAAAAAACAATAAAAAATTAAAAAAATCACCAAACACGCTAATATCCAAATTAAACACTCATAATAATAAAAACATCAACCACAATCACAACTTCATTCAACACAATTTGAAAAAACTTAAAACAAAATAAAACAAATGAAAAAAATTTTAAATAATATGAAAAAAAAATAAATAATAAAAAAATATTAATTTAAAAAATTATAAATAATATTAAAAAAAATTATTAAAAAATTTAACAAAATTAAAACAAACCATCAAACATGCCAAACACTTATAATAATAAAAATCAACCACAATCACAACTAAAAAAATTAAAAAATATTTTAAAAAATTTATAAATAAAATAAAAAAATTAAAAACATATTTAAAAACTTTAAAACAAAATAATAAATAATATTAAAAAAACTAAAAAAATTAACAATTAAAAAAATTAAAATAAATTAACAAATAAAAATATATCTTAAAAAAATTTAAAAATTAAAAAAAAACTATAAATAATAAAAAAAAAAAATTTTTTTTAAATATTTAACAAATAAACAAAAAATTAAAAAAAAATTTTAAATAATATTAAAAAAAAATAAAAAAAAAATGTATGATTAATCTTGCTTCTATCACCTCCACATGGTTAACACGCATCACAAACGTAACAACAAAAACGAAATCAATTTTTGTAATAAAAAAAAACAACATGCATTTGTACATAAAAATCCACTAAATTTTCCCTCACCAAAAACATCAATCACCCATCAATCAAATTGTGTATAAATATTTATGTTCGTGTGTTTGTTTGTTTTTTCATATGTTTTTGTACCACCACACCCCGCAAATTGCTTTGGTTCACTGGGCGCGCGCGTCTACCCAACATAAATATAATTAAACTGCCAAACAATATAAATAATTTTAAAAATAAAAACAAAAACAAAAAACATGGTGTTTGTTGTGGCGGTGTCATTTCGTTGGAATTTATGTTTTTTCCTGGTGTTTGCCAAAAATATAAACAAAATTGTGTATAAAATTACAAAACCAATAAACAACAACAACAAAAATAACACGATTGCTTTGGTGTAATGTTACGTAATTGAAAAATACCAAAACGTATAAATAAATAAATAAATAATTGGATGTGGAACATTGAAAACGGCAATTATTTGCATGCAACGTGCAGATCGCGTTGCCTTGGTCACCGCAGCACCACCGAGCTATACACGTATGTATCACTATTTTCCAGCACATTTATCAGCGCACCCGTTTTGTTTTTATCCACAACCACCCCCACCACCACCGCCACCACCAATTCCACCGCCAACGTTGACACAATTGCCCTCACCACCGACACTCAAACAATTGGGCAACTCACTGTCGTCAATGACACAAGCACATATCGCACAGACACTCCGGTATCCAGGTAAGGTTTGTATTGAATGCTTCATTATTTATTTAACCGTTATTCAATACATATGCTATACATGATTATATAATTATAGAAATGCTCATATATGTATGTTTATTTGTGTTGGCTTATACGCATGCGCTTTCTATATTAATAAGAAACTCTATTTCTAAAACTAAATTTTATAAGAAAACACACTAAAATTTATGATTTTTAGACTAGAAAAGTTAGAAACCAAAAAAAAATGTTAACTTCGGTTGCTTCGAAGCTATGATACCCTGCACAAATAAAAAAAGTTTACATACAAGAACTTGATTTTGATCGTTCGGTTTGTATGACAGCTATATGCTATAGTCGTCCGATTTGAACAATTTCTTCAGAGATTATACCGTTGCTTTAGAAAATTATCTACGCCAAATCTTGTTAAGATACCTCGTCAAATAAAAAAGTTTTCCATACAAGGACTGGATTTTAATCGTTCAGCTTGTACGACAGCTATATGCTATAGCAGTCCGATTTTAATAATTTCTTCGGAGATTCTAGCATTGCTATTGAAATTAATTCGTGCTGAATTTTGCGAAGATATCTCATCATATGAAAATGTTGTTCATACAAGCACTGGATTTTTAACGATCAGTTTGTATGGCAGCTATAAGCTATAGTGGCCTTATTTGATCAATTTCTAGAGATAATGTATTTTTGCTTTGAAAAATAATTCATGCTTAATTTTGTGAAGATATCTGTTCAAATGAAAGAGATTTCCATACAATAACATGTTTTTGATCGTTCAGTTTATATGGCAGCTAAATGTTTTAGTAGCCCGATTGTAACAATTTTTTCGAATATTATGTAATTGCTTTGAAAAATTTTCCACATCAAATATTGTGAAAATATCTCGTCTTATCAAAAAGTTTTCCACACAGAAACTTTAAACCGATCATTCAGTTTGCATGGCAGCTACATGAAATCATAGTCCAAATTCAACGGTTCCGACAGATAAGCAGCTTCTTGGGGTGAAAGGAACGTGTGCAAAGCTTCAGACCTATATCTTATCTAAGAGACTAGTTCTAGACTAGTATATACAGATATATTATAATTGAATTTCTTTTTATGGTCATAGATCTACCATATTAATTTACGGAATTACATAAACTGAGTTCGAGTCCAACATGCCTTTTCCACAAAAAATCTCAAATTTTGCTAGTCTATTGGCTCACAATCTTTACTTACATGCTACTCCGATATGAATTCGATACTTTTCGCGAGAGCTTCATACTCTCTCCTTGCTTACATGCTTCTCGGACATAAATTCGTTACTTTTCACGAGAGCTTCGTTCTCCGCCAGTTGCTAGGGATCGACTTATTTCTCACCTTATCTAAAATGTTTGTAAGACTTCGATGTTCGAGGAGCTTTATAGTCTCAAAGAGCACATATGCCAGTCACACTCGCTGTTTGCTCGCTTACTTATATCTAAAGATCATACCTTATCTAAAAGAAACTCAAACGGAATTTAAGCTTACTCTGCCTAAAGCCGATGAAGCAACACTTTATCAAAACATATTAAACATTATCATATTTAATACAAGCAACATTAGCTTCCTTTACATACATATTTAGGGGCTTCGTAAAGTGTACCAGGAATTCTAAAAAAATGCATGAGTTGCATTAGTTCTATCCATCACATTTCTCTTTCTTATCTAGTTTTATAATAAAAAAGTTATGGGAAATTTTTTATTAAAATGCTCTCCGAGTATCTCCTTCTCAGTACTTTTTTCTTTTCTCACACCTTAACCATCGTGCACATTTATCTCTTTCTCTTATAGTAAACATTTCATTCTCAGTACTTTTTCTCTTTGTCATACCTTTAAAAGCTTGTACACTCATCTCTTTCTCACATACTAAACACTTCCTTTTCAGTAATTTTTCCCTTATCTCACTCCTTCAACAGCTTGCACATTTATTTCTTTCTTCCATAGTAAACTACTCAATATTTTCGTCTAACATTATTTTCGTTTCGCTCTCTCATCCACTCCGCAGGTTTATTTATACGACCCGATGAGACCAATCTTTACACGACGTTGGAACCAACACTAAGCAGTAATCCGAACGTGTACTTCCAACGCGGCGGTGCGGTACATCCGGGTATGATGTACTAGGTACAACCAACAAACTCCAAACGAAAGTTTAAAAATTCACACGAGACGCAGGTGAATTGAGAAGAAGACGACGATATTGGCTGCTGACAGTGGTAACAAAAAGCCGCGCGACAGTCGAGCACTGAGCAACTCAAAGTATAAAAGTATAACTTATTGCAATACGAAACGCTAAGCTAAGTTAAAAACTGAAAAGAAATTTTATTTTTTATTAACTTAGTAATATGAAAAACATTTGCTCCCAGGGAGTGTATTTTAATATAAGAACTCACTATACGTATTACTTAAGTTAAGCTGTACTTAAACGCTTAAGCATCTAAGCGAAAACGAAAGGAAAAAATATGAGTAAGCATAAATGAGAAAGCGAAAACGTAACGAAAATAGAAGCATGAGCACGAGAAAGACTTAAACTGTATTTCAAACATAAAAAATAAACTAGAGACTTAAGAAACGAACACTCATAGCATATTAAGGGCAATTAAGGCCAGTTCTACTACGAAAATAGAAAAACAGGGTGTTGTTTTTAGACATGTGGTTTTCAAGGAGGCATACAACGGGCATAAAACTTAAAAAGTTTTATGTGAAATTTAAAACTATTGCCAAAAGTTTAGCTTTATTATAAAGACAAGGCTTTGCAACTAGGTTTTGATAATGATTTCGAGCAAGTAACCGCGGTGACAGGAACAAATAAATTACAGCCGAGTGAACCAATTTTCGAACATTTTTGCACCGATTTGGACCGTATACAGGATGTTAGCAAGACGTGCTGATCTAACGCTTCCAAGGCGTTAATCGGCTCAATTTAACTACATAGACAAGCAACTTCTCAAAATCCCACAAAAAAGGGTCCAGCGATGTCACAACGCACGATCTTGGAGGCCAAGCCGCAGACATACGACTCGAGATAATGCGCTCACCAAGTTTTCTTCAAATAAATTGAAAGTAGCTTTGGATGTAAGGCATATTGCGCAGTCTCTTGTTGGAACTGATTTTCTTCCACATCAACATGCTCCAGTTCAGTCATGTAAAAGTCATTAATCAAGGCTCTATAGCATACGACACTGATTAAAACAGAATGGTCGGCTTAATTTTTGAAGAAATATGGTGACAACAATAATTTTTTGAGGATGTAATGGCATCGCAGTCGTCCGCGGCTGTTTGTTTCCTTTTCATTGAGGGCCTTTTTAGCGTGGGGAGTCCAAAACCCAACGCATAAACAAGGGGAGGAATGGTTCGCTTTCTCACCTTCAAACAAATGTTCTTTGGCTACACAGAGCATACTTCGTCTGAGACCAGAAGTGGTGAGCTGCTTGAACCATATGTAAAAGAATCGTTTCTGGCCACTCCCAAGTGAATGGCGCTCAGAGAACTTTCATCACTTGCGTGAACTTCTACACATGACTCCATCCTCGTCTCAACAATGACTTTTGGATTATCACCATTCTAAACGGGACACTTTTGTTTATTAAGCTACTCATTCAACAAAAAGTAAGCTTCATTTCTAAATAAAGTTTTCTTGCAATGTGAGTTATACACTAGAGTAAACGTATTGCGACACCGATCCATGATTGCTGTAATACGAGCACTCTGCTGTGCGATTATGTTAACCGAATATTATTTTGCTAATAATTTTTACCAAACCAAACTGGGTATAAGCCAAGCAGCAGCTGTCAAAAAGATCAAAACCGTAAAAGTATTGCTTCATTGAAAACCACAAGTCTAAAAAAAAACACGCATTAAAATCTGGAGAATATTAGCGGCACAACCACTCCATATATGGTAGGCAACAAAACACAGTGTTAGAAATGAAATTACGCTCACTTAATGTTTGCACAATTTGCACGCGATTTTCGACGCGCCACGAAATTGATAGCAATGGGCCCGTTAATGAACACCCGTTGCAGTGTTCAAGCGCGCTCTTGTAGTTCAGTGGCGCGCGGCTAAGCGCATGAAGGCGCTCGGAACGCGGCTCTCAGGCTAAGTGCTTGCTAGCGCGCTATGTAAAAGGGTTCATTCAGATCAATTCAAAAATAACAAACAAACAAAAAATTTGGAGCAAGCGTCAAGGCGTTGAACGCGTTCAGTGCGAGACATGCTGCGCTCTTGCGCGCAGTCTTAGCAACACCTGCCGCCATGTGCGCGCCGCAGTGAAAGTGTTTCGTTACGTAAGTCGACGGCCGACAGTCGTAGGAAAACAGAATTGAACAAAGGAACAAGCAAGTGTAAGCCGAAGAAATGTTGTGTGACCGTAAGCTTTTGCTTTTTATTTTGATTGCCAATTTCTATACACACACTCGCCACACAACAGCGCCGACATGTGTTTTGTTGGCATTTTTTTTGTAACAATAACGCGTTTTTGTGTGTTTGTGTGCCTCGCAGCGCGCCGCCAAGCATAAGTAGCAAAATGCAGCGCCGCCAAATATGGTGCGCGCATACACGGAATGCGTGCGGCGCTCACTTGAAATGTGTAACGTAAGCAACACACGCATTGTTGTTGTGCTCTTCAATAAATTTTATGCGCCGCTTAAATTAGTCGAAAGCATTAAGTTTTGATTTTTCGATTTTTTGAGTTTTTTTTTTAGCTTAAGTACCAATGCACTTACGTAAGTTTAAGTCTATTTTAATTGCTAGTAATTACTTGTAAATAAACTCTAATGTTAATAATTACAAAAATATTAACAATAACGTGAAATTGCATGTAGCTGTAAGTCCAATACATATACATATGTCTAGTGTTAAGTAAGTTTCTTAATATTTACTTACGCATTACAATAAGCGCTTCCATATTCGTATATTTGTGTGTTTATCTTTTTAAGTATTAGTTGTAAGCATGTAAGTGATGTAACTGTGTATTTGTAAGTATTCAACGACTTGTCAATACGAACTCTTTATACTGTGACAATGTATGAAAAGCGTAAAAGTTTAAATAAAATATAACGAGATAACGGAAATTTTTATGTAAATACATCGCTGACTTTTAACTTAGTTTTAAAAATGATTTCAGCAGGTAAGTGACTAAAATCAAACGCCATAAAGGAATTGCACCTCACGAAGGAGAAAGTGGGGAGAGAAGGACACTGGCGGCAGACAACAGGAATGGGCCACGCCAAGCTGCTACTAAAAGGTTACAACCCGGCAAGGCTTAGAGATATGATCAAACTCATCTGAGTTAAATTCCGTCTACTTGTCACGCTCTATAAAGGACACTAAAGGTCAGATAGCACTTGTCCAACATGAGCAAGGGACTATCTTGCGCAAACTGACGGTTTTGCGACATGGAACAGGAAACTCCAGAACTGATTCTCAATTGCCTAGCGATTTGCAGAAGCAGACTCAAAGCCTTAGAATTCATATACATGGACAGGAATCAAATCACCTTAGTCGCGCCTAGCGAGTTCCAGGAATTATTCAGAGCTGGATCTTTGTGATCATATGTGATATAGGAGAGGATGCAATAGACCTTAGTTCGCAGTGCAAAAACTCAGCTATTATCTTACTTCTTTCTGGGTTGGGATAGGTTAAGATCCTAACAGGAATCTCACTCGGTTGGCTTAGAACGCTGATCCGTTACGGTACCTAAAACTTCGATATAATTGTTCATAAGACCCTTACAAATCGACAAAGCGCTTTGAGGCTAACACAAATTTATTGAGATCGCTAATGTCGGGTTCGGCTATGACTTCTGGTTCACCGAAGGTTTGACTGCCGAGATATGGACAATTTAGAAGAATATTGGACGAGATGTTGAGTAATTTTGCAGAAAAAGTCTGGCTGTTTCTAACACAAATTCTTCCAAACAACTTAGACATATTGCGTCCGACAAGATTAGATTTTTAGCGAAGGTATTACAGAGATTTTCAGCGTCAGTCTTGCAAAGGCTGAACAGTGAAAGTCCCTGGATGTGCCTGGTTGTGCTTGGATGTTACCATCTCACCCTCTGCCATACAACTTTGACAACTTGCGTACGACTGGATTTTGTAGTCTTACCGCATGATTGTCTTTTACACAATGTCCTTTTAACACTTTTAGAAAAGGAAAAAGTTCAGTAGATCTCCTGCGTTCTATTCTAGACCAAAAGAAGCTCACATTGCTAAGCGCACGCGAGGTTTATGATTTCAGTGCTAGAATGCAAGAGACGCCAATAGAGTTCCAACTCGTTCCTACATCGGTTTGAGCTCGGAGCGCATTGGCTTTTCAGCGACTTCGCTATAATCGTACTATACCCCAACCAGTTTGTTGACTATTTCACTATTTCTAGCGAGGACAGCTTTGAACTAAGCGCACGCGAGGTTTATTGTTTCAATGCTAGAACGCAAAATAGAGTTCCAATACGTTCCTATTTTGAGTTCGGAGATCATTGGCAGCTTCTCTTTTCGCTGGAGTCATTTACCACCGGGATCCAAGACAGTGGTTACAATACTCTAGCCTGCAGGTTGACTCTGTTAACCCTTCAAGATATGTTTACATTATTCTCCACTAGGACCATTCTGTCGTAAATAATACTGTTTATGCGGTGTTTTAGGTTTGGTTCCAAAATTTGGAGTACTTTAACCACCGTCTCTGGTCGCACCTTGTTGAAGGCACGAGAAAGGCATCTTCTGAAAATGCCTTTGAGCTCTTTCCAGCCATGACACCACAGCGTGAAGTCTAGTATCGACCGAGTACCTCATTAAAGATATGCTAGCGCAGGGTTGCACTACAAGTGCTGCCCGTTTTTTTGAGCATCTGGTATAGAATGTTCGATTCGCTACACTCCAACGCATGATGGAATCGATTCTCCGATTCAGTAGTTTAGAAGAGAGCTGCATTAGTAAAAGACCAAAGCGAATATCACAAATATTCAAAAT
Organism: Bactrocera neohumeralis; assembly: GCF_024586455.1. Taxonomy (NCBI): domain Eukaryota; kingdom Metazoa; phylum Arthropoda; class Insecta; order Diptera; family Tephritidae; genus Bactrocera; species Bactrocera neohumeralis. The sequence continues at coordinate 76,358,206 of NC_065923.1, read as the reverse complement.
CCCAAACGTACATTTCAACAATCTACACCGGCCTCTTCGTATTTCATTCAATTGACACTTCCAATTTTCTATAAAGAAATGGCGCCAGCAAAGCTATGCAACATTCTACCGCTATGCAATATAAGTTACCCAACAAGCTCCGTTATACTCTGATCGTTCATTTTCAACCATGGTATTTGCAGCTTCTGGCATTCAGCTGAAAACTGAGACCAACACGCCAGTCAACTGGTTCTACCGCGCCATGGCAATGCAAACCGCGACAAGGATGACAGCGCGCAAGACGTGCACGCCCTTTAGCTGTTACGACTAGAGCAGCGCGACTGGCGCTTGCATTGCGACATACAAACAAATCGTTGGCACGCCATTGCCGTTACGAACTTACCCAGCGAAACACACTTCATAATTCAAGAAATGGTTGAAGGCGTTACAATGGCGCCAATGCGACGCGCAACACCCAATCTGGTCAAACACGCCACAGCGCTGGCATGTAACTGCTACATTGAGTAATGCAAAAGCGGCAACTAGAACGCCTGTCCTGGCTCCAATTTTTAAACGCGCACACAGCGCGCTGCCGCCAGCATCCACCCACTGTCAGCGCGTGCCAAAAGTGTTGTGCCAATGTCATGGATCTATGTTGTGCACATTCAAAAATAATTGAAATCGATTGCCTTAAATGGTAAATTTAACGCATGCGCCACAGCCAGTGGACCTGACGGTCAATGCTGGCGTATTACCATTTATTGCGCGCCGCAGATTTGTCTACTTAGCGCCACTATTGCGCACGGACTCATGTTATTGCATAAGTTTGTATTACCGGCTTGCAGCATGCGACTCCATGATGAATTGTGTCCATCCGCGCCGTCTTAAGTGGATTATGCGCCGCCGATAAAGTCGAGTAGTGAAGTTGAGGCCGCAAAGTGCGTGCGACATGGTCGTTGTGGTTATGCCATCGCGACGCCGGTTCTTCCGTTCCAATTATTAGCGCGCCGCGCGTTGCTGCCCACTCAATCAACCTCGAATCCAGGTTGCCCCAGTCAGTTCAGTTTGTATGTAGCAATGTGTGTATGTATTAGCTGTCAGGTTGCCTTAATTTGACATTTGCAATCTCCTTGATTAGTGAGGCATAATTAATAGTGATGCTAATTTGCTATGACGGCTGATTTGCTCTTTACCCTTTCCAGCAACAAATCTGCCCTTAAGTTAGTAGACTCTTTTCTGATATTCTACGATCTGTGTCTCCGCTTGTATAAGCCATTTCAGTGCGGACAACTCAATCACTTGCCTCCTTCTGATCTCTGCTTCAGTGGTTAAGAAGCCGAGATCGCGGAACCCTATTGTGACTTTCTACTTTAGCTCGGTTACTGAAGTTATACCACGTAGTTTGTTCCATTCTTCTCGTGACGTCTGCTTCGGCGGTTAAGGAGCCGAAGTCTCAGATCTCTATTGTGGCTCTATTTTCTATTACTCGTTCTTTACTTGGCTGGACGCAGTTCGTTTCCAGGTGCATGCCCAAAATTCGTAGTCCTTATTTCGTTTGCCATGGTCGTCATCAAAAGGGGGGGCTGGTTATACCTATTCACTGGGGGTGTTTTTTTACGTGGCGGGTCCCAAACCCAGCGCACAACCCTATGCAGGGGATGTTTCGCCTTCTCACTTTAGCTCGCCTTCAAACGGATGTTCTTAGGCTACCCAGAGGATACTTGGTCAAAGACCGGAAGTAGTGAGCTGCTTGAGCCATGTGTTTAAACGCAGTTCGTTTAGGAAGACGTAAAAAAATCTGCATATTTCTAAGGATCTAGTTGTTTTCTTGGGTCTTGCATCTCTTTGCGTTTTTATCCAGTTCAGGTGCAAACTACTAATAATGTCAAAGAACTCGTGTAACTCAGATAAACCAATTTTTACTTCGGTACTTTTGTATCTCTGCTTTGAATTACTTCATCTTCATCTTTTTGGGGGTCGTGCGACCATCATCGTTTAGGTGCGCCTCATCCGCTTCTGCTTCAGAGGGAGGAAGCTCCTGCCTTGGAGAGTTGTGTCTTTTCGTGAGCTCCGTTCGATAGCTGGGGTTCTATTATCTGTTTGCCTGTTTCCATCCACAAATTCAGGCGTAGGGGAAGCAGTTACTTTCGGGCAAACTATTTGGATTGCCCTCTTGTTTCTCAGCTGCGACTGCGAGCTCGACCGAATTTCAATGATTAAGCCAAGTTTTTGAAAGTAATTCTCACATAACCTCAATTTGAAGTTAACAGAACTTTGCACATTTGCACTATTTCATAACTTGCTTCTAGAATTCTCTTGAAACGGTTGCCTTACACCTCAAAAATAATATCGCATGAGTTACGGCAATTAGTAATTGCTTATGCATTCGTTCAACCAGCTAATACTTGTGTAATGAATATACTAATGAGCCTTAGAAAAACTGCAAAATGTTATAATTCTTCTTCTTCCAAAAGGAAATGCATATTTTTACTGCTAATTATGCATTTTCGAAAAGCAGTCAAGTGTAAATGTTATTAGAAAGTGCTAAGTAGTAAATCTCTGGTGGCTAGTTTGAGGAATTAATTTAGGTTACGGCAGAAATAACTGTCTTTCTCTTGCAATGAAAGAACTAAAGCGTTAGAAGTGTAGAACCTGCAGTTAAAGTACGGCAAATTAAAGATTATCAAAAAATTCCCCGAAATAATTTTGAGGTCCGCAAAGTTATAATGTTCGAGAGTGCTGAAATTCTAAAGATATTAAAGCAACGTATTCGATTTTTTGCGAATGAATATTTGGATATGTGAAAGCTCTGTGCAAAGTGGACACCACGCAAGCTCATCAAAACAAAAACGAATTAATGATCCTCTCAGCGTTTGAAGCTCTTTAAACGTAATAAAACCGAATTTTAGAGTCCATATGTGTATGAACTACGGCTCCATCATTGCACACCGGATTCCAATCGGTAGTCAGCCGAGTGGACTGCACATGTGGAACCTACCGCAAAGCGTGAAAAGACATAACAGTCGGCTGGAAAAGTTATGGCATCAGTATTTTGGACGGTTTGAAGGACAAAATCGCCGAAAAGGCCGCTTTGATGCAAAAAAAGTGATGTTTCACCAAGGCAATGCACCGTGTCAGAAGTCAGACAAAACGATGACAAAATTCCATGAATTTGTCATCAAATTGCTTCCGCAACTACCATATGCTTCAGATCTGGCTACCAGCGATTATTTTCTGTTCTCAGATCTCAAAAGACTGCTCACTAGGAAGAAATTTTCGTCGAAGGAAGAGGTGATCATCGAAACTGAGTCCAATTTTGAAGCAAAGTACAAATTATACTACAAATATTGTAACAAACATCAGCATATCTTTGAAAGGAACTATGTTGAATAAAAACCGCAGCCAAAATGGATCAGAACGTGGACACACTCTTCAACACAAACGAAAAAAGGGCTAGTGATCCAGAACACACTCTAAGATTTCTGCAAATCCCCCAGTTTACCCTCAAAGAGCTGCAACTAGCTACTGGCAAGCTCAAGGCCAAGAAATCACCCGACCAATTCGGGATCACAGCAGAAATCCTGAAAAGAATCGCTGATGAGCGACCGGCTGTTGAATATGCCCAACACCTGCCTTGAAGCCAAAATATTGTTTGAACCCTGGAAAAAGCAACGGATGGTGCTAATCAGTAAGGGCAAAGGAGATCCCAACTTGTCATCAGCAACCGTCCACTATGCATGTTTGATACAGCAGGAAAGCTCTATGAAAGACTACTTAAATCCAGAATCGAACCGGCTATCAACGAAGCTGGTAGACTCTCTCCTAGACAACACGGCTTTAGACACAGACTCGAAGCGGCTATCAACGAAACTGGAGGACTTTCCCCTAGACAACACAGCTTTAGACACGACAGATAAACTCTTGAAGCCATAAAATGCCTCATTGAAAGTAGAAGCTGCGTAGATGGCATAAATACAAAAGAATATTGTTGCTGTCGACTTTAGATGCCCGAAGCGCCTTCAACAGCGTCAGATAGGTGGATATGACCGACGCTTTCGAAAAAAGCTTTAACATCCTCGATTACCTAAGAGCTATATTGCGGAGCTACTATAGCAACAGAAAACTGCTGTACCAAACTAGAGAGGGATCACGACAAATGGCAGTCACGTTAGTAGCAGCACGAGGATCCAGTTTACGCCCAGACTTGTGGAACATCAGCTACGACGCTATATTAAGTCTCGAAATGCCAGACGAATCGTACTTAATTGACTACGTGGACGACATTGCAGTGGTAATTACACAGAAGACACAGAGACGCGCGAAGAAAGCTTAATCACGGAAAGCTTAATTAAGGACGCGTGGTTCGATTCACACAGCCTCCAGCTCGCTACTGAAAAAGCAGTGCTACTACTGCTAACAAATAATCACACACAAGTATTCCTGGAAATAAGTATGCAAACGACTACGGATATTTTGATGAAGCGGAAGGTATTTTCCACCTCTCTACCAGCAAAAAAATATATAATAAAATGTTGAATAAAAAAAAAAGTTTTGCTAAAAACTGTGTTTTGCTAGGGTAGGTCGGGAACTTTTTAATTAACACCAATATTGGTAAATTTTGAGCGAGTCCTTTTAAAAAACTCAAAGTTACACTACTGAATTTCTTCCCATACATACATGGCATTGTGCGCAAATATTCAAGGTATTTTCACACTTTCGAATGCGAACATTTCTATGAAACCCATTAGTGGACAACAATTCGAGCGCCCGACACTTCTTTGATGAATTCCACGATCGGCGTAAATGAAATTGTTACACCGGCCAAGCCACTCACTAATTGTTGCCATAATGAGATTGCAACGGCCGTGACTCAAGTGCTGTCCAGACGCAAGCTGTGTGCATGTATGCGTGTGTGTTTGATGTTGCTAGGCGTCGGTTTCAAATGTACGCGCCGCTTGTAATGTTGCAGCGCGGCAAGTGAGCGCCATAATTGAACGCTGGGGAGCAGCGACGAGGCGCGTCCAAAGCGCAGATATGCGGCGCATGTGGCGGCAAACGCCTGCTGGCGGGTAGCTGAAGCGGGCTGAGTGAGCCGGCGGCAGTCAGTCATACTACGTACAGCGACTAGCGCAAAAACCTTAAATGTATGACGCGAGACGCACTGTGCAACAAAGTCGGCGTAATAAACTTCGTAGAAAATGTGCGATCCCCAGCGACATTTGCCCGACTAATAATGCGGCGACATTGACGTGCTGGCTGATTTTTAGAATACAAGCGTGTAGTTGTTTTTGCAACAAGACCTGAGAGTGCTGGAGTCTGTTGGCGCAGTAGTTGCAATTACGACAAATATGGAGTTGGCGCTGACTTTCGATGAGTAGTGTTAGTTGCCGCCGTTATTGTGGTTGTTGTTGCCGTTGTCGTTGCCGTTGCCGACGTTGATTTCTTACCTCACCGCCAGTTTGTGAGAGACTAGCAACAAACCATTTCACGCTGAGCTGTCAGTGTCACACAATAAATGATACCGCAACTGATAAGATTGACAGGGCACAGAGCACAGAACTGAGCGCACAGAGCAGAGCACACAAAGCGTCTGTTCGGGGCAGCGGCATGTAGCATGTACATGTCTAGGAATCGCAGCCTGCCAGCAGAAATGCAGTGATAAAGAAAGCAAACGAATGCGCCAACTAATAGAACTGCCAGCGCTGTCCGAAGCTAAGCGCTGACGACCGGCTCAAAGGGCGGCGCGCGTACAGCAAGCAAAGCGTTCGCATAAATATAAAAAAATATCAAGCTATGTGCGCTGGCAGCTTTTGATTGGCATTTAACAGCCGCAACACCAGCAAAAAACACAAACACATATACACATGTGCGCGGCAATAAAGAATTGTGAAAAGTGTTCAAATGTGTAACAAGAGCGGAATTTCTTTTGAATGCATTCTGCCTGCAAAAAGGGCTGCGGCGAGTCCAAGGATAGGGGATCACACTAAAATTTGATTGACTTGTGATATGTGGCGCGGCTATGTCGCTATATTGCTGTGCAACTCGTCCAGATCGCAGTCTGCCCGACCAAGCTGCAGTTTTAACACAATCAGCTGCTTTGCTGTCGGACACTCTTGCTTAGCTGCGGGTGTTTCTTTAATTGAACGAGTCAGCGAATTTACACAAAGTCCATTAGTGTTGCGAATGAAGCGGTTTGAAGAATTATAAATATCAGCCGTGTCCACTTGTATGGTTAAGTTAGGTTCGATGGCTGAACCAGAGGTCGCACATGGATTATTATAACAGAACTCCGGTATTCGATCTTATAAGTCAGCAAAGTATCTCGTGGCAACTACAAATTTGCTCAGTTCTTTAGCTTTTGTTGCCAGCTCGGTGGGATATCCGTAAGTGAGAGTTCCCGAGTTTTTAAACCGTGAACTCGCGAGACTATCATGAAATAAGTATTGAGATATTACCACCAGCTTCTGCAGCTAGCGTCTGGTAAGGATGTATGGACAATGGTGGGTTAGAACCGCCACAACTAGAGACAGGTTAGCCGTACTGAGGTCAAAGAGCTCACTGGATCTCTTACAATCGATCTAAGGTCAAAAAGATTTTGCGATAGCACATCAACGGATAAGGGGATACCGCTGGAAAAGCTCTCGCTTTGCCAAACTATCCAGTAGTAGAACACATGACTATAGAAGAGCTCTGGCCGGTTCCCATTTTACTGAGCGCGGGGCTACGATGCCTTTCCCTTCCAACTCGTTAGCTTTACAGTTACCTGCAATTCCGCTGTGGCCTAGCAAGTGATTCGATGCGGCGAGTTTAGGCATTTCTTAACCAGCCTTGAACGCACGGTTAGTGAGCTCAAGGCTAGTACTCCGTCCTGCTATTGAACTGGGTAGTTACTTCTCTGAAGGCATCAGCACTGCGTAGAAGTAAATCTACTGCTGCCTTAAGGGTAGCAAGCCTGATAATATTTACGAAGAATTCGGCAGGGAGATAATGACAATATACTCCTCCGCCAACCTTCCCACCAATCTTTGGCCCATCTCTAAAGAAACTCACTTCCTCTCTGCTCCTAAGGCTTCTAACCATCCGCAACTCCTTGGCAGATGAATCACCACAAACTGGGGTCAGAGAGAAATCCGTCAGAGTTTGGTTTGGCGCCTCTATAATCCTAAAGATTCGATATAAAGTTAAAGAGGGTGCAAATTCTCGATATTCAGACACATATACCTCTAGAAGCTCAGATTGTCTGAGTCTGACAACAATCTTCGGTCATACACCTCCGGATATGCAGTATGGCCTTCAGTACCATGGTTGGAGTGGACCTACGCTGGTTGAACGCTCTAGAGCCTCCTTGCAAGTGTGGTCTTTTCCAACCCATAAAGCCCTCTCTGAACGCTTCACGTGGTGCTTAAATGGCAAAAGAAAAATAATGTTCCAGCCAAATATTTAAAAATAAGGTGTTCGCGTTGCGTAATCTCTCAAATATCATTGCAACACTCTTCGGTGTGAGGTGAGTAAATGGGCAATATTACTCTGAAATTAAGTAAAAAGAAGTCAAAAGTAAACCTGCTCAGCTCATAAATAATATTTTATCCACTCCCACAATACAATTAAAATTCCATTGGTCGGACAAATCGTTTAATTGCCGCCGTAAGAAGTCCGCGCCGGCGAATTTTTTATGGTCCCTGCGGAGATTTCATTTCAGTTTGTTTCTTTTTGATTTATTTTTTTTTAGCGAAACCGCAAAACTGCGCACAACAAGTTGCAAGCAACGAAGAAAGTGCCAGGCATAAATTTCCTTTTGCGCGCTCGACCTTTTCGTGCCGTTACAGCTGTGCATAGTATATATTGGCGCTGCCAGCCAAGCCGCTAGTAGCTTTTTTGTTCGCTCGTATCTTTGCGCTGTCAAATTGAAATCATAAAAGTCATATTTGGGAATTTACTTGCCACACGCCGCCACATTTTGCGGAAATGGCGAGGAAACAATGAATTCTAGTGTGCAGTCAATGGCTGGCAGCGACGGCCGCAGATAGGGCAGCACCGATAGGCAAGGTCGGCAGCGTCTGGCACTTTGGGCTCCACGTAAGGAAGCCAACGAGCTAATGGAAGGCGTTGGTGGTAGATGAATCATTGTTCATGGCCAACGCAGCAGCCATAGAAGTGCACGGCATACTTGTGCAAATGCGTTACCGATATTGGTGGTGCTGCGAGCAATTGCGCAGAAACGTGACTTCTGGGTAAACGCCCAGCGCAAAGTGTATAGTACTGCGGGAGCCAAATCGAAGTGAATTACGGGTGAGCGCAGCGCACATAATTAGCTAAAGAACATAACGGTGAAAATGATTACACATTGAAACTGAAATAGAAATTCAAAGCAAGTGGTTTAGAGAAAACGTTATATCGCTGCAACTGAATTATTATGCGCATTCATTATTCTATATAAACGAGATATTCTGCGAAGATGCGAAGATCGGGCTTGTTATGAGTTATACTACTTCTACTTTTACCGCTTATAGCCTTCGTTATGGTGTGTAGCGTATATTTATAGCAGCAGAAGCAAAAGCGTTAACTTCAGTTGCACTGGAGGTATTCAAGAATTTGATTTGGATTTCGTTCAGCCTGTTTGTAAGGCAGCTATATGATATACTTTAACAGTAATTTAGTCCCCGTTAGGGTGGTAAGGTTCACATAAGTTGTCATCGAGGTCATCCAATGGTAGGCCCAGGAAACGTGCTGTTTAGACAGGGTAGGACGATGGGGTGAGGGGTGTCAGATGTGTAGGTCTAACTGGGCATGCACAGAGGTGGTTAGAGTTATGCCGGGACTCGTTGTATGCTGGACTCACCCTCGATTCTCGCGGTAAATCGAGCTTTTCGCCTGCTATGGGTGGTGGTTTGACTCCAAGTACCTAAGTGAGAGGGAGTCGGTGAAGATGTTTACGGCACCACTGTGCATAGCAATCAGTGCATGGCTAAACTTAGTTGCGTTCGAAGTCTGGTCGGCGTATTGTCTTCTGTCGTCGATATAGTGGAGGAGGGACCACGTGATGCCCCTAGGAGGCGGTTCCGTTTCAAGCAGATAACTGCAAGGATGATTTCTACGAAAACACCACAGCAGAAACTACTTGGAGAGGATTTCATTATGCTTCTTAACTGGGACCCGTAATAGTCCGGAGTGCAATGTTTTGACATATTTGTAAGCTTCTCGTCTGTGTATCGCTATATCCAGACAACATTATTGGAGCGGCGTGGTTACGAACCGGCCGGCGGATTGCCTTTCCCATATGCTAACGGATTAAAGAATTTGTTGCGGCTCTGTATTTTTGCAATAATCATGGTCGTGTGAGGAGTGTAGAAGCACGGGTGTCAAAAGTGTCAAAAGCTTTCCACAAGTCCAACGCCTCGAGGATCGTCCTCTTGCAGGGTGGTTTTTGTTCATGGACTCAAGCATGGGCGTTTATGACGGTAAGTGCTGTGGTGATGTGCACTTTTCGGAAACCATGCTGGTGGTTCGCTAGACTCAAGAAGACTAGTGTCTTCATTACTGGGGAGAGAAGAGTTATCGGGCGATGGGAATCCCATTCGTTGACGGGTTCCCCAGGTTTCAGTAGTGGGACCACTCTTCCGATTTTCCACACATCGGGTATTTGAAAAGTGGTCAGCGATAGGTTGAGGACCTTGGTGAGGAAACTTACACCAGTCGAGCCTAGGTGCGTTAGCATCCCAATATTGATTCCATTAGGCCCAATAGATTTGGAAGGTTTGCCTTGTTGATGACACTCTGAACCTCCTCATCGGTTAAAGTAATTGGTGCACAGTCTTTTGGTATTTCGCGCAGCCGTCAGCTAACACATCGTTTGGCTTTGTCTGCCGATGGTTGCAGTGTAAATTCCCGGCTAAAATAGCTCGCGCACTTCTTCGGGTCTGAAGAAACATGGCCAATGAATTGAATTTCAACTCGATCATCATGTTTCTTCGGGTTAGACAAAGCCTTGACCGTGGTCCAAAGCTTACTCTCGCCCGTCGAGAGGTTGCAATACTTCTGATGCTCCAACCAATTTGTCCATTTTTGTAGTTCGATATTGACAGTTCCAACAAATTAGCAGGTTTCTTGGCAGAAAAAAGACGTGTGGAAAATTTCAGGTCACTAACTCAAAAACTGACGGACTAATTCGCGTATATACAGAGGATTTGACTCCTTATGAGGTCTACGACGTTTAATGCTGGGTGCTACACACTTCCTAGCAAAGTTACAGGGCATTAATTAAAAAAACTAACCTAGCTTTTAGTCTTTGCTTATTTGGGAGTTTCAAAAATCATATTTTTTGGTTCTTTCGCAGAAATTCGATCAGAGTGTCATGCTCTCTTATTGAAACAAATTTCATTCCTGGAGAATTGTGATACCCATTGAAATCTGAAGGATTTTGAGGTAATACTAACTTAAGCACATATACTTCCTGTTATCGCTTGACACTCCAGCCTGTGCCACCGCCTACGCACTAACATGCATACCACCGGCAAGCACCCGATTCCACCCGAAATTCTACGCTGCAAATGATTTATGCACAGAAATGTGTGTCCATAAGTAACATGTAAGCGCTTGTTCGACGCTCACCAGCTCGAGTGCAGCCTAGTACAAACCTAAACCATTATGGCTATACATTGTAACTCAAGTGCAAACTTAATAAATTTACGCCACTGTTATCGTAAATTCACTTTTGCTGAAAAATGCAATTTTTCTTTCTACCACAAACGGACGGACAACTAAATGGATCGAAGAGGTACAAAAATAAGGAATACCATAAAATGCTAAGTAGGCACACACACACATGGCTTACACATTTATGAACATTTGTAAGCTTGTGGACGGCTGTTGTAGCCCGTTGCTCTGCGAGTCCAGCGCTGACGGCTCCTCATTCGGCGCGCATTGCGCTTTGTGGCACGGTGCACGCTGGGCTTTAATCACGAAGTGTCAACATAAAACACCCAATGCTATAAGTAATATGTTGCAATAGTGAAATAGCGAAAAATATAGCAAAGCAGTAGGTATCGTTCGCGGCCCTTTGCGCTTGGACAACCAGCAGACCAGCTAGCTGTGCGCGATTGGCAACCCACAGCCGGCCAAGCGGCCTCTGCGCAAATGCGTGGGATTTCCGTAGCAGCTCGCTGGCGTACATTGAAAGGCTTACAACATATATGTGTATATGTGTGTGTGTGCCTCTATGTTGCGGTGTATTTTACTTTCGTTGCTGGGTAGATGGTAATCTCATTACGCCTCTTCTCCTCTTCTCATATGGGCTTCTAAGAGTCTTTTTTTTGGAAGCTTCTTTTTATTTATGCTCAATAGTTTGGCTACCTTTTCAGAGTTTGACATATGTGGAGCATTAAAGGCACTTTTGCTTTTAAATAGCTGAGGAAATGAGAAAGAAACGTGTTTCTTATAAAGCAGTGACTTGTGCGGAAAGCTAAACCTTTTTGGAATGGAGACATTGGCATTACCTGATATATGTATATAGATAGATGCGAAGAAAGCATAAGCATACAACCGGCGGAACCCAGAAGGAAGAAGTAGGAACAACTGGAAGCTCACTATTCGAGTTCGGTATGAAAAATCGGTAAAATTATTGGAAAAGCACATGAGTGTTCTTCTTCTTCTTGAGGATTAAGAACTTGTGCAAAACACAAGGTTCAGAATAGAGCGTCTGCCTTCTGAAAGGATCAAAAAAGCTTTCAAAAGCTACCCAAAGCCAGGTAGTCAGATAGGTAGGTTGGGTTTTCTTCACAAGATCTTTGGAGCCATCCACGTGAGCGATGTATATCGAAAAAGATGATGCCACAAACTGTATGAGCTCTACGGCGACATGGATATAGTTAAGTGCATAAAAATTAAGGGGATGCGCTGGTTAGACTAGGTCCATATTAAACTTGTTTGGCCACAGCGGAATCCCCGCAAATTATAAAGGCGATAAGTTTGCAAAAAAATGCTTGCCTATCCAAATTCAATCAGGATGTGGACGAGGGGTTCGTCTACCTTCGAGCCTTAGATTTATGGATCTATGGACCTCTATGATAATTTGGACCCCTTCGTCGCGAAGCTTACTCCTACCAGCATCGGACAGGGTGGAGTCGCTGAAGAAACGGCGCAGTTAGCTTTTCACGGATGGATCGATGCTGAAGGGGAATATTGGAGGGAGAGTTTTCTGGCGAGAGCTCTCAATCAGCGCTTTTGTGGTCGCGGAAACCTGCTGGCGCAGAGTGGAAATGTCTATTGAATTGCTAGCTCTTAGCAAGACTGACATCGTCACAATGATAGGTATCCTAACTAGGCTCTGTCCTATAGGCACTCACTCGGCTAAAGATTTTGAATAACGCCATTTGTTACAATGAGTACAATGAGGATGATGAGATGGAAACAGCTAAATTTTCACCTCTATTATCCAGCTTTCACCAGACCAAAGTTAAAGCATCTCGATTGCCGTACGTTTTACAAACCCGGCGACTTGGCAGGAATTGATATTAGACGCCACAAAAGTATTTGTAGCAGGCTCAAAGCATTTTGTCAATACATATATGACGGTCTTTTTGATCCAAACCGAGGAGTTCTGGGCATTACCACGGACTGGCGTCTTTAGCTGTGCAATTCTGAGACAGAATGTAAAGACTTTCTTGAATTTCCATTATCTCCGCTTGGAAGCACTGCAAGAGTCTTATAGTCGAAAGGCGAGTCGGATATCAAATTTTGCTAAAAAGACACTAACTCTCACTCGATTTTCTAGCTTAGAAGCATCCGTAGAGATACAGAGCCGGGCTAAATGCCTAAGCATTGTGGTTCAACCGAAGTTCTTACATATTCACATATAGTATGTTAAAAAAGTACACGGTTTAGAGCCAGCTTTTGTGTTGCTAATTTCCAACTACTTCAAAAACGTATTTGTAAGGAAATTTGCATTGTCAGCGTCATAAGTCCACTAAGTTACGGCTATGTTATATTTGAGTGAAAATTTGTTGCTCCGCGATTACTACTGATCTGCAAGTAAAGACTTTTTTCGACGTTTGTGGCAATCGGCAATCATGTGATATAGCCAAAGCAGCTGCCGCTTGTCTCTAGGATTTGAATTCCTTTTATGGGTGTCGGCGACGATCGCTATTGGTGTTCGGTTGCAATATTTTGGCAGGCTGCTGGTTGCGAGTCTTTCACCGCCGTCCTCCCAGCACCATGTCAGGTATTTATGGAATTTATGTTTGTTTGTTACAATAACAGTCACATAAAAAGCACACAATGCAACATGGAAAGCTTCAATAACCGCCGGTATAATAAAACACAAAAGACTCGGTGCATTGTTGTACCAGTACAAGTTGTCTACTGTGTGTCGCAAGTAACAACAAATTTATGTTCAGTTCGGTGGCATAATTCTAACATGACTGGCTGACGTGTTTCTCGCTTGTAACAGACTGTTCTTATTGTTGTGGCTACGTTTTGTTCAACAGAAATGCAATTTTGTGTAGAAATTTGCATAAAATTCACTTTTCCGTTCCCTTTCAAATTCCGCCTGACTCATTTTCAGGTTCCTGGATAACGGGTTGTTAGGTTAGGTTCGTCTTTCGGACTTTAAGGTTAGGTTATACTGCCCGGCTGTAACTTTTTGCAGTAAACGAAATTCCGCCTGACTCATTTTCGGATATCTGACTTTGGAGTTGTTAGTTTGAGTTAGGCTTTCGAATTTTTAGGTTAGTTTAGTTTTCACAAACTAATCCTCAGTAATAACGGATGGAGATTCAGTTTAATTTGAGCTGAAGTATTCGTCATACAGAACATCAATGTTCTTTGCGAGCTTTAAGCGCGATTTGAAATCTAATTTTGTTACCACTTGAACTGCAAAGCCCTTTGATATCTAAGCCGAGTTCTAGTTAATGCTGGACAGAAGCATAAGAAGTATTTCAGGGTATCTTTCATGTATCGTCGTTATTTATGCCCATCCGGCTGGGATATGATACCAGTAAGTTTCAATCTGTCATTAGACCAACAACTGTACTGCAGTATCTTCGAGACCATGTGAATAAAAAGCGTGTGCGGGTTTCTTCGAAGCTCTTGCACATGATCATGGCCATTCTGCATATATTTAAGGCATTCCATTTTGCTCTGATCCTTCAGTTACCCCTTAAGGAATCTTTATTATGCACCGTTTTTTACGACTTGCAAACTTTTGGCAACGTCATCAGCGATTTCGTTTCCCGGAATTCCTTTGTGACCAGGAACACAATATACTCGTATTCATATGTGCTCTCCACATCTACTGTCACCCTGGTCTTTCTTTTGCATTAAAACTGAAAATCTTTTTCTGTTGCGTACTTTCTAGCAAGCTGAATACTTAGTACATTTTGTTTTCTGCGAGACCAAATACCTGTTACTGCAGTAGACTTTTATTACGCAAAGAAGGAAACCATTTAATTAGCATTTAACTGTTTCATATATTATTTCCTCAAGTTTCTGACATCATTGCATTTCGCTATAACGAAGTCAATAAACTGTCACTCTCGTATGCAAGTATAATTCGATTGTTGTAAATTAGGGTGATCCTTTTTCCACCTTGTGCATCGCACATTCACCTAAAGCTTGGCCCACACGTTTCCTTTTCCGATGCCAAAATGTGTCAGTAACCGGGAACCCAAATTATAGCTTTCTTGCAATTGTTAACTGCGCTGAAATTAATCTGTGGCATCGACAAGGCCAGCAGTGCCTCCTGCTTATCTCCAACAGAACTCCACAGTCCTTCTCTATACCTAATACTTCCGCTTGAAAACTGAATTTGCTAGCCGGATAGAAAAAGAAAGAGAGAGAGATGTCAAGACCATTGTAGTGTACCATGGTCCCTACTCCGCAATCCATTTTGGATCTTCTTTTTCATTCACATATAGAGAGTAACCTCACTCCAAAGTGATTTTTGAAATATAAATTTGACCGGATTTAGTCTGGTTTACTTAGTTTTGGCTGGTTCTATGCTCCATATGTAAGGATTGGTCTAATTATGGCCGTAGACATACATATGACCATATCCCAAATATGCTACTTGCTTCACTGCTCCTCAATTGAGTTGAAGTAGTAGTGCTTTCGATAAACTATCTTCTAGGTTTGCTCCTAAATGTATGTATATTTATTAGCCTTTCTAGAACCCTCAGCATGAAGAAGGTAAGACTTGTTGTCTTTTGCGTTATCGATTGTTCTTCTGCCCGATTTTGGAAGGAATACCACTTTGTCGCTTTTCCAGCTTCTTGGTATGTAGGATAGTTGGATGCTCGCCTTATATATCTTGGCATGGAAACCACTTATTCCTTTAGTTTTTTATCATCATGGGAATAATTCCAGCCTTATCCGTGATAAAATTCTCTTTTAAGCATATATAATCTTCTTCTTACTTATTATGATAACTGATTGATCTGCTGTATTGGAAAGTAGTTGAGTTTGTGCCTTCGCTTCGGTATACTGACAACCAAAGACGTGCGTTTTCAAGAGTTCCACTAGGGATTTTCATTCAGAGGAAGACCACCCTCACGCGCCATAATTCGTCTTTAAAAAAGATACATTGATATGTACCTTGGGCAATATCTTACTTATGATGCTTTCTATGAATGTGCAGAACTCTTCTTTTGCTTTTTTGACTGCTTTTTGTATTGCCTCAAGATAGCTTAGGTGACTTGGGAGGGGTATTGACAACAGCTCCAAGTTGCTAATGTGTAGCTCAGGCTACTTGTCGCTTTCTACACTAGTCGTTGTAAGCTACAGAAGCACTTATGTAACATGGGCCTAGCTACTTATGTGAATTACCATTTCCGCGACTTGGAGCCTGAAACTCCAGAACACCAGCTAATTGACAGCAGTCTGTAGGCGCAGGATAAAGACCCTTGGATCCATGTTTCCAACTAGGGATCACATCGCTTCAATAGCAGCTAGCAGTATATTGAAATTTACCAATATTCTAGGGCTAAGTGAGTAGTGGAAACTTAGGAAAGGGCACGATAGACCTTAGGTCGCGGTGCAATACTCATTTATTTATCTAATCTAATCTAGCTTAGTAGAGTTGCCGAATTTTCGTCCGATAACTATCATTGAAGTGATTTCTCTTATGTATTCTTAGGTTCCTGAGGCCAACCTTCCACCAGGGAGTCGACTTTTTCTTTTTGAGAACCGTAAACAGTGTCGATTGGTTGCAAGACGAGGTTAAGATTTTTTCTAACTTTTCCAAATTTCCGTCTAATTCTTGAACATTATTGATTTTCTTTTTATATATTTTTAGCTTTTTGTTGTTATTTTGGTAAATTTATGGTTTACTGTTCTTCTATGGTTTAGTTATTGGAGGAGAGTACTGGATTTCTTGCGACTGCTGAAGAATATCCGGGAGTGATCCGGCATGGATGGTTTCTCGGACACTCTCTAGTCATCATTTCTGATTCTTCTTTACTTTCTGATTAATGTTTCGATTTTTAGGGCTCGTTTCGTTCTTTGCAGGGAAACTCGGAGTGGTGGTGCCAAACTTCAAAGTGCGCTTTAAGGTCAGCTGCATTCAGTTATATATCTTACAAAGAAATTATATGCGATCGTCCACCCTAGTGTACTCATATATGCTGTGCGCAAATTGATACAGCTTCGGGCCATAAAAAACAAATAAAAAATTAATTACATCCGTGAGACAACTTTTTTGTCACTTTCCTTAGCGTGGAGCCCATCTACGAAGCTTACGTGTGCATTTTCTTCACTTTACACGTACAAGTTCACTGTTACATTGCAACGGAATAGGCGCGTATGTGTGTGTATGTGTCATTCTGGTTGTGCAACTAATAATTTCCACTTTATTTCTTACTCTCACTACCGGTGACTCTTACTTACCCGACTGCTTGCTGCCTGTTTGCCGTTTGTCACTGCTCTTGCAGTTGCTGCTGTTGTTGCTTGTTCTTTTAGCACTCACGTTATTGTTTTTGGTATTGTGGCAACAGCTATAATTTCTAATTTACATACATCAACGTCAACGAGCATACAAAAGTTGACTAGTTACGTGTATGCCACTTACGTAATCCTATCCGTAATTGCTCCTGTTCGAAACCGCCACAAGTCCGCCGTGGCGGCTGCGGTTCGTTCTACGTCTGTGTTGGCGTCTGCGTCTGCGCCTGCGTCGGTTATAATCGTGCCACATTAACTCGCATACCCAGTTGCTTGTAACATTTTCATCTCACAGCAACAACCGCAACGCACGCGTTATGGCCGCTGGACAGTTGTAGCGTCGAAATGGCGCGCTGCTTTGTGCCACAATCATCCGTTCGTATGTTTCAGCTACAAGGCTGCAGTTATCGCTTTTTTCCTTGATGCCTCATGCGCCAGTTTGCTGTTACTAATTTCAATCCTGTTTTGCGGTAATTTCAATTAGTGAGCCGAGGCGCGCCGCTCTCACTGGGCATTGCGCCATGCGCAGACGCACAACCGTTCTAAGACCTCGTAACTTAGAAGTAACTTATGCCAGCGACCATGGACTTGCGGAAGTCGATGAATATCGCAGTGGCGTGCGCAAGTGGGGGTATTTGTTTTTTTAGATTATTAGTCTTGGGCTATATCAAAGTTGTCGATTTGTAGACCTTTAAACTGCTTAATTTTGTAGGAAAACCAAGAAAGAAAATCTGGACGTCTTAACCCTATGACCGGTGCCATCTGATCTCTACTTACTTAAGTATGCTCTGTGCTTACTTATTCCTTCTTGCAAGTTCTTCTTCTTTTCTTTCCATTTATTGAATTTCTGTGATTGTCCTCGGTCGCCAAATAACGGACTTTGCTTTTTATATTAATCTGTGATGCATCTAACCTCATTTCCTTGCTGTCAACTGGATCTATTAACCGTAAGAGCGACCGCCATTTAAAGCTAGCTTTGGTTGTTGTAACCACACTCTGGTAGCTGTGGCTTAAATTACAAAATGCCCAACAGGAATTTTGATAAAGCTTCATTAACTAATTTCCATAGTTCCTCAAACCAATAGGGTTTGTTTTGTCAAAAAGTCTAGGTTTCCTCAAAAGGACCGCATTCCAAGTTCCTGTCTCATAAAAACCTCAAACCAATAGGATTTGTTTCGCTAAGTAGACTGGGTTTCGTCCAAAGGATCACATTTTAAGTTCCGGTCTTATAAACACCTAAAACCAATAGGATTTATTTCGTAAAGAAGACTAGGTTTCGTCAAAAGGACCGCATTCCAAGTTCCCGTCTTATAAAAACCTCAAACCAATAGGGTTTTATTTTTTCGACAATACTGAGTTTCCTCAAGATAACTGCATTTTAAGTTCCCATCTTATAAAAATGAAAATAAAAATTCTACCGCTATTCAATACAAGTCTAAACTATGAGTATTTCACCGACCAAGGTTCACGAGATCGCCATTGAACTAGACTCCAGTTTTAGGTAACGCTTTCTTTACCTTCACAGTTTACTTAGTTCGAAAAATAAAGGCATCTCTTTTAAACATTCCTATGCGCCTATTATGCAATCGCTTGAAAATTAACAGTTTATCCCTGTAGTGGCAATATTAGCGTACGCTGGCCAGTATTAAAGCCACCGACAGTCCCCGAACGTCTGCGGCCGTTGCAAACCGCCATTGCACGCAATCCTTGCCGTGGTTCAACGGGTAGATTCGTGCAATTGGTACTTTCAGGCTGCCTCCATCATTTGTCACATCATAGCGGCCGTTACAGTGGACAAACATGACACGTTCTCTGCGTGCTGCGTACGCAAATGCTTAGCGCCGAAATGGAGTAACAGCGGCGTAACAGCTTTAGGGGTAACGCCTGTCGCAATACGTTGCACGGAGCTACGTTTTACTAACACCTCCCAATGCCAAATGCACACTTTTTGCAACCGCACTGTGCGGCAACAGCGGTGTGGCCACTAATTGTCAACTGGTTCCAAAGTTACGAGCTCCTTTGCCGGGTAAGTGCGTTTGTTGGGCAAAAAACATTACGTGGGGTTCCAGTGCGTGCGTGAAAAATGTGCCCATCGCTTGCGTACATCAACGGCCAACGGCATTTGGCAGTTGGCGAACGGCAACCAGTAACTGGCCACAGCGGTAAACAGCGAGAACCGCCGCAAACCGGGCACACACTCAACTTATATGCATACTCTACCTTATGCCGAAGGAAGCTGCAGGTTTAACTGGCTGGCTGGTTGGCTGACTGGCGGGTGTTGAAGATTTTGCAGCGCGAGGGGTGCAAGGGGTGCCGGCGGCCGTCATTTATTTGCCTTGCGGGCCAGCAGGCTATGATAATAATGGATGCACGGTTGGCGCAGCATCTATGTTGTGGGGCGTGTTGGTATTCAACAGCTAGTTTACATCTTCGCGCTGCCCTCAGGCGTGCAGCTCCAGCAACAGGCAATTGATGATAGCGGATGCGTAAACGCATTTTGTAGAAAATGCCGTTAGGCATGATCATGCACCGCGCACACCGTCCTAGACGTCGCCAGTGTTACCGCGCGGCTGCCCAGCGTTACCAGACCACTTCCAGCACACAATTCAATTAAAAGCGTTCAGCCAAAGCAGAACCAGCGCCAGTGCTACAATGCAACACTTTATTGCGTAATGTTGCATGCAACAGCGCATTGGTTAACCAAGTATAGTGTACAAAGTAGTTGTAGAGCAAGAAAGGGAGTATCAGAACCTTGGCAACTGGTTCGTTTGATTTGGTTTTTACGCGAGTTGAGCGGAGGCATGCAACGAACCAGTTGTTGCTTGCAACTGAGCTAATGCACAACTTTCAGTTGCGCCGAAGCGAAGTTCTTTGCGATGTTGTGTTTTGATAGTCGCCCATCAGCGCGTATTTGTTGGCTGTCTTCATGGCAGAAGCAACTAATTTTAGCATAGCGGAAATCGTATAAATCGCACTTCGAAATGAGGTAAGTGTAATATAATTTGTTAAATTACAGTTATAATTTGACAAATTAGGCTAAGCGAACTTTTGTTATTTCTTTTTTAACAAAAACATTTTTTTAACGTTCACTTTAGCCGTCAAGATACCATCTAAGCATATGATTCTTTCCGGCGTTAAGTATTTGTGAACTCCATCTCCAGACTCTGAATCGAATACTTTCAAAGCTGGGCAACGTGCGCTAGCCAACATAACTTGACTCCCTGAACAATATCAATATCGCAGGTAACTGTAGAGCTGATGAAACAGATTGGAAAAGCATCCGAGTTCCGGAAGGGTCTGTGCTCCCATCTCTTCGTGTGCTCTACGACTAGATAGCTGGGTTTCGCGGGATCTTGATCAGTAAGAGTCGATAGTGAGCTCTTTGTCCTCAGTAAAACTAGCCTCTTTCTAGTTGTTAGAGTTCTAATTTGTCATTGTCCTTTCGACTTCATGCTGTAAAGTTAAGAATCTTACCGGACGCCAGCTGGAGAATCTTTTGCTAGAGCAAAACTTAAACACGTTGGAGCTCGCACTTAAATTGTTATACAACGCAGTAATTCTATTTTTATGGCTTCACAAAAGACTCTATATAGCAGTCCAAGTGAGATCTCTGGATCAGCCATTAAACTAATCTAACATACTGCTTGCACAGACTGACGGACAGGGAGTCTCCCGAATTTGAACTCGTTTTGTCATCCTGAAAATTTATATATATATATAAGTCTATGTCTATCTCGACTAGTTTTAGGTGACCAAGTATCCTCTCGGTAGCAAAAAACAACAGTTTGAAGGCGAGCTACAGTGAGAAGGCGATTTAAGGCAATACATCTGGTTGATGTCCTCGTAAGAGTTACCCAATCGATAACTTAATCGAGCAGCTACAATCTTTTATAAGAGTGTACAGTTGCTGGCGTACGCCGATGATATTGAGAGCAACAAAGTTGTTAGCCTCGAAGTACAGCTCAGAATAATTCTTGTCACCAGGTGCTACTTTGGACTGAGTAGGCAATTGAGAAGTAAAGTCGTTTCTCAACGAACAAGAACCAAACTCTATAAGTCCCTCATTATTCCCGTCCGGCTCCATCGTTTGAGGAAGACCTCAACTTCGTTGCAAAGACCAGGATGAGAAGAACTTGGCTACACTTGAAATCTCCAATAGGCGCCAAACAGGGAAAAACCTATAACCGCGTAAGCGGTGTATACACTAATAAAGAAGAAGAATATAAAACAACCGTTAGGTGAACTAAGCTATTACAGTCTGTAGCAACTTGTTCCTACTTGTTGTTGAACTCATAGTTTTGGATTTTCGCCTCTGTTTTGAACTTATCTTGTTCTTGCTGAATAAAAGTCAGAACCCTCTGAGCTTTGAGTAAAATGAACATACATATTTGAGGGTTTATTTTGTGTGCTCTGCTGCGCTACAGGTACATTTACTAAGGTCAAATCAAATATTCTAGTAAAGCACAATAACAACGTTTTCAATACGAAGTTTACTTCAATGCAATTCATACCATAACAATGTGCACATCTACAATTACGAGTTTCATATGCAACAAAGCAACAAAAAATGTACAAATCATCCTTCAATTACGCGCTCAAAGAAACAACAAAAAAGCGTGTGTGTGTGTGTGTAACAATAGCAGCGTTAACAAAGTTTCTCGACATAATGCCGCATTAGTGGGCCGAACAGTGTGGCAAGGCACTTGAAATGAGCCGCATGTTGGTGTTGATGAAGTGTCTAACGGTATAAATGCAACAAAGTGCCATTAATTGTGTGATCATCATGCAGCTGCCTTAAGTGAGCTATCTTGGTCAAACAACAACACACACTCACACATATAAACATATCATGATGCTGCAACAAAAACAAAAAAGTGCAGCAAAAAGCAACATCACCAAAGCATTTGTGGCATCGCATAAAGCAAAATTAAAACTATGTTTTGGATGTTTGAAATTACACATATTCTGAGGAAAAAATTTCCATTAGCGTTTTGGCGTGCGCAGCTGAGCTTCTTCAAGATGTGCGGGAAATTGGGTCAAAAGCGTTTGAATGGCTTTTAAAAGTGCGCGGCCGAGTTGAGGTCACCACGATGCGGCGGCAAATGCAACGCCTCTACAAAACGTTGACTTTCGACATGAAACCAGGCTTTCCACTGTGACGCGGCACGCAGACACACGCACATGCATACGCACTTCGAAATATGTATGTGTGTGCGCGTGTTGCTGTTTACGCATATGTAACCGACAAGGTGGCTGCTTGCATGTTAGACATTTTCGATAAATTAACTGTTTCAAACACTTTAACGAAGTTCGAAATTTTTCGGAATTTATTAAAACAAGAAAACCGTTAACTTATAATGCACCGCAGCTAGTGTAGCCGTCAGAAAAAATGAAGTTTCCATAGAAGAACTTGATTTTGATCGCTAACTTTGTATGGCTGCTATATGCTATAGTCGTCCGATCTGCATATTTTCCCCAGATATTATAGCGGTATTTTCAAAAATAATCTGTGCCAAATTTCGTGAAGATAGTTTATCAAATAAAAACGTTTTTCATATAAGAACTTATGTAATTGTGATCGTTCAGTTTGTATGGCAGCTATGTGATATAGCTGTCCGATCGAGATTTCTTCACATATTGTAAAGTTGCTATTACTAAAAATTAAAGCCAAATTTGATGAAGATAACTTCTCAAATAAAAAAGTTTTCTTTATAAGAACTTGAGTTGAATCGGTCAATTGCTTTTGGAGTGGTTTGTATGACAGCTATATGCTATAGTTGTCCGTTCGGAAAATATTCTTCGAAATTTATAGTATTGTTTTAAGCATTAAGCCATGTTAAATTCGATGGAGATAGCTTCTGAAAAAAAAAGTTGTTCATATAAGAACTTAATTTTGATCGATCAGTTTGTATGGCAGCTGCATGCTATATTGATCCGATCGGAACAATTTCTTCAGAGATTGTGTCGATGCCTTAGATAATAATTCGTGCCAAATTTGGTGAAGATATCTCATCAAATAAAAAAGTATTCCATACAAGCACTTAATTTTGATCAATTAGTTTGTATGGCAGCTATATGATATAGTGATCCGATAACGGCGACTCCGACAAATGAGCAGCTGCTTGGAGAGAAAAGCATGTGTGCCAAATTTCATAACGGTAACTCAAAAACTAAGGGATTAGTTCGTGTTTATATAGGTACAAACACAGTGGGTCGTAATCGCTCTGTTCGGGGTATAGAATTTTTTTGCGGGATTTTTTTGTATTACACCTTGTTACTAAAGCAAATCTGTTGTAAAATTTCAGTTAAAATTCTATATGACATTTCAAAAACCGAAATCATTTGTTTTACTAAATAACCAATATATAGGTTAGGTTGCTGAATTAACCGCCGAGCCTGACAAATTTCATCTATTTACAACGCTTTACTTCCAAAGAGTTTTGTGCTCTTCTTAAATATAAAAAATGCAAATAAATTTTTTTTCTACAGAAACGTAAAAGAAGTGCCAGCAAAAAAGTTCCCTTCTTTGTTATTGCTTCGCTTTTATCGCGTGCTCACGACATTTCACTTTCGCGTTTATGGTACTAAGGCGCTTTTGTACTATATATTGCATACTACACATAAACAGCAACAACAACAACACGCGGTATATGCGAGTTTAGCCCAGAAAGGATCAAGGGTTTGTTGCAAGCGCTGTGGCACTACTTATGCGCGCTTATAACGAGACTATGTATAATGAACTATAAAATCATAAAAACAATCACCGCGAACAACAGCAGCGTATGCGATATTTGTAGATTTTGCACTATAAAAGAATGGAGCTAACTCATAACAATGGCATTGGCAATGAATGGCGAAATGTTGTGATCACGCTGATCATGCGCCATTTGGCATTAAGTGGCGACAGTATGAAGGTAATAAAAACAAAACTAAACAAGTAAGGGAGCGCTAAGTTCGGGTGTAGCCAAACATTGTATGCTCCTGCAACTCGCAAGAATCAAAGCCAGGGAAATATCTTAAGTTGCAAAACGTCAACCAGAGGATCGGAATCCCTAAATCGAATCACCTCTTAACTTCGAGAGAGACTATGAAAACTCGATGGTACGAGCTGCATGGGTTCAAGACTGCAGAAGTCATGTGCAAAACGGTAGATCGGTAGTACACAAAATTTCCATTGGTTCTCGAAAAAAGAGACTGTAGGAACATTATCGGAATACTAACTGATCACAGGTGGCGGCACACGCCGCAGAATGTAGCTGACTGATGGAGAAGACTACAGGAAATATCTAGAGCAGGGCACCAGGAAAACAATGGAGCAGCTCTTGTGCACTTTTCCTGCAAGACTACGCTGTAAGTATCTGGGGTTCCCACGGTATGATACACTGGAGGAGGTATCGGCCGCAGAGTTTGTTAAAATTCACGTCAAGCGCAGACATCTTAAAGACCTCACATACAATCGCCAATCAGATGAAGTAAAGTCACCCAAAAGTTTGAAAATCCTGACTTTAGTTATGTGAGGGCTAGGTCAAGTTTTCGCCCAATTTTATCCATTTTAGACACAAAGATACACTTTTATCAATAAATCCCGCTCTCTCATTTTCATTGAGATAACTCACTTATTGGGCGATAAATGCGGTAGAGAGAAGTTCGAAAATCTGTATATTAGGTATATGGAGTCTCACGGAAGTATTGACCCGATTTAATTAAGTTTTGATACACAGAGTAACTGTTTTCAGAAAAGGATTATCTCTTCATTCCAATTATATACCTCACACATTGACCGATATGTTCGATCAAAAGTTAACTATAGATACTGTGGTCCACATATCCGGCACCTTGCGCCTTGAACAGTTTCGCCTGATTTTGATAATTTGTGGAAATAGTTTGGCATACTTCAAAGGAAAGTGTAAAGTCTTATCGCGTTATATTAACTGCGTCCTTATTTATATACTAAAAAGTGAAGAAGTCAAATGGAATTTAAAATCATGTTATATGGGATGGAGGCATGCTTACAATCCGATTTTGCCCACTTTCGCACTGTAGCATAATAATGTCAGATGAATATCGCATACTGAATTTGGTTCAATCGGTCGAGCAAGTCCTGAGATATGTGATTTTACCTAAAAGTTCGAAGCATATCCCGCCGCTTGCTTTCACACCCTGTATATTTTCTACGATTTTTTATGGCAAAGCGTCTGTGTCTTGCACTTTGTTGTTGTTTCTATTATATTTTAGCGCTTTTTCGCCCGCTGCTGCACTTGCTAAAACATTTGTGCAACACGTGCAGATCTTTGAGGCAATTTAATATGGAACTTTCTGCTCAAATTTGGGCAACACGTTTTGCCGTAAATCGCGACGCTCATGTTTCAGCTGGGTCTTGTATTGAGCGCAGTTTTTATTATTGCACCGTGATTTCTATTTTAATGCCAGCTCATTTGCTTTTCTCTTCATTGGGTTTTTGCAATGGAGAGGCGAAGAAGCGTGATCTGTTCTTATTTTGAATTCTAATGCAGCGCTGCATTGCACGAGAGTTTGGTTTTAATGAAATTTGTAATGGCAAAAATCTAGATTAAGTAAGTAGGAATGAACGAAAAGATTGGAGCAAATTCAACTCTGTGACAGAATATACTATAAAGTGGTATTTCCCTGGCTTCGATTCTTGCAAGTTGCAAGAGTATAAAATGTTCGGATACACCCGAACTTAGCTCTTCCTTACTTGTTTCAGTTTAAACACAACATCCTTACAAACATGAAGTTTATGTATGTTTGGAAACTTGATATGTACTACTGTGATCAAATTGAAAGGTAGTATAAACAAAATTTTATATTTATTTTATATAGTATAATTACATATATAAAACATCACAGAGCATCATTCAGTACTCACCAAAGAATTTTTCCATTACTGCACGCATTTTTCGCTTGTGGAAATAAAGATTATCCGCCTTTGGGATGATATTGTGATCAATTCATTGCAAAGTGTTCATGGAACTTAAAGTTTACAACGATGGACGAACGCATACAACGATAACCGCACTTCACACTTTTACCACTCATTCATTCTTATTTGATTTTTCTTTTTTTAGTTACTTATACGCTTCTACATCTTCCGCGCACTACCATAGGTTATACCGATATACGCATAAGTCAAAACGAACCGAAACCGACGCGTATTCACATATGTACATAGTATGTACATACTTAGTACACGAAACGATGCCCATTCATTGATATTTTTGATTTGTACGTCACATTTAACATTTTATTACATTTTTATTATACAAATTTCTTTTGACTTCTATCAACTATATTTTTTCAAAAATAATAATATTAATAAATTCATTCTGCACATAAGCATAGCATATTTATTTTTATAACGCATAGCTACTTACATACATATTTGCCTGTTGCGTCAAGTCTTTGCATGCACACATACTATGTACAACACACAAGAAACGAACATGCACCGACTGCACAAACAATTTGCATGCCAATTGACTTTCGCACACAAACTCTTTTAAGCGCTTTAACACACTTTTTCACAACACTATTTATATACTTTTCAATTGCCCCGCACTTTGAACACTTCACTAGACATTTTAAAACACTTTTAAACACATTTTATTAATTAATTATTTACAATTTATAGTCAAATTCGCAATTTTTCTACACTTTAACACAAGCAGCAACTGTTCACCAAATTCCACTACATGCAATGAGTATGAAAACCAAACGGTAACACATTCCAACATACTCACGCTGTCTCTCACGGCCACTCATCAATACTTTTGATCTCTTAATTAGTGCATTAGCGCAACAACATGCAGTCTCTCACTCCACTGCATGATGTTTGCTACCATTCCATTCCAACAACAAACCATTAATGTTTCTGCATTTATGTGTTTCAGTGGCAGAGAAAGATGAGTGCATAAGAAGTAGAAATGCGTTGCGAATATTTTTGGTGTTTTATTCTATGTTTGTTTTGCAGCACCTGAAATGAAATGAACAATTTTGTTATTGCAGCGAGTTGACAAAGGCAAGTAAGCTAGTGACAGGTTGGAAATATTGGAAATGTAAATACTATGTGTGTGATATGTAAATATAGATAGCTGGATATTTGTTTACTATTGTTTACATATGCATCATTTGATGAGTAGAAGTAGAGTGGAAGTCAAACGGAGAATTATGTGAAGTTCGTTTGTGTGCATGAACGAGCATTATTTCGCTGTTGACATTCGCTATGGAATTTTATAGAATTACATAGAAATATGTGCTATGGTATTAAGAATTAAATTTCTGAAGACTTTTTGATGGTATAAAGTCCTGACATATAATTAAGATATTTTTAAAAAGGCTGATTTTGTATTTAAACGTTTTCGAAATACCACGTATTATAGCAGATACTGCAAAAGCAACCTCCATGAAATTCCTCTTAATCTACTTCCCCCGGCGGGCACTGCGTCGAATACTTTCAAAGCTGGAGTGTTTTCGTCCATTCGGACAATATGACCGCAGTGAGAGCCCAGTCGCGAATGCGACGACTGTTTGTTTGATGACAGGAGATATTTCGTCTTGCCCTTGTTCACTGCCAGACCCATTTGCTTTGCTTCCTTGTCCAGTCTGGAGAAAGCAGAACTAACGGCGCGGGTGTTGAGGCCGATGATATCAATATCATCGGCGTACGCCAGCAGCTGTACACTCTTATAAAAGAATGTACCTGCTCGATTAAGTTCTGCAGCTCGAATTATTTTCTGCAGCAGCAGATTGAAGAAGTCGCACGATAGGTAGTCGCCTTGTCTGAAACCTCGTTTGGTGTCGAACGGCTCGGAGAGGTCCTTCCCGATCCTGTCGGAGCTTTTGGTGTTGCTCAACGTCAGTTTACACAGCCGTATTAGTTTTGCGCTGTCGAAAGCGAAATCGACGAAAAGGTGTTGTGTGTCGATTCCTTTTTCACGGGTCTTTTCCAAGATTTGGCGCATGGTGAATATCTGGTCGGTTGTTGACTTTCCAGGTTTAAAGCCATACTGATTATGTCCAATCATCACGGCGGGCCTACTTTCCTTTTTGGCATGCTATTTATGAAATTTTCATGAAAATATCTCCTTATGCACGTTCGAGTCCGATTATATTCAGACTTGGAAAATATAAGTCTTCCAGAATATCATCAATATAAACTGTGGCACGCATTAAATCATCGATACATATGTACATCGCTATCACTTACCCTCTCACTAACACTTCTTCCCCCTCATAAGCGCTTAACCTGCAAGTGAAAAACAAAAAACAAAAGTGAAAAAGATTAAAAAACCAAATAAATTAGTATGAACAGTTAGTAGACTACGAGCACTTGCACCGAACGATTTTCCTAATTACGCAACTGCCATACAAACTCACAACAACAACAGTCGAGTGGCATGAGCAGCAACAACCTTAACTATGCTGCCGCAGTAATTGTCCTACAAGAATGTGCAACACTGAAAAATAACAATAATTACGGCAACGAGGCTTGCTGCAACTGCGCGCTAGTTGTTGGCTTTGTTGCACAGCGGCAAGTGTGAAACTCACGTTATTACATTTAACTGGTAGCAAAAATGAATTAACTTTCACGTTATGGGGCGGACAGGTACTCGCCGCACCGCGCCGCGTCGCAAGTAGAAATGCCAGTGGACCAGGCGCGCAGCGACGGCGGCGCGTCAAGGCTGGCAGAGCTGTGCAGCTAAGGCCAAGGAGGCAAACCACGTATGCACCGCATAAATAGACAAATGAAGCGTTGCAACTTCGCGCCTCACTTGCCCACTTAATAGCCAAACCACAGCGCTTTTGTGGCATGCAGATATGTGCGTGTGCGCGCAATGGTTACGACGTGTACTCACACATGCGTCGGGCATGTAACTAGAAGTAGTGCTAGAGCTGCGCAGCGAAACACTTTCATTTCCCTGTCCGACACAGCGAATTTTTATAAAGCTTCGTTTGTAGTTGTGTGTGTGCAAGGAGTGGTTGTTCGCAAGTGTTTGTAAGTGCTTGTTGCAATTTTGTTCGCTTGCAACAAATGCCATGTTGCATGCTGTGAGGAATGGTGTTAATTCTATGCTGTGCAAATAACTCTGTCTTTTATCAAATCTCCATTGTAGTCGAGCAATTCTTTCAAGCGTGTGCTTATGTGTGTGTGTGCCGCTTGTGCCGTAGCTGGCAGGCAAAAGTGAAAATTGGACATTGTTTCGCTCGCATGTTGTGCATTAATAATCCGTGGTTAAGCCAATTTTTATTAAGAAGAATTGCCATTGCCAATTGCCAATTTGAGAAGACGCAAATATTTAGTAGAGAAAACAATGGAGGCTTTCTAAGTGAGTCATATCTTGCTTTTTGGCAATATAACAAGAAAAACATTAATCTTGGATGCATCGAGGCTGTAATGCCTTTCACAAATATAAAGTGCTCATACAAAAACTTGGTTTTCATTGTTCAGTTTGTATGGCAGCTATATGTTATACTGATCCGATCTGATCGCTTACTTCGGAGATTGTAGCGTTGGCTTAGAAAATACTCTGCGCCAAATTTCATGAATATATCTCTTCAAATGAAAAAAAAAGGTGCCCATAAAAGAACTTAATTTTGATCGTTCATTTTGTATGACAGCCATATGGTATAGTGAACCGATTTGAACAACTTCTTCGGAGATTGCATCGTTGTCTTAGAAAATACTCTGTGCCAAATTTCATGAAAATACCTTGGCAGATAAAAAAGTTTTCCATACTAGAACTTGAACGAGATCGCTCACTTCGTATGGCAGCTATATGCTATAGTTAACCGATTTGAACAATTTCTTCGGAGATTGTACAACAGACTTGGACAATAATCCTTGCCAAATATCGGAAAGATATCTTGCCAAATAAAAAAGTTTTCCGTACAAGAACTTGATATCGGCGGTTCTGACAAGTGAATAGCTTCCTGGGGAGAAAGGGACTCGCATAAAATTTCAGATCGATATCTCAAAAAATTGAAGAGGGTTATATTTTGTAGCATTACCAAGGACCAGTAGATCTCTATATAGTGTAACAGCCGGCCAGTATAACCTAACCTAAAGTACTTCTTCTTCTTTATTGGCGTAGACACCGCTTACGCGATTATAGCCGAGTTAATGGAAGATGGAGTCATGTGTAGAAGTTCACGCAAGTGAAGTAAGTTCTCTGATCGCCATTCACTTGGGAGTGGCCAGAAAAGATTATTTTACATATGGC
Organism: Bactrocera neohumeralis; assembly: GCF_024586455.1. Classification (NCBI taxonomy): domain Eukaryota; kingdom Metazoa; phylum Arthropoda; class Insecta; order Diptera; family Tephritidae; genus Bactrocera; species Bactrocera neohumeralis. The sequence goes on along the minus strand of NC_065923.1, from coordinate 76,328,063 downwards.
TCAAGTCGCTCACGACTTCCGGTTTTAGACCAAGTATGCTCTGGATAGCCTAAGAACATCCGTTCGAAAGCGAGTATTTGAAACACTTCCTTCTTGACCGTCCCACTTTTAGGAGGTCAAGGCTTAAACACTTGGGGGCGCAAATCTTCAGATATCCCACGAACTGGACTGGAAACTAAAGCCCTGTGTAAATTTGTATTGGCCACTAAAATGTTTGCTAATTTATAACTTCCAACCCAGGAGATCTTCTTCTCTATGGCTTCAAAAAGGACTACATATAGCAATCCACGTGGGCTCTCTAGATCAACCATCTAACCTAACCCAACCAAACCTATGCATACCAAAAAACAAGAACTTAATCAGTTTTAGCCAAATAATGTCGTGCTTGTTGGTAGACCCTATATTCCACATCATATAAAAATGCTCATAATTTCTCGACAAACTCAGCAAAACTATTAAAAACTGCGCAAAAAGTTTGCTTAACCAACAAAAGTACGAGGGCCTTGTGTAGGTAACAAATTTGGTATATTTATGTAAGCCGTTTGGCTGCTGAGACCGCCTGCCACATGTCGAATGACATGCAGATTCTATGTACGTCTCAAACTATTGACTTTGCTGTTGTAAATCTTGCACTGCGCCATAACTTTTGCCATTTGTGTGGCGCACTTCATTTCAGTTTCAATTGACTGACTGCCATTGGCCTCAGCTTGGACAAAAAAGCACATACACATTTGTGTTTATATGTGTTTTTCGTGTTTTGTATTTGTTTGTATATGCAACAGGCACTTCATTTAAATGAACGTAAGGACAGCAGCGCAATTTGCTTAACAGCCAACGAGCAACAAAAAGCGAAATGCATTTTTCAATCTCTTTGCTGGCATTAAGCCAGCGTCTTCACGTAATCTCCAGGCATTTCCTTCACTGACTTTTGCATCTCATCATGCACGGCTGTGGTTGTGGCTGTGTGCGTGCGTGTTTAGTTACGCATGCGCAGTATTTCAAGTTCAAGTTCAATGCGCCGGCAGTACAAGTATATACCTATATGCCACATGCATGAATGCGCGTATATGTGTCCGTGTTGCAGCAGCAGCAGCAGCATCTAAAGTGGTGCTTGTTGCCTAGCTGCACCCAAAGGTAATATGCCATAAAAATGCATTTAAACATAAATGACAAATGAAAATTATGTTCCCCCTTTGTGGCTAAAAGCCCAACTACCATTCGCATGGTTAACTCCCGACACTGCCCGCCATCATACCCTGCACTGCCGGGCTGTTGTGTAGACGGCTTTTGAAATTGCTTCTTCGTCAGTTTGATGCATAGCTAGACATCGGCCGTTTGGCACTTCATTTCATTTCATTTAATTTTGCAGACCCCAGAGCCAGCCAGCTCACATTGTGACAGGCATTAACGTTGAACGAGCCTTTTGCTATTTTAGAACACTTTGTACTTTCGTACAAAGGGTGTTATGCGTTGGCTAAGCTGTTGGCGCAATTTTTTGAGAAACTTAATAACAAAACCATGGGCCTCACTAAACATTGCAGACGCCTGAATTAAGCGAAAGCAATGAACGATTTCCAAATAGTTTGCCAGAAAATGAACGATTTAAATCTTAAAACTGTGGCTAGGCTTTGTAGACCGGTTGGACTTAAGCAAGTTTTATACTTTCCTAGATGGTGGTAAGGAGGATGGAACCATTGGGATTGGCCAGAAACGATTATTTTACATATGGGTCAAGTAGCTCACGACTTCCGGTCTTAGACCAAGTATCCTCTGTATAGCCAAAAGGCATCCGTTTGAAGGCGAGCTAAAGTGAGAGGGCGAAACATCTCTTCAACAGGGTCGTGCGCTGTGTTTGAGACCTGCCAAAAAACAAGATGATAGTAACATTCCACTAAGAAAAGCAAACAAATCGACTTTTTGCGAAATTTAGAGCTATACCCTTGAATCAGATGCTGGATCCAATAGTTGGTTTCTGGGGTTTGATCTCCAGGTCTACAGCTTGTGAGTTTATCAGGTGTAATCTCTAACTACTTTGTAAACGTAGTCTATGCTGGACAACCGATAGCTCCAACTTTCTTAGATTACATATTCCCACGACAGTCGGGACTACTTAACCAGGCAAGGACTGTCAACTCGGCAACAACAACTTCCTTACATCACATTTATACTACGCGTTATTTACAGGTTCGCTCATAGGTTAGCTAAGTTAGATTAGGTTCGATGGCTGATTCAGTGACTACTATATGCAATCCTTTGTGAATAGAACTCCTTTAGTCGAGAAACATCTCTTAAATCGATCCTAATAACCTGGAGCACATCGCCGCTGAGCTTACTTCACACATAACTCCGAAGTCTATACGGGCGGCCGGAGAGGAGGCACAGTGACCTTTCTCAAACATCTTTAAATTCGACTGCATCCCTGATAATTTGGATCCCTCGTCGCGGAGCCTACTTTTAGAGGCATATTCTCAAACGAGCGGAGTCGATGGAAAAAATGCACAGTGGGCTTTTCACGGATGATTCAATTCCCAAGGGAAAGATTTGTGGGAGAGTTTTCTATTCAGAGCTATCAATCAGCACTTATGTAGTCGTATGTATATGTACAAAGTAGACACTGTCCTATTGGCACCCATGAGGCGAGACTAAAGATTTTGGAGAGCGTCGCTTGTCGAAATTTCAACGAAGAAGAAACATCTAGACACTTCCTCCTACACTATTCAGCTTTCGCCAGACTAAAGTTGAAGCAACTCAGTTTCCATTCTTTCTACGAACTAGGCGAATTGGTTGGCATTGATATTAGCCGCCTTCATAAATTTAAGTCGGGCTCTAAGTGTTTGGCCGATACTTGATGGTCTTTTTGGTCCACACCTAGGAGTTTCATTCATTTAAGACAGGCTCTAGGCGTTTGATCGATATGTGATGGTATTTTTTATCCACACCTACAAGTCCTGGGCATCATGACGATCAGGCATCTCTAACTGTCTAAGCGTGATTATCCGTAGCCTCACGAAAATCAGCCTATTTACCTATCCTAAGAGCTCATAATAATGGCGAAAACTTTACTATCAGCAGTTTTGTTATTTTTTAACCAAGTATAAACCAGAATGAGTCTGAGGCATTGCATTGCTGGTATGTACTGATATTCACAGATATATCCGAAATTATACACATGCCGTCAAAGCTGTATAGAGTTAGGAGAGTTGGAGACTACTTTACAATTTCTCCTCTATTGCCCGGCTTTGGCCAGACTGAGAATGAAATAACGAAACTAGCGATTGATTTGTCGATCTATGAGTATATGATGACCATTTACTTTAAGGAGTTTACCGGTGACACAAAGGACGAACATTAACTGTCCAAGCGATATCCAGCGATTTTAAACCAAACCTACGACCTAACCTATACAAGAACTCAACTAACTAGACAAATAATTTGCACTTATTAAGAACCCGCCAAGTTGTGGCTTTGTCGTCTTCAATCAACATTGCAACGCACTACGTTTTGGTCACACTTCTCGTCGGTCCATTCTTAAACCGCATTTTGCTGCGGCGCATTGAATTTATTTCGCATCATTTGCCACAAAACCCCATCATCATTAAGCATAATCGCAAAAATAAAATTAAATGAATTACGAAGATGTCAGCAAAGCAGATCAACGGCGGCAACGATAGCAACAACAGCAGCAGCAGCGGGGACGGCGGTGACGCGGCAGGCGATGAACAAAGAACACCGTCGAGAATTGCAAACCAAAAATGCAAACATAATTCGTTACGAAAATGAAAGAAAAAGTCAAAATACCAAAAACAAAAAATGAAATGAACAGCGAAAAGATTTCGAGTGAGACAAATGCATAACAGAAATCAGCAAAAGTGATTCTACCACCGCCAGCCACATTTGTATGTGTAATTGTAGTGCCACAGCGACGCAGTGTTTTTTTTTACGCTTTCCGTGGACTTTTGCGGTTTACATCGCGTTGTTGGGGCATATGCGAGTACACACTCACAAAGCAATGCTGAACATTCCCCACAGGCGATACCCGCAGCTAAACGCCGCCGTTGGTTATGCGCCTACAGGCGGGACCATAACATATATGTGAGTCCACACACACGGCACTATGGCACTATGAATGATAAAGGAGTGTGGTGTAGCGGGGCTTTTGGCCAGCAAACATGTAGCATTTATATTTAAAAATGTCCAGCAAAAACCGCAGACTCAATGCGACATGGCTTTGTTGGTGTGAGCCGCACAGTGGCCAAATTGAGGATGATCATCATATTCGAATATTGAATTGTGCTTGGAGACTGAAAGTATAACTGCCATTTGAAATGGATAGTACACTGCTGGCGTACGCCGATGATATCATTTACCGCAACAACCGATGATATTGATATCTTTGGCCTCAACAACAGCGAAATTAGTTCTGCTTTCTCCAAACTGGATAAGGTAGCGAAGGAAATGGGTCTGGTAATGAACGAGGACAACTCGCGACTTGGCTCCCACGTTACTATTGACAGTCATAACTTCGAAGTCGTCGATAATTTCGTCTATCTGTGATCCTGCATTAACACCAACAACAATGTCAGCCCCGAAATCCAACAGAGAATAACTCTTGCCAACAGGTGCTACATCGGACTGAGTAGACAATTGATAAGTAAAGTCCTTCCTCGGCGAACAAACACCAAAGTCTACAAGTCGCTCTGCGAAAATAGGAATTTGTTGAACGGGTGGCGCAGTAAATTTCTCACAGTCATTCAGTTTTGGGCCGTCCCCTCTACCTTGGTTAAATTAGATAGGATGGGATGCTTTCCAAAGCCAGACGAAATACTCCTATGGTTGGATATTAGCTATAGGCAAGGCCCCCTAAATCTATCAAAACTCTACTTTCGTGTTTTATTCCGCTATTTCACCTGCATGTCTCAAAGCATGCGATCCGCGGTGTTTTTTCTTGATCTCTGTAAACGCGGCATCTGCTTCCAAACAGCTGATAACACTGGCAACCAGTAAGATGTTCAGTTTTGCTGCATGAATCCCGTTTGGCGAGTGTTTAGCACTCCCATAACCATTGAAAGTTGGAAAAAATAACCCTGTTCGGTCCAACACCGGGGTGTATCAAATTTTTTCCCGTAGAACTCCTTTTTGCGTGGGCGGCCTTCGGCCGCGCTTCAAAAAAAATAATCATGGCCGGTCCAACACCGATGTGTATCAAATGTTTTTCGCGTAGAACTCCTTTTTTTGCGTTTGAGGCCTGAGAGCGAAGAGTTCACCCTACCTCTAACGATTAACTTTGGTCCAGAAGCAGATTGCGACTGCACAGCTGCGGTAGTTGACGAATGCTTGCTGAGCTGGTCGGAGACCCAACAGTTCAGTCGTAAACTACAAGAGGCCAATGGAGTTCTCATTACGCAGTTATTGAGATAGTAGTAGCCAGTTCTAGCGAGCTTATCATCTCTCTATCCTGAAGGTTTCAACAAATCTTTACAGTTCTGCAGAATGTTACTGCAGTCTTAGCAACTTGAATCGCAGTTCAGGACTCCATACCGGAATCCGAATACTACATAACGGGCTTAATTCATTGCGGTTTCCCTTACTTTGCTCCACTGTATGTGTGTCGTAAAGCAACCATGTACAATCCTGCTGCTCGCAAAAGGTTTTCGTTGTTACAACAAATTTACGTTACGTTGTTTTTGTTATACTTTTGCGGTTTGCTGTTTTTCATGCCGTGTTTTTTTTCCACGCATGTGTGTAAAGTTCAAATGTGGCGGTGACCAGTTAACCTTGAAAATATAGCGTACAACAGCAGCTACAAGACAGTGCGCGGCAGTACAATTCGCGAAAGTCACAGCCGCGTTGCATTTTGTACGCCGCTACAAAAGCCATTACAACGTCGAGGGACCCAAAGAGGCTGCAGCCCCCCGTATGTATGCCGCATTTTGCCCTTCGCCACGCATTCATGTCACAATTTTCACAAGTGGTTCAAGCACGCACAGTGAAATGAAAAAACACGACAGAGCGAGAGCAGCTACAGCCACAGCTGAACAGTCAGCCGTTGTGGAGTATTCAAGCACAAGTGCATTTGGTCGGAGTCCATTGCAATCCTTCAACGCATTTAATAAACAAATGCTTGGCTTAAATGAGTGTGTGTGTGGACTTTTCAGACCACTTGCCCATGCTAAGTAATGCGTCCATGCGCAGATGAATGACACTTCATCTGTCTACGCATGAGCGTTCATCTCTATCTTGCCAAAGACTCCAACAGTCGACCCTTTACCAGCCGTCGGCCTGTCAGCTGCACCATCAGCGACTCCGTGCAAGCTCCGCCTTTGTGGCTGCGCTGCCTCGATTTGTACAACTGCCATTCCCATATCCGCCCGTAAACGTGTGCTTTTGCGCCCCACAAAATCTTCGAAATGGGCGAATAATTAAAACTGCACATAAATCCGACTGAAAAAGCACATCATAAACAAATTTTACTTTAAACGAAAAACCACTTTACGATATTATTACAGCAATCGGCGGAATGATATTTTGAATGTGGATATCGAAATGGCTACTTCACATCTATACAAGCTTCTTATCCTTTGACAACACAACCATGAGTCGGTTTTGGACATGACTTAACCAGCGCATACGTTGGATTTTTATGCGGTTAACTATATCCATGCGGCCGCAGAGCTCATACAGTTCGTGATTCCATCTTCTTCGATACTCATCGCTCATGCAGACAGCTACCGACCTTATCTTCCAAATCAGCACTATGTTGAAAAATTTTGCTTTAATGTGGATTTGGCTAGACGCTCATCCGCCGGAGTGAATACCAGGGCTCGGCAACTGAGTCTTTCTCTCATCACAAATTTGCGCTCTTTATATTGCCGCTGTAGTAAGAATCACAAGCACCTATACTTCTCCGTCCTTGTCCCATCCTTCGCATTTCTTGGACGGCAGTGATGTCAGCATTTACTTTTACGAGGACATCAACTAGCTTGGCATTTAGGAACCTGATATTGCAATTGCATGCCCTTAGTAATTCTCTACGTGGCGGGTCCCGAATCCAGCGCACAACCTCACTAGGCGGGTAGTATAAGGCTATATACACATTATATCGCGTGTCGCTTGTTTCAAGACCTCTGGTGAACAGACTTCAGCGAACCCCGAATGTGTCGGAGAGGCTCCGCTGAAGCTTCCTTTCTTTTAGCCGTAACGCCAGGCTCTACACGGGTTGGCTACCGCATCTGACACAAGGAATACTCACGTTTTCAGGGTGCGTGGCGAGAACGCAAGAGAAGGAATTGGTTATAGTCCTACAACTGGACAGAAGCCACCAGTTGTTGTATGGAATTATTCGTAGGCTCACTAAAAATCCGACAGTTTACTTAATCTAACTTAACCTATGTCAGTCAAGGTTTCTTAAGTTTTAATAGTTACACGACTACAAGAGAAGCTAATCTATCATCTTATAGGTATAGAGAAGAAAGAAAGAGTTGAAGGAATTACTTTCCCTTAGTTCATCTTGCCGTAAACATAGGAGCTCTTATTGGATATTATCCAATACATTCACGCAGTATGGCCCAAGATCACGTCGGGCGTAAGTTTTAAAATTCGGATGAATGGATGGAAACATCCACGAACTTTCTCTCCCACTGTCCAGCATTTGCAAGACAGAGGTAAAGACATACCTGCAGTGTTACCGCCAGGAGACAAGACTCGAAACTGACATTATTTGACTCAACATATCGGCAGTCTTAGCTGCGGCGACAGGAGCCGCAACTGACATTAGCCGTCTCAACAAATTTGTGTTAGGCTTATAGAGCTTTGTCGACTTGTGAGGGTCTTATGATCATTTAAGGTACCACAACGGACCGACGTTCCAAGATTTCGTAACCTAACCTAATCTAGATCAGCGGAGCGTCATTAGAGACCGTGTAAATTTTCTTCGATTAAATTTTCGAAATTAAATTAATTAATTCATTGTTTTAAGGCAAAAATTATGAAAGACATCCCAAGGAAGTAGGAAATATTCACCTTGTTTCATTGCCGCGTGTTGCGAATGCTTCTCAATTTTGACCCTTTGTATGTGAGTGAATATTGAAGTTCGCTTACGACTTCACATTCAGCGGGTGTTTTTTTAGACGTATGGTGTTGAATGAGACAATATTTGTTTCGGAGTTGGTTTGTTTGAGCGCTGTCACTTGTGTTTGTCATTTGAAGAATAAAAGCCGAACGACCAACAAGCGCGATGCATGTTCGCTGAATGCGTCTCAAACGGAGTGACCACTGATACGATTTTCAATGGTGTGCACTGTTTGGCGTGCTCTATGTTAAGAGTGTGTCATGGAACAATATTTCTTCAAAAATAAAGACTTTAAAATGGTATCATGGATGCACATTCCTGCAAAAATGAAGCCGGCAATGGACGGCGGTATAGAACCAGACAAGCCATGATTAAAGACTAATTGGTGTCCAAAATGAGGGATATTGATATGAACGAACTTTGGTTCCAAAAAGACGGCGATACTGGCCATATATTCAACGAAGCAAAGGATTTATTAAGAGCGACTCTTGTTGGGCGCATTAACTCAGGTCCTGGACTTGTAGTATCTAAAAGAATACCCTCTGCATGTAGAGATGAAGTAAAATTGTGAATTGAAATTTCAAAAGCAGCACAAAAAATTATAAATTCGCAATAGAAAGTTTATTTGGTTATAGAGTCAGTCAATCGAGTCAAAGCCTTTTGCTGAAACTCTTGCAACAAATGTCTCATGGCAACTTTCATCTGCAGTTGGTGTGAACAAGTGGTATTTAACACAAGTACAATATTTAAACAAAAAATAAATAAAAACAAAAACTGCTAGTTACAACAACAACATCAGAAACAACAACAACACCAAAAACAACAAAAACACCACCAACAATACCAAAAAAAAACAACATCAAAAACAACAACAACAGCAATAATGCAATATAATTTGCAGGCAACAATAACAATAATAACAGCGAATAATTTGCGCCACATTTTTATGGTGATTTCTTTAAAATAATAAAGATGCAAACCATAAAACGGAGGTGGTGCAGCCAATGCTACGGCAACTAATTGAAAAAAAGTCGAGAAATTCAATTTGTGTGCGCGGCGCTGTGAGTGTGTGGCAAGTAGCGCAATTGAGTGGATGGATGAGTGCGTTGCACGCGAACTCAAACGGTGCAACAGATAGCAATAATGCAACAACAACAAAAACAATAACAGCAACAACAACAACATCAGCAAAAACTGCAACAACAACAGTAACAACAGCAACTATATCGACAACAACAACAACAAGTGAGAGCTGCGCATGCGCAATAATAATGATGAAGCGGCATAATTGTGTGCGCCGCGCTTATGTTGCATGCAACAATCGCCTGAAATGGCTGAAGCGCATTGGTAGCCGATTGTGGCGCGATGATGAGCATTACGTGGCGGTTTTAATTAATTGCAAGCTAATGTGTGATTAACACGCGATGCGCCGCCAGCGGTAGGAACAGCAGCAGCAACAACAACTGCAACAACAGCAAAAACAGCAATACATAAGCCAGCGTGATTAGACGCTGTAGTGCAGCAATAAAGGGCAACAATTGATGTAGTTGCGTTTTCGTTGTTGTTATTGTTGTTGTTGCAACAGTGAAAGAGTGAAATTTCAAATTTGTAATGGCGACAAACAAACGGATTTCACTTTTATTGCAATGACAATAGATGAGTTCGGCATTTTGTGTTCCCACACGGGAGCACACACACACACCCAAACACATACATACAAAAAACACAAACCGCGTGGAAATCAGTTATAAAATGCGCAGTGTAATTTAACAATTCAGCAGTGGCGGAAATTATACATTACGCCTGCGCACAAAGAGCGCTGTATCTCACAGCAGCGGAGCAACGGCAGGTCAGCGCTATCGTCGTAAGCTAGAAAGCATTGCTGAAAACAGCAACAACCTCGCTGCCGCTTAAACGCGCGCAGTTTAGAGCGCTGCCTGTCAGCGCGAACGTGGCTCGGCTCAAATTGATAAATACGCTAAGAAGTGACCGCCCAGAAATTTAACACTGCCCATTGCTGGACGCGCTTCGCTGGGCACACGGGCTCTGCGCATTCCTTTGTGCGCGCTTAGGGCTTGCGCCTGCCTGCCTGCCTTGTTAAGTTCGCAACCTCCGTGGCTGTGGCGGCCCGCCTCATTGCCAGAGAACAATAAAACAAAATTCAATTGGCGCAATTTTTCAGCAACATTTCACAAGTGTTCGCCTGCCACGGCCATGGCGAAAGATAGAATGCTTTCTGCTAGCCAACTCGACAGCTTTTGATTGTGGCCAAAAGGACACAAAGCCGCTCAAGCACACACACACGCACGTAGAAAGGTAGGTAGGCTGCGGCGCATGATCGGTCCGTCAGTGCTGCGGTCTAGCCGCCTTGCAGCAATGACGTTGCATTATTGCCAATTGTTAATTTCAAGGCTGTTGTGAATTTTTTGAAAAATCACCCGAGTGCGACGTCGCCGGCACATCCCCAATGCCATTCGTCTGTTGTCACGCAGCGCATCCCTGCACCCCCGCCGCCGCTTACATTGTAAATGCGCTGTCCGTTGCAATTGCACCTTCTTGGCTGAGGCTAGGCCGCCGCCGCCACTTGTCCACCTCCAACTTGACTGCGCGCATCCTTAGCCTCCTTATCCTCCTTAGCCACTTGGGACTCCATTGTCTGCGCTGACAGCAGACATTTCTTTTGCGGCCGTAGCTGTCAAGTGCGTTTTAATACTTATTTGTCTCTACGATTGCATTTCTGCAAATGCATTTATGCTTTGCAGCAGCAACACACTTGTGCGTTGTTGTTGGTGTTGGCATTGCATGTCCGTTGCAATTCGTTCGCCCTCCGCAGTTGCTGACATTTATTAATTGAATTCGATTTATTCTGCGTGCCACAGAGCTTCATCTCCGTCCAATTTTTTGCCGCCAGAACGCTGAGACGCTGCTTATTTGCGCGCAATGCTAGGGCTAGATCGCATAGCTAGTGCCTAGCAGCGGGTGGCTGTGAAATTTCAGTTTACGGCCAGCGGTGGCGCATAAAAACGAAAGCAAAACTTAAAAAAAAATTAAAGAAAAGGGAGATCGTTTATGTAATTCGTGCGGACATTATGAATTATTGAATTATTTAGGGACCTTGCAGCTCTTGTTCATACCACTTTGTTTGAAATAATACTATGACTTGGTGGCAGGATATAAGGACAGCCAGTCTACATATATATTACCGTAGGTGCTCTTCCTAATTTAATTTTTAATATTTCAGATACACCTTGGTAAAGCTAAGCTCTAGAAGAGTTAAGAGCAGTCCAACCACGAAAGGAGCCAGTCACAAAGCACGATCAGCGTCAGCCTCAACGATATGGTTTTTATGCAGTCAACGTGATGTTGTCGAAACTTCGCTCCAACGAATTATGGTCAGAGAAGTTAAGTTATGTTAGGTTAGGTTAAGTTTTTGACCCTCACAAAGATCTTACTTGGACAGCTTAGAACACTTGTCGGCTGTGGTACTTGGAGATTTCAGTTTTGTGAATCAGGTTCTGCCTCAACGGTAAGCTTTGTCGGAGTCCACGTGTTGTTGTCGAAACTTCGCTTCAACGAATTAAGGTTAGAAAAGTTAAGTTAGGTTAAGTTGTCGCCCCTAACAACGATTTTACTTGGAAAGCTTAGATTACCTGTCGGTTGTGGTACTTGGAATTTTAAGTACCACATCCGACAGGTATTCTATATGTTAAAAATCAACAAAGCGCTTTGAGCCTGTCACAAATTTGTTAAGGCTGCTAGTATCGCATGTCTTACGTTCGGCTGTGTTTCAACCTCAGTCTGACAAAAGCTGAACAATTTAGGAGAAAGTGCCTGCATGTTTCCAACTCACCACTCTTTTGACCCTGAAAGAAGGTGCACAACGGAGCAGTACGTCTACTGCTACTTTAAAAGCAGCCACGTCTGCATACAAAATACTACAGTGTTCCGGTAGCCTAAAGCTTAGATTTAGGGTGAACTGCTTACTGAAAACTCTACTTCCTAGCTTCGACCTATCCGTGAAAAAGCTGACTTAACTTTTTCTTAATCGGCTTCTCCCATCCACATATCCCTCCTTGGTGTGTGATCAAAGAAAAGGCCGCCATGAGCATCATCTACGACGCAGTGGTTGAAATTTTCAGGAATTCAGTCTAATGAGGAAAGAATTTAAGCATGACCCTTTTTGACCCCTTCAAATATTCAAATTCCCTGAGCCTTAAAGCGCATAAATGCACCTGCCGGCAATATCCATGGTAGCTAGGGTATTGAGTGTTATTGGTGTAGTCCGCTGTGCACCGAAGATGCTGGTTAGAGCCGGTCTTATTCGTTTTTACAACGTAATTGGCTTGAATATGGTTTCGCAGTGACAAAACACCATCTTTAGTGAGAGTCTCCTATACCTCATTTACAGCAATATAAGACAACCGATGTCTTCCTTACTCTCTCCTCAATATTTGGCCTCCATAACAGCTTTCGGTCAAGGATAATCCTTAGCTACTTCACTTTATCAAGAAGTTGTGGACGTGAGCCTTCAAATGTGGGGAGATTAACGTCTGGAATCATGTACCTTCTGGCAAATAAAATCATTGCAGTTTTACTTAGGTTGACAGTTAAGCCGCTCCTATTCTCCTAGTAAACCAAGGTCACGCGCAAGAAATATCACTGGATGAGGGTGTCTTGTTCCACACTAATGCCAGTTATTAAACTGTTTTAAGTCAGTACTTCATATGAATTATATTCAGTTGATGTACATCGGGATCCTATGAGCCCAAGAGCTAGTAGTAAATAAGACGATTTCAGCTTTATTTGATTTGAAGGCTAAACTGTTTCTATTCGCCCAATCAGTAGGGTCACGAGTTAAAATATCACTCGGTTAGGATGTCTAGTTCCACTCTAAAGTCAGAATTCAGAATTCATGGAAATTGTATATCCAACCTTCTGAGCTATCTTGCGTTTGGTTCCATTGTGACGCTATAATTTATAGACAAAAATAATAAACGCATTACTGAACAAACTGGGGAATCTATACCTTCCTTGCTTTTTTTTCATTTCGTAGCAGGGAAAACCCATATGACAGCATGCTCCAGAGACTTGTTCGGACCCTAAGGGTACATACATTTTGGCTGGTGGGGCTGTCCTTAATTACTATGACAAATATGTGCGTAATCTCTAAATCAGTTTATTTACAGCAGCTGCTTAAGTCGGTACGAGTAGTACAAGGCCTTCAAAGATGGTCGAGAGATCGTTGAACACATGCCTTGTTCTGGACGGACTTCGACCTGGATAATGGATATGGTGCTTGAAATAGTCAGGCAAGTGTTGGAAAAGAGCTCGATATCCCTCGCGAGTCCATTCGAGTGATTTTGACAGATATTTTGGGTATGAAATGCGTTCTTGCGCGACTCATTCCGTTAAAGCTATTGGCATAAAACCATTTCCGGGTCCTTTTTTATCACAATATATACTCAGCTTGAATTTTTTGGAATACTTAACCCTCGAAATCACTTATTATATGAAGCTAATAGTGGCATGTCAGGTATTTTATAAACTTAATTTTGCTACAACAACAAAGCACAATGAATGTCGACCCAAATCCAAATGCAGTCTCCAAAACTAGACTAAATTGCACACCAACAAAAGCCATAAATAATAAAAATGGACACTCAGATATGCAGAAATTCAGTTCAATTGAAAAAATATGCTAATCAAATCAAAGTAGCAGCAAATATCAGCTAAATCCAGCTGGGTCACATTGCGCCTCCAGAGCCAGAGGAAATAATTTTCCAAATTTGAAAACTTCTAACGCGCGACGGAAATTTTCGTTAACTCGACCGCAATAAATTTCAATTTGCTGCCAAATAATAAGCTACAACACGAACAACAGCAGCCATTGCAACAACAATAACAGTCGTTGCCGCATGGAAAACAATAAATGGCAAGCGAGCGCACAACAATGCGGCAAATGTATTTTATTTGTGTTGCTGTAAAGGTGTCAAGACACGGCGGCGAAGCGGTGTGAGGCGCGGGGGTGATGGTGCCGTGCAGCGACGCAGCAAATAAATATTTTCAGGTGTGAAAATCAACACGGAAATCGAACGAATTGCTGGCATTAGTAAGCTGCAACACGGCGAGTGGCGAGTATGCCGGCAATGCCACTTTACAATGTTGCAACAAGGCAGTTGTTAGCAACAGTTACGGTTGTTGTTTGGCATTTATAGCTGCCGTTGCCGCCGTTGCCATTGTCGTTGCTTGTCGCGGCACCGTTGCTGCTACATTTCTGCTTGATTATACATACTTGTTTGTAGTACTTTGGCATTCGCTGTTGTTGCGGTTGTTGCGCTCGTTGTTTTGTTCTTGCCGTGGCCCTTGCTGGCCATTAATCATTTGAGTGTTTGCACGGTCAGCGCCGCAGCGAAGTCGCCTGGCTTTGTGCTTGTTCCTTTGCCCTCAACGGCGCAAGCTCGGCAGCTGGGCTGCTGGGCGCGTTGCCACTATGTATGCGAGTGTGGTGTGAGGTATCGCTGCCTTGGCCAATCAATTGTTAGGCTGTGCTGCTAATGCCACCACCACTGCCATTGCCACTGTGGCCAATTTACCAAGCATCTATTTGCACACACGACCGACTGGAGTCTGCTTGCAGCACGATGCCTTTGTGTCATTGACCAAAAATGGCAGGCGGCCACCGGCGTACGTCATCAACGCCAACAACCAGCAACAATACCAGCAACAACGGCAGCAATAAGACAAAATACAACAACAACAACAGTAATAGCAAAAACAACAACAACAACAGTAATAGCAACATAAACAACAACAACAACAGCAGCAATTTCAACTACAATAACATCAATGGCAACAACAATTCTAACAACAATAATGACAATAACAACGGCAGCCATGAAAACAACAACAATACCAGCAAATTCAACAACAACAAAAGCGATGGCAACAACAACGAAAATTACAATACCGACTCCAACTACAGCAGCAGCAAAGACAACAACAGTTATAGCATCAACAACAACAGTAATGGCAACAAGAACTACAACAATAGCAATGACAACACCAGCAACAATTCTAACAACAATAACAAAAACTGCAATAACGACACCAACTACAGCAGCAGTAATGGCATAAACAACAATAATTACAAGAACAACAACTACAGCAACGGCAACATCAACAGCTAAACAACAACATTATCGATAACAACAACCTCGCCATTGCAAACCGCTACACCACCGCCCCAGCCGTTAGCATCTTCGGCGATGTTGTCACCAGGCACGCCGCTGGTGTTGCATGGACAACGGTGAAAAAATCGGTTAGACAAAAAATAGAAATCGCCAGAAAATGCCAAATAAAGAGCTACATATGGTTTGCCAGGAATCGGGGTTGCCAGTTGTTTGCTGGGCCGTGCTTTATGCGCGCTTAATTGGCTACGTCACACACACACACACACACACATCCATACATAGACCAAATCAAAAAGGCAACCATATAGGTATGTGTGTTTGTTGTTGCAACATTGCATGCCCCTACATAAAGTGTGCTTTATGGCAGCTGTGTGGCAAAAATGAAGGAAAGCCCAACCGTGGAAACCCAGTGGAAATGCAGGGAATGCAAGTGGCTGCCGCGTCGAGCCGAGGAAATTGAAATAAAATGGACTGCAATGCATCTAATTGGATTGACCTGCAGCTAGCTGCGACCGCGCAGTGTCTAAGCAACGCTAGCGGCGACCGAAGTAACGGCAAACGACTAGCTGTAGCGGACTCGAAGTCTGGCGGCCAGTGGGAGATGAGGCGAGCATATTAAGAATCGGCGCGTGAGTGCTGCTGCCTCCGCTGATTTGCTGCTGAATCGCGCATTGTGCGCTTCAAATTTCAGCAGTATTGTTATTTTGATTTCACTTGTGTTTTGTTTTTGTTGCCGTTCGTATTGAAATTAGCTGCTTAGTGTGGCGCAACGTGACGTACGATTTTGCGGAAGTTATTGTCTTGGCTGCCAATAAGCGCACATACACACACACAGCCACACTGAAACAAGCGCAACTACTTTGTTACAATTCAACAGAAATAATAATACACTGAGCGAAATGGTGGCTTTTATGTGATTTCTGGTTTCAGTATTGCCCAGCTAGCAGAACATACATATTTTTG
This sequence comes from Bactrocera neohumeralis, assembly GCF_024586455.1. NCBI lineage: Eukaryota > Metazoa > Arthropoda > Insecta > Diptera > Tephritidae > Bactrocera > Bactrocera neohumeralis. The sequence goes on along the minus strand of NC_065923.1, from coordinate 76,311,842 downwards.
AAGGCCGTTGTAGATCTTCTTCCTTTTTGGCACTACAACCGCAGGTTAGTCTGGATCGAGAACACAAAACTTCGCCAGTTGCCTCTATCCTATGCTCAGTCACGTCAGTTGTATATCCCGAAAGCAGACAGGACTCTAGGTTATTGATCTATTGATCCTTCCATTTGATGCATGGGCGTCCTTGCGTTCGTTGTCCACCCATGGGTCTCTAGTCGAGGGAGTTTTGCATTGTAGCTTCAACTTCCATGCGAACGACGTGGCCTAACCAGCATTTCGCCGCAGAGCTCATACAGTTCATGGTTCCATCTTCTTCAACATACATCTCTACAGCGTATAGCTCTAAAGACCTTACGACTAAAAGTTCTCTTGAATGGTCAAAGTGATTTTTCAAGTCCATTCGTCATCGCACAAGTTTTTGCGCCATATAATAGGACGGAAATTAGTGAGAGACTTTAGAATCGATATGTTTTCTCAATTGCCTCAATCCTGAGTGGGATCTCACCGCTAAGAACCCAGGTCCAATATGACACTTAAAAACTTCTATATACCGGATAATAAGACCCTTACGGATCAACAAAGCGCTTTAGGCCTGCCACAAATTTGATGAGACAGCTAATTTCAACTTCGGGTTTGTGTTCTGGTTCGCCGAAGGAAAGATTACAGAAATCTTCAGACTTCTTACGGTCTACTGTAGACCAGAATGACCACGTAGTCTTACGAACTGGTGGTCGAAAAGCGCTTGCTAAGCAGACACGAGGCTCATTACTTCAGTGTTAGAATACAAGACACCAATGGTTAGTCGAATCAGTCCCATTTCAATATGAGCGGCGAAAAGATGCCACCCTTCGTAGCTCATCGACTTTGCAGCGATTCCGCTGTGACCAGGCACCCAAGCGGCTGCCAGAATTTATTGAAAAAGACGCATAAGAGGGAAGCACCCTGTCTAAAATTTGACTGGTATCAAACGGCTAACGGAGAGGTCCTTCCCGAATTTTAGGGAGCAGAGGGTTGTACTCAACGCTATTCTGCTTAATCGTCTGAGTTTCTTAGGAATATCAAATTTAGACATGCCGTCGTATATGTAAGTAGCACCTGTCAGTGCGGTCGACCGGCTAACCAGCTTTGCTTAGTTAACACGACTGTCGGGTATACGTAACCGGAACGGAGCCAGAATTTTATCCGGCCAAGTACTGTCAACTCAGCAGATTTCTGGCGCTACAACAACAAAGCGGCTTTGGAATTGACCAAATGGAGATGGCTGTCGATCTGTATGTCTAGGGTCTTCTCCAGTATTTGATATATTGTGAACATCCGCCCTATAGTGGATTTTTTGGTTTCTAAACCCACACTGTTAAAGTCTGATCAGTTTGTTTACAAAAGGCTTAAGCCTTTTACTATCAAAATAACCTTTTACCAACCGGTGTAGTAGTGGGCCATGATAACCCAAATACGAGTTGTTGTACAGCCTTGTACGTATTACGCGCCAACATGGTAGCATGGTTCCTCTGATATCTCTGAAGTCATTTCTCCAAGTGCGCGATTCGCACGTCAACTTCGAGGATTGGAGTCGGCCGAACACCGACGGCGTTTGGTTATATCGACGAATCACACTGTTTGGCACTTTGTCCGCGTTTCGCATCAAATGCATGAAATGCGACGTGGCTTCATCAACGGAACTGCTGTTGCTACACCGCAAACAGTACGTTGCAAGTTCTTTTCATTATATAACTATCTTGTTTTGTTACGGTTGTTGTTTTGTATTTCTCTTTTTTGAGCGCGCAAACCAAATTTTATGAGCGCTGCTGGCGAAAAGGCAGTGAAACAATAAAAAGCGGTAAAACAGCGGGCGCTATTGCAATTCGGTATTTCTCACAGAAAGCACTTGCGAAATATTAAAAAAAAAAAGGTGAAAGAAACATAAAAGAGAAACAAACGACATAGCGAATAGTCTCGCAAATGTGAATTCGTTCACAAACTGGACGCGCCAGCTGTCCACACATTGACCGCGAGCATTCCATCAGCCGCGTGCAGCGCATAAACTCCACAGCAATTCAATTTAGTTCAGCGCGCTGAGGACCAACGAAGGTCAGTGCAGAGCGCGCGCAAACAAATTTGCGTTCTCGTTAGCGCAACGAAATGACGTTCACGGCATTGAATTGCTAGCGCAGGCATACATAGCAACCGCGACGGCACAAAGCGTAGGCGCGCTGGCAGCTGGTCGGTTTGAAGGCCGCAGTGCGGACATTATTGCTGGAGTTGAAGAACTGAGACGAATTCAAAGTCAAAGATGCAAACGAAGACGTCGACGACTGCTTGGTCGCAGCCAAACGGATTTTGGTTGCTTGGATGATGGACGAATAGCCACGCTGAGATTTATGATCACGTCAATAACCTTTGATCCGACATGTAACCGCAGCTGGCCATAAAACGATCAAATATCAAATATACCATAACAAAAGCAACAATAGTAAACATTGAGCTATAGCGAATGTTGCGCGAAAGCAGCCACAGCGAATGGCAATCAAATTGACAATATAAAAGGCAGCGGTTGCGCATGCGTTCACCCCACTCAGCTGTATATGGCAGTAGGCAACGGGAATTAGAAGTTGGTGAAAATCAATTCCACGAATATCTCACGCACGTACCCGCAGGTTGGCGCACACAAGTGCGTTTTCAAGAAAAAGAAAAAAAAGAAATAAAAATGGGCAATAAAAATTTGTTGCGCCTCGCTATAAATAACTGTGAAGTACTAGTGTACTGAGTTTCACAGCGACTGAGGTGCGTACGCATTTTATTTGTGATGCAACTCTGACTCGTGCGACCGAGAAAGGGACAAGAGCCCCGCTTGAAAGATGACATAACGGATCTATATGGTTCCCATCACAGCTGAAGGGAAAATAATAAAGTTGGGGGCAGAATTCGTGTTGATAGGGCACTGAGAGTAAGAGATCCCAGTGGAAACCCCACTTGCAAGATGACCTAATCGGTCCATACGATTCCGATCAGAGCTGAATGGAAAATAATAGAGTTGCGGGTGGATATCTCAAGAGCTTTGTGATGCTAACTTTAGAAAGCATTGATCTTTACAAGTTAAGGAAGAATTTGATTTCGATCGTTTAGTTGGTATGGCAGTTATAAGCCTCCGTGGCGGGAACCACCAACGTTTCGGTTTCTCACGCCTGAACTTCAGCTTCGCTGGAAAATGGCGAGGTTGCGATTTGTGCTTTTATTGACATCGAAGGTTGCTTCACGTAAGCGTCGTCAAGGCATTGGAGAGAAGGAAAGTGGCGGTTCTAGTATACAGATGGATAAAGGCTGTATTGCGTACTAGAAAGCTGAAACTACTGAGAGGGAGAGTAACATTTGTTTTGGTACTACGAGGGGCTGATCACAGGGTGGAGTCCTATCCCCCCTACTATAGAACCTAGTAATAGAAGAGCATCGTGAGTTGCCCACAAACCGATGACATTGTCATAATGGCACAAGTTAAATTTGAGAACACACTCTGCGATTTAGTTCAAAGGGACTTAAGTGAAGCAAATGGATGATGCAATAAGGTAGGGTTAAATATCAACCGGTCAAAAACAACCGTCATCCCTTTTACAATGCGAAGATCTTTTCTGGCGCTTTAGGCCCCTGGAACTTGGTGGCAGGGAGTTGGAGGTGTATAAAGCGGTCAAGTTCCTAGGCCTCACATTAGACTCAGTTTTACGCAATCTTCGGTAGGCCTTCAACTATCGAAGCTACTAAGAATCGCCTGCCACAGCCAAACTACAGCTCTTGAGGTCATGCTGGAGTTCACATCACTGCATCTAGTGATCAAAAAGGTAGTGAAACATACCATGCTGCTCATGTCAGCAGAGGGTTTTGGAAAAGGAAGATAATGCCGTCTCAACATATGAAGGTCTTAAGATAAGACACACTACTGGCACTTCTTTAAAGGGACAACGTTACGAAGAGGGTAAACTTTACAAAGAAGTTTAGAGTTACTCTCGTCAGTAAAGCGGAGTGGAGTGATTCCACGCTCGACCTACTACTGAAGGGCAAAGACTATCCACTGGTACACTAACGGCTCAAAAACACCGGAAGTCATTGAAACGGAAGAGAGAGTGACGTAGAGAGAACGGCACTGGCAGTAGGCAGCAGATAGTGCATTCTGCTAATATTGGGCCAAGCTATTACTGGAAGGGTACAACCTTGCAAGATTTAAAGATATGATCAACCTCCGCCGAGATAAATTCCGTCCCCTTGTCGCGCTCTATACAGGACACTGCAGACTCAAGGATCTAGGTCAGGACAAGATAACATAACCTCAGCTGCGCCAAATGAGCAGCTTCTTAAAGATAAAAGGACGTGTGCAACTTGTATACTTTGTTCCAAATATAAAAATCATCTGCAATAAAGTCAACTTCACTCCGTTAGCAGACCAATAACCTCAAATACTTTCCTGTCAAAGCTCACACAGCAAATAAGAGCACCCTTAAAGAGTGCTAGGGGTTTCGTTTGCTGAACTCAAGTTGCTTAAGCATAATATAAGAGGAAGTTGCGTCTTAATCGTTAGCAAATTTTCACCTGAAAGTGTTTAAGAGCCAACGTACGTAAATGTTTCCTAAACTTAAAAAACTGTTGTGGTATATCGAAATGGCACCATCAATTCCTAATCTAAGCAAGATAACATCTTGGCTTGCATAAATTTCCAAGCCATTAAGATGAGCCATTCGCTTGATTGCCAACGCTATTCTTCCTTTTGCGGTAATTGCGCGCATATCAGTAAACTCCTCAGCCGTCAGCGCGCTCTAATCACACCCTAATCAGCGCTAATGCCAACGTGCCGATCAATAGAGCGCGCTGTTGTCTAAGTATTTCCGCAGTTTAATTTATGTTACAGCAGGAATACATTGAAATTTTCACGCCTCATCAAATCACACCGCAAATCACCGCAACGAACGCATATACACACATGTGCCCGGCGGCAGACGACGCAACGCGCCGAATAGACATATCGCAGCTGATTATAATGGCCATCAATAGGCTGCTACCACCAACTGTTGCAACGCGCAACATATTAGCTTGCGGCTATTGGCAGCACATTTGCGGTTGCTGGTGTGCGATGCGACGCGCTGTCAGCGCTTCAATTCCAGCTCATCAATTCAGCACGTGCCGCTACCCGTCGCCCGCCAACGTTCAACGTGCGCCTGCGGTCACTTCGGCTGAATTTGAGTATGGCGGTTTTATGGAGATTTTCACAGCCCAATAGGTGTGATTGCAACGCCACTTATTCAACCCCGTTGCTGGCGCACTGACTCACAGACCGACTGGCTGCTTAACTACCTGACGTCGCTGGACAGGCGTACGGCAAGCGGCCGACTACTGCCGCAGCCGTGTCGGTGATGGTTATCCCTTTTTGGTGAATGATTTAGAATGGTCGCATAATTGACAGGTGAGAAAATTTATTGTAATTCATGGTAGAAACAAGCTTGCCACACTGCCACCACAGCGCATTGGTAAGTTGAAGTTCAAGTCCGCTTCACTGCATCGACGCGATAAGCGCGTCAGGAAAATTTAAAAAGCAGCAACTGGGGGCGCTCAAACGATTCATAGCGCTCGTCGGTTGCGACTGCGGTTGCTGGCTATGCGCCTTGCCGTGGTTCTGCCTACCTCCAACTATTGGCTGCCAAACGCAAGTGTTTTTCAATTTTCGCTTTGCTCCCGCACAGCCGCAGCGCCTTTGCGGTTGCAGCAAGCGGCAGCAATTCCCTTACTTTGCCAAATGATGTTGGAAATATTTCCATTGTGGCGGTTGAAGACTCTTTGCATGCCTGCTGGTGGCATCATCGGCTTGTGCCGCGCGCGCGCGCTCATATTTCGTGGCTTATTTGAATATCTGCAGTGTGTGCGCATATTTTGTGGTTTTAGCTGCTTCTCGTGCCATTCTCCGCAAGCGGCCGCCCTCCCGCACACAATTCAATTTTCAATTTCCATTTGCCAATTTCAATTTATTTAATTTGAATTTAAACTCACTCGTGACTTTCAAATTGACTGATTTGCATCTGCAACTGCCAAGCAATCAACAGGGCCCGTACTCGACTGGGCGGTCACTTGGACAGACGTTTGCACGTTTCGTAACCCGCATGCGTTGGCAATAGAAATGAATGCTGGCAAGCAGTTCACTACGCGAATGATTCTTGCGGTGGTGAATAAATGGAATTGCTATTGCGATTTCCATAAGCGCTGTCAGTTATTGCCTGTTGGGGTATATACTCGTACTTGATAAGCACGATTGTTAGAAGCGACGTTGCTAGAAATGAAAGGTACGCACTTCAATCTAAGTAGACGCGGTGGTGCGCTAGGGAGACGACTGACGCCTACTTTCTTCTAGCTCTTACAGTTTTCGCGATTTTTTTATGACGATCACAGATTTATCTATGGACTTACAGAAAAAAACTGCCATACAAAACTGCAATTTCGAAACCAGTTGCTTCAGTGCTTTTACCAGATGGATAATCGAATCAGCTTTTGCGAGAAATTTCTTATGAGACGGTACCAACGAAGCATTGAAGCTTTGGGACCCATAAAATCGACAGGGTAACGATTGGCACCTACTTTATCCCAGCTTATATATATTTCATGGCCCCCAGCGACTATTTTCAGTTCTCAGATATCAAAAGAACGCTCGCTGGGAAGAAATCTTCGTCGAATAAAGAAATGATCGACGAAACTGAGACCAATTTTGCGGGACAAATCGTACTACAAAAATTCTATCGTAAAGCTCAAGGGTCACTATAATCATTATATCATCCCTGAAGGGAACTATGTTCAATAATAAAAGACAAATGTCACCAAAAAAACTTGTTGTACTATGGTAGGCCGGGAACTTTTAAATTGATTTGTTATTTAACTCTCTCGTGATCGTTCGTATTGTGCACGGTATAGTCTCTGCCTCGGATTCGTCTAGAAATGATACTGTCTTAACTAGCTCGTCTGCTTTTTAAATGCCGAAAATATTACTGTGACCGGGAACCCAAATTATGGACCCATGACAGTCGGGTCTACGTAACCGGAACGAACCCGGATTTTCTATTCGGTCAAGAACTGTCGACTCGGCAGATTTCTGATGCTAAAACAACAACAATAGCTTTCCTGCAATTGTCAACTATGCTGGTGTTGATCTTTGGCGACTACAAGCCCAGTAATACTGCCTGGGTGTCTGTGTAAATGGTCGCTTTCTGTATCCTCCCGTAATTGTTCAGTAAACTCCACAGGCCTTCTCTAAACCTAGTATATACGACCATCATTACACCGCAGTCCATTTTGAACTCATTGGTATATATTGATGTAGGTTCCTCCTCCCACTAACCTCTTCTCCATTTACGTCTAGAGGACATTCTCACGTTGAACTAACTATTGAAATCCAACTTTGGTAGTATATTTAGTCACATTGCGTAGTGGTTGTAGGGTTGGAAAACGGCGTATCGGTGTGCAAGCGTTAAGGCCAGAATCTTACCGGTATCCAGTTGCAGAAGGACGAGGATGAAACATCGCAGCATTTTCTGCTTGATTATTCTACCTTGTATAATATGGCTCATAATGACCTAGTCCAGGAGGATGATGTAAATTAGATTTTGCAAGACTTTGTCGCAAAAACTTCTTATAAGACAGCACAAACACCTATTGGATCTACGTCCTTGCTCCTTGTACAGTCTGAGTCAGCATGACCTAGTCCATCAAAGATTTGATTTCCTTTCTCTTTCTCTTCAAAGCGACTGTCACAACTACACGCTGCAGCAGCATATTAGACAATGTTTTCGCTACAATTATGCTTGTGGTTTCTGTTGTTGTTATGTGCATTTTTTTGTTGCTGTAATCATTACACATTCCTAGCCAAGATTATAAAGTTTTTACTCATGCTTTTGCCATGATTGCAACACAATCTAAGTACGCTGCGCTTCTTTTCTATGCTTTGCTGTCGTTATCATTGCTGTTGTTGTTGTTGTTATTGCAGCGAAAGCCATTAAAGCCGCAATATAGCCGGAAAGTAACGAAAAGAAAAGCTATTGACGTGCGCGAAGTTTTACTATCAGATGCAACGATGCGAGCAGCCATCGCAACAATAACAACAACAACTACTATATAGCAACAACAATAACTACAACAATCTCAGCGTGCAAAAGCGCCAACGAGAATTGCCAGCGCGTTCGGCAGCAATCAGCGGAAAATCCATAATCGCACAAGAGTCACTGCAATAATAGCAACAACAATAACAAAACAACCACAACTGTTGGCAAGATTTATTGTGCAGATAACCGCGAAATGTTGCAACCACTTACTCACTTCCACTGCCACTGCCAGAGCACCGTCATAATAGCAGCGGCGACCACAACGTAAACCGCTTCTGCGCTTACTCAGCAGCCGCTTTGCTGTCGCGCTTCGCAACATCAACTCCAATTGAAGCCGCAGATTTAGATTCAGATTTAAACGCCAAGACGGTTGCACCAGTGTCTGCCTGGTAGTCTGGCCAGACGCTCGTGCGTCCATTTGTCGCTCGTATGCGCTCGTCTGCAGCCTAGTCTAGCCTCTTGTCAGCTTCTGTGGTGCTTACTGTCTTTCCGCCGTGGCAGACGCTGGTGCTGCATACGCGGCGTCTGAGCTGCAATTTAGTTGCCTTGCCGTGTTGCAAGTGAGGCGACTTTGTTCTATTTAAAATGTAGTAACTTATGCTGCTAATCCTTGAAGAATGTTGTAAGCACATGTGCCACATTTGTGTTGTTATTAGAAGCCAGTTTTTTTTATTTTTATTTTTTTGTTTTTGTGCCTTGCGACTTGTTTTTGTAATGAGAAAAAATATCCATTCAATCTCGGCGTCTCGTTAAGCTCACTCCAGCGTTCCGCGCTGATCGGCTAGGCAAGATTACCCTCCTTTGTGTTTGCAGCACATAAAACGTTGCTAGATATCGCGTCCAAGCGCAATGGGTTTCTTTGCAGCGGTTAGGAGATTAGTACTCAAAGGGTTAAGCGTTAAACCGAAATCAGCGCAATCTGAGGGCTTGATGTTGGCTGGTACCACGTACGTTGCAGGAAGGTTAGAGTTGCCATGGTATACAAAGATTTCATGTCACCTGAACCTGACCAATAGATTTCAGATTCACTAGATTATTTTTGTGGTGTAAGGCCCTTGAAAAGAGCACATTAGCAAGGAAGCTCTAGCGCGTTCAACGAATGCCGCTCATCAGCATTTGTGGTGCACTAAAGTCCACTCCAACTATACTACTTAATGCCATTCTCGATAAAGTGCCGATATCAATGACTCCCCTGTCGGCACCTTTCTGAATATTCGGATATACTATATAGGGACGTAAGGTGTAAGGTCACGAAACTTGCTATCAGACTCTCCTGTTGCTCACCTGTCTGAATATTAATATGGATGCCAGGCTACAGCGGAATCGCAAGTAATTGTAAAATTGACGACCTGGCAAAGAAAGACACCCTAACCCTGCTATCAGTAGAATTAGGCTGAATCGTATAATTTGGCTCGAGAATAAGAGATCGTCTTAGCGCTTTGTTCTCAGTAAGGCTAGCCTCTCGCTGGTGGTGGGGTTTCTAACAGGCCAATGTTCTAACAGCGTCCACGCTTTAAAACCAGAATCTTATCGGTAGCTAGCTGCAAAAGCTGCATGGAAGAAGACAAGGTTTAAACATCGCAATGCTTGCTTCTAGATTGTGCCGCTTTTGCGACATCTAGGCTTTAACACTTTGGAGCTCACACTTTCAGATATTCCATCGAACTGATGGGAACAGAAGATAAACGTCTGAGCAAATTTTGGCGTTTTACTGACTTGTAAGATCGCATCCGGAGTCGTATTTTTTTCGCTTCAAAAAGTACTGCATACTTCAAGTTCAATTCTTGAAATGCGTCGGCTAGGTCAGCCATCGAACCTAACCTAACTTAAACTTCGGATTGAATGTGGAGTAGATCGGATAAGTAGCAGTCATTGAAGGCATTACTTCTCAGTCAACTCGACGGTTAGGTTTGGTTAGATGGCCAAGTTGAAGCATCACGGTTGCCATACTTTCAACGAATCCGACGAATGGGCTAGAATTTATAATAGCCGTTACAATAAATTTTTGGCAGGCTCTAGGCGCTTTGTCAATTTGCTATGGTCTTCTCGTTCCACACATTGAAATTCTACGTATCACAACGTACAGGCGTCTCTAGCAGTCTAGGTGGGGTTATTCGCGATCTTATGAAAAATCAGTTTATTTGCCAAATTTAACCTAATGGGGCTGGTAACCCTGTTCATAGACTAGCTCGTAGCTTAGTAGCCGCCGTCTATCGCATTGAAGTGCTGCCTGTACTAGCCGCAGGGGGGTGGTGAAAGCCCAGAATAAATTGGTGAACTTCATCTGCCTGCGTTGATATGCATCAGCCCAGCTAACCCTTTTAGCCTCAACCAATAACGTAGACCAAGCAACAGTGTGTCTTCGTTTCTTTCTTTATTTTGTAGCTTAGTTTGTTTATTGAATGCGATGCTTATCGGAGATTGTGTGTAGCAGAAAAGTCACTTACAATTTATTTTCGCTCAAACGAAATGGGTCCTTCGACTAGGCGTTCACATGGGTTGCAAATTCAATTAAGCGCAAATATTTAAATCAGAAATCGCAGTGTTAGTGTAATTAAAATGTGCAGGGCTAGCGAAATTGTGTCTGAGCTCGGCTACTCGCAAGCAATTTTTAATGAAAAGTTTCACTTTGCTTACAGTTTTAGAACACGCTTCACGGTCAACTTGGTTTTCGCACAAAATTGACGTTTCACTTTCGTTCAATTCGTTCAACGAAGTGTACAGCTGCTGGAAAATGCGCCGCGTGGAAAGGGAAAGTGAAAATTAGTGCGGCCCAGCCGCTATGGAGGCGTTGAAAACCTGCGAATTGAAGCGTGGCGAAAGCTGATGGCATTTCGAAATAGAAATAATGAAAAGTACAGCGCATATTTAGCAAAGCGCCGTCGTCACGCCAGTTCTGCAGCACGTCAAAACATGCTACACACAGCTTGCATTTCAAGTCTAAGGCAAGCATACAAATGCAATAATTAACGGGTGCCTTTATTGTGCTCTAGGACGTGGTAAATAAAGCTTGCTATGCTCAGTGCTGCAAAAAGTGTACACCATAATAACAGCAATTAAGATAAATAGCGGTCATCATAGCATTAACAGCTAAATAACGTTACCGGGCGTGGGCTGAAGCCAAAAAAGCGACTTCGTAGGGCAGCTCGCATTAAAAAGAGCTTGTGATAACGCATGTACTAATATGTATATGGGACTCAGTCATAGAATGGGTCCTGTAGACTTAAGATCCCACCTACACAAGTTGGAAAAGTGTATGCGGCGGATTGCAGTGGGTGCGTGACGGATGATGAGACACTACAACATTATCTTTCCGAATGCTTAGCCGCAGCCGCATGTGATGGGATATATTCCACGGCTCCCAATGAGAAGCTTCAACTTAAGAGACATTAGGCAGCTGGGATGGAAAAATTAGATATTTTACCAAATCCACTGAAATGCTGATGAGACACTGGAACATTATCTTTCCAAATGACCAGCCTCAGCCGAATGATAAGTGAGCACAACGGGCCTATTGATGGCCTCAGTACGGCCGTCTACGGTCTGGCATCCCTTGCGGCTCTCGTTTCAACCAACCAGTCGTCTAAGAGTAGGCCCGCAGACAACTGAGCGAAGTTCCTACCATTCTGAGACCGATAATAAGGAAATGCTGGTTCGTCAGTCTTACAGTTTTCAGTGATCTCGCTGTGGTTAGCAACCTATATAGATTTAACAATAAATAACTCGATAAAATCGAGGGTGAAATCGGACAACAATCCTATACTTTAAGTCTTCGAGTCGTAAGAAAATGTACAGTTATCTTTGGATAGAATTGTGAGTGTTTCACTTTCCAGTGCAGCTTGGCTCTCTATATCTGAACTTGCTTTCCCGGAAGTAGCAGCCAGAGCTTGCTTTAAGTGCCTGAAAGACGGAAGTGCCGGCAGTCCATTTACATCTTTGCGTAGGGTGGTTCCAGGACATCTTTGCACACTATATAAGATCTTGCATTCCCGAAGTGTATCAGACCTTGATTTAAGTGTATCAAAGACTGAAGTGCCAGTAGTCCATTTATATCTTTGCATAGGTCACAGGGCAGCTCCAGAGCTTCTTTTGTTCTCTATATACGAACTTGCTTTCCCGAAGTAACACCGAGCTTGCTTTAAGTACCTCAAAGATTGGAGTGTTGGTAGTCCATTTATATCTTTATATAGGGCATGGGGTAGCTCGAGGGCATCTTGGCTCTCAATATATGAACTTGTTTACCCGAAGTAGCTCAAAGTTTGCTTTGCCTCAAAAACTGAAGCGCCGGTAGTACATTTATGAGCACATAGAGCATATATACCTAGGGCTTTTAATAGTTTCCGTTGAAAAGACAGCGTTTTAGCAGATACATACTGAAATAAGAATTTCTTTTGAAGTCTACGCCCCCGACAACGTATTCTACTTAAAGAACTCATTAATGCAGAGACATCTTTCGCCATTCACGGGCAACAAAAGCGTATAATTTTCAAAAGCGCTTATATAAGTACGGCTCAGCGCTGGCTTTGTTCGCATTTTCTTCTCAAATCTAAGGCTATTTCCATATGAAATGTAATTGTGACGATAAAATGTGAGCTGCGCATGTAGACTTTTACCGTTGTCGTTCTTTATGAGTGTCGCCAGATGCAGTGCAACGACGATACAGTGCAGACAGGGGCTGGCCCAGCGTCGCAGACAATGTTGGACTGCACCCATTTTGTCATTGACAGGTTTTTTTACGATCGCAAACGGGTAATTAATCTCTGACATGCCTGCCGGTAAACACTCACAAACCATTTGTCGCTTACACATGTGGCATAAAAGCGACTTTTCGCAGACTGACTGCCCGGAACACTTATGCATATTTAAAATAATCAACACGTGCGTAAGAAAACATTGTGTGTTTACATTGCATTTGCAGTGGAAATCGAACGAAATTGTTGAGCAATTTAGCATAAGCGATGTGGCAGGGCAGCCAGAGTATTGCAGTTTGATGACAAGGCATATGCATGTAGTTAGGCGAGAGTGAAGCATACATTTGCTTATCCCTAAGGTAAAGGAATAATGTCGCAACAACGATAGCAGTTTGTAAGAGCACGCCGCTACATATTAGTCTGCGAGTATCCAATAGAGCTGAACTCAGCTGTTCCGCTTCTTTTCTAATATCGGTCAATTGAAAAGTCCTCGACCTTACACAATTAAACAGATTTTTGGCAAAAACTCGTTTTTTTTTGTTCAACTTAGTTCCCTTCAGAGATGAGACACTGATTACAGCGACTCTCCAACTTTTCGATACCATTTTTGGAAGGAACAAACCGCTTACTTCAAAATATCTAGGTCTCAGTTTCGGCGATCACCTCTTCATTCGACGAAATTTTCTTTTCAGCGAGCATTCTTTGAGATCTGAGAATAGAAAAAAGTCGCTAGAAGTCAGATTTGAAGAACACGGTGGATACGAAAATAATTCGAAGCCCAAGTCATAGATTTTTGACATCGTTTTCACTGATTTGTGTCCGTGAAGCAGCACTTTCTTATTCTTCAAATGCCGTTTTCTGGCGATTTCTTCAACATTCTTGAAGTAATTTTGCTGAATTGTCTCGAGATGACAGTCCTTGGCTGGATAAAAATACAAATCCGTTCCGGTTACTTAGAGCCGACTGTCGTGAGAACGATTGTGCTATAATCGTTATGGATGGTCCTTCTTTTGTCAAGGTAGCCAATAAAGGCTATGCCATGCACATCCTAAATACAGATGCCATAACCTTGATACCGACTGTTACGTTTCTCCACGCTTTGGTGCGGTTTTATGTGTGTGTATTCACTCGGATGACTATTGATTGCGCTTTGGAATGAAATGTCGGAACTACGTTTCATCCATTGTCACATATCGACGCAAAAAACTCGAGTTTATTCCGCTTGAAGATCTAGAAACACTGCTCCGAATCATCAACTCGTCGTTGTTTTTGGTCGAAAGTGAGCTCGCGCGTCACCCACTTTACACAGAGCTTTGTCATATCCAAATATTCTTTAACAATAGGTGCACACGTTCAGTTCATATCTTTAGAGTTTTCCAAACTTAAGACTTAAAAGCAAATATAGTAAAAATGAAGAAGGATACACTCTCAACTTCCGATCTTAGACCAAGTATCCTCTAGGTAGCCAAAGAACATCCGTTTGAAGGCGAGGTAAAGTGAGAAGGTGAACCATTCCTCCCGAGGTTGTCCCGAGGGTTGTGCCCCCAATGAAAAGGAAACAACAGTCTCGGATGAAAGACACTCGGAATTCTAATAGACTCATCATTCTGATAATTTACATATACTATATACAAATCTATCTCTATCTCAATTTATTTTACAAGTAGGTAATACAAAGTGAAGTGAACAAAACTATTGTAATCTCTGTTGCAACATGCTCCGAGAATATAAAATGTAGCCGACTAAAAGTGTGACTAATCAGGATGTATTTCTAAGAAGTAGTTACTATAGACGCACTTCATTTGGTTCGTGTTTAATATAAAAATATTGCTTCCAATTAGCTGCCACATATCTTCACATATCATCATTCAGAAAGTGAGTCATCGATCCGCACTTTTTTTTCAACGATAATAAAAAATTCCAGCTTAAAAAAGTCAAACTAAAAATCACACCAGAAACATGGCAAATCAGTGAAGAAGGTAATCGTTAACGAAGTAATCCAAAGTAGTCTATTACACTGGTAAACACTGTTTTTGTCACAAGAACCTTGTGATGATTTTTGTTTATTTTGGTAATCGGCGAGTACTGCATCGCAAAGGACATAAATCTTTCGTAGAACCTTTCTCTCGAAAACTCGTAACGCCGACTCATCAGACGTCATCGTCCATGACTCTGCAACATATAGCAGGACGGGGATGATGAGAGATTTGATCTTTGTTCGTCGAGAGAAGCTCTTCCTTTCATTGGGGGTGTTTTTTACGTGGCGGGTCCCAAGCCCAGCGCACAACCCTGGGAAAGGAAATATCGCCTTCTCACTTTAGCTCGACTTCACGTGGTTGTTTTTTGACTACCCAGAGGATGGCCTTAGTACATACAAAATTTGATAAAAGTTTTTATGTAACAAAAAATAGTTAAAACTTTGTTAAACAGTATTATTGTAGGCAGACGTTTCCGCTGTCACCAAGGCCTGCTTTTATGTTATTATTGTTATTGCAATTTCGCAAAGCGTCACAATTTTTATCTCCAGTTTGCAATCTTTAATTGCAACGGTAAGCGGAAGCGGTGCGGCGCTGCCACTCATGACATGTGACAGGCAATGAGCTGCTGATGATGGCAAACTCTTACTCTCCCTACCTCGTAGGTGTGGGTGCGCTGCGTAGGCGCGTTCTCGCTGCATTTCAGCATTTTCAATTTGCAGATTCGAAAGTTTATTTTTAGATTGAATGAAAGTAGTTATGGATAAATAAAATGAGCAGTAGATAAAGGATTAAATTAAGAAATAAGCGGAGTCGGTCTAATGGAGTTAGAGAAGAGATCAAAAAATTATTGAAGAATGGTGTGACTCATTCCATTTTCAAATTTCATGAAATCTGAGAATCACCGTTGGTGATGTTAGTGGAATTCGCAAAAAAAGTTGGTCTAAAAGGCCGCGAAAGTCAAAAGACTTCTACTTACTTAGAGACACAAGAATTAGCGGCTAAACTTCGCCACAAAATACAAGACCTAGAATAAAAATGACTCTGAGAAGGTCATGTGGTCGGACGAGACCAAAGTAAGCCGTTTGGGATAAGATGGGCACGAATGGAATGAGCATCAAGGGGCACACAACATTAAAACTAGGCTGAAGTTTAGAGTAGGCTCCATTATGGTGAGGGTCTGCATGACGATCGGCGGTGTTGATAGGTTGGCGAAAATAGAAGGACGTATGACGGCAGACATTGACATTGACATTCTTTTCAGTCATTCGCTTGGCAGTGCAGACGACTTAAGTGAAAATAGGTCGGACATTGTCTTCCAACAGAACAATGATTCGAAATACACAGCAAGGCCAACTAGCAAATGGCTCCAGAACAATAGTATTGTGAGTTTGGCCTCCACAAACTCTGAATCTGCTGGAGCTGAAGCTGGAGTCATAACGGGTATTATACCGCCAGACATAATCCAGAGCCATTTACAGACGTCTTACAACAATAGAGCGAAACGAAGAAAGGCAGAAAATTGTATATGAGTAGAAAAGGCACTGGCACATGGCAAAAAAAGGAATGTGGATGTACTAACCAATCGGAAAGGTGAAAACATGGGTGACGCAATTCCTGACTAGACACGGATGTTTCCGACAGTATCTCTTTAATGCGGTCACGATAATGAAACAGAATGTTCATTCTGTGGTAATGGCAGCGAAAATACGCAGCATATTTTCTTTTATTGTTCGAAATTCGATGTGGAAAGAGATGACATAGATATTATAATCAACGAACTTGTGACTCCAGAAAATATTGTGCACCTCATGATACGAAGCAAACTCGTTTGGAATAAAGTGAAGAATTGGTCTGCAGTTGCTCTACAGGAACTGAGAAAAAACGAAAGGCAAGGTAGAAGCGAAAACAGAAGAAGTAGAGAAGAGTAGTTCAGCTTTGTCCTGCGAAGAAATGCTAGGGTATAGTATGTAGGTGTACTGTTACGCAGGCTCAACATGGTAAGATAATCCATTGTGGTCCCGAAGGAGCTGTACCTTTAGCGTGCAGTACCAGTCGCCAATTAAATGCTCGAACGAGTCATCGAAAAATGGACTCAACCAATGGACCATCTGAGACATTTCTTTTAACATCATTTATGTACAATAAAATGTGTAAAATAACAATAAAAAGTATCTTTGCGTACGCAGTTTCCATGGAAACCACTTATTATACATTTTTGCGCATGATCCCTATACGAAAAACCACATTTTTTCTGCAGCACTTAGCAACATGTTTATTTGTTGCACAAACAGCCTGTGCGCACACACATGCCACAACGGTTTGCCTATTCAACGCTGCAAAAAATACATGCAAAAATGTGTGTAAGGCAATTTGTAAAAATAAATAAGCGCTTCCGTTGCGTTTGACCAGCGCCTGTTGGCCAGTAAGTATGGAACAGCGCTGCATTCTCTGCCACGCTGAGACTAAGAACAACTGGGATGCAACGCTGTAAACACACACACAGTATGCGCTGATCCTTGTATGCCGCAAACGGTGGCATTCAAATGCTGATTGTTGACAACAAATTTTGTCATATGCCCTTATTGTTGTTGTTGCTGCTGTTGTTGCTTACTCCTGCGGCACTTGCCCGTGTAGTTGCAGCGCGGTCACTGACTCAGACTCACTACTTGCCGCTGGCTGCCAACTGCTGCATGTCCCTGCTGCTGTTTGTCTTGTTGTTGTACATTGTTTTTGTTGCTTGCTGCCGCTGCTGTTGCTGCTGGCACATTTGTTATTCGTTTGAATGGCTGCCGCACACAATCGTCGCGTTGCATCTCAGTTTACACATTAATTATCACCTGTTGCATCTGCTTGCTACAAATTTTTTTACGCGCGCATATATTACCAGTCCGCGCTGCCGCTACGTTGGTATGGTTCTTGTATTTGTTGTGGCGGCGGCGGCAATGCAAATACGAGTATCACTTAGCACGTTGTCCGCTTGGATCATTGCTTGTCGCTGATATTAACTTAGAGGTTTTGCTGCTTCTCACGTGCTGTTGTTGTTGTTGTTGCTGTGCTGTTTGCCTATTCATGTATGCTCATCCACGCCGTCGGCTCGCCTTCCAAAATATCACTGACAATTATATTGTTGCAGTGGCAATGACAGTGGCAACGGTAGCACTTCGCGCACACACACACACACATGCATATCTGTATGTGACTGCTACGTTGACGGCAGCAGCCGACCGAGTAGCCGTTGGCAATAATAAACATGACAGTTGACAATGACTTTTAATGTTTGACTGCATTTTTACATGGGTTTTACCCTTTCTACACATCGCCGGATGCTTTCAGAATATATGGTGGCATGTACTTAAACGCCACATACGGTACATGCAAGTCGCCGTCTCAAGTTGCACTTAAATATATTTTATTATCGCGAGTTTCACTTTCCGCCTCCGGCCAGTTCTGCCGGAATATCTTTATTATTATGCTTATTTATAGACAAATAAACATTAGCTTTGAAAGTAAGATAATATCGTGCAACAAACATTCACCTAAGTTTACACTAGTGCTATAAAAAGTACCGACGACGGAGGCTTAGACGTCGCCATTACTGCTTCTATCAGCTTAAGGCGAATTCCACTGCAAAGTAAGCAACATCCGAGGTCAATATCTTACAGGACCTGCAGAAAGTCTTGTGTTGTAGGCTTTATCGCAGGAGGATGCGAAGACTGGTTCGACTTTTAGGTAGACCACAAATAGACGTCATGGAAATTCCTTTAACCAATTCCTTCTATCAGTTTAAAGGTGTTGTGGATCACTTTGATTACAGTATCTACTCTCAAGAAATCTTATGTTGTAGGTCTTAATGCAGAAGAATGCAAGGACTGGTGCGACTTTTAGTTAAAGCACAAATAGATGTCATATAAATTTCTTGGACCAATTCCGTATGTCAGATTAAGGCGAATTCCACTGCGAGGCAAGGGACATACGGTGTTTTGTGGATCACTTTAATAAAGGTTATCTCAGGAAGTCTTATGTTGTAGTTCTTAACACAGAAGAAAACTAAACTGGTCCGACTTTTGATTAGAGCACAAATACATAGATGTCAATGAATTTCTTTGGTTCAATTCCGTCAATCAGATTAAGAGAAATTCTGTTGCGAGACAACGGACATTCGAAATCAATAACCCACAGCATTTTCGCGAGGTCTTATGTTGTAGGTCTTGATGCAGAAGATTGCGAGGACTGATCTGACTTTTAGTTAGAGCACAAATAGATATCACGGAAATTTCTTGGAACAATTCCGACTATCAACTTAAGGCGAATTCCGCCGCGAGGCAAGAAATATTCGACTTCAATATCCCGCAGGTCTCTCAAGCTGTGGGTATCTTACTATTACACATATTTTATACAGAACCGCACATCGCAAGGGGGTCTGTGGTGAATCCGGGCAAAGCGGATCTGCGTATTTTCATAAGGAAATACAAAATTTTTCCAAGGAGGCTCCCTTTGATAAATTTGACATATAGTAAGTCTATCTTAAAAACCGCTTCAAATGCATTGGAGTAGTTTTAGACAGCAAACTGCGGTGGATGCACAATGTGGAAGACCAGCAATACCTTATATACAAGTATGCTCGAAACAACCTGAAGACTTTCTCTAAAAACTGTGCAGCAAAATAAGCGAGACAACTATCTTCGGACGTAGCTCAGTGCTAATGGCGGTTTGGCAGGCACCGTTTACTAGATTCCGCTTTTCAATTGGGAAAGAAGATTCTGAGTAAAGTTTATTAGGTTAAGAGGTCGATTCTAGCATGGATCCCACTTGGACAATTTACAATGCTGGACCGTGGTGTTACCTAAAAATACTATATACTTGTAACTATATCAGATCACAAGACCCTTACAAATCGATAAAGCGCTTCAGATTGAGAGTGTACTTAAAAAGAGATGGTTGGCAAAAAGGTATGGCACCTGCGTGCCAACAAACTTTTATACGGGTGACGCAAAAATGGAGCGCGGAGGCGGTGTAGGAATATATTGTCCGAAATGACAGACGAGTGACTTACGAGTAAATCCGGAAATCAGATTCTATCTGAGTAAGGAGCATGGGCCACTGATAGCATTTTTGCATTACAGGCACCTATTCCGGTATCTACAGGTCCGGGTGTTTTTATGGGGTGCGGCTCGAGGACTGTATTCATGTATTGGCAGAATGCCAGATGTACTACTAGTCGGAATGCCGAACAATCAGGGTCGTTTGCACGTGAGTTGTTTGGGAAGGTGAAGGCGTTTAACTGGGAGACACTGCCAATTGGTACTGAAAATGCCTTGCATTCGGGGTAAGGCTGTCGTCGGCAGGTACCAATGTTAAACACACTTTTAAGCAGCCGGATTACTACAGTATATTTCAAGCAGAGATCCTTGGCTTTTGTGCATCCGGAAGCAATTCTAGAGTTAACATCTACGTAAACAGCCCATCTCGTGTGCACTTGTCCTGCTTTGTTAAGGTTCATTTGGTGACCCCATCGTATATAGTATATGGAAGCCGCAGAATCTATTAAAATTCACGTCATGCGCAGTTATCCTGAAGCATAATCTTTATAAGTAATGTAAGATATGTGTACCTGTGATCGGTTAGTATGGACCGCACAAGTCTTACGAAGCACCACGGGTTTGTCGTCTGCTTGTGAAACAGTTTTAATCATACAAGAGCGAGAGATCATTTACCATGCGTGTGTCTAAGATTTTTAATACTTCATAGCTCGCGACATCGAGTAAGGCTAATCGAGGAAGATATCTGCGGTTATTAGTATAATTCTGTATCCATCCTACATGCATATTCCGATGGCCAGCTGCGCTTTACTCAACGAAAGTCTGAATTACTACCGCCAATTTTCATATACTAAGCGAGTTAGAGCAGATTCCAGGAATCCTTCCAACTAGCAATTTGCATTTCACAATCTAATTCTGTTCTTTGCTAAATATATGTTACACGACTTCGTCAAACCAAACTAAGCTCGATATGCCGTGAAGCTCTTTTGTTTATAATTAAATTAGTAAGCACTTTATCCTTAGGTACGCATCCCTACATTGTTATTAAAGCGATGGAGATATTGGCAATGACATTTACAATTTAGAACAGATGATAAATGAACCGCGGAAAATCGCCGCGAGGCAGTTAAGTCATAACTCAAGCAGATTGCTGCCAATAAACGCCGGACGGACGCTAGCGTATAAGCATACGCACGCGTGGTGGTATGCCGAATTGCGTGAATGAAGAATTCAAAAAGCGTTATGGTTAACAACAAGCAATCTGTGGCATGCAACGCTGTAACAGCCCTACCAACCCTAGCTAGCAACACGACTCTTGAAAGTTGATAAAAAGCGAAATAAATGCCAACTAAAGCAGGCATAGAAAATATGCCAAGCAAGCGCTACGCAGCTTACCTTGGTCTCAACAGCCGCAGCGCAAGCGCTTTTTACCAGCCACATTCTCTCTGCGCATCGCGCGCTGCTGTAAGTTGGTGTGCGCTTTGCGATTTTGCATTCGCTTTACATAAATTAAATTATAAAATACTTTATAGGCGCGAGCAACAATTTCAAACATGTCCAGGCAGCCAGCGCTGCGCAGACCCAACCAACAGCTGGCAGGCAGGCGCGGATGTGGCAGCGACGGCAGCGCTCCTTTGCTTTTGCCGCGAAATAAGAGGGTGGACATGTTTTCAATTCTCTACAAGAGCAGCAACTCCTTTGTGTGCCAGCGTCATTCAACCACGGCACAGCTCCCACCTCAGATCAGCTACACTTACACAAATGCGCACACATATACACATGTTGCTCTGGCGGCAAAGAATTGGTTTATGCTAGAATTATTCTGTTGAGCCGCTCAGCGCTTGCTTCATTCTTATACCCTGAACAGTGTGAATCAAGGTGTCATGCGACCTGTACCGATGATCAATCCCGCTGGAACTGAGCTTATGGATACCTGACGCCATCGGTAGTATGATGGCGTTACTCGCGGGGACTATGCGCAAACGGACATACTTTCCCCTAAACTCGTGGACCCAAAATATAAGCCAAAACTCCTGTAAAAATCCGGAAGGAGCTTGTTATTCTCAGAAGAAGGCAGCATTTGTACTGAGCTCGAAAACAGCCTACGCAAAAATCTCCTATTTTTCTATAAAGCTTGGTCTAGGTGCAAAGACTACCACTAGCCAGGATATTGAAGCCAAGGCTGGCCCAAGGAAAGCCAAAACATCAGCGGTAGCCAGTAGTTAAGCCCGGCTGCTAAATATTGGCTTCTAAGCAAGAGCAGAGGGAGATGACAAAAGTGTTGCTACTAGCAGTGTGTCTGCCAGGGAACGGCATATTTTAAGTCAGTTGAAATGGCTAAATCGTCAGCCTAGATACCAAAGACAATGAGCGTGACGCTCGCAAGATCATTTTCTGATGTGTCCCAGAACTACATTATCATTGGAGTGCTGAGTGGGAGAGATGCCGAAGGAAAAGTCCGCAGAACCCTAAGGAAATGGGTGCAAACTTCGCTGAAGGTTGCTAAGGGCCAAATCAAGATGATAGATAGTCGTGACGATTATGTCAGATGCTCAGATTGCATCACCATAGCATATAGCTGCCATACAAACTGAACGATGGGAATCAAGTTCTTGTAAGAAATCCTTTTACTTGTGTAGGGTATTTTAACTTCGTTGCAACCGCAGTTAAATTTTGTTATTGTTTTTTTTTTTTTTGTTTGCAGGATTGTTTTTATTACAATGAATATGTTTTTCAGCAGCGCCACGCCCACATTTTGTATTTATACGATCAGCAAATAACCAGCGGGCAGATTTTGTCGACGCAACAATTGCGGCAGCCGCTGCAACTCCCAACTTTTGAATTGAACGTCAACGTCAGCCACCACGCGGCCGTACAAGCCCGCTAAGCGCGGTGCTAAGTGCGTGGTTGCCTGCCGCTCGGCATTCCTACCGCCGCTTGAGGCTCTCGAGGCCGCAACGGCTGTGTTGTGCTTGAGACGTTCGTACGCTCACCGTCTTCATTCGTGTTTTGTCTGTGTTGGTGTTGTTGTGTGAGAATTTTTAATTTAATTGCAATTGTTTTCTATCACCAACAACTTGAAAGAAAGAAGAAAAGAATGCCACAACTTACGATATTCTCCTCTTTTTGCCTCCTCACAGCCGATAAATGCAAGAGTAATGAGTCCATACTTTGGGGCGTGTTGTAGTTATTTGTTTTGGTGTCGGACGACTAGACATTGGGAGCGTTCAACAAGCGCATGATTAATGTGGCAATTTTTCATGTTGTCTGCACTTATTGTTGCCATGCGAAAGCATCACTACGTATGCGCTGATTTAAGCAGTATTCTACTTTGAAACCGAACTCAACTTGTGGAAAAGTTCACACGCTGTTGTTGCTGAGTTGGGATTGACTTGTACGAGCATTTTTTTGTACTCTAGCATTATATTTCCATATAAATGATTACCAAGTGATTATTGAGTTAATTGAGCTATAATGCGTTGGGGTTACCAACGCTCTCATTAAGCAGTAAGTGACCGAAGTTATCCTGAGTTTCGAAGTAGTCTAGCGTGCGCTCCAAGTAATCGACCGTTTAAAACATGGCCTGCAAACGCTAGCTTTAGCTTTTTCATTTACCAATAATGAAGTAGACACCGCTAATGCGGTTATAGTCAAGTGAATAACACCACAACAGTCATTTCTTCTCTACCACCTAGCCAGCATAGCCGCTCTCACCTGATTCGTATTACGTGAATACCGGACCAAAGGAACCATAAATCTTGCTCAAAACCTTTGTTTCTAACACTGCTAACATCGACTCATCACATTTTGTTTTTGTCTATGTTTCCGCACCATTTAGCAGGACGGGAATAATGAGAAACTTGTAGAGTTTGGTATTTTTTCGCCGAGAGCGGACTTTACTTTTCAGTAGCCCACACAGTCCAAAGAAGCATCTCTTGGCAAGACTGATTCTGTTTCGGATTTCAAAACCGATATTGCTGTTGGTTTTGATACTGATTCAAAGACAGACGAAATTAGAGACGCCTTCAAAGTTATGCCTGTCAGCACTGACGTGTGAGTCAAGTCATGAATAAAATGACTGTTTGTTTGATGACAGGTGATACTTTGTCTTGTCCTCCTTCACAACCAGGCTCATACGTTTCGCTTCCTCATCAAGTCTGGGGAAAGCAGAACTAACGCGTTGTTGAGGCGAATGATATCAATATCATCGGACCATGCCAGCAGTTGTGTTCTCTTACAGGAGATTATACCTTCTCTATTTAGCTCTGCAGCTCGTATTATTTTCCCTCAGCTATATCCGGAAGTCGCACAAAATATAGTCTCCCTGTCTGAAACCTCACTTGGTATCGAACGGCGCGACGGGTGCTTCCCGATCCCCAGCAATATTCTGAAGTCGCACAATAAAGAAGTTTCATGTCTGAAATCTCACCTACTATCAGAGAGAGGTCTCGCTGATAAGGTCCAATCACTTATTTAAAGTTGCGATATTAGGATGGCGGTAATTGACGCTGATTATGCAGTCTCCGTTTTTGTGGTTTGGACAAAGCATACTTAGATTCCAAGCGGCGAACATGCTTTCATCGGACCATATTCTGCGAAAAAACTTATGGACCTTGTCAGTTCCCTGCCGCCGTATTTAAACAGTTTGGTCAGCAATACATCGGTATCCATCTCACCCTGCTCGTGTGTTGGTCGACTGCAACATTGCAAGGTGGGTAGTGCGCTTTCTCTCCACTGCAACACGACAGTCTCCATGCAGTTGTTCTTTCGACATTTCCGTTTCATTTTAGCCGCCACCGCAGCAGCCAATAGACTAAAGTCGCAAATTTTTGGGATAACCAAGAGTATTTCTACACTCTGTGCATAACAATAAGAATTTTGGAAACAAGGCTTTGTACTTTATCAACTAAACTTCTATGGCCTTTCGATTAGTTACTTTAATATTGTGGTGTAAGCATTCTGAGCTGCACCAATACGGCTTCGCGCCCTTGGGGACTGCTGATGCTATCAGCCAATCCGCCAACAATTAATCAACTCTTATTGCTACTGCTTAAGCTACATACATATACGATATACATATATATAATTATACTGGCACTGAGCAAAGAATGATAGCTGATCGACGTGCTGATAACTGAGAGATGCCTGAGTCGAAGGTAAAGAACGTAGTTGACAGAAGAATTTCATTTGTCATTTCAATATTCTGCTGGCTTTTCATACAATTAATAACGAAACATTTAACTGAAGACTGCTGGTGCTGCTTGTATGCCAATTTAATGGACGCATGTCGCATTACTGTCTGCATGTCGCACATTTATCAAGCGCATGCGCAGCTAGTATAATAGTTGAAGCGTGTTCTATTGGCACGATGTGCAGCATTCGCATAATTATTGCTAGCACTTCAAGACGCGCCATTAGCGTGGTGGCACTTTCTCAAGTCATTAGCCGGGTAGTATGTGTGCCCTTGAGCTTTCGGCGGCCGCCTGACCCAGCTACACACATTTTCGCTGATTCGATTAGAATGCCCACAACGCAGGCGCAGCCATTCGCTTTTCTTTTGCCATTTTTGGCGCGCAGCTAAGGTCATGTGATGTTTTACACAACTACAACAACTACAAGTGCTGCTATATGTACATACACGTCAGGAAAATCTATTTTTAGCAACACTTCAATATATCGCTGTCTGGCGCATGCAACAACCCCCCTATTTGGAACCGCTATAGCACGCCACAACAGACCCAACCGCTTGACGAGCATGTGCTTTGCCTTATAATCCTTTGCCATTTAAAAATTTGTTGCAACAACGCTGAACATCGGTATTCGGCATGAGTGTAATCCCCGTAGTACGCGCTCTGACATGCATATGTGGCACATACATGCGTGTTGCAAGTGGCCACATCCTCCTGCTGTGAATTATGTGTCTACATAAATTACCAACTGTGAAATTAATCATTTTTGCTGTGTTGCAAACTTTACTCATTTTCCCAAAGGCGCACAAAGAAGGCTTAGAAAGACACACTCATACATGTGCGCTTAAATATAGGGAGCAAGTGGGCGCACTCGGGCGGCAGCGGTTAGTTTGGGGTGGCGGTGAAGGAGGCCGCACATCGCTCAAGGCAAGTTATGCGCGAGCTTTCTTCCATAATATTTGTACTACTTATTTTGTTTGTTGTTGTTGTTACAGTTTTGATTTATGCAAATGACAGTGGCGCCACCACGCCACCAGTGTCATTTTGTTTCGCAGCCGTTGGGCGCAGAAGGTAAATGGTGAAGGTTAAAAATTATTAAAAAATTGCTAGGTAATAACGGGAGACTTTTCCATGGCAATCTAATTTAAATTCACGATAGAAAAGTAGGAGGGATTTGTGCTAACAGCGAACAGAACTACTATTACAGGAATATAGCTTAAGCTTGTCTTAACTTTAGCAGCTGAAATGGACAAAGCCCGAAAAATTAATACGGCTGTGTAGACTCACGTTGAAAAATACCGAAAGCTCAGTCAGCATCGAGAAGGACCACCTCGAGTGGTTCAGTACCAAATAGGCTTTCAGACAAGGTGATTCCCTATCTTGTGACTTCTTCAATCTACTTCTGGAGAAAATACATCGAGCTGCAGAACGAAATAGAGAAGTTACCATCTTCTATAAGAGTGTACAGCTGCTACCGGTACTCGGACTGGAAGTAGGAAATTAAGAAGTAAAGCCTCTCTCGACGAACAAAGACCACACTCTTCAACTCACTCAACATCCCTGTCCTGCTATAGGGTTCAGAGGCATGGACATCTGATGAATGGACGTTACAAGTTTTCCAGAGAAAGTTTCTGCGGAAGATTTATGGTTATTTGCGCATTGCCAACGCCGAATATCGCATTCAATGGAACGATAAGCTGTACGAGTTATAAGACGAAATTGACATAATTCAGCGCATTAAGAGACAGCGGCTGCGCTGGCTAGGTCATGTCGTCTGTATGGATGAAAACACTCCGGCTCTGAAAGTATTCGACGCAGTATGCGTGAGGGGTAGAGAGAAAGAGGAAGACCTCCGCTGCTTTGGAGAAATCAGGTGGAGAAGAACCTGGCTGCAATTGGTATCTCAAATTGGCGCCAAATTATAAAAAGAAGAAATTACTCGTATCGATTAGTCGTGAGAAATGTTAAAAAATACGATAGCGATGCTTCGAAACACGTCTGTGCCATCGTGACAGGTGATGAATTGTGGATTTTCACGTAAGATCCCGGAAGTAAACAGCAGTCGACTGTATGGGTGTTTCCAGATGAGCCGGGCGCAAAGCAGCCAAAACTAATGTTGTAAGCAGAGAAGGAATGATGGTCTAATTTTTTCCGTCCAAGACGAAGCAAGATCTGGAGGTTAATTTGAAGAATACTCATTCTCTAAATTTTTTTTCAGCGGTGCGTGTTCCGTACCATCAACGTTACCGACCCTAGACTCCTCGAACATACTCTAGAGACTGAAAATGAATCCATCAACTACAATCCGCCTCCCGTTCTCACCGCCTCCGATCTTCTTATCTTCGAGTTTGTCCCCTCCCCTTTTTCCTCACTGAATCCTCACTGAAGGCAGCGGGTAATCCGCCTGGCTTCGAGGGGGTGGTCCTCAGGATACTTTTGGCCCTCTTTGTGACACTGAAAGGAACACTGAAAGGAACAAGTGACTACTTGCTTAGAAGTATTAGCACTTGCCGATATGGCTCCTCGGTCCTCTCCAGCCTAGTCCCTCTACAGTCTTGAAAGGGGAGAGAAAGATTGCAATATCGCAACATCTCTTCAATTTCAACCGGTTGGACGGTTGGGCTGGAAGCAATATACGAGCACGAGGAATCACTGCCACTACCTTTTGTCTTGCTCCTTTTTACACTTCCTTCACGATGGCTACCACCTACTTATAGGGGAATGCCGACCGTTCGCCATCTGGGTCATCCGGATCCATTCAGGTCATTTATCCTTACCCAGGATGCACCGCGTGCAGACGAATCTGCTCTACACCCTCAAGGTAGGGATCAATATGTTGAATTTACCTATAAAATCTCACCTCAAGAAACAAAATTTGGAATCCTGCTTGAAAATTTGTATAGACCATGTAATAAATGGCTCCCTGGATCGACTATCTGCTATATATTGACCTCACAATCACACTTTTTTAGAAGACTTTACAAGCGTCATACGCAACCATCATTCGGCGCACACAGGTTGACCATGAAATCGCGTTGGTGTTGGTTGACATTGGCGCGTGACAATTGTTGACTCGTTGACTAAATTACAACTCATTCGATGAAACCGCAATTTGCAATTTAATTTATAATTTTCATAATTGCGAAGCCAACTAAGCAACATAGCAACAACAAGCGAATTAACGCGAACGTGGCGCTGCTCAACGGCAGTTGGTGGCCACAAAGTAATCAGGCTGATGACAGCACTGTTTGCTGCAGCACCGAAGAGCTTACCACTCACCGCTCACCGCTAACAACTGATAATCTCTGCATAAATTACGAGTTAATAAGGCACAGTTGGGAATTAGAAGCTAATTTATTGGTTAAAGAAAAATATGGTAAAGAAATTTAAAACCAAACAGAAAATGAATGCCACAAGTGATGGTGGAGGAGTGGCAAGCAGCAACGCGAAGTGCCATGGCCGGCGGTGCAAAGCTGAAAATGTGTGTCAGAAATGATGTGGCACGGTGATTAAGGAGATTGAGCCAGCAAGCGCATATGAGTGTAATAAGCACCTGCTAATGGCCAAGTTAATGGCGAAAATAAGCGAAGTCAACGCGAAGTAGCACGCTGACCATGGTGGTGACGGTGTGCGGGCGTCATTGTTCTTGGAGTGTGGAAAATTGCCAATTTGCAGCTCATACATTTCCAACTTCATATGTATGACAGCGCATTAGTTCCTCGATTTCTTGAGCGCTAATGACAAACAATACTAAACTTCGTATGAATTCACGGCAAAGCTGTAAACTACGAAGGTTCGCGTTTGGTTTCCATTTAAAAGTTAACGGTTTGCAACCACAAGGAGCCACACAAAATTCAAGTTAAGGGATGTAGCTTGCAAATTGACCACAATTCGCGAAATATGCAATGGGGCAAGCGGTTTTTTTGACTGTCACAAAAACTATTTAAACACAAGCAACAAAAATTAATTATCAACTCTAATTTTTCGAGTATCACGTGCTACGCTGAGCTAGACATGGTTGGGTCGGCATGAAAAACTGCTCGTTATACCGGGAGGCTCTTCCTTTACGATCTATTTTAAATCCTCGATAGGAAAATAAATGCAATTTTCGACCACAGATTATAAAAGTAATATTTCAAGAAGTTATTCTTCTTCTTTAATGGCATATTAACAACGGATTAACAACAGCGCGCCAGTCGGCGTGGATATCTTCCTCTTCCGCTACTTCCACCGGCGGTTTCCGAGTCGAAAACCTTCAAAGCTGGAGTGTTCTCTTCGATCCAGACAACATGATCTAACCAGCGCAGCTGCTGTCTCTGATTCGCTGAACTAAATCAATGTCGTCGTATATCTCGTCCAGTTTATCGTTCCATCGACTGCGGTACTCGTAGTTGCCAATGCAGAAAGATCCAACATCAAAACTAACAACATCAGCCTTTATATGCAACGCAGAATCGCTCTTGCCGACAGGTGCTACATCATGAGTATGCCTAATATTAGTATTTTTGGTGAAAAGGTGAATTTTTCTCTTGATAGTGCTAAAAAAGAATATAAAGAAATTGAGGCCAGAACAGTACGACTTAAAGTCAATAGTGCTTTCCCCGTTTCCACACGGACTCAGAAAGCCCCAGCACTTTAATAAATCTCAGTATTCTGGTCGTTGCTTTTTCGGCGATGTGGTGCCTTTTTAGATGTATGTACCTAAGAACATGTATAGGATTCTGCATCTAAAGATTGTTTTGAAGTCTAAAATCAGGTGCTCTAGGGTTTCTGACTTCATTTTACAAAACCAGCTGGCTATATAAATGTCGAATTGGTGCTACTTGAGCCTGCAATGCGCAGTGTAAAATGTCGCTAGTAACTGGAATTTATCTCTGCAATTAGCAACTTTGCCTGACACCAGCCTATGGATTGGCGCCAATATCTTTCCCTGCCCACTCTGCTTTCTGCTCGGGTGTGGGTTTTCAACGTGACGTCGGGTTACAGCTACAGAGCGGGAAAATTCGTCAGTCGGTTCATTTCTTATTACCCCTTTTATGTCCGGTCACCCAGAAGAGGTCATTTGCAAATTGTGGAATGTGTTGTTGAAGGGAAGAAAATATGGAAGCCTTAGCTGAGAGTGTACAGGAAGACCTCGACCTTCCCAAGCGGCATCGCTTCGCTCCAAGAGTATGTAAACAAGCAAAATTGCCGAATTTGAGACAAAGAACAACCTGAAGAGATTCAAAAGCTATAATTTCGTCCAGAAAAAGCAACGCTTTGGTGTGATTTGTGGGCAGGTGGAATCATCGGTCTATATTTCTTCAAAAATGATATAACGGCATAATAACAGCATCGTTGATGTCTAAAACTGAAGCTCGTGATCTCGGCGACATTTGGTTTCAACAAGACGGCGCCACTTTCCACACATTGCGTCAATCAATGGACTTATTGAGAGATCACTTCGGTGAGCAGATAATTTCACGTTTTAGACCGGCCGATTGGCGAACAAGATTATTTGATATTACACCGTTAGGCTTTTCCCTGTGGAAATATGTAAAGTGTAAAGTCTATGCGGACCATACCGCTTCGATTCAGGCCTTGGAGTAAAATATCAGGCCTGTCATGCACCAGTTACCAGTTGAAACGGGCGCAGGAGTCATCGAAAATTGAACGCAACGGATGGACCATCTAATATGTAGCCGCGGCCAAGATTTGAGAGAGATCATCATCAAAAAATAATAAACATTCCCCATTAAATTAGAAGTTTTTTCTTTTTTTCTTTAAAAAAGTAGGGAACCTCGAAATGTAACACCCTTTTAAAGAGGCGGCGAAGTTGAACTATTATGGAAGAATACATGATGTCAAGAAACCAGAAACTAAAAGTTTGCCAAAGGGGAACAAAACAATGTACAGTTTTAGGCTAAGTTCATTCCTCCGAAACTCAAAAGCTTATAAATATACCTCCGCCGAATTTTGAAACGATTTATAATGATTGCATACATTTTTTGAACAGTCAAGAGCAGCATGAGCAGAACGATAGGGAAAGGGAATCCAGCGCTTATGGCAGCACTGCAGACTACTTCAGCGGCGCGCAGGCATAAAGTGTTTGAGAGGCGTAAGAAATTTAATAAAATGGGCTTTAATCGAAAAGTGGCATACACACACATACATACACATTTTGCATTGCACAAGCATGTGAACTGCTTATCGGCAAAACGCCGATGAGAAATGGGGGCCTGCCAATATTAATAAACAATAAAGTGCGTCGCTGACCAAGAACCAAAGGGAAAAAGTCGCAGCCGCAATACAAAAATGCAAAACATGTGCCCGTGTAGTAAGCAAAAACAACAAGAAAAACAAAACCAAACGATTACTTTGTTTATCAACATCATTATGGCAACAACAACAGCAATGAGTGAGCTACTCAAAGAGGCGTGTGTTGCTGATGAGTCGTCATTGATATGCCATGATGGTGGCCAGTGGCCTCGGGGCCACCGCTGTTAGGGGCCAAGCTACTACTGCTACCGCTACTTCGGCGCAACAGTGTGACTTTTTACCTGCTCACCCTCCCCCTTCCTCTCCACCACAACTCAACTATCACATCTTTCTTCGGCATTTCCCGCTGCCTATCGCCTCAAAACGCCGCTTTGCCCCATTATTGCTTTTGTTTTTATACTTTTTACTGCCTTTACGTGCTCAGGCGCAACGGTATGCTCATAATGATGCCGAGTGCCGTGGTGAATCGCAGCGGGAAATGAAGGCAGTGAAGAATTCTTGAAATTTCGCCATAAAACGTGTTGCGTTGCATATGATTTCGGTATGCCGATTATTACTAAACTATTTTTTAACAACGCCAACAACAGCAACACCAACAACAACAACAGTAAAAATAATATAAAAACGACATAAACAAAGAGTCATTGACTCGTGTATTGCATAAGCATCGTAAAAATGATTGCCACGAAGGGCAGCCGTGCCATGCCACAAATGCTGAGCAACAACAAAAGCACAACAATAACTATTAAGGCAATCGGCTTAAGCCGCTGTTGATAATATTCAATGCAATCGCCAAGTGATATAATCTATAGATGAGCGCTGACGTCCCCACACACACACATACAGACACAATCTCCGTCCGTTATACAAAAGTCATAATGAATGTGCAACACAAAGCCAAAAATGCAGAGGAAAACAAAATTGTCAAAACAAAAACTCAAAAGGCTGGTCTTTAAACAGAAAATTAGCTTTGTATGTGACATTTGTCCGTCCATCATACTCGGTTTTGTTGAGTGCATTTAATGCGCATGACCAATTGTGTGCTATTCTCCTGTTGCATGTGCTCGGCTGTGTTATGTACGTGACAGGCATGGCTCATGCGAGCTTGGTCTGGAGGGTCTGCAGTGCCTGCTGTGGCCTATTCAATGTGTTATTATTATTGGATTTATGCGCTTGCCTCTGCATTAAGAATAACAAATTAAATAGCAGTCAAAGTCGCTGCTGGCAGGTGAGAAAGGAAGTGACTCGAAAATTTCTAACATTAAAAGAATTTATTGTTTTTCTTTTATTTTAATTTTAATTTTCCTTTAGATCACACAGCGTATTCAAGCTGTATATTTGTACGCGTATGTGTGCAACATATATTTAAATATTATTGAGTGTTATGTAAAACAAGAAAAAATGTTAACTTCGGCTGTATCGCTGCTATAATACAGTAGATTCTATACAAGAATATGATTTTGATTGATTCGTTTGTATGGCAGCTATATGTTAAGGTGATCTGATCGGAACAATTTCAACGGAAATTATAGCAACGTCAGTGGTAATAAGCTGTACAAAATATCGTGAAAATATTGTTTCATATAAAAAAGTTTTCTATACAAGGACTTGAATTTCAACGTTCGGCTTGTATGGCAGCTATATGCTATAGTCGTCCGATCTGAACGAATTTTTGGAAATTTGTAATAATGTTTTGGAAAATAATCCATACTACGTTTCGCGGCGATACCTTTTCAAATAAAGCAGTTTTTCATACAAGAGCATAGTTTTGAACGTTCAGTTTATATGACAGCTATATGCTATAGTGACCCGATCAGAACAATTTCTTAAAATATTAGAGTAATTCATTGAAAAATAACACATGCCAAATTTCGTTAAGATACCTTGTCAAATAAAAAAGTTATCCATACAAGGACCTGAGTTTTATAGCTCATTTGTATGGCATCTAGAAGCTATAGTGATCCGATCTGACTAAGTTCTCTTCAGAATTTAGCATTGTTTTAAACATTTATCTCTACCAAATTTTATGAAGATATCTCGTGAAATAAAAAAGTTTTCCATACAAAGACTTGAGTTTGTTGGCTCATTTTGTATGTCAGCCATATCCTAGATTGATCCGATCTGATTATTTTAAATAATTCGCAAAGTGTCCATATAATTATGCCCTCTAACTTACTTATGTAACCATGAAGATATTCATAGAAAAAGACAATGAAGTTTGCCATTTTCATAGAAGACTTACACAGACTTACTTCCAACTGTCATTTATGAGCGTCTTAAGAGACGAATGAAGGACTCTAATTTTGCGCAGTCAAAAGGCATAATTTGCAATTCAAATATCACTCAAACTCACTAAAACATCAATAAAAACATAGCAGATTGCAAGCAGAATTGCATAAAAGGCAAAATGACAGACGAAAAGAAGACAAGCAGAAATCATGGAAATGCATTTGAGGCTTTTAGCGCGTTGTTGTTGCAAAAAAAAGTAAAAAAAAAAATAGAAAAAAATAAAAAAACGACAAAACATTTGTGAAAGATGTCTGCGTCTAAGCACGGCGCGCAAAGACGTCGTACGACTGTAGAGCCAGCCACGTATGGTGGGGACAGCGCGGTGAAAGCACTCGGCATAATATGAGTGGGTATGCCTAAACCAATATGTCAAAAATGTTAAGCAGGCACATATATGCAGATATTGGCATAACAGACGCACAGCACACGAACCGCACAGCACCATTGATGGCCAGCAACAACAAAAGCAGCAATAAGCCACGTAGCGACCAACGGCCATGCGCCGGGCAGTTATGAAGCAATGAGGGAATCAGCGCGCACTTAAATAGAAAAAGACATTAATATACCTAGCGCCAACAAAAACTATGCAGACATACAACAACAACAACAACATCAACAACAACAATAAAGACAGCAGGAACTAAAATAAGCCGCATAATCAGTGAACAAGCAATGAACGCCAACAACAGCAATAACAGCAGCGGGCATGACAGCCACAGCAACAGCAACAGCAACAGAAACCGCAATAGCAACAGCAACATCAACAGCAATCATAACAATAACTAAAACAATTGCAAATGCATATCACTTGAGTGCCCGGACCGATTATGCGAATGGCGTGGGGCGGCGAGGAGACAGAGTTCAGGCTTTTGCATAGACAAATAGTTGTGAACGCAGGCGCATACACACACACACACACAAATATATATTAAACAAGCGCATGGGAATAGCCAGTGAAGCCAAATGTCGAACTTGTGGGCCGTTTGAGCCACGCGGCCAAGCTGCCAAGACGAGCGCCGCGAGGCAGAGGGACGCCAGCGACAATTCGGCAAGTTGGCAGAGAAATGAGATATGCCTCTATAAAGTTGTAAACTTTTGCCAATGAAGCCATAAAGAAAAAATTTCCATTTCCTTGTTGATATGCACGCGTTGGCCCCGCCAAGGCTCCGGCCAAAGTCATCGGCCGGCAAAAAGCACAAGAACCAAAAAGCGATCGCTTAAGTGAAATGGATTTGTACAAATGTGGCTGCCGCACAGCGCTGCATACGCGCAGCCAAAGATTTGTGTTGAAGTATGTATACACATACATACATATGGTGTGGTGTATGTGTACGCGTTGGCAGGGTTGGACAGTAGCGCTGTTGCGAACGGCCTTTGCTGGCCCCAAACATGGCCCCGACATGCTGCAGAAATTAGAAATGGAAGCTAAAAGCAAACATTTGCTTACAACACAAACAACACGGCGGGAACATGCCGAACATGGCAAGCGTACGAGCCGAAAACATAATATAAATATCCGCGCGGCAGCACTCGGAGGCGTAGTGGAAGCGCTCACAATGGCGCATATTTATGCCACAAACCAAATTTTATGTTATTTGCCAATGCAGGGAGGTGAACGCGCGCGCGCGGGCTGTGGCCGCTGACAGGGCGTTGCAGCGTGGTTGTACTGGCGCTGTGGCAGCAGCGAACAAATGCGCCATTCAATCGATTGCCTGCGCTGCGGCGCATTTGCAAATGCCTATATTTATGTTTGCAAGTGGCGTGTGTGTGCGCGTGTACGCTTGTGCGCTGAAGAAGTCATCGCTTCATCATAAAAATGCCATAAGCGTATTTATTATTGAAATTAATTCAATTGCTAAGTGGCCATTGGGGAGTTCGGTGGCGCAGCGCGAACAATGGTTTACAATGTTGCAATGTGTGCGAGTAAGCCTCTTGACTTTCTTAATTTTAGTATAACGCTTGTATAACTCGCAAACAGTTATCTGTAATGCGCATGCGCTAGTGTGACGTCAACAAAATCTTACATTATTATGGAACCAGCAAGCCGAGTTGAAGGCTAGAGAAAACAGTGTAAATTTTTGCAAGTCCATCTTCAAGTTTAGACCTTCTTCAATACCTTCAATACCATAGGCTCCTCCTCGACACATCTTGTTTTCCGAAGTTGAGTAGTCTGCAGCAACGGCGTCAGACTTGTAAGTTATAATTATAATTGATCTCCCCGCCCTTCTCACAGCGCTTCGATGTATGCTTTTGCAAATCGGCAGATCTATGCCGCTAATACAACAGCAAGAACATCACTTTGTTAGTAGCAGCAAGATCTCCATTGTTGGTTTTTTGGTCTCCACACTACGATGTCCCCGAAGGCATTAACGAATTTCCATCCCTCCGTAAGCAGATTCGGTTTGCAGGCGCTAATGAGCTGCATTATCTTTTATGGGCTGCGAAGGTGTAGCCGGAATCCAGACCTTTGCTCTTAGCCTAGACGGGATGTCTTTTTTGTCCATCGCTAACAGTCTTGCTTTGACCTCTCCTACCTGTCTATAGCGGCTTTGTGAAATTCGACCTATCGCTCGTCGTCGCATTTTTATTTGTCCTTGGTCCCTGCATGATAGCTCGGATAGCTTAGTAGCACCCCAGCGCCACATTTATCAGCGCAACCTGCAACCACTTTTATTGGATTCTGGAAATATTTCCATCGGGCTCTCCCTAAAGCAGAACAGCAATGATAATTTGGTTCCGGGGCACATCAACGAAAGTTTTGTTGGATGTCGGCTTTGTGAACTTCGATCCATGTCTCATCGTCGCAAGCAATCATTTTGATATTTGCCTTGGTACCAGCCGGAATCTGTGCATGACGGTGGCGGACCCCGATTACTTAATAATACCAGTCAGTGCCATATTTGTCAGCATAACCTTCACCCACTTCAATTGAGATCTGGTAGTTTTTCTTACTGGTTCCTCCTCACACAAAACAAGAATGATAACGCGGTTCTGGACCACATTAGCAAATATTCCTGTCTCTTGTCTACAACTGCTGGTGACTCAAGCTTAAAGTGGGGTAGAAACGCTTTTGCGGATCGGTGGAGTCCTGGAGTTCTTTTGTGAGCTCCTCATCGGCTGGCAGTTACAGCTGCAGATGACGCTTTTCTGAGCACCTGGCTTACGCAGGGCCATAGACTTTAAAATAGACCATTCTTTGGCAGATACATTACTGGTAGCTCCACTTTTGGCATCTCCTTTCGCTTCCTTCCTTGTAGCCATACTCTACCGGTATTATTCTGGCTGCCGCTGGTGTTGTTGCGTTCCTGGCTAAGCTTAGTTTCAGCTCTAAGTTTGGTGCCAGCATTTGCACCTAGACCAGGCTCAGATCTTGACTTTAAAGCTATCATTTTACGGAGCGCGCCAGATATCCGTAAGCTCAGTTCGAGACTGGGCTATTCGAGGACCCCAGCCCTGCAGATCCTCGGCACGGGTTGCTCACACCTTGATTCGTCTCTCTTTTGTATATGCAACCCAGATCTTACCCAACTAAGGAGTCAGACCAATTGCAACAGGCGCGAACTGTTACCAGCCCATCTCTGTCATCGCCGTGATACTGTTGTATAAATTTCAAGTCGGGACCCTCTGAACGCGAGATTTTTGCCGGCCCCAGCGTATAAGAAATTAGATTGTAAGCTGAATATTCTTGTTGTAAATAAATTACAAACTTTGTAACTCAAAGGGCATATGCGTTTTACTTAAAGCCAATAAAAACTCGCAATAAGAAATTAAACTTGGCATTAAATCGATTTTCCGAAAGTACTTAGCGAATGCAAAAAGGAAGATGCCGTAACTTCCTTACTTTGTAATCACTGTAGGCTATGCAACTTATGCAACATGGAGCACATGTTCGATTTACACGTAACGGGTGATTCAAGCAGAGTTAGATGTCATATTAGAGGATCCGAAATCGAGCCAAATTTTGTTCAGCGATTATGTAAACAAGCAAAATTTCCGCATTTGGGACGAAGAGCACTCTAAAGAGATTCAAGAGCTGCCATTTCATCCAGAAAAAACAACGGTTTAGAGTTTTTTGTGGGCCGGTGGAATCATCGGACTTTCACGTTTTGGGCCGGTCGATTGGTCACCAAGATCATGTGATATCACACCGCCAGACTTATTCCAGTGGGGATATGTAAAGTATTAAGTCTATGCGGACCATACCGCTTCGATTCAGGCCTTGGAGTAAAACATCACGCGTATCATTCGCCAGTTACCAGTCGAAATGCGCAAACGAGTTATCGAAAATCGGATTAACGGATAGACCATCTGAGATGTAACCGCGGCCATCATTGGAAAGAGATAATCTCAATCTCAATAATCAAAAAATAAATTCCAAAGAATGTTCTTTAGAATGATAATAAACATTCTCCAATAAACTTAAACTCTGTGTTTTTTTCTTTAAAAAAGTAGGGAACCGCGTAATGGATCACCTTTTAGTACTAAGTATGGCCTTATATAAGAAAGCTTGCTTGGCCGCGTTCTCCTCTAGGGAATAAGTGTCTCTACACCTTGAACCCATCAAATTTGCACTAAACAAATTTATTGCCCATCTTCGCTTGCAGCTTTCATAAAAATACAATTTCAGCGCAACAGGCAAACAAACACTATTGTGTCTCGTTGCAGCTGGAAAAGTTTCGCTTGTTCAAGAACAAAAGTCAGCAAAACGCCGACAAACAGACGGACAAATGATTGCAAACAAAGTAATTAAACACTCAAAGCGTTTTAATTGAAAGTTATGGCATTTTTATGGACCCACTCTCGACGGTACACACAATAGGAAAATGGCACTGCTACACGTGCAACATGTTGCAAGTACATACAGCAAGATGGGGTCGCAACAGCATACGAACAACACGAAAACTGAGAGAAAAGCAATCAAAAGATTGCAAATTGAAATGTGCACTTATCGAAAATACAACAGCAACAATGACGACAACAGCAAACAAATAATCAAATAATGGAAAGACTATGCAACAGAAAAAAAAAACAAGAAACAATTTTTTCAATTGCAGAATTTTACAGCGCAGCGCAGCTTATGGGCGTATAAATTTACAACAAACACACACACACGAGCGCAGTTTTGATAGCGTCGCCACAACAAATGTGAGAAGAGCGTGAAAGGATCGGCGCGCCGCTTGCAGCTATTTTTAAAAATTAACAACTTTGCATTTTACTGCTGATGACCGCGTTGATGGCGTCGATAGTGTTGGTGATACTGACAATAATGCTTAATGTCACTGCTGGCCATAAATGCACGCAGCCAACAACTGGGACCTCGAAAATGCAGGCGTGCAGTGGTCAACACTAAAGTTTTGTATTTAGAAATTCTGACTAATCATCGAAAACCGAAGTGCCGGAGAGCCGGAGTAATTCGCTACTCCCAACTTAAGACTCTCTCACTGAACCACAGATTAAGTATTACTTCGTGGGAGGGACCAGACATTTAAGTCTCCGCTATTGTGCGGACTGACGGACGCCAATCTATTGAAAAAAGACGCTTCTCTAACAGCTTTCCATTTTGAAATTCTGACTAAGTTGTGTGTCCGATATTGTAGTGTTACTTGACCTGACGGCTTGAGTAGATGGACGACATGCATCCAAAGTCCCTAACCATTACCTTGTTGTAGCGAAGATACGAAACCACCGCTATACAGCAAAGCACGCCCGTCAATAAACACAGCGAAGGCACGACGTCGAGAAGCTACTATCACAACTCACTCAGGGCACTTATCAGCAACACGATATACTTGTAAGAGAATTGTGGAACGGCATTTCAAGTTCCATCCGTACAGCTGCAAGCGAAACCATTGGTTTTCATAAAGGTCGAAAGAACAGCACAGGTAATGCCCGAGAATTCTCCAAAAGATGCGGCGACTAAGAGACCCACAATCTGGGCCGAATAACGTGGGATAAGCCGCCTTAATATAGCATATAAGGTCTTATAGAGCGTAGTGTGTGAAAGACTGTAGCGCACCGTTGAAAAACTAATTGGACTTTATGAGTGTGGCTTAGGCCTGGAATTCTACTATTAATCAGATTTTCACCATGCGCCATCTTGGAAAAGACCCATGAAAAGAGGATCGACGTATGCCATCTCTTCATCGATTTGAAAGCCGCCTTCGACAGGACGAAAAGGAACTGCATTTATGCCGCTATAACTGAACTTGGTATCGCGCACGGCTGTGTAAACTGACGTTGAGTAACACCAAAAGCTCCGTCGGAATCGGTAAGAACCTCTCCGAGCCGTTCGATGCCAAACGAGATTTCCGACAAGGCGACTCATCGAGCTGCAGAACTGAATAAAGAAGGTACAACCGTTCGATATCGCAGAATAACTCTTGCCAACAGGAGCTGCTTCGGATTGAGAAGTAAAGTCCTCTCTCGACGAACAAAGACAAAAATTTAAATCACTCCTTATTTCCGTCCGATTGTCCAATATCGGCGTTTTCAGCTAATGAGCAGCTCTTTTGGGAGAAAAGGATGTGCGAAAAATTTTAGTACGATATCTCAAAAACTGAGAGACTTGTTCGCCTATATACTGATGGCCAGGGCTAGATCGACTCAGCTCGTCACACTGATCATTTATATATAGTATATACTTTATTGGGTCTCCGACGTTTGCTTATAGATATTATAAAGATCTTGTTCAGGGTACAAAAAGGAGGCTGAACATCAAGTCGTGGCTCATACTTCCCTTCACTAAAGGTTGCGTAGTTAACCATTAAGGAATCCCAAAGAAACAACCAAAAACCAGAACCAAAAAATACCTATTGGCCGCTTGAGAAGTTAATTCTTGAACTCTAACAATAAATCGTCAACTGTGTGCCTAAAAATTTCCAGTAGAGGCGACCGGTATCATACCAAATATTTTCGTAGTTATGCAACTGATATTCGAGCATTCCTTCTTTCATTACAAGAACGCGGTAAAATGAGTTTTATGCCAAGTAATTGGCAAGTGTTATGCGATCCATTGTCATCACCATAAGCAAGTTCATGCAATGGCGCACTTCACTCCAGCTGATGGGCATTTTTCATAACTGCGCTATCAGTTCATCCGTAGAGCCTGGTTCGCCGGCAACTTCAGCGTGCCTTTGGAACATATAGAGCCTGCCACTCAGCCCGCTAGACAGCATTGCTTTGTCCGCCATTTATTAGCAAATGGCGTTAATAGTAAGCACTTGCGAGCTAAGCAAACTCACAAGTGGCCAAACACATGAGAAAAGTGCGCACAACGCATACAGCTTAATATCGGC
The DNA here is from genome assembly GCF_024586455.1 of Bactrocera neohumeralis. Taxonomy (NCBI): domain Eukaryota; kingdom Metazoa; phylum Arthropoda; class Insecta; order Diptera; family Tephritidae; genus Bactrocera; species Bactrocera neohumeralis. The sequence continues at coordinate 76,270,985 of NC_065923.1, read as the reverse complement.
GAAGCACATTTGCGGTGCGAGCGCTTGTTTAGTGTGTGTCTTAAGTTTTATGTGTTTTTGATTGGAAAATGTTGCAAACACTTTAAAATGCACTTGACATTAATAACAAGACTGACGCGATTGTGATATTGCTGGCAGTAAAATTTAACACTTCCACTGCGAGAGTGAGATACGCGCGCCGGACCATTGAACGTTGGTCGCTTTTGCTGCTGGGTATTTCACGCACTCGCCTTGACCATGATTTCGTTGCGTGGCTATGAAATTCTGCTGGTTTTCATACTTCCTTTCGCCGCCACAGCATTCACTAGGTGCGTACATTGAGAATATCTTATGCATTTTTATCCAGCGGCGTGGATTGTGTGAACCAAAAAAAGATATTTTACATGAGGGCAGACGAGTCCATGCACTAATACATGCCCATGCTGCAAATATATTTGGAAAAGAATAAAGGCTTTTAAAGTGAAACAAACGTCCTTAAGAAGGATGGTCTTGTGAACCCGGCTTATATGGAGTTAAGTCCAATCATTGATCAATTCAAAGATTTAACGAAATATTTGTCACTTCCAACTTCTCCATTCCCTTACGGAGATGCATGAGAAACCGTCGGAAGTCCAGTAAGATTTCATATATAGAACTTTAACACGGTGAACGAGACCATTTCATTGGTGAAAGAGATGCAACTTTGCCGTCTTTAATATGGTTTTTTAACAATACCGCTGTACGAGTGGTTGGCATAGTCTGTAGGAGCTGTGCTCAAAGAAAATTTTGTCTGGATCAATTCGAAGTTATGGATTCCGCATTCACTTGCACAGAAACATGAGACTAGTCTCGAAATCCAATAAGTTTCCATACTTAAGACTTTAGCACAGCGAACGTCGGACGGTTTCGTCATAGAATGAGCAGAAACTCCATCAAGCTCGCGTGTTTGATATAGTCCTTGTCCGTTGACCATATTTCTTTACGAAGCATGAAAATTGGTCGGAAAGTCCATTTCCCACTTAGTTTAGCATAGTGCACGGTCGTCGTTAAATAAAATGAAGTCCAGTAATTTTTCATATTTAGAAGTCTAGGATGGTGTACAGGACCAGTTCATTGTTGAATGAAATGAAATTCGATGAAGCTCGAGAACTGGATATAATCCTTATGAGCTCAAAAAAAGATTTTATTTTCTAGCTTTTCTTAACTTCAAATTTAAGGCAGAACTACACTTAAGACTCGTTCTTGTATGCCCTATGGTGGAAGAGTACACTATCGGGAACATTCTATCAGCTCCAGTCTTAGGCTTCCTAAGTCGAACAGCTATATATCAGTTCGCAAAACTAGTAAAAGGACTTCTAGACTCATAATCTCCAGCATCGAGTTATTTTATAATTTGACGGGTTTGGAAACCTGGCCACAGCGGTATTTCAGGAAACTGTAAGACTGCTAAGCTTGCTAAGACAGGTACTTTAGTCGCCACAACTGCGGAATGGGAAGGGCTAGAAAGGAAGTTAATACTTTGGCAGCTTGTGGTTCACTATTGGACTGTTAGGTCTCAGACCAAATCAGCAAGCGCTAACTACCAACAATTGTGCAATACAAGGTTCGGCAGTTAGGACACAGAGTAAATCGTAAGAGATCCAGGGAACTGTTCAAAATAGAAATAAAACATCTAAGATGATTTGTGGTAGGTTCAGGTCGGTTTTGCCGATAGCTGAGATCCCCCTACAGTAGTTTTTCGTTTGGCAACAGAAAGGACTATATATAACAGTCTAACCCTGATCCCCACGCAATGTTGAGGGATTAGCCATCCTAACCATCTAACCTAAGCCCTTCTAAACTGTTTACATAAGCGTTGCTTCAAAGCCGCACTCAAGTCCAATTAAATTTTCGTTCTGCGCAACGAGCTAAGCCAGCATCACATGAAACTAGATCCATCTAGCATGCAAATAAATAAATCTACAAAACAATTATTTATTTATTCCTTTTGCTGTTTGACATGCGCGCCTATCTGGCAACTATTGCAACAGCATATTTGTCGCACACAACCAATTAGCAACATTTACATATCGCAGCCGAAGAATCACAACAGCAACAGCAACAACAACAACAGCCGCTGCTCGCTAAACATATGTTGCAGCAATCAGTGTATGTTGCATGCATATGTTGCGCATACATTGTATGAACGACTGCAGAGTGTATCATAAAGGCACAGAGCCGGCTTTACGACGCGCGCGCCGCTGTGTGGCAGCATTGGCAATGTCAAACGGTGGCGACAAATCGCCAATTGCATATTTGAAATTTCGCTTCGCATTTGTCGTGCGCACTGCCTTTGTGGAACTGCGGCGCTGCGCCTTGCTGTTGCTTGGCTGCTCAGGCAGCGTCTGCTGTTGGCGTTATGTGGTGCGTGTCTGCGCGCGGTTTGCAACGCTTCGCCTTTGCTGCCTGATTTCGCCCACCTCAGCTGCTTTTTACTTTTGAATTTTTTTAACTCGCTGCTGCCTCTTTTCATAGTTATTGTTGTTGCTGCGTTGAGTGCCGCCTGGTATTTAAGTACTCATGCGCTGCCCAATACGTCGCTGTCGTTTTCGCTGCAACGCTGCTACACCGCCACCGTGCCACAAATGCAGTGGGGCATATGCAGAATTTTTATTTTTTGTTGTGGTTGTGTTTTAACTGTTGCATGCTATTGTTTACTTTGGCGTCTTTTGTTGTTGTTGTTGTCTTAGCTGGAAAATTTAGAAATTGCGTGTTGCAACGCCGAAAAGCCGCGCCAAGTAGCACAGCAAGCAGCATGCCGCACAAGCTTACACCTACCCGACCCCCCAGCCGCCTGTTGTCGACCGCGCTGCGCGTTCTACCGCCGCACTTCGTCAACTTGCCACCGGCGGCCGCATACCAATCTAATGTCTACATTTGTGTTTGACCACGCTGTTGCCCGCTAGCGTTTGCTATTGCTGTTAGTGTTGCTGTTGTTATTGCTGCTGTCGCGTCGTACACACATCTCGCTCGCTGGCTGCTGGTTGCGTGCCACTTTGCACTTGAATGCGACTTTTCGCTGTGCAACAGCATTTATTGCGTTTATCTTATTTGGCATTTGTAGCTATTGCCGCTGTTGTTGTTGTTGGTTTTGTTATGGTATGCACAGCGCATAGGCCAGCTTCTAAGCCCTTCTAAGTGGCATGCTCGTTCGGCTGCCACTACCATTTTCGGCATTGCTGCAACATGGCTTGCGTGCGTGCAATCCCTCTAAGTTGATTTAATGTGTTGTTGTTTTGCTGTTTCCACCGTTTTTACTCGCAGGCCGCGCGATTCGTGTTGCAAATTTGTTAAAGGCATTGAATTCGTGATAAGATTTTCATGTTATTATTTGTTCGGACATGCAAATACGCATGTTCGCTGCTGGATATTCTACGAAACCGGGTGTTGCAGCGTTGCCACGAACTCGGTTACATTGTTGCCTGGTTTTTGCGTTGTTGTAGTTTGAGTTGCATTTGTTTTTGTCAAGTGGTATACTTAGAGGAAATCGCATTGATTGGTGCTTTAGCGACTAACATTTGGGTTCATGTTAATTCTAAGAGAATTTACTAGAATTTCGAAGCTGATAGAGAACCAATTGGGACCTGGCGAGGGTTGGATTAAAAGTCTAATCCATTCGATTCGATCAAACTCTAGACTAAAGGAACCCAATTACAGTAGCCCCTTTCTTCCATACAGTGTAATACATCCAACTAAGTTAGGTTAGGTATGGTCGTGGGACTGATCCGTTGCATCTCACTTGAATAAATATTTTTCCTCTGTGTTACCCTAAAACTTCTTAGTACATCACCTCATCGATCGACGAAGCGTTTTGGGTTTACCACAATTTTTTTAAGGCGGCTAATAGCAATCCCAGCCACTTCTTTAGGTTCTCCAAAGGTGTGTTTACTGAGATATTTCAACTTCAGTCAGGCAAAAGCCAGACGATAGAGGAGAAAGCGGCAAGATGATTCCACCTCGCTTAACTTCATACAGCTTTGGCAAAGGGCGTCCGACAAAATATGTAGTCGTATCGCCACGAGTGCACCTATTGGACAATGTCCAGTCAGAGTACTTACTACAGCTACGAGATTAACTTTGCTAAGTGCAAATAGTTCGGAGGACCACTTGCGGTTCATTTTAAGCCAAGAGGATCTCGCAGTCGCACAAGTTCTGGTTATTGACCAGACCCTTACAACCTCACTGGAGCTCCATGGGTGCAGCGCTAAAGCGTAAGATGACATCGACCAAGCGACTCGCTCCCAATCCATTCCAAAAAATTGGGAAAAGGGTGTCCTCCCTAGTAATCTAATCGACTTTGCAGTTCCCGGCGATTCCGCTGTGACCGGCACTCAAGCAAATGTAATATGGAAAAAACTTGAAGTGTGAATGCTCACCTCCGTGAAAAAGTTCAGTGCATATCATCTTCAAGGGCTTCGTCCGAGCTAAGACGAAATAGATCCTATATAGTCGTCCTACGGTTTCTAGCAAACTGTTTAGCAAATTGCAAACTATTAGAATTGGTTAGAGATCTAATAGAGTTCTTCAAAGACTAGCAGCTTAGGACATTTCACAAAGTTACTTTGGAGTATCATTGATGGTGGACAGATCAAACAACTTCTACTTTTAGGCAAAAGGGAAATTGGTATATTGTAGGGTACACGCAGGGCGCTTACATCAAGTTCAGATCTTAAAAAAATTGGGAAAGTGGATTCGGCGGAATGCGGCGGTTCCCAATGCGCCAACTCAGGAGACATTGGACAACTGGGAAGGTATTTTACCGTCCATTGAGTTGTTGTATAAGACTTAATTTGGTTAACAACCGGAAGCACAATGGGTCTCGTGATGGCCTACGTGCGGCTGACTGCGGTCTAGCGGTCCTACGCCTCTTTTTTGAACCAACCAACAAACCAAGGAGAGTCATATCAAAACTAAAGTTCTTCGTAGACATATTACCTCCAAACCTCTCCAAGAGAATTCTTTACTCTTCGAATTATTAAAGGCTACGAATTCATCTTTCCTTTATCTCCAACATTACAGTTGCTTAAACTCCTCAGTCTCCATACGCCTAGCCTTACTTAACCACGCTAATAGCCTGCAGCGCTTTTATTATATTCTATTTCGTTGTCTTTTTCGATACATCATTGGATTTCACAGCGCGTTTGTTTTGCTGAGCGCATGCGTGCGCTAATTGCCGCTTACACGTCGCCTCTTATTGCGAATTTATGAGCAAAAATTTATGGGCCCACCAATCAGTTAAAGTGACGGCCGAACCGGGTGGTCCTGTTTGTGGCTGCATAGCACGTTGTAGGGCCACATATGTTGGCAGTCACATTTACGCGAGCTGAAGTGCGCACATGCCACATTCGGGTAAGTGCCTACGCTTACACATAACATGAAAAAACGTTAATACCCTTCACAAATGCATTTTTTTGGCATTAAAGGGTATACCATAAAACTATATTTTATTCATTTTGATTGGTCAGTTTGTATGTCAGCTATATATAGCTAAGGCTGAGCTCAGGCTAAAACCATGGTCACAGTGAGGGATAGTGGACGGTCTATGCTAAGTATACGAATAGTAATATTCGGTCTCCGACAAAGAGCTGCAGGAGAGGAGGACTTGGTTCGAAATACCTCATGCACCCAATGAACCTACGGCGAAGAGGCGAACTGCTTGGATGTTAAGAATGGAGCGAATCGAGAGTTACTGGCGAAAAATTATATCGAAGCGGCGCGCGACAAGCCCTGTGGAACCTCGAGAAACACTGCTACCACGTAACGAAAAGGACGGTTAGTGGCAAAAATGTTTGCCTAAAAAAAACGAAAACAACCCACGCAGAAGGAGGAAATGTGGTGGAAGAACTTAAAAACACAGAAGAAAAGACAACAATATAATAGGCTCAAACCATAAACAGAAGCCGTGATCATTAAGGCAGCAGAAAGGAATAGCTACGCAGAGGTCCTTAAGAATATTGGAAGCAAGGTAAATCAAGGTATATCTCAAGGAAACAGATGTTAAGAATAAAGGGATCCACAAAACAAAGCCAGGACGCTACTATTATAGTTAGAGAAGGGACATAATGCGAAAAACTATAAGACCGCTCCAAAAGTAATTCAGTGAAATTCTTTATTCCTGTGAAAGTACATTGTGCTATTATGTAAGGAAATCTACTTCTTTTGCATGGCCACCAAGGGCACACTTGCAGAAGTCCAGACGCTGAACACAATTTTCGACGGTTTTCAAGCATAAATTGGCCGATACTGCTGCAATTTCTCATGAACCGCAGGCAGGAAACCCCTTTTTTTTGAAAGCAAGGCTTATTGACGAAGCCATTCAGCCAGAATGAGCTTCATCGCTGAAAACGATTTTTCGATGAAAATCCGTATCATTTTCAAGTTGTTGCTCAGCCCAATTCACGAACATACGACGATTCTGGTGTTCAAGCCGCTTTAGTTCTTGCGTCAATTCAAGATCTTTTCGCAAAACTTCCCACAACGACGTGTGAGAGACTGATTTGGGTCTTTCTAAATTGTTGTGCTAGCGGTAGCAATATTCTCGACAGTCCGGGCAATGTCAATAGCAGTTTGAATTTAAACACCAAACTTATAACACTAACAGCTAAACCTTCCGTTAAACCCTTCACCCCACATACCCTGCACTGCACAAGTGCACTCGGTCCTCGTACGGGTTTTAACGTCCGCGCTTTGCCACAATACCCAGTTTTCGTTTTGGTTATGAAACGAATGCGTTGATATTGCCGCAGTAAACGAACTAAGCGGCAACACAACAACAAAAGCAAATAAAGCATAACAAACAGCGACAACGCGGCTACGCGAAATGCAATAAATCTAGTAATATTGACATTTATTTCCGCGCATAATGTCATTGGCGTGTATTCGCCATAAAAACGTACCTGCTGTTAGTACTTAAGCTGCGCAGTCTTTTATTTGCCATTCGTGCAGCTTAGCGCACACACACACACAAATGAAAAACACAAAAAAAGTTATTCTAACACAAGCGCTTGAGTTTCATTTGACGCTATTAACTGTGACTAGTTCATGCTTCAAATTCTATGCGCCAGCAAGTGACAGAGCGTGGCGCAAACGGTGGCGCATTTTGTAAACTTGGACGCTCACAATTCAATGGCGCTGCACTCTAAACAAACGAAAAACTTCGAAACTGCTGAGCATTATGAACGTTTACGCTACCTAAGTCAGTTTGCTGTGGAAGCGCATCTTCAGAAGAGCTTTCTTGGTTGATATTTTAAGTTACCTAAGAAAGCGCGTCTTCAGAAGAGCTTTCCTCAACAAACTTGTAAGTTACTTTAGAGCCTAATTATGTTTTTACCAATATTTTGTGAAATTTCTTCAAGCTAGCGATTGACGCACTGTGCGCTACGGTGCGCCAGCGACATTGGCTGCACTTAGAGCGTCAAAAAATGCTTTGACGGCGTGTACGACACGCTCTTCGCAATGCCAATGCCAGTGTCAAGCAGTAATAACGGCGACGCCGCCAACAACGACAACAAGAGCAAGGCTTAACAAGCGCGTACAGCAAACAAAACATCAAATCTAACAACAAAAACAACACCTGCAACTTAGAAGTGCGATCAGTTATGGCAAAGTGGCGGTATTTAAGCGTGCGCCGCCACAAACATATAACACGCCACAGAAATATATATATATAAATATATATGTATACATGTATATATATATACATATATATATCTGCGCAACAGCCAGTTTTTCGTGTAGCTGCAAGCGCAGCGCGCCATATATAGCGAAAACAGCGCGCAACTTGTCAACGACGTGGTCGCCGCGGCCTCGCGCGCACACACAACCGCACGCAAACAAAAAGAAACTGGCGCTAAACGCTCCAGCGCTGTTGGCATGCCGCAGCCTTGTTCTTGCTATTACTAGCATGCTGATTGTTGTTGCATTTTACTTGAAGCTTAAAATGTACAAATCGCTGCTAAATTGAACGCGCCGCCGCCGCGTGAATCACATTGAGTGGCGGCTAAGTTGGCCGATTTGTTGCTTTGTCAGCTGTCTGAATTGAGTTGGCTGGCCACCAATGGCGCGACAACAAATCGACAGGCATAAATGGCTTTATATGCACACAATAATACAAGCTTTACTTACTTCTAATGCCAGAAATAGTTTGAACGCGCGCGCGCTTATGCGTGCGGTAGGCAATTTCGCTTGCTATGCGCTCAGGCATTTCTTAATATGGCCGATAAGGCACTTGGGCACTTGAGTGCTTAGTTGGTGGCACTTCCGCTACTGGCAAGTGCAAGTACAATGTAGTAAACGCGACGCAGTGATTCCGAACGCACTTTCCCAGCAGGCGTACAAAAGTGGCAATAAAATGCTCTAAAATGCCTAATATGCCGCATTTTTATACCATATACGAAATAGTACCTCAGTTTTTGCGTTATCGGAATGATATTTTGCAGACACTTATTCCTCACTGAAGGGCTACTTATATGACTGAACCGTCGATATCGGACAACTGTAGCATATAGCTGCCATACAAACTGCATGTTCAAAAACAAGATCTTGTATGGAATACTGTTTTATTTGACAAGATATCGTCACAAAATTTGGCATAAATTACTACCTCAGAAATTACTATATTATCTGAAGAAATTTTCTAGATCGAACAACTATAGCTTATAGCTGTCATACAAACTGAATGCTCAAAATCAAAGAAAGGGTATTTTTATACCCTTCCATACTATAAAAAATGCAGCTGTTAAGGGTATAATAACTTAGTTAAAGTTTCTCTTGTTTTTTGCTTGAAAAACTCACTTTATATCCCGTCAGTCTACAACTTAGCTCTGGCAATATAATCTGTCATTGATAGGCCGGTAGCTACGTCACGGTCGCTCCAAGTCTTTTTGCACTAACCAGCCGTTTGAATTAATGCGATTCCATATTTGTCAGGCATTTAGCCGCCGTAGTCAGTGAATTTGTATTAAACAGTTTGTCATGTTCGACCATGACATTGACGTGTATGTTTGTTAGAGCTTAGAATGATGATGTACACTCAGCTGCTCAAAATAAATCAATGAGAAACAAGAATAGCGCAAGTTGAGTTGGCAGAGACGACAGTGCACTATAGACTTGTTTTTAAGGCGATAGAAGTGTTGGAAAAAATTATGAGGTGGTACTCATCGTTAAGGGGTTAACAGGTAAGGTTATACCATGGTGGTACTACAAGGAGTAAACCTAAAAGCCTTAGTATATGTAACTCTTGAAAAAGTTCAGTAGAAATCTGTTTGGAAGACACAGCTGAATTCAGAGCTAATAGTTGAAATGAAAAGCGCCTATTTTGTTGTGAGAATTTTGTTTGAAATTTTGATTTATATTCCTCAGATTGGCAAGTCCGATTCTTACTCAGGTAGTCCACTTGAAGAATTCCTTTTTTCTTCTGTGATTTTTGTTCCAAATTTTGACACTTTATTTCTTAAAGCGATAAGTCCGATTTTTACTCAGGAACCCGCAGGAAAAATTCCTCTTTTCTTGTAAGATTTTTGTTCCAAATTTTGACATTTTATTACTTATGCCGACAAGTCCGATTCTTACTCAGGAACCCGCAGCTGAAATCAACCGTCATAGTCCACTTGAGAAATTCCTCTTTTCTTCTATGATTTTGGTTCTAAATTTTGTCATTTTATTCTTTATAGCATATGTCCGATTCTTACTCGTGAATCCACAGCTGAAATCAGCAGTCATAGTACACTGGAAAAAATCCGATTTTCTTGCGAGATTTTTATGCCCAATTTTGAAATTATATTCCTTAGAGCGACAAGCCTGATGCTTCCTTCTCCTTTGCCTTCGCGCAGCGGTAACTTTATAGCTCCCCAGACTTGTAATTTTCCTTTCTTCAAAAGTACTCAAGCGTAAAATGTGCACTAAACTGTTCTATTTCGATTACATGGAAAATATGGCAACGCCAGCTAGACTTAAGTGGACTTAAGTATGATTCAATTATAAACTCTTATGCAACAAAAGCAATGAATTCAACCAAGAATAATATCTTTGATCACTGGACAACATTATATAAGCCAAATTGGGTCAGAGAATGCATAGAAGAGCTCTCAACGATATTATGTAATGCAAACAGCAAGCGAATTCGGCACGCTTCGTCATTTTAGGGTCAAAGTTGTTGCATTGAACGCCAGCAATTACAATTCAATCCAAGGCAATTATTGCAGCACTGATTAACTGAGTGAATGAACCAACGCTGGCGCCACGCAAACACACAACACCAATAAAAACAATAAATAAATAACATGACGTGCTAACGGCGCATTCTTATGGCGCTGCAACGAAACGAGTTCGTTGCTTAAGTCTTTTGAATTGCGCTTGCCCACAACAAGGCAGCGCAACAATAAATTGATTCGTGCGGCAAGCGGCGCTTTGTTTGATTAACGCCGCTAATTGCAGCCCAAAACAGCGCAAACAGAGACGAAAGATGCTCTGCAGCCAAGGCGCATGTTTGTGTATGCAGCGGCTTAAAGCGCCGTCTATTGGCAGAAGCGGCGCGCGCTCTAATAACAGCCGAAAACCTTGAACATAGCAATGGCCGCAATTGGCCGCGAGGCAATGAAAATTGGCGAAAATCCTTGGAATTCAAGTAAAATGCCATTAAAAATCGCAAATCAAAAATAGCCGAACGCGCCGTACCTGAGCGCGATTTTGCAGCTGTTTGCCCTGCTTTGGCGCGGATTGAAAGTAAAGCAAATAAAATGCCAAATTAAGCGCACAGGCAACGGCAACTGGCGTAGAGGCAGCGCGAATAACGTTAGGCGACGTTGCTGATATGCCGAAAATGGCGCGCGGCACGCAGGTCAAACGGTCGTGCGCTAGCTGCAGCGCGCGCGCCCCTTGAACTACAGACAGCCAGGCAGCATTGCTGGCGCGATGGATGTCGTTGTCAAGACTAAAAGCATATTGAAGGTAGCTGTAATAAAGAAGACTTTGCTGGACATACGCTACAATCACGCTACAATGGATTGAAAAGCGCTTTGTGCGCGGCCTTTGCGACGACGTTGGGTTAAAACGCGCGGCCGACTTTTCCAAATCCACAGCAACGCGTCGCCGTGTAGGTGCTGTTGGCGCTGCGGACGCCGTGAGTGTTCTTATTTGTTGTTGTTGTTGTTACTGTTATTGTTGTTGTTGGTATTGCTGGCGTTACTTTGACCACTTTCATGTGCAAATTCAAGTGAAATGTTTGCCTTGGCTGCTTGGCTTCCGCAACGGTAACCGCTTGCGATATGGGGTGGTATCAGTGATGCCACGGCCGCGGCCATGGCCTCAACCAAAGCGGCCAGCCAGCACCTTCAACCGACGCCGTCAGCGTGTTCGGTTGCCACTTCAGTGGCTCAGCGGCTGGCAGTACCCGCGACGTGACAAGATGGCAATCAGCAGACGTGAGTGAGTGTGGCGTTGCACACGCCGCATTTAGGCAAATAAATACTCGTAAATTTTATAAGTACACCGCAAATGCGCTGAAACACTGCAGCGCCAAGAATAATCTGCTTGCGTGCCGCCCCGCTTGCTGCGCACCTTGCGAAGTTAACAATGCACTGTTCTGTTGGCAAGCTTTATGTGTGTCTCCCGCGTTTTGTTATTTTCGGTATTTTGGATTGTGTGCCAAGTTTATCGCTGCTTTTTACGTAACTGTCGCTTTGTTTTTGTGCCTCAGCGTTTTTGTTTCATTTTTTTGCTGGTGTCCAAAGTGAGATTTTTATTGACTGTTCGTGGTGTTAATGGCATATAAAATTTGGAAGCTGTCAGCGCGGTCGCAAGCCGAAAAGCGATTACCATACCAGGCGCTCACCAAATAGCAATAACAATAACAAAACAATAATAGTAACAGCGATGCAATAATAACGGCATATTTGAAGAGCACTTAACACGGCATTGACCTGGAGACATAATGCACATATTCCACACGTCAGAAAAAAAACAAGAAAAACCAAAAAAAAAATTAATAAATTAGAAAATAAAATAAAAAAAAAACAAGAAAAACGGTAACTTCGGCTGCATCGAAGCTTTAATATCCTGCATAGGCACAGCATAAAAGGGTATATAGAAAGATCTTTTTCTTGATTTTGATCGGTCAATTTGTATGGCAGCTATATGCTATAGTGGTCCGATCTGAAAAATTTCCTTAACGATTATAGCGTTATGTTGGAGAATAATTCAGTGTCAAATTTCGTGAAGATATCTCGACAATCAAAAAAGTGGTTCATACAAGGACTTGAGTTTGATTGTTCAGTTTGTATGGCAGCTATATGCTATAGCGATCCGATCTGAACAATTTTTTCGGAGATCATAGCGATACTTTAGAAAATTATCCATGTCAAATTTCATTAAGATATCTCGACAAATAGAAAAGCTTTACATACAAGGACTTGAGTTTGATCGGTCAATTTGTATGGCAGCTATATGCTATAGTGGTCCGATCTGAAAAATTTCTTCACATATTATAGCGATACTTTGAAGAATAATCCCTGCCGAATATCATGAAGAAATCACGATAAATAAAATAGTTTTTCATACAAGGACTTGAAATTGATTGTTCAGTTTGTATGGCAGCTATATGCTATAGCGATCCGATCTGAACATTTTCTTCAACGATTTTAGCGCTACTTTGGGAAATCATCCATGCTAAATGTCATGAAGATATCTCGTCAAATTTAAAATCTATGCATACAAGGACTTGAGTTTGATCGGTCAGTTTGTATGGCAAAAATGCCTTAGTTGTCTGATCTGAACAATTTTTTGGAAAAACGAGATCCAAATTACCTATAAATTCATCTCAAATACGAAACTTGACTATGCTACCGCTAGGGATGTGCCTCACATACTCCTTACTTTCTCATTAGCTCCGCTAAAGGCTTGCCAACTGTCTCCATTGCTGCCACACAGCATTGCCTATTGGCATATGAATTTCCTTTGTGGCTGCCAATGACTTCAACTGTCAATAACAATAATAAAGTCCGTTTGCCATAGCTGAACTCACACCCCTGTGGTGCACACTTTACTAACGACAACAGTTGTTTCCACGTGTGTGTAAAAAAGTGGCTGAGCTGAACTTCTGTGGCTTTTAAGCACGACTAATACTTCGTCTCAGCTGCTAGCCACTGCGGCAGCATGCTGTTATGGGACCTTAGACTTTTCTATAAGTCACAACATGTGCCTGCCTGCCTGCCTACGCTGGTGGTGTACTTTTTCTCGCCGCTTGGTATTAAAAGTGATAAATTTACCGTTATTATTTATGGCTACCGTAAATTTTACTGATTTATTGCGGCAAAGTGCTGGCGAATTTGCAAATACAAGCTTTAGAATACATATCTTCTAAGCTGCGGGATGCAGAAGGGCGTTGGCAATAACAACAGCAACTCGTGGCTAAACCGAGTGTCTAAAATATGTTAGAATTTGGCATGGATATTGAGCTTGGTACTCAAAATACAATAAATATAAGACGGATTATTTCATTATATGACTAATAACCATTGAATACAATAACAGGTACTGCGCTAATGAATCATTTAAAGAAAAAATATATTTGGAATACGTAATTAAGATATTCATTAAAGGTTAGGGCTAAAAGAGAGAATTAAACTTAACTGCGATAGGACGATATTGATGGAATAGCGAATGCAATGGAATGTGAGTAGGGCGCCCTAAAAGGAGGACTTCTCTCGACACTTCTCTAGACCATGTTTGGCAACGACCTTTTGAAAACGCTGGAGGAAGTCAGCTACAGGGTGATTGATTGCCTATGCGGACGATGGAGCTTTAAAGGTTTAGAGAAAATTTCTGAATGAGCTATCTCAGAGGTGCCTTAATATCGTACGCAATTGGGCTGCTGATCCTAGTCAGGAAGCTCTCGTGACATCTGACAGAGCTAAGTATCTCAAACTTATCCTAGACAGAAAGCTCGCGTGAGAATCCAACATCTACCAGCAATGGGTGGAACGCGAATTCGACCTGCTGACAGAGCATCTGGACCTCATCCCACACAGGAGGCTGTCGTGGAAATCCAACATCTACCATCGATGGGAGGAACGCGCCTTCGACCTCCTTACAGAGCTAAGTATCTAGAGCTCATCCTAAACAAGAAGCTCTCTTGAAACCCAACATACTATATACCAACGAAGGGAGGAACACATCTTCGAACTGCAGACTGAAGTAATTAACTAACGCTCATCCCATTCAGAAAGCTTTCATGGAAAGCCAACGACGGCAAAAGGCCAGGAAAGACAACGGTTGCCCTGCTTCAAGGCAGCCATAGGAAAAAGGTAGAGAGTCTCACCAAAAGTAGTTCTTAGGCTTTATGAAACATAATTAAGCCTATAACGTTCTACGAAATTTTTGTGTGGTGGAAGGCGCTATAAAAAAGTACGCCCGCGATCGAGATGAGGGGGAAACAATTCAACTGAACTGACGGAAGTGAAAATTAAACGCAAATTTGTATTGCATATAGCAGTGATCTTTGATCAGTCGTCTAACCTAAGCTAACCTAACGTATGCATTTCTTTAACCGTGTGAGAAGTTCATGCCCGCGTCGTTGTGCCAATAAAATAGTGGCTATAAGCTGTCTGGCGCCTAAAAGTATACCTTCAGGAAAGCGCGCTAAGGAGATAATAATATGTTAAGGCGTCTTGCTTTAAAATCAAGCTCTCAGCAAAGCAGTCACTCAAACTGAGCCTAATATAACTCAGCAGCAAGCATATAATTACGCGAGTAATGTTACACACGCTGTCGCACAGCACTTTCGCTACCGCTCACTACGCGTTAAGTGCTACCCGAACTCTGCACTTGACATACACGCGTCGTGGCAGCAACAAAATCGCAACTTTGCTTCGCCCCGCGGCACTGACATAACTACTTAGCTTTATTATGATACTTGCTGCTGCAGTTTCTATTACAAATGCCACGGCGAATATGTGTCTAATAACAACGGCGCGCACGTTAATGCTGATGATGTGGTTGCCACTTGTACTTTTGTCTGCCACAAACGACGCTGTCGCGATAGAGTCGCTGATGACTTTATAAGTAAGCGCAGTGAAGTGGCAACTGCCGCTACAGAAACAGCAACAGCAACTGCAACAACTATAGCAACAGCGAACGCGTTGGCATTAGACGCCGCACTCACTTCAACTAATAACAAATTCTGACAAATTGGCAAATTAACTGCTGGCCGCGCGCAAACTGCCTGCCCGCGCTTTGCCGTAGTCTCGTTTTCGCTACTAAGCGCTGTCCGCTGTCCGCGCTGATGGCAATAATAGCAATAATAATAATAATAATTGCAGCAGTCGCGCACAACTAAAACACATACACACAGCCATACAAATCGCCACCGAAACAACACTTGCTGAGTGGCTAAGTTCTAACATTGTTTTTATGCGCCATTTAATTTGTTGCTGGTAATGGCCTGCACGCTGGCTCAGCAGCGCGCCTGCAACGCAAACTCTGCGCGCATAAAGGAAAGTGCTATCGCCGCAATTGCATGTTATTGCTGCTGCAAATAAAATCACTTACAATCAACGCCGTCAGCGCTGCTGTCTGCAGCCAACGGCCAGCATTTAGTAGCTGCTTAAGCGTCGTCGACAAGTTGCGTCGCATGGCAGCGCATAATTGCCGCTTTGTTGCTGCAACTTTGTTCTTGTAAATGATGCTGTTGTTTTTATTATTGTTGCGCTTGTTAGCTATTACCACTGCTACTGTTTCGCACTTGGCCGCCGGCAATGTCGTTACTCGTTTGGTCATTGCTTTGATTTCTTCGCTTTTCTGCTGCCACCACCACCTGTTGTTGTCGCTTCTAATGGCCACCGACAACCGGCAGCCGTCTAAGTAGTTACGCTTTCACAACAGCAACAACAACAACACACGCGCATATTTAGTCAAGTACATTAGATGCCTTTAGCACACTCAATTACATCAAACTCATGACCATCCTTCGGCCGTGGAAAATTACTGAGCAGAATGTTAAACTTATGCATGCACACATACATGCATATGTATGAGTATCCCCAGGAGTACTTGCTCGCCTGTGCCTAATCGCGTCTTGCCTACCCAGCGAACCAAGTACTAACGAGTAAATATCGAACGCTTTTTGATGCGTAGGAAAATCGCTTATTAAATTGTCCGCATTTATTGGGCCAACCAGGTCTTCTACGGCGGTGCGTTCTTGTTGCCATCGCACACATTCAAAGAAAGTGGTTTCAGCGACGTCTTCTGTCGCGTCGTTGTATAGGCATGACGACTCTTCGACCTTTTCCATTCTGTGGAGGTTCTTATTGAAGTATCCGCGACTGGATAACAGCTGAGTTGTGTAAAAGTCGACTTCTTCAAGTTTACGGCTTGTCCATTAGTTTAGCTCTTTTATTAGTCTGTCCGTCCATCTGACGCTACTCTCATTCTCCCATCTTCGTTGCCATGCGACTATCATGTCTTTCTTTATTCGTTAAATTGCACTCATGTTGAAAGGTCAATTGGAGCATTACCGCTTATAAATAATATTGCAGCGCCTGACGCTGTTCGGTAGGCTGATGCGACTCTGAGGACAGGTACAGTACATTTTGGCCACTACGTTACGTCGATTTTCCTTTTTAAGCACATTTCATCACAGCTCAAATCTCAGCTCCGTATAATAAGGTGCTGATTGTGGGCGATATTAGGAGCTTTCTCTTTCCTTGACTGGACCCTTTATGTTGGCTATTAGTCTGCTAAGTTGGAAGATGGCTTTCGCTGCCTTTCCTACGGCGTGCAAGGTTTGTACTCAGAAAGTTAGTCTGGGGTCCGGTCGTACGCAAAAGTAGTTTACTGCTTTTTGTGTCGTCTGCATCCTCATTTCGAGGGATATGTGCTTATTTCTTAGTAGTAGTAATTCGGGTTTTCCGTATCGAACTGGCGGCTGCGTAAGTCGAGCCATACATGCGTCCGAATCATGACCTCATTAAGCTTTCTACGCGCTTCTTCTGTGTCTCGTGCTGTAATTACTGCTGCAATGTCGTCCGCGTAGCCAATTAAGTGCGAGTACGAGTCTGCTGTTTCCAGTTTTAGTATAGCGTCGTAGCTGATGTTCCACAAGCCTGGGTCTAGAATGGATCCTTGTGCAACTACAGAAGTTTTCCGTTACTGAGTTAGCTCCGTATCACAGTGGTCTGTGGTAGTCGGGGATTTTAAAGCTTTTTTCGAAGCGTCGATCATATCCACCCCTCTAGCGATGTTGAAAGTTTTCCGTACATCTAAAGTCGCCACAACACTATTCTTTTGTATTTATGCCATCTACGCTGTGCGGCTTCTACACTTTCAATGACGCATGCCGGGTCTAAAGCCGTGTTGTCTAGAGGAGAGTGCTCCAGCTTCATTAATAGCCGCTTCGAGTCTGAGTTTAAGTAGCCTCTCACAGAACTTTCCCGCTGGTTCAAACTTACATAGTGGACGGTATGCTGATTGCAATTGGGATCTCCTTTTCCCTTACTGATTAGCACCAGCCGTTGCTTATTCCAGGCTTCAGGGATTATTCCGCCTCGGAGCAGGCATTGTACATGCTCATTCAATAGCACTGATGGTCGCTCTGCAGCGATTATTTTCAGCATTTTCGCTGGGACCCCATCCGGGCCGGATGATTTGTTAATTTTGATCTGTTCAGATCGTAGGAAAACTATTTAGTTGACGAACTATCTTCACGATTTTTGGCATGAATTATTATCCACGGCTATGATACAATCTCCAAAAAAAAATCATTTTGGAGTACAGGTAGCATGTAGCTACCACGCAAACTGCCCGCTCGAAAGCAATAAAAAGATGTTTTTATACCATTTTATGTTAGAAGAAATCCACCTGTGAGCCCTTAAGAAAGTGCAACCTATCTTTCAATATAAAATTTCATTACTGGGTTACTTATCCGTACAAGACTTGCTGTACACCACTAATTGCGTACTTATGTGGCGTCTACTAATGATCTTCAATAGCCGGAAATTGTTGTAAGGACATATCTTGATTGCTATTCAAGCACTTCAACAATGAGAGAAGTGTATAAAAAGGGTGCAAAATTATGAAGTGCAAATTACATTACAACACAGTTGCAAGCGACAGGAAAATAATAACTTTTACTAGGCAACTTAATACTAGCAAAGTTGTAGAGCGCTCACTATATCACACACAGTTTTATAGAAACATACAATTTAAAATTATTATTATTTTTGAAATATATATTTACGACCGAAAGAGACAACAAAGTAAAAATGCAAAAAACTTTCAATTCTTTTAGACAAGAGTCCTTGTTAAGGTGTAGAATTTTAGCTCGAGGCTAAATTTACAATTCAGTGCTTGAGTGAGAACAATTTTATATGGATGCAAGCCGAAATCGTTTTTCAAAATCCGTCAGGTGCTTGAAAATCTCTAGGCAAGTGTAAGAGAGATGACAAGACAGCTCTACATCTCTCGCGAGTCCGTTCGAATGATTTCGGTGGATATTCTGGGTATGAAACGCGTTCTTGAGCGACCGTTTTCAAGTTATCGATAAATAGTTACATAAATAGTTTACGTTTTATTTACAATTTCCGGGTGCTTTTTGCACACAATGTATATTTCACGACAAAAGCGAATAACTTTAAAAAGCCGTAATTTTCATCGAATCCGATCAAACTTAAAATGGAATTAAAGCGAACAGAAGAAGTTATGACTTAACCGCCTTAAGTATTTGCCAATAACCAACAAATTGATATCCAATAAATTATCCGCGCACACACACTAAAGATACATATGTACATACATATATACATACATACATATTAAAGATTTAAAATTTACGCAGAGCCACATTCAAATACGAGAAAGAGCAAAAATATTTGAAAAAACATAACACATAAAATGCCACGAGGAACGACCTTCGGCTTAAGCCAAAGCGTCACTTAACAGCACAAAAGGTAACATGAAATAAGAAGTTCACTGTTTGTTTTAATACGTTCTTTTGATAGTTGCTTTTGTTTTCATGTTTCTGCCAGCATGCGGTAATAATCACTTCAGAGAAAATGGCAAAGGGTAGCTGCGGAGGCAATACTTTTTATACCCTGAACAGGGGGTAATAGGTATGCCACGAAATTTGTAACACACAGAGGGAAATGTTGGAGACTACATACATATGTACATATACATATAAAAGCTGAGCGTGACGAGCTAAGTCGATTTGACCAGGTCCGTCTGTTTGTCCATTTATCTCTACATAATCGAATTTGTCCCTTTCAGATATCGATATGAAATTTTGCACATATCCTCCTTTCGCCAAGTAGCTGCTTATTTGTCGGAACCGCCGTTATCAGACAACTATAGCATATAGTTGCCATACAAACTGAACAATCAAACCCAAATTCTTATATGCAAAACTTTTTCATTTGACGAGATATGTATCTTCACAAAATTTGACATGAAATATGTACATATTATCCAAGGCAAAGATACAATCACTCGAAGAATTAATCAGATCGGTCCACTATAGCATGTAGCTGCCATACAAAGTAAGCGACCAAAATGAAGTTCTTCTATGGAAGACTTTTGCATTTGTGCAGGGTATTACGGCTTTGGCGCAACCGAAGTTAATGACTTTTTTGTTGTAATTTATTTTGCGCTGATTTATGACCACTGCCGAACTGGAAGTGAATTATGATATCAGCGCAAAGGTATCATAAATTCTGCACACATAATAATTAGAATCGCAGAAACGCTGCAAGCATTTGTGGGTATTGCTACGCATATTATTTTTATTAATATTCACTTCCTTTTTTTTGCAGTTTGTATGCATTTCAGAATTATAACAGATTTTATATTGTATATTTTGAAATTAACAGCTGTTATGGAACTAGAGATATGTCTTCTGTGCACATGTGAAAATAGGAGCGTTGCCATATTTTATGCGCATATGTGGAATGTAGTATGATTTTACATATTATACAAACATACAAATGGGCACGGTGTACACAAACGACTTGCAGCCAACTTCACGAATATTTCGAAGACGGCAGCCACAAACAAACAGCTGATTTCATATGTATACGTATAAACAATAGTTTGGCATTCGGCATATGTAATTGATAAAGATAAGTTGTTTACATTGAAAATGAGCAACCCAGAAAATATAGTTAATTTTGTGACGACGATTGCTAAAATTGCGCATATAGTAAATACGGCTAATGAGTTGTACAAGAAGCTACCTGAAAGCAACAGACGGTTGAACAAGGAACTACATGAAAGCAACAGACGGTTGAACAAGAAACTACATGGAAGCAACAGACGGTTGAACAAGAAACTACATGGAAGCAACAGTAGGAAGAATAAGCGTCCGGTTAACTTTACACACCAAGCAGAAGTTTTCTTTGAAATCGATGCTAAGCAGCTAAAAGAATACGATGAAAATTTTTTCAAAGCTACTACTATGAATGCTGCTAGCTTCAGTTTATTATTATCACGATTAAGAAAAGGAATGATGCGATGGTCCAAAGGGAAGGCAGTTGCGCCCGAAAGGCGTTTGGCTATAACATTAATGTAAGTGAAAGTAAAATAATTATTATACTGGTTTACAAAAGCGTTTAACAATTTCAGGTTTTTGGCAGAAGGATGTAATTTTCGTGTTATTTCACAGGCATACAATCTTGGACATACAACAATACGAAAAATCATATATGAAACATGTGACGCTATTTGGGAAGAATTACATTTTGACTATTTGTCACCTCCAAACGTAAGCGAACTTAAAGACATTGCAGAAAAGTTTTATGCAAAGACTGGCATGCCAAATTGCATGGGAGCTATAAATGCAAAGCACATTCATATATCAAGGCCAAAAGACGGTGGATCTTTGTACTACAATTTCAGAAAAAGTTTTAGCGTTGCCATAATGGCAGTGTGTGATGCTGATTACGTGTTCAGACATGTAGACGTCGGGGCGGAAGGAAGCCGAAGTGATGGAATACTTGCGCGCAGTGCCTTTGGCAGAAAACTGCTGGATGGCACTCTAGAAGTTCCACGTGACACAAACTTACCGGGTACATCAACTAGCTTTCCGTATTATTACGTCGGGGACAGTTCGTATCCACTGAAACCAAATTTAATGCGACCATTTCCCGGCCGCAATTTACCAGCAGATAAAGAAAAATATAACAGAGCATTTTCTAAGGCGCGAGAGCACATAGAAAACGCTTACGGAATTTTGGCAAATCGCTGGAGAGTGCTCCAGACAACAATACATGCTAGCCCAAATAATACAGAGAAAATTGTTTTAGCGACAATATTACTTCATAACTTTTTAATGTTACAAAATGACACGGACTACTTCACACTTGAACTTGTAGACCACACAGTAGGCAATCAAGAAATAAACGGCCGTTGGCGAGAGGATGCAAATTTCCTTAAAACGTTTCAACTAGGAATTTGTAATCGCTCATCGACACACTCATTTCAGTTGCGTGAAAAACTAAAAGAATTTATTTCAAGTAATGCTGTGTAATATTGATAATTTTCATATAATATTATATTTGTCATTAAAGCACGAAGCTTTTACAAAAAAGTTGTTTAATTCAAAAAGTTACTTCAAGTAAAATTCATACATGTAAAAGTGTAAAAGTAAAGAAGGTACTTCAGATTTACAATGATTATTAACTACTTAAAAGTAAGTAACTCCAACATTTATCCATTTCGCTTAACACTAAAGCCGATACTCTGGCCTATAATTCGATTACAATGTTTAGCTTCTACTACCTTCGCCGCTAAGCTTGAAAAATTAAATGCGATGGAGTCCTGCTTTTGTGGTTGACCTTACACCTCATATGGAGTCACGTTGGCTCTTATTTCTTTTTCGAACTCCAATTCTATTAAAGAATTAAATATTAGAATTGGTTTTATTTTATATAGAATTTACCTTACCTTACAACTGGTTGGATGCATCAGTTTCTTTTCAACCATCTTTTTTTTTTTTTTTTTGTAATGATGGTGAGATAAACCTAACTTCAATGAACACTTTAGCTAAATCCATTGTTTAGCATGAACATTTCATTTGTTAACAAAACCGAATTTAACAATGAAACGGAAAAATCGAACCAAATAAAAACAAGCAAGCAATTTAATGCAGTTTGATTTTAATAAAACAAATATCAGAGATATAAATATTGTCTAAAAAGCCAGTTGATGTTGGTGCCATACTAAAACTATTCAATTGAAGACATTTAAATATTTCGTTCAAAATTAATTTTTTTATGCAAAATATAGTTAAGTACTATAGGACGATTGATTTGTTTTAAATTGTCAATTATTATTACAAATTATAAATCAGCTATTTAGATGACTGTCACTTGTCGTCTAAGTGTTCCATACATATATTATGCGAAAAGGATTTCAAACCAGTTTTGCAACTTCTATATAAACTTCGTTTAAGCTTTATATGCGCCCCCACAATAACACACAACTAATTATATTTTGACCACTTTTAGCGCTACACATACACAGCTTTGCTCAGTTCTGCGAACATGTATTTCTTCCCTTACAAATAAGCATTTAAATAACAACGATAGCAAGGCTTAAGACTTACCGGTCTAAACAGGGTTATATCTCGGAAAGAGCCCTTTGCCTGATAAAATCCGGATCAAGTACCGCAAAGTACAACCCACTATTATGGGAATTGAACAACAGCGCTAGCACTTCTTCATTGTTTAAACGCTTTGTAAAATAATCACTACACTTAACTTCACTACAGCACACACTTAATTTGGCATTATTTAATTATATTTTTTTAAACTTTTAACTCTTTGCTCAAATTTGCAGTTTCTTATTCATTTTTATATTCGCGGCAACTGTCAAATGCTACATATGGCGGCGGAAGCTTGACAACACAGTGTTGCATTTCTTTTGCGTGTTCTTTCTTAGTTTGTGCACCACCCTGTGACAAGTGTGTGGCTATAACAGAAGCATATATTTAGCATATATTACATATTTTTCTTTTTTATGTCTTTTTCATGTTTGTTGTGTAATTTTAATTTAATTTTAATAACGCAGAAAAAAATTAAAATAAATTTTCAAAAACCTTAGCAAAGTATCTGGCAAGGCTGAGTGTTGTCAAACTTTCGTCAATGTTGTGAACAGCTGTGAGTTGACATTACAATTTATGAAGTAAATTTAAATTTGGTTTTGAAGTGTTTTGATAACTTTAATTTATTTTAAGTAAATTTTAAATTTAAGCTGGTAAATATGTAGGTACAAAGGAGCTGAAGAAGAATAGCTAGAAACTGCCAACGAATCTTTGGAGGCGTTGATAAATAAAAGAAAAACCCGATATCCTAATGGCCACCAATTATAAAAAACCATTGCCTTCTAAGAAACGTAGTCGGCATGAATTTCAATGTTATGCTCATACTATTTTCAATTCCACCTTCTACGTACCTTATACATATATTATCTGCTAAAATATCTAATTCCGAACTGCTTAAACTAAGTTAAGGGCTAATTTTCCACTTAATGTGAACTTTGGCTTCATCTTTTATTAATTCATGGTTTATGCAAAATATAATTTGATTACAAATTTATAATGCAGAAGACTAAAACTACATATGGCAAGAGTTGTTAGCATAAAGGAAAATGAAATATTTTGACAACTATGCGGATGACTAGCTGATTTTCTGTGGGAAAACAAGCACAGGAGCTAGACGATATTTGATAGACGTCAAAAAAAAAAATATAAACAAAGAAAAAAGTTCATACACAGTTAAAAGTGATAATAAATGCTTTGGTGATAAGCTAACTTAAAATACTGAACTTAAATTATTGCTTATTTAAGCAAGCTTTTGGCAAAAATATCTTTGGATTGCTTTTTTGGTGTGAATGGTAAATAAAAGTGCAAAGAAAGTATAGGAAACATTGCTAAAAACTACAAATTCATATGGGAAACTTAAACTACAGTCAATTCATTGCTTAAGTGTGCACTGCAGCACTTCTAGATAATGCTAAATGTTATGGCACATTCTAAAGCGATAAATAATAAAAAAAAAGCAGCCATTTCATACGTTCTACGCTGCACCATCACTTGTGCTTCATATACATAGTGACTATTTTGTCCAATATATTCTCCACGGACTGTTGTTCTTGACGAAATGTCTCCATCGCCTTTGCCGGCACAATCCAATTGAGGAATTCTTCAACATTTCTGCGCATACGTTCGATAGCCGACAGTGACTGATCTTCGCACGCTTTGCGATTGGCTAGCTTTAGTGATGCGACGACAACGTTGTCGATCAGCCGCTTTTCGTAGCCCAATTTCTGTAACTTTTGCTGTGATGAGATTTTTTTCAGCAGCAATGCCATAAGGAAGCGTAGGTGTGACAGCGTTTGCGAGTCATTATTTTTGGCATTCTCCTCCTCCACGTCGACATTGCAACTGTCACATTGTTGCATATGTGATTGCAGTTCCGCTTTGATTTTGAAGAACTGGTGACAGCCTTCGCACATGTAGGGATTGGTTTGTTTGTGGATCTTCTTCATATGTGTCTTGAGGTGAGCTAATTGCGAGAAAGCAACCACGTCCGTACAAATCAAGCATTGGAATGGCTTCTCGCCTGTGTGCTTACGTATGTGTAGCTTAAGAACACTGGAGTAGGCGTAAGTTTGCCAGCAAATCTGTAAAAACAAAGATATATAAGTAAATAAATGTTGATTATATACTGAACGGAATATTTTAAGTTTCCCACGAAGTTTGTAGCACCCAGAAGTAAACATCGCAGGCCCTATATATAATATGTCTTAACAATATTTGGCAAACTCCGCGACCTTTTAATGCTCCTAGGAGGCGGTTCCGCTCCAAGCAGGTGACTGTAGGGATGATTTCCTCGAAATCACACACACAGCACACAGCAGAAACTGCTTGGAAAAGAATTCATTATACTCCTTAACTGGGAGCATACGGGCCTCACTATGCAGGTATCCGATGGGAGACATCAAGAGGCATGCTCGTCTGCATTTCACTGCATCCAGGCGAGCATATTGGTGCAGCGCAGTTAAGGACTGGCCGACCGATTGCCTTGTATGTTACCAAGAACGTTTCTTTGTCTTTTTCTCATGTGCTGTCGGCTAGCGACTTAAGATTTTGTTGCGGCTCTGCACTTTAACAGTAATCGCGGTCATGTGAGGATTGAAGTGCAATTCCCACAACAGTCGGTACTACGTTACCCGAGTTGAGCCGGATTTTATCCGGCCAATGGCTGTTATTTTCGGAGATCTAACCCCGTTTAGATCGGTAAGTTTTGGTATGGAATAATTTATAGTTGTGAAGTGTGTTACCGTTTTTTCTTAATTTTAAATAAGTTTTTAGTCGACATTGTACTCACCCTACACTGATACGGGCGCTCACCAGTATGCATACGCATGTGCACATTGTACTGTGACTTCTGCATGAAATACGACTTGCACACCTCGCAAACATGTGTCTTCACATTCGTGTGGGTCTTCATATGCTTGGCCAGTGCATCATCCTCGATGGTCTCCTTGCAGATCTCACAATCAAACTGGCCCAGCTTGTAGTGTAGCTTGTTGATGTGTGCCTTGAGCACTGGTTCATTTGGAAAGTGCTCCTTGCAGATCTCACAATAGTGCTCGGGACCATTTTCATGACGATCCATGTGTGCGCGCAAATTAGAGGGTGTGGAGAAGGCGGTGGAGCATTTCTCACATATATACTGCTTGGTGCTGTCCTTGTGATGGCTAATCACGTGCTGCTTTAACTAAATGGAGATAATAAGGAAAGCAAAAAAAGATAATAATTAATAATTACGACTAAAAATTGCACGAGCCAAACATTGGCACTTACATGACCACCGCGCGCAAAACGTTTCTCACACACCGGGCAAGCGTACGGCTTTTCGCCCGAATGCAGACGCATGTGCAGCCGCAAACGCTCCTTCACCGCAAACATTTTCGGGCATTGCGCGCAAGCGAACTGTCGCTGATTTGTGTGGGCGCAATTAATGTGATTCCTGAGATTGACCGCCTGCCGATAGCAGTTGCCGCATTGCTCACACTTATATGGGCGCTCATCCGAATGTATGAGCATGTGACGACGCAGATCGTTATTGCCACGAAATTGCTTCGAACAAATGTGGCAAACGTGCACCTTACGCATGAACACTTTGCCCGAACGCTTATTCGCTGCCGGCGTCAGCGTCGCCTCAGCAGTCGAGGCGGAATCGCCAAGCGAATTCACCGTATCATTGCAGTCATTTGTTGTATGCGTTAGTTCCGACAAATCGCCGGCTGACTGTGTAACGTCTGTCTCAGAGAATGCTGAATCCGTCACTGAAATCGAGTTTTCTGAAACTGTCGTTAGGATAATTACGGATTTTTCTGTTGTGTCCTCGGCATTAATCGTGTCGTTGGTGGCATCAGCTGCAGGTATGACAATAAAGGCTGCGTTGACAGACGCTGCGGCTAAGTCGGCTGCGGTTAAATCGGCTGCTGTTGCTAATTCCTTGGCGGTAGTTTTTTCTGCGGTTGTACTTGCAGTCTCCGCTGCATCGCCGATTTCAAGCGCTACAATTGTGTCTGCCTTCTTAGCATGCACCGTTTGCTCTACCGCGTCCTGTAAGTGTTTTATTGCCGGCGCTCCTTTATCTGAGTTACTTTCGCAAGTTTTGAAATCTGCAGCTTCACTAGTTTTCTGTTTCTTTGCCACTGGCGTGGCTGCGTTCAACACATCTTTGCTTTTTCTGCGCCCTCGCTTCGTTACTTTTGCGGTAGTAATGCGTCGGCGTGCTTGTTTTTTCATCGGCGCCACCTGGGTGTCCTCCTCGTCAGCGCCGTCGTGCACTGTGCGCGCATCGGGTGGCGATGAAAGCGAAACGCCGCTGTCGGTGTGTACGCTGGCACCATCTTCCTTGGAGAGCAAGCGGCGTCTGCGCACCATTTTTTTGATTGATTTTTGAGAGAATTTAGAATTTTAACAAATTTTTCGTTCAAAAATTGATTTTTGAGAGCATTTAAATTTTTTTAAATTAAAATTCTTTTTTGATAATTTTTGTAATTTTTTTTTTAATTTTTGTAATTTTTTTTTAATTTTTGTAATTTTTTTTTTATTTTAATTAAAATTTTTTTATTAATTTAAATTTCTTTTAGTTAATTTTTTTTTAAATTAAATTTTTCATTAATTTAAATTTTTTTGTAAAATAACTTTTTTAGCTCTTTAAAGCACCGTCACCGTAAGCATAAGCTATACTCTATCTTCTCTTCACTCCTTTATATGTACATATGTATGTCATTTAAGGATTGTTTAAAGCCTTTATAATTACAACTCAAGCATTATGGCATTTAGGGTTTACTATAATTATGCATTGGGTTAAACCTTGTCAAGCGCCGTCACTGCAGTTAATTTGTTAGTTAATTATTTTAAATATTTCTTGCGATTTTTATTTATTATACACTTCAGTCCAGTCTTTAACTTTAACCAACACCAAATATTCACCAAATATTGTATAATGTTTATGCTTGCATGCCTTTAAATATATATTTATATAAGTTTATACACGTAGTTCCTTAGTTGCCTGCGACTATTGTTCTTTGGAAACTTTTCAAACTTTTTGCGGGCAATTTTTTTTCTTTACTCCATATATAGAGGGTGTTTTGTTGATTAGCGTACTTTTTTCAATATAATTACTATTTTTTCGGCACGAAACTGCTGTAAAGAGAGTGCAAGAGCGCAAGAGAGAGAGAGAATGTGTGTGTGAGAGAAAGAAAGAAAAACATTGTAATTTAAGCTTTTTTTCAAATATTGTACATACATACATACATATGTACATACATACATACGTTTTTATGAATAAGTGCTTGTGCATGTCAAATGGCGGGGTGGCGCACAGTTAGCAGGCGACTAACTAGCGCTTCGAATTGATATTGAAATCAGAACAAAACCGCAAATTTTTTTGCTGGTTTGTCGCTGTGCGATGAATGTTTGTTGGACGCCTTGTGACGCTGAATTAATTTGTGCATATTAAAATTTGTGGTGGAGCACAGCGAGGCAGCAGCAACAACAACAAGAGTAGCGACAACAACAACAACAAAAACAACAACAACAGAGGCGAAAGCAGCAAAAACTTCAGCATTAGTAGCCATAATAACAACAAGAGTAACAACAACAACAATACAGCAGTAATAGTAAAAGCAGCAACAACAACAAAATCACAATAGAAAAAAAAAAAAAACAACGAAGTCAGCGACAGCAACAACAACTGCAACAGCAAGATTAACAGAAATATACAACAACAACATTTACAACAACAACAGCGAAAACGACAGTAATAATAAAAACAGCAACAACAACAAAAATAAAAGAACAACAATGAAATCAGCAGCCACAACAGCAAGATCGACAACAACAATAACAAAAACAACAAAATAACAACGCCGCCAATAAGCGACAATAAAAGTTGGAAAACAGCACAGAGCCTGACCACACCAAACCATGCGCCCGATAATGATGAGTGAACACTCAGCGGAATGATGAACTGAACTCAACTGAACTGAAAACAACTGAATTGCTGAATTAAACAATACACTTATGAGCGTACAGCTGTATATACATACATACATATGTATGTATGTATGTATGTATGTACATATGTACATACATATATAACGATACATATTTATATGTACACACATACATACATATATGTGTGTGTGCATATGTTTTGCTGCGCTATTAGGTGAGGCGACAGCGACAGGCAGCGACGACAATTGGATTGATATGAATTGGAAAACGAGAGCGTGGCGCGACAAGGAGCAGTGGGATTCATCAAAATAACAACAATAATGCAAAGTAGAATACAAATAGTATACAAAAATATAAAGAAATTTAAAAAAAATGACAAAATACAAAAAAAAAATTTAAAAAAATACAAGAAAAAATAAATAAATACAAAAAAATTAAAGGAAACTATACAAAAATAAAAAAAAAATACAAAAAATATAAAAAAATACATAAATAAAACAAAACAAAATACAAAAAATATAAAAAAATATATAAAAATACGAAAATAAAATTAAAAAATACAAAAATAAAATAAAAAAATACGAAAATAATTAAAAAATTATTTAGAGTCCACAAAAGACGAAAAATAAAAAAAAACTTACAAAAATATAATACAATAACAACAACGTAGCAGACAAACAACGCATTTATAAAATTAAAGCACAAAGCAGCTGTGTCAACTGTTGAGACATTTCGTTGTGCTGACGTTGAACTTTAAAACTTCTGTTCTACGAAAAACTTAACTGAAACTCAGCTAAAAAGCGAAATTATATAAAAAAAAATTATAACAAAAATTGAGCAAATCAAACCACATGTGGCAACTCATTGCCAGCTATTAAAAATAAAAATAAGAAAATTCACACACACGCACAAACACAGCCACACAAGCAAACTGCAGCAGCACAGATGCCGTTGATAAACGTAGCGAGCGAGCGCATGCATTTGAAGTTCGTTTTCGAAGTCTTTTGTTTGCACTTGGCAAACGCGCGAGCGAAGGCGACACGCTGACAAACCGACGCGTTGAAGCGTATGACTAAACAAGCGTGTGTGCATTTCCAGACAATTTACAAAACAATTAAGCAAATATTGGCACTTAGGATAACACTACTTCTAAACTAAACAAATAATTGTGAGTGTGTGTGTGCGCTGTGTTGTGAAAAGCTAAGGTATGCGACACAACTGATAAGCGAAAGGTTAAGCAAACGTCGACTGACTGATAGCAAGCGAGCGCTAGAACACACTTAAAACGAAAACGTAGAACTAGACAATGCAGACGATATCAAAATGAGAGCGTAAACAGCAAACGCACATACACATATGTATGTATGTACTTCAAAGCATACAATTGAAAATGGTTATACATAAGTATATAGAAGGGGAAAAACGCAATAAAGACATTCTGTTTTGAGACAGATACTATAAAAACGTCCATGTATGTATGTATGTATGTATGAATGTATGCGATAAGATAAGGTGCACAGACACTACACAAGCATTATCATTGTGATTTTATGGGACAATTTCATAGAAAACAAAAACAAAAACGTTAACTTTGGCTGCATCGAAGCTATAATACCCTTTTTTTTAGCCAAAAGTGTATACAAATTTCTTTATCTTGGTTTTGAGCGGTCAGTTTGTATGACAGCTATATGCCATAGTTATCCGGTCTGAACAATTTCTTCAGATATGGTATCGCTGCCTTGGCTAATAATATGTGACAAATTTCGTGAAGATAACTTTTCATTTAAAAAAGTTTTCCATACAAGCACTTGGATTTAATCGGTCTGTTTGTATGGTAGCTATATGCTATAGTTGTACGATCGCAACCATATGTTCGGAACTTGTGAGGATGCTTTCGATAAAAATCTGTGCCAAGTTTTGTGAGGATAACTTGTCAAATTAAACAATTTTTCATACCAGAATTTGATTTTGATCGGTAAGTTTGTGTGGCAGCTATATGCTATAGTTATCCGATCTGAAAAATTTCTTTGGAGGTTGTAGCATTGCTTTAAACTTTAATCCTTACCGAATTTCGTAAATATATATTGTCAAATAAAAGAGTTTTCCATACAGGTATTTTGGTTTCATCGGTCAGTTTGTATGCCAGCTATATGCTATAGTTGGCCGATATCGGCGGTTCCGACAAATGATCAACTTCTTTGTGAGAAAAGAACATATGCAAAAATTCAGATCGATATCTCAAAAACTATAGGACTAGTGCCTATATACACAGACGGTATGAGAGAAAGAGAGAGAGAGACCGACGTTTAAATTAAAAAATACCAAGCTGTGGCACAAAAACTAAAGAAAAAATTAAATAACAAATTACTACAACACAGAAGTCGTGCACTGTTCCACACATTTTAAATTTCCATACAATTTCAATCATTCGACATAACCTCAAAGGTCGATAATTTGCTTGCCTGTAGAAGATTTTTAACTGCAGCATACATATGTTGTAAACTTCCATTAAACTACATACTATGCTTTAGATTTGGTATATTTTCTGCATTTTGAGAATTCCAAACGCCCTTAACCTTACTTTTTTTGGACTACTAGCATTATATTGCGACAAAAAAGTAACCGGAAATTGCAATTAAATGTTTTAGCATTCTACAGAGGAATTTCTTTTTGCGAGATACTTATAAAGCACAACAACTGCAAATAAACTAAATCGATAGATATTTTTTTGAAATCTCTTTGAAAATTTTGTAAAAAAAATTATTTATTTAAAAACTTAACCCTTCAAAAAGAATTTTTTGAAATTTCTACATAGACTTCTCGCGAAAAAAACGGAAATTTAAAAAAATAATAATTTTTTGAAAATGGTAACCCATTAAGCGATTACAGGCTATAAAATAGGGGATCCAATAAAGCAGTCGTCAAACTGGGTCTTACGCGCCAATTTTACACTTTTCGCTAAAGCCTTAGAAATCAAAAAATAATTTTTTAAGGCTTAGAATTTTCTAAAAAAAAAATTCTTTTTTACAATTTTCGTGCTTAGCGCGACAAGACCCACGTAATCCCTTGGAAATTAAGAAATTTAATTTATTTTTTTCAATTTTTAATTTTTGATAAAATTTTCGGCTTAAAAATAAAAAAAATTACACTTTTCGTTTTTTTGCGCGGGGAAATCGATGTAATCCCTTAAAGCGTTATAAATTAAAAAAGAATATTTGTGTGCATTTTCTCAAAATATGTATAGTATTTTAGAAACATTCGTTGAAAAATTTTAGGTAAATCCGACAAATACTTTTCGATTTATACGATAACTAGCAAAGGGTCCTCGGGCGCTCAAGAATGTTTGTATAAAACTTCAAGTGTGTTTTGGTTTTTTTAATTTTACAGTTAGTTGTTTTTCCCGAAATTTTTAAAAAATATTTCTGAGGCCGGCATTTTGTTAATTCAAAAACAGGAAACATGAATCTCCATTGGATTGGTCATGGTCACCGTAAAGAATTACGGGTGGAACTTCAACAACAAAAACATTACTATATTTACATATATTTTTTTACATTTCTGTCAAGATGTTATGTTTTTACTTTCATAAAAAATTATTAAAAATTTACTTTAAAACAAAAAACCATAATAATGTACTTTAAAAAAAAAAGAATAATAATTTAATTTCATAAAAAAATAATAATAATAATTTTCTTTTGTATAAAAAAATAATAATTTTCGTTTTCATAAAAAAATAATTTACTTAAAAAAAAATCAAAAATTATTTACTTAAAAAAATTAATTCCATAAAAAAATGCTTGAAATTTTAATTTTTTCATGTCGCTGACTGCACCTAACACCTTAAAAGCAGGCTTTTGTCTGTTGTATTTGTGTTAAAATCCCCTAAAACAAAATAATTACTGGTTCCTTGCTTTAATCTTTAGTACACACACACATACGCACATACATACATTTTAATTATTTTCATTTTCATTACAATTTAATGACTGAAAGTAGTTTTAGAGTCGAAAACAGCTTTAAAACAAACAATGCAACAACTTTCTTGCTACAAAAACAATTGAAACAATTGCGGCCGATCAATAAAAATTCAATTTGATGTTATTGTTTGGCAGTTGTGTCATTGTGCCTATGAAAAAAAAAAAACAAAACAAAAAAATATGCGCATTGTAACGGTAGCCGAATGCACTTCCAGCTTCTCTTCTTGCCAATTGCATTTCGATGCTTAATTACCTGTTTGCGCACACACGAGCAATTAGTCAGCCGAAAACAGCAGCTGAAATCGAAACCGGAACGAGCGTTTAATTGTTTGCACACGCGTTTTGGCGAGCGAGATGATCAAAAGCTGAGCGCGGCCCAAGCTTCCGAAATAAACTTAAACGTGCTGCAATCAGACGCAGCATTTGTCAACTGCTGTCAGAATTAAGCGAACAACACAGACTAAGGCGAGTGCCAGCTGCGAAGCGAACGCAGTGTATGTGTAAGTAAAGTGGGTTGCAGTGGGGGCAGTCGCCGAGTAACAGCAGCAAACGCTGGCCGTTTTAAGTTTTTTCGATGATATCGCTACAACAACAACAAAAATAGCAGCAATGGAAGGAAAAACGAAAATCTTCACAAATCAAAAGATTCCTGAGAGAAACTTGATTGGTCACTTTGTACCGCAGCTATATGTTATAGTGACTCGATCGGTACAATTTCTGCACAGATTGTACCATTGTGTTAGAAAATAACCCATGTCGAATTTCGTGAAGATATCTCCACAAATGAAAAAGTTTTCCTGTTTCTTGTTTTCGATCGTTCAGTTTGTATGGCAGCTATATGCTATAGTGTCTCGATCGGAACCATTTCTTCACATATTGTAACATTGTTTGAGGAAATAACCCACGCCAAATTTCGTGAGGATATCTCTCGAAATAAAAAACTTTTTCATACAAGCACTTGATTCCGATCGTTCAGTTTGTATGGCAGCTATCTGCTATGGTGGTCTAATATCGGCGATTCCAACATATGCAAAGCTTCTTGGGAAGAAAAGAACGTTTGCAAAATTTCAGAACGATATCTAAAAAACTAAGGGACTAGTTCGCCTTCTGTGTGTTACAAACTTCGAGGCAGACTTTAGTAGACTCTGGTCAGGGTAAAAAAATGTGACGACGAAAGCCAAAAAAAATTCTTGCGGGTGGCAGGGCGTTAAATTTGAATTTCAAAGCGCGCCAACAAAAACCACACGAAATCTGAATTACACACGCGAAAGCAGACACATACACTCAGAGAATCGCAGGCGACTTACGTTTTAAAATATTTAACACAGCGCACAAAAACAAAAATAAAGTTAAATTACAAATCAGCGAACGATCAAACGAACGGTGCGCGAAAACCAACTGAAATGGACTGAGTGGAAAACAGATTTTTCAAGAACACCGAGCGCTATGCCGACAACTCGTCGGGGCTCGAGCCGTTGAGGAAAATTTAACAGCAAAAAACACAAAAACAAAAAAAAAACATAAAAGTATAAATATAACAAATGTCATAGAACGTATGACAAGAAAAAAGGAGAGCACCTATACGTGCACAACGCCAGCAACACCAACAAAAGCAAGAGTATTAACAAGCTCCACGCCATAGCAATTGCAGTTGCTTGCCGAGTGGGAATCGGAAAACATTACAAAGTCAACGCGAGTATGCATATGTGAGGATGTGTGTGTGCAAATGCTCTAACTACGCTAGGAAATCGTTGGCAGCGCGGCATTGCGGGGCGGCGTACCATTTTGCTGATAAAAACCAAATTCAACGCGAAAAACAACAAAGAATCCACACATTGAAGTAAAAATTAAAATGGAAAAATATGGTTAGCGGAGAAATGTAATTCACACACACACACACGCGTATACAAGCATTGCCCTTCATGTTGACTCGCAGTGTTTATGTAAATAGTACTGCATGTCGCTGTGGCAGCGAGCGCAATAAAGCACATTCGTTTATGCATATGGTCGGCAGATGTTGTGTCGACTTCTGCTCGGGCATGGCAGCGCCGTGTGGCAACGTGCACGGGAGTCGGAACTCTGCGTGCTTACAGTAGACAGCGATTGGGCAAATAAGAGGTGCGAATGAACAAATTAATGAAATAAAAATAAAAGAAATCAAATAAAATTCGGAAAAATTATTTGAAAACTTCGATTGCAGCGAAAGTTTTCCATACGAAAACTTGATTTTAATCGCTCAGTTAGTATGGCAGCTATGTACATATATGCTATAGTGGTCCGATCTGAACCATTTTCGCGGAGTTTGTTGACTTGCTTTTTAAAATAATCTATTCCAAATTTCGTAAAGATATCTCGCCAAATAAAAAAGTTTTTCATACAAGATTTTGGTTTTAAATGTTCAGTTTGTATGGCAGATATATGCAATATTTGTCTGATCTGAACCATTTCTACAAAGATTGCACTGTTACTTTTGAAAATTAAACACATTAAATTTTGGGAGGATATCTCGCCAAATAAAAAAGTTTTCCATACAAGAACTTGATTATGACGGATTAGTTTGTATGGCAGCTATATGATATAGTGGTCCGATCTCAAAAATTCCGTTCTGTCCGTTCCGTGACCTTATACATATGATCTCATAACCAGATAGAGCGCAATAATTCACTAAACCTTATTTAGACCACGTTTCTTTAAAAAACAACACACTGTAAATTCTTTAATGCCGTCAAAAGTGCTGGTGGGGGTGTTGAAATTAAGCAATAATTATAAACAACAACAAGAACATTATAATAATAGCCACTCAACAAGAGCATGCAGCAATTATGCGACGCGTTGCTGCAACGCATCATCGGCTTAGCGCGGAAAGCAGGCTGTTGGAAACAGGAGGAAGAAACGACGGTTAACGGCAAACAAAAATTTAATTTTTACATTAATGTATGCATGTAGTATGTAAATTGACCTCTGTCGGTCGGTCTGCCCAATAATATGCAACTAATCAACGAAGCGTCAAACATTTCACATAGCAGCGCACTCCACGAGACGAAATGTGTTCTTAGAAGCGACTGCGATTGCCTAAGTACAATTAGACTGCACACACATCCACATTTATATATGTGTGTATGCATGTATGTAGGTAAGTGACTTCATATTGATGCATTTGCGCGCTTCATTGACTCCTCACCCAGTTTAACTGCCACTTCGTTGCGGTAATTTACGGGAAACGCGCGAATGTGAGCATTAACATTTCGCTCGGCCGTTCGTCGACAATAAACAGCTGGCCTTACTTCGTTGCTCGACGGGAACTGTTTACGTCTGCTCCCGGCGGCCGTTCCTCAAACCGAAACAGAATCAGAAATTTATGGGTACACATTCGCCAAAGCGAAATGCTTCATTGAAGCGGTGTGGCCCCCTCTTGCATGGGCGGCAATATGTATAAATGGTTGCGATTGGAAAATACGCTGATGGCGTGAAATGCAAGCGGTGAAATATGAAGCACTCGCGTCTTTACGACGACTTGTGTCGCTGAACTTTGAATTGTGGTCGGCTACTGTTTTGTAGCTGCTTTGGACTGCATTTGACTTCACCTTCAGTTTTGTGGAAGCAATTCTCTGCGTTATTAATACAGATAACCTTTAATTCGAGGATTTTAAGTGCTAGAAGGTGAAATTAGTGCCTCAACTTAAGGGATAACATGCTAATTCGGTTCGAAGTAGACGCGTTTGAGCCAAAAACAAATAAAAGAAGAAAAAACCTTAACCTAAAGCAAAAGATTTCATACAAGAAATTCATTTTGAAGGGTGTTTGTATGACAGCTATATGCTATAGTGGTCCAATCTGAACAATTTCTGCGGAAATTGTAGAGTTGCCACGGACAATAACCTATGCCAAATTTCGTGGAGATATATTGTCGAATAAAAAAGTTTTCCATACAAGAACTTGATTTTAATGGGTCAGTTTGTATGGCAGCTTTGTATATGTTTTAGTGATTCGATCTGAACAATTTTTGCGGAGATTTTAGAGTTGTGGTTAACAATAATTCGTGCCGAATTTCGGGATGATATCTTGTCAAACAAAAAAGTTTCCTAAATCAAACTGCTGGTTTATATGCAGCTTTAAAGTCCGATATTACGCATCCGACCGAGCAGATTCTTCGACTGCAATATTTCAGGATATCTAAAAACTGAGGAACTACAACTTAGAACTTCATTACAGAACCTTAATGCATAACCTCGAACGTCAACTGCTGGTTTTTCATTTAAAGCATAACGCTACTGACGAAACGAATTACTGCAAAATGCAAATCTCTTTTCAAAACATAAATGTTTAACAAATCAACAAAAAATGTTTATAAATCGAAAATGCAACAAAAAAGTTGTTTGCAAATCGAGCTTGAATTCTAGCTTGAAAGCGCTAGCGTTTGAAATTCATTGGAAAATTCATATGATGATATTATTTTAACATAAATTCGGAACTTTGCGAAATTATTATAAACTATGAAAAAGGTGGTGGCGAAAAATGTTCTGGTTAAGAGGAGAGTAGGGTTTTTAATTTACAGTAACTAATAACGAATTTTTCGCAAAAATTTAAAAATTGAAATTTGAAAAACCATTATTCTTTATTTCTAAAGAAAAATAATGTCAATTCACCCAATATATGAAAGATTTTTTAAAAATACACGTATTGCTAAATATTCGAAAAATTGGACTACAAATACATACTTAAAATATGTACATAAGCAACGGAGGCTATAAAGCGAAAAATAAAATAAATGCAAATTGAGTTTGTGACACAATGGCGATTGAAGTCTTTAGTTCGTTCGCTAAAGGGGTTGCATATGTATATTTGTACATATATTTTCGAATACGTGCTATATGCATAAACCTTTTATTTTCCAAAATATATGCGCATACATAAGTGAGTTTCAAACGCGAGGTTAAGTATGCGCAAATGAAGATTGCAGTATTTTAAAATCGGAATGATACTGAGTTAAAAATGTAAATACAAATATATTTGCGTACACTTACTTAAGCATAAGACAATTGTTACTTTTATCGACCCGACCGACCCCTTCTTATCGTACTCTGATTTATTTTATATTGAGTTCCAAAGCTTTCTTTATCTTTATTTTATTTTTTTATTCGCATGAAGCTTTAGGTTTTCACGTTTGTGTAAATATGCGATTGAACCGATTTTTGCTGATAAGAAACACAATTAATAACAATAGCAAGCAAAATGAGCAATTTCGTCAGCAATATAAAATATTTCAACACTGAGACAGACAATTTTTGTACTTCTGTATATCTATTCGCTTTAGCGTATGACAATACAGCTGCAGAAAACACATAAAGCTAATACCAAGCATTTGTGTATCTGTGTAATATGATCTTAACGCACCCTTATTTGAGGGTTGGTTCGGCGTTGTCTACAGCAAGGATTAAGGGCAGAGTTTGTTACCCCGTTGAAGTCTTTCGATTGCTGTTAGTAGAAATGAAATTTTCAAAAATTCGAAGGAAAAATTAGAACTGAAGTATATAAAGCAGAAAATTTCACAAATTGGAAGAAAAAAAATTAATTAGAACTGAAATTGAAACTGCACTCATGCCTTAATATTGATTTTACAAATATCTATGTTCGAAAATGTGAAATACTGGATTTTATGGTATTTCTCATAAATTGTCTACAGCACAGCACCTCTCGAGCTAGTATAAGCAATAAATGGCGTTATCAAAACAAATTTATAGCAAACAAATTATAAACCATCACCGTTGTAAAGTTTACCCTGCACCATATAAGTTTACACATGTATGTACATATGTACATACAATATACACAAAAAGTAATAAAAATTGAAACTAGATATGTAAGTATGTTGCCATATAAAACCAAGTCCCAGTACCCAAATGGTTATATATCAGAAGTAACTTACCAATGGAAACAGACAAATTAGCAACTTATGAGACTATGCCAAAAATGGGCGCCTCCCCGCGACACACAAAAATTACATAGCATTTACCGACTCCAAAGTCTTTTGATAAACTTTTTTATAAAAAATAGCAGACGTTGTGCTCCATATTCAGTGAGAATACACAAAGTCAAGAAAGTAATCCAATTTGTATTTGCTATTTACCATTTGGGTGACAAAACCCCACTTTGACGTATGAATTTTTCACGCTGCAACTGACTTCATATAATGCTAGACCGTCACATCATGCTTTTACTCTATAGCTCCTTCACCTTATACTACAGTTTTTCGCAATATTTCTGATATTTGTATTCAATTTTAATTTTCACAAATCACTCTTTACATTTTATTTCAATTAGAACTAATTAAAAGAACTTCTGGCTGACGGCGCTCACTTATTTGACATCGCCTGCTTCATTTGACAGCTCTTGTTATTTGTAAATGGGTATGTGTGCTTGCTTCTCTTTCTGCAATTTTTTTGTTGTTTTGTTCGCCATTTATTCCAATTGCATTGTTGCTGTATTGTGGTTTATGAGAAATTAAAAATGAAGTGTGCTCTCTCTCTCAGAATTCATGAAAAACACAAACAAGTCAAATGTCAAATGGCGAAATGTAGTGATGCCAGAGGGTTGAATAAACAAAAGATTTCGATGCAGAAACAAACTTCAAGCCATAAGTAGAATTTAAGCCATATTTTTCTTTGCTTTAAACAATAACATTTAATTTTTTGTTTTATAATAAAATTTACTGTTTTATAAAAAGTTATTAGTTATCAGTCGTTGAGTATGTCTTATACCACGTGCATCCCAAAAGACTGATGTAAAAACCTTTCCAGCCGACTTTTTCGTCTCACCACGCCTGAGAACCGGCTCATCATGTGCAGTCCACTAGAATGACTATCGGTTGGACTCCAGTTATGTTTCTATTGTCACACACCGACGCAAAAATTCGGTTTTATTACTATTAACTTCTCAAAATCAGTTATTCGTTATTTTTGTTGGATTATGAACTTGCGAGACACCCACTTTGCACAAAGCTTTCGCCTCTTTACAGCATCATTGTCCTCGGTGCTCATTTCGCCTGTTCCCAGCTTAGCAAATATCTGTTCAACGGTGGATTTCTCTGAGCCCTAATTCAGCAGTATTTTCCCCCAAAAAACAATGCTTTATGATATATTTTTTTGTAAACTAGCACAAGTAGCTTCACAAAAATGCTATATCTCATTAACTTATGGTTATAATCCAACTAATAGAAATCATATAGATGATAGTAGTAGTATTATCTATGTATCAGCCACAGTGAAGCGTGGACGGGTCCTCTAGTTTTATAAAAATTAATTGTTTTATAAAAAGTTATTTTTTTAAGTAAATTTTAAATCAAATTATAGCGGTATAAACATTATATCTGTATAATAATTCATAACCATACTGTACATACATACTACATTTAATAGCATAATAAAGCTTAGTAACCAGTTAATTAATGTTAATTTGTAAATAATTTGATAACTAAAAACTCAGTTATTTAATTTTGGCTTCGAATTATTATTTAATTTTTTGGTGATTCAGTTTAGCCATGTGTGTCAAAAGGCGCGAACTTGAATTAAACTCCTTGTCACATACCTCACAATATAATTTTTCAATTGTATGCATCTCGTTCATATGGATATTCCTTCGTGGACAAGATGAAAATACCTTATCACAATAATTACAACGGTATTCCGTTTTGCATTGTTGTTTCAAGTGTTCTATACGTATGTGTCTAGCAATTGTATGTATATCATATGATTTCATTTTTTTGCACATTTTGCAATGGAAAGGTTTGTGCTCCTCGTGACGCACTAAATGCCAAAGACTTTGCTTTTCGCGAAATGTGGTGAGACATTTTTTGCATTCAACTAAATTGTCCCTTATTGCGTTTACTTTTTCATCCAATTTATTACACCAATCGTGTTCTATTTCTAAATGGCTCTTCCATTCCTTTAAGTTTGCTGCCTTTTTCTTACAAATAGGACACAGGTATCGTATGTGGCATCTTATTGAATCTGAGCGGCGCAACTTTTTTAACGCAATCTTTTTATGCTTTTTCCTAAAGTGAAGTATAAACATGCGACGTGAGGAAAATCTTTCCTCACACAGACGACAACGCAAAAAATTTGGAATCGTCATGTGTTGTATACGATGATTTAACAACACTCCGTATGGAGCATCGGAAATAAATTTCTTTTCACACGAGTTGCACTGATAAGATAATTGACCTAGTCGACTTATCACCGTTTTCAAATTGAGTATTGAAATGGAACGAAAATTGTGTACGATATCCGTGTGGGCATTCCATTTTTTTATATTGCCGCAAGAAACACCACATTGTGGGCATATGTAGTTTAAAAACGCTTCTAAATTATGTGTGTTTAAATTCGTTTGTTGAGCTGCATCCGTTGATGTCGAAGGTTGATTAGAATCATTTGAATTCTCATCTAAGAGTACGACAAACTTTTTTTCCTTTACATCTTCTTCTGAAAGTTCAGAATTATTGTCACAATTTTTGTTATGTGAACCATTATCATCACAAACTAAATCATTGTCACTATCATCCAATTCGATGATTTCGTTGTATGAATCTAAACGCGATGCAATTTGTATCCCGGCTTCTTTGCGACTTACGTTATTTAACTGAACATCATTGTTCTGTGATACTGCTTGATTAGCGAATTCCTCTAATACTTCATGCGTCGGTTGAATGTCATCAGTTTTGATAACAAATGGTATAACAAAATCGGTTGGGGTATTTTCCGAAACATTTTCTGTATTAGTACATATCTTTCCAAATATTTCACAATCTGATCCATCGTCTTCATCGCCGGCATTTTCAGATTCACTTAGAAGTTCGACTACTTCCTCCGGTTCGTACGAAACGAGTTCCTGCTTGGGTTCTTCGAAAACTTGGTCCGCTACAGCTCTAAGAGCCAGTCCAACAGCAATTATTTGTTCGTCGTCAAATGAAACCACTTGCACATTAGTAGAATCCATTACAGCAGCACATGGGTTCTCAAATTACAGCAACGCACCGATAACCTCTATCGACTTTAGATCCCTGCGAGCAATATCATTTTAATACGGGCTTGTTATCTGATTATTTGTTTATTTACCTTAATTCTTATTCCTCAATGCGTTGTTTCTTTATTCCATAATCTATATAACAAAGCCAAAAAACTAAATTTTTTGCGCTTGGTTATTTCAAGAGCCTGCTGTCAAACAATTTATTTGACAATTGTCATGTAAGTACCATTCACAATAGTCAAACTTGTTGATAACAATTTCACTATTTTTAATATTGTCTTACTTTTAAATTAATACAACCAATTTTATTTCCTTTGTACAGTATTACGATTTATTATTTAAAAACTACTTTATAAATACACAAAAGTATAAAATATCATCCAAACCACACTAGCTGCTAGAAATCAGAATGCCAACTTTTTCATCAGCAAGTACATCTGCTGGTCAACTTCAAAGCCGTGCAAATTGTTGGCATCACCTTGTAAACGCATTAGCAATCCACCGAAGGATACGTACGCTGATAGACGGGACGATGCCTCATTATGCGCCTCATCACCTTCAATACGATACACCTTTCCGAACATAACATACTCAAAACTATCGGCACGTGTACCTTCCTGTTCCAGCG
This sequence comes from Bactrocera neohumeralis, assembly GCF_024586455.1. Taxonomy (NCBI): domain Eukaryota; kingdom Metazoa; phylum Arthropoda; class Insecta; order Diptera; family Tephritidae; genus Bactrocera; species Bactrocera neohumeralis. The sequence continues at coordinate 76,228,816 of NC_065923.1, read as the reverse complement.
GGTTAAATTCGCCACTGTCAGGGCAGCCGTCCTCGCGCAATGTCGTAGCTAGCACCAAGCGGAATTTGTCTCCCAATTCCATAGGGTACAGCCAAGAGTTAATATCTAGAATTAAATCCATTTTGAAGGATTCAGATTCACAATGCAGTCGCGACACACGATCGAATTTCTTTCCCTCCGGATCCATGTCTTTCACATTGAAAATATCCTCAAATAAAACGCCGGCCATACTTGCTTCTGGTTTGGGTTAATTAAACTATTGATGAAGGATTATACTACGACTTTACTCGCGAATTATTTAAAATATAGTAGTAATTCTTTTAGGAAATCTTATTTGTTTTCATAAAGCACGCTTTTGAAAGTTGTAAAATATTGTTGTTGTTTTTCTTGCTGCCGGCACACTGTCAAAATTGACATGAGCTGTGCACATTTGCACCTTGCCAGATTAATATAAAAAATATGGTAAAGGAGAAATTTTTGAGTTGGCAGCGTTTTGAACAATGTGTGGTATTATGTTAATTTGTATATGTATATACATATATATGTATGTTTTGACAGCAGCATAAGTCGTCTGCAAGTCATTCGCGTTTAATATATGTAAGCTATGTTTGGTGCTCCACAGCAATTCAATTCATGAGTGCACTGAGAACAACAAATACAATAACAGTTATGTTATGCTATATAACACTGCAGTGTTTTGTACTCAACAGCAATTTAATTCATGAGTTCACTGAGCACCGCAAATGCAATAACATGCATTACATTTTTCTCTCCAAGCATTGTTGTTTTAGAGGAAGATAGCAGGAGCAGACAATACAGGCAAAGAAAAGCACCTTAATGATAATGAGTGTAATAAAACATTTTACATATTCCTATAACATATTTATGCGTACCATTTTACAGCTATGGAATAAAAACAATTACAGCTATACAATAAAAACTATTTTATACATTACATTGCCTTTTAAGCATCAAAGGAATGTACATACATACATACATACATATGTATGTGCTGCTTGCATTGTTGAGAGAAACAAGCACGCAAGTGCTGTTTGTGTCTTTTGCCTTCCTTGCTATTTAAGTTAACCACTTACATTGCTGTAAATGATGTGAGACAATGTTAATATTATTGTGTTAACATCGCTTCATTTCATTGCTTCTTTCATGTGCTGTTGTACAGCAGTTTAATAACATTCGTCGAAATACAGTATATGTATACATACATATGTATTTTTGGAAAATATTATATAACTTATCAAATATTTATATTTTACTAGGTATACATACATACATATATATGTATAAGACATTTGTATCAAATTTGATCCGAATTCGCACTCTGACTTGCGGCTTGAGTGAGCATTTCAAAAGTTTCCTGTGTATCCATGCCGCCTGTGTTATAATATTAATTTCTACAAAAATTTTAATTTGAAAAACTAAAGTTAATTGTAATTTATAATTTAAATGTGCTCATGCGATCCTTTGAACTGTGGCTGAAAGTTTCCATGCTAGCTCGGCCGCTACCCCCTCGTTGGGCATACAAACTCATGTACTGTGGCATCTAATCAATTTTGCTTGCTTTGATCTACGATTTATGCGTTTTACGAGATTGATTATTGTATATCACTTTAACATGCATGCTTAAAATTCAAACACAGACGCACACACACACGCAAAGCGGAAAAGTGCTGTGATTCGATAAATTTGCGTTTTCATGCAAACAATTGAATTCTTGGAAGAAAATATTGTATTTCTTCGATTTCTGTATTTGCTTTCTTTTAGTTTTTTTTATTTTTCTTTTGTTTTTGTAATTATCTAACTTAATATTTGTATACAATGCGCCATTTTAATGTTCCCGCATGATTTTTCTCACCTTGTAAATTTTTCATTGTGCGCCAATCCAAAAATCCACTAGAAAATTATGGCAGAAATAACAAAGCGCTGCAGCGCTCCTGTCTCCTGCGCGGAAGGCAGGAAAACCAATTGATTGTTTATACAAACCGAATAATACAAAAAGAATCAAACATATAGTCATCACTAACGGCAAGCAGCTAGTTATAGGCAGGTGTGTGTGTATGTGAATATGTAGGTATGTTCGTTAGAAAGCTAGCAGCATCAAGATCTAGCTAATTCGAGGCGTATCTGTACTTCTTAGCAGAAGTTTGGGGTTTGTGGCGGCAATGCAAGCAGTTATTACACATTCACACATACACATATACATATATACACACGCCGTTAACGACTACCTGCATTGAAATAAGCCACAGTCAGTCAGTGCTTCTGTTTTATTTCCAAATAGCATTCGAAATCGTTGCTCATTTAATGGCCTCATTTGGTACGACTACCCCTTTCCAGCACACACACACGCACACGCAGCTAAAAGCGCTGTAGTGCTGAAGCCACAGGCGTTGAACTCTTTAATTTTTCGTCTATTTCGGCAGCGCGCACAGCGCCGCAATGGCCATTCGATTGTTTGTAGAATGGATTTTTGTTTACATTTTCGCTACTAAAAATAGTTTCCTTTTCTAAACATTCACGTTGCCGTTAGCATTCGTGGCTGCTACAAAGAGAAAGTCAAATTTTTGTTCGAAAAAAAGTCAAGACAAGTGAGCCATCTGTATTCTGATGGGGTTTCAGCGCGAGCACTCTGCATAAATTGGCGGAATACATTTTTTTCGATAAATAAACCAATTTAGTTGCCAACAACGAAATTGTATGCTTTCAATTTGTGACATAACCTCAAAGTCGATTTAGCAAATATACAGATTTTTCTCTAATTTTCTGCAGCACAACTTTTCCACTGTGCCGTGCTTCTGTTAAATTTGAGCTATTCGTTGACAAGATCAACGCGTTAGTTAAGAGCGAGGATGTCCCTCGAGGACAGTAAGACTGGACAGAAGCATAGCAGGTGTTCCAGGGTCTCTCTCATGTCTTCTTTCCTGCACCTTCTGCATCTATCTTCGTTACTTATTCCCATGCACTCTACGATGTTCTCTCTGAACCATGCCGTGCTTCTGCAGAAGTTAGTTTAGGTTTCCGGTAGTCACACCAGATTTGAGCTAAAGTATTCGTCCTACAAGAACTCAACGCTTTTTGCGAACCTTAGGAGCGGCTTGTTATCTAATTTTGATATTTGATCTAGTCCCTTGAACTGCGAAGCTCCTAGATAATTAAGCCAAGTTCTTGGTAAAGCTGGACAGCAGCTTAAAAGGTGTTCCAGCGTCTCTATCACTCCTACTTTTCTGCAACTTCCGCATGTATCGTCGTTACTTATGCCCATCCGGCTCACATGGGATGCCTGTAGGTTGTGGCCTGTCATTAGACCAACGACCGTCATGCAATCTTTTCGAGATCGTGTGAGTAAAAAGCTTGCGTAGTTTCCCCTGGGGTTCTTGCACATGATCTTGGCGATCCTGCATGTCCTTAAGTCATTTCATCTCGCCTGGTTCCATCAGTCAGTTTTTAGTAATTTCCGTTTTTCGGGTTGTAGTTCGGTTGCTAGATGTATGGAACTGTTAGCAATCTCATCGACTACTTCGACTCTCGGAACTCCTTTGTGGCCTGGAATGCAGTATATATGCAGTCGCTTATCGACAGCCACCACATCTACTGCCTTCCTGCTTCTAAGTGCATTCTCGGACATAATGTGTCGCATGATTATTGGCTTAATTGTCGCTTGGCTATCCTTTCCATGTTACTACCTGCGATGTTAACTCTCAGCCGCTTTTCTGACTGAAAAGACTTCCGTCTGGAAGATACTGCAGTATCTTGAAGGATTTGCCTGAGATTTCCTGGCTAATACTCCTTTAACAGTTTTTGATTCGTCTGTGTCCTCTCTCACTTTGCTTTATGTGCTTGAGCATTCTAATGGATAATGGACAGACAGTAGATCTGGAATCATAAACTCCACCAACAGTGTAAATTTGAAGATCAAGCGCGGAATAACTCTTGCCAACAGCTGCAGTTTGGAATCAGTAAACAACTGAGAGACCTTTCTGTCCTTTATAAGGCGCAGAAACATGGACGATGATGAACCAAAATGAGAAATCACTTGGAGCACACGAGAGAACTAAGAACGGATGCGCTAGTTAAGCCATGTTGTTCGCATGGAAGATAGCGATTAGAGATCCATGGGTAGACAATGGAAGCAAAGGAGCTCTTTCATCCCTGGGTAAACAACGGAAACTAGAGCGCCTACGCATCTAATGGAAGGACCGACATATCTTCAATTGGGATGTACAACTGGCGTCACCTCGCAAAGGATAGAGTCAATTGGAAACCGACTGTTATAGATGTACAACTGGCGTGAGCTCGCAAAGGATGAAGGCAACTGGCAACCGACTGTTATAGTGTTTCCTAAGAAGAAGATGCAGATTCGGACTATAATCTCTGATCACTGATCTGAAGTTAACTACAGCACTAAAGACTTCGCCTACACACCTTTCGCTGACACTTTCGGGACTACATATTTTAATAGAATTCAGTAATATCCATAATTTAACAAAAAAGCTTCTTCACTTGCTACCAAAGTGGCCCCCATTTGCTTCATTTACTGCGCTGCTTGCCACTTTGGCACGCTCGTCAGCTTTATTAGCCCTATTTATATATACATACATATATATATATCATTTGTATAGGCGAAGGCTCCCCTTTTACCATATTTAATAAGCATAGACTTCCATTAGTTTTGGAGAAGAAAATATGGGAGACGTTGAAAGCCTAGTTCCTTGTAGGAAATAGTCGAGTTTATTTATGATATTGCAACGGCTTCTAGCCTTCCCAGATGGTACAGAATAAATAATTACAATAAGCAATTGACATATATTGGATTACAGACGATAATATCTAATGAGAGTAACGTAGTAGAAGATAATCGATATAACCGTTGGTTTCGACCTTCAACTTCGCTGGGTGAAAAGGAACCGCAAGTGTCCCTTCGTCGGTTGAAAAGAGAGGTACATGTACGTCGGACCGCAATAATTAAATGGTGGATCCGTCGGTTTCGAACTTCAACTTCGTTGATTGAAAAGGGAGCGCAAGTGGCCGCACTGAGGTTAGCATTAGACCCATTATGCTCGACCTCTACTTAGGAAAGCCTTATTTTTCCTTATGTGCACTTTTGACTCAAAAACTTCTTAGTATCATAACAAACTTTCAGTCTTCTCCCATTTATTTTCGAGGCTTCTATTGCTTCTCACCAAAAATATTTAAATTTTTTTACCCTGAACTGGGTATATTAAGTTTGCAACACGACGAGCTGAGACGATTAAGCTATGCCCGCTTTTTTGGTATATACGCGAATTAGTCCCTCAGTTTTTGAGGTATCGATTTGAAATTCTGCACTTGTCCTTTTTTTCTTAAGAAGCTACTCATTTATAGTTGGTGATTCTTCTATAAAAAACTTTTTGTTTGACGAGATATCTTCACGAAATTTAGCAAAGATTATTGTGAATAGAAACTCTACAATATCTGCAGAAATTGTTCAGATCGGATCACTATAGCATATAGCTGTCATACAAACTGAACGATCAAACTTATGGCTGTGTATGGAAAAATTTTTTATTTGTCAAGATATCTTCATGAGATTTAGCTTGAATTATTATCCAAAGTAATTATGCAACCTTCGAAAAAATATTTCCGATCGAATCACAAAGTGATCGATATCTTCTATAAAAAACTTTTTGTTTGACGAGAAAGAAATCGTTCAGATCGGGCCACTATAGCACATAGCTACCATACAAACTGACCGATCCAAATAAACTTTTTGTATGAAAAACTTTTTATTTGACGAGATATCTTTACGAAATTTTGCACGAATTATTATCGAAAGTAACAGTATAATCTCCAAAGAAATTGTTCAGATCGAACTACTATAGCATATAGCTGCCATACAAACTGAACGCTCAAAATAAGGTTCTTGCATGGAAGTCTTTATATTTGTGGAGCAATTTGTTGTAAAATAGATATGTATATGCAACTGAAAAAACTTAGATATCTTGCAATTTCTTACAGGGCTTGCACATAACTACATAAATGCACGGCATAATTCCAGCTATTTCAATACTCCAGGTTGCGTGGCACGATCCTGCATTAACTCCTCTCAATGATCTTTTAATTTTGTTTTTGTCTTTTTTCTTTTTACATACACAAACATACACACATGCGCTGCCACGCTGTCGCTTCCGCTCTCGAGCGCACTTGCTCGGCGCTGCGCTCCGCTTGTTTATATATCTTTTTTTAGCGCCCACACCCCAAACTATGTGCGCGCATAACGCCATCTCACTCGCTCTGCGCACTTTCTATTGGCCAATTGCCGAGAAATGTGTTTTGTTTCGCGGCAACGTAAAAGTTTCAACACTGAAATCGGTGCGTATTTTGAAAAACCGAAAATGTTTGCGGTGGAAATTTCGAAATTTTTTGGAATGTGGGTGCAGTGCGTCGCGGCGCGTTTAAGTGTGCACAACACATGCTCCACTCGGCTAACTAGACTGGCTAGCAAATAGTATGTTTTAGTTTTTTTCAAGTTGTGTTTCCTTCAAAGTCTAATATTGAATATGCAGTGCTGAAAAATAGTTATTTTTTTATTTTTTCAAACGGAAGTCGTCGCGCAACGAACGCGTTAAACGAAAAACTGAAAAATTGGCTCAGCCTCAGGCGTTAAGCGGCGACCAACAGCGGCCGTGGCGGCGGCACGATCAGCCGGAAAAGCAGCAGAGTTGAAAATTGTGCACGCATACACACACACACGCACACAGCTGTGCGCTGTTCATGCCAAAGCACGTCTATTTAAAATTGTCCTCCGTCGTCCAAAAGACAAGCGGCGACAAAGCGACCACTCTGCAGAAATTCAGCATTCAGCTTTCAGAAATTCACGTCAATGTTTCTAAAAATACGCTTTTTTAAATTATTATTTATATTTCTATCCCTAGGTTCCGTTTGCGGCTTTTCAACTTTCCTTTTCTATGCTTTGCTTTTAATATTTTGTTGCCGCGCTGTTTTTTTGGTTTTTTTTGTTCGATCCTCGCGCTCGTTCAAGTGTCGCGTAAGTTTTGTTGTTAGTTGTTTTTGTGTTTTTTTTTATGTTGGAGCATATATTTGAGATCAAAAAAGGTGAGTGCGCGCAGACATATTTATGGCATACCATTAAAAACTATGTATATAGTAAGCATGTCTAGACTTTGGAGTAATATTTTGTGGAAATACGATTTTCTATTTGGTGGGGAGAGGTTTGTGAATTAAAATAATTTTTTTTTATAGTGTAAAAGCGCTAAGAATTTCATCATACGGAGCAATAAAAATACAAACTCATAGGCATTAATATGGAAAGAAATTGAAAAATAAATTTTAAAATAAGAAAAAAGGTGAAAAATACACTTTTTAATAAAAATAATCAATAATATAAAAAATAGTTTTTCTAGAGAAAATGGTAAAAAATACACTTTTAAGAGAACATTTTACTAAATATATACACATATTTTTTTTTATTAATTTTGTTATAAAATATAAATAATAAAAATAATTTTAAAAATAAATTTCTTCACTAAAAGTTGAAAAAATATACTTTTTAGACAAAATTTTACTTAAATATAAACTCATATTTTTTTAACATTTTCTTATATTTTTTTAATAATTTCATATAATAAATAAATATTAAAAATATTTTTAAAAATAAATTTCTTGATAAAAAGTTGAAAAAATTCACTTTTTAATAATAATAAATAATATAGAAAATTTAAAAAAATATGAAAATATGAAAAAGTACACTCTTTAGAGAAAATTTTATTTAAAATATAAACTTATATTTTTTTTAAATTTTCTTGTAACATATAAATATTAAAAATAAGTTTATTGGGAAAAAGTTAAAATACATAATTTGTAGAAGAAATTTTACTTAAAATATAAATTTATATTTGTTTTTAAGAATTTCTTATAATATAAAAATATTAAAAATATTTTTAAAAACAGCGCTTTTTAAAAATGCCGAAATTTTCCTGAGAAAAATTCACTTTCTGGAGTAAATTTTAACCAAAAATAGTAAGTGATGCATTTTTTCTTCGGAAAAAGGTGAAAAAATACTACATTAATTTTACCTAAAAATTTTGAATAAAAATATAAACTTGTTTGTTTTTTTTATAATTTAAAAAAAATGTATAAATATTAAAAAAAAAGATTAAAAATATTTTTAAGCCCAATAACTTCCTTAGGGAAAAAATTTTTCTACACAAAAAAATGAAAAAATGCGCTTTTTGAGTAAAATTTACCTAAGAATACATTATTGATTATTTTTTAACATTTCCAAATAATATTTAAGTACTAAAAATATTGAAAAAAATATTTTAAAGTCCTTTGATTTCGTAAGTGATACTAAAAATATTTAAAAAAATATAAAAAATATCTTAAAGTCCTATAATTTTATAAGTGATGAAATTCTTCTTCAGAAAAAGATGAAAAAATACATTTTTTAGAATAAATTTTATCCAAAAATATAATGCTGTCTATTTTAACAAATTTTTCAATTTAAATTTTTTAATAATTTATATTTGTTTGGTGAACACTTTCACACTACTACAAGCAAATAATTTAATACCTTTCTGGTACCTTTTTCGTACAAGGCGAATTTTAGAGGAAAAAAAGAATGCATGAACCACTTTAATGTTGAGTTGATTTAGCCAGTTTTTGAGATATCCAACTGATATTTGGAGACATGCTTTATTCACGAAAAAGCTGCTCATTTGTCGGAAACGTCTAAAACGGACAACTCTAGCACATAGCTGTCATATAAATTGGCCCATCAAACTCAAGTCGTTGTATGGAAAACTTTTTTTCGACAAAGGTATCGTTAAGAAATGTGTCACAGATTATTATTCAAAGCATCCCTACTATCTGCGAGGATATTATTTAGATCGGACAACTAGAGCATATAGCTATCTTACAAATTGGCCCATCACACTCAAGTCCTTGTATGGAAAACTTTTTTATTTGACAAGACATTTTCGAAATTTGGCGTGGATTACTGTCAAAAGTAGCGGTATAATTTCCCAAGAAATTGTACAGATCGGATCACTATAACATATAGCTGTCATACAAACTGTATAATCAAAATGAAGGCAAATATTTTTTTGTACCCTTTTATGACATAAAATAAACCTGTGAGGGGTATTATTGCTTCGGTGCAAGCGAGATTAACATTTTATCTTTTTTAAAGCAAATTTTAGCAGATTTCGTAGGGTATATTGCGAACTTTGTGGTTATGTTAGTAGGATAATACGAGAAAATTTAGTTAGAAATCGCTGTAAGATCTTCTTAAAACTATTTTTATTTTATTTCAGCCCTTATTAAATTCAAAATTAATAAACTCTTATTTTTTCGACCGCTTTTAAGATTTTAAAATTTGTATTTAGACGTATGTCTGCAATATAATGGAAGTCTAAATTTTTATAAAAATTTAATTTAAAAAATAAAAAAATAACATAAATATATAATTAAAAAAAATATATTTTTTAAATATTTTTGCATATCTGCGCCAAGTAAACACAACGCAAAAATTGTAAATACCCCACATACTTTCTGCTTTAGTTTTCGTGGCATTTCATCGTATATTTTTTCAATCAAAATGCTGAAAAGCTGCAAAAGTCAAAAGTGTCAATTTTTAAACAAGTCACCGTGACAGCTAACAAACGACGTCAGCTTGTGGCTAAACGGGCGCTAGACACGCTCGGTGACACCGACGAGCTTGAAAACGTTAGACGCGAATGTAGACGTAGTGCGCCCGACAAACGCCGCACTTGTCGGGAACTGTCACATTAACCATCAAATGTTGAATGCTTTATTTCACTTGAATGTCATTTTTTAATTTTTATTTTATTTTAATTTATTTTATATTTTATTTTAATATATTTTAATTTATTTAATTTAAAAAAATTTAATTAATTTAATTTAATTTATTTTAATTTAATTCAATTTATTTTAATTTAACTTAATTTAATTATTTTTTTAATTTTTTAAATTTATTTAATTTAAATTTATATGAATTTAATTTAATTTATTTAATTTGAAATTTAATTTTTTTATTTTAGTTTATTATTTTTAACCGTAAATAAAAAAGTGCGCGTTAAATCGCGATCTCAGAGATTTACGAACTTTATAGCGGCACATAATTGCTCCGGACCATAAGCAAAACACAGCAGGAGGCAGCGCCGAGCGTGAAAGGGATTCACCTGCGTTGAATGGCAATTGAAAGGCAACGCGCATTTCTACGGCTGCGGGGCGCAATGAGGGCGCCTGACCATTGCATGCCGCGCTAGTGTAGGCGCAGCAACTGACACTCGCCTGGATGACAGCCAACGATCACTCAAACACACACAAGTCGAAGAGCAACAACAAAAGCAAGCAAAAATATGAAAACTGGCAGGCGACAGCGGATATTTGGCTACGCCAGCAAAGTGAATTTTTGGAGGGTGGCTTGCCGGCTGGGGGTGTGTGTAGGGTGGTGAGCATGAAAAATAAACAGAAATTTCATTGTGAGTTTGGCGGCAATTGCAAAACCACACAAGTATTTCGGTTTTTATTGGCTACTTAAGCTACTTTATGCGCGCGCTTCACTGACATTACGTATACGCCACGTCGCACACAAGCGCGTACACAACGCTACAATTGTACAACGGACGGTATGCTTGTGTGTGTGTGTGTGTGTGTGCGATGTTGGACAAAGTAAATTCTTGTGAAAAATGCAATAATTTTCCGTTTAAAAGTGAAGTTGAGCGACGGAAATGACCGAAAACCGAAAATAGGTTTATGCCCGAAATGCCAGCGCACAACAAAGGCGTTTAAGAAAAAGTATAATATGTATGTATATACGTGCAAAACATAAAAAACACTTGCGCGCTTACAGCTGTTGCTATATATGCACCCATTCCTTGGCGCAATGACTCGCTCGTCATAAATGTCACTCATGAAATTTTTGCCTTCAGCGCGCGCTTCCCCTACTGTGCATTAAAGGCACTCGCAATTACTGCAGAATTTATGCCATTCACCCGCTGGATTTTCGTTAATTGAGAAGAAAATCGTGCGCGCAACAACAACACATAGGACACATGGCAATTTTTATCTTGCGTCTGCCGCGCCGCGCCTCCACAACCGCATCTACGACATGCGCGCCAGAGTGATGCATTGCATTCGACACAACAATTTGTCGTTGCTGTCAGCATTTGTGTTGTGCGCTGCGCCTATCGTTGTCGCGTTGCGGTTTCGCTCGATTTCCTCTTAATTCATGTCGTAATGTCAAGCAATTTGAGGCAACAATTAATTGTCGCCATCGCATTGCGGCGTTTGTGATTTTTGCGCGCGTTCTCAGCCACATTTTCTACCATTTTACGTTGATGGGCGCACGTCTTGTCTGCCTGAGGTTGACGCCGCAACGCGCTTTGCGTCGGAAACTCCCTTGAATCAACCTGTTATTGTGCGTTTTTTGAATAGATTTGTTTGGTTCGCGCGCTTTTAATGCGCTGTGAATGAATTCATTTCTAAATGCAATTTGCCGCTGCCAAATCGGTTCCATTATTCTTAACGCGCAATGAAGAATCACGAAAATGTATTTATCTGTGGTTTTGTAGGTGATTTACTGTCGCGTTCATTGATAATTTTATAGCCAACTATAATTGCAACATTCTGTTTTAATTTATGCCACAGGACGATATATTTCTGATTTATTAGGCTATTTTTATAGAAGTTAGTCTATGAGCATGATTTAGAAGCCATTTTATGAGCGCGGAGGTGTTGCAGTTAGCATAAGCATTATTTCGACGAGTTGCTGCCTCAAGGCCTCGTTAGCTGAAAACTCACAAACTTTAATTTTATTTTGGAAGACAGACGCAAAGTCAACGTTGACTGCTTTGTTTAAAAGCAGGGTACAGCTAAAATGCGGTGTTCTGTTTTCCTCTTGCTTGGAAATAAATGTATATGAAATTTTTTAGAATTTATATCCGTTTCAAGCATTTGGCTGTTTTGCTGTTAACCGATTCATGTTCAGATCTTAAGACCAATCGACAGGAGACTGTCCCTTACATCTCAAAGCTCTAGCCTCAAGCCGTCTATTTATTGGTCAGGCGCTCTTCTATTTTGTCAAAAATATGCTTGGAGCTGTTTGGGTTTTAAAACCCACCCGATTCGGACAACTTAACTGAATAGTTCTGATATCTCTTAATCAAAAGCGGTGTATTTGTTGGTCGGCTGTGCTTCTATTTTGTCAAAAAATAAAATATATGACGCAATGGTGGATTCACGGAGGGGTTTGGTGCTCAAAACCCCCAAATCAGAGAACTTAACTGACTGGCACTGAAAACTCAAAACTCTTTTAGTATAAAGCTTATCAGTTTGTTGTTCAGTTGGGGTTCTATTTTTTCAAAAATAAAAAATTGAGTCAGTGCCGTAACCGTGGAGAAGTTTGGGTGTCAAAACTCCCCAAATCGGAGAACCATTTAGTTTAAAGCTGTCTGCTAGTTTTTCAGCTGCTGTTCTAAATAAAAAAAAATTTAGTCAGTGACGATTATACGGAGGGGTTTGGGTGTCAAAACAGCTCTAAAATGGTGACTTTTTTTCAACGAAGTAATATCAAGTTTAGAAATAAGCTTGTCAGTTTGTTATTCAATTGAGGTTCTATTTTTTTTTTTCAAATTAAAAAAATGGCTCAGTGGCGGATACACGGGGGGTTTGACCACCCCAAAACCGCAGATTTAAATTTAAATGTAGAAGAATTTCAAAGCTCTTTTAATCTAAATAGAAAAAAACTCAGTGGCGGATCCACGGAGGGGTTTGGATGTCAAAAACCCCACAAATCGGAGATTTTAATTTAAATGCAGAAGAATTTACGAAGTAACATACATATCAAAAATATGTTGGAAGGAAAACCCCCTTTTCCCAATCCCCTCCCCTCCCGGAAAAAATGCTGGATACTGCGCTGGACTCTTAATTAAATTTAAGGCAGCACAAAGAATTCTTTGAAGAGCTCATCATAGCAACTGTCCAGCACGGAAACAGACAACTTGAACTTTTGACTTCGGCTAGTTTTTAACGAACCGTTAAATTTCCAAATAAATCAAGCACACTTGCCGAAAATAAACATTTCCATTTCGTAAGATTTACGAAATCACACACGCACACACACGCACACATAAAAATGGAAATGAAAATGTGCAACAACAATATCGAGCATAATAAACAGCCGTACACACATACACACGAACAAACATGTGGCAAGTGTTAAAAATACTGGAAAAATATACAAAACCTCGGCAACGACAGTAAAACTGTATGCTTTTGGCGGATGTTTCGTAGTCGCCACAGGAAAGGTGGAGTAGGGTGCGCTACTTACGTCAAAGGCAACAGTCAGCAGCGTGATCACTTGCCATAACAACATATTGTTTACAATGAAAGTGAAAGGAGGCGATAAATTCTGATTTGCTGCCGTTAAAGGCGTAGAATGCCATAAAAAGGCGGAAAATGTTGCATGCATTGCTTGCCACAAAGCGGCCAAAAAGGTTGAGGCCATGTGAGCCATTGTGTGGTGGACGCGGCACTTGCCACATGCAGGCGTGTTTTTTCTCAATTATACATAAAAAAAAACATATTTACGCATACAGTTGTAGGTATGTATGTATGCACGTGTGCGGAGAATCAAAAATGCATTTGTATGTTGCAAGCGTTGTGTTGCTTGGCGCGTGGCACGCGTCGTCTACATATGCACACGAGCTGCTCCCCTTGCGCCATACGTGCTACGTGAAGCAACAAATTCCTGAAAGCGATCTTTGTTTATGACTCGCGCACGCCTCGCAGCGCTCGCTGAGATTTCTAAACGCTCATCAATTTTCTTCATATCCCTCCCTTTGCACACATTATTTCCGAAAATAGCCGCAGCGTTGGCAGTAAGGGCAGATCACTGTTTGCCGTTGCTGCAGGGTTTCTTGTGCCGCCTAGTGTTTTTGAATTTGTTTTATCGCTTCCCGGCTTCTAATGGCATTTATTGCTTTTCCTGTTTGTGGCTTGTTGTGTGTTCAACACACTGGTGCGTTTGTTTGTTGTTGCTCGTATGTATGTTTATGTGGGGCGTGTGATGTTTGTTGTAGCTTTGGCTTCTGCCTGCAAGTCATTTCCTAGCACTTTGCTACTGTTTGAAATGTTTTTTGTTTCTTTAAACGAAAGTCAGCGGATACCCGCACGCATAGTCGTAGAAGAGGGGGTTCCGTTGTGTACAGAAACCAAAATTTCATCTTCTTTGCATAAGCTTGAGTGAGTGACAACCATTCTGGGCACATTGCTTTCTACAATTATGCCAATATTTCCTTAAATAAAAGATTTCTCCATTTAAGAACAGGATTTTGATCGATCAGTTTATATGGCGGTTATACGCTATAATGATCCGATTCCAACAATTTCTTCGGAGTTTCTATCTTTGTCTTAGAGAAAAGCCCATACCAAATTTCATTAAGATATCTCGTTAAATGCAAAAGTTTTTCAAACAAAGACGTGATTTTTATCGATCAGTTTGTATGGCAGCTATATGCTACAGCTGCTCGATTTTCACCATTTTTTCGGAGATTGCACTGTTGTCTTGGATTATAATTCACGCAGAATTTTGTGATGATATCTCTCCAAATAAAAGAGTTCTTCATACAAGAACTTGATTTTGATCGATCAGTTTGTATGACAGCTATATGCTATAGAAGTTCGATCTTAATTATTTTCTCGGAGATTATATTACTGTCTTGAAAATATATCCATGCCAAATTTTGTGAAGATATCTCGTCAAATACAAAAGTTGCTCATACAAAGACTGAATTTTGATCGATCAGTTTGCATGACAGCTATATGCTGTAGTTGTCCAATATCAGCGATTTCTTCAAATAAGCTGCTTCTTGGGGAGAAGAGGACGTGTACATAATTTCAGATCGATATCTCAAAAACTAAGGGACAGACAGACGGGCGGACATGGCTAAATCATGGTCTCAACTCTGCACGATAATTATTTTTATATCCTTGCTCAGTTAATAAGATTTTTGGACTTCTCTATGGTGCATTCCATCAATGCATGCTCAAATGTGTCTAAATTTTTATAACACAAGTGCACAGTGGTTCGTATGTATACCCACATACACATACCTACTTTAACAGCAGCTAGTGAATGAATGAAATTTGCCGCCATTTGTCGCTTTTAAGCGCATCCACACGCTGCTCTTCAGGCAATGCGTTGAACGCCAAGCGGCAGGCGTGGCACGTTGCCCATACCATTGGCGGTATACGGCAACACAGTGCTACTTGTCAGTCAGCAAAAGTATGGCCAACGCCTCATCGTTGACCGCGCTGCTTGACAAGCCGCAATGCGGTCGGTCCAACAAGTTCGCATGGTCCAACAGATGGATGACGTTTGAATGAATTTTTATAGAATTGAAGCAATAAATGAAATAAAATGCATATGTGTGTGCTTATAACGGAAATTAAATGCTGCGTTTATGTATGTGTGATTTTATGAGTTAGGCAACACTGCCGAAATTGTGAGTTAAATAGCTAAATTTAAGCAATTGCATTCAAAAGCAGGCGGGCATAAGTGCGCTCTATGCTATGTACATATATATGCGTGTGTCAATAACGTTGAAATTTTGTTTTAAAAGCATTGAAGATGATTTTTTTGTAGAAGGCGTCCATCTATTCATACAAGTTGATCTTGCCACTATACCCTGTACAGGGTATATTAAGTTTGCATGCAGTTTGCTGGGTGTTGAAGAAATCGATCAGCAATTTTGCACACGTGCTTTTTTCTTCAGGAAGCTGCTCATTTGCTGGAACTGGCAATAACGGACCACTTTAGCATACAGCTACCATACAAGGTGCAGCCCTTGTAGTGAAAACTTTTGTACTTGTGAATGGTATTTTTTGCTAGTTTTTTTCATTAATTTATTTCTTTCTTTTATCATAAAAGTCAAATATTAGATTGCTCGTCTTCCAATTTATCGTAAAAGCATGTGTGTGTCCACACACCTTCAATAAATGCTCCAAATAAATAAGCGCGGATATAAATGGCTACAGTGAGTTGTATGCGTGTATGTGTGTGCGTGTGTGGACACATTTACTAGCATCTACCATTTGATTTCTTTCGCTTTTCCATATTTTTTGCGTTTTTGTTGTTGTTGTTTTGTCTTTTGTCGTCGCCGTGGTTCCGCCTTTTTGGCTGCTGTGAAAACTGTGTCACGACGCGCCAAGATTAATTATGACAGGTTGCATAAAAAGCCAACACGGCGACAGAGCGCTGTGCTGAAGCTAGTATAGCTGACAGACATGTTCGGAGAAAATAAAATAGTAATACAAAAATATATACATACATATATATATATGATATATGGGGAAAGCATAAAAAAGCGTTATTGAAATCTGAAAGCACATTAAACGAAATTGAAGAGATGTATAGGAAATATGAAATTCAAAGATCGCTTGTATTGCTTTCATAACCTCAAATTTGAAAAAAAAAAATTGAGTTCAAATTCGTAAAGAAATGAGTATTGGCAGCGCGCTTTGTTGTCAGGGCTAGTGTATGGGAATTTCCCACGTCAAGGCCATGCAATTTCGTTCAAGTACTTTTGGTCCATACACAGCATACAAACAAGTACATACATACATATGCTCAAGTGAATTTACATAAAAAGCCACTTATGAAAAATTCTAATTTATTTTATATTTATATATCTAAAGTTAAGTGGTTTTTTCTAAAGAAATAAGAAATGAAATAGAATTTATGAATTTCATAATTTTGTTTCTAAAATAGAATTCGTTCATCGTTCTTAAAACAGTTCCTCAACATAAATTTGGGATTACATATATACACAGTTAATTAACAGTAATATTATACAAAACCAAGTTCTTAACTTCACTTACTGCCTTGAAAAGGCATCTACTACAATTTTGACTAAACAAAGTCGAAGAATTTTCTGTAATAAATCAAGCTTTTTAAACTCGTGCACTTTGCGGTTCAAAACACATGTCTTTAGGCACTTCTCAGCCTTATTTATAAATATAATAGTAATAAGAGTTTGCTTGTTTCCATGTCGTTATTGTTCTTGTTGTTTATATTATATGTATCATTAAATATATCTAAATATGTTCCACGACTGACAGCTGCTACTTCGCTTAGGAATTCGACGATATTTTGTTTTATAGTTTTTTTCTTCTTGCTTTCATATAGCTTTTGCCACCCTCTCCAACAGCTGTGCTCAAAATTCTCAAAGATTTTCTAATTTCATGCCTATTTCTATTTTAATAGACTTGACTCGTTTGTACTTTTTGTTGTTGGTTAATTAACAAATCGTGTTTTTCAGAACTCTTTGAACTCTACGCTGTTTTGGATTGATTTATATGCCACCAGCTTTTTTTGTAGAAATTTGACAATATTTTAATGCTACTTTGCTTAGATTTCTATAAAATTTATTCATCAGCAGCATTAGTATAGGTAATTCTTCAAATAGACTTATTGTATCCATATATACCTTTCTTGTTTTTTCAACAGTCTTCTTGAATCTACTGTCATCTAGTCTCCATGTAGTAGTTTAACACTATATCAAACTATTTTAGTTATGCAAAACGTTAATTTAAAAGTTAATTTTAGTATTTGACTACACATAAAGATTTCTTTATATTTGTTGGACCCAATAGAGGAAAAGGATTTTTTTTCGAATTTTTTGATTACGTAACATTTCTCAATAATTGTTTTCGTATAAATTACATCATTTAAATGGCCTCCACAATTTCTTTTGCAAGAACGAACTCGTTGAACCAAATTTTGACTTATTCAATATTGACTTCTAAAGCTTGAATACAGTCTGGTTTATTGCTAAAGACCAATGACTTCAAGTAACCCCACAAGAAGTAGTCTAATCACAACTTTTTGGAGACTATTAAATTTCCTGAAATAATCAAATCTCCAGGTGTTATGATTTCACTGCCATTCAACAGGCTGGAGTAGTGTTCCCTTCATAACTTCAGTATGCTCTGGGCATCAGTCTCTTTTGGAGGTTCTACAAGAGTATGCTCCGGTTTTGAAACCTTGTGTTAGTCGCCGCACTTTTCGTAGAATTTCTGAGCATTACTCCTAGCGGCCAGTTTCTCAAGCTCTTCATACTCACGCATTTTGATCTTTTTCTTGATTTTTTGCATATGCGTCTGCTTCCCTCTTGAACTCTTCGTATCGATCCCATTCCGCAAGTGCTGCGGTCGATTGTAACGTTGCGAGGTAGGTAGTCTATTTCCTCTCCACTGCGATACGGCACTCCTCATCGTACCAGCTGTTCTTTTGCCTTTTCTGAGCTTGAAATGCCTTCCCACAGTTCCCTTATACCGAGTTGCTCATGAGTGTTTCTAGAGAGCAGGAGTGCATGTCAAGCAGAAAATCGTTTGGCTGTCTGTGGTGATTGCAGCTTCTCGACGTCGTACCTTCCTTGTGTTGGTTTACGAGCGTTTTTTGCTGCACAGAGGCAGGTGCGTATCTTCGCTGCAACAAGATAGTGGTCCGTGTCAGTGGTAGGACCTCCGAGCGTACGTACGTCTAAACCACTGGAGACACGTGTTTTCCGTCTATCACAACATGATCGATCTGGTTGTGGCTTTTTGATCCGGAGCCAGCCAGGTGGCTTAATGAATTTTCCCATGCTTTCGAGGCCCGGCGAAGTCGATCAGCCTCAACTTAGTTGGTGTTGTTTCATCATGGAGGCTTAATTTACCGAGCGTTGTGCCAAAGAGCCATGTGTAAAAGAATCGTTTCTGACCACAATCAAGTGAATAGCGCTCAGAGAACTTTCTTGACTTTATTATTTTTTCTTGTTGTTTATTTTTTATTTTCTTATATTAGTTCTAAGCCAATGGTTAGCGAAAAAAGCTAAAAAAGATATGTACAAAAAAGGCAAAGCTGTCTGCAAAATATAAAATATAGTAGATATAAGCAACATTCTCTAGCATATTGGCCGGGAAAGTAAGTTTTCTTAAATTACTAAAAATTATAATAAAATTAATAAATGAATAAAAAAATTATATAATTTTCCATAACGAAATCAACTTACTAACAATGAACCATGCAATTCTGGTAGATTTGTCTTTTTCCGCTTACTGTCGCTTTGTTTGGGACGACAGGAAAGGGAAAGAGACGTATTCACTTAGAATTTGAACAACGGTTTTTAGTGAAAAATTAATACAATATAACGGTATGTGACAAAAATAATAATATACAAGAGGTGAGTAAGATGAGAAAGTAAAATGAGAACTATGTACTGTTATTAATTGTGTAATAAAAAAGTATAAATTGGGTTTTACAAATTTCGAAAACTCATTTTTAGTTTTTAAAATATTGAATGTTTAAACAGAAAGTTCTTAAAAAACATCTTTGAGGTTAGCAAATTCCTAATGTAAAATTTTTGAGATTAGAAAATACTTAATGAAAAATTTGTGAGGTTAGAGAATATTTGATGAAAAATTTTTGAGTTTAGAAGAGTACTTAATGAAAAATGTTTGAGTTTAGAAAACACTTTATGAACAATTTTTGAGGTTAAAAAATATTTGATGAATAATTTTTGAGTTTAGAAAATATTTATTGAAAAATGTGAGGTTAGAAAACATTTAATAAAAAATGTGAGGTTAGAAAACATTTTATGAAAAGTTTTTGAGGTTAGAGAACACCTTATGAAAAATTTGTGAGGTTAGAAAATACTTTATGAAAAATTTGTGAGGTTAGAAAATAGTGAATGAAAAATGTGTGAGGTTAGAAAGTAATTAAAAAAAAAAATGTTAAGATTAGAAAATGTTGAACCAAGAAGGATGCCACAAAACAGCTTTAGTTAAGCGCTTGCAAAATATTAAATTTATTTCAACGTAAAGCAACTAAAATTGCGAATATTTATGCAAATAGCACACACATACTTACATAAGTACATACATTTAGCTGAATTATTATAACGCAATGTGGCTAAATGTGTAATGAGTAAGCGCAACTAAAATAAACAATTCGCCAAGAATAACACAAACATTTCGCAATTGAAATGAAACAGAACAATTTTATTAGAATTTCCAGAAGAATCGATTTTATTTCGCGCTTGCATAACGTTGCATGCAATTTTGAACGCCACACGAGGGGCAGCGGTGCAAGCGTCGAGGCAGAGCAATTGGATTGTATTGGCAGATTGTGCGCGTTATGGACGAATTAAATTAAATGCGCTGCTGCAAATTAATAAACATGTATTCACTATTATAAGTATATGTATTAACATTATATAAGCAACAACAACAAGTGGCGGTAAGAAAAAAAATTAAAAAAAAAACGGAAAAGTAATATTCTCAAGTTTACTTGATGATCTAAAAGGCAAATTAATGAACCGACGAAGTTCATTAAACAGCTGCCTAAAATAACGGTAATAAATTCATTGCTAAACATATAAACATTTGCTTGCACCAAATCCATCAAAATGCTGTTAAAACTCACTTTTCGTATTGCTTTAAAGAAAATACAAATTTGTTGTTATAGTACACATACATGTGTTTGAGTGTTTGTGTGCTGAAAATTTTAAAAAATATTCACTTAACATTTTCGCCTACAAATTTTGCCAAATTGAAATTAATTTTTCATTTTTTATGATTGCCACAATTTCGCAGGAGTTCTACACCGCGCACCGCCCGCTGATTGCCCGTTAGCAAAATCTTCTGATGACCAGCAACAAAAGTTGCACACACACACGTACAAAATTTCATAATTTTTCAGCAGAAAGCAGCGCAAAAAATTTGAAAAAAAATTGAAAATCAAGAATCGAAAATCAAAATTATTATAGCCATAGAGCTTGCAGCATATTGGCAGCGTTGCCGCCGCTTGCTGGCGATCACTTAGCGCGGCTGTTGGCCGCGTTCGCTGATTTCGCGCGCGCAAGCCACGCAATCGTTCGATATCGTTTTGGCCGCGCGCCAAATAATAAAACGCTGCGATTACACTGTGCACACACATAAATACAAGCGCGCACATTACGGCTTTTCATATGGCTTTCTTCTATACTTTTTTCTTCGGAGGGGGTATGAATGTATGTGTGTATATTATAGTGGTTCATGCCATTTGTTTTTGCTGTAGTAATGAAAGCGTTGGCAACAGTCGGCCGGCTAGCCTAGTGTTGCCCACAGCAGCGCTAGAAAATTTGGAAAGCCTCTTGGTAGAGGCTGCGCGCGGCGAAGGAAATGTAAACAAACGCTTTGTTTCGTCTTCAATAGTAAAATTGTACAATATTTGTATGTATGAATGTATGTATTTTGCACAAAGAAAAGATATATAATCAATACACCCAATTATTAATGTGGATGTAATGAAGTCACCCAAGGGCCTCTCGATAGTCAGTTTGTATGCTTTGAACAATTTTGATATCTTCTGATCTATCAGCTGTAATCTACAGAAGTCCGTCGCCACCAGACTGTGATCAGAGAGTATTCCAATAATGTCCCTACAGTCCCACCATAAGTAAAGCGGTGGATCATGACTTTGACCAAAAGAAGGTGCCTGCCGGGCCTAAGGTTAGGTTAGGTTGATCTGGTAGACCAATAAGCCACGCATAGACCAGTTTTGGTCCTTTGCGATATCAGATGGAATTCAGTTGCTAGGTCCATGAGGAGGGCTGCGCTTGACGCGAATTTTAACAGACTTTGCGGTCTCACTATCGCTACCTCCTCCAGTTTACCATATGCTTACAGCGTAGTCTTGCCAATGCGGGACAAGTGCACAAGAGATGCTCCGTTGTTACCCTGGTGCCTTGCTCCAGACATTTCCTTCAGTCTTCTCGATCTGTCAGCCTCATTCTGCGGGCGCGTAGTGACCAGTTAATATTTCCATCATGTTCCTGCAGTTCCTTCTATCAAGTGCCAATAAAAATTTTGTGTACTTCCGATCTACTATAAGTAGCTCGTTCCATCGGGTTTTGATTTTCTTTACTATGCCTCTGTTAAGATCATCGTATAGACAATGCATGGCTTTTCCAATGTTGATCACGTCTTGCCATCAAGCGCTACTTCGGACTGAGAAGGCAATTTGGAAGTAAAGTCCTCTCTCGACGATCACACGATGGTGCAGAGGCAATGACCATGACAATATCTGATGAGTCGATGTTACGAGTTTTCGAGAAGATGTATGATCCTCTGTACAGTGGAAACGGCAAATACCTCTATCGATGGAATGGTAAGCTGTACGAGACATACGACGAAATTGACATAGTTCAGCGAATTAAGTGACAGAGGCTACGCTGGCTAGCTCATGTCATCGAAAGGATAACACACTCCAGTTCTGAGAGAATTCGACATAGTACCCGCCGGAGGGAAGCAGAGGAATAGGTAAACCTCCTCTCCGTTAGAAAGACCAGGTGAAGGTCCTGGGGTAGACTTGGAATCTCCATTTGGAGTCAAACAAAGAAAAGGAAGAACGACTCGTGCTGTTGTAAACTCGCCTATAGCCGCGCATATCTCAATTCTCCACTAATAAAATATATGCTATATATATACATACATATCCCAAATATGGGCTATGCACCCTAATGCACAAAAGTATTGAAATTAAGAAATTTCACTCAAATCATATGCGATCCCTCCACCTGCCACAAGCCACAAACGCTTTCCGGTGCTGTTATTCAATACGCGCAATAAACGCCTAGAAATGGAAACGCCCGCCGCGAGCTGTGCGGTGCGCGCTAATAACACGCCGCCAACCAGAAACAACAACAATTGTAAAATATTTATTACACTCAAATATTATGATCGGTATTGAACACTCGTTCTACAACACAATTGCAACACATGCACTTGACGCACGCTGCGCTCTACACACTGCGCCCTGCAGCCCATCCACCACACTCACCACTCGACATTTGGCAAGCGAGCGGCTGCTGGAGCGATGATTGTTTTATTGTGCAGCCTTCGCAGCGAAAGGCCAAAAATAGCTGCAGCAGCAGCAGCAGGGGCGGCGGCAGCAAGTAATGTTGAATCGATGGGGCATTTGTTGCCTGCTTGACTGCTGACTGTTGACTGCGCGCCGCGCATTTGATTCGATGGCTAAAAATAGACCAACCAAATCTTAAGGCAGCAGAAAGACGGAAATCGAAGGCAGCAATGATGAAAATAAATATGGTAGTGGCGCGCGGGCGGTGAACACAAGTAATTTTATTTTATATAAACAATGCCGAAAAGGAAAAAACACAGAAGTGCAACAACAACAGCAGCACAGCGAAAATATTCAGATGTTCGAATGGCTGGCGTAAGTATGCCGCGCACACAAACACACGTATAAATGACCATATACACCAACGTATGTATGTATATGTTGAATTACAGCATTTATTGTACACCGTTGTTGTTGCCTATTAAGAATTTCATCTAAGCAATTCAATGTATTCGCTCAAAAAGGCGTGGAAAGGAAATCGATGATTTAATTATTTCGAACGAAAGAGTAAATAAGCTAAGGCGCATAGTTTTAGGAAGGTGGGAAGGGTAATGGAATAAACCAGAACGTATTATTTGAATACACAACAAGAAAAAGGCGTTAATTTCGACTGCACCGAAGCCATAAAACCATTCACAGGTGCATTTTTTATGGCATAAGCGCTTTCCCTTGATTTTGAACGTCCAGTTTGTATGGCAGCTATATGCTATAGTCATCCGATCTGAACACTTTCTTCAGAGATGGTACCATTGCCTTAGGAAATAGTTCGTGCCAAATTTCGCAAAGATATCTCCTCAAATGAGGAAGTTTTCCATACAAGCACTTATTTCCGATCGGTAAGTTTGTATGGCAGCTATATGCTATAGTTGTCCGATATCGCTGGTTCCGACAAATGAGAATCTTCTTGGTGAGAAAGGTGAGAAAGGGACGTGTGAAATATTTCAGAACGATATATCAACAAATAACCGATAAGAGGAGACGGAGAGATAGACGAACGAACGTGGCTAATCTGACTGAGCTCGTCACGCTGATCATTTATATTATATACTATATATGTATATCTTATATGTTTTATAAGGTCTCTGACGTTTTCTTCTGTATGTTACAAGCATCGTGGCGAACTTATACCCTGTACAGGGTATAAAAACTACTTATTAATTCACAACACTCATACAGGTTCGGTTATGGTGGTTAAGCGGTCAATCCTAAGAGGGATCTCACTTGAATAGCTTAGATCGCCGGTCTGTTGTAATACCTGAAACTCCTATATACTAGATCATTTATATTATATTGCGACAATATATGTATATAATATGTTTTCTAAGGTCTGCAGTCGACGTTTTCTTCTGGCGCATGTTACAATGCATCGCAAGATGACGAACTTATTGACCCATGGGTGCATACATATAAAAACTCAACATTATTAATTAACAACAAAAAACAAGACAAGTGAAAACGATGGTAAAAATCCATGAATTGGGCAAATCTCTGACCATCAGAGGCTATTTTCTGTCCTCAGATCAGATCAAAATATTGATCGCTGGAAAGAACTTTTCGTCGAATGAATAGGTGATCGCCGAAACAGAGCCCTATTTTGAAGCAAAGAACAAATCGTTACAACAAAACTTGTATCGAAAAATTGGAGGGTCGCTATAATCAGTGTATCACCCTTGAGGGGAACGAAAAGTACTGAAACCTCTTCTCTCTGCACTTAGCCTAGTTCTTTCAATCCTTGCTTCTGCAAGTACTGAGTCATAGCGATTTCCTAAGAGTTTTTAAGTCTAAATAGAACATAATTTTAACTCAAACTCAGATTTCCACCAACAGCGGAATTTTTTTTTCACTGGAGATGTGGGTATTTCTTTTCTTAAGAGGGAAGCTTTCTTTCCTAAATAACATTATCAAAAGCGTCTATGGATTTTGTGTGTTCTATAGTAGCAGGTGTCTATAATATTCAGAGCAAGTTTTCTTCGTTGAAATAGTGACAACTTCGTGTGCTTTCGGAGCCATCCCAAAAGCATTGCACTGATTCTTGGTGGAAAGTTATAGGGTTCTGTTAGGTACACATTTAAGAGTAAAGAACTCTACGGGAGTTCCGCTGATCGTTTATGTATCTTAAGCAATCACATTATTGTTTAATTGCATTCTGTCACATTTGCATAAAAAATATAAAATCACAAATTTTGTATTCCACGAAAATTGTTGCAAATTAATTCTTAATCATTACACAATCCGCCTGCCAACACTTGACTGCCACTTACCTTCTTTAGTCACATCGTCACCAGTTCAGCGACTTTACATTCCACCAGCTGCGGTTTACCAGAAGAAATTGCGCAAAAAATTGCCATAACTCAGCGATCTGTAACACAAACACACATGCAAAGGCACTCATATGATTCTTGTACGCAACGCCGTCCTGTGCTTGTGGTTCGCTTTCCTTTTTTCCTTGTTGTTGTTTTTGTCTTTATATTGTTTTTCTTGCTACTTGTTCGGTTGCTGACGCTGATTGCGTATGACTGTTCGGCAGTGTTGCGAGAAGACGTGCAGATGCGTCAATTACGGCACACTGAAGAGTCATTTCTCAAATTGTTTGCGATCTTTTGAAGCTTTGTCAGTTGGAGCGATTGGAAACATGTGTAAGAAACAGAATGCGCTCTGATTTCATTAATATTATATAAATGAGATTTCTAATGACGTAATATTGGGTAGTCGTATTTCTAATCAAATTTTAACTTATTTCTACATCTATTGAAAAAATACGAAAATACTTTTTCGACTACCCAATATATCGGTTAATATGCCGAGGAGGAAAGCAAAAACTACCAGAAACTGCTAACTAGCTAAGTTGAAACACAACTGTGAGGCGAGTTCTCATTTCTTGTTCCTTAATGTTGTTATATTGGTTATCTAAATCCCACTTCGTAGTAATTATTGTCAAAGAAGTCAACTAACGTTGGGTTCGTTCGAAAACGATAAAGAGGATCATAGTGATCTAGAAATTCAAGTGCCTGGTAAAAATATAATTTTATACCTCCATCCCACAATACAATGATTTTCAGTCGTCAGATATTTTAACAACAAAATGTTGCTCAACAAAGTGTCAAAAATTTCTCTCAGCGCATAATTTGGCCAAACAAAAGTCAAAGTCAGTTTAAAAACTTAAAGAACTGCATTTAAACGCAATTAAGAGCTGCTAAAATGCCAAAATGGATGCTAAAAATAAAACTTATTGCATTATATGCCGAAGAAATTATGTATGCGCGTTCTTTTGTACTTCCTTCACACAGCAAACTGGGTATAAAAATTGTGTGAGCTGCGTTCTTCAGCATATTTGTTAAGCCAGAGGCAAGTGAGCAACAACCAAGGCGTGAAATTCGAAAATGTTCCGATACGTTAGTAAAGATTGCTTCAAAAAATATACAGCATTATCTTAAATTAACTTTAAATCCAAAAAATAATATTTTCCACAGATCTCTTTTGCAGCACTGCTCGCCGTTGCGTGTGCCGCACCCGTCGACGAGCAGATGATGGTTACCGAGCCCATTATGGAGCAGCGCGCAATGGACAATATGGGAGCGGTTGTTGTGCCAGAGATGGCAATGGAGCCACGTGTACCCGTTATCGGCATCATGGATGCGGCACTGCAGCAATCCACCGACGGCGCCTATAATTTCCATTATCGCGGCGAGGATGGCTCGTTCCGACAGGAGAGCGCTGTAGTTATCAACAAAGGCACCGAATATCAGTATCTAAAGATCAGTGGCAGCTATTCGTACTTCGACGCCAACGGCAAGGAGGTGGTGGTGCATTATAGTGCCGACGATCGCGGCTTTGTGCCCGAGGGCAATAACATAATGCCGCAGATTTCGTCGGCGGCGAAGATGAACAGCCAACTGCCGCGTGTGGTGGAGAAGCCAAGACCACAAGAGCAGCAAGTCGAGAATGTACCGAATGTCCCACATGTTTCGCAAGTTCCGCATGTTTCACAAGTTCCGCATGTTTCACAAGTTCCACATGTTTCGCAGGTACCAGTTATGGGCAGCGTTTGGAATGGTCAAATTATGCAGGTGTAAACGCTGAGTAGTTGTTTACATTTGTAAATGCCAATTCGGTTAAGCGATAAATTATGAAATGCACGCTTTAGGTGTGGACCTTTTTGGTTTTTGATTTAATTTTACTTGTTTATTATTTACAAGTTTTTTTTTTTTTATAATTTTTTATGTTTCTTTTTAAGTTGAGTTTAGCATCTTCTTGATTTGCTGCAAATGAGAATAAAAAGACTTTTCACCACGATCGCTTGCGTTGTTCAATATCTGTTGCATACCTTTAGGCGCCGTGATCGGTAAAAACTTGGTTTTGTACAGAACATAAAAGACGTTATGTGGTTACGATTATTTAAGGGTTTATTTGAAATAGTGGCAAACCAAATCGACTAATCACTACAGTGGCAGACCTACGTGGGGATTTTGAGTGTCAGAAACCCCCAAAAATAGTAAATCTTAATTTACGAAGTCACATCAATATTAGAAACATGTTCGAAGGAAAAAATCACTATAGAAACTCACTTTCGACAAGTCGTCACAGTAGCGAAGAATTTACAAATAAAATCAATATAAAAAAAAATCTGGATCTGGAGGGTAGTGTGCGTCAAAAACCCCCTAAATTCGAAGATTTTAATTAAAATTTATAAGCATTTACGAAGTAACGACAGTATTAAAAATTTGTTAGAAGGAAAAAACCCCCCGAAAAAAATTCTGGATCCGCTACTGAATCACTATAGAAACTCAAATAATAATAATCGACTAATAATTACAGTGGCGGAACCAGAAAGGGTTTTTGGTGTCAAACTCTCCCAAGTATCGGAGATTTTAGTTCAAAATTACAAGAACTTTTTCACTACTAGTACACCAATAAACGTTTTTCTTGATTATTTTAATTTATTAAATCTAATAAAAATATCGGATAAACTAAATATACATACATACATACAACATTGTATCTAAATTTCGCTAGAAACTACAAGCAAGTCTAAGTACAAGCAATAAAGGCAGCCTAGAGAAACTTCGTAAGCTTAAGGATACTACAAAAGGCTACTAACTAAAGTATATTTGTCTTGTAAGCTACAAACAAGGTTATACACACAAACATATATAATGGAAAAAAAAAAACAAATGAAAAAAATGAAAAAAGAAGATGCGCTTAAGCGCCGACTTACATTACTGGTTGCATTGTGCTTCGAGGAAGATAAATTGACGAACATTTGAGGGAGTAATTACAGCTACTAACATATAAATATGTTTAATTAATTAAATATATAACTTTTACTATATTTTTAAACCAATATTGTAATTGTTTTGTGTTTTTTAACCTCAAAACACCACTTCTTCAGCAGACAAGGCTGGCAGCGTCGCACAAACCCCGCGCAAAAGTTTGAAGTACTTTAAATTGAAGTATATTACAGTGCAAATTTATTTCTTGGACGCACCCAGACTACCGCCAACGTTATTGCACAGACTTGTGCTCAATACATGAGCGCCAGCGCTACCTGGTGGCGGCGAGCTGAGCTGCTGGCGAAAGTTGCCCACGCCCATAGGCTTGCGCTGCTTGATGCGTTGTTGTAGCGTGTGAAGCAGGCCGGAGAGCACATCGTGATTGGGTATCTTTTTGGCGAAGAGCAAGCGCTTGACGGAGTCGTCATAGGTCAGCAGAGCGACCATGTTCTGCAGCAAGAAACCTTGGCAGTACTCGAGCAGCTTGTTGGCGTTGTAGACCTGCATAGCGACAAAATGCGTTATTACTTATACATTAAATGACATTTCATGCTTGTTAAGACACTTACCTTCGCGTGTATGTACATGGCCACCACATTGTCGATGTCGATCATCTCCGAGCAGCGTGACTCCGTGTAGCGCAGTAAACCTTCCAGCTGGAAGAAGCTCGCCGCCGCCATCAGCTCCAACACATCAGCGTTACTGACCTCCAATGTGGCACAGCCACCGCTGTACAGATAGTGCATGACCAGCTGGAAAATGTGATAGCGTATGTCGTTGATCTGCACTGTGGGCGTGTTTCCATCGCTCAGTTTAGAGCTGAGCATGCTCTGGAAACGCGGCGAGGCGGTGACGAGCACTATTTTGTGGCCATAGAATATTTTGCCCTCCACTCTGTAAGTATAAAGTAGTTAACATTAGGTTAGTAAGCAGGTAACATTAGGTTAGCAAACATGTAATATTAGGTTAGCAAGCAGTTAATATTAGGCTAGTGAGCAGGCAACATTAGGTTAGCAAGCAGGTATCATTAGGTTAGTAAGCAGGCAACATTAGGTTAGCAAGTAGGTAAGATTAGCTTAGCATTTCACGTTTGAAATACCTGAAAGTCACATCGCTCAGTTCTGGATTGTTGACAAATTTGGGATCTATGCGCGAGCTATTCACCGATTGCATGGCCGCCTCTTTTATGGGCTTGATGGTCTCCCAGCCGAAGCAAGTGGCGAAAATGTCGGCCAGCAGCAGTGTTGTGCCTTCATTTTTGCTATAGCGAAATATATTGAAGAGCAGCGGCAGACACTCGCTCACGAACTGCGCACTGTAGTCGTCCGGACAGACCTGCAAGAAATCCTGCAGAAGTTGGTCGATAACAGCATCCAAGCGCAGCTCATGCGCCGCCGCCAATGCGTGCATCCAGCAGTGTAGTGTCCAGGGCACGCCCAAGGTGCGCAGCTCTATCGTAATATCTGTTTGAAGAGAGTTATTAACAACTGTTTTAATAAAAGCTACTTGTTTAAGCATAACTCACCGAGATGATTGTTTTCGGCGCTGTGATACATTGCCTCCTGCAGACTTTTAATTTGTGCCTTGTTTAATGTGAGCGGCAGCTCGGCGCTTATGCGCTCACCGCTTGCATTCCCCGCGCATGCACCACCACGCGTCGCATTACCCACAGGCTCACCTTCGGCTAGCATTTCCTCGAGTGAAAGCACGTCTTTGCTGCCCGGCGACATTGGATGCGAGAGCAGTTTGCGCAGACAAGCGCGCTGGCCGTGCGCCGCTGTCACAGAGATGGCGCAATAGGAGCCACGCTGCGCTGAGCCACCCGCAAAACACATTGTGTCTTTCTGCTGCGTGGAGAGAAACGCGTTGGCGCCATGCGCTAGCAGCAGCGAAATAACCTCGACGTTGCCAGAGCCGCATGCCACTTGCAGTGGCGTCAGCGTTGGTTTCTCTTCGCTTAGACGCGCGCCACCTTCAACCTTGCCACCTCTTTCCAGCAGCAAACGCAAGGCCAGGTAATTGGCGCGACTGGCGGCGAATGTCACCGCCGTCCAGTGCTGCGTATCTGGATGTACGCCCGGAAAATTCGGTTGACCGACTGGTGGCACTTCTACGTTTGGATCGCAACCGGCATCGAGTAACGCCTGTATGGCCACTTCGTCATTGCGTATTGCGGCGATCATAAGCGCCGTCAAACCGGCGTGATTAAGGGTGTCATAACGCGTGGTGGGTGGCAACAGGTTGGCCGCCTGCGCCATTAACTCAGCGCGTCCAGTCAGCATGAGTTTGAAAGCAAGCGTAATGGTGGCGCGTTTGCCCAACTCCGTGGTATCTTCGCTGATGCTCGATGCTATGGGCGTAGTCGCACCAGGGTGTGAGAAATGTGTCTTCTTTGTAGGTAGCTCCTCTTCGTGGCCAATTGGACGCATTGGACAGTCTACACCTGGTAAAAGTAGGCGCGCTGCTTGCATGATATCGTCCTTATCTATCATGACAGCGTGTCGGTATTCCGCGTGCGCCGAAGCAACGCGCAACCATTCCACCAATGGCGGCAGCACCACATATGCACGTTCATAGCAGAGTTCTTGTACATTTTGACTGCTGCCGCCTGCGCTACCGCTGGCGCTTGAAGGCGCGCCACTCAAGTCGCTGTGCTCCAACTGTGAGCAGCGCATAAAGTAGAAGAGTGTGGATAGCGCCGCATTAGAAAGTGCTGTGTGCTGAAACTTTTGTTGTGCACGCAAAGTCAAGTCTTTTAGTTCAGTTATGCTGCCAACGCACGTCGTCAGCAGACAAGGCTCCAGTGAAACATTGCTATTGCCGCCCGAACTACCGCTCTTTTGTGTGCCGGAGCCAAGTGATGACAGACTTGCCCATCTTGGCATGGTGAGCGCACCGGATGCTACCCGTCCTGCATTCAAGTGTGCGAAAGGCTGCAAAAGACCCCACAGGTCACCGGAGTGCGCTATAGACTGATCCAGCGTCGTTGTGGTAAATTGGCTGGCTGAATCTGCAGGAAAGCTTTGCAACAACAACTCCTCGAGCAGATTTTCCATACCAGCACATAAGTACACTGCCGCGTATTCGTGTATAAATTTGCCCAGACGTGCGTCGGCCATCCAACGATGAAAGCGTCCTACGGGTAGTTGTAGTCCAGCGCGCGCTGACTTGCTTTGTTTGAGCGCGCTGTCGCCTGTTACAGCGAACATTGCTGCAGCGCGTAGACACGCTTTAATGCAAGAGTCCGCCAGTGCCGGACACAGCACAATCTTGTATGCGGTTGCGACTTCTTGCTTTGAACACAATCCCAAGCAGGCGGAGAGGCGCTGCACTTCGCGCGCAATACGCACCAATGCACGTTGCAGCAGGTAGCCCAAGCGTGGTATGGTGTCGACTGAAACACGTTCTGCCTGCTCCTTGCAACGACCATTACGGATGACGCGCATTATACAGTGTTGGCTCCATGGTGGATGCTGCAACTCCACCAGGCGATTATGTGAGTCCACCCACACAAATTCATCGGCGTTCGTCACATTTGTATTAACCGTTTCCAGCGATGAGTAGCGTGCTAAGCGTCGCGCGGGTTCCGAGCTCTCCGAACCGGCACTGAGGCTGCTATAAGTGCTGGTGCTCGTTTGCGAACGCATTGTCAGTTGTTGTATGGCTAATTTTATATCCTCCAAACCGCTGCCGCTCCATGGCGCTTTTGTTGCCGGTGTGGCACGATGGCGCGCGCGCGAATGATTTGTGCTTGTGCGTGAACGTGTGCTGCGATTGGTGACGGCGGCGGCAAGACGATCTTCTGGTAATGGGCCCAGCGCTACGCCACCACCAGGTGAGGAACTACCATGGCCGCCGGTATCCGACATACTCGCATGGCCCGATGAGCGATTCTCATCCGATGAGCTATGACACTCCTGCACACGCTGAAGGGCGCGAAATTCATGATGATGCGTGCGCGTGCTCGTCGCGCCTGTCTTCGCATGCGTATTGTGCTGATAGCCGCCGCCACCACTGGGCGTCACATTCGCAGAGTTTGTATCAGCTGTTGGTATGCCGATGCTGCAATTACTCAAATCCAATGATAATGGCAGCGGACGCTTGTCATTGGCGCTGAACTTTTGTTGCGCTGCCGCCGGCTGTTGCGGCTTCGGTTGCTGCGGCGACAGATTGCCGCTCAACATGGGCGGTTGCGATTTGACTGGCGTACTTTGCACCGTTTGACGCGCTGGTGCCGCCAAGGTGCGCTGCGGCAGCGGTTTGCTAGGCGCATGCGGCGGACTGCTTATATTTCTTATATTGATTGTAGTATTCGGTACGACACTGTGTCCGGTCTGTGTGCTGACCATCATATTGGGCGCGACGTCAACGCCGCTATTAAAGCGCTGCGCCAACTCTTTGGAGATGCGTGGCGCCGGTGTCGCCACAGCGGGGCTTTGTATGCGGCCAGTGGAGGAACTCAAACCATTTGGTGTGTTGAGCGGCGTGGAGTTGGCGGTCATTGTGGTGCCGGTGGATGGCGTTGCAGGCATGGCGCTCATTTGGTTTTGTTGTGGCAATGCGTTTGTTGTTGTTGGCGAGCCGACGGGACAATGTAGTTGCGAGTTCGTTGGTTGCGGGCTGAATACGACGGGCATGTCGCCGCGCATATTGCCGGTTGGTCTGTAAAGAGAAAGAACGTGAACTAATTAGACAGTGGCAGATATGCTTAAGTCGAATGTGCGAAAACGCGCTCAAGTGACAGCTGACTACTGACAACTGACAGACGTAGCCTTGCATTTCTATGCGCTGCGAACTGCCTGCTTGTCCGTTTGTCAGCTTGTTTCAACGCGTCAAAACAGTTACACATAATTAAGCTGCTTATTTTTTTATGGCTTACAACAACTGCTAAGTCACTAAGTCAAATGTCAAAAAGCACAACAACAACAAATAAATCCATTAAAACAACACTCAAACCAAGTTTATGTTCTGCAATAACAAGCTGGCAACTTGAGGCGCTTTCTTTTTCCTACACTCTCTTCACATTTTATCTACGCCTTTCAGCTCTGCGCTCAGCGCGGCCGTCAGTTCTATAAGCTGCTGCTTCTTAGACGTCAGCGGTGTCCCCACCGGGCACCGGGTTAAAGCCGTCACTCAATTACCGCTAAGCCGCAGCGCAAATTCTTAGCCTCTCAGAATTGGAACGCGCTTTCAGCTTTTAATTATAAATGTGTTGAAGACAATCGCTCCCTTTATTTTTTATTCAACAACAAATCGCCTTAACGAACATTATGAGCGCGAGCGCGCGCAAGAACCAAAAGAACATAAAAATTTGCATAAGAATATAAATAGCGGTAGAATTGTTGTAAGAATCAATGAAAGCAACAAAGTTCAACGACGAAAATTTAATAACAGCGCTGTATGTGGATAAATGTCATAACTGTTAAGCACCGCGGCCGGACGCGCTCAATGCCGTTGACAATGAAAACAAAATTATGTCATTTATTGTGCTTGTTATTGTTGTAGCCATCATCAGCGCCTTATTTGCATTTGAAGAGATGTAGTAGCCGCGCCAACAAAGCGTCAAACGGAAACCGACAATAGCAGCTAAAGTGTGAATACAAAGCTCTGCTGCGCATGCGCCTAGCCAAACAGACATTTAAAAGCAATAAATTGTTGTAATTGTTGTAATTGTTGTGTGTTTGTTGGCCTTTGCCTTGCATTGTTGTAAATCACGCACATTTTGCCGCTTAAATAGTAATGAACTTGGAAGAAGACGTAGAACACAATAAAACTGAATTCTTCTTTTTTAGCAGTCGTTGCCTAAGCATCTTCCTGTAACAGAATTCGCTGGCACACTTTTATTGTTTGACACAAAGTATGTCCAAAAATAAGCTTTTGTTTTAGGCGAAAATGGGTCAAGAATGCTAGCATACTATTATATTATTTATAAACGATTTTTCGTACTTTCGTCGATCGGAGGCTTGTTCAGCGCTTGGCTATCATCGGTCCATACGTAATTTCGATCGTAAATTATCTAGTGAGCTGTTATTGTAGCGGTAGAAAACATTGCTGAAATAAACTTGAAAAAACTGCCGAGTTGACAGAAAACTCCGCCGTTCCGGTTAGTTTGGACAGTCGCTGTAGTGAGATCTTCTTTCTTAGGCCCTCGCCTATGAATATTTGTTAAAAATACTCCCTGTCCGGACAATAAGTCCGTTCTGCCGTGTATTACGCGACTCGACCTTCGCCCTCAGCGGTCTTTGTTGTGCTTTTACCAGACCATTGGTCTATCACTATCTAAGCCGTTTAAATAAAATAAAAGCCCGGGTCCGTTCCGATTACGTAGCCCGGTCTATCGTGGGAACGATATGGGTACAGTGATTCGTGAGCTCTTCGTGATCTGTAAGGCCAACCTATCTCTAGTTGTAGGGTTCTAACCTAACATTGTCTTATCGGCGTCCATGTTGTAAGGCTGAGATCTTATTGGAATCTTTCCAGCTACTGAAGCTGTATATGGGATTTACTTGTATACCACAACTCCCAATGCTCCAACTTAAAAATCGAGGGATACGTTTGCAACAACCAATCCCCTTATCAATGTTTAGCCTTGTGTTTTATAGAATTCGAAAGCAAGGATTGCCGTAACCCAACACTAATTTGACCAGCGTACTTTTCCATCCAAATATCATGATGCGGTTACAGCTCTAAGCGAC
The DNA here is from genome assembly GCF_024586455.1 of Bactrocera neohumeralis. Taxonomy (NCBI): domain Eukaryota; kingdom Metazoa; phylum Arthropoda; class Insecta; order Diptera; family Tephritidae; genus Bactrocera; species Bactrocera neohumeralis. Next base: position 76,193,867 of record NC_065923.1, on the reverse strand, counting down.
AGGGTTTTTGACCATTCACGCATTTACAGCTCTGATAAAGACGTACACTCTGCATTTACATCATAAAATTAATGCGAATATTATCGTTAAGCGAGTGTTTATGTGCGTCGAATCGGTAAGATCCATGAATAACATAAATCATAATTGAGTTCACCTTGAAGGCGAACATTGAGCAAGATTTTGCAACAGCCATTGAGTTTTTCCATTAAACGGAAGCTGGCTGTCAAATGAAGTAGTAGTAAAAGTGTTTGCTAATCAACCAACGATCACATGCACGAAGGCCTTTGCGGCCGATCGCGTGAATATCTTCATCAGTCTGATTATTATGTGTAACAAAGGGAGGGAGTTCGTTCGTGTGCAGTTGAAAAAGCGCAAATTGGCTGAGAGCGGTTTGCAATAGCGGACGTCACGAACGTGATAGACCAATACACACACACGCATACATAAATATATATATGTATAGTATATATAATATTTGAGCTGGAGCACTGTATGCTGGCGGTCTCAATGGTATGTATTCATTGCCAATTTTATTTTGTTACTTTATATTTATTTTCGATTTTCCCATTGTTGAAAAAAACTTTTAGTCAGCTACTGAAAGTGTTGAAATTTTAATTAGTTTATAATTATAGCTTCTGCTAATTACTTATAGTTTTACAAATTATTTTTTTCGAGCAGGCAGACTAACAATAAACTAATTATAAAAACTGAACATTTTGAAAAAAAAAACTGAAAACATTTTTCATTAGAAATAGTTCTCAATTCTAATTTTAAGCGGGTTCTATGAGAAAAATTTTAGTAAAGAGACGTTAGCATGCAGGGCCTTGACAAAATGTCGAAATGGCTTAGTTGACTTTAGTTAAGTTAAGCAGTTTTGGTCCTGTGCTGTAAATTGCAACAGACTCTGTTGCCTCGCTATCGATGCCTCTTCCAGTGTATCATACCGTGTGGACCTCAGATATATAATGAAGTTCCGGAAGGGGCTGATAGACGGATCAGGATGATATGGAATACCTTAAGGATCACTAAAATCATGTGCAAATGTTCCGAAAATTTTTCATGACGGCTGTTGGTCAAAAATTAAAAACATATAAAAATTACCTTAAAGTTTTCAAACTTCACCCGTAATATCTTTTAAACGGTAAGGTTTACGAGAGAACCGTAAGAGACCATTAAATAAAGCATTCACTTTCCCACAAAATTTAAGAAGCGAGATATTTTTCAAGTAGTTGGAAAACTGTAAGGCGGAGAACATTCACCATACAATAAAGCAATAAAAAGCTCAACAACTTACAAAAAAAACATATATCGACGAATGGATTTTCGCGCGAAATTTTAATTAAAAAGTCTTACTATTTTTTGTCCATAGCATACGAACAAAATTTAAAAAATCATAATACCATTAGTAAAAATGTTGGTGTTAGCCGTTGTGCGCCCATTTTTTAAATATTTTTTTAATATCAAAAAATTACAAATGTCTTAATTTGTTGAAGAAAATTTATTTGCCAAAACGGAAAAAACCGCAAATGGGATAGGAGTGGAGTGTTCGTTTCATAAATACGCTATGCCACGGTTATTTGTTATTGCCAATCCAAAAATGGCAAATAGCAAAATGCTGGGCAAAAAGTTGTAATTAATACGCCGTAAATCTACCGTTATACCGTTGCAATTGAACAAATGTGGCGCATTTTTATCGGTTGACAGGAGGCCGACACGGTGGATATAGAAACCGTTAATAGAGCGGACATAAATTGCAAGAAAAAAGTAGAAAATGAGGAAAAAAATTATTACAAACAAGAAGGGAGCACAAAGTTGAGACAATAAAATGGAATTAAAGAAATCCGCAAGCCGTTAAAGGCAACGCAAGCGCAAACAGCCACAAGGTTAAGCGAATGCAAATGCAAAAAAAATATAAAAATAAAAAAATTTTAAATAATAAAAAAAATAAAAATAAAAATGAAAATAAAAAAAATTAAAAATAAAAATATAAACTAGAAATATATATAAATATGTGGAGTCGAGCCAGCTAGCCCAACATTTGAATTTACTGCGCGCAACTGTAAAATTTTATATGGGAAACAAAGGCGGCTTTCTGCTCCATCCAGCCATACTTTGAACAGCTTAATTAACTCGCAGCAGCTGAGCTGCCTTATAAACGCAATCACGCAAAAACACTAACAACAATTACCGCAAAATTTGATAAATTGCGATATACAAATGCATAAATTTGCAAAGCGCATGCACAACAATAACAACAACAAAGGCAACGCGTTGCAATAAAGCGCACACAATTGTGGGGTGTAGAGCAAATAAATTTGGGCCACCGAATTGCTCGTAAATAATAGCCACAAGTAAACGCGGCGTATACGTAACCACAAATGCGCCCATTTGCCACCGCAATTGTTGCATTGTACAACAAACACACACATACAGATAGGAGCGCGCGACGGCATTGGGCGCACACAAATTTATTGCGCGCTAAGCGCTGAGGTCAGTCCGCATTTGCTTGAGTAATGCGATACTGAGAGGTGCGAAGTCAAACCGTAAAATCACTAAAATTACTTCAAAGCTTATTTGGCAAATATTTGAAAAATTGCAAAGAAATTTTTACAAAAATATATTTTTGAACAGCATACCGTGCGCGCCACTCCTGCACAAAGCTCCAATCGCACGAGTCGCATGACCGCTGGCTCGCATTGTCCTCGATGCCGCCAACCAACTGTTCCGCCTCGGCCAGCACATGCACGGTGGCGAGCGTTGGCTTAGCCACCGTTTCCACCAAAGCGCTGGCGCGCTGATAGTTGCCTTCGATCTTGATGTTGATCACACCGTTCTGCACGCTCTCGATGTAGGAGGGCAAATCATCTTCGCTCGCCGCCTTGGGCGCTAAGCATGACGCGCTCTTTGTGCTGTATTGAGACGTCGCCACATTGAGTTGCGTCGCAGTATCATCTAAAAGCTGCGCGGCTTGCACCACATCATTGGCCGTCTCACCCACATTGTGCTTGCCGCGATTGGCAATCGAGTCGCCGAAGTAGATGACAACCTTGTGATTGGGTTTGGTTGGCGCCGCCGGTTTGTTGGCGCGTGTCGCATCTGTTGACACAGCAGCGTTTGTTGGCTGTTGCTGTTGTTGCGTTGCGGCTTGCGGTGCCGGCTGCGCGGTGTAGACATTCGGCGTAGCCTCAGCGGCGCGCTGCTGAAACATTTCGCTGCATTTCAACGACTGCGGCTGGAATGTCTTGAAGGAGTTGCTGGTGCTGCGTCGGCGTAGTATGAAATTCTCGTTAAAACGTCCGAATAGTGAAGTGGGCGGGCGTGGCGCGGGCCGCTTGGCTGGCTTGGCGGGCTTGTAATTGCGTAGCTCGCGACACAAGCTGCAGCTGCAGTCCTTACCGCAATACATTTTCGCGTCAATTTGTTTCTAGTTTAGCGTTGTTGTTGTTTCAGTTCAAGGCAGCGTTATTTATTAGCGCGATAGCGTCACTCCGCAATTCGGCAATTCACTTTAATTGCGTTTGCAGTTGTATGGTTTTCACTTCACATGTTTACACTATTTTCACACATATTTATCGGCAATTTGTTTGTTGCTATACTTGTTATATTTGTTAGTTGTTGTTGTTTTTTGCTTGTTATTGTATTGGTATTTGTTTGCTTGCTTGCAATTTTCGGCTGCGCATTTTTCATATTGTTCCGCAATTATTTCACGATTTCTCTTTCATCAATTGCCATAATTGGCTTTTCGGCAATTTGCCTTTTTGGCTACTTGTCTGCTTGCCAGCCAGTACGACTATTTAGACATTTGGCTAACTTAGTTTAGATTTATTGAAGTTCACAGCGTTTTATTTACACCAAATAACAGAAAAATCAAAATTAACTCAGTCACTGCTTGGACCAGTATTGGCCTAGTTGGCCTGCAATTAAATTCCCAAAATAGTATTTACAAAATTAAATAAGAAAAAGTGTTTGCTACGGCTGCAACGAAGATATAATACCCTGCACAGGTGCATTTTTTATAGCATAAAAGGGTATAAAAAGATTTTTAAACTGATTTTTAAGTAAGTTTTCTATACAAGGACTTGAGTTTTATCGATCAGTTTGTATGACAGCTATATGCTATAATTTTCGTTTAACGGTGGTTCCGATAAATAAGTAGCTTCTTGTTGAGAAAAGGACATGTGCAAATTTTCATATCGATATCTCAAAAACTAGTACACATCATGGTAGCAAACTTACTATACCGCATTCAGGGCATAAAGCAACCAACAACAAAAAAAAAACAAATTCACATTATAAGCTGTCTGACTCAGCGCTTGCATTGTGCAAAGAGTGCGAAAACACCATTTGAGCTTATGCCGAATTTCAAGAGGCGTAACCCTCTTGTAATCAATCAGCGTGCTCTTTCATAGCTTCACCACTTCATTAGCTGGCGACCGTTATTCGCGTTTTAACACTTTTTCAGCAAATTTTTGCGTTTTTGTATTAATTTTTTGTTAGAGATATCATGCAAAAGCAATGGTGCAACTTTTTTGTGGGCGTTTTTGCAGTTCATCAGCCGCTTTGAAGATTTGCTGCAGAGGATTATATCACATATAGTTGTTTGTGAAAGCTTTTAAGTGTGTGCGTGTGCGCGCAATTCGTGCAAAATCACGCACAATTAATTCATATACAATTAAAGTTAATTTGCAAATAAATATTCAATTAAATTGCTTGCCATTATACGCCAATAAGACAGGCAATTAATCGTTACTTATGGGTGTAACTGGCGATGTGAAGCAATTAGAGCAACAATAAAAGGGGGCTTACACAAGGAGCGTTACTTGTGTTGTTTTTGTTACTGTAAGGTGATTTATGATCAATTTAGGTACATTTTTTACGTAATGGAATTGAAAATGGGCTCACAGAGACGCATAAATAGGTCATTGCTCAAGTTAGAAGATGGTCATTTAATAAGAGGATTAACTCCGGGTGGTTAGAGATGCAATATGAAGACATTAAATGACAATCAGAAGTTGCGATTCAGAGGCGCTTTTAGTTTCAAGCCAACATAAATATATTATTTTTGTTTAATGACAGTTGTCACTCGACACGAGGACCCCTGTGCGATGAAAATCCTTCATATGAAATCCATACACCAATAGGAGGTGGCTGAGGCTTTATAGGTATGATGTTATCTGGCAAGAAAATCTGCACTTAGCAGTTCCCAAATGGGTTTCTCCCAACTCAGCTCACATGTGATTGATTTTATTAATAAATTAGATTTCTTAAACAATTTCGTTTGGCTCTTAACTAAGCTAAATCCACAAAAACAAAGTCAGCTTTGAAATAAGGAATTTCGCTTGCTAACTTTGGACTGTGAAAGCAAAGGAGCAATAAATTTGTAGCAGGGACTGTTTCCCAAAGCAACGTTATAATACACGTAGAAATTTTCCAGATCGGCTCACTCCAGCATATGGCTGCCATACAAACTAAACGTTAAAAAACGACTTCTTGTAGGGAAAACTTTTATATATGACGAGATATCTCCACAAAATTTGGCATGCTTTAATGTCTATAGTAATGTTACAATATTCGAATAAATTTTGGAGATCGGCTCACTCTAGCATATAACTGCCATATAAACTGAACGTTCAAAAACGAGTTTTTGTAGGGAAAACTTTTGTATAAGTAAATATTTCTACACAAAAATTTGCATGAATTATTGTCTAAGATAATGTTACAATATGCGAAGAAATTTTCTATATCCGCTTACTCTAAGATATAGCTGCCATACAAACTAAACGTTCAAAAACGAGTTCTTGTAGGGAAAACTTTTGTCTATAATGAGATTTCGTCACAAAATTTTCCACAGATTATGATTTATGACAGTGTTATAATATGCGAAGAAATTGCTCAGATCGGCCCACTCTAGCATATAGCTGTCATACAAACTGAACGTTCAAAAACGATTTCTTGTAGGGAGACTTTTGTATATGACTATATATCTTCACTAAATTTAGCATGGATTATTTTCCAAAGCAACGCTACAATATCTGAAGAAATTGTTCAGACCGAGTCACTATATCATATAGCTGCCATACGAACTGAGCGCTCAAAATAAATTCTTGTATGGAAACTTCTTTATTTGTAAAGTGTATTAAAGCGGTGCTGAATCTAACGCTTTTTCTTGTTTCTAATTTTGTTTAACTTCCGGTCAACGCATAACGTGAATATTGTTCCAAAACTTCGTTGCATCTAACATATTTTGGAAAATCCACTTAAGGCGGATTAATGATATTCGTAAAGTCCATTCAAAGTCTAGCATTATAACTTCGATAACATTCAACAGGTGTGTCATTTAAGCTTAATACGAGCATACTCCAATGTTTTCTTTTAATATTATGTTATGTTTTTGCGATTTGTTAGATTTATCGTTTAATGTGTACGCCAAGTTTTCCTCCATTCGCCTCCACGTTAATCGTAGAAGTTTTAAGCACTTTTAATTCCACTTCTGCTGACTGACTGGCGCTGTTGTTTCCCTCACCTTAATGAGTATTTATTTAATTTAATTTTTCTACATATTAATTTTTATTTGTTCTTTGCACCACACACACACACACACAGGCAGTTGTTTTTAAACGCTTGTGCTACTTCACTTGGTTTGTGTTTTTTCCGCAATTATAAATCATTTCGGCGTTTCGAAAATTTTCATAAAAATTGCGCACACTCATATACACTCAAAAACTGAATATGTGTGGTACTCATACACCGAAAACCTGCATGTGTGTGATATATGTATATGCGTGTTTGCTGTGTTCGCACACATGCGTAAGTATGTCATTATTTTGCCGTTTCCGGTTGGGTGGTCAACGCTGCGCTTCGTTAGCGGCAAAAGTAAAACTAAACCAGCTTGCGAGCCCTCGTGAGGCTGAAACTGCCGCCAACAAGCGCTTATTTGGCGTCTAGTGTTTTGCTAAGAAGTGCGCTGGCAGTGAATAGGGATTTTAGTGCCACGGCGAGTCGGTGTTGGTGCATATGTTTGTTGTTGTGGGTGTAAGGCCGCTTAAGACTTTTGATTTCGTTTACATTTGCCAAGCAGTGAGTTCATGCTGTGCTTGTTTTGCGTTTTGTTTTGATTTTTTTTGTAATGAAATGCAAATAAGTTCAGAAATCCAAATAAGTTCAGATTTGCAAGTCGCAAGTCATTCAAGCGTTGCATTTGCACTGCGATAGGCGCACATTTGCTGACTGTTGACATGATTGATGGTTTCTGCTGTGATGTTGGCTTCGATATAGCACGCTAGCATGCTAGTATTTATTATTGTAGGCGCTGAGTTGCACAGTGAAGTTAATTTTTTTTTTTAATTTTTCAAAGTATTTTTTTAAATAAGATATTTAATTTTTTTAAGTTTTGTTTTAATGACGTAAAGTAAATTTGTAACAATTATTTTTTTACTTAATTTTTCTTTAAACTTTTTTTATTATTATTTTGTAATTTTTAAAGTTGATTTTTTAAAATTTTAAATAATTTATTAATTAAATTAATTTGTTTTAATTATTTAAGTTATATATTTTGAATTTTTTAAAGTAAATTTTTTTAAATTTTAAAGTTACTTTGTTTTAATTTTTAAAGTTATTATTTTTTTTAATTATTTTAAGTTAATTTTTTTTTTAATTTTTAAGTTATAATATTAATCCTTTTTAATTTTTATATATAATTTTCTAATTTTTTAGTTATTTATGTTGTAATTTGTGAAAATAAATTTTCTTAATTATTTAAAGTTAATTCTTAAATTTTATTTTTTGTTATTCAGTTAAGATTAATTTTGTATAATTATTATTTTTTTAATTTTTTAAATTAATTCATTAAAATTTTTAATAAAAATTTTTTCAATCTCTCATTTAAAATCTACAACGCACACTTTGAAAACACACACACACACATTATCCAACCTAAGGCAACTCGAAAAATACTTTACGTCCGAACGCGTCGCTTGACGAAACGAAACTGAAACTTTGCCGCCGCGACGGTTCGCTTGGTTACATTTGCCAAGCGCGACTCCAGCGGCACAGCGTCGTCGGCGATTGCGTGCCACATGCTGGCTGCGCGCTTGTATAATGCAAACGCTGTGTGCCTTGCGCCAGACAAATAGACAACCAGCCGACAGCTCAACAAGCCACACAGCCCGACAGCTGAGTATGACCGCTACGATGAGCGGCGCTGTGGTTGTTGCTTTGCTTTGCTTCGGTTTGAGTTTCTCTCCGCCTAGCTTAGCCGGCTATGGGACGCTTGTGCGACTGACTGCGCGCTGCCACTTGGCTAATTTTATTCGTCTTTTTCCCAACAGCACTGATACTTTTGTTTTGCTTTGCTTCATTTTGCTGTACGACGCTTCGGACTTGTGGAGTCTTAGTAGAGTTTGGTCGGGGCAGCGGCTGCGGCGGGGCGTGTGGTAGCGGCCGTCCATTGTCTACGCCTAAACACCACTGTTGCGCTATGAGCGGCGTGCAAACAATGGCAACACCGTAACTGGAAATTGGCTATGCCATGGCAGTCGCTGTAACAACAGCAATAACAACAATAACGCAGGCATTAGCATGCAGCTATTTGTTGTTTGCTGTTGTTGGCGTGGCAAGTAGCGACTCAATTTGAAATTTGTAATGAATGAACCCGTGCAACGTGCAACCAGCAATCAAGCCATACACAGCAACAACGGTAGCAGGAAAATTGTAGCAAAGACGCAGGCATACACACAGGCCAACAAACATACACGACAACGCGAAAGACAAATTAAATAGCAACGGTGTTTCAACGGTTGCTTTTGTTGTCTCGATTTGCTTCTTTATCGTGCAGCAGTGGCTTAGCTTCTCGGTGTATGTGTGTGTGATCTTTGTGTCTTGCTGCCCAGACATAATTTTCTTGTGCTTACAAGCCTTGTATTGTCGAGGAAGTGCTTGTAGAACGAAAGGGTGACCAGCGCATGCGCGCAACATCGCATTTGTGTGTGTGTGGTAGTAAATTATGCGCTGCTTTGTTGTATTCACTGTTAGTTTTGTGCTGTTCTCGACTCTAAAGTGTTATAAACGCAGCGCATTCACATTTAATTAGTCAGTAAATTGTATTAACAGCTACAAACACACATTCACACACAAACACATACATATACCAATACACAAGTATAAGCGCCTACGTGTCGCTGCGTTGCACTGCCTGCAATAACTATGCTTAAGTCGCGAAAATTATTACTTATACGCACTTGCAACGTTGCAACGACCCCAAGTGTCATAAATTCCCCGCTCTTCGCGCGCGTCTCTATAAATTACTGCTAATAACACTCATACAGCAGGGTTTTAAGTGCTCAATTAGTTGTTGTTGCAAGTGAGAAACAATATTACGGCATGATCTCTGCATTCGATAATAGAGCAGTTTCATACAAATTTACCGTCTACTCAGTTTCATTTGACCACGCGCGGACAGTGAAAATAATACTAGGAAGTGGATGTCATAAAAATGGTAAGAATTGCAGAAATACCGATGCGTGTATGTATTAGCTTTCTTCTTCTTATATGGTACTGCGTTTGGTACAGAGCTTAGGTTAGTCTGATAGGCTAATGAGCCACGCTTAGACCAGTTGTGGTCCTTAGTTTTGCTAGATGGAGTGCCCTTACATAGTTGATGAGGATGCCTGCGCTTGATGCGTATATCGATAGGATTGGAGGCCTGACTCAAGATGCATTGCCTGATCCAACTCCTGATATCGTGGCGCAGTCAAAGCTTGAAGCCTTGCCTTGCTAATGAGGGACAAGTGCACAAGAGATGCTCCATTCTTTCCCTGGTATCTTAGTCTTAACATTTTCTGCAATCTTCTTGAGCTATCAGACTCATTCCGCAGGAATGTGACGCTACCAGATTGTGTCCTGTGAGAACTCTTATGATCTTCCTACAGTCCCTTCTATCGAGTGGTAGTGGGAACTTTGTTTATTTTTGATCCATCTCTTACTCACGACTTTGAGCATAAGCTGTTTCCGGCCGGGTCTTAGGAACTTATCCTAAGTTGAGGTCAAATATATGGGATTCACTTTGGATTCCACTTTTGATTAGAAGTATGTGGATGTTTATCTGTGGATCATTCCAGCTTAGAAGGCTTTCAATTCAGTACCCGTCGGTGGAATCAAAGGAAGGCCTCAAGTTCGTTGGACAGACCAGGTGGAGCTCCTTCTCCACTTGGTAGGCAAGGCAATACAGCCGATTTCAAAGAGCCGCGTATCAAACTTTTTATACCCATAGGACTTTTTTGAAGCATTTTCCAAGCAGAAATCTTTGCTATATTTGCTATTTGTTGGTCTGTAGAGATAAATCTCCAACGCAACTATCGCAATGAAAGTATCGCCATACTCAGCAATAGTTAAGCGGTGCTTAAAGCGGTCTCAGATCGTTACCAAGTGCATCTCATATGGATGGCAGGTCAAAACCCCTGTGACCGGGGATGAACTGCCTGCCGAGCTTGCCAGCTCTGTAGCTGCTACTATGGTAGGACCGGAACTCTGCACTGCGGTTCGTCCTCATACGGATACCATAAAAGAGTTGCCGCGCAAAGAGGTGAGAGTGGGCCGGGATAAGTATTGACAACAACTCACAGGTATGCCAACAAATAGTTGTTGCTAATGGATGATTACAACCTCACTAAGTATAAAGAGAGACAAATTCCGCAGGAGAGATCAGCTCACTAACCTAACCTAACCTTGATTCCACGCTCTTAATAATGTCTATGGAATTAAAATATTACCGAATGGATGAAAACAATCCAACTCTGAAATAGAAGGAGGAAGACCTCTACTTCGTTGAAGAGATCAGGTGGAGAAGTACCTGGCTGCAATTGGAATTTTAAATTGCTACCAAAAAGCGAAATGGAAAAACGATTGGCGCGCTATTGTAAACTCGGCTATAACGGTGTAAACGGTAACTACGTCAATAAAGAAGAAGAAGTTCTTAGCTGAAGAGTGCTCTTAAAGAGCTGAGAACTCGTGATTGAAAATGTCATTTGACGAGGATAAAACAATGTGCTACTCATTTCCAACTCTCCAAATGACATAAGCTCAAAAGCGGTTATTAATAAGATTCATGCTCTCACGCCTATTTATTATGTGATAGATGCTAGTTTAGGCTACAGTGACAAAGTCAACTACTGACTTATAGGAAATGAAAAGATTTTTTAAGTATTCACAGATCAAAACGCTACATCATTCCAAATTATGCTTGACTTTTGAACTTGACAATGTAACAGCGGAACATTTTCTATCCCTTTTCGCCCAACCAACATGCAGCAGCAGCTTTTCTGTCGTGCACTTCAATCTATATTTCTCCAACTGCTTGTTTACCGTGTATCATATGAACCTTTTGAGTTCATTAGCAGTTCAATGATGACGAATTAGTAACAGCCCGCAGCAATAAAGACGCCAAGTGCCACTTTACCAATGACGCGCCAGTTGTACGAAGGCGCTGCACGAGCAGAAGGGCAAGCGCAGCAACGCGCATGCGTCGCTATGTGCGTTTGTATAAGTAACTTGCATGCAAGCGTCGCTTGTGCGTTGCACTTTTCCGCATCATCATGCGAGCATTGAGCTCTAAGCAGACGGATCACAGAAAAAATGGCGACAACAACAAGAGAGAAGACAATAACAAGAGGCAAGACAACTTAAGGAAATCTTTCGTAGTCAATGCAATATGTGTTTGAAAAAATCATAACGAAAATGACGCAAAATAGAGTTACAAATAATGCAAGCAACAACAACAACAACTCTTATTACATATATGCGCGCACAAAAAATATCAATGAAGTTATTACATACAAAGTTGCCAGCGGCGCGCAAATGCTCACATGTAACTCATGTAACTCAGAGAGGGGAGCGTTGGAACGCGGTGGACTTGTTGTAGCTAAAATAAAGCAATGTTGGCTATTGGGTAGTGCATATATGTCTTTGCTCGCTGGCTCGCTTGGATTGACATGCAACATTTGCATGCAATTGGTGGACTCACACATACATATATGTATCTTTATGTATGTATGCATGTGTGTTTATATATACTATACATATATTTATGTCTATATAGGAAGGCTCGCGTGTAACTCTTTGTCGATCAGCGCTAGAATATCAGCACGACTATATATTCTTCACAAATACAGAAATTTCCATACAAGAACTCGATTTTGATCGTTCAGTTTGTATGACAGCTATACGATATAGTAGGCCTATATAATTTTGATGGTACAGTTTATATGGCAACTTAATGTTATAGTACTGCGATCTGACCAATTTCTTCTGATAATTTAGCGTTGTATTAGTCAAATTTCCTGAAGATATCTTCTCAAATAAAAAAGTTTTCCATACAAGAACTTAATTACGATTATTTAGTTTGTATGGCAGCTATATGCTATAGTAGTCCGATCTGAACAATTTCTTCAGTGATTTCACTATAACCTTAAAAACTAGATTCATACCAAATTTGGTAAAGATATCTCGTCAAATAAAAAAGTTTTCCATACAAGAACTTAAGTGTGATCATTCAGCTTGTATGGCAGCTATATGAAAGAGTGATGCTATTCTCATTAGCGTAGTGGAATGCTTTCGTTTGAGTACTATGAGTACTTGGGACTTTGTTTTAGCACTAAGTTTTCAATTCCATTAAATTTTCTAATTTATCAATAACGCTCCAGACCCTACGTGTATATGCGTTTCAAGATACCTTTCTGAGAAAGGCCCCTCTTAGACTTGTATTCCAAACTTTTGGTTTTAAAAGTGACTTGTTATTGTTCTAATATTTTAAACTGCGTTTCTTTATTACTGCACCAATTCGTTTCACTTTCTTTGGCCATGTGATGCCGGTCAGTGGGCGTGGCAGCCCATTTTTTGTTTTTAATTACGCTTCAGTAGAACAATGCACTTATGCAGCCAGTAGATCTAATTATGCTTGCGTTCTACATGATTCTGCTTGTGGCTGCACCACTCGCTGGCTTTCTCCTCATTTCAAATGCATGCAACACAACTCGGTTATTTTGTACATATTTGTTTTTGTAATTCAACTTACTAATCCATTTTTATTTAATTGCTTTGGATGATATTTGATCTTTAGCTGCGTGATAATCATCAGACAAGCATGAAGCTTTGAAACATATGTGAAGTTTATTATCGAATTATGCCATTACTTTTTAGGTGCTTTAAAGCTTTCTTCAGATATTTTTTAGTCGATAGAAATTCAAGGTGTAGTAAAGTTTCGCTTAGCAGTGCCTATTACTGAGAAAACGAATTTGAGTGTCCAAACCTGAGCTTTCGGTTAAACCTATAAAGCTTTCATATGTGTGAAAGCTTTTTTCTCAAGGAAAATATTTTTATTGAATACAGTAATCAACTGTCAAAAATAGAGCTTTCGGTAATAGTTATAAATCTTTCGGTAAAGCTTATAGAACTTTCGGTAAAACTAATAGAACTTTCACACATGTAAAAACTTATTGCTTCACCCAAAGATTTATTGAATCATAACCAGCTGTTAAAAACTAAGCTAAGATAGCGCAATAAAGCTTTCATAGCCGTGAAAGCTTTTTGCTTAATGAAAACATTTATCGAATACAGAAACCAAATGGACATAGCTATAGGTTAAGTCAGTTGGCCGTAGACCAATATTGTCTTGTCTGTTAACAGAGGTTCTAAGGTACTTGGAATAACATTCTGTTTATACAGTATTTGGGTAACATTTTCATAACTTCAATTTCACAAAAAGTAAAAAAATGTACTTTCTAAAATATTTCCAAATAAAATTGGTCAATCTAAATCACTTATTCTTTCCTGAGCGACTTCGTACGAAATTGCTTGTAATTACAATAAAAACCAACTGTAATTAATCCTCACTCGAAGCTACGCCGGAGTCGATCAAAAACTTAGCAGCAACGAAAGATTAATAACTAAGCGCACGAGATGGCTTCAAAGCGCAGAAACAATAGAAGTCCAGCACAAAATACACACATTCGCATATATAGAGAGGTGTGTGTGTGTGCCTGCTACAGTTTCATTTTATTCCAGCGCTTTCAGCTTCTTTCCTTTTTTTCTCCAGCGCTTTCGTACACTAATGACACCCATACTCTCACATAGAGAACCCGCATTGGCGGCGCTGGCAGCGACCTAAAGCTATGCTGCCGAAGTTCACGCGCTCTTCCACCGAACCGTACAAATACAATGTCTGGCTAATTGACGTCTGAAACAAAAGACCGACCGCCGAGAAGTGGGTCAATATTTCGTGATGGATGCGCTCCGATTAGAGCACTTTTTTCACGGCACACCCTCCGCCCTCCATTCTGTTGCTATGTGTTTGCTTAATTTTGGAAATTTCTAAATTTTCTTTTCAGCAACAAAACTGCTTTGTTTAAATTTTTCTTAAATGCATTTGTTTTTGTTAAGTTTGGACGTTGTTGTTGTCGATTTTAAGAATAGATTACCGGCATTGGGCTAATTACGCTTGTGCCTGCAATTATTAAATTCGTTACGGCGCTGCGGTTGAATGGAACGCGAAGCGAATTGGCTGAGCAAACGTCAAGTTGACAGTCCGAAGGGAAGCCAGAAGAAATTTGACTTGAGAAAAAGGTGGAAATATGTGACGCAGAGTTTATTAATGCAACTAATATTTGTCATGGTGTGCAGGTGCTGCCACATACAAACATACAGAGTGAGAGCCGTCAACGGCCTGCTGAAAAAACTTGAGAATCGAGGCTGCTAAGTGATCGCTTATGCAGACGATGTAGCACTCATAATCAAAAGAAAGTTCTAGAGTACCGTGTACGTGTTGATGAACGCGTATCTCAGCGTGTACCTTTTGGGCGGCTGGAAGTGTCCTCGCCTTTAACCCAAGTAAAACTGATATGTCTTTATTTACTGGGAGTTAGAAGATGTCGGAGGCACCACTGTCGCGGATAGGAAGCATCCGATTTCAACCTGCAGATACGGTGAAGAGTTTAGGGCTCGTCCTAGATAGCAAGCTCCCATGAAACCTAATATCGAGGAGAGAGTACGGAAATTGTTTGCCTTATACTGTTGCAGAGAAGCTACTGACAGAAGGTGGGTTTCTCACCAGAAGTAGTGATCTGGCTACAAACTACAGAGTCATTGAGTGTTGCAGGGCCGTTGAAAAAATCATACTTGCTTGAGTGCTGCACTAAGATTCACTCCAACCATAGCAACTAATGCTATTCTGCGAAGGTGTATGGCCGCGAAAGTTATTATCAGACTCAGAGAATCTGGGTTTCTGGATGAATACGTGTCTGATCATTCGGATATCCTCACAGGCTTTGACTATATACCGGATATTTTGGATAATAGAGTCACTCAACCAAACTCTGGTATCTTTTTCTCTACCTTCCTTCATACGGTAGAGTTTTGGATGAGAGAGAATCTGAGTTTCCAAATGAGCACATGTCTGAACATTTGGTAATCTTCACATGTTTTGAATTTATACCCGATCTTTTAGATCACATAGTTGAATGGAACCAAACCAAACTCTGACGGCTTTTTCTCTAACCGCATACCTTCGATAGAGTTTTGGGTAAGTAGAAGCCGTTATGGGGGAATTGACTTTGAGCTTCTTTACGAATGGGTCAACTTTATCTCCAGACTTCCTGACTATTGCAGTATAAAGGGAGCTGTAGATTTACTGAAAGAGGAGGAAGAAGAAAAGGAGAAGGACCTGGCTACAAATGGCAACAAGCAGCGAAAAGGAAAAACGACTGGCGCGCTGTTGTAAACTCCATCTACGACAATAAAGAAGAAGATTTACTGCTAGAGAATTAAACCCCCTGCTGAAGCTGACTAACCGTACGCTCGGGCTGGTTAAGGAATACCTAAATTCTATATCAGGGTGCCAGGCGACAGCACAGTTACAGATAACTGGAAAGCTGACGAGCTGCCGATTAAAGGCTCGCTATCTGTAGAATTGGAAGTGGTCGGTGCTCCACTCTCCTCGTGTGTTCAACCACGGGATAGCTATGCTTCGTGGGAGCTTGGTTTACGCTGAGCTACTATTGGTTCATGCGCTGTCGCAATATCATTTTGGCCCTCTTTACGTCAAGATCGATCTTAAGAGATCCACTTTCATCCAATAGTATATATTTCAATCAAAATTTTTGTGTTCTGAGTTTCAAAATTTCAATTCGAAAGTCAAACAAATGAAATATTCTAAACTATAGAAAAGTGAAAAGCTTCAAGTAAACGAAAGCGACACAGACACACCCACCACTTAAGGCCTGCGATGACTCTGCAAAGCAAACTGGAATTGTTTCATGACGAATGAACATTTTATGGACATACACGTCGCAACAACAGCAATGTTAATCGCACCACAACAACTTAACGATGAGCGCTGGTAGTTACGCTGAATGACCACGACGCCCGATGCACACCCGCGCCCGGCAAAAGCAGCAAAGTTGCGAAGGCGCATGCGCATGCGCTTGATCTAGAAATACTTATGTGCTGTTTCCATGCTTTTACTGACTTGTTTACATTTCGTTTACTAAGTGAGGTACAATGAGCTTAATGTACACTTACTAATGGATATGGCATTTGCCATTGTTTTCGGCATGCGCTTGCAACATTCCATTTCTTGGCTTTGCGTTTTCTTTCTTTTCGTTTACCCACGCAAAATGGACATTAAACGTAGATGACGGCGGGTGGACTTAAAAGTTTTTGGTGGAAATTTCGGTTTGTAGTTTTTTAAGCATTTCTTCATGCTTTATATACCCTGAATAGGTAATAGTCCTTGTATGGAAAACTATTTTACTTGTAAAGTTATCTTCACAAAATTTGGCACATATTGTTTTCCATGGCATAGCTACAATCCTCAAAGAAATCGTTCAGATTGGAAAACTATAGCATATAGCTGTCATACAAACAGACCGATTAAACTGAAGTCTTTGTATAGAAAACTCTTTTATTTGGCGAGATATCTTCACAAAATTTTGCATGGATTAATAACCAAAGCATCGCTATAATCTCCCAATATAAGGTTCAGATCGGACCACTATAGCATATAGCTGCCATATAAACAGACCGATCAAACTCAAGCTCTTGCATGGAAAACAAACTGACGGTCCAAAATCAGAATAAATACACTTTTATAACCTTTTATGCCATAAAAATGCATCTGTGAAGGGCATTATAGCTTAAATGCCACTAATCAGTTAACGGTTTATTTTTTTGTTTTCAGTACGACGCGCAGAGTCGCATTTCGAACAAATTTCAATTGTAATGTTAATAATTTAGTATTTCAGCCTTTTGCTTTTGTAGCTTTCATTCGCGAAGCGCATTTGCCTTAAACGTTCTCCGCACGCCTGTCTGCCAAACCACCCTTGGCGTTGTTTTTGTTTCATTTATTGCTTGTTGGCGTTGTTTTAATGCGAAAATTGTTGTGTAATAAATTAATTTTCATTATTATTGCGTTGCCGGTCTGGTAATTGGCCGAAAAGAAAGTGCCAGAAATTAAAATGCAAAAATTCGAAACAATGTTTGCAGCGGCATGAGAAAATATGAAAACTCAATTGAAATGAAAATGCGAAAAGGAGTCGTGCGCCTGCTCAGCGCTGCCCCTTACTCACCACTTGCTACTTGCTACATACCACTTGACGCGTCTGCCCGGCGTGAGTTGCATATGCGCGCATTATATAAAAATCGTACAAAAAATTGTGAATGAAGTAGGAAAAACTGTCTTCGGTTGTTGTTGTTGGCGAAAATGTACAGGAAATGATTGCACTTCACTCGCAGTTCCAGCAAGGGATTACACAATTTTTAGTCGCACTCGCTTGTAAATGATTGTAATCGACAGTTATTGTAGTTATTGCGCTGGCCATTGTTGTTGGTTTTGCTAAAAAACATAATTTTTTCACATTAATGCCCCAAATTTCCGATGAGGAAATGTGTTGAAGATGATATTGATGTGTTGATGTGATTTTGAAATTTCTCAACTGGCAACTTACATTATGACAATAAAAATTATAAGGTAACCAGATGGTGGAAAACAAGAAAAAAAGTTTACTGCTGCTGCACTGAGCCATAATGCCCTTCACAGTTGCATTTTTATAGCGTAAAAGGGTATAAAACATCTTTATTTTGATCAGTCAGAGGAGAGGAAGAAAGTATGGAAAAGGATTTAAATATACAGTTAAGACATTGGTGGATAGTTCATATCTAGCTTGTACACATATTAATTTTATTTAAGTGTTATATTAGGTTCGGTTCGATGGCTGTTCTAGTGACCATACTTGGGCTACTAGAGGCAGCCCTTTGTGAAGCCATAAAAACATATCACCTCAATTCGATCCAATATGTCAGCAAAACGCCTTGTGGACCATACAAATTTGCTCAGGTGCTTTATTTTTATTCCCACCAGCTCGGTGGGCTATCTGAGAGCTTAATCTTGGCGATCAAGAAGCTGATGTAGAGATATTTCCTGCTGGTTTTCTTAATACAGCTTCTGCAGCTGACTATTGGTAAGATCCTTAAGATGACAGCTTGTAGGCCGATAGGACAATGGCCAGTTAGAGCCGCCACAACTAGTGAGCGGCTAGCCTTAATGAGTGTAAAGAGCTCACAGGATATCTTACAATCAAACTTGGACCAAAAGGATTTTGTGACAGCGCATGAACGGATTTTAGCCCAGCACGGGGCGAGCTCCTGCGAAGCGCAGCTTTTCATTAGTAGAGCACACAAGGAGATGGAAACACCAATCCGATCCCATTCTACTGATATCAGTGCCAGGATGCCTTTCCTTGCCAACTCGTCATTTGTACAGTTACCTGCAATTACACTGTGGACGGCAGCCATACTAGTATTATCACAGAGCGAATCGAATTCATTGATACCGAAGTTCGATATGGCTTAAGCAGCCCTGAACACGGTTATTGAGCTCAAGGCTTTTATCACCATCCTTATATCAGAGTGGGTACTCACATCATTATCTATCAGTGACTGACAGAATGTATAGTTACTTTTCTGAAGGACGCTGCACATTGCCGAAGCAATTTCGACCGTATGAAAGTCCGGGTTCGTTCCGGTTACTTAGACACGACTGTCGGGTTAACGGAAGACCAAAGTTTAGTACTTAAGGGTTTATTGGACATAACTGTGTAGACTTTCCGCAATCAAATTAAGGGGTAGCTTTGGTCAGTGGTACGTGTATAAATTGCTTTTAATTTATTGGTCTTTTAAGAGCATGACTAAGGATCTTTGGAAGCTCATTTCGCCCTTTTTCGTTTAAATGGGTATGAGAATTTTGTGGCATACAGTTCAGGAATCACTAAAGCCGTGGCAAATTTAATGTAGGGAAAACCTTCTAAGCATTTGGAAGATACATAGCTATCTAAAGCAACTTTTCTCTCTCACCGCATCTGCGACAATGCAGGTTACTTTACGCTTTCGCCTTTAAAACTTAATTTGCTGCAAGCGAGTGTCGCTAATCACAATGAAATATATAAAATATCTGCGATTTCAATGCAATGGTGATAAGGGAAAATGCTGCCAGCTATTTGACAAATTTGCCAGTGCAACTCAAAACAATAGCGGCTTCACTACGCTCAAAGGCAACTCAAGTGCATGGCCGCTACACTTGTGACTGCCTGATGAGGTTGCATGTTGCATGTTGCATTTGTGCACTTTTACTTTTAAACAATTAAAAGTTTTTTAATATGAGCTTTGATAAATTAAGGGGTTTTTTGAAATTATAGCACACACACACATACAAACACACACTTCACGCCTCCGCTAGTGATTAAAGAGCAATGTGAACTGAACTTCTGCCACAAGGTTGTTAGCACGACAACAGAAACAACAGCAACTATGTTACATGTGGAAATCGCCGTTAGTCATGCAAGCATATACACATAGCCATACATACATATACACATGGCAAACATTTACATGCTATCTGTTGTGGCATTTCGAATTCAGTGCAACATCCCATTAATGCTTGAATAGTGAGAATTTTGCTAATTCGTGGCATTTGCATTATTTTCGACTCTCTAAGCGCGCAGTTGCCATTGTTCGGTGTTGTTGACGTAGAAATTTGAATATTTTTGGTGAATTCATGGTGAAGGAAAGAAATTTGCATTTTTACGTTTGTAAATTTCATATTATTTTGATAATTTCACTAATTATAACGGTGTGAAAGTTGTACTCGTAATAAGCAAGTCTTTGCGGGCAAACAATTTTTTTTACTATTTAATTGGAATTTTTTAAATATAGTTAAATTTGTATGACAGCTATATGCTATAGTGGTCCGATCTGGAAATTTTCAACGGAGCTTATAGCGTTGCTTTGGTCAATGATTCTTGTCAAATTTCGTAATGATATCACATCAAATAAACAAGTTTTCCATACAAGGACTTCTTTTGGATTGTTCAGTTTGTATGGCAGCTATATGCTATAGTAGTACGATCTTAATAATTTCTTCGGAGATTACAGAAGCCGCTTTAGAAAATAGTCTGTGCTAAATTTCGTGCAGATATCTTGTCAAATAAAAAAGTTTTTCATACAAAAACTTTATTTAGATCGGTCAGTTTATATGGCAGATATATGCTATAGGGATCGGATCTGAATTATTTCTTCGGATATTGTAGCATTACTTGGATAATAATGAATGCTGAATTTAATAAAGATATTTCATAAAAATAAAATCTCAATCAGAAGTTACTAGAATGGCTAGTAACTAACTCGAAACTACCTTTTAGTGAACTTTTGGTTTACTTTCAAGAGTTTTTAAACGCTTTAATATTTTTTCAGCTTTAGTTTTGCCCATCACTACCTGGTCGCTAGTTTCCTCAAGCCGCTCGAATTTGTTTCATGTCACATCTTTTCATTATGCCGGCATTTGAAACGCCGCATCGTCTTCATTTCCGCAATCTTATTAGTTAAATAGGTCTCAAGCGCCAGCTTCTGCCTTTCGCCCGCTTCACAGAGTAAACAAAGAGTAGAGCTGCTCATTAGCAAAAGAGTAGAGCTGCTCATTAGCTTCCCGAAAAGTTGAAAAAGTGTAGTTGCCAGCTAAATAAGCATTTCACTCGCATAGTAAATAAATAAATGCCACCTTCCGTTTCCGCAACATCTCGCGGCAATGCGGGAATGCGGCAGAGTTGGAGAAAAAATCAGAATCTACTAAAGCTACAACAGTGAGAAATGCCTTCAAAGAAGAGATGCCATCAAAGTGGCATGAAAAACCGCATACAAACAACAACTACAAAGCATTGCCGTGTGGCATGTTGGCATGAATGTGAGGTGCACGTTGAAAAAATTTCTAAACAAAAAACCGCGTGCAACAAGTGTCGCCTGAGCGTTGCTTAGCGGCACCTTTTTTACTTGCCGCAGTTGCAAGGCGTCAAAACCGCGTTGTAGCACTCGCCCATTCACTCAGCCGTTCAGGCACACGCTGCAGTGATTAGTTAAATAATTGTACGCTTGGCAGGCAGCAAAAATTGCCCATTACAAAAACTAAAAAAAAAACAACAAACTAACAAAAACACTGCATAAAAAGCATCTTTGAACAATTGTCAGCGCGGCGCTCACACAGTGGATGCCACAGCGACTCCCACACTTTCACGCGTCGAATTACTGTCATTTGCAGTTGGCGCTGTTGTTGTTATTGCTGTCAGCTTAGTATGTTTGTAAATATCACAATTGTAGGGGAGATGCTCTACTGAGTGGTGCAGAGTTCGGCACTTTTGTTTTAGTTTTATTTATAAGAAGATAAGAATCACATTAAGGCCCCGGTGTTAAGAGGAGGAAGCGATTTACTTGCAGATAAAACTGCGTAATTTTTAAAATAGACTTTGTTGCATGTGTAAACAATTTTTAAAATTATATTAGTTAGCTTTTAGTACGGGTTTTTTTTTTTTTTTTTGGTTTCGGCTATCTGTGCGCAAAGTCTTGAAGATAGAAAACAGGGTTGTATTTTTCATGTTAGGAATAAGTGCATCCTCCAATCCGCGCACTATTTGGAGCTGCATCCATCTACAAGGGGTTGCCCATAGGGAGGCACTCTGCGATGGAAGCAGCACGTTGATCTGATCAAAGCTACGAAGGCACTTATGGTGTGCAATCGGCTTAGTGGTAGATGTCCGACGGCGGCACTTGTTGTCTGTCTTTGCAACGCAAGAAGGATCTAAGTGACGAAATACCACTGGCTCTTCTCCATACCTATGAGTAGTTTGTTTAATTTGCTGGGGCCAGGTGAGACGTTGTGACTTAGAAGTGGACACAAGAGCGAGTAGGTTGCGGTGCAATTCTCATTTACTTATCTATTCTAAATAATCTTGAGGGTTTAAAAATCCAACACGTGCAAGAATTTAACCCGAACGACCATCAAGCACGCCGTATATTCGATGAATGTGGTCAAAACCAGAAGAACACGGGCCACTATTTTCAGAAGAGAATTTTGCTCAGGGATGAAGCTCACTTTTGGTTGAATGACTACACTAAAAATCGATATCTTAAAAACCTAAAATGAAAGATCAGATCGATATATTTGATATTTAAGGGACTAGCCTACGGACAAATGAATACAGACGAGCATAGCTAAATTGACTCAGCTCGTCACCCTGATTATTTATACCATATATAGTACTTCTGTCTGACTGTCTCCAACACTTCCGTTTGGGTTTAAACAAACACTCCCTTTGATGAGCTTTTTAATATTACAATTATTTGAACGTAGCGGATGTCTTAGAAGAGCCTTTCAGATCGGCTTAATAGTAAATTCAGATAAATAAAAATGTATTTCGCATGTAAATGACTTTGTCAAAAAAAGTTTTTCATTCGCAAAATTTTATTACGAAATACACGCCCTCAATCTCAATCTCAATCACATCACCTCAGTTCCGGTTATTTCAACTCAACCCATTTGGTTACAGACTCTACAGTTCAAATACAATGAAAGTGAAATTATCACTAACGTTAATAAGCTTACTAAATGGAGAATAATTGGTGACAAGACAAAAAGCTAAGAAATCTTTATTATGGCAAAAGCAAGCCACGCCGCAGAGCTAATGTGGCACACAAACCAGCAACGGCGGCAATAAACTGGAACCCACGAAAAAAATCGCTAACAAAGCGCTATTAATGATAAAAATCAAATACGCGCACTTAACACTAGCATACTGTACAACAACAGCAACAACAACGACAAATGAACACACAAAAAGCAACAAAAACAATTAAAAAAACAACTGAACATACAAAAAACCACAACAACAATGGGAAATTGACTGAAGATCACTTAGCGTAGACTAGAAACAAGAAAGCTCAGCAATCTGATTGTATTGCCAACACGACAGCGACGGCAGTATCAGCTGAGGGGGCAATAAACTCACGCGTCCGCCATACAGCAAGAAGCGTGCATCAAAAGCAAGAATAAAATGAAGCATAGCAAAAGCCACTGGGCGCAAGAAGAGAATCAGCGATTCAACAGCTGCCACAGGAGAGCTTCGAGCGTTGTTACGCTGCGCTGAGGCATTCGAGCGCGTTTTAATTGTCAACTTGACAGCACTTGGCGTTACTCTTTTTATTATTGTTTTTTTTTTGTTGTTGATTATTTTTTGCGAAATCGTATAACAAGCAGTCGTGACAACGCGCATTTGCCACGCATTTTGCGCGTACTTACAGATCCATAAGCAATGATTACACTACAGTTACATATGAGCGCACACGCACACACGTAAGCGAATGGGTGTGCATTACATCTGCCATAACACCCGCCTCAGCAAAGCTCATTACAGCCCTCTATACAAGTAGATGAGTTTAGTTGTTTTGTTGTTGTTGTTGGTGGTATGGATATCTTTATAGATTTTATGTAAATTTATCGTAAGTCGTACGTACGGTGCGTTGCTGTGAGGCGTTGTCGCCGACACTTGTTACAATTGCTGCCGCACTCAGCTGGCCGTAATTATTAGAGTGTAAGAAAAGTTATGTAAACAACAGCGGAGGAGGTATAAATAAATACCTGTTTTTATTACTTCTTCAAACCTTATTGTACCACATGTGCCTTATAAGCGTTAAAGTGCACTTAAAGCTAATTATGGAATTTAATTTAATTATAAAATTGAAAACATACAAGGTATACAAGTTCTTATCTTGATTAACTCCATAAGCTCAACCGAATACTGTTCACTAGGCATTCACGTTGTGAGGTTAAATGCTGTGACAAATGTCCATGCTGTCGGAAAGCAAGGCAGAAACATCACGACATCACATGCTTGATAGTCAAACTTTTACTGTTGAAACCATCTTAGATGTAAAATCGATAGAAATTCTGCTCTTGAATAGCCACTTAAACTTTAGCGAGCACTGTTCACTAGGCCCTCATGCTTAGGAATTAGATGGTCTGACAGATTCCAATATTCTGGCCGACACCATCTGCATGACTTTCGCGCTTTCTGGAATGAGGTTTTTGCTCATATTTAGGAACTGGACAAGGAAGTACAGATTTGATCTTAATATCACAGTCAATAACGACGTTAAGATTTGCGCCTTCACTGCTAACATGACAGCGATAACTGAAAAAATACAGAGCCGCAACAAAGTCCTCAAGTCGCCAGCCGGCAACTCGTGGGGAAAAGACAAAGAAACGTTGTTGGCAATATGCAAGACAATTGGCCGGCCGTTCCTTAACTACGCCGCACCCGATGGTCGCCTGAATGTAGTAAAGCGCAGACGGAGGAAGCTTCAGACGTATCACAATACTGCATAGCGAACGATTACACGATAACTCTTGAATGCTCCGTATGAATATTTACACAGCGAGCACAGCATGCTTCTAGTCAAGGGACATAATGAACATCTTTCCAATCCTTGCAGTCGTCTTCTTGAAGCGGAGCCGCCTCCAAGGAACGTCAAGAGGTCTTTCGATGATTCCGCCAATGACATCGTACAGTACGCCGACCAGACTTCGGACGGAACTAACTTTAAAAACACGCTGCCCGTCTTTCAAAGTGGAACCGTCAATACCTTCACCGACTCTCTCCCAGTGAATGGTGTACTTGGAATCAAACCACCTGAGATTGCAAACGGCGGACTCGAGTTGTCCCGAGAATCAACAATGACCGTTGCGCAACTTCGTTCTGGCTATTGTAGCAGGTTAAATTTCTTTTTATGTAGAATCGACACCGTCATACGAATTATATGCCCAGGGGGCAATGAGTCCCCACATGACTCTAACCACTTTTTTGCATACCCAGCGAACACTACTCATCTAACACCTCTCTTCCTATTGTCTGACTCCGTCAAAGACGGTTAGATGACTTTGATGGCAATCATCCAAAACTTCGTTTACCAACCTAAGTGAGGACTGTTACAACAACAATAACAATAGCTGTTGTTAAATCGGTATGATATAAACAGCCCATAGGAAAAGCACAAAAACCGTAAAGTCTCTCCTTAATTAGCGGCAAGGGAAAGGCAAACCGTCTCAAACCAAGGGCATCCACATAAAATTTACACAGCCAGCTGATATACAACATGATTTTTTTTGTATGATGGTCTATACATAAATGCAGATTACTTCACACCTTTTTCATAAAAGGAAATAAAAAATCATACACAAAAACATACAAAAAATCAATCAACAACAGATTGGCGCTACAAGATGCCTTCGATTGAGCTGAACGCCTCGAATTAATTGATTTAATGAATCGTAGTGAAGCAAATCAATGTGTACAAACTTGTAATTAATTGTAATACAAATGCAACGAGTACACTCCCTTTTAAAACACAACACGCCAAGATCATAAATATTCTGCTGAGTTATGTTTCTATGCGAAGATATGTAAATGTAAGTATGTTTGTATGTCTACAGGTCGAAGTGAATGCTAAACCGTTACAAAATTGAACAAAAACTAATCACAACAAATCAAAAAGTAGTTTTATTTGTTTACACAACAAACACATACACGCAATACACACACGCATGCGCACAGACAAAACCTTAAAAGTGCAAGTGTCAATCACAGCGGGCGCGCAGCAAAAAAATTGATTAACAACGTGAGCACAAGCAAACAACTTCATCTGACAGGCGGACTAGCACGTTATAATAAAGTAATTGTAGAATTGAAGTACAAAAATAGCAAAAACGGTCATTAAGTTTGAAGTCGCAACAAAAAGCCACAATGATAAGGCACAAATTGGCGGCGTTGGAAACGAGAGAATCGTGCTGTATTGGCAAATAATGCCTACGCGTCGTATGTGTTACGCAACGGTAATGCGGTTAAGGTGTTAAGGGGTTAAAGTCATACAAATTCTATAAATGCGTGGAGAATTAAAGGTAGTGAAACCGATTACTGTACACAAACGGTTATTATTGCACCAATTTTATAATTTTGTGATACTTTGAGCGCTGCTAATTTAAAAGTAATGAATATTAGAGCAGAATCGCATACTGGAAGACACTGTTGGACCTATCCAAGAATCATTAAAATTGTTTTTATGTCATTCATTTATTTGCAAAAGTATCAAGCACCTTTTCGAAGCTCAATTTTTTGTGAGCTGGTGAAATATTGCGTAGTCGAAAAAGTCTTTTCGTATTTAGTGAATAGACGTCGTTGCAGTTTAAAAACTCCAGTGCTACCAATAACATTGTGTCACACCATATAGTGTTGGAAAGGTGAGATTTCAAGCCTCATTTTACCAACAAAAAAATTAATTTCGGGGAAGGTGAAAAAAAGTTACAGCTGTTCCAAAATGAGTGAAAATCATTAAGAAATTCGCTTTATTTTGAAATTTTTGTTTAAAAAAGAGAAGAATGACACACAAGCCACCAATGAAATTTGTGAAGTTTACGAAGACGATGCTATAACAGTTCGTGTAGCACAACAATGGTTCGCTCGCATTCGTTCTGGAAATTTCGTTGTGAAAGATGGACTTCGCTCTGGTCGACCTATCGTTGAAAAAGTCGCTGAAATTATGAAAAAGATTGACCAGACATCGCTAAGGAACTTAATATTCATCATCAAACGGTTTTGAACCATTTAAAAAAGGCTGGCTACAAAAAGAAGCTCTACGTTGGGTACTACATCAGTTGTCTATGAAAAATTTAATAATAAATTTAATTAGAAATACTTTTTCGACTACCCAATAGATCAATATGCTCAAAGAGCTTGAGATTATTACGAAAAATTATATAAAAAAAATTTTTAATAAAAATATAGGCTAGGTTAGGTTAATCTAGTGGGCCAATGAGCAAAAAAAAAAATTAAAAATTTCAATTATTTCAACTTTCTACAATTATAATTTACGCCCTTGATATGGTTTTCGCGTACTACACTTGATTCTACCTTACTTTCCTCTATACTCGAAACGGGCTGCACTAATTCTCTTCTACATAATTTTGTAAGTGTTTCAAGCCCCGAAATCCGCATGCCACTTTTTAACACGCTGCCGCGTATTAATCCGCCACTTCAACATAATCACACGATTATATAGACACCCACACGATTTGCGAGATTATGAGTGGATAAACAAAAGACTTAGGACACAAACTTGTTGAAAACATGACAACGTCAAATAAAAGTAAAAAAATAAATCAAACAAATATGTGAGCACGCAAGACGACTTAAGCAAATAAAGAAACTATGAGTGCCTCATGTTCACAGTGGTTTCCTAGTTCTCATTCTCGGCGTTTACTAGCTCAAGTGTACTACAAACATAACGCCAAGAGCAGTGCGCCATGAAGATAACACAAGTACAAGTGGAAATGAAAAGCTACAAAAAGATGCACACTTGATTAAAAACAAGCAGAAACAAATAACAATGAGCAGAGAAATGCGACGTTTAGAAGCTTTATGTAAACAACTTCAATTTTATACCCTAAACAGGGTATATTATGACAGTCAAGACATTTGTATAAATTATAATAATTTAAATTATAATTAGCGTGGCGTGCTGAATTTTGAAGAATCTGAAGCTTTGCAAATATGGGTTTCTCACCAAAAAGCTGCTGATTTGTCGGAACTGGCGTTATCGCAACGCTATGGCATATAGCTGCCATACAAACTGAACAATCGGAAACAAGTTTTTGTATGGAAAACTTTTTTGTTTGTGAATATATATCCATCAATTATATATAAAATTACATATGGAGAATTATTCAAGATAGCAATATAAACTCTCCAGAAGTTTTTCAAATCGGACCACCAGAGCATATAGCTGCCATACAAACTGACCAATCAAAATCAAGTTCTTCTAAGGAAAACTTTTATATTTGTGGAGATACCTTCACAAATTTTTATGTGGATTTATTTTAAAGATATTTATGCAATCTCCGAAGAAATTGTTCAGATCGAACTACTATAGCATATAGCTGCCATACAAACTGACCAATTAAAATAAGTTCTTCTAAGGAAAAGTTTTTCATTTGGCATGATATATCCACGAAATTGAATATGAAGTATTCTCTAAAGCAGCAATATAAACCCTCAAGAAATATTTCAAATCCGGTTACTATAGCATATAGCTGTCATACGAACTGACTTATCGAAATTAAGCTCTTGTATGGAAAACTTTTTTATTTGTGGAGATATCTTCACAAAATTTTACGTGGATTTATTTTGAAGACATTTATATAATATTAGTAGAAATTGTTCAGATCGAACCATCATAGCACATAGCTGCGATACAAATTCACCAACCAAACTCATGTTCTTGTAAAAAACTTGAACTTGTGCAGGGTATCATAGCATCGTGCAGCCGCATTTAATCGCTTTTCTTGTTTTCAAACTATTTTTAGCTCAAGAACCAACTTTCGATGTCCACTTAAGCATTTAACTTTCTCCCCTGAGCTTAGACTGACGTCCAGTGGCCTACAGCTGTACGCCTCAACAAACAAAGCTTGAAAGCTTGACTTGCCACCAGTAAAAAGTGCTCAGTGCTCACTTTTGTTATTTTAATTTTAGTATGCGCGCTTTTTTATTTTTTGTATTTAATTTTATTATTTTTTTTATTTTTTTTTGTATTTTTTTTCCATCCGAGTTTTGCGCAAGTTTTCTCCAAACAATGTCTCGATTTTATTTAATTTTAGTTGATAAGTTTTCCTTCCCACTTTTCTTTTATTTGTTGTTTTTTTTTTTTTTTAATTTTCTATGCTAATACTTTGCTTGCTCTGCGTCGCTTTTCCACGCCAGCTCACTTTCAAGCGTCCAAGCAGTGTATGCTCACCTCTCCACCGCTGAAGCCACCTTTACCTCCACTGGGTTCTTATGGCTTTTTGCGCGCTGCCGTGTCCAGCGGCCATGTAATTATGTCTTTAACTCGGTTTTAGCACCATAACGAGGCAAATGGTAAATAATTGGTTGGCTGTCGTGAAAAACAACCAAACGGTCAAAGTTGCTGACTACTGCTTGGCAAATCTGATAGTTTCTGGCGCTTTTGGCTGTCGCTGTGTCCGAGCTGTTTATTTGTTTGTTTGTTTTCGACTTTTTGTTTACGATTTTTACCAAACTTTTTGTTGCTATTTCCAACGATTTTTTTGTTTTTAGTTTTTTTTGTTAATTTTTTTTTTTTCAACTGTCATCGGTGGACCTTCTAAGCGTACGCGGTCCACTTTAAGGCAGCCCCAGACAACATCAACTAATTACCAACTGCTTACAAAGGTTGCTGCTGCTCAGCTCGTTTATCTCCGTCTGCGCTTGTTGCTGTCAGCGCAAATTTTCTATTTCGGCTTCTTGACTTCTCTTCTTCTTTTTCTGCGCTTTGCAGTTTTTGTTGATTTTGCTTAATAAAGCGCGCACTCGCGCTAAACTTTGTTGTTGTGGCGCGCTTTTGGTACTAGCCAGCGTATTTATGTAACTCCGCTTTTTTGCGTTGGCTTTTGGCGAATTCTTTGGACGCACTTTAGTCGCAGCCAACAATTCATCACTCGCAGCGCTGGCTTTTGGACTTTAAGTTGGTGTGTAAGTAAGTCAATGTAAGCGTGTGTGGATTACGAAATAAGCGCTGCCGCCTTTTCGTACGGAGTATGTAAACTATTTTTATCGCAAATATGCAATTCTTGCAGATAATTCAGTTTTGGTCAGTTGAAAATATTTGCGAAACTCAGTTTGCTATCCAAGTCCCAAATCACTGCCACAAGCGTGAGCAAGGTCGCTGGCAGCAGGTTTGTTTTGGGTGTGAGATGGTAAATGATTTGCTTACTTTGTTTTTATTGGCGTAAACACAGCTTACGAACTTATAGCCGTGTATACAAGAACGCGTCAGTCGTTCTTCCTTTTCGCTGTTTGGTGCTAATTACAGACTCCAAGTGCAGCCAGGTCCTTCTCCACCCGGTCTTTCCCTTTCTCTGCTTCCACTGGCGTGTACTGCGTCGAAAATCTTCAAAGCTGGAGCTTTTTCGTCCATTCGAACGACAAGATGGGAATGATGAGTGACTTGTAGAATTTGGTCTTCGTTCGTTAAGAGAGGACTTTACTTTTCAATTGCCTACTCAGTCCGAAGTAGCGCCTGTTGGCAAGAGTTATTATGCGTTGGATTTCGAGGCTGAGGTTACATTTGGTACTAATGCTGGTTCCAAGATAGACAAAATATTGATTGTATTATTCTAGAAAGAATCTACTGCAAGCTCCTTATCAGTTCTTCGCCGCCGTATTTGAATAGCTCGACCGGCAATCCTTCAACCCCGGCGCTTTGTTGTTTTTCAGACGGATTATGGCTATTCGAAGTACTTCAAGGTGGGCAATGGAACATCTGCTCCATCCACATCGATTCGGGAATCGGGTTCATCAGCTGTTCAGCTGTTATGCTGGAGAAGTGTCTCATACTATGCGCCAACAGTTTTCACCTGTGCCTTGGTTCTCAAGACACTTCTGGTCGATATGTGAGGTTTTGAGCGGTATTACTGCTTGGTTGTTCACGTAGATATTGCCAGCTGTTGCATTAGATGGTAGCGCAGCGAATCGCTCAACCCTTTTCATTGAATTCCGGTAGGTAGATTTTCGTAAAACTGTCCATTACACTAAACCAGCGTAGAGCTGAGTTAAAATTTCCGCCAAAAATATCACTTACTCCTTAAATGCATTTAAAAAATCTTCTTCTGTGTTTTATTGTTCAAGCGCGACTTCTAACTAACTCACTTAAGAGTAATTAACTCAGAGGCGAAGGAGTATTTAATTACGCTTTAGTAGCGATTATAAAGTGTTGACACAACCAGCTTCGGTGTGAATACCGACCAAGGTCAGCGTCACTAGAGCATTAAATTTGACTACGTGTTGTTGGACGTTCTAGAGCAAAACATTAAACATCGAAATAGTTAAACGAAAATATGAGCCATAAAGTTAACACTTAATTATGCGCACGAATTAAATAAATTTATACATTTCTTCTTCTTCTTTATTGGCGTAGACACCGCTTACCCTGCACAGTGTAAATTACAAACTGAATGTTCGGCATGAAATTCGTGTATGGAAAACTTTTTTATTTGAGGAGCTATCTTCACAAAATTTCACACGGCTTATTACTAACAAGAAAGGCATAACCTCCGAAAATTTTTTTCAGATTGAATCACTATAGTATATAGCTGCCATACAAACTGAACCAACAAAATCATGTCCGTGTATGAAAAACTTTTTTATTTGTGAAGATATCTTGACGAAATTTGGCAAGAATTATTTGCGAAGACAATGGCATAATCTACAAAGAAATGGTTTAGATCGGACCACTATAGCATAGAGCTACCATACTAACTGATCGAACAAAATCAAGTTTTTGTATTGAAAACTTTTTTATTTGTGAAGATATCTGCACAAAATTCGACACGAATAATTGACTTACGCAATCCTACAATATCCGTAGAAATTGCTCAGATCGGACCGCTATAACATATAGCTACCATACAAAGTGACCGAACAACATCAAGTTGTTGTAAGGAAAAATTTTCTTGTTTGACGTGGTATCTGTACGAAGCTTGGAATGAATCATTGTTCAACGTAACGATAGAATCTCCAAAGAAATTGTTCAGATCGGACGACTATATCATATAGGTGCCGTACAAACTGATCGAAAAAAATCAAGTTTTATTTTAAAAAAGTCCAATATTTTTATTACAAACAACATTTGTAGTCATCTTTGCTATCATAATCAGTTGGCAGTACTACAAACATACATACATATATACATACATAAAACGAATGAGAATCGGTTTCAAATTGAAGCATCAAAATTGCAAGCGCTGGCTGAAGCAACAACAAGCAGAGTTTAAACAACAAATGCTACGAAAACAAATGAAGAGAATTGAATTCAGATTCAAATCAACGCACACACACACATACACATTCATATATGCAACAGTCAGTAAACAGTTAAGTTTTAGCAACTCATCATCGGCAATGCCGTTGTGTGTTAACCACACGAAAAAGGCGCACGCGCACGCAAATTCACACAGTCTTTAAATGTGCGCTGGACGTGTAGAAGTGTTCAAGCGGCAATAAACCGCCAAACGAAGCCGCAGCTGCGCAGCACGCCGCGCCAGAAGGGCAGAATGCTGGTCAAGGTTAATGGTGAAAACTAATATCCGACAAGTGTTTGCCAGCGCTCAGATGATACAGCGCTAACACAGCTGTTAAGCGTTTGCGGTTGCTGGCGGTTGTTGTTGATGTTGTTGCAGTGTCGTTTTGCTATTTTAGCAACTGCGGTTGCGCTTAATAAAGCCGCAAGGCGCAGAAATTTCAAGTTTTGCGCGGCAAGCATTTGGTGGCTCTACGTTAAGAGAGACTGGTAGAGGGTTTAACCCGATTTCTGACAAAATTATGGATCCTATAGAAAAAAGTTATATGGAAATGTTGAAGGTAGTGAAGATATAGCTTTTGTATATTTATAATTTTTCGATTTGAATATTTTAAATAAAAAAAAAAACAGTTTGTTTGGTAGATAAAAATTTTTGTACAAGAAAAAATAAAAAATATCAGAAACATGGTTTTATGAATTTTTCTCATAAATTTTGAGGTTATGTGAAAAAAGATATAAATAAAAAGGCCAAAAACTTGGTTATATGAAGTTTTCAAATAGATATTGAGGTTATCTGAAGAAAGTCGAAATACAAAACTTATAGATCTTTTGATTACCTACAACATTGTCATATAACTTTTTTCTATAGGACGCGTAGGTTTGCCGGAAATCCAGATAAATCCTTTTTAATCCTTAAAAAATCAATCACGCCTCTTCTCTTCCTTCTTCCGAGCACAAATCGCCTGTAAATTATTTTTCGTTTAATATTTGTTATTATATCTCTGGTTTCCGATGGGCTTCTAATTTCTTTATTCCATTTACTTGTATTTTTATCATAACCAAAAGCTTCAGCACTGCTCTCTATATATCTCACCAAAATAAATCATTTAGCATTTTTGCTATTAAAACCAACCAAAATTTTCCGACAGGGGCCTTAGCTAAGTATAAAATATATAATAAGGCTATATTCAGCCTAAAGCCATGCTACGATTTTCTTTCTAAGCAATGCAGCTAAAGAAGTTCAAAACAAATTTTGTTTGTAATTGCCTACCTTTAGGCGCACAACTCAAACACAATCCACAAGCACAAATTCCACACTCAATACACATACAACAAAATTCAGCCATATGCACTTATGTACTATAATATATATTATATACATATACATACATACATATATAGATAGATATAGTATGCGCTAAAAATCAATCAGAAATCGCCTTGGCGGCGGCAGCGACACTCACCTACGCGGCTTCGGTCGCACGATTTCATGACTCGAATCGGTGATGCAGAGCGGACTTAATGCGCCGGCCAAGTGTTCGACACCGATGCGACCCGGGTCCCAGCTGTGACGTCCGGGCATATCGTTGTTGTTGCTATTGTTGGCGTTGTTGCTGCCACTGCCACTGCCGCTGCTACCAGTAACGACACCGCAGTCGTTGTTGCTGTTGCTGTTACTGTATGCGTCGTACTGCTTGCTCTTGTTGTGCTGTTTGTTGTGTTCGCTGTTGTTCGTATTGCTGTTGTTGCTGTATTGCGGTTTGCAATGTGAGACAACAGTGGTTGCTACTGCTGCGGTCGCTGTCGCTGCGGTTGATTTTGGTTTGACGGCAATCGTTGGACGTAAATTGTAATTATTGCTGCTACCGACTATGTTGCTGTTATTGCCACCACCAGCGCTGCATTGCTTGCTGCTGATTGTCGTTCTTGCTGCCGGCAATGGCACTTGCTGATTGCTGGCAATAATCGTGTTGATGTTGGCGGTGTTGGCGGCTGTTGCAGGCATTCGTGCGCTGTTTGCTGCATCGGTTGCACGTACATATATATGTAGTTGATGTGAGAGTGTGTGTGTAGCTGGAGTGTTAATCTTTTTGTTCGCACTTGCGGTTAGGCCAATTGCTACTGTTCACTTCGCTTTGTTATTTTCTTTCTGCCGTAAGTTGTTGTTGTCGTTCACTGCTTGCTTTTGACACCCACGCAATTGAGCGTGTTAGAACGTTGTGATTTGGCGAGAAATATTTACTGCGTTGAGTTTCTTATTGCTGCTTATAAGTGGCTGCCGCTGGAAGAAAATTAACAAGAGAAAAAAGATTGAGTTTTAATAGTAAAAAATAGATATATGAGTTTAACAAATATTATTACATAACTAACATAAATTAAAGCTAATAAGAAACTAATATTTTTTACAGTTATGTCTTGTAGACTAATATATGCCAATTTTCGTGAAGAAACCTTGCCAAATAAAACAGTTTCTTATACAAAAACATGTTTTTGGTCTTATAGTTTGTGCGGCATCTAAATGTTATAGTAGTCCGATCTGTACTATTTTTTTGGAAATAATATTGTGGGCTTGGAGAAAAATCTAGACCAAATATCGTGGAGACATGGTCATCAAATAAAAAAGTTTTCCATATAAGAACTCAATTTCGATTATTCAGTTTGTATGGCAGCTATATGCTATAGCATATATGCAGCAATAATATTGCACTAAGAGGCGATTAAGAAGCTTTCTCATAACAATCGTGCCAAATTTCGAGAAGACACCTTTTGAAATAACAAAGATTTTATACAAGGTCTGAATTTTGAGCGGCCAATTTGTATGGCAGTTATATCTTATAGTGACACGATATCAGCGTTTTCGACAAATAAGCAGCTGCTTGGGCAGAAAAACACGTATACAACGAGGAAAGACGATATCTCGAAAATTAAAGTTAAAAAATTTCTTTCAAATACAAAATTTCCTATGTGTAATGAATACCAAGGTAGTTAATTACTTTGTGACAAAAGCTGAATTCAGCCAACCAATGTGGGATTATAATGCTTCGAATACTTGCAATACTTCCAATATTTTCAATATTTGCCATACTTTCGAGCTTATAATTGCCATTTTCAATTACATAAACTCATTATAAATACGAAATTCAACGAATTCCCTCACGTGACATTCATTAATTAACGATTACACGTTGAAATGTGGCCAGCAAGTTTTGTATAGGAAAACTCAATAGGTGATTTGCTATTTTGCGCGCAGACATGCCAAAATAATTACATACAAACAGGCCGCGCATAGCCGTATTTATTAACGAAATCGCGCAGGCTGTACGAGCGTCGGCGCACAATACGCCGCGACAATTTCGTAGCAAATAGATTGTCGCATTTTGAGCGTGCGTCTACGTGCCACACATATTTATGGCAATAGCGAACAACGAGGCGGCCGACTGCTAATACAATGTTGCAACATTGCTGCGAACGTGCAACTGCAACATGTGTGTGAGTACCGGCAACACACAACGGCGACAACAAGTTACAGCTTGCTGATGGGCGACAGAAAAAAGTGCCACGAAACCGGCTACGCAACCGGTTGCTGACCAAAAGCGCTGCATGTGCGCCTATATGTAGTGGTGCGCCTAGCATCTAAGACACCCCATCATAGACGCTTAAGTGGCTGTGGCTGTGACTGCGGCTGTGGCTGTGCTTTGCAGCGTTCAAATGTAAACGAACTGCTACATTAATTGCATACCAATGTGGCTCCTAAGTGCTTAAAGTCCTTGCGTTGCAGCAAATGTCACCGCGCACAAGCTGTGAGCTGTGGATGAGGCAGCCCTGCTGGTATGTGCTGCACGCGGCGACTTATTGAGCCGCTTTGTGGGCAACAGCGATAATCGGCCGCGTCGTCAATAGTCAACTAATTTCATGTTTCATATTTTATAAGAAATTTACGAGACACCATTCACCGCGGCAAGCAACGCGCCACCGGTCGGCTGTTGTTATGTGTTGTGGTCAATAAGAAGCCGACAGTCACAGCCACAGCTTAAATGCGACTACGACAGTCGGCCATGAGGGACGTCAGTGATGTGTGGCTCACGTGTTTTTTGTTACTGCTGTTGTTGTTGGTGACCGTCAAGCAGAGGAGTAGCGGCAAGTAATGATGTGGCAGCTCGGTATTTTGCCGTTGGCGTTGACGCTGTGGTGGCGTGTTGGCATGACAAAGCCAATATCAACTTATGCGCCGGCCAAGCGCATTACAATAACGCTATATGTATGTATATATATACTTACGTACATACTATATAAATATTACTGCGTGGTTGCTGGCAGTGGCGGAATGTGTGTTAGGGTGCGAGCAGGTAGTGTCTGCCTTCTATATGGCTGATTTTGTGGTAAAGCGTAAATTATGGTGAGAATTACTAGTTGGTAACCGCACAAAACAACAACAGCAACAACAATATCGGCATTTTTATGTCACAATGTGCATGCCACATGTCTGTTGCAGCGCTTTATGGTGCCCCTTGCCGTGTAGCAGCATACATTTATGTGTCCAAACATATTTACGGCCCATCAGCGCCTTCGCCGATTGCTCGCGAAGAAATTATGCGCACGCGTGTGGAATAAATGCGTACATATTTTACACTTATTCGGAAGCAATCGGCTGTTGTAAAGTTCTGCATTTTATATCAGATCAATTTTTTAGATGAAAATATTTCGCTGCTAAGCTTACAGTGGCTGGAAGAGAGTAGTTATGCAACAAAGTTTTAAGTGCTGTATGTGTATGTTTTTTCCCGATTTTATTTAAGAAAAACACAAAAACCAAACGAAAACAGGCCAAAACATTAATTTCGGTTGCGCCAAAGCCTGAATAGCCTTCATATTATGAATACCGTTATTGTAATTTATGAATATTCTTCATAAATAAGGAACTTTCCATATAAGCAGTAGATTTTGAGCGTTCAGTTTGTATGATAGCTATATGTTATAGCAGTCCGATTTAAGAAATTTCTGCAGATATTTTAGCTTTGTTTAAAAAATTAATCCCTGCCAAATTTCGTGAAGATATCTCATCAAATAAAAAAGTTTTTCATACAAGAGCTTGATTTGGATCAGTCAGTTTATATGGCAGCTATATGTTGCAGTATTCCGATTTAGAAAATTTCTTAACATATTTTAGCGTTGCCATGGACAACATTACGCACCAAATTTCGTGAAGATATCTCGGTAAACAAAAAAGTTTTTCATACAAGGTCAAGATTTTGAACGTTCAGTTTGTATGATAGCTATATGTTATAGTGATCTGATTTAAAAAAAATTCTCTACATATTTTAGGAATTTATGAATTAATCTTGGAAAAATTTCATGAAGATATCTCGTCAAATAAAAAATGTTTTCCTTACAGGGCCTTGATTCTGATCGTTCAGTTTGTATGACAGCTATATGCTATAGTAGCTCGAACTAAAAAATTTCTTAAAATATCTTAGCATTGCCAGAGCCAATAATATGTGCGAAATTTCGTGAATATATCTCGTCAAATAAAAAAGTTTTCCATATACGGCCTAAATTCTAATCGTTCAGTTTAAATGGCAGCTATATGCGATAGTGGTCACATAACGGCCGCTCCAGAAACTGAGCAACTTCTTTGGGTGGAAAGTATGTGTGCAAAATTTCAGGTCGATAACTCAAAACCTAAGGGGCCATTTTATGTGTATACAGAGAGACAGAGAGGTGGATAATTGGTCAAACGCCGTAACTTCTGATACTGATTATTTATTTATACATTTTAAAGATTTTCAGACATTTTCATCTAGTCTAGATAGTTTTGCAGCGATTACTACTGGCTGTAGTGTGGAGACATGGATACACTTGACTCCATCCTCATGAGCCATGAATAGAGTATGCGGAAAAGAAGACTCTTGCAGGCTGCAGCCTCGATCGACTGTATTTTTTATTGTAGCATTTCTTCATTTTCCAATCAAAACCTTATATAATTTATTTATTTATAGCGGTAAACTTAAGATCACCCATAAATTATCATTTGAGAAAACCATAACTGCTCATCTGCAAATCATTGCAGCGGCTGCTGCTATTACCATGAGCTACTTAGACATACCTCTCGCATTTAATTGGCCAACTTAAATAACAACAACTAAATACTAAACATAAAAATGCTATCAACACATGCCACACATTTCTTTTTTTATTAGCTACTAATTTCAAGTACATATTAGGAATAGAGAAAAAGCAATGGCAAAAACAACAAGTCGCAAGGCCGGGCAGCAGTGAGCAGCAGGAAAGCCAATAAACTTTAATTAGCCAGTAATTTGCAGCAAACGTAGAATAAGAGTAAGCAGCCAGTTGGCTAACTAACTTGCTAAACGGCAACGTATGCGGCTGTGGCATGCAGCAACTAACAGCATTAACTACGGTGCAGCAGGCAGCAGATGGCAGAGGTTTACTAATTTCACATTTCTCTGCAGCGCATTTGATATTTTCACCTTTTTCGCCGTTAGAAGTGAAGCAGCGACGTTGAAATGTACTATGAAGGCGCAAATATGGATTGAGCAAGTGTTTTAATATGTTTGTTAAAGTGTGTGTGCGCATAAAATCAAAGAAGGCAATCAAGCGCTTTGCGTGCCAAATATCAGCTATTTCCGGCCTGCCTGTCACTCGAAGCGTGAAATAATCGAGATTTCGCAATTTTTAAATGAATACTTTTATACGATATAACATTTTGCACGCGTTCTTTGCTCTCCAAGTAGCTGCTCATTTGTCGGAACTGTCGATATCGGACCATTATAGCATATAGCTGCCATACAAACTGAATGAGCGGAAACAAGTGCTTGTATGGGAAATTTTTTTATTTGACGAGATATCCTCATGAGATTTTGTATGAATTATTAACCAAGACAACTATACTATATCTGAAGAAATTAGCTGGATCGGTTGGTTGTAGCATATAGCTGCCATGCAAAGTGACAAATCGGAAACATGTCTTTATATGAAAAACTTTTCAATTTGACGAGATATACTTATTTGACGAAATTTGGCAAGAATTATTTTATAAGGCAATGCTACTATAACTGAAAAAAAATTTCACATCGAACCACTATAGCATATAGCTGTCATAAAAATGAACGCTCAAAATCAAGTCCTTATATGGAAAACTCTTTTATTTGTGTATATATCTCCACGAAATTTGGCAGAAATTATTGTTTAAGACACGGCTGTAATCTCCAAAGAAATTGTTCAGATCGCATCAATATAGCATATAGCTGTCATACAAACTGAGTAATTAAATTCAAATTAAAAATACTTTTATACACTTTTTTGCTATATATGTATATATAATACACCTGTTAAGGGTATATATAGACGATTTAACGTTTCTTCTTGTTTCTTTGTATTTTTGCTCATTTCATTTGTTATATTTTTATAATTCTGCATCTTTTTATGTTTTGTTTCCTTTGCTCGCTGCTGTCGCTTTAGTTTGACGTGATTTGATTTGTCATTTTAATTGCAATTAAGTGCTGCGCTAATTGCTATTGTCTGTTTGTCAGCACCTGGCCAACTTGACACAACAGCGAGTCTGTTTATTTTGTCGTCTGTCAGTCGTCAGTCTGCGCATGCGCACACACGTTACTGTTGGCATGAGCTGGTAGTTGTTGTTAGGGTAGTTTCTGTCATCAGCGTTTGAATTATTGACGTCGTCGGCAGAGTTGCGCAGCATTAGAAAATAGCAACAAAAAACCACATGCACATTGTTATAGCTACTTTTGCTCATATTCACAGCTATATTTGTACTCGTATGTGTGAGTGTCTATTGTCGAATGCTTATTTGGTTTGCCACCAGCAGCCCGCTTGTCGCTGTTTATGACATATTTCATAGAGATTTATTGCATTCTAATAATGTGCAGGGTGTGGGGGGCAATACACATTTTTGAAAATATTTGCCATAATTCATTTCTTTCTTTTTTTGTATGTCATATTAGAGCCAGTTTATAATATATTGCTGTATTGGCGTTTTCATTTGTCGTAAAATGCAAAAACATGTTTCACTCAATGCAATTTAATGCAAAATAAAGCGCTGAAATTGGCGCATAAAAGTCATTGCGTTCGAGTCTCGAATTACATTTTAATGATCTGCGTTGGCCATTAGACGGCAATTGGCACTAAATAAAAATATGTGTCTACTAAATGTATTTAAATCAATTTTTGGTCACTTTTTGACTTGTAAAGGAGTGTGGTATGCTTCGAATTGATATTTTTATAGCCTGAACAGAGAATACTTATAATGACTGTTGCGAAGTTTCTCACATCCAGAAGGAAACGTTGGAGCATTTTTATTCACGACAACGGTAAAATCTCCGAAGAAATTGTTCAAATCGGACCGGTATAGCGTATAGCTGTCATACAAACTAAGCGATTAAACTCAAGTCCTTATATGGGGAACTTTTTTATTTGCCGAATTATCTTAATGGAACTTAGCATAGATTTTTACCGAAGACATTATTCCAACATCTGCAGCAATTGTTCGGATCGGACCACTATAGCATATAGCTGTCATACAAACAGAACGATCAAAAGCAAGCTCTTGTATGAAAAACTTTTATAAATGACAAGATTTCTTCATGAAATTCGACACAAATTGTTATGGGAGGCAAGGCTATAACCTCCGAAAAAAAATTCCAGATCGGACCACTATAGCATATAGCTGCCATACAAACTGAAGGCAAACTACAAGATTTTGTATGAAAAACTTTTTTTTAAGATTTTTTCATACCCTTTTATACATATAATTGCAGCTGTGTAGGGTATAAACCTTCGATGCAACTGTAGCTAACGTTTTTCCTAGTTTAAATTTATTTGCTTAATTAAAATCGAGTGCATAGGCGTTGGTTTTATGGGCTCGCCACTCAAACGACTCGGGTTTGTTGCTTAAGTCTTTTGAATTGCGAAGTAATTAGTGCGTTTATAGCTGACAAAATGGCGTTTTGATTGAGTTTTGCTTTTTATGTGTTAAGTCTAACAAGTTTGAGGGTTAGATTATATACAAAAACAAATATTTAAAAATATATTGAACTTAACAAATTATATGAAATTGGCTTAAAAACCAGTAATATAATTGATTTAGAGTTAAATTACTATTTTTATTATCATTATTATTATTATTATTATTATTGTTATTATTACTATTATTATTATTGTTATTACTTTGCATAAAAAAATATTTAATCTAATTTTTATTGCTCTTGAACAAATTTGAATAACTTCAACCATCCTTTCACTTGCTCTTTGTACAATTCTGC
This sequence comes from Bactrocera neohumeralis, assembly GCF_024586455.1. Classification (NCBI taxonomy): domain Eukaryota; kingdom Metazoa; phylum Arthropoda; class Insecta; order Diptera; family Tephritidae; genus Bactrocera; species Bactrocera neohumeralis. The sequence goes on along the minus strand of NC_065923.1, from coordinate 76,152,306 downwards.
ACACAATTAGCTTGTTTTGTTTACTAAAAAATACAGAAAAAACACCCGCTCTCGTTGCTTGCGGCGCACGCAAGCTTAATTAGTTTTTCGTAAAAAAGCAAAAGCAGAGAGTTGTGCGCATTGTTGGCATAGCGCGTGTGCAACGTGCGACACATATTTGCGCTAAAGAATTACAACAATAAAAGCACATAATTGACAAAATATCAAACATCACAGCACGACATAAACAGTTCGACTCGCCAGCGGCTACTCAAGTGTGCGCACAACAAAAAATTTGCAAAGTAACACACACACACAAGCACATATGCATGGCGACAACATTTCGCTGCACGATAGACCATAACACTCGAGGCCATAGACAATAACAACAATAACAGGCAGTTGTCATGATGACATGAAATTAGAGTTGTTGTTTTATTTTGTATGTTTTTGTTGTTGGGTTTTTTGCATGTTTTTGTTGTTGTTGAGCAACTGCCATAAGCTAACGTGCCACACATGCCATAATGCTGCACAGTGTCGTTGCCAAGAGCAAGTGAATGTGAATGCTTTGCAAATAGTATTAGAGTGGGTCGATTTTTTTTTGCATGAAAATATATATGTTATATATCGTCACCTTAAATGCAAAATAACTTAAAATCACTTTTCATAGGTTTACAGGCGAGGGAAAAACGATATAATAGAAATATATATAAAATGGTTTTATATTGGTTATCACACATGTTATAAAATGGTTATTTATTGGTTATAATACAGACACAGTGAAAAAAATTTGAGTTTTGATTATAAATTGGTTATACATTGGTTATCATACACTCATATTGAAACAAAATTTGAGTTTTGGTTATAAACTGTATGTATTTGGTTATGTACTGGTTATGTATTGGTTATATCTGACAACAGAAGCTGACAATTTTATGCTACATACTTATATGTAGTATGATATGCTGAATCGTAAGCAATAAAAAACTGAATTTCGATTTTTTTGATGATTCGTTGTTTTTTATTTTAGGTGACAATATAGTTTAGCGATTTTCTTTATTTTAACTGTTATTTTTACAATGTACATATGTACAGGAGTTCAGTTCTGCAAAATTAGTAGTCTTGGCTTTTTAATTGGAGAGAGGCATGCGGAAAATAAAACAACTGAATAATCGATTGTATGCACAAATGAACAATAGAACCTCAAAATGCACGTATGTATTAAATTTCATGCCGATATCTTCAAAACTGACAAAGAGATTGTTATAATCCCGAAAATTTAAACCTCAACTAAAAACTCGCTGGCTCGAAATCGGTTTTAGACCTATATGCTCTTAGGCAAAGTTAGTCAGAATGATCGTAGAATACTTCGCCTATACGCAATGTTTTCTTCTTTTTATTGCTAGCTCCTTGTAAAACGAGCCACTCTAATGTGCATATATAAACGCCAACCCGCTCTAATATACATATTTAAATGCGGCAGCGGCATGTGGCAGCTTCTTGGAAGCAACACTTTGGCATAAAATCGAATGTGAAAAGTGGCTAAGTAGGGCAAGGTTCCTTAGTCGCTTCAAAAAAATTAATCTGCTTAAATGAGCGCAAAAATAAAAAAAAATTATTATTTTTAAAATATTTTTGGAAATTATTCATAAAAACTATTTATGCAACCTCTGTTGAAGACACTTCGCTACAACACCTTATATATGTTACTTATATGGCATCGCGTTGAATCACAGTTATCTCAGGAATGTGCCTATTGCTTCAACGTTGGCTTTTGATGCCCACCTACGCATGTGGCATGAATGAAAACGCACACACAAAAAACATGCTTTGACCAAAAAATATATCTCAAAAAAATGTATGCAGATCAGGCGTTGGCAGACAGACACACAATTGCGGGCTGATTGCATTGTGTTGCATGTTGCACGTTAGATGTGGAGGCGTAACAGTGCTTGCAGTCAAATTCAAGTGAGGTGAATGAGTATTTAAATAAGAAAGTATGAAATTAGAAATATAAGCCCACAAAAATGCGCGCTTTATAAGCAACAACAAGAAAAAATGCAATTTGCAACAACTTATATGTCAGAGAGCTACTTGCCTTAACGGCAGCGTACTCAGCTACATATATATACTCATATACATATATATATAAATACACATACAATATGCGGTTTGCTACAACTTTGACAGCTTGACTGCCGCCTGCCTGTCTCGAAATTCTTAGACGCTACAAAAACAGCTACAGCAACAATTGCAGCAAAAACACAAACGTGGGTTCATTCTGCGCATACTTCACACCTTTCAAGTATTTTTCTGCTTTTGCATTTTTATTTCTTAAAATTTGCAGTCTTTGTTGTTTTTATTGCTGGCTGCCTTGCTGTCAGTTGAATTGGTTTTTGTATGGAGTTAGTTTGACAGTATATGTATGTAATTCCTTTGTATACCAATAACTGGGTATATTAAATTCGCTACGAAGTTTATAAACCCATACGGAAGCCTTGTAGACCCTGTATTAGCGTGACGAGCTGACTCGATTTAGCAATGCCCGATTGTCTGTTCGTCTGCATATATGCGCAACAGGGCCTCAGTTTTAGAGATATGGACCTGCAATTGTCAAAACCGATATCAAACTAAAGTCCTTGTATGAAAAACTCTTTTATTTGACAATATATCTCCACGAAATTTTACATAGATTATTATCCAAGTCATCAAAAGACTGTTCAAGCGAATTGTTCAAATTGAACCACTATAACCCATAGCTGCAATATCAACTAACGGATAAAAATCAATAAAAATATGTTTTTATACCTTTTTATGCTATAAATTGCACCTGTAAAAGGTATCATAGCTTTGACAATATACTTCCTTCTTTGTATTTATATTTATTCGCTGCCAGTTTATCGGCGTGCGCGCTAACAAAGCAAGCGTTTGACTTATTTCCACCAGTTTGCTTAAGCTTTTGGCTTTTTCTTCTCTTTTGGCGGTTCTGATAACTTGTATACACGCTCGTCTTCGTCGCCACTTTTCTTGTACTTGTGAGAAATACTTATCTTTTGCTCAGCCAGTTCTAAACTCATTGATGAGAACCATTGGCGCAGACCATTTATAAACTCATTGCATTTGCTCCGTAGGTCATCTATGTTTTTAATCACTGCTACCACATAAGATCGTTTGTGTTTTTTTTGGTGTCTCCTTAACAACCCATCATACATTATGTTCCATAGATGGGGCCCTAAGCCAGTGCCTTGCAGTGCTGCTTTTGAGTGCAGTGTTGAATTGTAGCTCCTAGTGCCTTCATCAGTTTCGTACAATAGTCGCCCGTTTTCAAAATAACTCATAATAATTTCCACTATGCTTTCGTACACCTTGCTAATTGTGTCAATCAGGCACAGAGGTCGATTTGATGAAGGTTTTCCCGGAGCCTTTTTTGGTATAGGAAGTAGTACCAAACGCTTGGCTTTCCACGACATTCCTCATAATAGATACACATTGGGGTTTTTGTGCCTTAATATGGAATTTAGACATACAGATTTTGTATGCTGTTTTCCAAGGGACTTCGTTTGTTCCTTCAAAAAGTTCTTCATAACAATTTTTTTTACTTCGATCATTTCTATAGTTGAAACCATTCCATTGCGGGGGAAAGCCACATGCTTCAAGTAATCATCAACTCATCAGCACATTTTTATGAAGTAAGAAAAGTAAGAAAGAAAAAGACATGAACCATTTGAGAGTAGAAAATGGAGAGTGGAAAGCGCTCAGCAACCAAAGCATTTCGGAAACGCTATAATCTAATAAAAATCTTCCTGTAGTTATTTCAATCAACCATTTACTATTAAAAGCCGATTCACTTAAGTTCATTTAGCTTCATCATTAAGCATTTAATAAAAGCAGATTTCAAGAGATTTAAGCGCTAAGCAAGCAGAAAGTTTTTCCTTTAAACAAAATTTACATTTTACATTACACTCATTTAACGAGCCAAACCCTCATCTGATGAGCGTTAAACACATACCGATTAGAATTCAATTTGCTCAGCCCATTTCCGCCAAATTGCTGCTGCAGCGCGCAGAGTCTAGACTAAACGACTGTTCCAAAGCACGCCAATAGTTATTACATAAGTGAAAAATTTGCTACCCAACCTGTTCAAATTCAATTTACAAGCATCGCTTAAGTATTTTCACGTATTTTTTGCTTTTGTTGCACACACTTTTCATAACATGAAAGCTCTAGTTCTCAGCGCTGTGCAACACAAGTGGCCAGCTCATGCAGCCATCCGCCAGGCGCTCGCTGGACGCGCGTTTCGTTGCGTTAGAGCGACGCCGCCGCTTAGCTTGCGCATAATTACGCGGCTAATAATAGAAATGCGCCGCCGCACGCGCAGTGTGGCACAGGAAGTGGGCTAATAAACAAATACTGGACTGAGCAAGCTGTCAGTGCGCCGCGCGTTGCTAAAGCATGGAGCGTTTAAATAACAAAAAAAAAAAAATAAGAAAGAAAAATGTCTATAAAAATAAATTGAAAAAGTTGTAGTGCAGCTGACATGAAGAGGCTGAGAAATGCGCTGATTGCTGCTTGTAAGAAATTTAGGTTAATGGCACATTGCATTGCGGCTGATGGATCAGACAGTTCGCCTGATGGACAGATAATGGCGCAGGCAACGCTTTGTGGCATTTTGAGCTGGAAATTGCGGGCATTGGATATATGTTATATCGATTTTGTAACGTATTCAGATTCATGTCTCAGACGCTATAAAAATAGCTTTCTGATATTAGACTTGTTGTCTAGCATCTAGAGAATTTTCGGGGGTTAATAGCATACACTTAAAATATTTAGTTCAGAATGCTGTTTCGCTTTAAAACTGATTGACTGGGAGTGGATATAAAGATATAGTTTGACAGCTGTGAAAGACTTTCGAAATATGGTATTTTTAATCACAGACTTTGTCACGTCATTGTTTCAATAATGTGCAGTCAATAAGACGACGCCACTTCCCACATAACGCATCAATCAATGTATTTCTGGAGAGAACACTTCGGTGAGCAGACAATTTCACGTTTTTGGTCAGTCGATTGGCCACCAAGATCGTGTAAATTCACATCGTTAGACTTTTTCCTGTATGAGGATATGTAAAGTCTAAAATCTATGCGGACAATCGCGTTTCCATTTAGGCCTTGGAGCCAAACAGCACGCGTGTCGTTCGCCAGTTACCAGTCAAAATGGTCGAAAGTTAGACTCAACGGATAAACCATCTGAGACGTAGCTGTGGCCAACATTTGAAAGAGATAATATTCTTTTGATAGTAAGCACTCCCCATTAAATTTAAAGTTTCTGTGTTTTTTCTTTCAAAAAGTAGGGAACCTCGAAATAGATCATCCTTTAGTTGATACCGCTGTTAAGACTGTTTGGTCTCTGAGTTAAATAAACCATTTAATTAGCCAAGGAATTCAATAAATTATATTTAAGCACATTTAAATGCCTCGCATGTGATTAAGTTGCTCATAAAGTTATATTATATTCAATTATGAGTCTGCTTTGAGCGCTAAGTGTTTAAGAAATGAAGACATAGCAAATAAAAGTACAAAGTAAGCGACAAACTACAAGAACGGCTTAGATTGGAGACACAGTGACGCGACAAAAAAACGCGAGAATAAAAATAAAACGTAAAAAATTTAAATATTTTCGGTGCCTTAGCTCATATGTTATGTGTTGAAATGGCACCCGGCAGGAAGACTACAAAGTGTAAATGCAACGTTTTAGTATGCAATTTTCGTAGATTTTCCAATTCCCACCATAAATATTGAAAACTCCGTATTTACGAATAATAAATATAAATAGAAGACAATGAATTATTGTGGGATTTTCGTAACTTTGTAGTTAGCAGTAAATAGCAGCAAAGCGCTCGCTCGGCAGTTAGCTGCGCTGTGGACATGTCCACGAGCGGGCGGCATAAGTGGCTAGCTTACTAACATTGCACGCATGCATGCCAAGTGTTCGCCCTGGCGGTTTATACTAAACTATTGCCCACTTGTGGCTCCTCATGCACGAAGTTGGGATTTATTACATATTCATGTCTGCACAGAGACAGCATAATGCTTGCTTACACATGTACTAACACATGCCAAAGTGCCTCGTTTACTAATAAATATTTATTCATTCATTTTGAGGCGCATGCGCGCACACATACATACATATCACATACACAGGAGCACGTAGTTGCAGACAATTAATGGCAAATACCTTTTTACGCCTCATAATTTAATCCCCAAATGATACCTGCCGTGCTGCAAACAACTTACATAACAACAAAAACAACAACAATAATAATAATCTACAGTAAACATAGGGAAATGTTAGTTAAATGTCATGCAGCCATCAAGCGTACGAACGCAAGGCAATTGGAATTTCTTTTTTTTTTTGTTTTGTGGCGCGCATCAAAAGCGCTTTACGTCCGCGCATGCGCAGCCAAGAAGAATTTCAAATTATTATAATAAGCAGCGCACTAAATGGCAGGGTGAGGCGGTGTAAAAAAACACAAAAGGAAATAGAAGAACTAAGAACCGTGTAAAAGCCTGAAGGGAAGGGAATGTGTCTGAAGGGCAGAGACTGTGCCTGAAAAGATGGAACTGTGCGGAGGCGCAAGTCGATAAGTCATTAGAAACAGTGGGCGCGACATTGAAAGTTTCGAAGCAACAAGTTGTGTGTAAAAAGCGCGGAAGCAGAGAGAAATATAGTACTGTTCATTTCATAAAATACCTCCCATACAAACGGAGCGATCAAACCTAAGTCTTTGAATGGAAAACTTTTTTATTTGACGAGGTATCTTTATGGAATTTGACATATATCATTATCTAAGGCATCGCTATAATCTTTGAAAAAATTGTTCAGATCGAGCTACTAAAGCATATATCTGACACACAAACTGAGCGATCAAACCCAAGTCCTCATATGGAAAACTTTTTAATTTAGCAAGGAACATTTATGAAAATTAACACATATTATAATCTAAAGCATCGTTACGATCTCCGAAGAAATTGTTCAGATCGGACAACTATAGCATATAGCTGGCATACAAACTGAGCAATAAAACTCAAAATCTGGTATGAAAAACATGCTAATTTGACGAGATATCTTCATAAAATTTGACACATATCCTTATTTAGGGCATCGCTACAATCTTCGCAGAAATTATTAAAATCGAACTACTATAGCGTATAGCTGCCATACAAACTGACCGATAAAACTCAAGACCTTGTATGGAAAACATTTTTATTTGACTAAATAACTTCATGAAATTTCGCAGATATTATTAATCAAACCATTACTATAATAATCGAAGAAATTGCTCAGATCGGATCACTATGTATTATTGCTGCCAAACCGAGCGATCAAATTCAAGTTTTTGCATGAAAAACTTTTTTCTTTGACGAGATATCTTCACGAAATTTGGCACAGATTATTTTTCAAATCATCGCTAAAATTTCCGAAGAAATCGTTCAGATCGGACAACCATAGCATTTAGCTGCCATTCAAACCGAGGCATCAAACTCAAGTCCTAGTATGGAAAACTTTTTTATTTGATGGTATATCTTCTCGAAATTTGGCGAGGATTTTTATTGAAAGCAGTGCTGCAATCTTCCATTAAATTGTTTAGATCGGCGCACCATAGCATATAGCTGCCATAAAAACTGACCAATCAAAACCAAATGAAAGCCAAATTTCTTTTCAATATTACCACAAAATTTTGCTCAGGGTACAAAAAGTAAATGAGAAAAACCCTTTTTTGCTCTCTAGTCGCGTTGAAGTTTTAGTTACGCCCCATGATTTGTAAGCTTGCTACAGCTGCTGCCCTTTTCGGTCGTTCTAATACGAATTAATCATATTTTTCTCCATTTTGGTATTTAGCGGCAATCATTATTAATTCTGTTGCTTTGTAAATATGTAACTTTAATGAGTCCACTCATTGATTGGCGGCGCATAATTTATGTTGCTACCAAATTTGAGACTGCCTGCTTACCTGTTTGCGGTCTGTTATTCTTTTTGTTGTTGTTTCTATAATTTGTACAAAGCTACAATTAAGCATGTGCTCCTTAATTACATAGCCCAAAGGCAAACTACTACTATTTAAAGAAATTTCTTTGCAGCTTACATACATATATACATATATAGCTGCATGTGTGCGTAGCACATACGTCTGAGTCCCTTGTTGTTGGCTCTCTGCTTTGGCTCATTTGCAGGCACCATTTATTGCCCATGTTTGCCTGCTTCCAATCAGCATATCATGCTGTGCATATGATTTGTGGCATTCGAAATTCATAAAGAAATTAAGCATGTGTGTGTGTGTGTGCGTGTGAGTTGATGTCCACGGAGGCACGAAATGCGGCGGCTACCAGTTTTACGTGCATTACACCGCAGCCGGGAGCACTGTGTACTGGAAATGGCGAAAACTTGTTGGAGATTGAAAATTTGACACAGAAAATGGAAGATTACCGGCGGGGAGCTGGTTGAGGAATGAGAGTCGCAAATTGCCGTTTTACAATAGCTAGAGCTACTTTTAAATATTTTTAAAAAGTTTTTTAAAAAGTGTCGTAAATGCATAAAAATATATTTTTTCAAAGTAAGAGCACAGTGGTAAAAGTCCACGAAAAGTGTAGCTGAAAGTCCAACCTGACGAAGGAAGGAGAGGCTTCGTCTACCACAAAAATGGAATAAGGCCGTGCATAATGTGCTAACCATCGCATCCGCAGCTTATATACTCTGATCCGAGATTCCAAACCAGATCGAGAAAGGAATTGCAGCCAAGCGGCAGCGATCCGCTGAGAGCGATACCGCCGAGTGCAACGAGTCTCCGCATGATACTAACCACCTCTTTGCTTGCGCTGCTAACCCCACACATCTGACACCCCTCTTCCTATGGTCTGACCCAGTTGTAATAACACGTTTCCTGGGCCTACCGGCTGACCTCGATGACAACGTATCTAATCCTTTCTAATCTAACGGGGATTAGGTAACCGTTACAACAACAGCACGACCGATGAAAGAGCACGACGATGTAAGGCCAAATATTAGGCTCGTGCAGGAGAAACCCTCAACGTCCAGGGAGGCAGCGACGGCCAGCCATATAACCAAGAGACATTTAAACGTGGCACTTATTGAGCAAAGAAACCGCGTGGCGAAAATTTCATTGGGGAAATGGAAAGTGGATGCGCTCTTCGCAAGACTAGATGGAGACGCGGCCACTTCAACACCAACTTTCGTTAGTGCGGATTATGTCAATGGAGTCAAGATCATAAAATGTGTGGACGAACCCTAACTGTTATGGATAAAGGAAGCAAGATCTGTGGGCGGGGACCATTTTGGAAATAGTGGATCGTAGTTGCGGTCACCAACTCCGTTTAGAGGATGGTAGCTAAAACTACATCCTCAAAATAAACAATTCTGCCGAGGATATACCATAGGAACGGATCGGAAAGATGGCGTGGAGCGTAGGTAGTCAGGGAACTCTAACAAAAGGAGCTTTGAAATACAGGCTACTTTTGGAGATATCGACCTGAAATTTTGCACACCTTCTTTCCTCTCTCAAAAAGTTGATAATTTGTCAGATCGACCGGTATCGGATCACTATAGCATCTGGCTGCCATACAAACCGACCGATCAAGGTCAAGATCTTGTAAGGAAAACCTTTTTATTTGGAACAATATATTTTTGAAATTCGGCTGGAATTATTTTCGGAAAAAACTCTACAGTGTCTAATGAAATCATCTAGATCGGTTTACTATATCATATAGCTGCCATACAAACTGACCCAAAAAAATCAAAATAAATGCCTTAAAACACCTTTTATGCTATAAAAAAGCATTTATGTAGGGTATGCTAGCTTCGGTTAACAGTTTTTTTTTTCTTTTTTGTTTATCGGTATGCTGCCCAATAATTTCAGCGAATCCATGCTGCTCTCAACGTCTTTTGGCTCTTCATCTATGTCTTTTTATGACCGCTAACCGAATTTGCTGCTGAGTTTTAATTAAAAGAGCAAACGTGCTACACTTGCGCAATGAGCTGGCCAAAACCTTCGCTGTGCTTAACACCAGAAGCACTGCCAATTACTTTTGTGCCCTCCTCTGAGGCCCTGGAGGCGGCTTTTAATGCGCCTGCTCAGGTATTTATATACATATATGAATGTATATGTGTGCTGAACGTCCTGCTCGTGCTTCTTTATTAGTGTTTGTCAAATAACTTCGATTTCGGCTACCGAACTTGGCCAAATTTATCACCCATTGTGTTTAATAAGGGTCCGTGAGGCACAGGCAGCAGGGCACTTCCTCAACCGGTTAATGAATAATTTGCAATCAGCATTTGTTGCGCACAATTTAGTCAACACACGCACACCTGTTTTGGCACACAAATATGCACGCATAAGTGCCTCACATAATTTTTCTGCAAAAGGCTTTCTTGGTTGCCCAATAACTCAGCAGCCAAACCACTTTAAAGGCGAGTGCAGACTCGCACCTCATTTTGTAATTTATAATAATTTGCGCACGAAGTACTTAAATGTGCTTGTAATGCTCAAGTTGTTGCTGCTGTGTAGCATATTTCGTTTTTTCGTTAATGTGGCAACCTTCTAATCACTCGTCTGCTTTGTTTTCTTCAAGCTTCCTTTGCTTCAACGCAATTATTTTTTCAATAATGTTTGTTTTTGTGCTGTTACGGTAATATTTTGTTGTTGTTGTTATGTTATGGGCAAATTATTACTGTTGGTAATTAATTATATTAGCTTTTGCTTGAGAACAGGCCAGCCAGCAATTACTTTATTCATACAGGAAGCTGCGGATGTTGCAATAACAACAACAGTAAACGCGATCCCACAAATCATAAAGATATAATAACATATTGGAAAGTTATGACTGTTATTCATGGGAATTTTCTAATAGGTATACAAATGTGGGTAAAGAAATAGCATAAGAAATCAGAAATAAAAAAAAATCCTCACAATAACTTGATTTTGAACGTTTAGTTTGTATGGCAGCTATATGCTATAGTTTTCCGATTTGAATAATTTTTACAGATATTGTAGAGTTGTCTTAGAAAATAATACGAGCCAAATTTTGTGTAGATATCTTCTCAAATGAAAAAGTTTTTCATACAAAGACTTAATTTTGATCATTCAGTTTGTATGGCAGCTATATGCTATAGTGGCTCGATCTGAACAATTTCTACAAATATTGTAGAGTTTTCTTGGAAAAGAATCCAAGGTAAATTTCGTGAAGATATCTTGCTCAATAAAAAAGTTTTCCCTACAAAGACTTCATTTTGATTGTTCAGTTTGTATGACAGCTATATGCTATAGTGATCTGATCTGAACTATTCCTTTGCAGATTAAAGCAATATCTGTAGCAATATACTGTGTTAAATTTCTTTAAGATATCTTGTCAAATGAAAAATTTTTCCATACAAAGACTTCATTTTGATTGTTCAGGTTGTATGACAGCTATAAGCTATAGTGCTCCGATATCGACGGTACCGACAACTGAGTAGCTTCTTGAAGAGAAAATGACGTTTGAACTTAATCGGTTCGGTTATCTACTCTGTCTTAAAAGTTTAGAGGGAACTCATAATCCAGTGAGGGGTACTTACCTTCAATATTGAAGTATTTTTGATCTGAAACCAAAAGAGAAGAAGTAATTATTGGCATTTTATTTTATAATTATGCAATACAGATATAAATAGGTTTAAATTGTTTCTGAAATCTTAAATAAATGAAACAATAATCTGTTCTCAAGTAAGAAAAACCCATAACTCATTCTGTAGTAAAATCATATCACACTCTCTTATCTTTCTCTCATCTTCTGGGCCATGCCAGTGTGCACTTAACCCACCGTTTGACCTCAAACTGAATTCGGCAGGAATAATTTCTATTTGCGCACTGTGATATATGCAATGCTGTCATAATGAAGAATTGCTGTTGCATGCCACAAATAGTAAACACCCACAAACGAGTGGAGCGAGCGCTCGCATTGCACCTCATAAATTTGTGTGCAATCAATAAAAAGTGGGCTGAACGAGGAGCGAACGCGGTGCCAAACAGTGTGGAATGGCCGCAGGACTTGAATTTAAATAAATTAATAAACGTTTTGATATGCCACAACAGCCACAACGCCACAGACACACAGTCACAGCCGGTGTTAGACCTGGAGTCAGAGTCATATTCAGAGTCAAAACGAAATGCACAGTTAAAGCCAAAGTCAAAATACAATAACTGCCAGGCGTACGAAGCGATAAAATCGCGCGAGACAACAACAAAAGAAACTGAAAAGACGAAATGCAGGCGTGAAGCCAATGCGGAGGCGCAACACACAGCCTGGCAGTGAGGTTAAGTGAGTCGGAAGAGGAGGAGCAGCAGGCATACTTTCGACAGAGAACCGTGGGGTCATTATCAAGCAACAAGTTGGCTTAGAATAATTGTGGGCACAGGCGCTGGCTATGGCGATGCTGATAAAGACACTAGCAGTAAATAGGCAACAACAACTATAGGAGAGAAATATATATTGAACGCAAAGAAAAATTAAGAAAATTTTAAAAAAATATACAAAAAATTAAAAAAAAAATAAAAAATAACAAAAAAAATTAAAAAAAAAGAAAAAATATTAAAAACAATACTAAAAAATCTTGAAAATTGTGTTGAATTGCTTAATGTAATAAAAATATTTCGCCAACTACTCAACTCGTGCGGGCGTAATGCTAATTTGAATGGCCGCGAAACTTGTTGCCAAATCGTAAGTCCGCCTCCGCAGCGTAGGAGCGCTGCTCGCGCGATTGTAGGGTAGATCGCTGTTAACAGTTATTTTAGATAACCAGTTGTTGTGGTTGCTGCTAGAACAATTTAGATATAAGCGAGTAAAATACCAGTGGTTTTTGATGTTGTTATTGCTGCTGCTATTGCAATAGGAACTTAAAAATAGGCGAGTGGTAGGCAGATATAAAACAACAACATAAACAACAACAACTTAAACAACAACAACAAGCGCATGCAACACCGATAAAAGTGGTGTCATAAAATAACAGTAATTTTTTCGCAATAGCAAACGACGATAGCAACAACTACGAAGGCTTTCGAGCAGCAAAAAGTCAGCATTCAAGCGGTTTGCATTTAATGATGATGAGGATGATTATGAGGTGCTGGTGTTGCAACCGCAAGTGAATGCGCAAAAAGTGCCATAAATGCACTAAATTACAACTGAAACAACTGCTGTCGCGGCGACACGAGAAAAAACGCTTACGAAGTTGAGTTTCGTAAAAGTAGCATTAAAGCAATTTTAATTATTACTAACTTAAGGTTGGCACACTAAAAGAAAAAAAATATATATATAGTTTCATTGATGCATTGAAAGGGATCTGCGGAGGTCTGCTGAGACTTTTTTGCAGTTTAGAAAGTACTAATGTAACCGTATATATTACTTTTGGACTAATCTTAGGATACAAATTCGCACTAAAGTAAAGTGAAATTTAATTTAATTATGAAGTTTTGAAGCTTTATGTGGTGGTTTTTAAGTTTTTTTATTTGGGAAATGCAAGGTACAAGTAAATCACAAAGAGTTAAGGTTCTTAATGCTTACAGAAGTTAGAGAAAAAAATCATTCAGAGCCGCAGATACGTAGATTTCTTTTTATATTTCGGGATATGGCAACCCTAGTGTTCCAATTTTTCAACTCACACATAACTTTATGGTAAAGTTTGACATTTTTGCGGTTACACTCACTCAGAATGTTTTGACATACGGGCGGTATTTATGTTATTTACAGTAACTTAAAATATTCAATTATTTCCTACATACAACTTTCGGTGGTTTTTTATTCAGAACATTTTAGCATATGAGTGCTATTTGTGTTTTTTACAGTAACTTTAAATATTCAATTCGCTCGTGTCGATTGGTTGACAGAAAAGTTAAAAATATACGAAAGCGCTGGTGATGAATCCTGGAATTATGCATATAAGACCAAAAGTAGAAAGCGGTCGTTTGTATGGGTGTTTCAAAATAAGCCGCATATAATAAAAGCTATTCGTGCACGAAGCACTTTTAAGTAAAGGGTTGCCTGTTTTTTAGGAACAACTGAACATATCGCAACCATACCACTGGAACATTGCAGAATAGTAAATTTTGAGTGGCGTGCAACCATTTATTGGTCAGTTGTCTTTCAAGAAATCAGGAAAACCAACAGCTGTAGACGTATCACTCTTAACCACGGCAATGCGAGCTCTCACACATAACTGCTTTTTTGATTCCTCAATACATCGATTTCACGAGTAATTCACCGCATCGTCCTGACTTGGCACCGAATGACCTCTCTTTGTTCTCCTTGGTAAAAAATACACTAAGGGTCAGAGTTTTTCTACAATTGCATAGACGGTTGATGTGTTCAGAACGCATGTTTTAGAGATAACTTAATCAAAGTGGCAAAAGTGCTTCGATAATTGGTTTCAACGCATCCAAAGGGGATAAATCTTAATGGCGTATACCTTTAAAATCAGTAAGCGAAGCTCGATGATTAATATTTAAGGAAACGAGATAGATCACGTTTAGGGTGCATATTCTGACCAATGCCAAAGTTCGCGGAATATGAAGACAATCGTCGTAGTAGAGCAGTCATAAAATATTTGAAAGTTCGATTTCGAGTAGGATGGAGGATGTGTATATTTACTTGGGAGTGGCCAGAAACGATTCTGGCTCATGCAGTTCACGACTTCCGGTCTTAGATCAAGTATCCTCTGGATAGCCAAAAAATATCCATTTAAAGGCAAGCTAAAGAGAGAAAGTGAAACATCCCTTCCCAGGACGAACGATGAGTTTTGGACCCGCCAAGTAGAAAACGTTCCCAATGAAAAGAAGAAAACATTCTCAGAAGAAGAAGATTCCAAGTTATAAATGTATTTCTGTCTTTGTTCTCTCTCGCAATATAGCTTTCCCATACAACTCAATGGTCGAATTTTCATACATATACTCATTTCAGAAAGAAAAATAATTAGAAAAATAAAGTACATACAAATTATTAAATGCCCTCTTTAGCGATGTACCGTAATATAATCTCAGATGACGAAACAAATTTCAAAGTGAACACTTAAACTGCTCCTTGCTCGTTTTTCAGTAGGAGAGACACGATAATTTGCTTGAATTAAAATTTTTGTTAAACACTCTGCAAGCGACCATTAACGATAACAAAATGTTTATAATGACAGCAGAACAACAACAACAAATTTCAGGAAAATAAAGCAAAGTGTTAAACAAGAAGTAATTCGGAAAGCGAACAAGTAAAATGCCCTTAATACAATGGGGCAATTATGCGCACGCACACAAAAGCAACTGCAAGCCAGTGAGTGCGTGTTTATGTGTAAACTCAACCAGAGCAGCATATGGCTGTAAAATGCGGCGACAGTGCGTGGAGCGCATACAGGAAACGAGGGCTAAAACAGATTTTTCAGTGTTCATGCAGACCTTGCTGGCATTTCGGTACTGCATAACAGCGTCGACACACGCCCCTGACGACATCAACATTACTCTTTGTAGCGTAAATAACAGGTACAACAAATATACGGACGCTGGACGCAAATTGGGCAGTAAAATAACAACAAAGCTAATATGTCAATATATATATATATATATATATATATATAAATTTATATTATATGTATATTTATGTATGTATGTATCTATATCGGGCTACATTTGTTCGTACTTGCTGCAGCAGACTTGTCTGTTAGATGCATCATTTTACCGGTCATCCATCATTGGCTCCAGCTGAACGCAGAGCGACTGTTGTCAAAAATACTTCCTTAACAAAATAGCTTAGTGGCTATAAACAGAAACAACAAAAACAAGAAAAAACGTTAGCTTCGGTGGCACTGCACCTAGAATACTGTTCACAAATAAATAAGTTTTCGTATAAAGACTTGCTTTTAATCGTTCGGTTTGTATGGTAACTATATGTTATAGTGATACGATCTGAATAATTTCTTCAGAGATTATAATATTGTCTTAGGCAAGAATCTTCACCAATTTTCGAGAAGATATTTTGTCAAACAAAAATGTTTTTCATACAAGGACATGATTTTTATCGTTCAGTTTGTATGACAGCTATATATTATGGTGATCTGATCTGAAACATTTTTTCATTATTTCATTGAGTATTGAGTAAATATACCAACATTGCAGTACATCATCTCTACAATTTTGTCACTTATTTGCTTTTGTTTCTATTTAGCTATGTAATTGATTCGTTGGTAATGGTTTCGGCGTAACAAGTTCGTTGCTTAAGTCTATTGTCTCTGTTCTGGATGTTATTTGGAAATAAGTTGTGACAATTTTGCTGCCTACCTGACGGTTGAGGATTTTAACTCGGAATTATTATAATTGGTTAGGTTAGGTTAATCTGGTAGACCATGGAAAAAGCAACCGTTGGTGCTAACCAGTAAGGGAAAAAGAGACCCACACTCGCCATCAGATGAAGCACAAATGCCTCGAGATAAGCATGCACACGACTACGGATATTCTTAGGACACAAAAAGCAGTAAACTACCTAGGCATAAGACTGGACCCCAGACTAACCTTCTGGATACAAATCCGGTACGTCGCAGGAAAGGCAGCGAAGATCACCTCTCAACCTCGCAACAAAGATGGAAGACTGAAAGTCGTAGCAGATGGACGGCCAGGCTAATAAAAGATCTAAACTCATGGACAAGCCGTAAATTCGGAGAAGTAGATTTTTACACATCTCAGCTGTTATACGGTTACAGATACTTCAAAAAGTACATCCATAGAATGGGAAATGTCGAAGAGCCGTCATAAATATACAACGACGCGACAGAAAACGACGCTGAATACACATTCATTGAATGTATATATGTATATAATGTATTTAATTTAATTTTTTTATACACAAAAATAGTTTTTTTCAACAAATTTGTTATAAACTTGCCTACTTATGAGCCTAACATCCCTTTTCACCATTTTAGCAGGCTGCTGCACTGGTCTAATAGTTGAAAGATGTTTCAAAAGTGCACAGCACATCTGCTCAAGCGGCATGATGACTTGATAAGCAAAACAACAAAGTGAAATACGAAAATGAAAACTTTATTGGCAAAAACCGCAAGAAGTTGCACAACTGAAAACACATACGCAAACACAAGTATATATGTAAGCAACTAATTAAGTATCTGCACATAACACAGAAACATCTGCGGCTAACTATACACATACACACATACTCAAATATTACACATACACATATATTTCAGAAAGAAGCAAAAATATTGTAGCAGACTGAGCGCTTATGTTGCATGTACTTAAATGCTGCGCAATTCGGTAATGTATATGTGGCAAGACAACAACAATGCCAATAATGCAAACAAAATAAAATAGAATTGCAAAAAAATATATGTGCAACAAACACACGCAGCAGTAAACGTTGCGATACACACGAAGACCAGCGTAAAGGTAAAAACAACAACGAAAACAAGAAATAAAAAACCGGCGAGTTGGAAAAATCTTGCGCGCAACGTTGGCAGCAGTAACAAAGCCAACGAAAACTTGTGCCAAAGAATGTGGCGAAATAAAGCCAACGCCACAGGCTACAAAGAGCAAAACAACAACAACAAACCATGTTAAACAACAACACAGCAGCCGGCAAGAAGAGCATCGAACGCAGCCTGCAAAAAAGGAGGCAGGAAAAGTGGCGTGCACAAAGCTATGGCTGTTGCCACAAAATGTTGAAAGTACAAATATGCAGCCCAGCGAGTTGCATGCAAGCAATGCGCGCGTATGCAGCACAAGAGCCGTTTTAGGAGGCAAACATTTGTTGTTTATTGGCCGACTGCATAACAGTGTGGCTCCTTGTGCGCATGTGTGTGTGTATGTGTGTGAGTCAAAGAAGCACGGCTGCTTGCCACAGCCGGTCATTGCAGGCTGCACCGACTGGCGGTTGAGGACGCGGCAACGCACACAACTGGTTCTTGAACTTGAAAGTTCGCCTGCCAACAACAACAAGAATAACAAGCGACAATAACAAGAACGCTGAAAGCAAAAGCAACAGCAACAAAAACAACAATGTCCGGCACTTCAACGAAAAACGTGCAAAACACACAAACGAGTCAGCGCACATCTTCTGTAGTATGTGCCACGCAACTTGCAACGCGCCAACTCTGCGCCACACCGATTCACAACTTCACCACCAACGTCACACGCCGCGCCTCAGCTGGCCTCAGCTGCACACGCACGCCCGTCTTTGCGGCGTCAGCGCAACGCCAACTGGCTGGAGTCGTGAAAATCGTCGCGCATTTTTCGGCTCTGCTCGCAGTTTTTTCGGCCGCCAACTTTGTCATTCCACATGCCTCTGCAGTGTTGTTGCGCTTTGCTGCGCCCGCTTCTTTCATTCAATACGTTTGGTTTGTGCAGTTATTCTTGCCACAACTTGTTGCTGTTGTCTGTTGTTTTTGTTGTTGGTTTGCTGAATATTTGTTAGCGCGCTTGTAAGCGCATTTCTTCAGTGCTGCCGCGCGGCTATGACTTTTGTCTGTCAACTGCTGCTCAACAAAAGGCATTTCGCAGTGTGAAATTTATTTAGAATTTTTTCAAATATTTTTTCATCGACTTCCGCATTAACCATTTTTATTGCTGTTTTTTTTGTTTTTGATTTTGCTGTGGTGCCGACGTGGCGCTGTTTGTTTTGTTGTCGAGTTCTTTGTTTTCAGCAATTTTTGACCGTTTTGTCTTTGCCTTTACTGTTGTTGTATTTGAAATTATATTATGTGTTTTCGTTGATGGCGCGCCGCTGGGTGTCTGCACCTTTGCTGCGCGCTGGCAGCCGCAGGTGTTTTTTGTGTGTTTGTTATGGCTTTCCGCCGATTATTAATTTACTTCATTTTTCTAATATTTCGTAATATAAGCAATGACAATATTTCAGACGATAGAGCAGCAAAGTTCACTTTGAGGCGCTAAGGCTTTGAATATAATTAAGAAAATCCCAACCCATCTACATTGCCGTGTTGATTATCAGTTCATGTTGATGGCAGTCCTGAACCTGGTTCTTCGTCAAGGCGTTCTCGACCTTCTTTGAATAATTTGTAGCAATTTTTCGCGACAAATGATTATCACCGAAGTTTTGATCAGACATTTGGCACCGATGTCACTGTAATATTAACCTGGAAAAAAATATTTCGACGAATGGATTTTTGCGCGAAATTTAAATTAAAAAGTTTTACTATTTTTTGTTCACAGACTGCATGTAGCATCTAACAGGTGGGCTAAAAATTTCGTGTGTTGACACAAGATGGCACTGCTGGTATTAAATCCATAATCTATAAGCTTGACAGCTGTCAAACTAATATTTCATAAGATATAGCATTTTGAGTGAAAGAAATACTGCTCACAGGTCTATTGAAAAGTCGCCACGTTGACACGTAGATGACCCGTCTAGTAATAAATCCATATGATTTAGCCCTATTTAAAAGTCGCGTGTATAAATTTGACAACTGACGCATCTTTAGTTTGTGAATTATATCATTTTGAGTGCAGCAACTTATGTTATTGTGAAAAAAATTAATAAAAAGGTATTTCGCGTGAAAAATATTTTGAAGGAGAAAAAATAGAGTTGAAGCAAAAACGTGACTTGATGATGAGTTTTGGGAGACTGATCCAGGAAAATCAACTATCAAGGATTGATGCGCTAAGTTTAGAGGTGGTGAAATGAGCACCGAAGACGCCCAAAACAGATTGTTACCGACGAAAGCATCAAAAAAGTCCACAAAACAATTTTCGATGATCGTAGAGTGAAGTTGTTTGAGATAGCTAAGGCTCTAAAGACATCAAAGGCTCGTGTTGGATATATTGCGAATGTATATTTGGGTATGAGAGAGCTCTGTGAACAGTGGGTTCTGTGTAAGCTAATTTTTGATCAAAACCAACGAGGAGTTGATGCTTCGGAGGAGTGTTTGGAGATATTCAATCGTAAAAAAACGGTTTTGCGTCAATGTATGACTATTAAATGAACATAGTTTCAACATCAGAGTCCAATCGACAGACAGCTGTGAGAACTTTGAGGCTAAAGACAAATTGTTTTATAGAAATTGCATTACCACTAAATCAATGTATTGCTCTCAAAGGTAAGTGACTATATTGAACAATAAAATCAAATTTTAACAACAAAAAAACAATATGTTTTCTATCTTAGCCAACGAGTTAACTGCGACAGGACTGCTGAAGCGTTCTGTTACTTAACCATCCACTAAATTTTTGAATGGTAGCAATAAGTTATGAACTAAACAGATACCTCCCAGCATCTTTGTTAGCTTTTGGGAAGAGCTGAGGCTTCTTGATTAGATAATTTTATCGAGAAAATTAATGATTCAAATTTATTGTTTTTGGACATGTTGATTATGAAGATAACTCAGACCTTACTCTGACTTGTGATTAAGTGGAATTAAAAAGATGGATTAAAGTATGAAGTTAACTAATCTTATAAACCAAATTAGCTGTAGGTAGCCAGATGAGCTCATATAGGACTCCCCATTACTCGATATTTATACATGAGGCTCGTTATTAATCGATATTTTTTTCATAATATGAAATCACACTACTTTTTGGAGTTTCCATCACATTGATTCAACAGTTAGAATTTCATTCAGCAGCTTACTGCAACATGAATGAAATTCTGCTATAGTAGCGCACTAAAATGTAAATTATTTTTTAAATTCCTACATCTCTTTGGCGCTAATAATTATAAATAATTGCTCTTGAAGGCTTAATTACATGTCTAAGCGCTGTTTAACCATCACAGCTTGAACAGTTGCTAACATGAAGCCAATTAATTAATTTAGTTTAGAAATAATTTCTTAAGCGCTTTTTATACCCTGAACAAGGCAATGATATTAAGTTTGTCAAGAAGTTTGTACCACACAACAGGAAACATCGGGGCTACTATAAAATACTATACTTGTACGTATATAAATGATCAGCTACGTTGAAATTTTGCATAAGAATGTTTCTCCTTAAGAAGCTGCTCATTTGTCGGAATCGCCGATATCAAACCATTATAGCATATAGCTGCCATACAAACTGAACTATCAAAATCAATTATTTGTACGGAAAACTTTTTTATTTGAGAAGATATCTTAAAGAAATTTTACACAGAATAATTCTATAGGCACTACTATAATCTGCGAAGAAATAGTTCAGATCGAACAATTATAGCATATAGCTGCCATAAAAACTGAACGTTCAAAATCAAGTCATTGTATTGAAAACTTTTTTATTTGACAAGATATTCTCACGAAATTTGGCATGAACTATTATTCAAAGCAACGCTACAACATCTTAAGAAATTTTCCAGATCGTACGACTATAGCATATAGCTACCATACAAAATGAACGCTCATAAGCAAGCACTTGTATGAAAACTTCTTTATATGTGTAGGGTGTTCTCTTATTTTTTTCTTGCTTGATTTTTGAAAAGGATAAGAGCAAGCAACAACAACACAAACAACGATTTAAGGCATTTAAGCATTATGTTCAAGGTAAACCAGTACACAACTAAACGCTGATTTACTGATTTTAGCAGTTTTGATTCCACAGGAATGTTCAGCGGTGTGTTGTGTTGCCTTTTCGATACTTCGACCATCGTTAGGCCATAAATGAGCCACGACACTTCTGCCATAAAAGTTTACAATATTTGGCTATTTTAATGAAGATTAATCACCATTACGGTTGCGTTGAGTTCATAGCGAGCGATACATTAATCTGCGCTTAAAGATTTTTCAATAACCTTTTGTGTTGTGGTAGTCAAGAATGTACACATACACACACGCATATACACAGCTTTACTGTAACGCTTTGAAAAGCATAATCCAAAGTAAACGAAATCGATATTTTGTTGTAGGCATGTAAGGGCAGTCGTTGCCAAGCTGTCAGCAGCGCTAATGTGCGCGCTTGAGGCACGCTGCGTAAACGCATGTTATTGTTGCTGACTTTTTGTTAACTTGTTGTTGCTGTTGTTTGTTTTTTGTTTTTTGTGTTGTTGTTGTTTGGTTTTTGAGTTGTTGCTCTTGGTTTTTTGTGCTGTTGCTGTTGGTTTTGTGCTGTTACAGCATAAGCGCTTAGCTTTTCGCTGACCATTGGCTAATCAGTCCCGCCTGTGCGTTGGTCTGTGTGGCTAATTGCTCGCGGCGCGGCGCGCCAATCTTGCCATGTCAAATCAATAACGAGTTCCTCAAATTTATATTTTGCTGCGGTGAAAAAATATTAAATTCTGCTGTAAATCTTTTGATTTCTGCTTTGACTTTTTGACTTTTATTGCTTGTAACGCTGTAATAAATCGCGCGTAATTTGAGCCGAAACTGCTACTGCGGCTCAGGCAAGCTGTCTGTAGGGCCTAAACAGTATTAAATATAATTTTTTATTATATTAAAATGACATTCTTGTTATTTTTGTATTTTTTACTTGCTTTATTGGCTTAATTAACACACTTGTAAATGTGGTTAATAAGCCAGTGTTACCAGATATCACAAAAGGCACACGCCAGCGCGTTCAAGAGTGACAGCGTTAAGCAGTACAACGCCCACGTAGGCAGCATCTGTGCCAGTTAATTAGACGTATAGTGACTTTTGATAGCACTATAGCGCTTTTTTAGACAATAGAAAAAAATAGCGCTTAACAACAACTACGCTTTTGTTGTATTTAATGCCAATTATATATGCAAGCTTAACATAATTTATTAGTAGCAGCCTTTGCACGCTTCACATGCGCCAGTAAAACTGTAAACAAATATTTTCAAATGTAGCAACCTACGTAAAAGAAGCTGAAGATGACCGATTTGGTGGCTGAAAAGGTAAACGTCGTTTTGTCGTCTATAAAATAGAACGAATTATTTTCGAAACCACGAAATCACGAAACCACTGAGCTTCAAGTAATAAAAAGTAGTTCAGATCGCTTGTTATTTGTGTTAAGCTGCATTTAATGTGCTGTTTGTTATTTAAATTAAAGCGGAAGGCACAATAATTAACTCAACATGATTTTATAATAAAAATTTGTAGCTTCTTAAGCTCACTGGCACTTAATATCATGCATGTAATGCTCGAAATTGAGTGTTGTGCATTCATGCAGGCGCGTGTGTGCTATAAATTTCAATTTCTACGCTTTGGTAAACTTTTAACTTAGAAAAAATTTTAGAGTTCATAGCTCTGCGGCATGCTGTAAGACCTGTTCTGTTAGGCCTAGTGCCATAAAATTAGAGATTATAGAAATAAGAATAAATTCTACCACAGATAGTAACGGAAAAAGTTAACTGCGGTTGCAACGTAGCTCTAATACTATTCACAAATAAAGTGTCCATGCAAGAGCTACATTTTGATCGTTCAGTTTGTATGGCAGCTATATGTTATAGTGATGCGATCTGGAAAATTTCTTAGGAGGTTGTGGCATTATTTAAGGTTATATTGTGTGCATGAATTCGTGAAGATATAACGTCAAATAAAAAAGTTTTCCATACAAGCACTTGATTTTGATCGTTCAGTTTGTATGGCAGCTATATGCTTAAGGATGCCAAAATCGGCAATACAGACAAATAAGCAACTTTTTGAGGAGAATAGCATGTGCGCAAAATTTGGGGATTATATATTAAAAACTGATTGACTAGTTTGCGTATTTAAAGACAGAGCGGAAAACAAGACTTGAATATGCTCAGCCTGACTTAGGCTTGGAATTTTAAGCAATCAAGCATCTCAAAAAGCAGCAAATGAAATTTGTTTTAAATAAATTCTTTAACAGCAAAGAAAATAATACTTGTCGCATACTTTCCGAAATCTAAGACCGCAATACCTCGCCAACAGCAACAACACTCGCTTACACATAATAATTATCACGAAATTCCGCTGTTGCGCTCGACAAATAAACACGAAACCTGAAAATCGTAAATCAAAATAAGCAATTTCGCAGATTAACGCAACTTTTAACGGTGCGCGACAGTTGGCTGACACAGTAGCTGCAACAACGCCAGCTGGAAGCAATAACGCACACATTGGCGACGCAAATAAATTGCAAACGCACACATACATACATATATACACATATTTTCGTATATGGGTAGTAAACTACAAAAATTATGAACGCGCAGGTATGTGTCCCCCCGCCAAGCTCGAGACAAGCAGCGCGTCAGCGCCCCATATCGCATGAAAATTCCAAAGCCAGCAGTGCGCCTGTCGGGTTCCATTACTCAACCGGCACTGCAACGACGACGACGTAGCGCGGTAGGCGTGCTGTCGCTGACATTGTCGATGTATAGCGTTGATTTCGTTGATTTCGGTCAGCGGCACAGGCATACCACGCATTCCAACGTAATTTGCCGTGCGCTGAAGGAAGACCAGTTGCCAGCACTCATGCGGTGCAAATTGTGCCGTCAAGGTGAAATGGCAAAGCTTGATGGGATTTCGAGCCAAAACAACAACGAAGTGAGAAAATTGAAAATAAATTAAGATGGACACAGTTTAGACTCTGCATTATAGTAATCGAAATGATAGCGTTTCAGGAAATAGCCAATGTACGAAGCGGCATGTGCACGGCGTTTCAGCGCCTTAAGGCTAAGCGAAATGTTTATTAAGACAAGTGCTCATACTACACAAATCATTGTTTTTTCACATAGTTTTTTAAGTTTAGGCTAAAATTACTAGAAATATTTTAAATTGGACATCAATCAAGCCAATCATTTGGATCGCGGCCTCTTAAAATTATTATAATTTTATTTATTTTTGGCTGAATTTCCATTAACTAAACTAAACCAGTTTGTGAGGTGACTAACGTAGACCTATTTTATACACATAACATATACACAAACACAAAAACACACACACTCATACACATATATGTATGCATGAATATTTATGCGTCTCCAATTGGTGAGTAGCCATAAATATTTATGTGTTTTTTATTTCTTCATCAATGCGGCATATAAAATTTCACACCCTCTCAAAAAATGAATAGTTGTCTGCAGCAACAACAGCAATAATATAACGCACAATGCTTTGTTGAATTGTAATGACCGTAAATTTTAATTAGTTATACGCAGATAATCAAATTTTGGTTCTGTGGCAGTGCTTTAGACATATTATTATGGTTCAGTGCTTCCACTAGCAAGCTAAATATATTTTGCTATAAGTGAGTTAAAGGCATGAGCCACTTAGCTGCTTTATAAATGGTGGAAGACGCGTTACATAACTTTTTCAAAAAATCACTGGACACTGGGATCACTGAGTTTGAGTAATTTATAAGCAAATTATTGAACTTTTTGTGTTTCATGAAAAACATTGCCGCAATAAATATTGCAAGTGGCAGCTGGTAGAGCTTTAGACCCCACCTTTTATCAAAAATAAAGTGAAATAGTACTTTATAATACTTTACTCAACTGACCAAACAAAATTCATTCTTTATATGGAAAACTCTTTTAGTTGACGAGATATCTTGCCGCAATTTGTCATGGATTATATTTATGCCAAAGGTAACAATACAATCTCTAAAGAAAGTGTTCCGATTAAACCCCTATAACATATAGCTGTCATATAAACTGATCGAACAAAATTCAGTTCTTGTAACGAAAACTTTTTAAGTTGCCGAGATATCTTCCCGAAATTTGTCGTGGATTATTGCCAAGCCCAACTACATAATCTGTGAAGAAATTGTTTAAATTGGACTATTATAACATATAGCTGTGGTATAAACTGGTCGAACAAAATTCAGTCCTTGTATGGATAATTTTTTTAGTTGACGAGATATCTTCCTGAAATTTAGCACATATTATTTCCGAAGGCACTGCTACAATCTTTCAAAAATTTATTCAGATCGGACTGCTTTAGTATATAGCTGCCATACAAACTGAACAATCAAATACATGTCCTTGTACGAAAAACTTTTTTATTTGACGAGCTATCTGCCCGAAATTTGGCACAGAAAATTACTCAAGATATTGCTACAATATCCACACAAATTATTGAGTTCGGATAACTTTGGCATATAGCTGTCATACAAACTGCACGATCAAAACCAGCATAAAGATCTCTTTATCCCTGTTATGCTATAAGAAATGCAACTACTACGGCGCAAGCGAAGGTTTTACTTGTATTGCCCTAAATGCGCAACAACTATTCTTATAACTGTACTCAAGATCAAGATCAGTTGGTTGAACTTATGAATAAAATTTCGAAATATACATATCTAATTCTAAGTAGCAATGGCTGAACAGGCAAGCAATAATATAAACAACTAATTTGACTTCCATTTATTTTATATAAGTTTAAATATATTATAGATATTCCCAGATAATATTTATTTGCAAAAAACATAATTTTCTACTTAAAGAAAATTCTGCTAATAAAATAAATATTTTCTTTTAAAGTCATTCCGCAATCATACTTGTATATGTAAATGCTCACGCATATCTACAAGCATCTTTGCTAACAGCAGAATGTGTTAAAATCTCAGCAATATTTACAAAATCTACAATTCCATACAGACATACAATAATATATACATTTCTATGCATGGCATCAGCACACGAAAATAGACGAGCGTGTGTATAATTTTATAATTTCTTAGATAGGCGGCGTGATACTGACAGTCTCGAACAGCGTTAACTGACACCGAGCGAAAAATTTTAATGAGACACCTCACTGTGAACCAAAAATACAAAAATTAAACCAAAGAAATGCTAAAGAAGAAGTATAATAGAAATGGAAAAAATTATCAAAATCATAGATAAATAAATTTGTAAAAGAAATTAACATTTCATTTATATGCAAAAACGGTTGAGCAGCGAGTCGAGCGTGAAAGACTCAAAAGACTCAAGAAACGAACTTGCTGTGCGGTCAGAGGCGCTTCTTTGTAAGTGTGTGTTCATTATACACGAAGGCTGCCGTTGCAGCCCACATGACGCGCGTAAATACATAATTTCTGTGTTTCGACGAACAGCGAACAAGCGAAAACACTTCATAAATAATGGTGAAAATAGGAAAAATAAACAAACGCAATGACAGTGTCAAAATTCTAGTTCACCAACTGATTACGCACACGCATGCGCTTAGCAAAACGGCACTTTAATGCAGACGAAATGTTTACGCAATTAAATTAAATTAAAGCGCATTTATGGTAATTAAAGGCGCACGCCAGCGCTGGCGTCGAAGCTAAGCCACACAGGCCACAAGGAAGAGCGACGCATGGCCTTTCAGGTTAGTATACCCTTAACAGGGTTTACCACGAACTTTGTAACACTCAAAAAGAGTTGAAGACCCTATAAAAAATACATACATATGTTTATGATCAGTGGAAAGAGCTGAGTCCATTTAGTTATGTCTGGCTGCTTCTCCCTCTGTCGGTATATACGCCAACTAGTACCTCAGTTTTGGAGATATCGATCTAAACTTTACATAAATTATTTCCGCACCAGGAAGCTGCTCATTTGTTGGAGACCCCGATATCGGACCACTATAGCCTATAGCTGCCATACAAACTGAACGATCAAAAGCAAGTCCTTGTGGGGAAAACTTTTTTATTTGATGAGATATCTGCACAAGATTCGGCATAGATTATTGTTTAAGACAACATTACAATCTCCGAAGAAATTGTTCCGATCGGACTAATATAGCATATACTTAGCTGCCATACAAATTAAACGGTCAGAAGCAAGTGCTTGTAGGGAAAACCTTTTTATTGGATGAGAAATCTTCACCAAATTTGGCGTGGATTGTTATCTGAATCAACGGTATAACCTTCAAAGAAATCAATCCGATCGGATCACTATAGCCTATAGCTGCCATACAAACTGAACTATCCAAAACAAGTGTTTATATGGAAAACTTTTCATTTGATCAGATATCCTCACGAAATTTGTCCCGAATTATTACCTAAAGCAGCGGTACAAACTCCGAAGAAATCGTTCTGATCAGATTACTATGGCATATAGCTACCATACAAACTATCATTTCAAACAAATTCTTGTATTGAAACTTTGATATTTATGGAGATTATTAAAACTTCAGCGCTACAGAAGTTAACATTTTTGCTTGGTTTTATTTTTTAATCGCTTTTCTAATGAGTGAATCACAATTCCTGCAAGATTTCAATACACACTTATCAACTTATAATGGCAGCGATTCACTAATCCAAAAGGCCAGCAACGCGCATGCAAACCCGCACAGGCATGCCATTAAAGACACACATTAATATGCTTGCCACCAGCGCGAAAGCCGCTAGCAGCTAGTAACATCTACTTAAAATGTTTCCCTGACAGCTTGTTGAAACTTATCTGCGGCTTCATCTTTATTACTTTTATGGCAAGTCTTTTGCCCACAGCGCAGTTGCCAGCCAAACAGTTTATGCAACATTAAAGGGAATGCACACGCTAAACATTGTTGCGCTGCCACCGCATGTATTTATGTATACATTAACACGCATACACCAACACGTACACAAAAATAAGCGCTTATGTTGCGTGTTTGTTGTTATTGTTGTTGTGTATAAATTGGCACTTTTTGCTTGCAGCTGTGGCGACTCGCTCAACGCATTGGCATTTCCGAATGCAAGAACTTTCTCCTCGAAAATAGCAAATGTTGCGCATGCAAAGCAACAGCACGTGTGCAACACCACATTCACACATACTATAGATGCTGCCAATTGTGCTGGTGTGTCTGTCGGTTGGGTATTTAATTTTAATAAACTGCAAAGTCATTTTGCAGCGATTAACCCATTAAGTGTCCGGCTCCACTGTCGCCTCCGACCAAATTGTTTAATCTTACCACAAATGATTTTGCACGCCAGACCGCGTGAAACATTTTTACACACGTACAGCTGAGCTGCATGCAACATTGTCGTAACAGCATGCCATTTCTGGGTTTTACATATTTATTCTTTTATATTTTTTTATATTTCTTATTATTATCTTATCGCTTCCTACCGCCGCTGTCATTTATTTGCTGCTTGGCACTGAGAATGCATGTTTTGTCATTAAGCTTCGCTGCATTTACAGGAATTTGTGTTGAGTCAACTTACACTTTCTAGCAGCTAGAGACTTCAGAGCATTATTTTTCAACGAAATTAAAAATATTAAAAAAGGTTATAATTTGAAGCTTCAAGGATGCCAATTCACTACCCGACAAGCTTAATATTCCTTTCATAGTTTTGTTTCCAGCATTTTTGGAGCTAATGTAGTCTAGGAAATGGTCCAGCGCTGGCAAACTTCCGCGAAGCCCAGCTATCTAGTAGTACAATACAAAAATATACGGGAACACCGGCTACTAGCTAATCAGCTTTATAATTTCTTGCGATTCCGCTGTGGCCTGACATCCATACCAGTCTTATCACAAAGACACTCTGTGTTATTGATAGTGAGGTTAAGCACTTCTAGACCAACCCTGAACGCACTGTTATAGAGTTCAAGACTAGTGTCGCCGCTCTGCTATCTGAGTGGATGGTCACTTCTCTCAAGAAGGCAGCAGTCCGGATCAGTTAATCTACTACTACCTTAAAAGCTACAACCTCGTTTTGGAAGACACAGCAAGAGTCAGGAAGTCTGAAACTGGAGCTGATAGAGAGCTCCTGACAGTAAACCCTACACCAACCATTCACCCAAGCTTTGACCAATCCATCTAGAGCTCACTGATATTCAAAACTGTTTCGCCGAAAGGATTTTTCAAAATTCAAAATGTTTCTGGCAACTCATGAAAACATTAAAAAGTAAAGTATATGCTTTTAAATAGTCAGGCAAGTATTAAAAAGATGGTAAGAGAGCTCAACATCTCTCGCGAGTCTGTTCGAATGATTTTGGTGGAAATTTTGGGTATGCAACGCGTTCTTGCTTAAATCGTTCCGATAAAGGTCTCTTTTGACATACTTGATAAAGCGAATTCTAATCCCACATTCATGGAGAGCATTATGACTGCCAATGAGACATGGGTTTACGAGTTTGACACGCAAACAAGTCAACCATCATCGGAAGGCGGGGACAAAGTGAGCCGAAATCAAAGCGGCTCAAAAATCAGAGCGATGCCCAATGATTTTTCGTAATTCGAGGTTTGGTGCATCATCAATTGGTTACGGAGGGACAGACGGTCATATTGAGTTCGCTTCCGTGAGAACATCCGTAGAAAACGGGCGGTGAGAGAAAAATTCCGGGATTTTTAACACGATGATAATGCACCATCGCATCGAGCACCATAAAATAAAAAACTTATATTATCCCTGAAACTTATAGTTTATAACAGCCTAAATAGTAATCTTGAACATTTACAATAATCTTTGATGAGCTTAATAGCTAACTATTTTGCTTCCATTCTGCTTATTATAGAGCGATTTCTTTTAGTTAATTTTAAGTAAAATTAAGCAATTAATCACGATTATGTCAGAAAATTCTTCACTTAAAAAAAATAAACAAATTTTCTTTCTCATTGCATATGTATTTACAGACCGCACGGCAGTCCAAAGAATAATCACAACCAGTGAGTTAATTGGTTACTCTTGGATTACCAGATTAACTTAACCTAATTGGCTACTGGCAGTTATCGCGAAAATCGAAACAAAAACAACAGAAAACATTAACTTCGACTGCATCGAAACTATAATACCCCACACAGGTGCATTTCTTACAGTATAAGACTTAAAAAATTTCTTTATTTAGATTTTGAGTGAACATTTTGTATGGCAGCTATATGCTATAGTGTTCCTATCAGCACAATTTTCTCGGAGATTATTGCGCTGTCTGGCATAATATCTCATGCAAAATTTCATTACGATATCTTGTCAAATAAAAAAGTTTTCCATACGAAGACTGGGATTTGATCGTTCAGTTCGTATGGAAGCTATATGCTAAAGTATCCCAATTTGTACAATTTCTCTATAGGTTGAGGCGCTACCTCGAATAAATAATCCATGCAAAATTTTATGAAGATGCCTTTTCAAATAAAAAAGTTTTCTATACAAGGACTTGAATTTGGCCTGTCAGTTCAACGAAAGCTTTGTTATCTGCTTTGTTCATTCGATCTGAATAATTTCTTCGGATATTGTTGAGGAAGAAGTTCGGTGGTATATACAGACCCTGTTCAGGGTATAATAAGCAACTTCGTATTAACCAAAATTAAAAATTATTCGCCACACTGAGACGGACGCCAAACGCGCGAATTTGGTGTGAAATGCCAAAAATTAAATAAACACGAAATAAATCAACGCTGCGGTCAACAGCAACAATTGGCAACACTAAGCGAGTAACGAGCAGCGAGCAGGTTACTAGTTAGCAGTCGGCAATTGGCAGGCGATGCATTCGTGTCATTGAATGGCACCTTGTCCATTTGACTGCCGGCACTAGGCTGCTTATTGCCTGATTAGTTGAATGAGTCGGGCAAAAAACCAAAAAACGTGGCAACTGTTTGTTGGCTTGTCAGAGCGCTCGTGCTTACACAAAATTTTCCAACGATTTTTATGCTACATTATTGCTATGTGCTTTTGTTGCTGTTATTGCAGTTGTGCAGCAAGCGTATACCCGCTCCCGTTGCTGCAATTTATATTTTATTAGATTTCCATTGCAAATTCGTTGGCATTTTGGCGCAACAAAATGAAAAAGTAGAGGCAAGTAAACAGAAATAAAAACAAAATTGAAACAGCAACAAACCGTTTTTTAAGGCGCGCTGTTGCGACTGCGCAGAACAAGCGTGAGGCATGTATGCGGGCGCAGCAGCAAAATAAGCAAATTTATGCAACAAGCGCAAATAAACTGCAGCATGCACCAAGTGAGATGTTGTTTTCAGCAAAAAAAAAACAAAACAAAAAAATGGAAAAAAATAATGAAAAAGCAAACAATGTGGCAAGGCTAGCTGCATGTTTCCAGCAGCAACCAGCAGCAGTGCCTTTAAGAGCTCAGCTCATTGCTTACAAAATGCGGTCACGTTTTTGTTTTTATGCTGTTGTACTTATTATTGTTGTTATGCTTGTTTTTATAAACAAAAACAATAACAAAAGCACAAACGTGCCTATTTTATTTTGCATTTGCCTGCGCTTAGCTTGCAGTTTCGCGCTTTTCATTTTGCATTTTAATTTGCTTGTTGATGCCACATATTGTGGCAAGCGCGCGCACAGGCGCACGCTGCAACATCAATGCCAAACGGTTGACGCGCAAACGGACGCTGCTAACGAAGCGTCTAGCGAAGTGAGCGCATGAGCGAGTGAGTGGCTGCATGTCTCACCGGTTGACTGTTAGACTGCTTGATCCACCGGTTAATCGGTTGCACGGTTGCTACTACTTCCATATATAATAACATTGCAAGGTTTGCTGGTTTGCATGCAAAAGTGATGAAATTGACAAGTCAAAATAAGCTGCCAAAAACAAATACGATAAAGTTGAAACGTAAACAACAACAATTGCAACAACAACAAAGTGTGGAAATTTCAAAAAAGAAAGGAAACGACGTATGACCCACCTACTTGAGTTCTCGTTTTATACTATGTTGTTGTAGTTGTAGAGCACAGAAGCTGTGTTTACCGTTACAAAGCGAGGTTGTTGTCAGTAGATCGGACATTATAGTGAACTCATCAAAAAATATAATCATCAGTTAAATATGTTCATCAGTAAAATCTTTTCATCAGCTGTCAAGTTTTGAGTGGCGTTTTTGTAAAATATAAAACAAAATGTAAGGTTAGAAGTAAAATCCCGAAACACAAAAAAATTAAAAAAAATTAAATTAATTTTTAATTTTATGTAAAAAATTTCAGCAGTTAGCTCATCTTTAATTGCATCAGCTCGAGCACTATTCTTTTAATAAGTTGGATATGCGGGCACTGCTTTCAGACAAATTGCCAAAAATGAAACAAAAATAAGAAAACACGTTAACTTTGGTTGCATTCAAGCTATAATACCCTTCACAAGTCCATTTTTTATACCATAAATGGCTATAAAATATCTTTAAATTTATTTTGGTCGTTCAGTTTGTATGACAGCTGTTTACTATAGTAATCTGATCTACATATTGTTTTCGGAAGATTGTACCGTTATCTTAGAAATTAATTTTTGCTAAATTTTTTTAAGTTAGCTGCTTAAATAAAAAACTTTTCCATATAAAAACTTGAGTTCGAGCGTTCAATTTGTATGGCAGCTACATGCTATAGTGATCCGATCTGAAATTTTTTTTTATATATTGTACCCTTATCTTAGAAAATAATTCCATCCAAATTTTGTGAAGATAGCTTATCAAATAAAATAGTTTTTCTTACAAGGTCACGTATTTGATCGTTCAGTTTGTATGGCAGCTATAAGCTATAGTGATTCGATTTAAATAATTTCTTTGAATATTATAGCCTTTCCTATGGTAATATTCCTCGTTAAATTTCGTGAAGATATCTCTTGAAATAAAAAAGTTTTCCATACAAAACCTGATTTTGATCGGTCAGTTTGTATGGCATCTATATGCTATAGTGTTCCAAAGTCGACAATTCCAGCAAATCAGCGGCTTATGGATAAAAAAGGAACGTGTGCAAAATTTTAAACCGGTATCTCAAAAACTGAAAAACGAGTTCTCGTATATACATACAGGCGAACAAGACTAAATCGACTCAGCTCGTCATACTGATCATTTTACATATAGGCGTCGATAAACCTATAAAGTATAATTATATATGTATCGAAAAATATATATATATTCCTCTTTTTGGAGCTTACAAACATGGCTACAAGCTGAAAATACCCTCTTTAGTGTATAAAATTCACAAAATATGGCAACTCAGCGCTTTTTCCACTCCCTATAATTGCTGCCAAATATTTGCAGTTTTGCTCATCTGTGCAGTTTTTCTTAACCTTCATGCGCACAACCCCTTCTTAATGTGCCTTTTTGGTTTTTTAATTTTTGTTTGTTTTTGCTTTACTGATGTCATATTTTAACGGTGCGTCGAGGCATGCTCACATCCTGCTACCGAACTTATCTTGCCCGAGTACAGTATTAAGCTTTTAATGTGCACAGCTCATGCGATGCTTAATTGCTTTACAAACTTTGAGGGCCGGAGAAAGTGTTTAATGCCAGCAGACAAACAGACATGCACGAGACATAAACACACACGACTGCGCATGCGTGCACGACTCTGCACTGTGCGTATGCGTGCACGCTTTTTATGTTTTTTTGTTGTGCGCCAATTTGTTTCGTCGTCACTTGGACTGTTCTGCGCAGCGTTGCAATACAAAAATTGCCTCAAACATATGCTGCTGCCACATTGTACAACAACAACAGCTACAAAAACGCATTTCAACTGTGGTTTCGACTTTAGAAGCGCTTCTTTTCACATTTTCGTTGCTTATTTATGCCTTTTGAGGGTCTGCTTTTGGTCGCTTTGCCGCACAGCATTCCAATGTCAGTGTGTGAGACACATACAAGCGCAAACTAGCACGCGAGCATAAATATGCCATACATATGTATATATATATATTTTTTTGTATATATGTACATAAGTATATGTGTGTGTTTGCTTCATTTCAGTTTGCATGTTAAAAGCGCGTAGAATCGCGGCGCCAAAAATTGGGTCAGCGCTGTCATTTGGGGAATGCCTTTGTGGCCTCTTGCCATGCGCTCACACACACGCATAAATTTTTAGGTTTGCTATGCTACAGCAAGCATTTCTACTTTAATTAATTTACTTTTTTCTTACTTATAATCATAAACTGCTTTGATTGTTTGACCAGCCACAGTGTGACATTTGAATAATTATTCACTGATAGCCCAAGATAACGGTTCGCCAACACAATAGTTCAAAAGTCAGACAGTTGTACAAAACGCGCACAACAGCCAACACCAGTGGGGAGCGGCGCGTTGGGCGCGCGCAGTTCTTGTTGTTTATATTGACCGTTATGCCACAGTTTAAGACCTTAATTTGTAAGCGCGCAGGCGGCAGCTGACATTTGTGAGATATGCGACTCGAAAATACCGATCCATGCATATTTGTTGCCTTAAACACAACACGCGCTTCAAGCCAACTCAGGCGTTATGAATTTTGGGGTCTCGGAATTTCTTTTCACATTTCTTCTGCAGCTGTCAGCTGTCGATTTCCCTTTGCAGCTTATTGCATTCTTCATCGATTATTGCAAAAATCAAGCGATAATGCGATTTCGAAACGCGCAGGCAGCCATATTCAAGCTAGCAAAGCATTAATCTTTTGTTCAGCTGTAAGCTGTCAACTACCGCCCCCAATAAAAGCATCCCCTTGCCACAAATATGTAGCGCTTTGTTTTTGTTACTTATTATTATTGAGTTACTTATTGACACTTGACACTTGAAGCGTTGCTTTTGTTTTGCTTGCAGTCGATTTTCATTATCTGCGCTCGCTTTGTGTTTCTCCAGATTGCATAAGACATGAAGGTTAACAGTTGGAGCGCTGTGGCGCAGCTTAAGCTGCAACAGACGCTTAAATGTCATAGCTTATAGTGCACTACTATAGCGCCACATGCACATAGACACTCTATAAAATAATAAAAATATATATATGTATATACGCTTGCGCGTGTGTCTCGAAAACTGGGTGTGCGCTAAGTACACTCGCTGCGCGTTTCTTGCTTAAGTCTTTCGTTACGCTCAATTGCCCGCTTGCCATAGCTGGCGTATAAACAAACAACATAAGCGTTTATTAGATATATAAACAGTTTGATGATTTATTTACACTTCTCACTTAACACTTAATTCATGATGTTATGCCGAGCACTTAAAAAAACGCTGCATTGATTGGCAAGTGATCTGCTATCAAGGTCTTTCGGCTGGCGGCGAATGTGCTGTCGTTTATATACACACAAAAAGTTGAGGATATTAATTTCATAAATATTGATTATATAGGAAATATCTAAGCAGGTATAATATATAAGCCAGCCAGCTGGAAATGTGAGCAAAGATGAGACTGATTTTGATGGATCACTTTGTATGACAGCTATATGCTATACTGCTCTGATTTGAACAATTTCTTCAAAGATTGTATAGATGCTCTGGATAATAAATCATGTAAAATTTCATGAAGATATCTTCACATATAAACAAGTTTGCCATACAAAGGCTTGATTTTGATTGTTCGGTTTGTATGGCAGCTATATGCTATAGTGCTCCGATCTGAACACTTTCTTTAAGGATTATATAGTTGACCTGGGTAATAATTTCAGTAAAATTTCGTGAAGATGTCTCCTCATATAAACGAGTTTTCCATATAAGAACTTGATTTGGTTCTGTCAGTTTGTATTGCAGTTATATGTTGTAGCCCTTCAATCTAATTGATAGTTCAGTTTGTATGTATGGCAGCTATATGCTATAAGGCTCCGATCTTAACAATTTCTGTGGAGATTTAAGAATTGCCTAGGAAAATAATTTTTCAAAAATTTTGTAAAGATATCTTTTCAAATAAGAAAGTTTTCCATAGAAGAACATAATTTTGATTGCTCAGAATATAAAATCGTGAATATCAGAGCTAGTATTGAGTTATTAATTCAAACCTCTGAAAGACGAGCACGCTAGAAAACGGGTTTATTTGAAGAAGAAGAATTCGACAGTTCATGTAAACAATTTTCATTTTATTAATTAATCGAACTTCGAATTGCTCCAGCTGCGGAACTGACTCCAGCCAACATTTTTTGTTCCCCAACCCCTAGAGCATACTCATTCGCACGAAAATTAGCGAGTACGAACCTAATCCTTGACAAAGAGATCTCTATTGTAGACAATTACTAATCACAGTCTGCATATAAGCAGCTATTTTCATTCAAGTGATCTATAAAGCGCTGACTCTTCAGACAGTTCGTTCCAAACAAGTGTCACTGAGTTCGATAAATTTGATTTCTGTTACTTAGGAATGCAATAAACGTGGTATACGTGCACAATTGGCTGCGAAGCCAAAACAAAGCGGCTGCAGCTTAAGCGCAAGCAGCTAGACAATAGCAAGCTGTGTCAATATATGAATTGCTTCGCTTTTGCGCCGCTGAAGTGCGCTTATTGAACACAAAAACAGTCCTCCATCAGCGCTAATGCGACTGCCAGGCGCATGCCTACAGTTCAATATTTATTTGAATGAACTATTTTATATTTCCTACACATGTGCACATGAGTGTATGTGTGTGGCCACGAGTGGACACATGAAGCCCAGCGCAACTGTCGAGCGCGCCGCGTGGTATGGCGTGTCTCGGTGTGGCATGTCGTGGCGCAATAGCCATTTCATAACGAAATTACCTACAACCAACTGTCATAAACGCCACAATAAAATAAAGTTAGAGCGGCAGCAGGCAGCACTTGGCACATGCACGCCGTGCAATTGGCATTTCAATATGTGTAAAATTTTAAGTGTCCTTTGTTTTGATTGAAAATTATTATTATTTGTTGTTTTTGTTTTTTTTTGTGGTTGAAGTACTTTGCAATTGTAATCGTTTGCGCTTTGCCAGCAACACGTGTGCCCAATTTTCCGCGTTACGTTGAAGTGGCGGAATTTCTCGTTAGCGCGCTGATTTTCTTACAATTCGCTAAATATTTGCAGCGCTGTTCGGGTGCGCGGTGGCGACGCGCGCTGAAATGACTTGGCACTTGGCGGCTCAGCGTCTCACCAACGTCATTGTCGGCTAAACCCCCTCACAATTACTTGCAATTACTTTTGTTCAGCTGCTTGCCTGCCTGCTGTGGTTTCAACAATATTTTTTCGTGTTTTTGTTGTTGTGTGTTGTATTAAAAGTTATGAGCGTTGAATGGTCGTAATTTGCAAGTAATTTTCGTGTTCAAGCCATTCTGTTTGGGCGCTTTCAGTCTCGTATGTCAAGTGGTTACACATGTTGGAGCGTTCACACACACTCACACATATGCATACCAAAAAAAAAAACAACGGGCACAGGTAAAGCAAAAGTGCGGCATTTACATTTCATTACACTTTATACCCTAAACAGAGTACATGTAGTTTGCCACGAGCCAGCAGGAAACGTTGAACCGAACGATCAAATTCTAGTTTTTGTATGGAAACCTTTTTTATTTAGCGAAATAACCACACGAAATTTGGCACGAATTATTGCTCTAGAAAAATGTTGAGATCGGACCACTATAGCATATATGTAGCTGCCATACAAACTGAACGAAATTTTTTCTATTTAACGAGATATCTGCACGAAATTTGGCACAAATTATTGTTCGAAACAACCGTATAATTTCTGAAGAAATTATTAAGATTGGACCACTATAGCATATAGCTGTCATACAAACTGGGCAATCAAAATCAAATGCTTGTAAGGAAACTTTTGTATCTGTGAAGGGTATTAAAGCTTTGTTGTAACCGCAGTTAAATTGTTGTATAAATATTTGGCTTGTGAGATGTCAAGTGCTTTTTCCATTCAAATAAAATTAAAATTGATTACATTTTTCAGCTGTGATGCAATATTTTGTAGACAGGTCTGCATGCTTTCTGCTTTATAAGTGAAACTGGAGCAGTGGGTTTGTATATAAATATATTTATGTATAGGTTGACTGCTAATAAACGATTTGAGTTACAGAAAACAATTCCTGATATTGCAGGGAATTTGTGAGAAATAAAATAAAAACAAATCCCTTAAACCCTCCACACGCAGTGCCACGTCATCGCTGCATTCACTTGGTGTTTAATTCCAAGCCAAAAAAAATTAATATATATATCCTTCTTACCGCATTTTCAAATTGTATAAACCAACAGTGTTAAAACAAAAGCGAAACCAATGCAACGGAAGTTGATTACTCGTCATAAAAACTTGCGAGTTCACCAACAAAAGACTTTAGACACGAACTCGCTATGAAATTGCCAACCAGACATACAGACAAATACAAGGATGCGCGCTATACCCAGCAATTTTAGTTTATAAAAAGCTGCAGCAGCATTATATAAACGTTTTAGCACGCTTTTTTGCATAGCAACAACAGCAACAAATTGCAAACGGAAATGGCGCTTTTGTGCAGCAATTAATGTGCAAAGTGCGCGTCATACAGAGCAGTTATTAAGGGTCTCTCAATGCATTGCAGAGGAAGTGTTCGTTGCCGCTACATATATAAAGTCACAAGAAAATATATACATACATATACATATGTATGTGTGTGTTTATAAAGCAAAGTCTGTTGCGTGTGCGAAGTTTACTGCCATTTATTTAATTAAAGTGTGTGCATCTTAAGCCGATATGATGGAGAGGTTCACACATGCTGCAATTATTGGCTGCTTGGCAAATATAATTTGTAACTTTCGAGCGACTGGTAGGTTAAACTAAGTTATAGTGATATTATATTGCATTCTATGTCAATTATTGAGGCTGGAAATCAATAAAGTAGCTAAGCGTTAGATTTCCATAATTGTCTCGTGCAAGATATGAAGAAAGACCTTACTTGACTTAATTTAGGGGTATATAGTGCGAGAATATATTGCTCACTAAGATGAAATGTTCATTTTACCTCGAACTCCCGGACCCCTGCTAATGTTGAAAGAGGAACTAGTTGGATGGCCATTGGCGTTGGTAGACGCTCCATTTCTGCGCGACGGTGACATTCTTCTCGCCTGGAGTAGAATAAGGGAGATTTTCTGAACTACTTGTCCTAGCAAAGTCCATCTTGCCGCAACCGTAGGAGTTCTTATTAGATATTGTTCAATAATTATTCATGCTATAAGGCTCAAAATCTAGTCGAACAGAAATTGTCGAAGTTATATCAAAGATGGCGAAGTGGAAACCTACAGGCATTTTTCACTCATTCTCACTAATCAACTTAACTTAACTCAGTGAAACATTCGGCAGGCTTCCACAAGTAATTCAGGTAATTGAGTTAAACATTGGAGTAAAAGTTGACTTAGAAATATGGAGAATGTTGTAAATTTTAATTGCTTAACACTCATTAAAACTTATGCTTCGATTATTAAATGGCACCAGTCTATCAATCGCTGTTGTAAACTGGGTTATAACCTCATAAGCGATGTCTACGTCAATAAAGAAGCTCTAATAATAAGAGATAATTGGGACTCTCACTTCTACTTCTTTATTGTTTACGCGGTCATGGCTTATTAGTTGTCTATAATAAGGTGAGTTCTAAGAACCTTTTTATATAAATATATTTATACATATATACAGATAGCGAAGCAGCTTTGAAACCACTAAAGTACCTTAAGGTGAAAGTGAAATAATGCCTTGATCTTTTAGTGGATCTAACACGCTCTTTCATGATAAACCTACAATGGATACCAGGACATATTGATATACCTAGTAATTGTGAAGCAGACAAACTAGCCAGAGCAGCCACCAGCTCACTGTTAAACTCCAATGTAGAGGAAATTTATATGCCTCCGACTACTTGTAGACTTAAATGTAGCATGAATGGTTATCGACCACACCTGCTAACTATGAAAATTAAAAAGAACTATAGTAGAAGTGATATTGACAGACATGCCAGCAGGCTGGAAACACCATATAATGACTATTGTGGAAGCTGTCAGAAGGCAGAAGAAGGGCAGACTAAAAAAAATCTTCCAAGCGGATTGAAAGGTAGAGCAATTTGAGACTATAAAACATCTTCTATGCGACATCTCGGCTCTTTAAAGGAAAAGAATCGCAACTATTGCTCAAAGGCTTCTTAACGACGTTTCGGAGCTTGCACAGACAAAACATTTTATATTGTTACATTTTTTACTAATTGACTGCGGTCAAATACAACAAAACTGCTACTGTGCACGTGACTAATTATCAATCAAATGAAGTTATCGGCAGAATAATCAGCTGGCAGATCAATTATGTGGACTGACAGCGCGCACGCAAAACAAATGGCAATAATAACAAAAGAAATGGAATTTTAATTGGCAGAAAAGCTAAGAAATATGTGAAGCGAAGTAACTTCCTACACACACACACATACACACAAGCATTATTGATTTGTGCAATTAACAGCAATAAGACCTTAAATTCCCTTAAAGCCTATAACTCCACAATACCGGTTGATAACGGCAAACGGCGCCATTGCAGTCTCCCTAAGCCACTTTACCGTAATATTTTTTTCGTTTTTGTTTTTGTTTTTTGCTCCACATTGAAATGAATTGAATATTCAATTATGTTTGATTGCTTTGGCTGCTGTGGGCTGGGCTAACCTAAATTCTTGCAATCAGTGAATTGTGCCATTCGAAAGCGTGCTTTTCACAAAGCCACAGCCAGTTAGTCAAAACAAAACCCCGCTGCAGCCGCGAACAATAAGCGGCTAAGCGAATCCGAAATCTCTTGGAAATAAAGCTACTCTTTGTAAATTGCTTTTTGTTATCTTTGGCGGCAATAGAATTCCAGGCGGCCACTTGTTTCTGCTTATTCTCTGTTTTGCATTGCTTTTGCTGCTTTTTGTTTTTGTTTAATCTCTTTTATTTCACGCATTGAAGAAAGTCACATTCGAAAGTGAACAAATTTCCGAATCAGACTGCCGTTGTCTGTCCGCTGGCTGGCCAAGCGCTTTAATTTGTATTAGAATAGTGTCAGCGTAGTGAAAACAAATTTTTATAGCAAAGAATAATTTGAAAATATATTCAACTTTTTAGATTTGATTTATCTGCCTCATACACATGCACGGATAAGTACCGTATGTGTATGTGTAAGGTGAGCAGTGATCGTCTTAATAGCGCCGCAAGTGTGTTGGTATTTCGATAAGTGTGACAATTGCCTGTAGGTATGTATGTTTGCGCTACAAAAAGAAAACGAAGTCTTTTGTTTCCTTTGAAGTGGTAAAATATTTATAAGACGCTTAATTACATTCACATTGTGCGTATAATTTTAGAAATGTAAGAAAACCAGAATCAGCGAGGCTGGGCTATGCCATGAACAATTCCTATTGTTAGTCAAAACGGAAAGTGTGGCGATTTTTGCTAACTTATACAGGCTGGAATGCGTTGTCAAAATAAATTTAGCAGTTGTGGGTTCTAAAATTCTTAAGGATATTTACGACAACAGGTTCTTGGTCTTTGAAAAATATTAGAAAGACAGAGGGAAGACTTTCTGTATACTTATACGTGAAAAAGTAGCTCAATTTTTGAGTTATTGATCTGAAATTTTGCACATGTGCTTTTCTTTTCTATAAGCTGATCATTTGTTGGAATTGCTGATATCGGACAACTATAGCATATAGCTATCATACAAACTGAACTATTGAAAGCAAGTGCTTGTATGGAAAACTTTTTTATTTGATGCGAAATTCAGCACAAACTATTTTCCAAATTAGCGATACAAATTTCGAAGAAACGGTTCAGATCGGACTACTATAGCATATAGCTCTCATATAAACTGATCGATCAAACTCCAGCCGTTGTATGGAAAACTCCTGTATTTTAGGAGATATCTTCACAAAATTTAACAGGGATGATTATGCGAAACAATGGCGTAAACTCCGAAGAAATGGTTTAAATACGTCGGACAACTATAGCATATAACTCTCATATAAACTAAGTGATTAAAACCCTGTCGTTGTACGGACAACTTTTTTATTTAACGAGATATTCTTACCAAAGTTAACACGACGTCTTTTGATACTAAAAATGTTTATGTTTTAAGTCTTTGGGGTCCATAAAAGTTTATTTTTTGGTCTTTTAATATAAATGAAATTTCGTGATTGTACATTTACGCCTATTTACCATTGTATATAGGCGTAGAATTTTAAATAATTCAATATTATTGACTCAACTACTTTCGAATACAATAATTGATGTAAAAAACAC
Organism: Bactrocera neohumeralis; assembly: GCF_024586455.1. NCBI lineage: Eukaryota > Metazoa > Arthropoda > Insecta > Diptera > Tephritidae > Bactrocera > Bactrocera neohumeralis. Next base: position 76,109,591 of record NC_065923.1, on the reverse strand, counting down.
CGTTAAACTCAAACTAAAAGAATATATTTTTATTTTTTATTGTATTTTTATATTTTATTTCTGCTTCCAAATCCAAAGTAGTTTGTGTCTTAAGTCTTCTATATCAACCATAGTACGTGCCTTAAGTCTTCTATTTGCAAAAAAAGTTCATGTTTTTTGTCTTTTGATTCCAAAAAAGTTGTGTCTTAAGTCTATTATTTCAAACGAAGTCTCGTGATTGCCTTAAGTCTTTTAATTTAAGAAGGAGCGCGCCTTATGTGGTTTACTACCAAAAAAGTTCGCGACTTAAGTCTTTTATTCCCAAAAAAGTTCGTGCCTTAATTCTATTATTTCAAATTAAGTCTCTTGATTGCATATTCACGTCAGTATAACGTTATAAATTGGTCTAAATATATATATATAATTCAATATTTATGATTTAACTACCTTTGAAATCAATAATCCATGCAAAAAAGCTCTAATCAAAAGATCATAGTTTTGATGATGAAAGCAATTTCAAACTCAGGACTTCTGCTTTGCTATAGAATTTCGACCTTAAATCTTTCAGAATCAAAGAATTCTGTGACTCAAGCCTGCTATTTAAAACCAAGTGCGTGCTTTAAAACTTTTAATTCCCAAAAAGCTCGTGTCTTAAGACTTTTATTTCCAAAAAAGTTCGTGACTTAAGTCTTTTTATTGCAAAAAAGTTTGTGTTTTAAGTCTTTTATTCACAAAAGTGTTCGGATCTTAAGTCTTTCGATTCGTGTCTTAAATTTTCTATTCTCAAAAAGTTTATGATTTAAGTATTTTATCATTCATTTCATTACGTCTACATACACTTATAATAAAACCTCCTCCTGGTATCAGAGTGAACGCGGTCTCTTGGGTGTAAAAGCATATATGTAGGTATATTTCATATTCATAACTCAACTACCTTCAAATGCAATAATCCATGTAAAAAACTCCGTTAACTGCTCCCCACAGCTGCAATCACTTTGCGCTTTACTCCACTCACTATAGTAAATACAATTTAATGGACGATAATTCGAAACACTTTTTATAGAAATAGAAATCAAAAGTTTTGCAATTTCAAAACGCTTATATGGATCGACACAGGCAGGTATTAATAACTTTTGATTTATGCACTTTAAGCAAAGCAATGCAATGCAATGCGCTGGTGAATGTATGCTTTAGTTGGGTGATGTAATGGCATAAGCGCGGTAAACTGGCGCACAGTAAATTTTGCTTTATATGGCAACACTATTTCTCATTTTGCTTTGCGCCACTTTTATTTTATCAATAAATTTTTAGCTGAAAGACTTTAATGCCTATTTAATGTAAGTTGATTTTGCACACTTTCAAAGGCGCTTAAATTGCTTGGGACACAGTTAACAACACAAAAAATAATGTAAATATGTAAGCACTGAAGTACATATGCGGCAATTTTCCGATACTTTCTCTTTTAGCGGCAACAAAGTGTCAAAGCGGCGTTGCTGTAGCAAACTGTAAGCATTATACTACTTATTTATAACACAAAAGTATTTTGTTATTGTTTTTTTTTTAATAAATTATTTTTTTTTTACATTTGTGGAACACACTTTTTGACAAATACAACACAGTTATGCCACAGCGCCAGCACAAGCCAAAGAAATCTTCACACAAACAGTTGTATTTGTATTTGTTGTTGTTGTAGCTTACAGACTACTCGTTCTGTGGCTTAGTTTGCATATTTCTATTGACTGCTTATACGCAAAACTTCTTCTTCCTTAATTTGCAAATTTTTCGCATAGTTTCTGTGCGCTTTTTCGGTGGCGGCGCACTCTTTGCTCTCAGTGAGCGCTGCGCGTCTTCTTCTTCAAGTTAAACACCAAGCCAAAAGCCATAAAAACAAACTAGAAATTCGGTGTATGTTTCTATGTGCGATTTTTTACAATTTCCTCATTCATGTCACTTTTGTTTTACTTTCCACACCGGTTCACTAGACCCGTTAAAGAAGAACGCGTTAAGCGCTACAATCCGCCGAATTCTGTTCTGTTGCTCACGAAAGCCGACACGCAACTGTTGCTTGACCTGTCGCAGACTCAGCAATGTACTCGTTTGTTACTCGTGCTCAAAACCTTTGCTGCAGCAACAATAACAGCGCATAGAGAGCAAGTGGCTTACAAGTTTGTTGTAAATATCAGCTGAAGCAGCAGTGAATGAGCGGCAAATACTAAACAAAAGCTCAAGTTGAAACAAGCAGTAGTTGTTATTGTTGTTACTTATAGACTTTTCCATTGCTTGGCTGGAAATGCGCTGCCAGATTGAGTGAGTGATTTTCTTAGCGGAAATGAGGAAGGCTGCACAATAACGTGTGATTTTTTGAGTTTGACATGCAAACAAGTAAACAATCATCGGCACGGAACCCGTTTTCAATCGATCGATGAAATAAAACAAAATTCGTTGAAGACCATCCCAAAAAGTGCTGCCGAAAAGTGTTTCGAGGACTGAAAAAATCGTTGACATAAGTGTATTTTGCGTTCTATTTACACCTTTCTTTACTCTAAACCAAAGTGTGGAAATCAAGCAAATTTATTACCAAAGAAATAAAAAAGAAGATTCAGCGATGGAGCTCAGTTTTGGTTGATTAGATAAGTTAATAAAAAAAATTGTCGCATTTGGAACGTTGAGCTGTCACATCCTCAAAAATTCACTGGTTGGTGTTCTCTATAGGCAGACTGATTTAGAGAGAAGGACCATAATTTTGCAGTTTCGGCAAGACAGAACTACATGCCTTATTGCTAACGAAACAATCAGTTTATTAAAGGAAATTTTTCGCTGAATCAATCCGAACCGGTTAGTCTAGGAGTTGTGGTGATTGTGAACGAAGTCAAGACGAAATATCTCTTGTCATCAAACAAACATTCATTGCATGCGCGGTTTGGCTCGCACGTTGACAGTCACAACTTCGAAGTCGTACATAACTTCGTTTATTTTGCAACCAGCGTCAACACCAACAACAGGTGCTACTACGGACTGAGTAGGCAATTGTGATGTAAAGTCCTCTATCGACGAACAAAGGCCAAACTTTACAAGTGTCTCATCATTCCCGGCCTGCTTTATGGTGTAGAGTCTATGGATCGATAATCTGCACAAGATATACGGCAAAATTAACATAGTTCGGCGAATTAAGAGACAGGTCATGTCTACGCTGGCTAGGTCATGTCTCTGCAAGTATTCGATTCAATATCCGCCGGGGGAAGCAGAGGAAGAAGAAGACCTCCACTCCTTTGGAAAGACCAGGTGAAGAATCTCCAATTGGTGCCAAACAGCGAAAAGGAAGAACGACTGGAGTGCTGTTGTATACTCGGCTATAACCGCGTAAGTGGTGTCTAGGCCAGTAGAGAAGAAGAACGAGGTTGAAGCATCTCAGTTGGCATACTTTTTACGAACCCGGCGAAGTGGCTGGAACTGATAATAGCCACCGCCACTGGATGACCCCAAGAAGTGATCTAGTGATTGATGCCTAGAGCATACTCGAATTATAGAGGGAACACTTCTCTAGCCTGCTGAATGGAAGTGAAAACATAATACCACGAGATGGTGAACCCGATTCCCCAATTGGTAACAATGGAGCAGACGTTCCAATTGAAGAAGAAGTCGATATTATTATTTAAATGCTTTATTTAAGAAAACTACTCGTAGTCATAAATTAAAAATAGTATTCATAAAGCTAAAGCTTGCGAGCATAAACCAATCTATAATACAACATTTAATTGTCTACTTTTATAGTACTGAGCTAAAATTAAGCACTCAATTTCATTGTTAATACGCTCAAGTTGCTCACTATCTCTAGCTCTTTCTGCCTCTCTTCTACTCATGGCACAAATTGGTGTGTCTACAAGTGGATATAATCTCATTCTCTCTTTCTCTCTTTAGCAGCACTCTCTGCTCAGCGCTATTTTTGCTTTGAAATGTTGCTGCCACATAATGGACCATTTCGGCATTTTTCACATTTTTGCAGCGAATTTTTTAAAGATATCGTTGGAAACTTTTTTCTCTACAAAACCCCAGCGCTGCACGGTGGCTTAGCTGCTCCGGCTTAAGCCAACACGCTAAAGTCGAAAAAGCAGCAAAGCGTTGTTGAAATGTTGCGGGTTGGGCGCACGCGTCACGTCGCTACAATATGTCATCTACATAGTGGTTGTAGTTGCCTGTTGTTGTTGCAGTGATTTAATACTGTAATGCTTTAAACTGCAATTAGAATGTTATTGGAAAAGCGTTTCGTATTTAATGCGCTCTTTTAGCAAATCTTCAAACAATTCAGTCACCTTGATCTGCAGTCTTCTATCCACGCCTCTCTTGTGTTTTGCATGCTCTGCTATCCACCTTTATTCAACGCCTTTGTGCTTTCTGTTGCATTGCCTAGTTTTTATGGCCCACCATTGCTTCGACACATGCAATTTTATGCTCCTGTAAATTTTCGCGCTCAGCCGCTGCTTTGCTTTGCATTATTTTCCCAGCAACAACTACAACGGCGCTTTATCACAAGAATTTTTACGCTTTGCTCTCTCACTCAGCGCACTGCAGCCGCTGCTTTGATTTTTTATTGGCATTCCTTTACATCCTTACCGGTATTCGTTTTTTTGCTATTATTGTTATTGTTTTTTGTTGTTGTAGCTATCGCAATATCTTTCATCAGCAATCCCTTTCTAAATATTATGAACTTAAGCGTTGCCTCAAATATATTTTTATCACTAAATAAGCGCGTATTCATTGGATTTTATATTTATGCCAAGCTTCACAGTCGCCTTTCCCTCTTTTATTATTCATTTACATATTTTCCAACACATCCACGCGCGTTTTGCTGCTTGGTGTCGACGCTGCGTGGCTTACCGCTGCTGCGTTGCGATTTATGACGCGCATTTAAGCTCCTCAAATTACAGGCGTTTAATAAACAATAAATGTAAATCGTTATTTGTGTGTGTGTGTATGTGTTTATTAGTGTATCACTGCCATTTAACGTGCGTTTTCAACTTTTAACGAGACAAATTGATGGACAACGCCACGATTGTGACCTTTAATTGCGCCGCCAACGCGCTGAAGTTATGAAATGGTGAGAGTGCAGCGAAAATAAAAGTTAAAAAATTATTATTTTTTTGTTTTTGCATATACATTTATTTGCTTGATATTTATGACAACGCTAATGAGCATTGGCAGCAAGCGCTCGAACAGATAAGTGTAAATTTGTGAGCCCTTTATTATACTTTGGTGATTGGTTGGTGTTTTGTTGGTGTTGCCAGATGCACATGGATTGTTTTCATATACAACTTGGTATGCAGAAGGTGATTAATATGAATAGAACTGTTAGAAACTTGGTTTAAGCAACGCCAGAATTGTGTTTGTGTTTTTGCCGCTCAGTTTTTGAGATATCGAACGGAAATTTTGAAAACATAATTTTCTGAATAAGAAGCTGCTTTTTTGGTCGAACTGTTGGTATCGGACAACTATAACATATAGCTGCCATACAAAGTGAACGAATGGAATCAAGTCTTGGTATGGAAAACTTTTTTTTTCCAAGATATCTTTACAAAATTTGACACGGATAATTTTCCAAAGCAAAGGCATAATCTCGGCAAAAAATATTTTAAAACGAACTACTATATTATATAGCTGCCATAAAAACGATCAAACTGAAGTCCTTGTATGGAAAACTTTTTTATTTGTCAAGATATCTTCTCGAAATTTGGCATGTACTATTTTCCAAAGTAAAGCTATAATCTTCGAGAAATTTTGTCAGATCGAACTACTTTATTATATAGTTGTCATACAAACTGAACGATCAATTTGAAGTCGTTGTATGAAAAGCTTTTTGATTTTACAAGATATCTTCATTAAATTTGCTATGAATTATTGCCTAAGATAACGCTATAACACCTCAAGAAATTGTTCAGATTGGACCACTATAGGATATTGCTGCCATACAAACAGAACGATCACACTGAAGTCCTTGTAAGTAAAACTATTTTGTTTCAAAAGATATCTGCCCTAAATTTGGTATGAATTATTATTTAATGCATTGCTTCAATCTCCGAAGAAATTATTCAGATCGGAGTACTATAGCATATAGCCGTCATACAAAATAAAAGTTCAAATGCAGGTCCTTGTATGGAAAACTTTTTTATTTGACAAAATATCTTAACCAAATTTGCTAGGAATTAAACTACGAAGTAACGATATAATATCCGAAACAAAATTGTCAGATCGGACTTCTATAGCATATAGCTGCCATACAAACTAAAGGATAAAATGCATGACATTGCTGTTTTTGCTCGTGACGCTGACTATTTATATGTGTAAGTATACTTTATATGGTCTCCGATGTTTCCTTTTAGGTCTAACGAGCTCTATAGCAAACTTATTATACACTATGGAGGGTATAAACATTACTATCACTGCACAAGTGCTTTATTTTGTATTAAATTTATAAATCATTATACTTTAATTCTCATACACAAGGATTAATTAAATTTACAAATGGCGGGCATTAAGCTTCAAGCTGCTGCTTCCAATTCTTTAAGTTGTTTTGGGTGTTCCACAAAAGCCCTTCAATGAAATCATTTAGATCGACTTTATTTGAATGCTGCATACGGCTATTTGCCACAGCTTACCAACACAAGCTATTTGTGGCCTAATAGAAAAGCCAATAGCATGCTTCGCTTGAAATTCGAGAAAATATTTTCACGCTGTTTGTTGTCTAAGAGGTCCTAAACACCCCACCAAAGCACGCCTCGCCCACACGAAAGTGGTTTAATGTTCCGAATATACACACATACGCACACACGCATACAAACAGGGGAAACAGTGGCAATGAAAGTTCTATTGAGAATGTCTGCAAATGCACGTAAGGCACCGGCGGCTTAGGTGTGGGCCATTTGTGGCAACGAAATTCCTTCAAACTATGCAAAAACATAAAATTCAAACGAGCAAAATTAAAAAATAACAATAAGCTGATGGACATATAAAAATAATATTGTAATAATAACAATAATTGCATGTAATTATTGGCATTAAAAAATGTGCAAGCAAACTGAAATGGTCGCAGCGTGTTTGAATGTGTATGTGTATGTATGATGTCGCGGGCTCCTCCGTTGGTGGCGCTGGAGCGAGCAGCAGTTGCTGGCAGCCGCCAGACGGCGAACGACAAACGGCGTGCCGCCTCTCCTGCTGTCCCTGGAGATTCCTTGGCAGGCGCGCAAATTCTCGACTTGTTTTGGATATAAAATGCAGCGTAGACACTGAAAATGTACGCCCGAAGAGGCAGCAGTCAACGTGGTTGGGCGCATGTTAGAGTAAGCAGCAGAAGAATGTAATGTCTTTATGGCGGCTGGAGGCGATGTAGCAGCAGTGGTTGCAGCGGTGGCACAAACTTTTATGAAACAAGACAAAATGTTTAGTTTAGTGGCAGTTGAAGCTAGAATTTGCTTCATGAATAAAGAAGTTTCCATACAAGAACTTGATTTTGAACGTTCAGTTTGTATAACAGCTATATGATATAGTGGTCTGATCCAGTAAAATTTTTCGAATATTAGGCGTTGCTTTGAGTAATAATGAGTGCCAAATTTCGTGAAGATATTTTGTCAAATAAAAAGGTTTTCCATATAAGGAATTGATTCCGATTGTTCAGTTTGTATGGCAGCTGTAAGCAAAGATCGTCCGATCTAAACCATCTCTTCGGAGATGGTACCGTTTCATTAAGTTATACTGCTTGCCAAATTTCCTGAAGATATCTCGTCAAATAAAAGAGTTTTCCATGCAAGAATTTGACCTGGATCGTTCAGTTTGTATGATAGCTATATGCTGTATTGGTCGGACATCAGCGGTTCCAACAAATGAATAGCTTATAAAAGAGGAAAGAAAAACTGAGAGCGTAGTTAACGTACATACAGATGGACGGGCGGACACACAGCCATGTCTAAACCGACTGAGCTGATCATGCAGATAATATATGTATATATATATATAGTATATATACATATATATTAAAGAGCCTCCGACGTTTCTTTTTGGGTCTTACAAACATCGTAGCAACCTTAAATATACCTTGCTCCGGGTATAAGTATCTAAAATATACATAACATTAGGTTAGGATGAAGCCGGGCTGTTGGATCTTCATAATAGAAGGGCTTTGCCGAAAGAACTAAGCTAAGAAATTCGTTGGCAAACTGCAAGGTCGGCACGCGTAAGCGAATATTCTGAAGTAGCTTTCCAGACGTGAGCCAACCAAAGCAAATTGGAATACCAGAAGTAACAGTAAATGCCACAAAAGAGTGCAGTTTCTGTTACGTACTGCCGGTCATTTACAATTGAAGCATCACCACCTTCACCGACTCCCTTCCAGTGAATGGCGTACTTGGAGCTCGAGTTGCCAAGAGAATGAGGAAGGACCCTTGCCCTTCGTACTGGATACTGTAGCAAGCTAAACTCCTATTTGTCAGCCCACAATACACCTTAGGTCGCGGTGCAATCCTCATCCATTTATCTAAACTCCTATTTATTCAGCATCGACCATGGCCTCGACCCCGGCCAAATATTTGTCCAGCATGCGATAAGACTACGTATGACCCTAACCACATTTTTGTGTGCCCAGCGAACCCCACACATCCAACACCTCGCTTCCTATGGCCTAACATCATCGAAACAGCACGTTTCCTGGACCTACCGTTAGATGATTTCGTTGACAACCAACCCGAACCTTACCATCCAAGCATGGACTAATTAACCGCTACAACAAAAACAATTACGACAACGCTTACACATCGTCAGCAAAATATCTGCAGCACCTCCATTGCAGAGCGCACAAGATTGCGAGCGCCTGGCGCGCACATCTCATGGCTCCAGGGTGAAATGCTGCATTGCTGCGTTGAGTGGCATAAAATGCGCTGAAATGAATTGCAGGCCAGTTTTTGTTGCTAGGTACAGCTGCACCTATCGCTAGCTGTTGTTGTTGCTGCTGCTGGTGGTTGATAGTTGTTGTGAGTCGGCTTGGTGACTGCTGCGTTGCAACTGCATTTTGGCCTTTTGTGCGCAGGAGCAGCGAAATCGAGGCATCGAATGAAAGCAACACGAATGAATCGCCAGGAAGGCGAAGGCTACACTTTGTTGCGGGCAAAATACGAGCGCACACGCGGCGAGCAATAGTGCAGTCAGCCAGCTCGCAAAGGCTGCGAGTGTGAGCGCTGTTGCACCTTGTTGCTGAGATGCTGTGTGATGTTGCTGTTGTTGTTGTTGGCATTTTGGCCATTGAACTGTCGTCTCAGCTTTCAAAGCGCGCTATGTGACTAAGTTGACTACAACAAAAACAACTACAATAAAAACCAACAACTACAATAAAACATACAACTATGTTGATTCGCTTAACTTGACGGCGTTGCTGCAGCAGCAAAAACAAAAATGTTTGTATGTATGCACTTGCAGGCATTTGTTGCTGTGCTGGTGTTGTTGTTGTTGTGCGGCTGTAAAATTACATTGCTTTTGCTTTCGAATCTTGGCTGCCACCGTTCTTCGCTTGTTTATTTCCTTAACTTCGCAGCTCTCTCTATTTTCTGTTTTTGTTTTTGTTGTTGCCTTTTCACTGTTTTCCTTGTTGTAGCTGTGCTGTCGCTGGCAATTGTTATTAAAAAAATTGATAAGTATACAGCAGCAGCGACGGCGGCAGTATCAACAGCAACAACTACAACAACAACAACAGCGTTGTTGCGTTTTTTCTGCATTGTTTTTGCGCATTTTTGAGTTTTTGTTTTTAATTTTAGTACTGGCAGGAATTTTTGCAAGTGTTGGACTGGAATGTGCGCGTGCGCATGCGCAAATGCTGTGCCATTACAGCAGCCTGCCTTCTTTCTACTTTGTACATAGTTTGTTGTTTTGTGATTTCTGCTGTTTTGCTCTTCATTTCGTGCGTCAGATATTCGCAATCAATGCCGTTGCGGCGGTGGCACCGACCTTTTTCACGTACTTGAGCTTTGCCGATGCCTATGACCGAAGACATAAATACATGGAATGTACACGTTATAAACACATGGGTGCTTATGTTGAAAATAGCACAACATTACGGAATCGGTATGAGCTCGGACAGTGCTGTAGTATGAAAATATTCTAAACTGCCTCGAGGTTCTTGCAGGGAGTATCATAAGGCGAAGCAAAGTGCTGCATATTTATTACAACAATAACGAGAAAAAAAGTAAACGTCTACTGCATTGAAGTTAAATACCCTGCACAGGTACATTTCTAAGAACATAAAAGGGTATAAGAAGGTAATTAACTTAATTTTATCGACCAAGTTGGTATGTGGGCAAAAAATAGTAAGACTTTCATTAAATTTCGGGCTCTCCCAGCGGGTAGGGATATAATTTGCCCGCAGTAAGATATGCCTGTCGTAAGAAGCGGCTAAAATCCAATAAGCGCTGTTTCGTTTATTTGGCTTACCTCGAGATTTCATATAGTCTTGTTAGAAATAGAACTATAATACTCAGCTTGAACTGATATTATAGACTTTGAATGAGATTACTTCCTACCTAGAAAGCATTACGTCGAACCACGTCCAAGACGGCCATCAACATTAACTGATAACCAACTTGTCAATAAATAAAGGAATTGGTGCTTCGATGACTAACATCGAATCGATGACTAACAGTCAGAGATCCTACTGGCATCGGTGGAATATCGGAAGGATCAGTGAAAGCTATTTTGAAAGATAATTTGAGCCTAAGAATGATGAAGCATGATCGGTTCCAAAATCACTAAATTTTTTTCGAAAACCCGCTCCGCCAGTGAACATGAAACATATGGCGCTGGATCTAAGCTTATAACCCGGAAATAGACGATGAATCGGCCGAATATCGTGAAAGTTGTGCCAAAGCCCAAAAAACTACTTCAAATCAAATCGGTCAAAAATCTAGGCTATGGGGACAGTTTTTTTCGATTATCGAAGTTTGGTGTACTTCGAATTCCTTCTGACCGACCAAACTGTCAACAAGGAATAGTAGGTGAGTGTTAAGCGTCGTTTGCTCTTGGTTTTATAGACTTTTTAGACCACGATAAGGTATCGTCGCATACTGCACAGATTCTTTGTGAGTCTTTCACCAAATTTTTAATCAAAATCGTACCGCAACTCCGTGTGACTTCTGTCTATTCAGCAAACTCAAACGATCGTTCAGGGGAAAGCGTTTTGAGTCAAATGAAGAAATTAAACGTGAATCACAATGGATCTGTGTGTAGAAGTTCACGCAAGTGAGTAAAGTTCTCTGATCGCCAACTCAGAATGAGAGACATGCACCTGGAATGTCCGGTTCCAAGAAATGCGATGGATGGGACAAGGAGAGTACTATATTTGCATGACAAATCAGTAGCAACGACAAGGGCCAAATACAGTAATCAGAAATATCAATATTACTTTTAATACTAAACACATACATACATACACATATGCTCATCAAACACATCTTTATTATGTATTAATGCTAATAGTTTACAGCTTAGTCGGAATTACTCATTTTTACGAGCACTTAAACTACGACTGTGTCTTCTAACTGCCCACATAAGCGCTCATCACGTCATTGTGTGCCACAAAAGACACTCGATCTTTAACAGCATTTTCAGGAAGCAATTAAATTAAATCGCCATTAATGAAACCACCAACACGTAATGGGCGGCTAGACACTTGTTGGACGCGCCCAGTATCAAGTACCTTTCGCGGTAACCAGACAATGCAGCGCGAGTCAGAGTTTATATCGATGGGTCAGCGTTTAACGCGCGTATGGAACGACTCATCGTTGGAGAATTCCAAAAATGTAGGCTTCATTTGTCACAAATTGTTGAGTTCTCGATGTGCTGGCAGTTGTCAAGCGTGTGACAGTTTGGAATTTCGGCAGAAAATTAGATAACAAAATATTATAAGAAAATAACAAAAACAACAATAATCACATTATTGTGCCTAATAAAGCCGCAATGCATGGCCATAAGACAGACACACCGACTGAAGTTGCATTTGATGGAGTGGTGACTGCATTGAGGTTGTGGCTGAGCAAACCAAATTGATGGTTATCTGATTGCTTCCTCAACCCTAACACAACATGCACTCCAAATTTACTGTTGTGGTGATTTGTTTTTTGTTTTGTTTTTATTATATTTCTTTTTCGCTTCTTTTTTCTATTGCCTTTATTATGGAAATCCTCGCTGCCCTCACCAACCGACCCGAAACATTTCAACTATGCGTTGGCAAAGGCAGGCAGCGAACAATGCGCACGACTTGATTGATTTGGAGTCATTTGTTATTTTCTATTCTTTTCTTTTTTGTAAAATGCGGTTTTGGTAACTCAGTACCGGCCAAAAAGAACAACAACAGCAACTGTCTAAGGTCGCTGTTCGCGCATTGTGCGGCTACAGCTAGTGCCTGACGTTGGTGCGGTGTCGCTGAAGGTAGAAAGGTCGTCAACGTCATCGCCAACCAACTGTTCTTTTATCGTTTTATAGTCGCCTCTGCCGCAAGCTGTCTTCCTCGGCTGCGCAGCAATCCTCAATAAATTCATCTTTTCTATGCCAGCCTCTTGTGTTGTTGTTGTTTTTTTTTGTTTTTTGCTCTTTTTTCGTTGTGCCGTGCGTGATTTTCCTGCGGTTAGCGGTGTTGGGATGGAACCCAGCATTAGTTGAGTTTATGTATTGTATGAATTCTCAAACGTTGGGAAACGTGTTTATTGAAAAAATGCAATAAATGAAATTACACGCCTGTCACAACAACAACAACAACCTTTTTTTGTGCGAGGCTTTTGCTTAAGCACCTATTCATTGTGCGCAAACATGGAAACTGCAAGTGTGTGTGCGGTGAGGTGTTCTAAATAATTGTGAATGCATTCATGGAATGTGACGAATCATTGAGGGTTTCGAAGGAGCCGTTGAACCGTGCGCACTTTCAATTATCAGCTCATTGTTTTGTCCACATTTCGAGTGCTGTAGATTTGTGGGTTTGTGGAAAAGCATTGGAAAATAATTTTTCAAATTCAATAAAAAGCCAAGGGTGTGTGCTTATAGGTATATCCGCAGGATGTCCGTGAATACAAAGGGATTGGATATTAAAGAATGACATGTAAAGATAATTTAAAGAGGTGTGAAAAATTATATGTTGTTGTCTTAATAAGCGAAACATGCTTATTGTAAAGGCAAGTCAGTAGACACTGCCCTGCATACTATCAGGTCATTAGGCTTATGGAATTCGCTGTTGGGATCTTCCGACCACGGCACTAATCGCCATCTACACATATTGTATAGCTACAAAAGTTACCATCAGACTCAGAGAGTCTAGGTTCCCAAAACAACACGGGTCTGCACACTTCGCACTCGCTCAGTTAGACTTCATACCGGATCACTTGTATCATGAAGTCACCAAACCGAACTCTGGCGGCTTCTTCTCTACCCATATACTGGCGAGGGAGTTAGCTGTACTTCGCGGAAGCTTGGTCAGAGCTGGGCCACCATCGGTACATGAGCTGTCGCAAAAGCCTTTTAGCCCAAGATCACTCACAACAGATCTAGTGATGTCTTTGCACTCTGAAAAGCTAAGCTCTCCCTAGTTTTGGGCTTTTAATGATCCATTGCTCTATTTCTACTGGGAATCCTACCAGACGCCATCTGCAGAAGTTGTACGGAAGAAGATGAGACCATTATAGCATTTACATATGTATGTAGTTGCCATGAAAACTAAACAGTCAAAATCAAGATAATGATGTTTCTGTTGTTATCTAAAGACTGCAATAAATTAACTGTCATTACAATCTCTTAACGGTAGGCCTAAGAAGCGAGTTATTTCGACGGCGACAAATTTATTGAACTGACTAATATCAATTCCGGACAATTTGCGGTGTTCGTGAAAAGTATGGCTACCGAGTTGCTTCAACTTTAGTCTGGCAAAAGCCAGATATTTCCACCTCGTCTTCCTCCCAGCAACTAGGATTTCTACAAAATATGTTTTATTTCTTAAAACAAATTATTATCTTTTTATTAGGTTTTCTTACTTAAATTTTTTTTCAAATATATTCTTTAAATAAATCTGGCTTTAATCACATTAATCCCCTTTCTACCACCTCCAGTGATGCCTGCTTCATTTTACTATTAGATAAAATATTTTTTTTATTATCAAAAATGAAAAGAAAGCATTTAACACAAATAAATAACAACAAAAAATATACCACCTCATTCTAATTTATAACCATTAACAGCTTCAGCGAATAGTTCTACTGAAAACATGATTACCGAGCAAGCTCAACACAAAGAGAGCTGGGCACAGCAAAGCCACAAACAGAAAAAGACCGTGGCTTGAAACTATTAAAAAAAACTTGCCAGAACAGGCAAAGAATGACAAGTGCTATCAAAGCTTTAATCTTTTTTAGCCAATCGCTTAACAATGCAAAAACAAAAAATTTGAATGTCAAGCGTGTTTTATTGTTTTCCTAAAGTGAAACGAATATGAAAAATTACAAAAGATTTAGAAAAAGATTACATTAGCGAGAAGAATCTCTGTTAAACATAAATTAAAAAAAAAATTTACAAAAAAAATTCTCGATTAAAGTATTTACTATAAATTATAATAAAATTTGATAAAATTCACACATACGGAGTCAGGCAAATTTGCCATTCATCGCTCCAGCAACATATGTACATTTTGAATGATTGTAAGGCAAAACAGTTGTCATGAGCCAAATTACATTACTTTACAACAGAATATATTCCTGCATACATATGTGTTAATATAATTTTTCATGTATTTGCACACATCCCACTGAGATAAGTGTCTGTGTGTATAGCAAAAGTGCGTGAAGAGGAAAGTGTTGCAAAAATATGCAAATTGTTGGCTTACTACCTTAATATATTGAAACGATTAATGATTGTTTGTCTACAGGTTTTAATTTGACAGGAATTTACTGTTGCCCTACACAAATAACATATGCGATTTCAGCCTCTGGCTAAATAAGCAAGTTTTGCGTCACCACCACCAACGAATGAGAGGTGAAAAGAATTTGGAGTGCTATTTATCACCCGTTAATATGTTCCTTAAATACTTGTGAAGTTTAGATATCGTTTGACATGAAGTGTAAGTATGTATAAGCATTTGTACATAACCTTAAGTGGACTTAATACAAAATATTTAATATTGTAAAAGCAGCTTTAACGCCGCTTAATGTTGTTGTTAATAAGATATTTCAAAATGGCACTTACCGCTAATGTTTACATGACTTAAGTTGCATATTTAAAAGTGAGGAGTGACCTCCGGCCAAATGCTTGGCGGAGTAACTCCTTCAAAACGAGGTGGAATCACTAGAAAAGAGATTTTTAGCAGCGATATTTGATAAAATAACAAACGAGGTTAGCAAAGTTTACACTTACATTCTGGTCCGGATGTTCTGATTGAACACTATTTATATTTTGAGAATTCGTCTGCACTTTTCTGCGGTCAATTGACCCGGAAAGCCGGGGCCATGCTAATGACAGCACAGCATTAATTCGTTTACACTTTACACTTTACACTTTGAATAACACTAATTTGAATGTATCACTAATAAGTATTGATGGACACTAGCAAAAATTTCTTAAAAATTACCAAATTACCCGCACTTAATAAAAGAAATACTTGGCGGAAGAATGATTTGCAAAAATCTCAAGACGCTTCCGTGTTGCCGTTGATTAAAACTAAAATAACTACTGTAAACAGCGACATCTATTGTGCATTAGCAAGAAAAACAACTTAAAGATTGGCAAAGTACACATAATTGTCTTAAATTCTAATAACATGTTCAGACCGACACTTAATCACACGATTTCGGATGTTGAATGGATTATCCCACTAATCTTAAAAATTTATCAAGATTTCGCCATACAAAAATTACAGTTCCAAATCACTTCATTGAAATGATTTCAAACTGATCCACGCTAAATCTCTCTGTGCGACTCTGATTTTGCGCAATCTACTTGTCAGCACTGGAAATCTGTTACATTATCACAGCAGATTTGGACACTACAAAGGGAAAAAAATGTAAACAAACAAATTTTTTTTAAAGCAATGAATCTAATTTCATCTGAAAACCGACTTAACAAATGAAAAAATGCATCCATTATTTCTATTATATGGAAAATATTAAAAAAAACCGTCTTTGTATTTCAAAATACTATATGACAGTCTTTTCTTTTGATTAATATTAAGCGATGTGAACTCTTGAATGACAATAACAGCTGTTTTTTGATCTTTCTAACGGCAGTGGGAACACTGTTGGGTTATGAAATGCTTAAATATAATCTAATCTTTTAAATTTTCGGTCTGAACATGGTATAAAAATTAACACGTTTATATAATTAAAAAGTTAACAAAGCTTAACAGAGCCATATAAATAAATTTTTACGAATAAATTCCGAAATAAATACCGTGAAACACCCTGCATGGAAGCAATGCATTTTTGCTTCTTCGATATTTTCGTACGAAATGTCACTTTTTTCGAAGTCTGTCAACAAATGTCATATTTTCGCGTATATTCCTCTTCCCCACAGATCTGTTAATTATTCTATCTTTCATATCAAAACACAAAGGCAGAAAAATATAAGATACGTAAAAGGCTGATTACTGCTGCTTCTCCAAAAACAAAATACAAAAAAAAAAAAATTAAACGAAGTGCTGCCTCTAAATTTTCATTGATTTCGCAATTTAGTTGATAAAGTTATACGAACGCGTACGGAAGTGAAAAAGCAATTACACTGCGAACAAAGTGACGATTGTAAACATAAGCACAAAACACTTTGGTGATTTTTCTTTTGCTACGAGTGAGTGCAAAAGAAAAAATCCCCAAACCCCACCTCAAAGTAAACACTCTTGCAGTGCATTGAGATGCAGAGTTATGGTGGAGCAACAGCGTCAGCTGCTCCCCAACAACTACCAGTACAAGAACAGCCCCAAACAAATCTCTATGACGCAACGCTGCGTAACAGCAACGTAGATCAGCAGGTAAACCTTGGCACAGGTGCTGTTGGCGGAGTGAATAGGGGTGAAAGTAGCAGGCATGAAAGCAGTGGTGAAAATTCGCGTTGCGAAAGCGATGATGAATACCACAGAAATCAGCCAAGGTCAAGTGCGACAGTTGGTGGCAGCATAAATATCGAAAACGAACAACCAAATGTTTTCGCGCCTTCCGCGACACAATATGGTGCAGAGCAGAGTGGCAATGAACAGCCTTCAGGCTCCACTAACATGGAAGGTGCTTCGCCTATGTCCTCTTACAATGAAGAGCGGATGCGACGAAAATTGCAATTCTTCTTCATGAATCCGATCGAGAAGTGGCATGCGCGTCGCAAGTTCCCATACAAATTCGTGGTGCAGGTAAGTAATTTTGCTTTATGCAATTTAATTGTAAATAAGCTCTAGGTGTTAATTAAATTAAAAATATGTAACTGTCGCGTAATGAGTAACAGTCATGAATGTGAAACTGTTTAAGACATTTGTGTATTTTGACACTGACAACGGAAACGAAATTCTGTAGCATAATCACGGAAATTGTTATTTACAAAGGAATTATAAAAGGCACCACCATAAATGATAGCTGACAATGTTTTAAACAAATATCCCCTAATACTTTTATATTATATTTATGTAGTAAATTAATACTTAATTAAAAGATGTATTCAATGAAACCGCAGAGTCTCTTAATGAAGTTTATGACGCTTGTGTTCGCTTTTAATTTGGTGTATGCAATTATCCCAAAACATGCTTGCATGCAGGAAGTGCTTATCGAATATTTGTGCTGTGTGTTAATTCACGTTCAAATAAATATAAGTAAATGTTAAGCATTTCATTGCTGGAACTTTAAAAGACAGCAGTGTATGCCATAAAGCCTATTAAACTCCAAATTAGTGTTCCATTTAAATATGGAATACATACAAACTATGCATATACATATGTATTTGTATAAAAACAAAAACTGCTATATAAAAAAAAATTCACATTCACTTGCAATCTATTGTTTAGCGGTTTTTCCTCATATCGTATAGCACTGCCCAGGTGACATTTACAACCAAATTTCAATTTTTTATATCGCGATTATATATGTATGTATTAACACTCCGACACACATACATATGTATATGTATATACATATATATAAGTGGATATTTTTAACAAAATGCTTACAGCTCCATTTTAATATTTAAATGTGCATACGAAAATATTTTGCGCTTGCGGTTTATTGACACGGCATGTGAGTGCATATACATTTATGTATATTTGTATATTTACAGTGCGCTCATTAATTGGCTTTGTATAAATAAGTCTGGCTTGAGTGTGACTTCATACATTCCGCCCACCTTACCAAGTGGAACTTTTCCTTAAATGCAAACACATTGTTCAATTGTCGTCATGCACTGGTGTTTGTAGGCATGCAAATATATATTATGTATGTATGTAGCAGCAAGTACGATAATACAACTGGTGTTTAAAGCATCACTTTTGTCTCAAGCTGTATATCAAAAACAAATTTACAAATGATTACATAAACCTGCACACCTATATACATATGTACATATATACGTACAATTGTCCGCAATTTCATATAAGCACGTCAATATGTGCGCTGAATGTAAATGATGACATAAAAAATTATTTACGAACGCAAGGTGTACAAATTTACACACAAATATGTACAAGCGTATTGTATATTCATTGTAAAAACAAATAGTTCAATGCAACTGGAACCAACCTCTGCGCTTTGGATTGCAAATTAGTTTGTAAAACGCTTGCTGTTTGCTGCGTGAAGGTAATTGATAAGGAGCAGTAGCAGCAGTATATTTTAAACGTATTAAAATTATCAGTTTGCAAGATACGCCTACAATTTTTGCAATACTTCATATAACTTCATGCAAAAATCTAAATATTATATGTAATTTCTGTATAATTTTTTGAACTTTCAAACATTTCGCTCGCTATTTTGTCTATCGTAGCACCGTGCGGCTATGTGCTAAATAAATTTGTCAGCTGTTGTATGTCCAACATATTCAAATACGCTAATCATTTGAGTAAATACTAAATAATGCTAACAAATAATCCATGTCTCTGTAAACTTGAACTAAATAATTCGCACCTGTGACTCAGTCAGCGGTATAATATATACATACATATAGTATAGTATATTGAATAAACAAGAAAATAGTTAACTACGGTTGCACTGAAGGTACTACCGACTTTCACACACCACCTGAGCCCAGAAAACCACCTGTATACCTACCGAAAAGTGTACAGTACCACTACAGAACGTAGCGTCATAAATGCCTAAATAATTCCTGGCCTTTAACGAAAACCACTCTGTGAGAGGACGATTCCCGTAGGGTAGTCAAAAGCCTTTGACAAAGTCAATCACACAACACGCTACTTGAATATATCGAAAAATCTACGCCCCCTCCAGGACTGAAGAGGTGGACTATGGACTACCTGTGCGGTCGTCAATCATCCGTAAACTATGGGTTTCGCAGGGTGGTGTCCTCTCCCCGTTATTTTGTAACTTCTACATTTCGAAACTACCGCAACCACCTGAGGGAAACGCAACGTAACAAATATAAACGGTTATATCTCTAACTTTTCTCGCTTCCTCGCTGCATGGAACTTAAAACTATCCCCCACTAAATTCCTAGTGATCATATTCACAAACTGGATGAAGGAGTACAGGCAGTCCCAAAAATTTTAACGACCACGATTGTCGCCAAAGTACAGAGCCACAACAAAATCCTCAAGTCGCTAGTCGGCAGCAGATAAAGAAAGGGCAAAGAAACATACAAGGCAATCGGCCGGCCGGTCCTTAACTGGTCGACTGGATGCAGTGAAACGCAGACGAAGAAGCTGCAAACTTGTCAGAACATTGCTCTCCGCACTACGACAGGCTGCCTCTTGGTGCTCCTATCGAACACCGGCTCTCAGTTAAGGAGCATAATACTTTCGCAGAAATCATCCCTGCAGTCACCTGAACTACGCCGACCGGACTTCGGACGCAACTAACTTCCGACAAGCACTGACAGTTATTCCCTGTGGAGCCATCAACATCTTCACTTAGAGTCAACCACCACCCACTGCAGACGAAGAGCTCGAGTTGCCGCGAGAACCGAGGGTGTCCCTTGCGCAGCTTCGTTCTGTATACTATAGCAGGTTAAACTCCTAGTTATCCAGAATAGAGCCTGAGTCCCCGCATTGCACTAGTCATCTCTTTGCATGCTCCACTAGCCATTCTTATCTGACACCCCTCTCGCTTTGCTCCGACCCCTTCAAAACAGCACGTTTCTTTGGCCTACCGTTGGATGACGTCGACCACAACTTTCTAACTCTTACCATCCTAACGGGGATTAAATACCCGTTACAACGACTACAACAACACCGCAATTTTTCGGTCCCAAGACCTTTTCTGGAATTGGGACTGTCTCAAACCACAACCTGGCGGATTTTGAAGAAGGATTTGGGCTTGCATCTGTATAAAATTGTTCTGACTCAAGAACTGAAGCCATTGTACCACCACAGCACGTGCAACAACCGGCTTATTGCGAGACAAGTTTGAAGATTCGATTGTTTGAGGAAACCGTGACATTGAATGGTCTCCAAGAAGTTGTGATTTAACACCATTAGATTACTACTTGTGAGACTATTTGAAGTCATTGGTCTTTAGTAATAGACTAAGACTCTCTTCAACTCATGTTCCCAGGTCAGTCGGGTCTAAGTAACCGAAACGCACCCGGATTTTTTTTCGGCCAAGAAATGTCAACCCAGAACCAGGAATTTTTTCTGCCGCTACAACACCAACAACTCTCGTCCAGCTTTAGAAGTCAATATTGAACATGCTGTTCATCACATACGACGAGATTTAGTGGAAAAACTACTCGAAAATTGAGTTCATCGAAGTCGAAAGAAGTCGTGGAGGCCATTTGAAGAATGTTAAATTCAGCACTTAACTCTATTAAGTAGTGTGTGTGTGTGTGTTTTTTAAAGAAATCGTATCAATCTTATTGGAAAAACCCATATTTTGTACCAAGTTTTCCAGTAAATCAAACTCCATGTTATCTCAAAACACTTTCAACCATCTACATATACAAGTTTTCATAGCTTAATGCGATGTGATGCATATATGCAGACCACATTTAACTATGTATTAAGTCTTATCAAACTGTAAATATGTAATCTCTGAATATGTGCAAATATTTATATCATTTCTAATCTAAAATACTTCTTTGTTGGCGGCGCAAGTAAAGACGTTCGCAAACGTGAACTAAATGTACAGTTTGTGCCTCATTATCTTGCTGAGTCAAATGCGACTAGGCGCTATATGCCACTGCAAGGCGAACAGACACAACCGGGACGCATGTACATACATATGTATATATATGTATGTATGTATATACTATATATTGTATGTATGTCATATTTTGCCCTTATATTTGGTGAATGTATGAGTTTGTGTAAAAATTTTCCTGCTTTCGCTGGTCAGTGCTAATTTTCTACAAAAATAATGCCTGGTATTAAAAAAATAATTTTCAAAAATGCTCAAGGCTCGGTTTAAGTACATAATTTTACAGCTACATGCGCATTTTCGTTATCTCTCTGTGTTATTTATCTATTGCCAACTAACAAGTACACCATTTAGCTTTGTTCGACAGCGCTCATTTACGGTTAGATAAAAGCCCTTGGGTTTTGGGTAAATAATAAGTTAAATAATTGGTTAAATATAAACTTGTACGCTTATGAATCACGATTTTCAGAAAAAATATATAATATGTATATGTATATATCGGGTAAAATTTCATTTAAATGTTGACTCATGTGGTTTCAACAAGATGGCGCTACATGCCACACAGCTCGCGATTCTATGGCCATTTTGAGGGAAAGAACTTATTTCATCGATGAGAACAATTCATTATTTTTAGCGATTTAACGCCTTTAGACTATTTTTTGTGGGGCTTCACTAACTTACTAATATGCTCGGAAGACTTGTATGTTTGTGCTCGCTTATGAATCACGATTTTCAACAAAAAAATATATGTACATAACGTTTCAAATAAAGAACCGATGAGATTTTGCAAATTTTATGCGTTTTTTTTTAAAAAAGTGTATATATAAAAATATTGTAATTAATTTGCTTCTAATAATCAGTTATTTACTGTTATCTTCACTATACTTAAAGTAATTTTCCTCAAAAACGTGTTAGCGCTAGTTTCAATTGTTTGCAAGTAATTTTCCAATGTTTTAAATATCTTAAATTAAAATAGATAATGTAGTATGTTCAGCACTTCGACACGATAATAATTTATTTTAATCTAAATTATGTCATTTGTACCTGTTCTGTATATAAATATAGAAATACATACATATAAACAAGAAATACAAAGTTAAAATATACATTTCCTAGCCCTTTTGATAGCAAAATAAGATTTTTAGTAAAAAAGCTTATAGGTTAGTAAACTAAGTAACTGCAAAACCGGTCCTACTGGTTGGATTTGCTTTGACTGGCCCGCGACTCCGAGCTCCGCTACTCCGTTTGCTACGGGTGCAGTATTTACGCCCTTACGCACCTTCGAGGCAGGGGAAGCACTGTTCTCTCGGCTTCCTCAGGAGTTCTTTCCTCCTGGATGTGTCTTAGGTACCATTTTAGACTGGCACCACTCATTCCTCTCCTACGAGGGTCATCATGACCATCCGGACGACCTGTTGGTGGTAGAGGGTGCAGTCTATCTCTGCATCTCCTCTCCCTTTTATTACTATAATATATATAATTAAAATTTATGCCAATAATAAATCAACTAGCTGTTTCTCTTAACGCTGAAATAAATCTTTCTTCAATCTGACCATATTCACCACAGCACATCTTTAAATATAAATATTAATAGGTATATTTGTTTGTAAATACATCAATTTTTGTTTATTTATAACTCATTGATGTATTTATATATTTTTTTCCTCGATGTGACCAATATACATAATTTATATGGATGTATTATATATTCGTCATCGCTGTCAGTTTGTCTAAAGCTCTCTTAATGAATAGCCAGATTGATAGAAAAAGTTGTCGTAATTGATATAACTAATGGCGAGTGACGTGTAAATCATTGTAATTATGATAAATTTCTCCGAAATTGAAATAATTTTATTTATTTATTGAATTATATGTATATATAAAAACTCTTCATGAGTTGACTCGATTAAATTTACAAATTTTAATATTATGTTTTTATTCCGAATACTTAATTGTATTTAAATTTTGTAATGGAACAAGAAAAACGGTAAATTTTGACTGCCCCGATATGGCCGCTCTGCGCAAATAAATAAGTTTTTGTACAAAAACTTGATTTTGATCGTTCAATTTGAATGGTAGCTATATGCTATAGTGATCCGATCTCAACAAATTCTTCGGAGATATTAGCGATGCTTTGGTTGACAATCTATGCCAAATTTCGTGAAGATATTTCGTCAAATAAAAAAGCTTTCCAAACAAGAATTTGATTTTGATCGTTCAGTTTGTATGACAGCTATTTGCAGCAGTGGTCCGTTATCGACGGTTTTGCCAAAAAAAAAACTTCTTGTACAGAAAATAACATGTGCGAAATTTCAGCGCAAAATCTCGAAAACTGGGGGCCTAGTTCGCATTTACAATCGACGCAGTTCGTACCACTGACCATTCATAAATATATTTTATATTTTTTCCGACTTTCATTCATTTTATAATTTAGTCTGTTTAGGTTATGTGTAAATATGTATTCATTATCTAGCATGTGTGATGATAGATCCATCAAAATATCATGCAATCGTGTATTAGAGAATTATTCATTCAGAAAGTCGTAGGCGTCACATACATTTATGTAGTACTATATGTATTATATGCATAGTGATGCACCAATACATTCACATTTGTATATATATACTTTTTTTGAGAAATGGGGTAATTAAACTATTTAATTGCATGAAAAGCTTTCAGAAATCTATTAAATGAGCTGGAAATCCGTTCGCTCCCATATTATACACATACATATGTATATCTATATAAAAATCATGAATGCTTTTATTATGAATGATGAGAAAAAGATTTGTTAGAAAATAAATTTGAGTGACGTCAGTCCACCTCGATACATCACTGTCTTTTAAATATGCAATATAATTCACAAAAACAAATTCTTTTCACTCCTTGCAGGTGGTGAAGATCATCTTGGTGACCATGCAACTGTGCCTCTTCGCGCATTCACGCTACAATCACATCAACTACACCTGGGATAATCGCATCGCGTTTTCGCATCTGTTTCTGCGCGGTTGGGACTCGTCACGCGAAGTGGAATCCTATCCACCGTCCGTGGGTCCTTTCGCCTTGTATGAAAAATCCGATTTCTATGACACCATTGACTATGCGGTGCGCGGTTACGCCAATGTAAGTCGCTCCATTGGACCCTACGATTATCCCACCGAAAACAATGAAATGGCGCCGCTGCATCTCTGTCTCTACAACTATCGCGAGGGCACGATATTCGGCTTCAATGAGTCGTACATCTTCAATCCCGACATCACCGAGTTCTGTTTGTACTTGCCGCCAAATGTGACAACGCTCGGCGTGCAGGCGTACCTCAAGCAGAATGGTGTCGAGGTGAGTTTCTCGTCGCTGGTGAAAGCAACATTGGTGTTCGCCATTAAAACGGTGAATTTCAAGTCATATGGTGGTCCGCTATCCGCGCCCGATTGCTACAAGTTCGATGTGACGATTTTCTTCGATAATCGCGATCACGACGGCCAAATGCTGCTGTCGCTCGACGCGGACGCTCAACGCTTGCGTTGCCGTGGTGATATCGAATTCATTTCGAATGCGGAGTTTGATGAGGCTTTGCGTAGCATGCTGAATATACTGGTGTTGTTGGTGTGCCTGCTGTCCTTCGCGCTGTGCTCGCGCGCCCTCTATCGTGCCTATTTGCTGCGCTGCCAGACGGTGAACTTCTTCCGCATGCAATTCCACAAAGAGCTGAGCTTCGAGGGACGCATGGAGTTTGTGAACTTTTGGTGAGTCCAAGCCGTGAAAAATAAGCAAGCTTATATAATAATTTGTATTTGTTTATCTGCTAGGTATGTGATGATCATCATCAATGATCTGCTGCTCATAATCGGTTCGTCACTGAAAGAGCAAATCGAACGCAAATTCCTTGTCGTGGATCAATGGGACACCTGTTCACTCTTTCTGGGCGTTGGCAATCTGCTTGTGTGGTTCGGCGTTTTGCGCTATCTGGGCTTTTTCAAGACATACAACGTCGTCATACTGACATTAAAACGTGCCGCACCCAAAATACTACGTTTTCTGCTCGCCGCGCTGCTCATATATGCCGGCTTCACCTTTTGTGGCTGGCTTATACTCGGTCCGTATCACATGAAGTTCCGTTCGCTCGCCACAACGTCGGAGTGTCTGTTCTCATTAATTAACGGTGACGATATGTTTGCCACCTTCGCAACGCTCTCATCCAAAGCCGATTGGCTGTGGTGGTTCTGTCAAATCTATCTGTACTCCTTCATCTCTTTGTACATATACGTTGTGCTGTCGCTATTCATCTCGGTCATCATGGACGCCTACGATACGATCAAGTGTTATTATCGTGATGGTTTTCCGATTTCGGATCTGAAGGCATTTGTGGGCACGCGCACCGACGAGGACCTAACATCAGGTGTATTCATGAGCAACATGGATGACTTTGATGGTAACGGTGTGCTGGATGTGCTGCGCCAAGTTTGTTGTTGCGGTCGTTGTCGTGTGGGTAGCGGTAGTGCTGGTGGCAGCAACGGCCCCTCTGGGTACACCAGTCTAACGAGTATTATCAAGTGATTGCATTAACGTTATTGCTGATTGTACACTGTATTGATACTGTACGGACGAATGCGACCAAACGAACTGTAAACGAACGCTGACGCTTGGCATGTGCTGCTAACGCCAACGCTGCTAAGCTGTGCTGCTGTAGAAGCAGGCATTTTTGAACGCATGCATTGTTCTAATTGTGTATTATTATTATTTTTATATTGATATTTTAGTTATGTAGTTTAATTTTATACCCTGCACAGGGTACACGACGATTGTTACAACCAAAAGGCAATGTGAGAGACCCTATAAAGTATATATTTAAATGTTCGGTATGACGTGCTGAAACGATTTAGCCATGTCTGTCTGTCTATCCGTTCATTCGTATGTCTGTCCGTTCGTTCGTCTGTCTGTTCGTTTTTCTGTACGTCTGTCTGTATATATGCACGCGAATTAGTCCTTCAGTTTTTGAGATATCGATCTGAAGTTTCACACCCGTTCTTTTCTCACCAAGTAGGTCCTCATTTGTCAGAATGGCCGATATCGTACCACTATAGCATATAGCTGCCATACAAACTGCACGATCGAAATAAAGTGCTTGTATGGAAAACTTTTGCGTTTCACGAGATATCTTCACGAAAATCGGCATATATTATTTTCTAAATCAACGTCAAAATATATACAGAAATTTTCCATATCGGACCACTATAGCATATAGCTGCCATATAAACTGTTCGAACAAAGTCAAATCCTTGTAATGCAAATTTTGTTGCATTCGGTGCCACCGAATTTAATGTTTTTTCTTGTTTGTTATTTTCTTATTTTGTTAATAACGTTTAGTTGAAAGTCCAATTTTGCTTAAACGAAAGTTACACCGTTAATCGTTGCTGCATTTACAGCCGTGTTGCCATATAAGTATGCGACTCATACTCATTACATTTGCATAGATTTCGCAAATTAGCATTTCTAACAACTGTGGCATGTCATTTAAACCAGCAGCACTTTCTTAAGTGACACAGTAAGAAGTAGAAAAAAATTTTGCAGAATATTTTGAGGTTAGAAAGTGGTTTGTGGTTATTTTAGCATATAGATTTATATAAGTATAGCATCAGGGACTAAAGTAATGCCAACTTAGGCACATGTTAAGCGTCTTAATTGTAGGAATAGTAAGCATAATAATACAATAAACAACATTTAACTTTCTTCAAGCAATTGCCGGCGTCTTAAAGCTCGGAGGCAGTATTTTTTGCTGTCTTGTATATTAAAACAAAAAAAAAAAAACAAAAAAGTTTTAGTGCTTGAAAATAAAAGTCTCTTTTTACTGAAAAAGTTACATGTAAATTTTTAAAACCAAAGAAAATATTATTTATGTACACGTGTTGGCAACAAAAAAAATTAATTAAAATAAAAATATTAAAAAAAAAGAAATAATTATAATAAAAATAATAATAATTATAATAAAAAATAAATAATAAAAATAATAAAAAATAAATAATAAAAATAATAAAATAATAATAATAAAAAATAATAATAATAATTTTTATAAAAGATATTATAATAATCGTAACATAAATTAAACACAAAATTTAAAAACAAAATAATTTTACAGTCTTTTTACTGAAAAAGTTGGCAACAAAAAAAATAAAAAATAAAAATAATAATAATAATTAAAATAATAATAAAAATAAATGTAATAATATTAATAAATTATAAATAAATAAAATAATAATATAATTAAATTAAATTCCCAATTCAAAATAAAAATTCCTAAAAGTATGCATAAACCTATATTTCGTGCGAGTAAAACTGACGGTATGAAAAACGCTGACAATAATTGTAACACAGACTAAGCTGCACGCGTGTAAATTTGATATTAAAGCGAAAGGTTGCAAGGTAACCTAACCTAAATTTGTTAATAAAGCACATGGTTGAAGGGTTGATATAGACACAATATTTTTGATAAAGCAGAAATTTTGACTATTAGCAGCTGATATGGCAGGCTGCAGCAGGCTTTTAGCAAACATAAAAATCATATGCTGATAAAAATTAATAAAAATATTATTTTTTTAATTAATTAAAAAAATATTAAATTTGTTTCCGTTAGGTACAGAAATTTGCAAATTTATTTGGTATTACGTGATATTTTCCAAAAACAGCAAACCTCTCCTTAAGGTTTGGCGCATTTCTCATACCTAGAATGAACATTTAACTTTACCATTTCATTGCTACCCATTCCATTGCTGAAGCATTTGCTCTTTTTTACTGTATGTACCGTTAACATTTTTTCGCCAACTGCAGCGGCACTTAACTAAACTCAAATTCCTCTAAATTTCTCTAAACTAATAAAAAAAACAATAATACATACATACATACATATTTACCTGCATTCACCGGCGCAATATCTGAGCGCCATCACAAAGTTTTGCAAAGTTATGTCATCTAGAAATTCATGCTAAATGCTAGTTCGTACATTTAGCTACGAAAGTTAACTAAATTATTACATATGTACTATACATACATACATACATACATACATATAAGCGCATATTCTAGTACTTTGTTCGTTTGGTTGCTCGAGCATAAAGCTTCTGCAACTGCATAAACTATGTATTTATTGTAAAAACACCGTTACACAAATAAAATGTTGTAGTTAAATGCAATGCTGAACTTTTTTTAATTATTAATAAAAATTTAATTAATAAACATATTTAATAATAAATAAATAAATAATAAAAAAGAATAGTAATTAAAAAAAAATGTATAATTTAAACAATTTTTAATAATATAAAAAAATTATCAATAATTAAAAAATAAAAATAATTCAAAAAATTAATAATATAAAAGTATGTTAATAATTAAAAAAAACACTTTAATAATTTAAAAAAAAAAGAATTATTAATAATTAAAAAAAAATAACAATAAAAAAATATTAAAAATTAAGAAAAAAAAACAATTATTAAAAAAAATAATTAATATAAAAATATGTTAATAATTAAGAAAAAACATTTTAATAATTAAAAAAAAAAATTTCAATAAAAAAATTAAGTTTTAATAATAAAGGAAAATAATAGATAATTAAAAAAATATATTAATAATTAAAAAAAAATTTAAATTTAAAAAATATTGATAATTACAAAACAAATTAAATTATAAAAAGTAATAATTAAATTATATATATTTTCTCTCACATTTTCTTTATTTTCCTCTCTTTTTCGTTTTTCTTTCTTTCCAATTTACAGTTGTGTTTATGAGACGCGCGTCTGATGACGAATGTTTTTTGGTTATGAAATAAACGAAAATCTGTCCACGAGTCGTAAACGTGTGTAAAGCACTAGTTTTAAGTATTCACATGTTATGCAGAGCGAACTTTATACAAACATACATACATACATATTTGTACATAGCTAATAAAGATACGTTGTACATTAAAATACAAATTTTTTAGTGTTGATTGATTTTGTATGTCAGCTACAGAGCGAGCTGAGGAGAGCATCTCTTGAAAATTTAGATATAAATATTTAAGGCATCTAAACGACTCAGATCTGGACTGCCTAATTGTCTAAAAGCATTATCAAAGAAAAAGTTGGATATTGTCATCAAAAACTGATCGTTTCTGGACAAAATGTTCGAATTTGAAAGTTTTGGACTCAGAATAAGTAGAGAGATAATCGGAAATCTTCCCACACCTCATTTCAACACCTTCACATGAGAAAAAGCATCATTTTGACGATTTCCTCCTCAAAAACCGGCGATTTGAGACACAATTTTAATTTTCTAAATTTCTGGGTGAATGCAAATTTATTTTTTCCTCAATAGAAATATGCCCCATGCGATTCTGCAAATTTCTGCATTTTTATATTTTCTCTACGACCAGTAGTTTAGAAGTTATAAGCATTTTTGTATTCGCTTGAATTCGGCGGCTGCTTGCTGCATGCTCCTGGTCGCCTAGTAGAAATCTGAGATTTTGGCACCAAATTGAATGCAATTTTTCTGCAGCGGCGGCGGCTGCACTGCAAATTTGCGTGGTGTGTTGCAAAACGCAAAGGGGCGAAATTGGAAAACGGATGCGGCATGCCCGGAAGCGGGACCTCGACCGGAAGTGGAGTAACGGTACCACACTTCCGGTCCGAACTCCAACCGGAAGTGACAAACCGGAAACGCCCAACCGGAAGTGGAACACCAAACCGGAAATAGGCGGCCGGAAGCGGAAGTTGTGGTCCGGATATGTTGTAACGGCTTTACATTTCCGGTTCGGAACGCCGCCCGGAAGTGGGGAACCGGAAACATGTGTCTCGTGGCCCGGCTTCCGTTTCCGGTTATCCACCCCGGTCACTTTTTCCGGTTTATCACTTCCGGTTGGGGTACCGTTTCCGTTTCCGGTTCCGGTTTGTCACTTCCGGTTAGGGTTCCGACCGGAAGTGAAATAACGGTTTCTACTTTCCGGTTTCATTCCGGTTTGGTTGGAGTTCGGACCGGAAGTGTGGTACCGTTACTTCACTTCCGGTCGAGGTCCCGCTTCCGGGCATGCCCGCATCCGTTTTCCCAATTTCGCCCCTTTGCGTATGCAACACACCACGCAAATTTGCAGTGCAGCCGCCGCCGCTGCAGAAAAATTGCATTCAATTTGGTGCCAAAATCTCGGATTTCTACTAGGCGACCAGGAGCATGCAGCAAGCAGCCGCCGAATTCAAGCGAATACAAAAATGCTTATAACTTCTAAACTACTGGTCGTAGAGAAAATATAAAAATGCAGAAATTTGCAGAATCGCCTGGGGCATATTTCTATTGAGGAAAAAATAAATTTGCATTCACCCAGAAATTTAGAAAAATAAAATTGTGTCTCAAATTGCCGATTTTTTAAGAAATTTGGCATAATCCATAGCATTTTGATAACATTATTTAGTTAAAGCATGATGTTAAAGCTTTGTAACTAAAATTTTGTTATTTGACAAAATAAACCCAACAATACTCAATGCAAGCTCTCAGCAAAATTCATGGAGGATGGAGCCATGTGTGGAAGTTTACTCAAGTAAGGAAAGCTCTCTGGGCGCCATTAAAATAAAAGGATCAAAACAGCCTCAGCGAAATTACTACACTTCTATTCATATCATTTTTATATTTATTTATTTTTTTGTTTTTTTTCTTTATT
The DNA here is from genome assembly GCF_024586455.1 of Bactrocera neohumeralis. Lineage (NCBI taxonomy): Eukaryota > Metazoa > Arthropoda > Insecta > Diptera > Tephritidae > Bactrocera > Bactrocera neohumeralis. The sequence continues at coordinate 76,078,610 of NC_065923.1, read as the reverse complement.
GAAGTTTAAATTAATTATTTTTAATATGGCAATCAATGTTTTATTTTTATATTTTTTGCTGCTTCAACATGAATTTATATACATATATGGTATATATAATTTTTAAATTATTTACTAGTAACTCACTTCGTTTGCTGCTGTGCGCTTCACATACACATATACATATGCGTTATATAATAGAGTTTTCCTTGCGCTATTGTTAATTTACATTACTAAATATTTAAATATTTTTAAGGTAGTTTCGTTTGTATGTTTTGCTAAACAAATTTTTGCTTTTGCTTTTGTTTTTGTATAGCTATTACATCGCTTGATTTTGATTATGTGTTTTAGGAAGCTGAAGTTTGGCAATTCATTAAATTAAACACAGTTGTGTACATAAACACTTAATAACTACAACAACAACTACAATACATGTATAGATTTGCTTTGCATTTGCTAGAATGTTAATGAAACATTAACGGTTAATGGTTGCTTAAAGTTAACGCACGCTTGAGAAAATGTTTCTGCAGATTTCTTGCCATAATTGGCGCTTCTATTTTTATTTCTTTATTTTTTTTATTTAATTATTTATTAATTTATTTTTTTCATCATTTATTTTTTTATTTTTAATTTTTTTATTTATTTGTATTTTTTTTTGCGTTTGTTTCGTGTTTCGCTTGTTTGGTTTAAGCAATTTTCTTTGTAGCATTTACTAAAACTAGAAAACAATAATATACATTTTCATACATACAAAATATGCTAAATATTTATATTTGTCACTATATCATCTTTATTTTCTCTAACATACATATTTTAGAAATACAAAAATTAAATTTACAACATTTACATTGTGCGCAAAGTGACTAATGCGTGGACACTTAAAGAGCAAATTAGCTACTAAGCTATAAAGGCGATGAAAGAGTGTTGGTGACTACGCGGAAATTGTGATATCGAAGGCCTGTGGGCTAGTTAAGGGGTTAGAGGTAGCCAGAATTTTCAACGAAAGAGAAACATTTTTTATAATATTCAGTTTTATATAACTTTGGTTAAATTTTCAAAAAAAAAATAACAATAATAATAATTTGTATAATTTTCAGTTTTAATTTTTAATATATTTAGTTTTCTTTAAATTTTCGTTTGATTATTTTTTTTACAATATTCACTTTAATTTGACTTTTCTTTTATTAAAAAATATTTTTTTATATTATTCAGTTTTATTTCAGTTTTTAGTTTAATTAAATTTTTATTTTTTTATAATATTTACTTTTATTTAACTTTAGTTTTATAAAAAAAAAAAATTATAATATTCAGTTTTCTTTCAAAAAAAGTTATAATATATTCAGTTTTATTTAATATTTGTTTTATTATTTTTTGTAAAAATATTCGGTTTTATTTTACTTTTGTTTCATTAAAAAGATATTTTTTGATAATATTTAGTTTTATTTAAATTTAAAAAAAAATATTGTTTTTATAATATTCAGTTTTATTTAATTATGATTTTATTAAAAAAATTGTTTCAAATGTAATATTTTAGCAGTAACCGCCAACGGACCTTGAAATAGTGAGTATTATTCGTAGAAAACTTACTAGTACCTGAAGGAAAGAATTTTTTTTATTTAGATTTTTTACAAAAAATTTACTGTTGCTTTTTTCCCTAAAATCTGGAATTTTTTTGTTAATTTATATTTTTTATAAAAATTTTACTCTTGGTGTTTCTCTGAAAATCTTAATTTTTTTAATTTCAATTTTCCATAAACAGTTAACTGTGCGTTTCTTTCCAGAAAATGTGATAATTTTTGTGCTAATTTAATTTTTTTAATTTGATTTATTTTAAGTAATTAATTTTTTTCTCGAAAGCCTAGAAAATTTTGATACTGTTAATTTAAGTTTTCATTTCCGCTCTTTGAAAAACAATTAACTGTTCGTATTTTTCCGAAAATCTGAATTTTTTGGTTAATTAATTAATTATTTATTTTTCAATTTTTCGTTTTGTTTATAAAATTTTTCAATTTTACACACACTTAACCCTTTTGTTGTCCTTCCCCGAAAATATGAATTTTTTTTGTTAATTTAATTTTTCAATTTCGATTTTTTCAAGGCAATTAATTGTTTGTTTTTTGGAAAACTTAGAAAAATTTGGTTCAAATCAATTAACTATATTTTTTTCCAAAAATTTTTAATTTGTTTGGTTAATTATTCAATTACTTAATTTATTTAATTTTTAATTCAATATTTTTATACACAATTAAATGTTAATTTTTTTGCCCGAAAGTCTGCAAAAAATTTTTATTAATTTGTTTAATATGACTTTTTTTATAAACAATAAACTGCTGGTATTTTTAATGTATATTTATTATTTATTTTCCTTTTTAATTTAATTTTTCTTCAATTAAGTATTTTTATACACAATTAACTGTTTGTTTTTAGCGAAAACCTGTAAAAAAAACTTCTGAATTTATTTCTTTAATTTGGATTTTTTATAAACAGTTGTTATTTTCGTATTTATTATAAAAAAAAATTATTTAATGATAAAATTATTATTATTGACATAAAAATATTTAAAAACTTAAAAACATTTTTCATATTATTTTAATTTTTATTTTTATATTGCATTTTTTAATATTATTTTTTATAACCCCTTAAATATTTCGCCACATGCCAACAAATTAACTGCGCATGCGCAACTCAGAGTGCAGCTCAATTAAAAAAAGTAGCGTTTGAAAGCATTTTCCTTTGTGCTTAAGCGCATATTAAACACTTTGCTGTGATTTGCTAATAACATTCGCTGCAAAATTTGTCCCCTAACATGCACAGCGTCACTTGCGCATGCGCTTTATAGCGACGCAAAGCGGTGGTACTGCGTGAATTGCGCCGCGCAGCGTTTCGTGGCAGGGTCTTACGCTACGCTGCGCTGCGCATTTCCGCAAACAGTTATGTCGCTTGCTTGCAGTACGCACGAAAATTGTAATTTTCAAATTGTTACAAAAAAACTTAACTACTTTTTTACATGCTTTTTTATATGGGTTGCTTTGCAACTTAATTAAAATATAACAGTTACTATTTACTATTTACACATACATATACATATTAATAATTAAATACAACAGGTTTTTATTACAATATTTTTGTAATTATCTTCACTTAAAAAAATTTAATAATATTATTTTTTATTAATATTAACATTCTTTTATAATTTTTTATATTAAATTTTTTTTTAATTTTTTTTGGTTAATTATTCAATTTAAAATTATTTAAAAAAATATTTATAAATTAATAATCTTTAAATTTTGTTATTTTATACTTTAATATTGTTTTTTTATATTAATTTTTACATTAAATATTTTTATTATTTTTTTATACTACTTTTTTCATATTATATTTTGTTATATTATTAAAAAGTAATATTATTTAATTTCTTTTATCTAATAATTTTATATTCCTTTAATGTTATTTTTTATATTATAATTTAATATTAATTTCTATATTACTTTCTTTTATATTATTGTTTTTGTATTATTATTTTTTGCATATTATAAAAAAAAAATATTAATATTATTAAAAATTAATATTATAAAAATTTTTTAATATTATCTTTTTTTATTATATTGCAATAAATTTGTTCAGCTATTAAATTAGCAGTTGCATTTATATATATATACATATATTATTAACTAAATATTTTTTTATATATATTTACACAAGTAAATTAAGTTTAACAATATATAGTTATGCCTACAAACACACTCACTCGCGCAAAACTCAGCCTGAACATCTCCTCACTTGTTGTTTTTACATTATATATATATATATAACTATAAACATTAAAGCCAAACACACACACATACACATGCAAACTTAATTTAGTACACATTTTCATTTATAAATAAATCTTATATTTTGCATTTTCAATATTTTTTAAAATAATTTTATATGTAATTTAACAGCACTTCACTTAAAATGTAATTTTTTTTTAATTAAAGTGTATTTTGTTTGGTGCAGAAGTCTTATAAATTTTGCAGCTTACAACAAATAGGCAACTCATTGCTTGCTGACACAAAGTGCTAGCATGCCGTCGACAATTTTTTAACACACACACATTTTCAATAAGCAAGTTGCTTTACAGACACAAAAAATGTACATATGTATACTAAATATATGCGTGTGCACAAATACATACAAAGCAGAGTTTGTGCACAAATTTTTAAATGAAAATTTGTTTTAAAAATATTCAGAACAAAAAAATAATTTTATAAAAACATATTTGTTTTTGTTGTTTTTTTGATGAAGTATTTTTTATAAAATTATTTTTTTTCTAGAATAATTTTTTTATAAATATTTTTTTCACGAATAAGTTTTTTAAACAATTGTTTTTATAAAATTAATTTTATGAAGAAATTATTTTTATTGTAATTGTGTTTTCTTGGTTTTTAATGAACAACTTTTTTTTATAAATTATTTTCTTTCGCAAAAAAATCTTTAGTATTAATTTTTTTTTCACGAATAATCTTTTTTTGAACAATATTTTTTTAATTTTTGTGATGAACAATTTTTTTTATAAAATTAAGTTTTTTTCTGAATAATTATTTTTACTAATAATTTTTTTTTGATAAACAATTTTCTTTTATAAAATTTTTATTTTTTCACGAATAATATTTTTTTCTGCATAATTTTTTTAAATATATTTTTATTTAATTATTACCTATTTTAATGCAATTATTTTATGTTTTGTTGCATATATGGCGCTGCAATGCATTTTTGTTGTTGTTTTTTTTTCTTTTTTCCAAAATTAATATATTTTAATTTAAGTTTCACTTTAGTTTCCCAATAATTTTTACCAAAACTAGTCTGGTGTCGGCTGACTAGATATGTACATTGAAATTATCTCTAATAAAATTACGCTTTGCCAACCGTTTTGCTTAAAAGCACCGTTATGTGACATCGGTAAAACGTAAACTCTGTTGTAGAAGCTAATAAGCGAGCTTAAGCGCAAATAATGAAGCAAATAGACATGTTTTATATATTCTCACTTACACATACGTACATACATATATATAAACGTGTGTGTGCTTTTGTGAAATACAGTTGGTAAAGCTGTAGTTTTGAATATTTAATATTTATGTTTGCATTTAATTTTTCATTTGTTAATATATATATTGTATACAAACACACACACATGTGCTTTGATGATGATGTGCGCGTGTGTGCGTGTAGTGTGCTACGCATGCTGTTTGAGATCAAACACTACATTTAAGCATTTTTTGAAATTCTCCAAATTGCTTGCTGTGCATTTATTTGGTAATTACATAATGGTTATGGAAGTGACAATGCAAAACGAAAATATTTTCCACATCGTTTAACGTCGGTAGTGCCGACAACATTAAATAGAAATATGTACATAAATTAGGGTTGCTCAAAAAAAATCGAATATGTTTTTCACTTGGTACTTTAAAAAATAGGTGCTTAGACAACGCTATGAAATTTTCTGCAAGTATTAGGCCATCAGGGTGGTTCGAAAAAAATTGAATATTTATTTTTTTACTTGATACTTTGCAAAATACTTGCTTAGACACCGCCACAAAAATCTCTCCAAATATAAGGTACAAAGCGAAACAAAAAAATTGTTTGATACACCCTAATGCATCTGCGGCAACGTTTTGCGTAAAAAAAAGAATCAAAATAAACGCAACTTCACAACATTTTTTACATAAGCGCTTGATTTGCACATTTTTTTTGTTGCAATTTTGAGAAAGTGCAATTTGCCATGCAACAATTCCACAAGTAAAAATAACGGTAATTTAATATTGAGTTCCATAGCTACTCTTAACAAGCAAAATAAAAGAGTTTTTTGTTGTTGAATGACAGCGTAACTTTGCATAAATCTACAAGACAAATAACACACAGTTTCAAAAAAAAGTTATTGGTTTGAAAAACGGTATTTTCCTGAGAGTAACTGTACATTTTTTTTTGCAACTTCATAGTGGTACACACCTTCATTGCCAGGCGGGCCGCGCGCCTCACGCCGTACGCGTCGTGCTTGTTTTCGCGTCGAAGTCCACAAGCGCGTCCCGCTATGGACGACACTTAAACCGTTAGAATTTTTACAACCGATTTTGCCAACAATTTTGCTTGAAAATGTTGCGAAAATTTATGTAGCAAATGAATAAATTAATAAGTAAGTAATTTTCAAAAAGAGGAAAGCAACGCGGCGTGGCGGCGCGTCAGCTCGTCGGCTTTATGCACACAAACAGTTGCAATATTACACAATACCCAAAATCGTTAGCTTGTTGCACACTTTCCGCATACGTCGCGCACTACACGATACTCTCACGATCACGCGTTAACGCCGCTGACGTCGGCAGGTCGCTGAAGACATGCGGCGCATGCACGCCGCTCGGCACTACGCGCCGCAGCGACGACTCGCTGGTACGCTTGCTGTTGCCCTGTATGATGCGCCACAGCCATGTTGTGAATGTGCTGCCGTTGCGGGTCGCAGGTGCGCTACCCGCTACCGCGGAGCCCGAGGCGCCACTGCCGTCGATATCCGGCGCGTAGCTAACGCTATTATGACCAGTATGTGTCATGCCACCAGCGCTACGACCACTGTTGGCGCACGCTGGTGTGGTGAGCGCTTCGATGTTGGTGTGCTCGAGTGCTTCGAGTGAACGCCAACGTTTTGTGAGCGCCAATATTTCGTCGGGTGGACTAGTGAGCGACGTCTGACGTTGTAGTAGCGGCGCATCCTCTTCGATGGTCATGCCACCGTTGCAATTGTTGTTGAGATGCTTATACGGTAACAAGACAGTGGCGCCAGTGCCGGCGTTTATGGTACTACTGCCAACGTTCGCGGTGTTTACATGGCTGCCACTGCGTCTGCGGTTCAGCAAAGTGGATGCCACGGGCACGATGCTTGGCTGTGGACCACCACTATGAGCGTAGCGGTAGTCGCCATTATCGCGCATTAGCAAGCCAACATCGTCGTCGTAGTCTTCCTCATCCAAATTATTTGGTGCTGTATCCACGTTGACATGATCGAGCTCCGTGTGACTCATATGGACCAGTTCATCGCCTGCGATGCCATTCATATTGGCGTTTTCGTATTTGGTAGGTTTGCTTTCTCTTAAACCGAGCGCTGCAACAGCGTCCAAGGACCGTGAGTTGTTTTTCGACAATTTGGACGGTGGTAGTTTGACGGGTTCATGACGTTTACGGAGCTGCATAGGCATGGGATCAAGTGAGCGCGTCTCGCGCAGTAAAATTGTTTGAGCGACGGTGGGATGTCTGCTGATATCACCAAACTCCTGTATCGAGACGGAGGAGGGCAGCTTTTCGCTAATGATGCGACGATGTGGACGCACCAAGGCAAGCGGCTTGTGGCTGGGTGAGCTTGCAACGGAATGTGGTGAGCGATATGCACCTACCAGCAGCGCACTACCCACAACGCTTGTTATGCCAATACCGCCAACGCCAGCAACTACGCTACTCTCGATTGCACTACTATCACCATTACCGTAACCATTCACGCACTCTTTATCACAGTTCGTTTCGTTTTCGGAATGCTCCAGCGTGTTGTGCGATGCATGCGCTGACTCCAGCAGCGTACAAGTCTCACCGACACTCCCACTTCTGTCGCCACCAGTCCCCGCGCCACCATAGCCGCCATAGTAACTCATGCGCTCCGGTATGCTGTTGCCGCCAATGCCATTCAGGGACGGCCGATCGTGACGACGCGATGACAAGTGTGGCGAATCGCGTGCCACGTGATATGTGGAACCTTGTAGGCTATAATTAGACTCGATATCGGTGCGTGGCACCATTGAAGTGCGCCGCGAGCCACCACCATAGAAATGCATTCCCACGATGCTCGGCTGGCGCGAATCGCTGTTCAACTTAGGACTTTTGCGCGGTCGACAGAACAGCGGCGGTGGCATATCGGTCATATCGACCTCTTTCCTTTGTATAGCCTTTTCTGTGGCGTCTGTCAGCCAGTACGTGACTACGTCACCCTTACCCTTCATCGACACCAGACCGCGCTTCTCAGTCACGTAGCCACCAAGCTTGTCAAGCGCCGCCTTACATTTACCTGATATGTGTATTTTTAATGCCTCGCCATTGGACTCCATACGCGACGCAGTGTTCACGGTATCGCCGAACAGACAATAGCGTGGCATTGTCAGACCCACTACACCGGCCACCACGGGACCAGTGTGTATGCCGATGCGCAATTTGAGTGTTTCGTTGGGTCGATGTGCTATGCGATGCTGCTTGACCGCATGCAGCAGATCCAGCGCCATCGAAGCAATTTCGCCTGCGTGCCGATCGCCATTCTTGATTGGCAAGCCAGAGACCACCATATAGGCGTCGCCTATCGTTTCTACTTTGTACACGTCGTAGCCACGTATGATGCGATCGAATACCGTGTAGAGATCGTTTAAGAAATTCACCACTTGCAATGGTGTACTCTCCGCTGACATAGCGGTAAAGCCCACAATGTCGCTAAAGTAAATAGTGACCTAAAACAAAAGAAAAAAAAACAATAAGTATGAATTCAATGTACCTATCAACTGATGCACTATCTTACCAGATCGTATGACACCGGTTCGACCCCTTGACCCATTGTTAGCTTCTCCGCTACAGTTCGCGGCAGCATGCGGTGGAGCAAGTCTTCGGTTTTACGCTTCTCCTCGCACAACATACGCGTGCGGTCGGTAACAATTTCCTCCAAGTTGTTGGCATACTTTTCCATCATTTCCATCATCTGATCCATGATATTCTTCGTCTTGCCACCACGCATTTTCTTTAAGCGATTCCTAAACAAGTCGCAGTCAAAAAAGGTTTAGGAATTTTAACCTTATTAGGAATTCTTAATGAGGTTTCTGTTGCATATTTACCGTATAGTTGGAAAATCAGGTCTTATCTCAGGATCTTCGCTCCAGCAATCCTTAATACAATCAAGCACATAGTCGGGACACAACTCGTGTTCCCTTATGCATTCCAGTTCGGGTCGAAACGGTATGCTACCTGCCAGTGGCAGCTCCTTCACCCGATCTACGATCTCCTTTGGTTCGTAGGCTACCTGCCCGAATGGACCCTTCCGGCTGACTATTTCGTACATTATTATGGCAAAAGCATAAACATCGCCTTTTTGGGTGCCATACAAGTGTGGATTGCGCAGCAGCTCAGGTGCTTTCCAAAATTGGTCTAAAAATAGAGAGAGTAGTGTGTTAGGAGGAGGTGTGGCCTTTCAAGGATGGTTATGCTCTGTATGATATCGATCAATAACAGTGCTTTATCTTGCTCAACGATGAATTCTGCCCTTGTCTATAGATGAGCAAATATTAGAACTCCAGAACTTGTTCGATATAAGGTCCGGTGTGTTTTACATAGGTACTTGCTTACGACAGCCGTACCCCACGCCGCTCAAAAGCACTAACCAGCTCGGTAGGATTCGAGTCCCATCTAAAACCTTTTCCGTACTTTGAGGCCGATTCCGGGATGAATGCAACTCCACATCGAACTGATCAAAGATCAGTTCTTCCCGCATTCCGTTGGTAAAAAGGCCACCACGTTACTCCTTCCTAGTCCCCGTAATACAAAAATTAAGTCTCCGGTCAGACCTCATATCCGAAGCTGATATCAGTTGGGTTTCCATACCGCCTGGTGGCCAGGGGTTGAACTCATTCACACAAAAAAAACCCTTAAATCTCAGTTCAACGCCTTCGCCGCTTAAGCAACTCATGCGGAAACATACCAAACGGCACTAAATATTCGCCATTGCGACTAGCCTCAGACAGAATCTGAAGTCTGGATTACACCCAACAAATGAAACGCTTCGGATATACTCGTAAGTTACCCGACCGTTATGGCTATTGTACTAACGGTCTTGTTACCTACCCCTAATCCTATCATCTAGAAGCCTGTTGCTTCCTAAATATCCCTCCCCTTGCACATCGTCATACAAAATCCAATCATTCCGCAACAAAGACACACTCAAACCCTTTCTTAACCGAATCGGGGAAAGAGGGGGTTCATCTAAATTTTGCTATACAGTAAGTCATTCTTGAAATAAATATCGATGATTGGTCTTAGTAAAATCTAGGTGCTGAAACTCACTCTAGAAACTAGAATGCAGAGGCAAGCCAGAATCCCAAGGTGACAAGAGCCTGCTTATGTTGGGAAAAAATTCATATAAATCTAAGCAGGTTTCACTTACTTCTGTAGTGCTGGTGCTCTCCAATGGACTCACTTTCCGCACAGTTTCTCAGTTCGTGTAAACCAAAGTCGGCCACTTGCAGCATCCAACGCGAGGTCACCACACAGTTGGACGATTTCAGATTGCCGTGGTACATCAGCTGCGAATTGTGTATGTAAATCATGCCCTGAAATAAAAGCATTTCATTAGTACCGTTAAGCATTGCGAAGCAACCAATATGGACGGGCGTACCTTAATCAGATCGTGTATGAGCGAAGCGATAAATAGGTCGTCCAACTTGATGTCCTCATTCTCGATTATATCATAGAGACTGCCCTTGGCACAGTAATCGGTGACTAGTAGTATACGGGTCGGCTCGACACAAGCCCCAATAAAGCTATTTATATTATCATGACGTAGTTCGCGCAACAAACGCATCTCCTTCATTATCTCGCGCGAAATGTCCCGCTTGCGGGGGAACTTCAGCTCCTTGATGCGCACGACCGCGCCACGTAAGCGTGCCGTCGAGGTGAATACTTGATTTGAGCAACGCGAACCAAACGATTGGGCACTCACTAAACTCAACTGTTGGACATGTTGTTGTAGTCAGCGCCATTGAGAACGAACAATACATGCCATTTGTAGATAGATGTAAACGACGGAAGGACGTCGTGACAAAGTTAACGGAGCATATGTCGTTAGGGAAATGAGCCAACATTGTTGATGGAGCGGTTGACAGCATTGCGGTTACCGTTAGCATAGACATTTGCGGCGACAATATCACGTGGTTGTTGGTGTGAATGTGTTGATTCGTTGGAAATTCGGTATGGATTGCCATACGACGCGTTGGTTAGTTGATTGGTTCACAGCAGCAACGGCAGCGACAAGATGTGAACGAAAGCATAAAGAAAAATAGAAAGAAATTAGTGAGGCGTTAGTGAGTTCTACACGAAGTGGTTGCTAATGGCGTGACTTCAATTAGAAACGAAAAGCAAGGAGGACTGTCAAGTTTTAGAAAATACTTGGCTTGATGACATGCAGAATCCATTCGTTGGTTGAGTTGGAAAACTGGAATCACCGAAATAGAAAGTCTTTATATTTGAACAGAAGGCTGTGAGAGAAATGGTAGCAAATTAGCGTGGATGACCTTGTTTCTATGGTATTGAAAATTTGTAGAGGAAAGTAAAAGCGTCAAAGAATGCCGCCGACTTCACAGTCCTTGGCATGACAAAAATCGGTGTTCATTCCGTTCATTTGTGTCGGGTCGAAGCCGTCGAAGAAGAGGTACAGTAAACTTTTTCACAGTAGTAGTAGATATACTGCTCCGCAGTACAGCCTCCTTCAGAGAGGTCTGTATTAAACACGACCTCATTAGAAATAGCTTTAAAATTTTTCCATATCAGACTTGTATATGTGCCCGGTCACAGCGGAATCCCCGGAAACTGCAAAGCTGATGGACTTGCTGGGTTACTTAAAGATTTTTCCTGATTAGACTTGTACGGGTGCCCGGTCACTGCGGAATCCCAGAAAACTGGAGAGCCGTTGAGTTTGCTAGGCACCGCTACTTCCATTTCGTTCGAGTGGAAACGAATCGGGTTTCCGTTGTCTTCTTGCGTTCTAGTGCCAGACCTATGGAACTCCAGAGAAACGCTGGTCCTTTTGACCTAAAGTGTATTATGACAGGTTCTTACATTTAGCAAAGTTAACCTCGCTGCTATTGTAGGTGTTCTGACTGGACACAGTCTAATAGGTACACACGCGATGCGACTAAATATCTTGACGGACGGCTTTACCAAATCTGTATGAAGGAGGGCCAAAAGGAATCATCTTGTCATTTTCTCCTCTATTCTCAGGTTTTCGTCAGACTGAGATTGAAATATGTATGTTTGTAGACACACCTTTGGACATCACAATCTATGAGTTGGTTTACTTTAAGCAGTTTTTGGGTAACACAAAGAACAAATATCTGGCCAAGTGAGATCGATCGACTTTTTGAAATCAACCATATGACTTAACTGGTAACGTACACCTGACAGTCGTATGTGAACGTAGGCGTGGATTTGTTAACGACAATTTATTGTCTACACAAGGACTTCATGTTGACCGATCAATTTGTATGGCAACTATATGCTATAGTGGTCCGATCGTGCGCCTGATAACCACGTATGAGGCGGTGGCTTGAAATCGTCGGAGGGAATCTGTACACGAGTCGCAGGACCACGCAACAAACTCTCCATACCTAAGGGAAGTTTTCCGAGCATTTTTCAAGCAGAAGTCTTTGCCATAAGTCGGTGCATAGAGATAAAATTCCAACGCATTTATCGCAATGAACCATACTTAGCGATAGCTATGCGGAACTTAAAGCAATCTCTGTCTAAGAGATCAAATTGCTACTGGTGCAGGAGTGTAGAGAACGGCTGAATAGCCTAGCGGAACGTAACCAAGTGCACCTCATCTGAATGCCCGATCACAAAGGTATAGCCGGGAGCGATCTAACTGATGAGTTCACCCGTTCCGCAGCATCCGCCAACATGGCTGGACCTGAACCCTTCACTAGGGTGGGTCCCCATACCATAAAGGAGTTGCTCCGCAAAGGAGAAGGAGAAGGCAGAGAAAGGTACTGGCAAAAACTACATGACAGGCAATCAATTATCAATTTAGGAGAAAAGGATGTGTGCATGAGTGTATATCAAAAACTGAGAGACTAGTTCGCATATATACAGACTATATAAAGTCTCCCATGTTTCCTTCTGAGTATAACAATCTTCGCGGCAAACTTAATAGACATTGTTCAATTTCTCCAGGGTTTAAAATCCATCCTGACATTAATAATTTAAAATCACAAAAAACTCAAAGCCAGCAAGAGCCTTTAAATTCGGGCGAGAAAACGAAATGCAGATTCGAGCACATGTTTATTTAATAGAGTGACACGCATCAGTATGCCACGCGAGACCGCCATATGCCTTGAGGCCATAACGAGCTTTAGCATACGCATACATTAAAGATGAGCGGCGAAACGTAATGCTAACGACTTTGTCGAATGCACCGTGATATTTTCCAAGTACCAATGCCTCGCGAGTGTTTTCTTTTGGCATTTGTGCTTCCAAACGGTAAACAAGTAAACAGTCGGCTTTGCAAAGGCAATATGCACGAATCTTTTATGCTGCAGTCGAGTCTTCGATTAAAGTAAATACGCACGTGTGTGTGCATTGATGGGTAAACAAATATGCGCATCGGAAGTTGCTTGAGTGGCTGTGGCGCTGGTGTGACGGAATTGTCACGTTCCTGGAATGACCGTTACGCAGCAAATTGCCACAGGACGTGTGCAAAGTAAACGATGCAACATGAGGAGCATGCCACGTAGAAGATATGAAAATGTAGGCTCATTGTTGTCATTGATATTCACGCTGCTGCGTTTGTATTGGTTAAAGTAATAGCTGTAAGCCGTAAGCTGTAAGGTGGGAAAGAACGCAAAGACAATCGAAGAACTGTTGTCGTAACGGATTAATTAAAAATTACATGAAGTAAAGCCCCAGCATGAATGGTTGGAAGTATGTGTTTGTGTAGGTATATGTCACATTCTTTTTATACCCTGAACAGCGGCTGTCTGTATATACCCGAAATAGTCCCTCAACTGTTGAGATATCGGTCTGAAAACACGTTATTTTCTCTTAAAGCATCTGCTTATTTGTCGGTACCGTCGATATCGGACAAGTTTAGCATACAGCTGCCATACAAACTGAACGCTTGGATGCTAATGCTTGTATGGAAACCTTCTTCATTTGACCAGATATCTTAACCAGATTTGGTGTGGATTATTATCTGAGGCAATAATAGAATATACGAATAACTTTTTTAGATCGCAGCACTATAACATATAGCTGCAGGACAAACTGAACGATCGCATCCAAGTGCTTGTATGGAGAACTTTTTCATTTGAAGAGATATCTTCACCAAATTTGGTATAGATACCTGAGGCAATAATAAAATCTGCGAAGAAATTATTCAGATCGGATCACTATAGCATATAGCTGCCATACAAACTGAACGATTGGAGATTTTGTGAGGCATCTTTTCTATTTGTGAAGGATATTATAGCCTTGGCTCAGCCGAAGTTACGGGTTTTTATGTTTCACATTAAATTTACTGTTTAATTTTCGATTCACTACACCTAGTGCAATCTATATTGCTTAGAATAAATCGATGCTTGCAGATAATCCAAATATTTCACATACATATAGTATATTTGAAGACCGCAGTGGGCTGAAAATATCCCTAGTTCAAACCATATTGGTTATCACACACGGTTCTCGTAGATAATCAGAATATTTGACATATTTAACCGCAACGCGTTGACTTTTATACCATAAAAGCAAAATCTTATTGAATTGCTCATTGCAAAATGTGGTTACTCATACGCCGTGGTATCCACAATGCATATTTGTTGCAAAGCATACAATATGCCACATTTTTACACTTCTATAACATAAACTCACCTTACTTGGCGATGCGACAATATCATTGCCCGAGTAACCCTTTATTTCCGATATGTCAATTTTCCATAAGAGACCCTCGATTTCCAACTCGATTTTCCACTTTCGATAAATGCTCATTGTGATGACACCCGCACAGAATAGCAGCAAACCAAGTACCCCCGCCGCCACCACAGACGTTATATGTCGATCATCCTTTTTGCACAGCTCATTGGCGAAACCACACATCGGCTCGTCGAAGGGACGATCGCCGCCCGAGGGCCAATCAACGCGCATTGAGCCATTGATGAGTTTGTATTCCTAAAGAGTGCGCAGATAAAACGAAAACGAAATGGGAAGTAGAAAACAAAAACGATTTTAAGCGACAGGTGAACGTTTTCAAGTAGTAAATAAATAAATAAGATGCAATTATATGTATGTATGTAGTAATATAAATTGAAAATATGGTGCAACTAAAGTCATAAGCAAAGGAACTAAAAAAAAATGACGACTCACTCACTGGAATATCTTCTCCTTGTTGGAAATAGGCCACGGGCACCATATGCGAATTGCAGGACACATTGTCGCTGAAATAGTGTTTGTGTGGTTTGTAGGCCAGCACGGAGAAATTTCCCTCAGAATCACCATTCTGGTCTATTTTTATGGTTGCACCAGTGATACCTGCAGAGAAGACATTATATTATAATTATTATTATTTTTAAAATTATAAAATAAATATAAAATATATTCGAAATAAAGTTTTTATTAAAAAAAAGTTATAAAAATAAAGGATGATACCACTCACAGTTGAAGTTAAAGGTACCTATATGAAAAGATCTTTTTCTTGATTTAGATCGGTCAGTTTGCATGACAGCTATATGCTATAGTGGCCTGATCTGGACAATATATTCTGGGACTACGGCGATGCCTAAGATAACAGTCTGTACAAAATTTAGTGTCGATACCTTGTCAACTAATAAAGTTGTCCTTACAAGGATTTGAGTTTGATAGGTCAGTTCGTAAGGCAACTATATGCTGTAGTTGCACGATCTTAATAATTTCTTCAGAGATTATAGCGATGCTTTGGATAACAATTTGTACCAAATTTCGTGCGAATATTTTGCCAAATAAAAAAGTTGTCCATACAAGGACTTGAGTTTGAAAGGTCAGTTTGTATGGCAGCTGTGTGCTATAGTCGTCCAAACTGAACAATTTTTTTGGAGATTGTAGATCTGTTTTTTTTTTAATAATTTCTGCCAAATTTCGTGTCGATACCTTGTCATTTAATAAAGTTGTCCTTACAAGGATTTGAGTTTGATAGGTCAGTTTGTAAGGCAACTATATGCTATAGTTGCACTATCTTAATAATTTCTTCAGAGATTATAGCAATGCTCTTGATAATAATCCATGTTAAATTTCGTTCCAAATAAAAAAGTTTTCCATACAAGGACTTGAGTTTGATCGGTCAGTTTGCATTGCAGCTATATGATATAGTTTACCGATATCAGCGGTTCTGACATAAAAATAGGTTTTTTGTAAGAAAAAGACGCTTGCAATATTTCAGATCGATATCTCAAAAATTGAGGGGCTATTTGGCGTATATACCGACAGACAGACAGACATCAGATCATCAGTCTAAAGAGACTCAGCTCGTCCCCCTGATCATTTATATGTATACTTCATAGTGTCGCTGACGTTTTTTGTCTGGTGTTACAAACATCATGGGAGACTTATTATACATTGTTCTGGGTATAAAAACTTACAATATAAACTATTGTAATAAAGAACCAAAATATATAACAAATATTTAATTTGCATTGATTACTCACTTCTATAAGTACGATTTTTGATAATAGTCTCAATTATTCTAGTTCCATTACTAGCTACATCGTATATCACATCATCCGTTAGTATGCGCTCCTCCTGGCGCAGCAATTTATCCAACGCCCAGGCATAGAGCTTAACGGAATCATAGAGGTAAGCGGCATATATAGAAACAAACTGTGAAACAAAGAAGAAAATAACTGTAAGCAAAATTGACAATAACAATTTTGAAGTGAAAAAAAGAAAATAATAACTGTAAACAAGCATGACAATAACAATTTTGAAGTGCATAAATACGCAAAAGCTATCGCGGCGCGTGAGCCACATCAAAGTGTGGCAGAGGTAACGGTAAGATTTTGTATTGAATTAAATACACGCTCTCTCATTCTAAATCACTATATATCACCCTATCTCACACTCACGCACTTGCGTCGACAAAGCGAAGCATTTTACGACTTGTTAGCATACTTGTAGGCGCCGGCAAAATCAACAAACTCCAACTCATCGTCGAAATATCAACCAACGAGCCAGGCCGCTTGGCCAATGGCGCACCTTAAATAATTTGTCTTGACTTTTGGCATTCACAATTTATCTGTTTGATGAAGGCGTATGCCCAGCACTTTAGCGGGAAATTCGCAAAATTGGCAAATTAGCATAGCGGACATATTTTTTCCCCAAGCTCGGGTTTTTCAAATACCATATTCATTGCTGAGTTAATTGACTGGCTACTTCAAAAGCAAAGGTATTCTAATAACTTGAAAGCGTGAATCGTTCATGCATTTCAATTTACCGTTACTTCCGTTACCCGCTATGGGTCAGCTAGGTGAACTCTACTTTCATTCGCAACTAATTTTCCACATGTTACTTTGGCGTTTTATGCTTCAAACTGTATTTGAGTATCAATTCAGGCTTTTGTATATGTATACGTTTGTAGCGGGTGTTTTCTCAGACGTGTGGTTTTTTTCTGGTCCCGGTAGGTAGGTATGTAAGAAAGCTGTCAACATGGGCTCAATTAGTGTTGGATGCGCCATTTTGATACACTATCGTAGGACCTTATAATCTTACTATTCCGTTTCATCACTGCGCTCAAACTATTTGGGGTTCTCGATGAACTATTTCTTGTTTATTGACGTAGACGCCGCTTACGGGGTTATAGCCGAGTTTACAACAGCGTGCCAGTCTCTTTTCCTTTTCGCTGATTGGCGCCAAGTAGATATTCCAAGTGCGGCCAGGTCTCTTCTCCAACGGAGTGGAAATGGAGTTTAATACATTAGGACGACATGACCTATTCAGCGTAGCTAAACTATGTCAAAGTCGTCGTATATTTTGTACAGCTCATCGTTCCATCGACTGCGGTATTCACCATTACTCATGCGCAATAAATCTTCCACAGAACTTTTATCGTCCACGCCTCCGCACCTCTCTTTATGAACTACTTATATCTATTACTGTCTGCTAAACCTAAATAGTGGGGTCATATCGCTTGATATTGAGTTCCGTCACATCTGAACTATTTTTTCATAATTCAAATAAAGCTCTATTTCAATCGCCCCTAGCCGTCATTGTATCGACTCTGCTTCGGATTCGTCTAAAACCGCCCCTAGCTTTGCCAACTAGAGTTATCCTGCCAGTGCGCATAAAGTCTTCTTTCAGCTTTTGGCTCCGTTGAAATTAATATGTGGTGTTGGCAAGACCAGCAATGTCGCCTGGCCGTCTATGTATATGGTTGTTTCTGCGTTCTCCCGCAATTTTTCAATAGAACTTTACAGGCCTTCTCTATTGCGATATGTCCATAATCTTTCCGGCTACCAAAACGAGTCAGCTTCCGTCATTGTTGAGACGCCGTTAGATCCTCAAAAAGTCTCTGCTAGGTGTTCACGTATCCTCATTCCCTACCAAATCTCTTCTCTAAGGTGACTATTGAAATTTAACCTCGGGTGAATATAGTCTGATTTGCTTATGTTTATCTGATTTTAGTTGCCGAATCGGCTCTCAAAATGTGTCGGCGCTCGTCGCTTAGACGGCGGAAGATCCGCAAAATGTTACTGCTAAGTGTCCTCTTTTGACAGAGGAACCCATTGATACATATTTCTTCAAAAATAAAGCCGGCCATTATGTTACTATCATGAGCCATGGATTTATGACTTTTAGTGCCTGAATTGGCGGATGTTAACATGGGTGATCTTTGGTTTTTCGTTTTAGTCGGTTGCCTACTCTTTATTCAAGCCAGCCGCGGCTGTCACTCCCCCGGAAAACATTTTTGAGGTATAATGACAAACCCTTGCCTTTATAATTAAGCTGAATTCTTCGTCTTAACATTAAATTATATGCGTTTTTTACCTACTTGAAAACTACCCTTTATGTATGTTTATAACTTAAATATGTTTGTGTGTGTGTTTGCACTCACCTTAAGATATTTATTATGGTAAAATAACGATGGCACAAGAAAATCAAACGGCTTCTTCGCGTTGTACCCACGCACTTTGGCCGTGAAATCTTCATAACTGTCCGTGGGTGGCGTGGAGGCCACGACTAGCAAACTGCGCGCCAACTGCTTGAAGCTCTCTGTTTCGTGGCAGACCTTCATCGCCTCAACATGGTCCGGTTTGCGTAAATACTTTTCGGCTTCTCTAAAAAGAATTAGTGCAATTTCGATTATTTTTGCAATTTAAAGTGGAGTCTTTTAAGAAAAAAGTAATAATAAAAACTAAGAAAAATTGTAATATAAAAACGGAGCAAAAAACTAAGAAAAAATTAAAAACAAAATACTAAGAGAAAAACTAACCAATAAACAAATAAAGGCGCAAGCACCGAGAATTACACAATAAAAAGTAATTTTACACCCATTTGCGGGGAGGAGAAGGTAAAACAAAGGAAGGAAATGGTTTTTATTACAGTTTCTATGTGAGTGTGTGTGGGAGTTGTATGGCAAAGCAGACTTACTTGTTGGTGTATTAGCTAGAGATATTTGCTGTGTGTTTGTTTGTGTGTTGCTACTTACTTTGGTGTGTAGGGCATCATATCGACAAAGATGACCATGTATTCACCTTTGAGGAATAAATTGGCCGTTTCCATGGAGAGCATAAAGTCGACCAGTGAGCTCGCCGAACCGAGGAATACATAGATGCGGGTGCGATTCATTGTATTTTGCACAGTCTACAACAAATCAAATGAAATCATAAGCACGGTAACGATAATACAATTTTACAAATACAATAACAAACTGTGCATTAGTACGACTTAGTTTTAATGGCAAAAGTTTAAATGTACGCAATCAAGTTAATTAATTAAAGCCGGTGCTCACAAGCAAATGGTGGAGGGTTTTGACCATTTACTACTGCTTTCAATGAACTCGAACTTGAAAGAGAAATCTTGGCAAGTAATTATTTTTCATGAAAGAAGTTGCCATAATGCGCAAGTGCTTCAAAGCGCACCAAATATTACTATATTTTTATATTACCGTACTATTTCTCGTTCCTTTTTATAACAAGCGAAAAGAATGTAAAAAATTCGTGAGGCTTACCTCGAATTTCTTACATAAAAAGTTTATATTTGTTCATTTTAAAGGTTTAAAAGTGAGGCGCACTGCATAAATTAAACATATTAAGCAAATGCGCCTAAAAGAATGCTTCAGTTTTTAAATATATAAGATAACCAATTATAAGAAACATATTTTCATATATTATATTGTCACTTTTTACTTAGAAACTTTAATTTTGCTCGTTTAATATGTGCACAAGTGCAGAAAACTGCATTTAAAGCAAATGCGCCTAAAAGTATGCTTAATTGATTAATTTCTTAATATATAAAATAACCCCTCCTATAAAACACATATTTTCGGTCCACTTTTTACTTTAAAATTTTAAATTTGCATAAAATTAGCATATAAAGCCAATGCGCCTAAAAGTATGCTTCATTTTTTTTAATATATAAGATAACCCCACTTAGTATATATACTTCACTATTTTTATTTGCGCAAATACTATTCAACACTCACCTGATACCAAAAACTCGTACGACAGCAGGGCAACCCTAATGCACAACATTTTGGCATATTCGTAAGAAACGACTCCTTATGGTTTATTGTCATATTCCTCTTGGTGGCCTGTTCTTTGAGCAAATCGGCGACGGTCGTCCACAGTTCGTCATGCAGAATGGAGAATTTCTTCCAGCCATAGTAACGCAATAGCGAAATCACTGACTTAATTACCTGCGTTACAAAGATAGCGGAATGCGCAAAGAAAACGAGCATTAATAAAGAGCAGAAATTTTACAACTATAAATTAAGTGATGGAGTTGGATGCATGGATATATAAGATATTTTACTTATACAACAAATTATTTATATTATATGTATGTAACTTTGGTATTTAAAGCAGTCTGTTCGCGATTTTAATGCCTTGAACAGGATGTATTAAGTATTATATTTCTACGCAAACTGGTACCTCAGTTTTTGAGTTAACGCTCTGAAATTTTCCACATGTCCATTTAACCTAAAGAAGGTGCTCATTTGTTGGAGCTGTTGATTTTGGACAACTTCAGCATATAGCTGCCATAAAAACTGAACGATCAAAATCAAGCGTTTGGATGGAAAATATTTTTCATTGACGAGATGTCTTCCAGAAATTTTGGCATGGTTTACTGCTTAAGGCAGCTCTGCCATATCTGAAGAATTTTTCAGATCAGACTACTATAGCATATAGCTGAACCATACAAACTGACTGATCAAACTCAAGTCTTTGTATGGAAACATTCTTTTGTTGACGAGATATCTACCTGAAATTTGACATTGCTTACTGCCTAAGGCAGCGCAGCAATATATGTAGCAATTTTCCAGATCGGAGTCCTATAACACATAGCTACCATACAATATGACCGTTCGAAATCAAGACTTTGTAAAGAAAACTTTTTTGGTTGACGAGATATCTTCCCGAAATTTTGTCTTTGTATGGTTTACTGTCTAAAACAGTGCTGCTATATCTGAAGAAATTTTTCAAATCGGACCACCATAGCATATAGCTGTTATACAAGAGCAATCAACATTAATTTCTTGAATGGAAACCACTTCATTTCTGAAGGCTGTTTTACTAATTGAGCTGCTGGAATCTGGCTTAATGTCACTAAATTTAAGCAATTTTAAAATAAACAGATTAGAAAAACTATATATAAGTGCGAATGTTTGTCGTCAACAAAAAAACAACAGCTAAAAGCTTCACGTTGCGTTGACAGGCAGGTGACGAATTGCCAGACGCGCTTTGCATTGCTTGAGCAGCAATTATGAATTTCTCATCAAGACAGTCGCAGAAAGTGCACAGCCTCACAGCTATAAATGTACGGCTATGCACTCGAAGGCTGAGCCAACACCTACCTCTATTTTGTGCCGATAAGCTTGGCGGAATATTGTGTAGGACACGTAGCATGCCACAAGTGCTTGCACGGCTGCTTGCTAAGCAACTGCGTTCAACAGCTGGACGCCTGACGACCAGCAGCGGAAAATAGCGAATGACTGGCGCAATAACGCAAAGTTATGTATTTTTAAGCGTATTATTTTTTTTAAACTGGCTCTTGCGCCTAAAAGCCGCATGTTTGAGCGACACGTGCGATGGCAGTTAACTAGTTTTCGTTGTTGGCTGCGTTCACGCGCTAATCTCGATTAGCGTTGACGCGCAGTCTGCGGCGGGTTAGATGGAAGCTTTCCTATTTTGCGCCCTGATGGCTGTTAGAACGGCTTACCTGCGTGTCTGGCGGCTCTGTGCGCGCGAATGTCGGTATGGCGGATGCTCTGTATTCAGCACATTTCTGCAAGGAAAAAGAGAACATATTTATTCAAATGAGCTATGCATAATTATTAGTGCTTAATGCGAATAAAATAACATTAAATATATTTGTAGCGAATAATAACGAAAAAAGAAAACAAATTTGCTAAAGCGGGAAAACAAATCAGGATAAGTGCGAGCTTAGAATTTTTTATAACGCATTTACATATCTAGACCAATGCAGCAGCAGCTTTTGAAAATTGTACAAGCTAAAAAAAATCCACAGTAGGCTGAAATCCACTGGAAATGAAAGTAAAAATAACTAAACAGAAAGAAAAAATAATTTACGGGCGACTTAGAGCGGGAAGAGGATAGGGAAATCGTGAAAAGTTTAGGGTTAAAAAGGCTTAGCTCGATTTCCGGCAAAACTACCAGTCCTATAGAAAAAAGTTATATGAAAATATCTACAACTTTTGTGTGTACACATTTTCACATAACCTCAAAATTTATGTGAAAAATACAAATATCCAAGTTTTTGGTTCTTTTTATATTTATCTCGAACAAAAAAGTTTCTTTCACAAAATTTGGTATAAATTAATCTTCTTATATCCCATACGTAGAAGATGGAGCTATGTGAAAAGTTCACGCAAGGAAAGTTCTTTGATCGCCATTTACTTTGGAGTGACCAGAAACGATTCTTTTACCTACAGGTAAACCAGTTCACGATTCCCTGGTCTTAGACCAAGTATCCTCTGGGTAGTCAAGGAACATCCGTTTGAAAGCGAGTTGAACTGAGAAGGCGAAAAATCACTCCCCAAATTTGTGTACTGGGTTTGGTATCCGCCACACAAAAAACATCCCCAATGAAAAGAAGAAAGCAGCCTCGGGTGAGATACATCCCTTTCGATGATGACCACTGCAAACGCATAAAGGATTACGATTTAAGGGCCTACACTTGGAATGTCCGGTCCCTTAATTGGGAAGATGCCGATGCCCAGCTGGTTGATGTCTTCTTAAGAGTAAAGGCTGACATCACAGCCGTGCAAGAAGTGCAATGGGCGGAAAAAGAATGAGATGATTAGGTCCTTGTGGTAATTACTGCATATAAAGGAGCGTAAATGCGGTGTGAGATGCCCCGATGAATGAATGTGTAGCCACAATCCGCATCATACGCCGATGATATTGATATCATTGGCCTTAACTATCGCATCGTTAGTTCCGCTTTCTCCAGACTGAATAAGGTAGACAAGACGAAGTATCTCCTGTCAAACAAACAACTAGTCATCGCACTCGTGACTTGGCACCCAAGTCACTGTTGACGGTCATTACTTCGAAGAAGTAGATAATTTCGTCTATTCTGGAACCAGCAGAATAACTCTTGCCAACATGTGCTACTTTGGGCTGAGTAGGCAATTGAGAAGTAAAGTCCATTCTCGAAAAACAAAAACAAAATTCTACAAGTCACTCATCATCTCCGTTCTGCTATATGGTGCAGAGGTATGGACAAAGACGTCAACTGATGATTCGGCCCTAAGAGTGTTCGAGAGAAAAGTTTTGAGGGAGATTTATGGTCCATTGCGCATTGACAACGGCGAGTATCGCAGTCATTGACATAGTTAAGCGAATTAAGAGGCAGCGGCTGTCAAGGTCATGTTGTTCGGATGGATGAAAACACTCCAGCTGTGAGAGTATTCGACGCAGTACCCGCCGAGGAAAGCAGAGGAAGAGGAAGACCTCTATTCCATTGGAAATACCAGGTGGATAAGGACTTGGCTACACTTCCACTCTCCAATTGGCGCCAAACAGCGAAAAGGAAGACCGACTGGCATGCGGTTGTAAACTCGGCCAAAACCGTATAAGCGGTGTCTACGCCAATAAAAAAGAAGAGTATATGATAAAAAAATGGCTTGTCTTGATTAAAAAAAGCTATTACTGTCTGTGTTTGTAGCAGGATTTATGCGCTACCCTGTACTTTCTGCTATTTGAGGTCATAGCTGTGCTTGAGTGTAAGTGTGAACTCTTTCTCTTTGACCGAAAATTGTACTTTGATTACATTTTTTTTGCATACAAACACTTTTCAGTGTTCTTTTTATCATATATGTACTTGAGAGAAGTGAATACCAAAATCATCCATTCCGGTTTGGCTAAAGTACAAAAGCAAACCATCTTAATGTAATAAGGGCGATAATTTGGTTTTGCTTTTAATTTGATTAAAAGGCCAAAAACTCTAACTTAAAAGAAGCTGAAAGGAAAGTCAAAAAGGAAAAAACATCAGAAAACTGAAATCAGTTCAAGTGACTTTCTATTACACTTGTCCAATTTACATATATGTATATGTAAAGTTGTATATATGCATGTATACATATATCCTCGTGTCGTCCTGCTATGAAATATGATGAGCTATTTTTTTCTATTTTTCTAGCACATTATCTCAACACTATTTACATACAAGTCAACTACAAAGGAATCCGCAAATGATACGAACCATTTAGACGGTTTGGTGTCCACGATTTTTATGCTAAATTGACTGTTAAATAACGGGCGGACCGCTGCATTGAATATTACATATTTTTACTCAATCACACATGTTAATACAAAAAGCTTCTTCTTTATTGCCGTAGACACAGTCACAAAACGTCAAGGTTACTGAAAAATAGCATCCAATAATAAACGACCGGCAAATACAAATTTTAAACCCATTTACCTCATTACAAAAGCAAAGACTACACTAGCAAGCATGTAAATTTTGCAAATTCAATTGCTAACTGCACATAATCTAAAAATAATTCATACTCAAGTCTCCAACATGTTGCGCTCGTTACACACTTTCCACACTTTCCACACTTTTTGCCTCTCACAATTTCTATTAGACCGCACTTGTCTTCATTTTGTAAACTCTTTTCCACATTTACATGCATTTTCAGGGATAATTTAATGTAAATTTGTCTACATACTGTCAGGCACACCTGCTATCAAGTATGTCACAGCGCCAACCAACACACACACACGTCGCACGCCCACGACGAGTCTCGACACTGTGTTGGGCGGAAACAAGGAAACTTTACATTTATGTGCCTTCCGGTGTGCCTTCAGCGTACAACGTCTACGCAGAGCCGGTGACATTTGCATAATTGAAAAAGATACCACCACAAGCGCATATATACATACATACTTGCACATACCCTTACATATGTATATGCAGATAGTCATATATCGTGCGTGAATCAGGCACCTAGCGCAAAGGCAAGGACATGTCACATGCTAAAACATGGATACTTGTTAGCTGGCGCTGAGCAAGAAATCACATGCAGCAAGCACAGACGCAAAGCTAACGTATTTAAAACATTAGCAGATTGAGAGTTTTTTTTGTAGATTGTACCCAAACAAGGAATTTAGATTTCTGATCATAACAATTTCCTTGGAGATAATATTCTCTGCCAAATTAATACAGCACCGTTATAATAACAGAAGTGAAGAAATTTATACAAACGTTTAATGCAATTCAGCGCAACTTTTTATGAATTACATATTATTTCTTTTGTAAAATATCAATAAATACCCTATATAAGGCTGAAGATAACAGAAATCAAATGAAAAAAGAGTAAGCAAACGTTAACTTTGGCTGCACAGAAACTAAAATTCCCTACACATGCTGTATTTTTTATGCTTAAAATGGTATAAAAAAGATCTTTTTATTGATTTTGATCTCAGTTTTTATGGTAGCTGCATATATGCAGTTCAGAGAATAAAAATGTTAGATAGACTTACGTATGATATCATTGGAATGTTACGACTTTGCGATACAATAGCCTCCACATAGCAATGACCCTCCGGACCGAATATCGTCACAATGCCATCGCATATCATCTCGGTTATGGCTTTGGTAGCAGTCACTGTGTCACCTTTGGTGTCATTCCAGCGCAGCTGCAACTTGACATTCGGCAGCAAGTTGGCATCGTCGTTGATCTGCAAAACGTTTAAGTAGTTATTAATTGTATGTATTTTGAGGCAATGGGTTGTAATGTATTGGCTAATACCTCATCTAAAGCCATTGTCAGTGCACCTGAAATGGCCAGACCCTGCTTGTCCATTAGCTCACCGGTAATGGCTGTTAGATAGCCAACATTGAGTATGGTCCTATTTTGTTCGTCGCGCAACGCTATGACACCCGGTACACAGAATACTGCCACCGAGAGCAATAATAAATAATGAAAGGGCCAACGCGTCATGGCCCCTTAGGCCGGGGCCGATCAGCGCGACACCTATGAGGAAGAATTTTTTGCTCTGAAATTAAAAGAAAAATTATAAGAAAATTATTTGATGATATAAATATACAAATGGTTAGATAATTGAAGACTAAAAATAAAAAATATTGAAAAATGTTCAAAAAGAAAGTCTTAAGGGTGCTCCTTTTCATAAGTGTCACAGGAGCAGTCAACTTCCCTGTGGATACCTGTATGATGAACTAACGTCAAAGCACAGCTCCAAAGAAAATTTTAATGGAACTAGTTCTTTTGTTGCCTATGTACGCACACAAACATAAACAAATATATTTTTTTCAAATCACATGACCTGTCAGAAGCTATGAGTCAGCTAAGCGCCTGTTGCCAAGCCGGGTTCGTATGCATAATTAGCAACAAAAAAGCACAGCACCGCTCCGCATCCAATAAACCGGAAGCCATGTGCGTGTGGCTCCAGCCATACGAAGTCAAAGCGAGTCTGCAGTAATTAGTGACGTTGCACATAATATACTTGCGGTACTTAGAGGACGTGTGTTTACGGTAATTAGTGTTTGATTCAACAATCAGTAATTAATTTCAAATGCGAAACAAAAAAACGGTGACAAAAAAACTAATTTCGTGCACTTTCATGATTCATAGTTAACTTTTGAGGCGCATTTCGTTTACAAACATTAAGCGTATACATCTTCCCGATTTTGTGAACTAAATTGCTATTTTTATACTCACGCAACAGGTAGCTCTAGTATTATATTGGGTCGCTCACTAAGTGATTTTGTTTGATGAAAACAGTTGACTTTATGTTGATATTTTTTCGAGGTAAATTACAGACTTGACTCATTCAACGAACTTCGGTTCAAGCATGGCGAAAACTATGTGATATGTATGACATCTTCTTCGTACAATAACCGAACACCAATGCCGAAACTGGTTTGCAAAATTTCGTTCCGCCAATTTCGAACTTGAGGATGCATCCCGTCTTGGAAGACCTCTTGAAGCCGATGTGAATAAAATAAAGTTGGTGATCAATGCAAATGGTCGAATACTAACACGAGAGATTGCTGAAAGATTAAATTTCTTTAATGCGACAGTTCAGAAGCACATTAGACGTCTAGGATTAATTTCGAAGCTTCACTTCACCTATGAATCCCTCATTTTCTTACGGAACGAAATTAGCTTCGTCGCATTACAGACTTTTATTTGCTTATCAAACGTCAAAGAAGTGATGCATTTTTGTTACCGGCTAGGAATAGTGTGATTTTTACAGGAATGTAAAGCGCTAGAGAATATTGTCTAAAAAGGATGAAGCAGCTCAAACAACTTCAAAGCCCGATAGTCACTAAAAAAGGTTATGCTTTCCGTTTGGTGGCATTTCAAAGGAATCGTTTATTTTGAGCTGATGCCCGACAATACCATGGTTAGTTCTAAGGTGTATTGTAAACAGCTGGACAATTGAGGTCATACAGGCCGATTAGCCTTCCTACAGAGTAGGAAGAGCTAGTTGATAAACACATCAGAACAACTGCCCTCCATCCGACCAGAACCCATACTGAGCGGGTAGGTACGGACACTGCTTTGAACCATCTTTGAGGATGCTTTTGTGAACGGAGAAATGGTACTAATTTTGAAGCTTGGTGGACGCAAGCGGTTCGCAGAACGAGAATCACTAAATCAATCAGCATCTAACTTGGAACGACAAAGGGATGCCCCCAGGGAAAAGTGCTGTCACCTTTGCTTTAGACTGTTGCTTTAGTTGTAAATGAGCTACTGAATTTGCTAACTTCAAAGGGCATCCGCTGCCGTGAATAATATTGTCATTACATGATTTTGAGAGAACTTTGCGTGACATCTAGCTAAAAACGGGTGCGTGAAAGTTGGGATTAACAAAAACCCATCAAAAACGGTCATAATTATTTTCTCAAGATGGATAACTCTTCCATCCCTGAGAACTCAGACGCTCAATGAGGTGGAAGTGGAAGAAGCACGTGAACTCCATGATTTCGAAAGCCACCAAAGCATTAATGTTGTGACAACGCCTAGCTGGTAGAACATAGAGCTGCAAATCAGGCATTCTACGTACCAAATTATCAGTGGACATGGACAGGTTTCCAATTATTTGTCAAGCTGAGCTCTATTAAGAGATATGTGAAGAATAATTTGGAAAAAAACTGTCACGAGGAGAAAATTGTCATGCTCAGTGGTAACCAATCGACACTTCAGCCAATCTGGTACGTTAAAATCAAATCAAAAATGTTACTGAAGTGCATAAAAATACTTAGCAGGGTTGCCACTAAAAACGATATCTTACTTACACGGATCCCTAAAGTGGATCTCTGCCCATAGAGGAAGAAGCTGTGGGATCCCACACTCTAAAAAAAAAAGATGCGGAAAAAGGAAAGGGCCAGTAGCAAAGGCTACTGACAACTAGTGCCTGGGATTGAACAGGCAAGCTTTTTCAGGGATAGTTTGATACAAAATGATTCAAGAAACTAATCACTCTTCTCAGAAACAAATCAAGGCAGCTTGTAGGTTTTGATACAGGTCACTGAAGGCTGTGGTGTCATCCGCACAGATTAGGGTACTGCTCCAAGGATCTGTGTTCCCTTTGTGATCAAATTGCAAAAACATAAGAGCATATAATAATATTCTAATATTGCCCGGCAATCGCAAAAAGAAGGAGTCAGGCTAGCGGAGAAATAAATACGATGATAGAACACACATTACAACCAATAACCCAGGGACTTTACTAAGCCTCTTTGATTTGACTGGGTTAAACGTATTGTGATAACAGGAGACGGCACAATACCAATACGACCACAGGTCGCAGAGTCAAATTTCAATGTAAAGTAACCATTCCAACCCTTCCATACTTGTTATATAACTAAATTAGTTGGTGAGAAGAAAATATAAGAAACCACTAATAATAACAAATCAATTCGAATGACTTTTAATTAAATTTGTCGTAATCTAAATAATTGTAATTGATTTGATTTGATTGTCGAAAGTGGTGCTTCTATTAACTTGTAACGGCTTCTTCAATTTTCGTCAATTAAATTCATATACACATACTAGTTAGGTGTAGTTATGTATGTGTAATGCCTACGGATACTTTTATTATGTAATTTAATTAAGCGGAATGTAAATTTAGGTTTTCACACAACTAAAATTACATGTGTATCAATGTAAACATAGAAGTATGTGTGTATATGTGTTTCTTTTAGCGCCAAGTACTGTCTAAAATGTGTTTATACATATGTGTGTGTACAAAATAATGGATTTATGTAATCTGCAAAATACTTGCGCATATTAATTAAATGCTTTTGATACATGTGATGGGAAACATTAGTAATTAATATTCATTATGTATCGTTTTTGGCGCAGTTACATAATTACACGTTTCATATGTGTGTAAACGCCCTCTGAACTGATATGTATTTAATCCTATAATCATCAAAATTAATTTGCAAAGGCTTCTAAGAGCAAAAGTGTAAATGTCGTAATGTAATATTATTCTTGAAGTATGGCAGGCACGTGTGTGAGGTTAATACATACATACATACGGCTAGCTAAGCTCTTAATAGCACTAGAAGCACATTTACAACCTTAAAGCAACCACTTTCGGCATTATCACACTTCTTCAAGCACTAATAATGCCCCGATCGTGTGCCGCTAATACATATTTCATCGGACAAAGCTTGCAAGAGCTCTCAACTTCACTTTCATAGCTTTATGACAAACTTGAAACTAAGGTGAAAAAATTGTATTAAATTTGCGCTAAACTCATGTGCTCAAGCTGGTGAATGAGTTCTGAATATCACTTATTAACGGCTGAATATTAATTTCACACAATTTTCTTATGCTTTATGACGTAGAAAGACTTCAAAACAACTGCAGAATGTGTGCTGAATACCACTTGTTAACAGCTGAATTTTTTTTCAGTAATTTTACATATTTGTTGATAGAATCAAAGATATTCAAATGCAATTAAGTTTGAAATTTAGGCTCTACTATATAAAAAGAAACTCTGAATTTGCGCTGAATTGGGTTTTTACAAAGCTGAATAAGATTTTAGTATGCTTTCAGATGCAGTAAGAGTGCAAAGCAACTGCGGATGTGCGCTGAATACTACTTGTTAATAGCTGAATTTGATTTTTAGTAATTTCGCAATACACTGATTGGACCTAGAATATTTATATGCAGTTAAAAATCAAATATATATATCTGCTGTCTAAAAGGAAGCGCTGAATTCAGTTAGTAAAAAGCTGAGCAAAGTTTTCATATGCTTTCTGCAGTAATAAGAATGCAAAGAGCTGCTGAATGTGTGCTGAATACCATTTATAAACAGCTGAATTTGATCTTCTATAATTTCAGTCCTCGTTGAATGTCAGCAAAAATTTGTATACTGTTTTCATACACTTTGTGAAGCAGTAAGCGTCTAAAGAAGCTGCTGAAAAGCATAAAGTGAAAGCTAATACAAATTATATGCAAATAAAAAATCCTTTCGACTTAACACCCCATCCACATACAAAAACGAAAACACTAACGCACTGCGGTGATGGATAGTTTGTTTATTTGTATCGAAATAGCTGTGAGTTCGAGAAATTAGTATAATAAAGACCGAGTTTACAAGACATTTGCATTTTTGCGATTTTCATTTTCGACTTTCAATAAACATTTGCACTTGACAATTTTTGCAGCAGGCTGGTGTAACGTACGGCCAACACAATATGCACAGTGAATATTTAGCTCCAGAGGTCCGCACCGCACAGCATACGGCTACATTGCGCACGTTTCATTTCTTCTGCATTTTCTTCGCCAGCGACATATTATTCTTTAATTGTGTTACCTCGCATTTCTCGACCTTTGAAGGCGTTGGCAAACCCGTTGGATCGGGTAATAGAAAAGAGACCTCATAAATGTGCGGTTGACTGGAGTAGACATCGTGATTCATATTCACGAACCAATTCATCATGTCGTACATGTCGCGGATGTTGCACTGCGCCACCACAGCACCCGCGTCACGTCCATGCTGATGCGAATCGAAGAAGGTGATCAGGTTCGCCGGAAATTCGATAACAAATAGAACGGTGCGATTGTCGGAAATCATTGCAGCGAAGAGGAAATGCTCATTGGCCTTGCCCGCCTGCCGAAACTGCTGCAAACCGGTATTGACCGCCTGCAGCAGACGCAGCGCAATGGTGCGGCACGACTCACGTTCCGGATCGGCTTGCATGTGTGTGAAGAACCACTCCTTCAAGCGAAAGTGCGGCTGGCGCTTGAGCACATTCAGCGCATCCGGTATGTTGAGATTTTGATTGGCCGTCATTTGTTGGGCAACGCCGCCGCTCTCCGGCACCCCCGCATTGGCGGTGATCAGATGTGCGTAGGCGCTGTTGCCCTTGTTGATACCTTCGGCAAAGATTTCTACAGCACGCGGCGGTAAATCCTGCATACGTTGGCAATAGAATCCACGCCCCTCTTTCGCGACCATATCGGCCAGGATGAGCGTGATTAGAGTACACGAATTGGTGCCGCTGTGATGGTATTCACCGTAGCGCGACTGACTGAACTCCTTGGGGAACCACCAGATATTCAAGTTGCCATTGCGCTCGAGGACCGCCATGACAGCTAACCAACAGGACTCGGTAGTGTGGGCGTGAATTTCTTGCCGTGCGGAAACAAGTAAACAACTTTTACATATTACACTGGCACAAGTAGAGATTCTGCTTGCCGCTCGCCGTTACTTTTGTACACCCTACCCGCAATTTTTTTTTTGAATTTGGAAATTAGCGAATTTGTGTGTATTTTTTTACCGAAATTTCATGTCACATAAAGAGAAAATTTTAATGAATGAGAAAGAAAATATTTGTCAGTTGAATTTGATTGAAAATTTACATTTGCTTTTGAAAGTTCACATTTTGGAAAAAATGAGTGAAAAAGCGTAGACCGCACAAACAACAAGGTAACAAGGTGGGTGCCTGCAGAACGATTGAACGATTGTGGCGAAAAGATCCGAGGCAATAAACAAAACACACAAAATATCCACACATACAACACATGCTATGTTGTCCCTGAGCGTTTCTGCAAATACACATACATGCAGGCTTGGAATTTGTTCCATTTTGAAAGTGTGGTATGCGCCTAAAAGCAGGCAATATTAATTCTCCGTACATGAAATCTAAAAATTCAGAAGCTGATATTAAAATTTTTGCATATTTTGATCCGTGCAGGTATGCAAATTTTGGAAACAGACCATAGTCAAGCTAAATAGCAGATTTTCGTTGGAACATGCGAAATGTGAACAGTTAAACTGACATTTTCCGGAAGACAAGGTTGTTTTTGTAATTTGTGAACAACCCAATAACCGCTGGCCTTAGTCACACATTTCAACGCTGAATTTATTAATATTTATTACAGTTACAGACGGTGATAGTAGAAAGCGTTAAATATGCGCTGAATTCAGCAAAAACGCCAAGCAACGCCAAACGCCAAAACAGCTGCTGAATGTGCACTGAATACTAGTTATTAATGGCTGAATTTGATTATCAGTAATTTCACCACTCGTTGATTGACTCTTTACTATTTATATTCAATTAAATTTAAAATTTATTCATTATAGTTAGCTGAATATCCGTTGTAAAAAAGGAAACGCTGAATTCGTGCTAAATTCAGCTTCTGGAAAGCCAAAAAATGTGTTTGATTGCTTAATGGAGCCATAAAAGCTCAAAGTGACTGCTGAATGCGAGCTGAATACCACTAATTAACAGCTAAATTTAATGTTCAGCAATTTTAAAACTCGTTGATTGAATTGTAGATATTCAAATACAGTTAAATTTGTAATATTAGCTGCATATCAGCTGTATAAGACGAAGACTTGGGCTGAATTCATCATTTAAAGGGCTAAATAAGGTATTTGGTTGCTTTGTGGATCAGTAAGAGCTCAAAGAGGCTGTTGAATGTGCGTTGAGTAACACTTATTAACAGCTGAATTTGATTTTTCGTAATTTCTCATCACGTTTATTGAATCTAAAATATTTATAAGTAGTTAAAAACCTGCATAACGTCTTGATATGCTTCAGGAAGCAGTAAGAGCTCAAAGAAGCTGCTGAATGTGTGCTAAATACCACTTATTAACAGCTGAATTTGATATTTAGTAATTTCACTAACTGATTGCATCTAAAATATCCAGTTGAATTTGGAATTTTAGCTTTTCAGTTAACTATATAAACGGAAGCTTTGGCTCTGAATTTAAGCTGATTTTGCGCTGAATACAGTTAGGAAAAAGCTGAATATGATTTTGTAAGGCAGTAAAAAGAAAAGCCACCGCAGAATGTGAGCTGAATTCGACTTATTAACAGCTGAATTTGATATTCAGTAATTTCACCAACTTACTGATTGAATCTAAAATATTTTATACAGTAAAATTTAGAACTTTTGCTGTTGAATATGCGCTGAATACGTAATTTATATAAAATGTACACCGATAAAGTCGGTAATGAAAATATTTTATTACAACTGGAGAGACCAACATGTAGAAAATACTTATTTTCAACTGTAGCTAACAATTTTGTTTCTTTTCATATTTCCATTACAACCCTTCGTGAGTTGTTGCTGGTGTTGTTACAACAAAAAACGCTTTGCAGGCGCATGATCCATCACGAAAATTAAATAAAATTTAAATAATGCTTACACATGCATTACCCATTTCGGGTTCTTTGTTAGTTTTATTAATTTTGAGTAGAAGAATGTTTAAAATTGCAAACCAGTTATCGCTATTAGCACTCGCGCTCGATTTATTCATGTTAAATGCTATATTTAGCACGCGATTCGACGTAATTTACAATCACTAGGCAAGCAAGTACATATACTTATATTCCTTATATATATTATATATTTACATACACATATTTTTATATATATTATATATTTACATACACACACATATTTAGTTTATTTTTAGTATTTATTTATTGCTTGGCGCAACAACAACTGCGCACGATCGTGCTTATTTTTAGCATAGCGATAATTACCAAATGCAGCTGCAAAGTTTCTAAGCACTTAAGGCTTTCAAGAATGCTTTACGAAACAAAATTAATATTTTTTTATGCAAATAACAAATCGCTCTAGCTTACGCCCACCCACACATGACTGAAGTTGTGAATAGTATTTGAAATAACTACTTCGATTTGAATATAATCTAAGCATATAATCATTGCTGAATTGTGATGGGCTCCGCGCGTTGTAAGGTATGATAGCTATATGCTATAGTGGTTCGTTCTGAACGATTTCTTTGGAGATTATAGCGTGGTCTTAAATACTAATCCGTGCGAAATTTCAGTAAGATAACTTGTCAAATAAAAAAGTTTTCCATACAAGGAATTGATTCCTATCGTTAAATTTGTATGGCAGCTATATATTGTAGTAGTCCGATAACGACGAGTCCAACAAATGAGTAGCTCCTTGAGAAGAAAAGCAGGTGTACAGAATTTCAGACTGATATCTCAAAAACTCGAGGACAGAATAGTGGAAATCGGATTATAAAATGAAACGACAAACAATTTCATACAACTTTTTGCAACTCTGTTTGGCTAAGAAATCAAGCTGACACATTTTTTAATAATTTATTTTGACAAACAAGCTGCCAGTAAACTCTTTTCTACTAATTTCGATCACTTACTTTACAATATATTTACATATGTATGTATGTGCGCATAAATAAGTGTAATAAAAGTACAAACAGATTATCGATAATGATTATCGCACATCGCTAGTTGAATATACAAATGCTAAGTCATATCTTTACGACTCTGTTTACACTTGAAAGCGATTGCCTGAGCAAGCAAATTGAAAAGCAGCAACGGACACATATACAAATATATGTATGTACCCATGTATGTATGTTTGTATATACAACTAGCTGTATGTCTACACTCGTTTACTGAGCGACTTGAGTGCATTGTTGTGCTATTTTTAGCCCCAAACATTAAACGCGATATTTACTTTTATTACCAGCACTCTAACTGGCCACCCCGCTACCAACTATTAATGTCATATTATATTTCCACTACCCGACTCGCTTGTTATATATACCCTGAACATGGTATTTTCAGTTTGCCGCGAAGTTTATAACTTTGGAGATCTTATAAAGTATATATGTATGCAAATGATCAGTGTGATGAGCTGAGTCGATTTAGACATATGAGTCTGCCTGCCCGCCTGTCTGTCTGCATATACGCGAACTAAAGGATTACTGTTTATGAGATATCGACATGAAATTTTGTAGGCGAGCTTTTCTCTCGCAGAAGCTGCTAATATGTCGCAGCTGCCGATATTGACGCACTATAGCGTATAGCTGTCATACAAACTGAACGATCGAAATCAAGTGTTTATATGGAAAAAAATTTTTTTTACGAGATATATTCACGAAATCTGGCACGCGTCATTGTTTGAAGAAACTATATAATCTCCGCATAAATTGTTCAGATTGGACCACTATAGCGTATAGCTAACATACAAATTGAACGATCGGTATCAATTTCTTGTATGGAAAAAGATTTTATTTGACGAGATATCTTCATGAAATTTGGCACGAATTAATATTTAAGGCAACGCCACAACCTCCGAATAAATTGTTCAGATTGGATTGCTTAAGCACATAGCTTTCATGCAAACTGATCGACCAAAGCCTAGTCCTTGTATAGAAAACTTTTCTATTTCATGAGATATCTTCACGAAATTTTTCAAAAATTATTGCCTAAGGCAATGTTACAACCTACTAAGAAATCGCTTAGATCGGATCACTTTAGCATATAGCTGCCATACAAACGGATCAATCCAAATCCAGTGCTTGCAAGAAAATCTCTTTTATTTTATAAGATATCTCCATGAAATTTGGCACAAATTATTGCGCAGAAGAACAATATAATATCCGAAGAAATCGTTCAGATCGGAACACTATAGCTTATAGCTGCCATACAAATTGATCGAACAAAATCCAGTCCTTGTATGAAAAACTCGTTTATTTTAAGAGATATTTTAATGAAACTTGACATGTATTAATATCCAAGACCACGCTATAATATTTGAACCAAGTTTACAGATCGGACTACTATAGCATATAGCTGCCATACAAACTGACCCATCAAGTTCTTTTATTTAGTGTAGGGTATTATAGCTTAGTTGCAAACGAAGCTAACTTTTCTTGTTTTTTTTATTGTCATTGTTATTGCTATTAACACACACACATGTATTTACGCTTATATACAAATATTAATAGCTATGTAGGGGTATGTAAAACATTTTCAAAGCATTTCATTTGTTCTCATGAGTACTGCTTTTTATTTTCTTAATTATTTATTTACTACTCGACAAACGCTACTGGTGTATTGAGTAAATATTTGCGCTGTCATAGTAATGGTTATCGGCATATTATCGCCACCCGCGCGTCGCGCCGCAGCGCATGCCGTTAAGGTGTTGTTGCGGCCAGACGACAGCAAATATGTCGCAGACTGTGTGATCAATATATATATATAAATGTAAATTATAGCTGATCGTGCTTTGACACTTAGCGAGCTGATTTCTTTTTATAGTGTTGGTGTTTGTTATTTTTTCGATTTTTTTTTATTATTAATGAATATTTTTGCTGTTTTTCGCAGCTTTGCGCAGTTTTCGTCGTCAAAGACATGATTTTTTGGTAAACCAATCATTATCATAGGCATACTTCAAATCAAAGTCAGTTCGCGCCTCTGCGCCCAACAGCCGTTCACCGATCGCCCAACAGTTACAATATTTCGCTTTGTTTCAATTGAATTATATTTGCGTTGGGCTGTGTGATTTATGCGACTGTTTCGCATTGATATTTGTCATTTTTCGTTTTTCCGCCAGCAGCTATACATATTGTATGTACATCGTTAACACCACTACCCTTAAGCTGATTTGCATAATATTTTTAGCAGCGCCGCGATACCTCCTCACTTAGCGGGTGTGTGGATCACACGATTTTTGCTCTTGTATAAGTGTCTGTAGCTCTGTGCGTATGTATGAGTAATGATTTTTTGTGAGTGATGACTATATGGCTGTATGTGTGTGGGTGTATGGAAAGCGCACGCATACATGTGTCACATACAACTGGGCGCTGGCGCTTGTGACGCACCAACGTCTGACAACGCCAGCGGCCGCACTCGTATTCTAATGGGTAGCGCGTGTTCATCGTTTGCTACACACATACACGCAAATATACTACATATGAAAAAAATATATACATAGCATGAATCTGATAATTTTCGCCGCCCCGCAAGTGATAACTGTTTGGTTGCGCCTCGTCCGATGCTCAGGCCGTTGCTGGTGCCGCTGACATTCACATGTCTATCATATGGCGGTCGTAGGCTTGAATTGTACGCTTATAGCGTGATATCATTAGTTGTGGGAGCTTTTTAGGCTGGTTTTAACCTAAGCAATGAACGCAGGTGCGGAATGGCAGCTATTTTTGTCATATGTTTAGGCTTTTTTGGCTATTTATTACTTGCAAAGGCAGGGGCTCCATTGGAATTGAGTGAGGTGGCGGCCCGCCAGAAGAGAAAGGAGAGTTGTTCGTTCGCACATACATGCCTTATATTAGGCTTCGTTGAGATAAGGCGGATATTAAATCTAATGGACGTATTAGTATCACTGCTAGAATTCAAAATTCGCATTTCAGGGAATAAAAAAAGGATAGTCTCATTTACTAAGGATGTGCTGAAGATATCCAGACTCTAGCCGCCTAAGACAAACCATACAATGACGCTGATATATATGTATGTACATTAGGGTGATTCAAAAATTTTTTTTTTTTTTTTTTTTTTTTTAATTGGTACTCGCAAAAATAGGTTCCTAGACACCTCTAAGAAAGCCTCTCCAAATATGAGTTTTTAATTGTAACGGGAAGGTCCTCCGCCTAACGGTTTTCTATTTTTTCTTATTATCAGATAGAAAAATTTATATCTCGCTTCCAACTACTTGAAAAAGTATCTTGTTAATTAGGTTTTGTAGGAAATTGAATGCTCTAAAATATGGTCTCTTATGATTTTTTCGTAAACCCAACCGTTTAAAAGATATTAAGGGTTGAAATTTGACTATTTTTGGAAAAATTCTTTATTTCTTATTAATTTTATAACTCAATGAAAAAAAATTAGGAACCTATTTTTGCGAGTACCAATTGAAAAAAAAAAAAAAAATTTTTTTGAATCACCCTAATGTACATATATGTACGTATATATAAGCACTTCCAGCTCTGCTGAACCGTTGCAGACCGGAAGGCAATTTTCTAGACTCGCAAAACGAAAATAATCTGCAGATAAAACAGTCCAGTAATCATCAAACTGACAATGATTTTATTGGATTAATACTGAGGCTTCATTTCAACTTCAGTAGAAGCTTTTGAACAACAAATGAAAGTTCAAAAGCTCTCAACACATACGAGCAATCAATCATCAAATCTGACATATGTATATCTGACAACGGTTTTGCTGGACAAACTACTCAAGCTTCACTTCAATATCTCTTAGAGCTTTTGAAACCCAAACGAAAGCTAAAAAGCTCTCAAAACATACAATCTATTAACCACCAGACTGACAATTGTTTCACTGAATTAGTTACTCAAGCTTCATTTCAATATCTGTTGGAGCTTTCGAACTACAAATGAAAGCTCAAAAGTTGATTTAGGCATGCACCTCTATCTGTATAAAATAACATAATAATTATCAAACTGACAATGATTTCACTGGAATAATTACTCAAATTTCATTCTAATCCCTGTAGGAGCTGTTGAACTACAAATGAAAGTTTAAAAGCTCTCAGAACATACAAGCAATCAATCATCAGACGAACAATAATTTCACTGGAATAATTACTCAAACTTCATTCTAATCCCTGTAGGAGCTTTTGAACCACAAATGAAAACTCAAAAGCTCTCAGAACATGCAAGCAATCAATCATCAGACTAACAATGATTTCGCTGGAATAATTACTCAAACTTCATTCTAATACCTGTAAGAGCTTTTGAGCTACAAATGAAAGCTCAAAAGCTCTAAGAACATACATGCAATCGATCATCACACTTACAATCTTTTCACTGGAATAATTACTCAAGCTTCATTTCAGTCTCTGTGGGAGATTTCGAAATTTAAATGAAGGCTCGAAAGCTCTCTAACAAACATCAATGCAAAAGTAGTTTTTATAACTTAAACTAGTATATTAAGTTTGCCACGACCGCTATAACACCCAGAAGAAAACGTTGAAGATCCTTCAAAGTACCATATATAGTATAGTATGTAAATGATCAGCATGATGAGCTGAGTTGATGTAGGCATTTCCCTCTGTCTGTATAAAATAACCAAGTAATCTTTAGACTGACAATGGTTTCGTTGGGTTAATTACTCAACATCCGTAAGAGTTTTTGAAGTACAGATGCAAGCTCCAAAGATCTTAGAACATAAAAGCATTCAATCATCAGGCTGCAACGCTTTCACCAAATAAGTTACTCAAGCTTAATTTCAACATCTGGAGGAGCATTTGAAAAATGAAAGCCCAAAGCGCTTCGATACAAAAATTCGTAATTTTGATAACTTAACTTGGTATATTAAGTTTGCCACGAAGTTTATAACACCCAGAAGGAAACGTCGGAGAGCGTATAATATATGTATATACAATACATATATACATATATACTATATATACTTTTTAGATATGGTATAATCAGTGTGATAAGCTAAGTTGATTCAGCCATGTTCATCTGTCCATCTGTCCGTATATACGCGAAATAATAATACCTCAGTTTAAGAGATATCGATTTAAAATTTGGCACACGCCCTTTTCCCACCCAGAAACTGTATATTTGGCCGAACCGATGATATCATACAACTATAGCATATAGCTGCCATACAAACTGAGCGACTAAAATCCTGTCTTATATGAACAACTCTTTTATTTGACAAGATATCTTCACACAATTTTAGCAAAATTTATTGTTCAAGGCAGCGGTTTATTATCTGAAGAAATTTCTCATATCGGATTCATATACCTGTCATACAAACTGACCGATCAAACTCAAGTCCTTGTAGGGAAAACTTTTTTGTTTGAAAAAGTATCATCACAAAATTATCTGCAGATTATATTAATCAAAGCATTGCTACAATCTCCGAAGAAATTGTTCAAATCGAACTACAACAACATATAGCTGTCATACAAACTGAACGTTTAAAATCATGTACTGTATGAAAAACTTTTTTATGTGACAAGATATCTTCACTTTGGTGTATATTCTTGCACAAGACAACGGTATAATCCTTGAAGAATTAGCTCAGATCGAATCACTATAGCATATAGCTGCCATACAAACTGAACAATTCCAATAAAGTGTTTGCATAAATCTGTGTGTGGGTTATGATTATAGCTTCGAACGAAAACGAAATTAATTTTTTTCTTGTTATTCGATCACCTGAGTGATTCTTTGAAATATTTCACGCATTCAAGCTATTTGAACGTAATTTCAAGCAAGAGAAAAGCAATAGCTCATCTTTACTTGCAACGCATATAAACATTTCTATGGAAACTGCTGCTTTCCAGCTTACAGGCAGCAACAACAATGCGAATGTAAATAAAGCAGAAGGAAGCGTTTTCCAACACAATGAAACCACAAATGCCATACGAAATAATTGTGTGGAAGAAGTGGCAATATAACAATATGTTGAAGCTCACTAAATGCTAACAAGCTATAAGGTGCCGTCGTGTGGGTAAGGAAGCAATCTACTTTACATTTGAAACCGCAATGCGGACACACGTTGATGTTGGCAGTGAAGCCATTAATAAACTTGTATTTAAATAGAAATCAAAAGTTCATGCGAAATGCTTCTGTAATACTTGACTCTGCGGCAAAGAGCTGAGATAAATACGGTTTCTAATGCATATGAAATAGACCATACACAAATACAATAACAAGCACGTATAATATAAATTTAACACATATTCATTCATAGCTTATGAAATATAAAATAATAATCACGCTTGAAAAATATGGTAATATTCATATCAACTGAAGTATGCAAAGTATTTTAATAGGAAAGCACAATTTGTGAAAATTGTGCAATCGAAAATATTGCTAAGCACTTTTTAAAGCGTTTAGCCCAAACGAGTTTAGTTTGCTTGCAAGTCAACTTGTTAACTGCGCAGCAAAATGTTTGCATGCAAATTTAAATTTCAGTTTGTGCGCCTAACTGTATGCAAAGTTTTGCCGACAATTCACTTAAATTTCAAAGTTTGCAAAATTTATATTCTCTTTGTGGAAAACGCATGCTCGCACAAGCATAGCAGCGCAACAGCATGTGTGTGTGCTTTAGGTGGGTGCCTAAGCGAAATGGCAAATGTGTGTGTGTGCATGAATATGTGCAGGCGCTACTGCAGGTGGGAGCGCTAGCATGCAGTTATAAGGCGCCAAAAAAAACTTCAGCAATAGGAAGCCGGTTGGCAGGCGCATACTTGTGGGTTTATAAGTAAATGTAGTATATACATATGTAGACTGTAAATGTATGTGTAGTGATATTTAGCATATATGTAAGCACGTACCTAAGTGCATTGAAAGGCAAGTCAAAATATTTTCTTCGAAGTCTGCTTTTACGCCATTCAATGGGCAGATTTTAACACACTCTGAAATGCTTTCATTTGTAATTCACTTTAGCTATTACACACACTTACATACACGCACTTGCATTGGTGTCTATGCTAGTATTTAAGCGTAACTGCCGTAATTTTAATTACTTTTGGCATTAAATATGCGC
Organism: Bactrocera neohumeralis; assembly: GCF_024586455.1. NCBI lineage: Eukaryota > Metazoa > Arthropoda > Insecta > Diptera > Tephritidae > Bactrocera > Bactrocera neohumeralis. The sequence goes on along the minus strand of NC_065923.1, from coordinate 76,036,343 downwards.
AAAAGATTAATTTATCGCATAGATGCTGAGGCAAGAAAAGCAACAACAAGTTCAAGGCCACAAAATTATTTTGTTGGAAAAGCAACTGTACTTCTTATAACACAAAGTCTATTAAATTAAGGCATATTTTTGTAATTTTGCTAAGTATTTTTTACATAAAAATTAATTTAATTTTTATTTTCGTTTATTTTAAACTTAATTTTAATTTGAACTTCAGTCTCAATTCTAATTTTTAATATTATTTTAATTTAAATTTTATTTTCAATTTTTAATTAAATTTTTTTTAATTAAATTTTAATTTTTTTATTTAAATTCATTTTTTTTATATATGAACCTTTAAATTTTTATAACATAAAGAGATTTTTTTCTTAAATTGCTATATGTATATCTGAAATTTGTTAAATAAAATTAATTTAGTTTCTAGTAATAATTAATTTAATCTAAATGAAAATTAATTTTAAAAATACTCGATTTTAATTTAATTTTTTAATTACTTTAGTTTCTAACTTAAAATTAATTTTAAAACTAATTTTTAATTCGATTTTAATATTTTAATTTCCAAGTAAATTTTAACTTTATTTCAATTTCCAAGTAAATTTTGATTTTATTTTAATTTCCAAGTAAATTTAAACTTTAGTTTTAATTTAAATATCAATTATAAATTTAGTTTTGTAAAATTCTTTTATAAAATTTATTATAATTTTAATTTTACTTTTTAATTTGCTTTTAAGTCTTACATTTACTTATATTTTCAGTTTGAATTTCAATTTTAATTAACATATTTTTTGCAAAAGAAAGTTTAAATCTTTATAACACAAAGGTTTTTCTAATTTAATTTTTAATTCGATTTCAATTTTAATTTTTAATTTAAATATAAATTTGATTTTACTTTTCATTTTAATTTTATTTTAAATTTCATTTTAGTTTTAGTTTTATTCTTGTAAAATTGTAATGTTAATTTTATTTTGATTTTAATTCAATTTAATTTATTTTAATTTAGTTTAATTTAATTTCATTATAATATTAATTTTAATTTTAGTTTTTTGTAATTTTAAATTTATTTATCATTATAATTATGATTACTTTTTGTAAAAAAACACAAAGTGTTTTCCGAAGCATTGCTGCGTATCTGAAATTTCTTAAATAATATTTATTTCAATTTCACTGTTAATTCTTTAATTAATTTTGAATGAGATTTTGATTTTTGAATAAATTTATTTTATTTCCAAATTTAATTTTAATTTTAGTTGTAATATTATATTAATTATGACTTTAATTTCAATTTTAATCTTAATTCTAACCTTAGTTTTAATTTTAATTTAAGTTTTAATTCTAATTAAAACACTTTTGCAAAAGAAATATTACATTTTTATAACAAAAGGGTTTTTCTGTAATATTGCTAAGTATCTGAATTTTTTGAATACAATTGATTTTAATTGTAATTATAATTTTAGATGTTAATTTGATACTTAATTTCATTTTAATTTTATTTTTATTTTTGTTATTTTGTTATGAATTATTATTTTAGTTTTAGTTTTAATTTTATTGTTAATTACAAATTTAATTTTAATTAAAATTAAAATTTAAACTTTAATTTTATAATTAATTTTAAATTCATTTTCAATTTTAAATTATTTGTAATTTTAATTTTTATTTTATTTATAATTTTAATTCTAATTTTTATTTTACTAGGTTTTGGTAACAGGTTTTTAGTTATAGTATAAAGTTCCCGTACTCTAAATACCGAAAAATATGAGTTTTTACACAATTATAAAAAGATCTTATTCTTGATGTTGTTCGGTCAGCTTGTATGCTATATTATATAGTGGTCCGATCCCAACAATATGTTCGGATAATGTAAGCTTGTCTCGGATAATAACCTGTTCAAAATTTTGGTGAAGAAAGCTTGGAAAATTACAAAGTTTTTCATTCACTGATTTCAGTTTAATCGGTCAATTCGTATGATAGTTATGTATATGCTATAGGGGTCTCATCTGAATAATAAGTTTGGAGATCGCAGCGATGGCTGACATAGTAGCTTATGCTAATTTTCATGCTGTTATATTGTCAAATGATCCGTGCTGCTATATTGTCAAATTTTCCATACAAGGACTTTAGTAAAGTTGCCGTCTTATTAACTAAAATGACATTAATAAGCAATTAAATTTAATAAAAGGCATTTGATTTAATTTGCCGCCATTTTGAGTGAGCTCTTAACTATCAGCCTATCGAGAAACACACACATGTACATACCATATACCTGACAGCTTGACGAACTGCTGCATTGGCTGTCAACGAGTTACGGCATGCATACACACACACACAAACATATTCTTGGTGTACGGCAAATCATTGACAGTAAACTATGCCACAACAGCGGGCAGCAGACGCCTGCCTGGCCATCTCCTGCAATGCAATTTCACTTTCAACCAGACATTTGGCGAGCATTGCAACAACAATGCGAACGGTGGCAAAAATAAATGCGGCAAGAAGCCAGCAGGCAAGCGCCAAAAGCGCCACGCCAGCGAGTCACAGCCTTTCCGAAAATGGCGTTTACAGCTTGCACTGGGGAGTTTTGCCATTTTTAGTAAACGCCAGCTATAACAATAACAACAGCAGACACTCAAGAGCTGTGGAAGCGGCGCGCCTGCAACACAATGCCAGTTGAATGGTCACAAAAGTGGAGTAAAAGTCTTGCAACAGCTGCTGCAGGTAACTTTTATAAGGCAACGACAACAACAACTACAGCAAGTGCAAACAAGTAGTTTATGTAGCGCTGCTGTAAACACGTGATGCGTGAAAGTGAAGGGCAAGCAGCGACATTCCGAAATACAATGCGAGGACAACAATAACAACAATTGAACTTGTTGTGTGTGAAAAGCCAGTAAATTAAATTAATAACAACAGTTTCGGAATGTGTGACATCGATTGCGTGGCACTGAGGTTACAGTACGCACTTGCTGTGCAGGTGTCAGTTATTAAGTTGGAAGGACTCGTCAGGTCTATAGAAGCTCGGCAATTTGCAAGGCGAGCTTATCTATTTATCTGGTTGCTCGGCAGCTATATCTATATGAACATCCTTTAACGAGCATCGATTTCCGGGCAATTTCGAAAAAAATTTTATGAATGCCGAAAATTTTGAAAAGAAACTTCCATTACTTTCATGATGATTCAAGCCAGTATAAAGGCTGATGAGGCATAAACACTGCAGCAGTGGACTAATTGTCATTCATACAAATACATACAAGTGTGCTTGTATCTACATATGTACATATGTGTGCGGTAGCCTGAGTAGTCCCGAAGGTCAACTTCAATAAAGTTGGCTAGCTTTAATATATGCAGTTAATAGCTACAACAAAAAATAAAAATACGAAGAAAACGAAAATCTTATCAAGCACACAACTACACCGCAGCTATAATACCATTCACAGGTGTATTTTTACAGCATAAAAGGGTATAAAAAAACTTTTCTTGATTTCGAACCGTCATTTTGTATGGCAGCTATATGTTATAGTAATCCGATCTGCACATTTTTTTCGGATATTATGGTGAGGTTTATAATAACAAAGTTTGGCCTAATTTTGCAAAGATACTTTCACAAATAAAAGAGTTTTCTATATAAGGACTTGAGTTTAAAAGACCAGTTGGTATGGCAACTATAAGCAAAAGTGGTCCGAACTGAACAATTTGTTCAGAGATTGGAGCCTTGCTTGATATGATAATCCAACCCAAATTTTATAAAGATCCATTGACAAATAAGGGAGTTTTCCATACAAGAACTTCAGTTTGATCGATCAGTTTGTATGACAGCTATATGCTATAGTGGTCAGATCTGAACATTTTCTTCGGAGATTGTAGCGTTGCTACGAATAATAATTCTTGTTTAATTTTGTAAAGATATCTTGACAAATGAAAAAACTTTCCATACAAGAACTTGAATTTGATCGGTCAGTTTGGTCTGATCAGAAAATTTTTTTTTTTGAGATTATAGCTATGCCACCGGTGATATTATATTTTAAATTTTGTAAAGACACCTAACCAAGTAAAAAAGTTTTCCATACAAGAACTTGAGTTTGATCGGCCAGTTTGTATAGCTCTGAGTAGAAAAGATGTGCGAAGATATCGCAAAGGTCATTGGTGAAGAGCGCAAATCAATAAAAATGAATATTAAATGGTAATCAGTATAAAACAAGAGATAAACAATAAATTTCAGCGCACGAGAAAGAAAGCGCATGGCTGCACACTTCTAAAAGCTAGCAAAGCTAGGCCAGCCAGCGCCACCCAGCGCGGTGATAACAACAACAATAGCAACAGCAACGAAATAGTACACAAATTTGTAACTGCAATTCGCGTGCAAGCCACTCTTGTTGTTGTTGCCAAGTGCAGCTGTTCGCGAAGGTGGCATGGCGCATGTTTATTGTTGTTGTTATTGTTTTGTTTTATTTTTTTTGAGTCGTTGGCGCAAACGAGCTATAAACATAAATACTATAGTAACAACAACCGGCTGAACGTCCAGATATGAGCGCAATAACAAGTAGTCAAAAACAAAAAGAGTAAGTTATAAAGCAAAACAACAAAACGTCACACAGAGCAGCAACAACAACAAATTTGTAGCGCATTTCAGTGTGTGAACACCAGCGAGTTGTTGTTGATTTTTGTTGCTATTGTCGTTGTTATTGCTATTGTTGTTTTTGTTTTGTTGTGTGCTTGGGTTTGCTTTTATTTTTGTTCGGCTTTTGTTTTGCTCTTTCGCTTTTTTTCCAATTGCAGTATTTTCTCTTTTTCTTCCTTGTTATTGGTGTGTGCAGTTGCTGCCAAAACTGGATTTTCTAAAAATAGACCGTGGGGAAATACTTGAATGTGCCACCAACCAGCAAGCCTACCAGCCAGCAGCAGGCGGCAACTTATCAGCGAGGCGAGCGACCGACAAGCGGAGCAGGCGACAACCAGCTCGCCAGTTCAAGGCACACATCCTTTAGCACTCGTGTGCAACTTGCATGCTACGCGTGTGTGTATATGTGTAATTTTACATACAAAGCCACATACACACACACAGCGCCAAGCAAAAGCACAAAAAAGCAAAGCGAGCGCAAATGAAAAGGCGTAGTTGTCAGCTTAGCGTTGGCCATGCGAACGCTTCTGACGGAATTTGTTGCGCTTTGCTGTTGTTGTTGTTCTTCTTATTGTAATCTTGTTGTTGTTTTTGTGTTTACTGTTGTTGTTGTTGTAATTATTGATGTTGTTATTAGTATTGCTGTTGTTGTTGGCTTTGTGGTGGTTGTCATTATTGTTGTTGTTGTCATTGTTGTTATTATTGTTGTTGTTGCTGCTCTTGCTCTTCTCAGCTGCCTCTATGTCTCTCCAACTGCTTATCTGTCCTTTATACGATCTGTCAATGTGCTCTCTTGACCATCCGTCTGCCTTCATATCTCTTGCGAGCTTCAAGTTTACACGCACGCATACGCAAATATATGTACATATGTGTTAACCGCAACGACTTGACTTTTAAGTTTGCATTACTTCTCGCGTTTGGCCTTGTACATTCGCTCGAGCATCTGGTCCATATTCTAGTCCAATTGACACAGCGCAACCGCACACACAGGCGCGCGTGGCTCTAATGGCTAAACGTTGTGGCACAAACAAAATTGCTATTGTGGTTGTTGTCAATGTTTGGTGGACCACGCTCTTACTGGGATCTACAGTGCTCTTCAATCAGGCGACACCAAGAGACTCAAGCAGGAGACTCAGCAGAATTATAAATTGAGCGCAACAAAATAAAGGTAAAAGTGTCTTCAAACGTGAGAGCGCGGTGCAACAATGTCTAGAAAGCAAAGGTTAGTTGCACGCATGCCAATGAGCACATATAAGCAGTGTAATCAATTATGTTTTTGTTGTTGTTCATGTAAGGATATCGTTTGAAGATCTCTCTCGCTTACAGCGCAGAAAGAAAGTTTATATTTGCTAAAATAGAGTTCTAGTGTTTCTTCCACTCCCACTCACTCACTAACTTTTTATAATTTGTATCCCCTCTTTTCGCTCTTTTTCCTCTCTTCCTTTCTTTTTTTATTACCACCTCTGTAGATCTTTGTTATGCTACTTATTTCTTGCTTATCTGCATTTGAACTCCTTCACTCCGCCTTCACCTCTTTCTATTTATAGTCACTCGCTCTTTATTCATCATATCAGTTGCATTAACATGTATTATTCTGCAAATAGTATAGCCGTTGTAATTTTCCCAGCTAGCGGAATTTTTCATTTGCTTAACTTAACCCTATATAATCCGCTCCAATGACGACTTTAAGCTCGCTTCGAGCAAACTTATTTAGAAAACTATATCTATAATAAATCCTAAGTCAATCGGTAAGAGCTTATTTGCTGTTATATTTTCGTAGGTAGGCTGCATTTTTTCATCCAAAACTGTTCTCTTCTTTTCATTGGGGGCGTTTTTTAGGAGGCGGGTCCGAAACCCAGCGCACAGCCCTCGGGAGGGATGTTTCGCCTTCTCTATTTAGCTTGCTTTCAAGCGGATGTTTCTTGGCTACACAGAGCCCACAGAGCTACACAGACCCATGACCGGAAGTCATGAGCTGCTTGAACCATATGGAAAATAATCGTTTCTGCGGAAGATTTTTGGTTCTTTGCGCATTGGCAACGGCGAATATTGCAGTCAATGGAACGATGAGCTGTATGAAATATACGACGAGATTGACGTAATTCAGCGAATTAAGAGACAGCGGCTACACTGGCTAGGTCATGTCGTCCGAATGGATGAAAACACTTCAGCTATGAGAATATTCGTGGCAGTACCCGCCGGGAGAAGCAGAGAAAGAGAAAGACCTCCACTCAGTTGGAAAGACCAGGCGGAGAAGGACCTGGCTAAGCTTGGAATCTCGATTTCACTCAACCTAAAAATGGCCGAATGCACTTTATGTATTTCAGAAAGACAAGCGTATACTGAGCTCTAAAGATTATTTTGTTGTGACATTTAGCACAGAACGTTTTGATATACGAGCGCTAGTTTTGTTGTTTAGAGTAACTTAAAATATTCTTCTGGACCAAAAGACATAATTAAATCGCGAACATTTTCAAGCGATTATTTTTTACAACTTTCGACGTGGGTTAACTCAAGAACAGTGAATCGATGAACTTTGAATTTATCGATGCTGTGCGTAAGCCAATATTGCCAGAACGTCATGGTTGCCTGTTGTTTTTTTGAAAAACTGGACATTATGATATGTCTACCACTAGAACAATGCAGAACACCAACTTCTGAGTGGTACAATATCATTTGTTTGCCAGTTGTCGTTCAGGTAATCAAAAAAAGCAATCGCCGAAGACGGATCACTCTTCACCACGCCAATGCTAGCTCACAAACATCGTTTGAGCAATTGCATTTTTGAGATCTCAAAACATCGATTTCATGACTTATCCCCCTCATACTAGTATTGACTATCCATCGTCTATAAAATGGAAAGCTGTCAGCGAAGCGGCAGCTTTAATTATGATAAGATTAAGACATTTACAACTGATTAGGCGTCAGTCAGTCCGTACAATAGCTGTATATCATCTGACAAGAATTTCAACTCTATACAAAGGAGTTCATTCTTTAATTAACCATAAGGAGGAAACTTATTTCGAATAACACAAAGTGAGTCCGAAATCAATCAGAGGAAGCGTAATTTTCACATATTTCTCTTGGAAAGGTGGTCAAACGTTAAATCAGGTTAGGTCAATAAGGAATCCTATCAGGCTATCGAGGCTTCGTCCCATTTAAAAACAAAATAAAAAACCTCACTCAGTGTGGAAAAAGTGCTTCAACAATTGGTTCAAACGCATGTAAAAGAGTATAGGTCTTAATGGAGGATATTTAAAAAAAACGGTTTTCGCTGATTAATGTTTGTTTATGTTTTCCTATCCCGAAATGTAAAATGCAACCTACCTATAGCTTAATCTTAAATCTTTCTGTCAAACCAAAAACCAAATTGAAAGTCAGCTATGGGGGGAAAAACTTTCAATAAATTTGCCAACATAATGGCATAATGGCAGAAGTCAGAAATGAGCACTTTCAAAGTAACACTTTTTTATAATTTAAAATTTTCATAATCTCATATTTCAAAGTAAACCAATTTACCGTTAGTTCACGGCAATCGTTTATGCCAAAGGCGCTGTCTTGATTTACTTTTAAATTGCCTTTTCGATACCAATTAAATTTTTTTCGTAAATAATGCAATTAAACGTCAAAGGAAGAAAATATTTTATTTAATTTAGTTTGCATATTTTTTCAACACACATTAATTTGAATATCAAAACGGCGTAAACTGCACTTTCAAGCTGCAATTTTTTTATGGCACAAGTAATTAATTTACAACCACAACACTAAAACGTTATGGTTATAATACCCTTTACAAATAGAAAGCATTTTTCATACAACAACTTGATTTTGGACGTGCAGTTTGTATGGCAGCTATATGCTATAGTCGGCCGATCTGAACAAATTCTGCGAAGGTTGTGGACTTCTCTGAGGCAAGTATCTCTGCTAATTTTTGTATAGATATCTTTTCAATTGAAAAAGTTTTCCATAGAAGAACTTTATTTTTGTAGTGAATTTTGTATGGCAGCTATAAGCTATAGTGCTCCGATCTGAACAATTTCACGGGAGATTGTAGAGCTTTTTAAGGAAATTATCGGTGCCAACTTTCGTAAAGTTATATTACCAGATGAAAAAGTTTTGCTTACAAGAACTCGATTTTGAACGTGCAATTTGTATGGCAGCTATATGCTATAGTGCTCCTATCTGAACAATTTCTATAGCGATTATAGTTTTGCCTCAAACAATAGTCCCTCTCAAATTTGGTGATGATATATTGTCAAACGAAAAAGTTTTTCTTAGAAGAACTTGATTCTGATCGTGCAGTTTGTAAGACAATTATAAGCTATAGTGATCCGATATTGATCAGATACATAAATATTATAGGCTTTCTTCTGTGTATTACAAACTTGATGGCAAACTTAATATACCCTGTTCAGGGTGTAAAAATCCAACGAAATCGAATAAAACGCGCGGCAGTAGTGGCGCATTGATAACAGCGCCAACTAATAAATAAATTGGCATGACAGTAAACGCAGCAACAACAACAATAACCACAAATACATAAAAAAATATCAATAAAGCAACTGTAAACAATAAACTCGCGCTAAAGCAAAAGGCATGCGAACACACACACACATACACTAATAAAAAACAATGAAATATGTATGTACCAAAACAAAAGCAAAAGCGGCATTTGCGACAAAAAGTATTGGAAGCATGCCGCAGATTATAAATAAACTTACATTTAACGCCAGAGCCAGCTAAAATCGGTAAAATAGCCAGCAACCAGTTTAAAACGCAACACCACTGTATACAATAACGTGCATATGTAAGTGTATGCTTGTGTGATACAGTGCTATGTGTGTTATTGTTGTTGTTGAGCGCGCAGGTTTATGATGAAACGATGGCAACAGACTATGCGGCAGCAGCAGCAACTTTAACTAGCGCTAAATGCAACCTGTTAAATGGGCAAATTAAAGCGGCAATAATAACAGCAACAACAACACGGACCATAACAACAGCAAGAGGCAGAAATTGCATAGAAAATTGGCATACAACAAGCTGCAGTTGCTATCAAAGCAGCTACCCAGCCCGCCAAGCAAGTCAGGCAGCCAACAGTCAAATCACAACAACAATAATAATTACAACAGCAACAACAATTACAACAACAATAGTGACAAGCATAACAAGTTGGTGAGGCAGCTGTTAACCGCTGGCCATTACCTGCTGGTCAAGTGCTGTTTTTTTGTTATTATTGTTTTTGTTTTTGTTGTTTTTTGGTATTTTTTTTTCATTTTGCTACCGCCAGCCTATTTAACTAGTCAGCCATGCTGTCACCCGTGTGCAAATTAAACAACATCCACATCAATAGATGCGCCGATTAAACAACAACAAAATGAATGACAACAACAAAAGCAAAGGAAACTGTCAAAACTGCACGAATAGCAAGCGATAGCTGAAAATATTACACAAACAACGAGACGCTCGGCACTCTATATTGGCCACACTGATAAAGGCAATTAATAGGCAAACTGGAAGTGACACACACACACGCATACACACATACATACAGGTAAATTGTTACATAGAGACGTTGCTGGCATTTTGGAAGATGGATCATCGAGTCGTACGCTCGTTGCTTGAATGGATCGATTGAGCGCGAGATTGCTGCTGGTGATAGCGGCGAAAAGTCTCAGATATGAAGAAACACACACAAGCATGCAAACTTGCGAATTGCCTTCAAATACAACTAAGTATTTGTATTATACAAAACATAACGAGTTATGCGCAGAGCTGGTTGCTGCAAGTTGCAAATTGCTATGGCAGCTGGCAATATTAGTAGATTTTTAGCCACAAAATGATGATGTTGATACGACAAATTTCAAATTTTTGTACTTTTAATAGAATTTTGTTAAAAACATTTGGAAAAAACACATGTGGAAATCTTGTGAATAAGTTCCACTTGATACAGTTATAAACATATTGTAAAATTTATCAAAATTTTGTACAATGCTTATCACTGATATTGTACTAAAACAAAAAAATAATATGTGGATCGGATTTGATTAAGTTCCACATTATACAGTTAATAATATTATGTAAAATTCTTTATGATTTCATACAACGGATGGGACTGATATCGTATTGAATTAAAAAACACACATGTGGAACGATTCCGATTAAGTTCCGCATTATACAGTTATTTACGCAATGCAAACTTTTTCAAAACGTCGTACATTGACTATAACTGATATCGTATTAAAGTAGAAAAAAAAAATTTGGAACTATTTTGATTAAGTTCCACAATAAACAGTTACTAACATCATGAAAAATTCCTCATGATTTCATATAATGGATGTCACTGATATTATATTGAAATAAAAAAAACACATGTGGAACGATTCTGATTAAGTTCCACTTCTAATCGTACTAAAATGAAACAAAAACATGTGGAACGATTCCGACACATTACGCAGTTATTAACATAATACGGATTTTTCATGATTGCGTACAATGGATAGCACTGATACGATTAAAGTGAAAAATATCACTTAGAAATATTTTGATTAAGTTCCACTTGATACAGTTGCCAACACAATGTAAAAAACTAAGTGCACTAATATCGTATTAAAATATAAAAAATAATAATGGTGGCATCGGTTTTGATTAAGTTCCACATTACACGGTCATTAACAATACAATAATTTTAAAAACTGCGTTCAATGCATGTCACTTATATCGTACTAAAATGAAAAAAACATGTGGTACTGTCTTGAATAAGTTCCACATCATACAGTTACTAACATAATGCAAAACCCTTCATGATTTTGAATAATGCATATCACAGATATTGTATTAAAACTAAAATCCTACACATGGAAACATTTTGATTAAGTTCCACATAATACAGTTATTTACATAATGCAAAAATTTTCAAAACTTCGTTTATACATGATATTACTGATATCATATTATAATGTATAAAAATAATATACAAGGAAAATTCAACAATTTCTCAAATACACTTTCACTCAACAACGTATTCACCAATCCAAAACTGCCGCTAGCAAACCGAACTGCTGCATGTAACTCAGACATATGTAACTTTGTTGCTTCAAATGAAATAATGTCCAGCGAAATATTTTAATCGCGCACTTGTTTTGTTGCAATATTTGCATAATTGACCGCAAATACGTGCCGCAACGCCTAAAGCTGTGCTAGGATTTTGTTATTTTGTAATGCGCCAAAAGCCGCTTGTTATTTTTCACGCCGATTTGCATAAGTCCACACAGCAAATGCAACAAGCTGTGTGTAATCCAATGAAAATTCTGCGTGCAGCCATTGGACATTTTAATCTGTGTAAAATATGTTAATTTTAAGTAGATAACGTTAAAAATGACCGAATTATAATATTCTTTTTGTTGGTTTTCAGCTGAGCACAAATATATTGTGGCGCACAATTCGATCATTATTTATTTACCTTATGCATTAGTGCGAAACACACGCACATTCTTCCTAATTTCATATAACTAAGCGACCAACTGAGCAGCGCGTATGCTTGTGCTGCATTCAGCAGCGATGCCTCACAGATGCGTGCAACCATTCACTGGCAACCGCAATTGGAGTTAATTAACCACAAAAATGTAGTGAGTTAATTAGGCTTGAAGCGCTTACCAACTGCTCTTGAAAGCATCAATTCATGCGAATGCGCCTTAAAGTAGGCAAGCATAATTATCTTTAAGAGAAAACAAGCAACACGTTAACTACGGCTGCACCAAAGCTATAATATAATATAATCCCCTTCGCAGGTGCATTTTATATAGCATTAAAGGGTATAAAAATTTGCAAAAATGCAAAATTGCAGGTCGATATCTCACAAACTGATGCACTAATTCGCGTATATATGTATAAACAGACAGGGTTATATGATCTCTGACGTTTCCTTCTGGATACTCCAAACTTCGTGGCAAACTTTATTTACCTTATTAAGGGCATAAATATATAAAAACTCAGATGCAGCTCTAGTTATGCCAAAAATGCTTCACAAACGCTTCCGAAAGATAAAACACTCACTGTAAGTGTAAGCGTCCAGCTAGGTGTATAATTGTGAAAACATAAGCGCAGGTGTGTGTGCTGCGTTATGATCAGCGGCGCACAGCGCGGCTTCCTACAATATGAGCAACACACAATGGCTGCCTGCACAAAGACCGCACATACATGTATGCGCCTGCTTGTGAATGTCTTCGCGCGCAATACGCCGCTCGCTTACTTACTTACTCACTCACTCGCTGGTTGGCGCGCTTACCCGCTTATTGTCTTGTACAAGCCTCAAGGCCATTTAAAAATACGCGCTACTAAAAATAAACACAGCGCTACTAAAGCGCACAACAGCGGCGCGCGCAAATAGTCGCGGCACTGAGAAAACACCATTATGAATGTAAATGCTTGGGAGTGTGTATGCATGTGCGTGCTTGTGTTTGCCGCAAAATTTGCATGCCGAGGCGCTCCGTGGGGTGGAGGGCGCTTAACGCAACGCTGGCGTGCCGACTGACAAGCGAAATGCAAACAAAGCGTCGACGGCGGCGGGGCTCTGGCTGCGTGTTCAAGCAGGCGTGTGGCCACAAGCGAGGCGCGCTCAACTAGGCAGCAGCACAAGCGCAAACCACAACCATACAGTTGTGCGTACGCCGCCATAGTTAGCAAGTCAATGTGCTGCGCGCGTTTTATTTTGTATTTGGTTTTACACCGCAAATGTTTTCATTTATGCTGCGTCGCGGTGTTATTATTTTAATGCCAGCCATGCCGCGCTAATACTTTTTATGGGCATGTAAATACGAGTTTAAGCAATAAAAAAATTGAGATATGCAAAAAAGTTTGGAAACCCAAATTGTCTGGTATAGACTTAAACCAAAAGCGACCACAAAAATGGAAATGCGCATAAAAAAGTGCGTATGTAGACGAGCGCGCGTATAATTTTCAAACAATTTGTTCAGCGATCAAGCAAATGATCCAATCGCGCGATGGTGAATAAGAAACACTCCGTATATATTGGAAGGTTGAATCTAAAAGAGACACTTGGACAGCTAGAACGCCGTTCTAATGTGGTACCTAAACTCCTATATAATATATCATAAAACCCTTACAAATCGATATAGCGCTCTGAGCCGATCACAAATTTGTTGAGATGACTAATGGGAGCACCGACTTTGTCTCCTGGTTCGCCGAAGGTAAGACTGTTGGATTGTCCGCAGCCCGCAGTCTTATAAAAGCTGGACAATGGTGAAAAAAGTGTCTGGCTGCTTCTACATACCTTACCCTCCGCCTTTCCACTTTGACATCTTACGTCCGACATGATGTTTAAATTATAGCCATGAGTGCCTATAGGCCTACGCAATTTTGAAAATTTGCGTCCGACTGGATTTTTAGTTTTACTAAGCCTTTTGGACAATGTCCAGTAATAACTCCCACGATTACGGCAAGTTGAACTTTGTTAAGGGCAAGGCAAGTTTACTAGATCTACTACGTTCTACTCTAGGCCAGAAAATCTCTAAGCGTTATAGTCGATCAACGATTGCTAAGCATATGCGAGATTCATAGGTCCAGTGCTAGAACGCAAAATGACAACGGAGATCCAACTCGTTCGCACTCAGTTGCAAACGGTGTAAGAGTGCACCCTCTTATAAACTCATTGGCTTAGCAGTTTCCAGCGATTCCGCTCTGTTTGGGCACCCAAACCATTCTGATAATAGAGTAGCTTGATGGTATTTCTAGTTCGCATAGACACTCTTTAACTAACTTTTAGCTCAGCGTAAGTCTTTCGCCATGCTGTCGGAAGTGAATGCTCACTTTGGTGAAAAAAGCTGCAGTTCGGCGCACTACATCCAGTGCTACTCTAATCCGGTAGCCTAAAGCTAAACTTGGTTAGAGCCTCATGTAGAAAACTCCTTTTGATCCAAGTTTTCAGGCATGCAGTTAAGGGAGGAGTGAGTTTCGGCGTGTTCTTGTACGGACTCTCTTATATACCCAGTTTCATTGAGTTTGTTGTTGTAGCGCCAGAATTCTCCCAAGTTGTCGGACGGATTAAAAGTCTGGGTCCATTCAGGTTAGACAGACCCGTCTGCTGTGGAAACGGCAGCATCACTGAGTCTTAGAGCGTACTTCGCTGCAACACACAGCCTTCAATCTGCGTGAGTGATGTGAGTAAAATGATGTTTAGTGCTTTTGTCGGTATAATACGCAGTGCACCTATGATGCCTATGGAAGCCGCTTTGTGGACACTTTCAAGCGTTTTAGCAAATGTAGCCTTTTCGAGCGGCCTTCATTAGACGAAAACATAGAGCAATTTGGCTTGACTTTTGTAAAACCAAAGCACTCTTCTTTTGTAACAGTCCCCACCTTTAGTCTAAAGCTACTCTTGCTTACTCTCTTCACAATATTTGGCCTCCATGAAAGTGATCTATCAAGGAACTTATTGTTAAAATTATGGAACGAAAGTTAATCTCGCTGTTACTAACTGCGTCAACGCCTTGCTGACTGCGACACTATGTGCTTAGCCTAAACATATCACTAGACTTGTAGCCATACCGCAAACAAACAATAACGCAGCGGCTCAAACTAAACTTTGTATAAGTCTGTAAACATATAGAGTCTAATTAGCAGCTCGCGTAGCTTTGCTCGTTTTCACGCCATTTAGCATAGTCTAAAAATAGCATGATATTACAAATATGATCATTTACATAATTATGACAGGTTCTAAACACAACATGTTTGTTGTACACTCAAAATTAGTTTTTTCTTGGAAAGCAGAAATTCGTTCGCTTATATGAGATATAAATGTACTTATGTATATACATATATAGAAATTGTATATATGTATGTGCCATATATAGTACTTAAAGATTTAGCACTTCTATATTTATGCTTAATATATGCTTATGGCCGGCTAGTTTTCTCGAGCCGTCAAAAGCGTCTGCCTTGCAGCAACAACAAAATTAAATATTCAACTTGGAAACTTTCGTTCGCGACTAGAAAAAACTATAAATATCTATAAATGGCGCATAAATTAGTAAGCATGTGAAATGTTTGCCAAAGATAACACAAATCAAATGTCAAATTATCAAAATAAACATATGTATATATATATACATATACATATATCAGGTCTGTCTCATATGTGTATAGAACATCAAAATTTGCCAGAAATTCGCATAAAAATATCGCAATGATAAGATAAACAGTAATTTTTTTTTGAGGGCATGACAGTGAGAGAAAATATTAGAGATCTTAGCTTTGTGAATTTTTCGTTGGTTTTCGCAGAAAATAAATGATGAACTTAATGCAGCTGACAACACGCCAAAACCTGTTAACTGAACTGCTATTATAAGCATAATTATATTATATTTTAATCAGGGTATAAAAACAGGGTATATTAAAAGGTTAAATGGGTTTAAACAGCCGAATAAATGTCTAATTTCACCAATTTTTTTCTTTATGTAATAACTGAATTAATTTATTACAACTTTAGAGCATACCAAATAGCAGCATTTGAATAATATTTTTTTTTAATTTTTTCATAATTTTTTTTTTGTTTTGAAAATTCTGCCATTGGCGGCTGGTTTTCTCAGATCTCCTCGGGTGGTCAGTATATGTGACAGGCGTAGGATTATTCTACAATCAAATTTCATCGCTTAGTGGATGAGTACAGATGGTAATTTATCGAAGGTTTTGAGAAACAAAATATTTTTTGACAAAGTTGAAAACAAAACAAAATAATTTTCGGTCTAATTTTGATCACAAATCGCCTTGAAAAAACTAGTTCAAATGGAAAAATAATCCCTCGATCAATCACGAGGTCATCTTATGTAGAAAAACTGTGAAAAATTTCAGTAAAATCGCTTCAATAGTTTTAGACCAGACGTGAACACCGACTTGGAAAACGTTGTTTCGAAACAAACACAATCAAAAATTGATGTATGTGTATTACATAAATAAAAAAAAAACAATTTTTGAAATCTCAAAACCGATATGCGCCTTTAGCTGAAACCATTGTGGGGGAGACTAAGATACGGCTTGGTACCACGAGGAGCTGCCCACAGGGAGGCTATGGAGCCTTTTAGTAGATGAGCTCCTTGAGTTGCTCACTAACAATGTGATTCTTCCGATGATATTGTCATAATAGCGCGAGGTAAATTTAAGAACACTCTCTGCGACATAGTTTAAAGGGGCTTGAGTCAAGTAAGGGGAAAATGAAATACGGTAGGGTTAAATATGAACCGTTGTCTCTTTACAAAGCGAAGATCTCTTCCGGGCTTGAGGCCTCTAACACTCGGTGACAGGGAGTTGGAAGTGGCCCTATGGGAAGACACACCACTGGTCCTTCCTCCAGTGTGGGGCCAGAACCATGCATTGCGGTGACGTCCCTTACTATAAAGAAGTTGCCCTGCACGGTAAAGAGAGTAGGGAGAGAACAGCACTGGAAGGACTGCGCCGCGCCAAGCTACTATTGGGAGGCTACAACCTTGTAAAGGTTTAAAGAAATGATCAACATCCCCCAAAACATATTTAACCTCCTTGTCGCGCTCTATACAAGGTACTGCAGGCTCAGGAAACACATGTCCAACATGGACATATAGTCTTTTCCGCAAACTGGTGGTATGGCGACAAGGAACAGGAAACTCCACAACACCCCATTCTAGATTGTAGAAGCAGGTTCAAGACCGTAGGTTCCATCTACGCGGACAGGGTCATAATCTCAGTCGCTCCTGGAATTGTTCAGAATGCTGCACCTTTGTGACCATATGTGATATAGGAGAAAGCCCAATAGGCCAACTAACTTCCGAGAAAAAACGCTCTGACATTTAGCACACATCTCTTTCTTCCATGCTCCCAGTCTAGTGATCGATACCAAAGCTTAAAAGCCTGTAGAAAACTAACTTCACAAATTGATAGGGTACACGCGTGTATCGTGCTTTATTTGGTAAATAGATTTAAGCGTTTATTACTTACATTATAAAAAAGTCGCGCCAACGCACTCCACCACAAAGTGACTAAATATGTATGTTTGTACTATATGTTCTTTTCACCGTCTTCTTCACAACGCCTACTAAATTTTATTGCTTTTAGGTAACTTTTATGATCACATTGGCTTACATTTTTGTCACTTTAATAGCTGAGTGCAGTTATCAAACAGTAAATGCACATAAAATGCCTCATAAATGTTTACATGGCCCACTTGAGCTATACTATATACTATTTGTAAGCGAAGTGATTACACGGCTGACAAAGCGAACCGAGCATTCTATGGAGTTACAGTTATAAGCCGCTTTGTGCTCGCTGCTTTTGTTAATTACAACTTTTTCGGCTAGTAATTTGGCTCAAAACAATTTCAAAAATATTTATTTATTTTCTAAAATTTTTTTCAAAAACAACGCTTTGCCACAAACGCTGGTTATTTTCGCTTTAAAAATCTGGTTTGTTATCGTCTGGCGCTTAAAATAGTTAGTCTATATTTTTCGGAATTCAATTTTATTCACTTTTTACGCCGGCACTCCCGCCATCGCAGCCAATGGACGGGCGCGGCGACATTGCAGTGACAGCGCAAAAGCGCCGGCGCAACAGCAGCGAGTATATCATAAATGATTGGCAACAACCGCACTGCCTACTGGCTAGACAGACGCGACGACGGTGACACACCCGGTAAAGTTTTCATTTGCAAACTAAAAATAGAATTATTAAAAATCCTACAATATTTACCATGATATGTATGCGAGAGTGGCGAGCGGCTAGTGTGCGCGGTGAATGAATGTTGCTGAGTCGGAGTGTGATAGCGACGACGAGTGCGGTTGCAGTTGCGGTTAGTTTCATTTCTATTACTGTCGAGGTGCGCGCTTGTTGTTGTTATGGTTAAAATTGAAAAGACAGTGAGATAAATTGAATTCGTGGAACTCGTTTGCCGCAACTCGCTGTGACTAAGTTATTTATAGGTCAGCGCCATTGTAAGTCGGGCGTAGTTATATAGGCAACGATGAGGGATATGTGAACCGGGGAGAAGCATATGGATAAGAGGCCAAAAGAGCTTTTTCATGGATGGGTCGAAGATAGGAGGGAAGATTGGAGAGGTGAGTCAGCGGAAAGAAGCTTTTCATCGAGCTTAGCTCTTGGCTATCTTTCTCCTGTAGTATTTTTCAGGCAGAAGTGGTTGTTCTCAGTAAAAAAAAGCTGGAATTGCTGGAAACTGCAAAGTCAAATTTGTATGGAAGAGGGTGTCGTGGAAACAGCCGTACTAGAGTTTTCCGCGTTTGGGACGAAAAGAAGCCCGAATAGATGCAAAACCCGCCATTTTATTCAGGGAAAAACAACGGTTTGATGTGTTTTGTGGGCCGGTGGAATTATCGGTCCATATTTCTTCAAAAATGATGCCGGTAAGAACATAACCGTCCACGGCAACTGCTATCTTGTCATGATAACCGACTATTTGATGCCCGAAATTGAAGCTCGCGATCTCGGCGGCATTTGGTTTCAACAAGATGGCGCCACTTCCCACACATCGCATAAATCAATGAATTTATTAAGAGAACATTTCGGTGACCAGATAATTTCACGTTTTGGAAGCGTCGATTGGCCACCAAGATCATGTGATATCACACGGTGAGATTTTTTCCTGTGGGGATATGAAAAGTCTAAAGTAATCACGAGGGTCATTCATAAGTTACCTGTCGAAATGCTCGAACGAGTCATATTAAAATTGGACTCAATGGATGGACCAACTTAGACCGCGGCCAACATTAGAAGAAATAATCTTCAAAAAATAAATGCCAAAAAAATATTCTTTCGAATTATAATGAACATTCTCCACTAAATTTGAAGTTTCTGCGTTTTTTCTTAAAAAAAAGGGAATCTTGAAATGGATTACCGTTGATATACCCGTCTAACTAATTGTTGACTGTTAGCCTAAAATTTTCCACTATAAAGTGGCTCGCAACACCTGTTTAAGTTGACTGTTGTTCTTGCTAAATAAACTCAAGTGTGCACTCTATGTTTCAGACTATAATTGCTGTTGAATCATTGCTTGATTACCTGCTGGGTTTATCAGGCTTAAGTGGTTACCACTTCATTAAGGCAGCAACAGGTCAGCAACAACAATGCAAAAGAAAAAGAAGTAGTCAACAACAACAATCCACAAGAAAAATAAGTAGTAGTAGACAAGCGCGTAAGCCAACTACGAGCCATTAACTGCCGAGAAGTCACTATAAATTGGCAACAAATTGAAATTATTAAGCGCTTATTTATTCGTCTAAAGATTTGTGTCATAATACTGTACTGTTATGTACGAAGCACACAATGACGATAAGAAATGTGTATTTGTTCAAGCACAATTGAGTGCGTGATATGTTGAACGTAGAGAAGATCATTTTTGGTGTTAGACTGAACGGTGGTGAGCAGGGTGCAGTGGGAGGACATATTTGGGGTTTTTCATCATGGATACACAAAGACCGAAAATTAAAAAAAAATACTTTGAAAAAGACAAAAAATACTTTGTTTTTCGCATTATTTGGAGCATTTTGCTTGTCATCATCTGACGTTAATAAACAAGTGTTTGACGCGCGGCATATCAAAACATTTGGTAGCACGCTTAAAACAATTGAGAAAAGGTTAGATCATTACGTATATAAACAAGCGTTGCTTTTACTTGTGTCTACTGGTTCAAAACAGCACCTCTGCTGTCTTAATCCCAGTTTTGTTTTTGCCGTAGCGACAGCTATTGCCTCGGCATATTGTCTTCATCATTAACCCATTAGGCGGTCTAACGCATATAATTGATTATACTTGGTTATGTGTGGTTTCATCTAATTTTATTAAAACGGTCTGTTGATTAAAGCAACCGTGAAAGCCCAGCGTGTGCTTGAAGTAATTTTAGTATGTTAACAATATATAAATATTTCATATTAATTAATCATTACTTAGAGCAGTTTTGGCGGACAGCAGGAAAAATTTAATGTTTTGTAGAAATTATTGGTATCTGAATACTAATTTCGTCTGGAAGAACTGAATGATATTTAAGGTTATGAATGTATGCACATAATCAGCTCTTTCAACTTTTCTTATAGTTGACCAGGTTTCTCCTTCTACACGGGCGATCCGCCGTTATGATATCAGATAATTTTGGTTTTAAGGCAGCTGATAGCCGATTAGATATTGTTTTCATGTCGAAACTTCAGCATAAATGGGTATACAAAATCTTGATTTTGATCAGTCAGTTTGACTGGCAGCTAAACGATATAGTGGTTAGATCGGATTTTTATATATTGCCAGAAACTGTCTATCAACTTCAGTTTCAGACTTCCTGACGATTTCAGTTCATAACGTTTTATAACGCAGAGGTGTCACGGTCTTTGAAGAATCAGACCGCGTAAGTGTTGAAAACTTAAACACAATCCAAGAGGAAGCTTAAGAACAATCTACGGGGGAACCCAAAGATGCTGGTACGGTAATAAAGACTAAGTCCAGGGCTAAAACCAGCATGAATGTGTTGAAAACGAAAGCTACTAATAAAATGGTAACCAAAGTTCATGAAAGACTTAGCTGCAAGTCCAAGTTCATGAAGGAAGAGAAGGAAAGGATGCAGGAAGGCCGAGCGTACTGCGGATCGCGACCACAATTCACGCCGTAGGGCCCACAGTTGGGATTGCGGCTAAAAGGCAGCTGTCCGTTGAATTCGAAACAGCGAGGACTGTGAAAGAATGAAGTGAAAAAACTTAGCTCCAAAGCTAAATGTCAGAGTCGACCAAGAAAAACCCTTCACCTCCAGTGTGACAACAACAGCTAGAGAGATAGCCAAGAGGCATTTAATCGTGACGCTCATTGACCGCAGCGACCTCCTAGAGCAGATTACGCAGGAACAGTGGAAAGCTGTGGAACTGAACCTGCATGATGAACTTTTTTTATGAAGACCCGGACATGCCTAAGCCAACATTTTAACCAAGGCAAAAGCTGACTTAATTAGTAAGAAAATTACTCAACCGAGTGAAGTGTGCCCCGCCGAGTGGCGAGTTAGTAATATTGCCATTGATAACTAGCCAATGCCACACAACAAAATTTACACAAGTGCTGATTAGTAGAATGTGCCACACAAAATTTTACGAGCCGATGCGTATTGCTATATAATATATATACATATGTATATCTATAAATATATAAAGTTAATAATCTTTGCGTCTGTGCGTATATGCGTATATGGCGAACCAATCAATGCTTCGGCGAATCGCACATTGTTAACCCAGTCGCCAATTACTTAGCCGCTGTCAATTATTTAATTTCATATTCGCCGCATTATTCAATCAACGGCGACAAAGCGACACGCGGCACGATCTCTCTTTAATTGACTTGTCACAGAGACTTTGGCTAATTGTGGGGCCTATAAATAACCCAATAGCCGGTAACGTACACACAAAAACATGTGTCTATATGAATATATAGTGCATACATATTAGGGTGGGTAAAAAAAACGAATATTTTTTTTCGTTTACTACTCTTCTGAAAAATAGGTGCTTAGACACTTCTATCAAAATCTATGCAATTAAGAGCTTCCAATTCAAATGTTAGGGTGGGTCAAAAATTATTTTTTTTTTCAAAATCAAAGAAACGAATATTTCTTTTTCGTTGACCAACCCTACAAAAAAAGTTTTTAGACACTTCTACGAAAATCTAACCAATTATGAGCTTTTAATTTACATATTAGGGTGGGTCAAAAAAATTGAATCTTTTTTTTCATTTCTACTCTGACAAATAAGTGCTTAGACACTTCTGCGAAAATGTATGCAAGTAAGAGGTTTTAATTTACATATTAGGGTGGGTAAAAAAGTTCAATATTTTTTTTTCGTTTACCACTCTGAAAAATATGTGCTTAGACACTTCTACGAAAATTTATGCAAGTAGGAGTTTTTAATTTACATACATATTAGGGTAGGTCAAAAAAAATCAAAAATTTTTTTTTTCGTTAATAACTTTTAAACGGTTAGGTCGTACAATAATATTTTGTATATTATGCAATTTCTTACAAAACTTATGAAACCATATATTTCTACAAGTAGTGCGAAGCGAGTTATGAAATTTTTTAACTGATAATAAGTAGAAACATAGAAAACTGTAAGATTGAGAACTTGTCGTTACATTTAAGAGCGCACACTTACGAGAGATTAACTTGGTGGTGTCTCAGAACTTATTTTCCAGAGTATCAATCGAACAAATATATATTATTTTTTCTTAACCCACCTTAATACATACATTTTTAGTAAGGCGCGTACAAGTATTACACATTCATGCAAACATACATATGTATGTATATGTGTATGTGTGACCAGTAGTACGTTAGGCGCCTGTTAGCTGTCAGTAAGCTGGCGTACACACACATACACATGCGCAAGTCCTCTTTGAGAATTTCTGGCGCATTTCGCATATCCAACACAACAAAACTTGCATACATGTAGACATATGTAACAACAACAAGCTGAAAAATGTGAAGCGCATAGCAAGAGTTACTTGTAAACCTTTAATTAATGTTAATCAATTTCATTTGACTCTCAGCGTACACTCACACACACACACACACATACTAGTGTAGCTGTATCAGCGCGCACTTCGCTATACAATTCGTTTATTTATGGGACACTTTCGTTGTGTTCATTTCATTAAATCTTGGCCGCATCGACGAGTCGGCGGCTTGCCGCGTCAAGTGACACGGACTCTTGGTATTTGGCGCAGACACACACGGACACATGCATGCTCACTTAAATCGGTACATACATATATAATGTATGTGGGTGCGTGTCTGCTGGTGGCGGCTGTTGCTGTCGGTGGCAATAGCGTTGACAACCACAATGCTAACAGCAACCTTGACCATGGCACATACGCATCGCACGAGAGCTGATCGTCGCTGCTGCGTCTTTATTTATTTGTATTGTATTTTTCTATTATTGTACTCTTCTATTTATTGCACTAATTTTATTGCGATGCTTATTAAAAGGCAAATTACAAATGTACATATATGTATGTATGTTTGTATGTGTGTATTTTTGACAGCCACTTCCGGCGCACTACGCGTTAATTAGGCTTACGGCCGCCCGGCGTGTTGTTGTTGCGCAGCTATGGCGCCGCAGTTATTACTCGAATTTTGTTATTATTTCGTCAAAGATAAAAAACTAACAAACAAGCGCTATTTTTAGCTGCCTAACTACGATTACAGCGCTATCTTTTGGGCTGCAGTGCATGAGGTGTTACTGCCAGCTGGCGTTTAGCTTAAGTTGTTGGTGGAATTAAAGTAATCCAAATATTTAATTGATAATGTTTGAGCATTTGTGCTGCATACACGCTTATCTTTACTTGAATTACCGTTATGAAGGCAATTTTATAAGCTAAGAACTACACTGTTGCCTCAAGACCAGGTCCAAACGGACTAATGCGGTACTAGTTGATATTAAGAGAGCAAAAAAAAGAACAACTTTAACTTTGTTTGCATGACAGCTATAATACCCTGCACAGGTTTATTTCTTGTAGTATAAAAGGGTATAATAAGTTCTTAAAATTGATTTTTATTGTGCACTTTGTATGGCAGCTACATACTATAGTGGTCCGACCTGAACGATTTAGCTGGGGATTGTAGCCTTGCTTCAAATAATAATTCCTGCAAACTTTCATGCTGATATCTTGTCAAATAAAAAAGTTTTCCATACAAAATTGGATTTGAGACGCCCGTTTGTAGGGCAACTATATGTTATAGTAGTCCGATCTGATAAATTTGTTCGAGGATCGTAGCGCTATCTTCAGTTATAATGTGTACTAATTTTCATGTATATATCTCTTCAAATATAAAAGTTTTTCATACAACGACTTGATTTTGATCGTGCAATTTATATGGCAGCTACATGCTATAGTAATCCGATCTGAATCATATGTTCAGAGATTGTAGCCTTGCTTGAAATAATAATTCATGCAAATTTTCATGCCGATATCTTGTCAAATAAAAAAGTTTTCCATACAAAATTGGATTTGAGACGCCCGTTTGTAGGGCAACTATATGTTATAGTAGTCCGATCTGATAAATTTGTTCGAGGATCGTAGCGCTATCTTCAGTTATAATGTGTACTAATTTTCATGTATATATCTCTTCAAATATAAAAGTTTTTCATACAACGACTTGATTTTGATCGTGCAATTTATATGGCAGCTACATGCTATAGTAATCCGATCTGAATCATATGTTCAGAGATTGTAGCCTTGCTTGAAATAATAATTCATGCAAATTTTCATGCCGATATCTTGTCAAATAAAAAAGTTTTCCATACAAAATTGGATTTGAGACGCCCCTTTGTAGGGCAACTATACCTATACTGGTCCGATAGACGAACAAAAAGGCGTATATCAAAAGCAAATACCAAAAATAAGCAGAGTACTATAGCTCAAAACCATCCTCATATTTGCTAACGAAATATAGCATTAAGTATGGTCATTAATAAATTAGGCGCTAATGCTTAAATAACTACAAATTATTATTGCTTATACACGCAGCAATTAATCAATTATTTAAACACATTCGAAAATATACACGCCACGGCAAAAAGTCGAACAAATGGCAATAATTTGAACACAAAAAATTATTAATAACTTTTTTCACACGCTCGTTGACAGGTGCCGCTGTTTGTTTTGCTGTTGTTTTTATATGTTTCAAACACGATACACATGCACAATTGGCACATATGCGCACAAACGCACACACACATATTCATATTTATGCATATGTACATACATACAATTAAATATATGTATGTATCCGCTTGCATAGCTTAAGCTTCACACGTTTAAGCCACTTCATGCGGCCAACTCATTTCGGACTTATGCGTAATTACTTCACGCTCAATTGTTGTTGTTATTGTTCACTTTTTTCCCCCATTGTTTTTGTAATAGTTTTTTATTTGCTTTGCATTTTTTGTTTGAATTTTTTCAAACATTGTTGTTGCCTGTGTTGTTTAGCTCGTGCTGCTATTGACTTAATTACAAAATGAGCACTTATTTATTTACATTTAATTTCAAATAACAACAACAACAACAAACAAAGCTACTATGAAACGCATTACAAAGTAAACAAACAACAACAATCACACACACAACAAACACAGGAACATTAAAATAAAATAATAATATTGGAAATTCAATGGCTTATTGTAGTTGTTGTTGTAAAGTGTATAATTATTTAAAGCTCATGGCAAACGTACAACCCATATATACATATATATATTTTGATATGTGTATATTCTATATGAACGCGGTTTTTGAAATCAATGCGCCAGCCGACAACAACGTGGGTGTTGCCACGTAATTCATTGTGTTATTATTCGCCACATAAAACATTTTTGCTGGCTGTGTGTGTTTGTTTCGGCTCGTATTAGACAATAATAGTGAATGGAGAGCAATTTATGTCAAGAATATAGTAACCCTAGATAGCATTCTAGAACATTTACCATGGTTGGTTGGTCGAAAGGCAAGATTAGGCCCATTGTGCTCCCGGGTCGTAACAAAATTAAGCCTTATTCAGCAACTTAGTATATTTGGTAAAATACTCAATTTTTTTCATCCCTGCTGACCAATGTCAAAGCCATGAAAGACCACCTGCTGTTATACCAACAATTTCGGTCTGTATGAAGCTGCCTTCTTTGCATGGATTACTATAGAAGAAGCCCGCTCTTTTTCCTATTTCACTCTTTGATCTGTCGGTGAATATATTTTACTGTTAGAACTATCGATCACAGCACCATTGGTACATTTTTCTCTTTTGGGAAATGAAAATTATATGTTTAACACCTCATGTGTCTTCTTTGCTCGGTCGCGTTGCCAGATTAGTCCGAGTTTATTAACTACCACGAGTATGATATCATTCGAGTGGTGACGCTTCGTCCGACTCCAATGGCCTAAAATCATGAGCTGGCTGGCCGTAAGCATTCCCTCATACTTCATTTGTATATGTATTGGCCGGAGGTCAAGGATAACCTCCAGAGCCTTAGTTTGTGTAGTTTTCAATGCGAACGTAATTCCCTGCATGCAGGCCCGTTGCACCTGTTTCAAACTTTTCGATAATACTATAGAGCATGCGAGGTCACAAAGCTTTCTTGGAGGAGTTCCAGTTACAAAGAGTTTTGGAGGATCTGCTCTCAATTTTCTTCAGCTTAGTTTTTAATGTAGGACCACTCCAAGTTTTTTGACAGAGCTCCAGAGCGTACCAGTTCTACAGGGATATCGAATTGTATAATTTTTGTCCTTCTTCTCAAACCCCATATTTCTGTTTTCACAAGCTTTCATGGAAGCCGAATATCGAAGATGGAGCAAAAAAGGCATCGATTGCCTCTACTGTTATGGAGGAGCCATTGGCAAAAGGTGGGGTCTCTCACCAAAATTGGCCCTACAAAAGACCACACTTGCAAAGAAACTCGAGAACGTTCAACGGACGGCGCTTATCAGTATGTGTGGTGCACTAAGGTCCACTCCAACTATTGCACTTAACGCCATCTTGCACATAGTCCCCGTAGACATCGGCGGAAGGTGAATGGATGGCTGCGAAAATTGCTATCAGATTCAGAGAGCGCAAAAATAGTAACTAAAATATCACGAAATTTTGTGTTTGCCACATTAATAATTAGGGCTATTTAATATTTACTCATTGATAAGCTTACCTCGGGCCCATGCGAGCGCAAACATTATAGTTATTACAACAACCATATTATTGCACTAACTTTCCATTTTATTTACAAATGCTGGCATAAAAACAGTAACGGGAACTTAAGTAAATAGTGAAAATGTAATATGTGTTATTGTTGTTGTTGTAATGCAACAAATTGCTTTATTAATTATTGTGCCTTGATTAGGCCTTTAAGCTTAACTAATTTATCAGTTAATAGCAGAGAATGTAAACAGCGGCGTGCCATCACAAACACATACACACATACATATGTATATAGATGCATACATATGCACTAACCGCCATTAATGCTTGACTGTTATAGCATTTGAAAATACACAAATAACCGTAAAGAATTTCTTCTCGCGCTTTTCGTTAAGATTACGCGGAATACAATGGCATAAAGTGAACACGTGTATTTGACAGTTTAATTGACATACGGGTAAGCAGTGGCAGTGTGGTGGCGTTGCTGGTGATGGTGGTGAGCTGGGCTACAGTGTGCGGGGAGTTCATGGTGGTTCCCCCAAGCAACGCAGTGAAGCCGCTCAATTAGCTGAGCGTTGTGCTTGTCATATATCAGTTTAAGCAAAAAAGCTTATGAAATTAATCTGCGACATAAAATACTGACAGACGCTGCGAAGGAGTAACACAATATCGCAGGTGTACAGTATATTATGTACGGCAATATATTAAATTAGAAACAATTGGTTGGAGATATTAAACGCGACCTCAAAGGTTGAACATGAAATTAATCTGCATACTTTGGCTTCAGGGGAAGGAGTAGTCAACTAAATTTGGTGTTTATGAAAAGGAAAAAACGAAAAAATAATAAAAATGAAAAAAAACATCAAATTTATTTGAATGAAAAAATAATGAAATTTTTTTTTCATTTTCATTAACACCAAATTGGTCGACTATTCCTTCCCCTGAAGACAGAGAGACACGCAATACGCTAGTAATCTTTCAATTTGGCTAGTAATACAAAAATCCCACGAAAATAGCAACGTTCCACCACGTATTTGGTATCATTGTTAACAGAAAGCAAACTGAAATATTTTTACTTTGTTTTTGATTTTCCGCACTGCTACAGCAAACAACATAAGCATACAAATATAGGGCCAACAGTACCGCGTTTGACCTGCCAATGCCTCTATTTGACCAAAACCCACACGGTCCAGCGTTATTCTCTGTGTGTGTTGAGTATTATACCAAAATCTTGCTGAACAAACAAACAGCAAGCGGAAAAATTTCACGCAGTTAATTGGCAATGAAGCTTTGGAATTCCAGGAGCAAAAAAACAACAATAAAAATACTATTCACAAAAAATATTGACACTATAAACATTTTTGCTCGCCAATTCAAAGGCACATATACACACACACACATACACATTTATATAATATAACGGTTATGAAATTACTTACGCGATATTGTTGTTATTGTTGCAGTGCACGTGCTTGTTTTGGCGATGTTTTTTTATTTAGAACACACCGTTTGTTGCTACAACTTTGCTCTGGCAATTTTTGATTAACACTATTGTTGTAAGCAACAATCGCTATACCGTATTATTTTATTTTCGCTCTTCTGTGGAATTGTGTGCTGCTATTTTACGCTTTCGTTGTGCACAACCGACAACCGATCACTATGTTATATAAATGCAACAAACTCACTTTGGCGAGCTGTTTTATACTGTTATCCATAACTGCAATGAGAAGAAAGATGAGCATTATTTAAAGGTGTACAAATGTTGAAATATAATTTAATTTATTTCATAATTTAATTATAAATTTTTGTCTTGTAAACAAGTTGAAACAACAAATAAACAATAAATCCAGCTTAAAAATATTTTTCGAAGTTTTAATAATTTCTAATCGAAAATAGCGGCTGGAAAAATTAAAAAAAGCTGTTCAAAAAATTATTACAAATTAAAATTTTAAAACTAAATAATAAGAAAATAAGTTTAATATGTTTTACTTTGTATTATTTTTTATATTGAAAAATATTATTTAAAATTAACTTTCGAGTTTCTAATCCAAAATATCGGATTGAAAAACTTAAATTAAATTTACATCCAAAACATCGTGTTAAAAATTAAAAATTTTAATTTGATTTTTTTTATTTTTGAAATCCCGAAAATTTTATTTAAAAATGATTTTCGAAAATCTAATTCAAAATAGCAGTTGGCGTAATTAAGTAAATTTAATACAGAAAATAGTATTAAAAATTAAAACTTTAAAAATAAATAATAATAAAAAGTTTTTCGAAAAATTTCGAAACTGAAATCTAAGAAAGCGTTTGAAAAAATTAATCCAGAAAATCGTATTAAAAATTTAAAAATAAAATTTATTCTTCAATACTGGAGTAAATATTGCACTTTTTAATTATGCAATGACAAAAATCGAATTTAAAACAATATTAAAAGTTCGAAACAAAAATTTAAAAAAGTGTAATAGAAAAATTCATATTAAAAATAAAAAATAGAGAAAATAATTTTCGAAGTTCTAATCTAAAAAATAGCAGTTAAAAAATTAAAAAAATTAATTAATTCAAAATAGCGGTTAAAAAATAAAAAAAAAAATTAATCCAAAAAATCGGATCATAAATTAAAAAATGAATTTTTTAAACCTTAAAACTGGGGTACAAAAATACAATTTTTAATTTTGCAATACTGAAAATCGAATTTAAAAATAATTTTCGAAATTCGAATCCAAGATAGCGGTTGGAAAAATTAAAAAAAAATCGTAGTTATTAAAAATAGAAAATTAAAATTTGTATCCTCAATTCTGAAGTGAAACAAATAATTTTTTTTTTTTTTGCCATCCCGAAAATCAAATTTAAAAATAATATCAGGTAGAGATATCAAAATTTTATCCAAAAAAATAGTTTTCAAAATTAAAATTAAAGTTTTTATGCTAAATATTGCAGTGAAAAGAGCGTTCTTTTTTAATTTGAAATCTCGGAAAAAAAATTTAAAAACAATTTTCGAATTTCTGAACCAAAGTTTCAAAATTTTTCAAAAACAACCAAAGATTCATATTTAAAATTAAAAATTGGAGTGAAATCTCAAAAATTTTATTTAAAAATACTTTTCAATCTTGTAATCTCGAAAAGTGATTTTTGAATTGCTAATCCAAAATACCGGACAGAAAAATTAAAATTTTAAACCAAAATTCTATAATGAAGCAATTTTACTTAATTTAGCAAACGCGAAAATTTAATTAAAAAATTACTTTAGAAATTCTAATACGAGGTACCAGTTGAAAAAAAATTAATAAGAAACGGATTAATAATTAAAATTTTAAACTAAAATACCAAAGAAAAAACTTCTTTTTTTATTATTTTGTAAATTAAAAATAATTTTCGGAAGAGCAAAAAAAACTATTCCAAATTAAAAACTGGAGTGGGAAGAAGAATTTGCGAACTTGTAATCTCCAATACAGAAAAGTTAAAAAAAATTTGATGCAAAAAAAAATCGGTAAAAAATTAAAATTTTCATTCTTAATACCAGAGTGAAAACTAATGTTACAACTTAAGAATGCCAAAAATACTAGTTAAAGCAAATTTAATGCAAGTAATTGATTAAATTTGATACGAAATGTCTTAAAACATTAAATTGATTGTCATTGTAAAAATAAAGCCTTTACTTTGAAAAAATGTTAATATTATTACCGACACCAATTTTCACACTAAAAAATATTTTGTTTATTTTTAATTATGATTTTGGTATAAACAATTAAATTTCCAATTGTACTATCGATTTTGGCACTACAAATTGATTTTTTACATATTTCCAAATACTTATATAAATACATACAATATATGTATGTATGTATATTGTTTCACGAATGCGCCAATACTGATAAATGTTGCATCATACTAAGCTGTGATAATGCTGCAAAGTACTAAAATCGGCGACGGCACCAGTAATAAAAAGGTCAATACAAATTGAATAATAAAATTGTGAAATCGGCAAACAAAATTATTTTATTTTGAACAATAGTGTAAGATATTAAATGTCTGTAGTCTCACAGCTTTCTTATAGATTTTTATGAAGTACAAATAGATTACTTCTAACATTCTCAATTGAATGGTAACAATGGAGCAATTAGCTAATTACCTAATTAATATGTAATTAGCAATAAATTAATGTATAATTTTTCATGCAACCCTGTAAATTTGTTCAGTTGAAAAACGCTGTTTAAGGAAAATACGAGATGATATTAGAGAATCAATAGAAATCAGAAATAATCTCTATAAAAAATAATTTATATATATTAGAGAAAAATTCAAAAAAATAAAAAAAAAAATTTTTAAATAGTATTTATATAATTGAGAAAACATTCCTTTAAAGCAATTAGAAATAATTTTTGTATATAATAGAAAACAAAATAAAAAAAAAAAAATAAAAAAAAATTTTAATAATTTTTATAATATAGATACAAATTAAAAAAAAAAACAACTTTGCCAAATAAGTTTTTCCTACAGGATTCTTAGTTTTGCCAGCAAACGAGTTAAACCGCTTTTAACCCTTAAATATTCAATCACACGCTTCCGCTTACTGGCCTCAATTCTCAACTAAAATATTTTTCCTTTTATATTTTTGTTATATTATCTTCCTTTGTCACTGGGTTTCAACCTACTATGAATTTTTTTCGTTTTTTCTTATTTTCAAAGACCCCTAACAATAAAAATGTTGCCTACTCATACTTCATACAAGGACCTTTGATTTTTGTTGTGTTGGAAGCTGTAAAAGCTGCTGACTTCATGTTTTTTTTTGTTTGTATAGTTAATAAATTAGTCTTGCTTTTTTCGCATTCTTAGCACAAATGCTGTCGAAATTGCTGTCAAAATTCGATAGTTTTAACTCGAAGAGTTCAATATTTCTGCTTTGAGTTTTTGGCATCGGAGATTTCATAAACAAAATACAACTTTTTTTGACAGCTGTCAAAAAGGAAATTGTTGAAGATAATTTGAGTACTGTTGCGCACCAAGCCTTTTCATATTTGGCTTTTCTGATTGCTTCTTTGAGCGTATTGAGCAAGCCGTCAGTTGCTTCATAGCGGTAAAGAAATTATGATAAGTATCAGAATTTTTGCTTTCTTAAAAGCTGAAAAGAGGCGGTATGGAACATTACTTAATATTATTTAATACATTAATAATATGGGTCGTTCCACCAACTGTTAGCTGTTGACAGCTAATTAGAAACGTTCCTTTTCTTGTAGGTGGCTGATAAGTATAATTATAAAAATGTTTGATATACCGTTATTTATATTCTTAAAAGTCTTGTATTGTTTGCGTTACTCTATTTACTACTAAATTCACTCTTTTTGTAGTTGTGAAGTTAAAGTTCTATTAATTTTTTCCCAAATAGTAATTGCGTTACGATATAGAAGGTGAATTAAGTGCGACAGCTAAATGGAAACAGTTTTGTAAAGAATTAAAATTCCTCAAGGTGTTAATTTTTATTATTAATATTTTTGATTTCTGGTAAGGATGTGTTTCAAAGTTGTGGTTTAAAATGTATTAATCAAGTTTTTTAATGAGGAAAAGCTACAGCTGTACACCTACCACTCGCAGCTACATTTTTGACCTTTGTCGGTCTGGAAAGATGTGCAAAAAAATTTCGAATAAGGTCAAATGCTCAAAAAATTTCTTTTGAATTTTCTTAAGCATATACAGAGTTTTAAAACTATTTGCATTATTGCACGCAAAGAAAAAACCCGAAAAACTGCAACGGAAATATGCCGCAGAATTTATACCAAAAGAGTTCCACTGACATTCTACATAGAATTCAAGGTGAATACAATGTCCATATATCCAAGAGAACAATTGCCCGGTATTTCGTCGAATCTGGACTTTACGGCAGGGAAGCACGCAGGAACCCACTTCTGACTAAAATTCGTAGAAACGACGCGTAGACTTTGCCAGCAAATCAACAGAGGTATGTCGTTTGGAACGTTGTCCCAAAATAAATATATATAAATAGAAATAACAAAATTTTGACAGCGTTGCCAGAAAACTGCAAAAATAAGTTTGCAAAAACAAGGTGTGGGGGAAGGAGACGTTTGTGGGTATATATAACGGCTTTATTTAAAAACAAATCAGCATAACTTTAACAAATAAAAAAGTTTTCCATTCAAGGACTTGATTTTGGTTGGTCAGTGTGCATGGCAGCTATATGCTATAGTTGTCCGATCTGCACAATTTCTTCGGAGATTGTAGCGTTTTCTTTTAAATTACTGCATACGAAATTTCATGAACATACTATCTCATCAACTAAAAAAGTTTCCCATACTAAGATTGGATTTCGATTGATCAGTTTGCATGGCAGCTATGTATATGCTATAGTGAACCAATTTAAACAATTTACTCGGAGATTTTAGCATTGTTTTGGAAAGTAAACTATACCAAGTTTCGTAAAGATATCTCATCAAATGTAAAAGTTTGCTATACAAGGACTGGTTTTTTATGGATCGGTTTGTATGGTAGCTATACGCTATAATGGCCCGATCAGAACAATTTCTTCTGAGGTTGTAGCGCTGTCTTTTAAAATATTATAAGCCAAATATTGTGAAGATATCTTGTCAACTAAAAAAGTTTCCCATACCAAAACAGTATTTTGAACGATCAGTTTCTATGACAGCTATATGCTAAAGTGTTGTGGCCTAACAATTTCTTCGGGAATTATAGCACTATTTTAGGAAATAATCCATACCAAATTTGGTACAAATATCTCGCCAAATAAAAAAGTTTTCCATACAAAGATTGAATTTTGATGGATCAGTTTGTAGGATAGCTATATGCTTTAGTGATCCGATAACAACAGTTCCGACAAAGGAGCGTCTTCTTGTAGACTAAAGAACGTCGGTTTGATTTCAGATCGATAAAGCTACGGGAACCTGTGCAATGATGCATTTTAGCTTCATTTTGCAGTACTTTATAGTAGCACTACCGTAAAGTAAATAACATATTTTTTGAAAGTTTGGCTCTAAGCTTAAAAATTCCAATACTTTCATTTAAAAATAGAAAAAAACCCTATCTTTTAATAGCATTTTCAGTGATGTTAGCCTATTGACAGATATAGCAAAGCAAAAATACCAATACGTGCTGCTATACCGTAACCTAACAACTGTCGATATCACAGATACGCCGCTCTTCCTCCTGCCATATCCTGCCATGTGCAGAGCTTAGTGGTTTTGCACTCGGTTGGTTGCAAGCGCTTATATACGCGTTTTATTCCAAAGGTAATTCCATTGATCGCCGCATGTATTTGTGTAGCTGACTTTATTCGCCAGCGTTTTTAAATGCTTGTGCGTCTGTGTGTGAATGAGCGATTTCATGGAAATACCGTTTAATATTCGTGCAATGCCAAAATGATTGTATGGACGAAAATTCACATCAGACCTGGCTAATCCGTTTGCATTGGCAAGCATCGCATAACGCAGCGCACTTTAGTGATGCACCATGGCGTATGAGTGATACTGCGAAATTTTTCTTTGTATTTTCGATGAATTGTGCAACACTGCGAAATGCTGCTGCACGTGTATTTATATTTTTGTATGTACATACATATGTATTTCGTAGTTTTGTATGTACAAACATATGTATGTGTTTATTATCAGTATCAATCAAGTATGAGTTGCTATTTTGCTTTGGCGATTGCATTATTCAACTAATATCGCAAAAAATAATGGCAGTCACGCTTATGATACATAATAAGCCAAAAAATATAGTGTTTTTGGAAAATGAGAAGGCAAGTTGAAACCAAATTTCGTGTAAGAAAACGAATTTTTGAGCGAGATAAAAATAAAAAACCCAAAAACTTGCTTATTTGAATTTTTCACATGAATTTTGAGTTTATGTGAAAAAGGTGCATATGCAAAAGTTATAGAACTTTCAATAAACTTCTACATTTCTATACTATTTTTATACCCTGAACAGGGTATATTAAGTTTGTCACGAAGTTTGTAACCCCCAGAAGGAAGCGTCGGAGACCCTATTAAGTATGTATATATAAATGATCAGTATGTTGAGCTGAGTCGATTTAGCCATGTCCGTCTGTCTGTCTGTCCGTCCGTCCATTCGTCCGTCCGTCTGTCTGTATATATACGAACTAGTCCCTCAGTTTTTAAGATAGCGTTTTGAAATTTTGTAAACGTTATTTTCTCTTCAAGAAGCTGCTCATTTGTCGGAACGGCCGATATCGGACCACAATAACATATAGCTGCCATACAAACTGATCGATCGGAATCAAGTTCTTATATGGAAAACTTTTGCATTTGACATGGCATCTTCACGAAATTTGGCATGGATTACTGCTTAAGGTAACAATATAATCTCCACAAAAACTGTTGAGATCGGATTACTATAGCATATAGCTTCCATACACCTGGACACATAGTTACTAAAAGAAATACACCTGTGAAGGGTATATTAGCTTCGGTGCAGCCGAAGTTAACGTTTTTTCTTGTTTCTATATGACTAAATCGAGATAAACCGTTTTAAAACCTTACAAATTCATGCACGCTTCGGCTTACAGATAGATTCAGTGATAAATGGAAGAGCTGAGTTTGAGCTGAATCGCTTTTTCCAATCTTTTTAAGATAGTAAGCATGTAAAGAAGCTGCTGAATGTGAGCTGAATAACACTTTTAAACTGCTGAATTTGATATTCAGTAATTTTTTAACTGATTTATTGAATCTTAAACATTTATTAAATGCTTGTGAGTTGCAAGGGTATGAAATGTTCGGTTATACCAGAACTTAGCGCTCTCTTACTTGCTTAATACTCAGTTTTACAACAGCCAAATGCATTTCCCTTGCTTACAGATAGATTCAGTGATAAACGGAAGCACTGAATTTGCGCTGATTTACTTTTCCTATACTCTGTGAAGCAGTAAGCATGTAAATAAGCTGCTAAATGTGTGCTGAAAAACACTTATTAACTGGTGAATTTGATTTTCAGTAATTTGGCTTCTTCTTTATAGAATCTAAAACATTTATTATATCCTTGTGAGTATAAAATGTTCGGTTATACACTTTACTTGTTTAATATTAAGTTTTGCAACAACTGATGTTAATTCCCCCGCTTAGAGATAGCTTACTTGATAAATGAAAACGCTGAATTTGCGCTGAATCACATTTTCTTACACTCTGTGAAGCAGCAAGAATATAAATAAGCTGCTGAATTTGTACTGAATACCTGCTGAATGCGATTTTCGGCAATTGTTAACCTAATAAGTTCAAAATTTAATATTTTATTCGTTTATCCTTAAGTTATTCTCGGTTATTAAACCATAATTTAAATATTTTCTTTAATATTTAACGTACGCTATTAACTGTCTGAAATTTATGGCTACTTAAAGCGTGCCCCAAAGTTCAATTATTTGACTTCGGGGCTAGTCTACTCAATCGAGTGTGTTTAATTGAGGTAAATACTGTCATTGGCTATAACTAAACGATGCCATAAGGCGCACCAAATCGTCTGGCTGGCAAAGCAAACAACACAGTGTCAATACTAAATAAAATAATAGCGTTGCAATGTCTACAACACACACACACGTACACATGTAAAATTACGACACACACACAGCTACATAACCTTAACAAGCTTTTGTTTGAGCGCGGGCAAACAGTAGCCACGTCAGATAGTCAAGGGTATGCACTTTTAGTATTGGCTGTCACTGAAACGCCCTCAAACGCTTAAAAACACTTAGCGCGTTTTGTGGGCGTGTTTGTGTGCGTATTTGCGCAGCCAAAGGATAACTGCTAACGCGCAAGTAAATGTTTATTCGCCCTAATCGTCGAAAACAAGCCAGCAATCACGCTTTAACCTTTCATTTCTCAGCACCTACCCACATGCATACCGGCTGCTTGGGTCCTTAAAGGACAATACCGGAGAGACAAGCGCGCGGCGGGCAAGCAAGCAACGCGCTATGATGCTACACAAGTAAGCCACACGACATTTTCCGCTTAATCGTCGTGTATTTGCCGCTTGTTTGCTTGGCTTGCTGGCGGCGGCTGCTTATTGTAGGCCATAAATTACGCATTCCGCTTTACAACGCTCGACCGCACAGCATTTTCCGCCACCTGCCCCGCCGTAGTGGGTATTTACACAGCAATTTCCTTGCAAAAAGTTTACATTCCACACAGTTTTGCCGCAACAATGCTGCGTGCAACACACGCATGCACACAAAGCAGTAGTTAAATGCTTAACTACAAATCGTGTGAAATTTATAACGCGCTTTAATGCTCCACTCCCACACGCCAACTTGCACACTCATTTCCCCACTTTGTGGCAAAAAAGTAACCAGCTCTGAAAATATTTGAGCAGCACCCGCTGGGGAAAGCAGAGGAAGAATAAGAACTCCCTTCCTTTGGAAAAGCCAGGTGGAAAAGGAACTGGTTACACTTGAAGACAGAAGAAGAAATTTAAATAAAAATTTTAAGTATAATATTTCATTATTCAGGAATATTTATTTTGTCGCCTTCTAAGTAATCCTCACCAACTGTAATACACTTATGCCAACGATTTTGCCAGTCCTCGAAACACTTTCATAAGCACTTTTTGGGCTGTCCTTCAGCGAATTTTGCTTTATATCTTCGATCGACTGAAAACAGGTTCCACCGAGCGGAAATTTCAGTTTGGGGATCAAGAAAAAATCACACAGAGCCAAATCTGGTAAGTACGGTTGTTCACCGATGGTATTCATTGCGTTTTTGGCTTTTAAATTCAGTCACAATCGTAGCTCGATACGATGGTGCATTATCCTCTTGAAAATAGTAGTTCTTCCACATCTCCGGCCGTTTTCGACCGATGTTCAGAAGCAAACGCCTCAATACGGCCAAAAGGAACTCTTTATTGACGGTCTGCCTCTCCGGACCGAAGTCATGATGCATCAAACCACGAATATCGAAAAATCAATGAGCATACCCTTGATTTTTGAACTGCTTTGACGTAGTTTTCTTGGCTTCGGTTCGTTTTTTCCCGTCATTCTGATGATTGTTGACTTGTTTGCATATCTAACTACTAAACCCATGTCTCATCGGCAGTTATAGAGTTCTCCGTGAATGTAGGATCAGACTTCGCACGATCAACCATGTCCAAAGAGACCTCTTTACGGGTTCCTACGGCAATCCGTTCTACGTAAGCGGAACCGACCCCGATTTTTATCTAGCTAAGGAATGTCAACTCGGTAGACTTCTGCCTCTACAACAACAACTGAGCCTTTTTGAAAAAAATTCATCTTCATCTAGACGAGTCGAGCAAGAATGCGTTTCATACCCAAAATATCCACCAAAATCATTCGAACGGACTCGTGAGAGATGTCGAGTTTTCATGCAAACTCTCTAACACTTGCCTGCCGATTTTCAAGCACCATATTTTTTTATAAGTTGAAGAGTTGGAAGGTCGTCTAGAACGAAGGCCTTTTTCAACATTCGCAACGATTCCGCCGGAAATCCAAAATTTTAGACAAATTGTGTATTCGAGATTTTCATCCATGGAAAAAATCGCAACGCACTACTGAGGTGTACCGGCTTATGCAGCTGTGGTAAGCAAACTGGTGGACAGATCTTGCTCATATTTGGCATATGTAGTACTTAAGGACAGTTCTACCAACGTACAGATGTTCGAAATATATTTTACCCGGTGAATTTAATTTACAATTTCCGGGTACTTTTTTGTCAGAATATAATATACTAAGTCGGGCTGTAGCTTGCATAAGCACAACGCTTTTTATGCACAGCATATAACTGCCCTAACGGATTGCCAACGCGACCTACTTAATGGCCCTTAAGTGTTTTGCTTGACGACGCGTAACGTTTAACTTTATGCCACCATAGCTGCAGCAGCCGCTGGCGACACCGAGTTATCAGCGTTAGCAAAAAAGCAATCGAAAGTATCCTTTTTGTACGCCAGCTTGTAGATTAGACAGATTGCAATAGCAACGGCAACTTGTCATTGAGCTTGCCACAAAATATGGCACCGGCGTGTATTAAACGTATTATTTACTGCCCTAGCTAGTTGCTCAGCTCAGCTCACTTCTTGCAGTTGGCGCACATTTTGTTCATTTCGTGGAAACAAATAGTTGCAGCAACAGTAATGAATCTTAATTAACTGCGGAAATTGTTTTGAATATTTTATCAAAGTGCATGCTTTCACTCAAATGCAAGAAGTTCTGTAACAAGATAAGCAAACTTTTGCGGCCAAATAGTGACGAGCAGAGATAATGCAGAGGAGATATTTTACACAAATATGCAACATTCATGAAATTAAAATATATTTAAATATAATTTTTGGAATAACTTATTAAAGACAAGAAGAAGCTATAATACCCTTTACACGAGCATTTCTTATAGCATAAAAGAGTATAAAAGGATCTTAATCTTGATTTTGATCAATAACTTTGTATGGCAGCTATATGCTATAGTTGTCCTATCTGCACAATTTCTTCAAATATTATAGTGTTATTTTGGGCAATAACCCATGCCGAGTTTCGTAAAGATATCTCCACAAAAAAAAGTTTTTCACACATGACCTTACTTTTGAGGATTCAATTTGTATTCAGAAGGTCTCCTGCGTTTTCTTCGTCTTACAACCGCGCTAGTCATTCTTCCTTTTCGCTGAATGGCGCCAATTGGAGATTCCAACTATAGCCAGGTCCTTCTCCCCCTAATCTTTTCAACGGAGCGGAGGTTTTCCTCTTGCTCTGCTTCCCCGTTGGGTACTTCGTTTTACTCTAGGACAAAGGAATCTCGCAGTCGCACAGGACGGGGTTTCCTGCAAAGCGCACGCGAGATCCATTCGTACAGTGCTAGAAGGCAAGATACCAATTATGAGCCAACTTCTACCCAATCCAATGTCAGCGGAGGAAGGGTGGTCCCACCGTCTAGTTTGTTGACTTGGCGGTTCCAGCACTTCCCACTATGACCGGGCACCCAAGCCACTCTTAAAAAGAAAGTAGCTTGATGCTATTTCTAGTGAGAAAGACACTGCTTGACTAGCTTTTAGCGCACAGTTACGAACTCAACGCTAGTGCGTAATAGACTGCTGCACTACGGTATAACCAAAACACCACCATTGAGGACAGTCCCCACCTTTTCCCTGTAAAACCTCTACAGCAATATTACTCTCTCCTCCAAGTTTGACCATCATGAAAGTTTTCTATCAAGCAAGAGCTCTAGCTGCATCACCTTATCTGCAGACTAAGGGCGTGAGCCTCGGAATAAGGGAGAAGTTAATAAATTTAGCAGAGTATAGTATAGCATTACAAAGCGTGACATAGCATATATAGTAATTTTAGTGAATTAGTAAAAGTGAATAGTAAAGATATCTGCTCGCACACGCTGAAGTTTATATCTTCAATTACCTGAACCGCCGTTTTGGAGTATGGAGTCATATGTACATAGAAGTTCACGCAATTGAGGAAAATTCTCTGAGCGTCATTCACTTGGGAGTGGCCAGAAACGATTCTTTTACATTTGACTCAAGCAAATCACGACTTCCGGCCTTAGATCGTAAGAAGGCCGTAAGAAGGCCGCGAGCTAAAGTGAGAAGGCGAACCAACCCTTCCCATGGCTGTACGCAGGGTTTTGGACCCGCCACGTAAAAAATTAAAAGGAAACAACAGCCTCGGTTTATAACCGCATAAGCGGTGTCTACGTCAATATAGAAAAAGTCGCTGTTTTCAAGAAAATTTCGTCCAACATATACGGTAATTAGGTTCTGCAGCAGCAGACACTGTATTCGTTTCAAGGTCCGCCAAAAGAAAGTAAATGCATGCCAAATTACCAATCATCAATCACAGCAACATTGCTCATTTCAAAGACGCTCAAGAGGCGGTTGCGAAAGTTGGCCAGCACCAAACATTTCTCATGGCATTCGGCAAATCAAGCCTAATCGATATAAAAGTTCAATGAATCATTGCCAACCACATCATTTCCTGTTGCACGTTAATGTTGCAACATGGCAAAAACTGCGAACAATTGCGGAGTAAAAGTGCAAGACAAACTCTGGCTGTTTTTGTGCACTTCATTGCGCTGAAGAAAATGAAAATTGCAGCAGAAAATACTTCATGCAAGTACTTAACCCATTTAGGTAATGAAAATGTTCATCAGCTGAATGCCGCAGCGCTTTTTTGTGGTCACTGCAATGCGAATGTGAGTCTCTCGAAGAATGCCAAAGTGCAAGTGATTGCACAAAAACCATGCAAGCTCAATTGCACACAGCGTGGCGGCAGCTACTGTTGTTGTTGTATGTTTTGTTGTATTTGTGTTAATTTAGGTATTGGAAAAAGTGATAAAGGGCAAGCGGCCGGCAACTATGTTGCAACACATGGCACCACACATGACATTGACAAACGATATGTGTGTGGCTAATGTTGCAAGTAAACGACGTTTTGTTGAAAATGCTGAAAACTCGTTTATATTTTATTGTGCTTGCCAAGCGCAATCTCCGCTTTTTGTCAATAAAGTATTTGCATACATAAAGACCGGAAGTATTATGGTTCTAGCACGCTTGCACAACAGCCCGAAGCCCACAGGAAGATAACACAACTGTGCGCAGCGTGTGCAGTGTTAGACGAAGCTCGTGATATCGAGTCATGTATGCAGCAGTTGGCATTCTTACACACACACACACTCGTCGTCCATGTGGCAGTTGGCAATTTGCATAGAAGCAGGAAAAGCGCAGTGGAATTGTGGCAGGAAGGTAGTAGGTTGCGCACGTCCACAAGTCCGCCAGCCGTTGTACGCAAATACTTAGAAGCATAGTAGCGGTGTGTCGTTGTGTTGAAAGCAAGCTGCGACAGCGCCAGTGGCAGTGGGCAGCCAGTCTCCATCCGTTTCGTTGCAAAAGCCAACGCATTGGACTCTGGCCGTCTAGCTGACGCATAGCGATAAAGACGTTCTTTTGTACATATATTTTTGCTTGGCACCTTCTTTTATACCAAGTGCAGCAGATTGCAGCAGAGCATTCGATTCCGTGCCGGTGCCTTAGAACTACCTGTCGTGCGAACGGAACTTATGTGCGGAATTCCAAATGGGAAACGAGATGCATATGGTGCTTTAGTGATTGTTATATTTCACAAATAATTTTCACAAATTCCGGTCAGTGAACAGTCCTTGACCTCATAGAAATTCTAGT
The DNA here is from genome assembly GCF_024586455.1 of Bactrocera neohumeralis. Taxonomy (NCBI): domain Eukaryota; kingdom Metazoa; phylum Arthropoda; class Insecta; order Diptera; family Tephritidae; genus Bactrocera; species Bactrocera neohumeralis. The sequence continues at coordinate 75,993,885 of NC_065923.1, read as the reverse complement.
CCGTACCGGTTCCTTAAACTTGACTGTTGTGCGAATGGAACTTATATACGGAATGTTCAATAGGAAACGACGTCGACACTGTGGGCAGTCCTTGTCTCCATAGAAATTCTAGTCCGTTCCGGTTCCTTAAACTTGACTATTGTGCGAATGGAACTTATAAGTATACGGAATTCCAAATGGGAAACGAAATGCTTGGTCGCATGGAGTTTGGCGTCCGCTCCGGTACCTGAGACCTGACTACCTTTTAAATGGCACTTATATAAGTATATATAGGCAGTTTAACAAAGAGATTTATAATACAGATGATATCCCAAAGCTAGACTGTCTATTTAAAAGAACAGCTGGTAGGTAAGACTACAGCCACACAGTCTCAACCAGCGCTGCATGCGCCCTTTTAAGCCACTGTTGGCAGCTGCGGTACACCCATTTTTAGCACATGTTCTCCAAAAAACCAGTGCTCCGTTGTAGCAGCTATAAACTTGTCCAAGATCTATTTAATAAGTCCTTAGTTTCAGTATTGTCATACTACGGCCATATCTGCTTCGTTATCTTGCAGTTGGTTATTAATTTCCAACTGTTCTGAGCTTTATATTTGTTCAAAATGGGTATAAAGCTCTTTCTTAATCGTTCCCAGTGGGTATGCCATTAACTCCGCTTCGGATTAGTCAAAAGAGGATCTTCGCTTGATCAAATCATTTGCTTTTTTCTTACCATAAATGTTACTGTGACCGAGAACCTAAGTTATGGACCAGTGGAGTTGACATGCCAGAGAGCTTAAAGCTTTCAAGCAATTTTTAACTATGCTGGAATTAATCGCTGTATCCTCCCAAGTTGGAGTTATTCAATATAACTCCACAGGTCTACTCTATACCTAGTACCTCCTCTTGGTAGATAGTGGCTGAGTTTAGTAGACGGATAAAGAGAGAGTTACCAAGATCATTTAAGTACACACCCGCCATGTTATCAGTCGGACATCACAGCTAATACTAGAATACTTAGGAAATAACAGCTTTAAATACATTCCCCGCAACATTTATTGCCAACTTCCAATAAAAAACACAAGTCTACCCTTTGCAGCAACGTACGTCGGTATAAACTGTTGAATACTTTAGTCGTCTCCAAACTTAGTTTCCCGTGCTTTTTTATTATTCTTGTTTTTGTAGCTATTTTTGCCACCGCTCTGTTAATAGTTCCTTGCGGACTTCAGTGTTTTCATTCAATTCTGTACTTTGCAACAGATTCGCGCTTTGTCTGCGTCGACAATTGCGGCACTTATACAACAACAAACACATGTACATTACATTTACCCATAAGTAGATATATATTGCCGCTTAGTTTTATTTTACTTCTCTACGCTGCGCGCTCTATTGCTAAGCGGAAATTGTTGCGCTTTATTGCTTGACTCATCTACTGTTTTTCCTGCTTTGTTGTCGCCAACAAACGGTATTATAACGCAGCGGCAGCAGCTGCCGCTTCGATATCGCTGCTCGCTGGCGACAACCAGCATTGCTGTAATCATCATTTTAGTTGCTTGTGTTGTTGTTGTTGTTGTAGACAAATATGTTAAATCATTTTAATACTTTCATTGAGGATGCGTTTAGAGGAAGTTATGTGCAAGAAATTTCGCTAAAGATATTAAATAATTGTTGCGATGCTGGCAGGGAAATTGATGAGACACGGATAATTTTGACTTCAGTAGTACTAACAAGTTGCAACGAAGCCAAAATACCCTTCACAACTGCGCATTTCCTTTTTATAACTTGATTTGGATCGTTCAGTTTGTATGGCGGCTATAGCATATAGTTTTCCGATCTCAACAATTTCTTCAAAGATTGCACCGTTGACTTGGAAAATAATCCACACCAAATTTTTTTAAGACATCTCAACAAATGGAAAACCTTGCCATACAAGTCATTGTTCAGTTTGTATGGCAGCTATATGCTATAGTCGTCCGGTTAGAACAATACCTTCGGAGATTTTACCGTTATATTGGTCAATAATATATGAAAAATTTCATGAAGATATCGCGCCAAATAAAAAAGCTTTCATACAAAATATCTGGACATAGAGGAGTCGAAAGAAACGAGCTAACCGATATCCTGACGAAAGAAGCTTGCAGTAACTAGTGCGATAGGACCGTAACCGTTGTACGCAGCCCCCACACTTTACGAGCGGCGCTACAGAAAGAAAAAAGAGAAAGGTTCAGTATAAAACGCGACTTGACATCGACAGTCGAGCATGTTTCTGGAATAGTAAGATACAAAACTGTTCAAGAAACTAAATGATCTTACAAGAAACAATTTGAGACAGTGTGTGTGATTTTATACTAGTCACTGCAGGCTGCGGTGTTATCTGCACAGATTAGTGCACAGTTCCAAAGATCAGTTTCGCTTTTACGAGCTTAGCATAGACTCCAGAGCACGACTTCTTGGACTTCCGCGCAATAACAAGAAGAAGGAGTCAGGTAATGGGGCAATTAAATCCGATTAGAGAACACATTACAGTCATTCACCTAGGAGCTTTACTAAAACACTTTAATTGTTAATGTGTAAAAGTTCATGCAAGTTCTCTTAGTGCCATTCACTTGAGAGTGGTCAGAAACGTTTCTTTTACCTATAGTTCAAGCAGCGCGCGACTTCCGGTCTTAGACCAAGTATCCTCTCGGTAGCCAAAAAACTTCCGTTTGAAGGCGAGCTAAAGGGAGAAGGCGAAACAACCCTCCCCAGAGTTTAGAACCAGCCACGTAAAAAACACTAACAATAAAAACAGCCGCGGTTGAAAGACCCACCTTTTTAAACCCAAATTCAGCTATAATAAAATAGGTGATTTAAACTTGAACCATAACGTTAGACCTCCTAGTTTCCAAATGTCCGAAATCCCATAAAAGATGCGAACAAATGAGAACAGATATTGAAAATTTCATTTATTTCTCACTCTTTTGTTTAAAATTAACATTCTACCGCTCTAAAAAACACAATTTTTTAATGTATATGAAAATAAACTCTTAAACCACACTTCATTCAGTTTTGAGCACCGCAAGCTCTTATTAACAAAAAAATAATTTCCGCGTGCTTCAACCACAAATGAGTGCCTGAGCGCCGTGTTTCCCCGAGAGAAATAACGCTCGAATTTAATTTCCTTTCGCAGGCGGCTGTGGCTGAGACAATATTAATGCTAATTAACTCTTTGGTTGACAATATGCTCTACATAGCCCCCAGCGAAAGAAAAACAATTAATAAAAGCGGTGGAAGGTAGCGAGAAAGAGGGGTACATAGCCCAAAGTTTGCATATACAGCACTTAAATAGCAAATCAAAGCAGCTACCAAGCAAGGCATTCTCCCCTAATCAACACGGCAATTTTGCTATAATGAAAAAGTTGTTTATCGTTTTGGTTGACTGTGTTCCATATGTCCTTGTATTACTAGACCTGCAAGTGAAAGCATATTTTTACATGAAAATGCACACACTCACACACTTTATTTCTAATACGAAGCACGTTAAAATATTTCCATAAAAATTTGTTCGAAAAAATAACAAATTGAAATTAATGCGAGCACAAGGGGTGTGTGGAAATGAACAAGCGAGCTTAATTTCGAATTTTTTGGCATCATGAGAGTTTGTAAGTGCCGTAGGCTAGTGGGATGTTGTGTGACCCAAATGCGGTAGAAAAAAACCCAACCTACTCCAAAAAGTTTCTTGCTGTTGAAAACATTGGAGAAAATCTTGGTCATGCATATCAGGTTCGCAAAGCCTTCTGGCAGCCTGTCCAAAGCACAACACGCAAATGCAAAGGGCAGATCCAAAGAGACTGGTCTCCATAATAAGCGTGGCTCATGAGCCTACCGAACTAACCTAAACTAACCTACAGGACGTATATATAAAAATAGGTTTTGGAAAACGATGGTGTTTTCAACAACGCATTATGCATTTTAAATGGTTTTGTTTGATTTTGGTTTGAAAAATATCGGTAGAAAAACCAGTGTTTTCGGAGAAAACATTTTTTAATGAACTCCCAATTTTCAGAGAAAACTCCCAATTTCCGGAGAAAACTCCTAATTTTCGGTGACAACTCCTAATTTTCGGAGAAAACTCCTAATTTTAGGAGTAAATATTTCTTTAAACCTGAAGTTTTTTTCAATTAGGGTTGCCAGCTATTTAAATAATTGAGTTCAAAGCCACGCACAAAAAGATTTAGCCGGCATTCAGTTGTACTAGTTTACAGACATTATGCATGCATCTGAGGATTGAATTTTGAATTTTTTTTTTATTATGGTTTGCAAAGTAAGCGCTAAACGAAATACATATGTGTTTTCTGAGTAAACTATAAATTTTCGGAGTCAACTCCTAATTTTCGGAGTACTTATTTTTCAAATCTGAAGTTAAAATTTTGTTTTTTTAAATGGGGTTTGCCAGCTCCTTAAACATTTTAATAAATCATTTATTTCAAAGCCACGCACAAAAAGATTTAGATGACGTTCCATTGTACATACATTAACTAGTTTATAGTCATTATGCGTCTGTCAGGTTACACCCTCTAACCTTATTGCTTATTTCGGGTTGGTAAAACAGACGTAGGATTTTTTTTGTTGTAGTGAAGGGGTGCCGAGTTCAAACCACCACCATTGACAAAAATAGCTGTACATAATGGAGCATTTTTAAACTAAAATTCGTATTAAACACACCTCAAGTACCCCACAGGGCTCTTAGCACATCGATCGCAAATATTTCCTTCAGATATGTTTAGTAGTGTTATTAACTCAACAACCTAATTTTTAGGAAATTTAGGAAGTGGCAGAAATAAGAAATAAATAATGTGAAATAAAATTTGCATATTACGTCGAAATTTCTGTGTGAGACGTACTAAGTCTTATTGTCGCACTTATGGAGTTTCATTGGCTATAAAATCAATTTTCCTTTGATTTCTTCATTTATTGCTTTAGCTTTTCATCACTCGCTGTAATTAAATTTTCATTTCACAGAAGAAATCCTAAAAGTCAGAGCGGAAGCTTTAAGGAAACTAATTCGTAAGCGAAAAATTCTAAATTGCTTCGATTATTTGATTTTCGATTTCGACGCCAATTTTTGTGTGAAATCAGGGAGAAAATACAAAACTTCAATTTTCACAAACATATACACAAACGAAGTGAAAAATATAAAGCGCTTATTTGAGCGGAAATGAGCTGCACATTATACCAAACGGCGCCGACGGCTTATTTCAAACAAAATCGCCGTGGCGCTGCGGCAGGATGTGATGATGTGATGAAATTGTGCAATATATTGAACTAGTAAATTACATTGCGTGAAATTATAGAGTGCTCTTAACGCTGCACACACACAAGCACACCATCAATGGTGCTAAAATATCATATTGATTATGCCATTCACTGATATCCTGTCATAACTGTGTCAAATGCTATAAAATATTGTGCCACAAAGCTGCTGCGCCACAACGCTGCTACGCTGCACGCTATCAAATAACATTCGCCACAAAAGCATAAAAGAGTTAGAGCATCATTGTCGCTGGCGCACGTAAGTTCAAATACACAGTAACAAACAGCCACACATTCACACATGCGCACGTGAACTTGCATGAAGGCTGCTTGTCAATAACGTTTTCAGCGCATTTGTGTGTATGTGTATGTGGATGAGCTTGTGGTGTTTGTAGTGTCATTTAAGCGCCATACAATTGACTAATCACTGCCAAAGAGCACAATCCGCACTTTGCTGCATGACAGCGTTCACCCAAGTGGCAGCTGCAATATATACATGCTGCCATTTCTCATGTGCTTCAACCCATGACACCGCTAAATAAGCCAACGTAAGTACCAAATGCCTTTAATACCTAAAATGTCTTCAATACGTCGCGGAAATTGGTGGTTACGGAAGTTCGCTAGTGAAATTCAAACGGGAAGATATTACAAAATTAGCACAAAGTGTGCTACGTTTACATAAAAAAAATTAACTGCCACGCTATACTTTTCTACTAGGTAGTGCGGAAAAATTATTATTTTTACTTAAAACAATAAAAACAGTCTGTAATTCTCAGCCGATTTATGATAGTGTGTTTCCACATTGGTGCTATTTTCGGTTTAGGTAGAAAAGAGAAGCGTAGAGGCTGTGCTCGTTGAACTAGAAAAGCACTTGTATGAAGAAGAAAATCTCTCTTACTTGACATACAGCCCACATATGTACATCTAAACACTAAAAAGTTGTTAGCACCATATCGACACAACAACAACGTATCATAAAAAAATTCAAAATCGTTGTCAGATATAATAACCAATATATAACGAAATCTCTAAATTTGTTTCAATATGAAAATATGCTAACCAATATATTGGGTAGTATAAAAGTATTTTCGTATTTTGTCATATCATACAGTGTTGGAAAGGTGAGATTTTAAACTTAATTTAATCAAAAAAAAGTTAAATACGGGACAGTTACAGCTGTTCAAAAATGACTGAAAATAATGAAGAAATTCGCTATAGTTTGAAGTTTTTGTATAAAAAAGGAAAGAATGCCACACAAGCCACCAATGAAATTTCTGAGTAATAAAAAAGATAAGTTGGAGTTTGATTAGAAATACGAAACGACTTTTTTGTATTATTTTATACTTCGTGCTGTCCTTAGGGCGCAGCACTCAGTTAGAGTGACACTTTAGTGGAGCTTTTCTCATGAAGATTCACGTAATTTTAGCATAATCGTTCAATATAATGCTAACCACTTGGCTGAAATGCAAGATTTTAAGTAACATCAAATTATATAACGGTATTAACAGCAATAATGTTCGCAAATACCTTCAATAAATTTGCTCAACACAACACAATGGCGAGTTGCATATAGTGATGTTACTAAGGATATGAGCAGATAAACTTACATATGAGTGCTTCCAGTCTTTTAACTGAAGCAACATTTTATTTGTAACAAGAAAAAATTAAACACGTTGACGGAAGTTAGAATACAATGAACAGTTGCACTTTTTATTGCCTAAAAGGGTACAAAATGATATTTTTCTTGAATTTGATCTCACAGTTTGTGTGGTAGCTATATGATATATTGGTCCGATCTGGAAAATTTCTTCAGATAATTTAACGTTGTCTTTGGCAATAACGCATACTAAATTTCATGAAGATATCTTCTCAAATGGAAAACTTTTTCATTTCACAAGAACTTAATTTTTATTATTCAGTTTGTATGACAGCTATATGCTATATTCGTTCGATCTAGAAAATTTTTCCAGATATTGTAGCCGTGTCTTAGAAAATAAACCATGTCAAGTTTCGTGAATATATCTCACCAAATAAAAAAGTTTTCCATACAATGACTAAATTCCGATCGTAGGAGGAACTAGTTTGCGTATATACAGTCAGAAGGACATGAGTAAATCAAACTGCATCTTCGTGTCAAACTTAATATACACTGTTCAGAGTATAAAAAACCAAATGTATATTTGTAAATAATGCCAGAATTGACGATGTAAACACACACAAGTATATATATATATAAGTGAGTATAGCCAACGTAACGTCAGCTCATATGGCCAACAGGCAGGCCCTTGTATATATGTGCGTGTGTGTTAAATGACAGCCAACTGATGCTGACAGCCATATTAGTTGACATGTAATTTAATCGGCATTGAATAAAATATTTTTCTACTACTCCTCCCCCACGCTTACTCGCATTACGCTTTGATCGCATTTCGCTAAAATAGTTGTATTTGTTTGCACACAAATGCCAGCAGTACTGTGTAAAGAGCTGTCCTCAGCACTCGGCAGTGGTGCAGTGGTTGGACCGCCACCACTGCTGGCATATGGCATACTGTACGATTGAATGAAAACTTGGCATAAGTGCACTTGAATGGGCCTGGAAAATTTACGAGTAGAAAATGAGCCGAAAGAAAGTTAACTTGGCAATGAATGAGTGAAAACCAATACTTATGCAACTGGTGCTTGCGTATACCTATGTATATGTATAACATAAGTAAGGTAGTTTACAATAGTTAAAATCAGATATAGAGCGAAGCAGAGATAGAGAGGAGGAGGTAGAGGTAGAGGTAGTGGTAGTGGTAGTGGTAGTGGCAGAGGTAGAGGTAAAGGTAGAAATAGAAGTAAAGATAGAGGTATAAGTAGAAGAGGAGGTAAAGGCGGATATGGAGGTCGAGGTTGCAGTAGAAAACAAGAGAAAGTGCACAGATACTGAAATCTCTGAAGCCAATAGTTTGCCATGTATTTACAAACAAGTGGCATTGATTGAATAAGAATATTTAAGCCGGCTTTTTGTCTATTTTAATGAATATTCCATTCCAACGAATATACTTGTAGTTAGGAAATGCAGACAAACCATTTATGGTTGAGAAGAGCAATTATTGCAATTGGATAATTTTCAGGATTTTAGAATCAAAAAAATAAAATGAAAGGAGATTTATATATGTATCGTCACCAAAAATGCAAAACAACGTATCATCAAAAAGATCGAAATTGAGTGTTTTATTATTACGTACAAACATGTATGTAGCATATGTAAAATTTTCAGCTGCCGCTGTCAGATATAACCAATGTATAATCATTTTATAACCTAAACTCAAATTTTGGTTCAATATGAGTGGTTTCTATTATATCGTTTTCCCTTCGCCTGTAAACTTATGAAAAATGATGTTACGTTATTTTGCATTGTAGGTGACGAAATATTAATTTTCTATAATTTTATTTGAAATCTTCAAACTTCACACTAATATACAAAAGCTTGTATCACGCAGTTTATATGGAACAGTCCGTGTCAATTTTGAACCTGTGAGTATAAACAAATATTTTAAAGTTTTATGTAAAGAAAAAAAGAAGTAATGTTAACTTTGGCACCACCGAAGCTTTGATATCCCTCAAAAGTGCAATTTTTCTTATCACAAAATGGTTTAAAAAGCACTTGATTTTGATCAGTCGGTTTGTATGGCACCTATATGCTATGGTTGTCCGATCTGGACAATTTCTTTGAAGATTGTAACGATATCAGAGATTATAATCTGTACCAAATTTCATGAAAATATCTTCGCAAATGAAAAAGTTTTCCATACTAGCACTTGAGTTTCATAGTTCAGTTTGTATGGCAGCTATATGCTATAGCGGTCCGATTTACAACATTTCTTCAGATATTTTAACGTTATATTGAGCAATAATCCATGCTAAATTTTGTAAAGATATCTCGACAAATAAAAAAGTTTTCCATACAAGGACTTGAGTTGCATCGGTCATTTGTATGCCAACTATATTTTATAGTAAACCGATTTGAGTAATTTCTTCGGAGCTTTTAGCGATGTCCGAGATAACAATCGATGCCGAACTTCATGAAGATATCTTGTCATATGAAAAACTTTTCCATACAAGGACTTGAGTTTAAGCGCTCCATTTAAGCAGAAAAGAATTTGAAACTTAATGGAAATATGGTTTTGGTACTACTTCGATTCGAGCGCTTAATTCAATTTAAGAATTAATTAAATTTTAATATTATATTAAAATTTCTCCGGTAACACAACTAATTAAGTAGCAAAGGCTTCCGAACCAACTAGAAGCAGATCGCGGCAGAATTTCAATTTGAAACTCCACTCATTTCCACTTTATTAAATACACCCGTGTATTTCAGCATACTTGTATGTATTTGTGTGTCCTTAGCGCACCTTTTCTGTATGCTGCTTGAGGTGAGCAGCCATTGTCAACTGCGACTACAGGCAATGAAGACAATTCATTAAATAGCAAACGAGTGCAATCAAATAAATCACTTGAACACTTGCACTTGGCAGAAGTATGTGCAAGTACAAGCGCACAAGTCCATACATATATAAATATATATACATCTACTCATGTATGTGCAGCCCACCACTGCAACTCAAGCAACACCACAATAGTGGAATTGCGCGCTTTCTTTCAACTTTTCGCTGAGCGCATTCAATTAGACAAAGAATTCACTCTATCAGCACTCAATTAGCAAATGAAATTTGAATATATTATGCACATATGCCACATACAAATAAATAAAAAGTGTATGCAGAAAAATGGAAAATTCAAAGCGCGTGCCATTAGATGTGACACGTCTGCTGCTTAATGAAGCCAAGTGTGGCTGGAGCGAAGAAAAAATTAAATCACTAATTAAGCCTGCTTTTGCGCTTAATTAGACGCATGAAAAAATAAAATTAAAATTAAAAATGCGACACACACACACTTAACACGGTATGTGCATTTGCGGTGGAGTGGACGTTACGTATACGCACAGGTGGCCTTATGCGCATAAAGGAGGGAGAGTAATGATATTCAATTAGTGAATTAGTGCTTTTATGGTACTCACAAGCACAAACATTAAATATGAAATACTCACATTTAGTGTCTGCATAATTTTATAAGAAATTTCAAAAGTAAATATGTAAAAAAAAATTATTTGATTGCAGCCTCAAAAATAAGTAAAAACAAAACCGCAAGATTTCATGAAATTTATTTTACAATAAAATGCATGCCAATCAGCCAATATACAACATAAAAATAGAAGTTATATAAACAAATATTTGCATGTGTGTGTGTGTGTGCGCTTTTAATAGAGTACAAAACGGACAGCGTATACAGAGCAAATTTGCTAAAAATACACAGTCGAAGGGAAGATAAGCACGATTCTTATCGCTTGTACTCGCACATATGTATATACATAGTACATATGTATGTGAATTAATTTTATATTTTCTGATAAGCAACCAACACCAGCCATTACTCGCTGGCTGAGGAGCAAAATATGAATGTGATAAGAATGGCGGCTGGTAAGCAAATATGTGGGAACATCAGCACACAAAGCAGACATGAATAAAATACATAGTTAATAGAGGAGAAATTAGCAAATTTACACAGCAAAATTTACACACATATAAAATTGTAGCAATTTAAATATAATCAGCATATATGCTATGTACACAAGTATGTGGTACATATGAATGCGCCTGCTGTTGGCAAAAATGCTGGAAAAAAGCGAGTTTACTAACTCGTACTAGATTGCGTATCTGCTACAATTACAAACACGTTTCAGCAGCAGCGTTATGCGTTAAGGCAAACATAGAAAAGTGGATATGAGCGGAGTATATACATATAACGTTTTTGGTAGCTAAATGTTTGGGATGTACATATATATATGTAGTATGTGAGCATGTAGATAGCTGTAGATAGCGCATGCATATCCAGAGAATTTTTTTACAATACAAGTATATTATATTTACTTATTGAAAGAAGCAAAAAATATATTTAAAATGTTTTTTTTTTTTGTTTTTGTAAAATTTTAACTATACAGAGAAAGCTCGCTAATTAAAGAAATAGTAATCTTATCATAAATTATAGTTAGTTGGCAACAAAGTGATTGAAATAATGTTGTGCAGCTAACTCTAAGCGCATGGTGGACAGTTTGTATGACAGCTATATGCTATAGTAAGCCGATTTGAAAACTTATTAGGGATAATAGATAACCACCTCATATAATAAGCTATACCAAATATCGTGGCGATATCTCGACTAATGAAAAAGTTTTCCATACAAGAACTAGTTTTTGAAAGTACAATTTGTATGGTAGCTATTAGTTATAGTGATCCGATTTAGAAAATTTCGTTATATATTTTATCCCTACCTTCAACAATAATGTGTGCCAAATTTCGTAAAAATACGATCTCAAATAAAAAAGTTTTCCATATAAGGACTTGAGTTTGATGTTTCAGTTTGTATGGCAGCTATATGCTATATCGTTCCGATTTAAAATATTTTTTCAGCTATCTTAACGTTACATTGAGCAATATTCCATGCAAAATTTCGTCAAGATATTTGCTCAAATGAAAAAGTTTTCCATACAAGGACTTGAATTTGATGGTTCAGTTTGTATGGGAGCTATATGCTATAGTAGTCGGATTTAAAAACTTTCTACACATATTTTAGCTTTGCTATCAATAATAATATATGCAAAGTGTGAAAAGATATATCGTCAAATTAAAAAGTTTTCCATACAAGCACTAGATTTTGATTGTTCAGTTTGTATTGTAGCTATATATTGTAGTAGTCAGATCTGAAGAATTTCTACATATATTTTAGCTTAGCTTCCAATAATAATCTGTGCTAAATTTTGTAGAGTTATCTCGTCAAATAAGAAACTTTTTCATACAAGGACAGACTCCTGCAATTTTTTGGTTTTTCATCTCTTTTTCAACAATTTTAATATTTTTCAAAAATATTCACAATTTTCCATACCATATACGCCAAAGGAGTATTTATGCAAATCAATAAAGTTTTCAGACCTTTTTTCCAATTTTCTCGCCTTCAAGCATCGTTTTCCATAGTTAATGAACCCTTTGAAGCTGCCGCAGTGCAAACGAACATACATATGTATATTCTTAACTTTAAATGTTTGTTCCATTTGGAATCTTACCATATTTATGTAATTCCATTAAATACACGCAAACACACAGGCATACAGCGCACATATACACACAGCAGGGCGCGTGCAATGACAGCCTGTGCGCTGCAGCTGCGTAATCCCGTCAGCTGGCGAATTTCTAAACGTTGCCGCTGTCCCAGCTCACACACACACACACATTTCGCCAATTTGACACGATGATGAGGCTATGAATTTATTACGCTTTCATGGTCGGCATACCACTGCAGTCTTTTTGCTGACAGGAAAGCAGGCAGACATACACCCACACGCAAGTGGGTCGGTGCGCCAAGCAGACAAGCGGCATGTTGTAGCAAATTTGTTAATCCACACGCACACACAAACATGCGCCCGTCCATGATTTCCACACCACCTGCCCACGTGCCCACACTTCGTTCGTTTGCCGTCTGCGTGTGTGATAAAAGCGTGCGCTTTGCCCTTGCAACCCGCCTTTGTGAAGGAGCGGAAAGTGAGTGGAATGTGATATGCTCAACAGCTCGCCTGTTGCCGGTTGCCTGTTGTCTGCCGCCACAGGCGAGTGCGCCAAACGCAGTGACGAGTGAAAAAAGGTGCAAACAAATTTAATCAAAGTTTCCTTCAAATGCTCCCGCTGTGGCGCTGATGAGCATTTCAACGGTAATACGCACCCATTCTCGTGTCTAATGTCGTCCGTTTCACTGGTTACGATTTCATTGCATTCGAATTTGTTTTCAAGTTTCTCACTTGTTGCTCATTTGTAGAATTCATGTTAGGTGTTGTTGTTTGTGTGCATGATTATATGAAGTTGGCGGAAAAGTAATTTTTGTGAGTAATAAGTTTAAGCGCTCTCGTGCATTTGCATAACAAAATATTTTCATAGAAATAATATCACTTTGGAAGTCTTTATCTATGCACCCAAGCGTGTAGCGATGACAAATGGCTTTTTTGTTGCACAGAAGCCAAAATGCTGTTGTCAGCATAAAACTGTTGACTCATGACGCTGAGACATTATGCTACTTTGATAAGACAGTAGCTGCTAAAATTAGTAAGAAAATGTGTTTTAGTTTAAATGTTTATCTAAAGAGAATCCTCGGAGGATCTCGAAGGGGAGGAAATTATTACAAATATTTTTCGAAATTATAGGAGAAACGTCAATTGCAACGACGCTATAGTAAACTTTAAATATACAAAAGATTTCATACAATAATTTTTCTATGGCAGCTATATGCTATAGAGAGCCGATCTCAACCATTTCTTCAGAGCTTGTACCGCTGCTAGAAATAACAATCTGCGTGAAATTTCGTGAAGATATCTCTCCAAATAAAAAAGTTTTCTGTACGAGAACTGGATTTTTAACTATAAACTTGTATGACAGCTATAAGCTATAGTGGTCCGATTTAAACAAATTCTACGGAGGTTGTAGCGTTGCCACACATAATAATTTGACCAAAATTGTGTGACCATAACTCTTCAAATAAAAAAGTTTTCCATACAAGTAATTGACTTTGATCGTTCAGTTTGTATGACAGCTTTATATATATTGGCCCGATCTAGACCATTCCTTCAGAGATTATACAGCTAGTCAAAATAGTAATCCGTGTCAAATTTCGTGAATATATCTCATCAAATAAAACATATTTCTATACAAAAGCTTGTTTCTTAACGATCAGTTTATATGGCAGCTGTATGCTATAGTTATCCGATCTGAACCATTTCTTCAGAGATTACACCGTTGCCATATTTAATAATTTGACCAAAGTTTTGTGAACATAGCTCTTCAAATAAAAAGGTTCTCTATACAAGTACTGGTTTTTGATCGTTCAGTTTGTATGCCAGCTATACGCTATGGTTGTGTCGCTGTATTAGAAGAAACATCTGTGCCAAATTTCATAAAGATATCTCATCAAATAAAAATTATTGCCATGCAATGGCATGATTTTGATTGTTCAGTTTGCATGGCAGGCACATGCTATAGTGGTCCAATATCGCCGGTTTCTTGATGTGAGAAGAATTTTTGCGAAATTACAGATCGTTATCCTAAAAAGTAAAGGACTTGGAAGTGATTTCTGAATATAAAATATATTAGACTTCAATTGTTTCGTCTTCAACTGTACTTGAAAATTTACTATGCGCTTGACCTAATGTTGAAAAGAATTCCCTTTATTATGGCGAATAATTGTATAAAATTCTATTTATGCGTAAATTCGTTGCAGTTATTATGTTGCTCCCGATATAAAGCAATTTGCTTACATGTGTTACTAATGGCACAACGTATTCGGTTTTTCCCCTTCCTGTTGCCCTGTTTGCCAAGTGCGTCTACCTTATGTACCATCTAACCAAATGCCAGACAAGCTGTGGCTTATGCTCTGCTATTTTTGTATTTAATTAACTCAGCTTCGACGTCACTTCTGCTAAGTGCAGCGCAAAATGTGGTTCACTTTACAGTGTAGGGATCTAAGGTTATATGGCTAAGAACTTTCGTTGCCGCGCATGTGTAAGCAATGAAAATATTGCAGCTATCCAACTGCTATAAAGTCATATGGCGACAACGGGTTATTTTCGGTATATTTATTTTTAAAAAATTTTAAACTTATGCCTGAAATTGAAAATTTTTAAATTATAAATAAATTGAAAATTTCCTAAAAATTGTTCATATTTACACTTATAAAATTCAGAGGATCATTATAATCTGAAAAGGCCAGTGGATATTTTGAGATGAGATATCTCCCGAAATTTTGCGTGAATTATTACCCAAGGCAATGGATTAACCTCCGAAGAAATTGTTCAAATCGGACCATCATAGCTTATAGCTTCCATATAAACCGACCGGTTAAAGCGAGGACCTTGTATGGAAAACTTTCTTATTTTACGAGATATCTACAAGAAATTTGGCATGAATCTTTATTTTAAGCAACGGCACAATCTCTGAAAAAATGGTACAGATCGGGTAACTATAGCATATAGCTACCATACAAGCTGATCGTTAAAAATCCAGTTCTCGTATAGAAAACTTTTTTGATTGATGAGATAACTTTACGAAATTAATTATGGATTACTATTTATAGCAATGGTACAACTTTGGAAGAAATGGTTCAAATCGGGTCACTATAGAGAATAGCTGTCATAGGAACTGATGGTTAAAAATTCAGTTCTCATATAGAAAATTTTTTTATTTCGAGAGATATCTTCACGAAATTTAGCGTGGATTACTATTTAAAGCAACGGTACAATCTCTGCAGAAATGGTTTTGATCGGACCTCTTTAACCTATAGCTGTCATACAAACTGGAAAAATCAAGTTAAATATATGTATCTGTATACACTTATATGCTATAAGAAATGCAGCTGTGAAACTTATTAAAACTTGAATGGAGCCAACTTGTTGTAAATAAAAATTTTTAGACAAAATAATTAAGTTTTATGGTGCATTGGCCAAGGTTGCCGCGCAAAGCTGCTCATTTGATTTGAACGCGGGCGAAAAATATAGGCAAAGGTTTTATATAAAATATTTGAGACCAAATTCATCAATAATTTGTATTTATAGTAGTATATTATTTATACTAGTATATTTAATAATTTGACTAGAATATTTAATATTCGCATTATTTACTTATAAGGTTCAAACTGCTTGCAACCAATCGCCTAAGACTTTATGTTGAACTGAACAATCATCTATAAAAAATATAAATGTGTATCATTTCAAATATGCTCTACTCATGCTGAATGACTAATATTGTGGTATCTTTTTTCCACGAAATTCAAAGCAATTATAAATGTTTCTATAAAGAAATATGAAATAATAAACGAAGATTATGAAATTCAAACTCGCGAGATGAATAATTTTATTCCAGCCAAGCTCATAGAGGAGCGAAATGGAGCATGCATAAATAACTAATAATGTTGCCTCAGCAATAATGCGATTCTAAAAAGTCAAGGTTTTTCTTTTCTACATGTATCACACACAAAAAAATTCTTTCACTTGCTTAGCAGAATTTAAAGCTGATATTAAAATCGTTTAGCAAGTGCACACGGACAAAAGCTATTTAAATTTGTGAGCATGCTGTATTTATGCAAAAGTTGCTGCCACGCAAGTGCACACGGAAGTGGCAATGCGGAAAGTACGGGAGAATTCAACTTAACGATGTGGAAAAAATTAAAAGAAGAAATTTGCAATGAAATTGTGTGCGGTGCAGTGAAAGGGAAAATGACAAATGCTCTCTGCTATTCACAGTCATTACTCACGCTAACGCGGACGTTTTTCATCATGCTTTTTGACGGAGTACAAAACTGTTACAACCACGCAGCGTTAAGAACAGCATTTATAGTGAATGGCAGCAAATGAGTTACTAATTCGGTTTACAAATGAAATGTCGCGTATAACATTTTAATATGCGCAAAAATAGTGGACATAGTACGGGTAATGGTAGGATTAGGATACGGCATAAACTCGAGTTTATCGAGCATTTGGAGTTTATCATTGCACACTGAGTTTATTGTACCAATAATTTTTTCAACTGATTTTGTATCATAAACTCGTGCTTATAGAGTCTTATGTTATAAATTCGAGTTTATTGGCCGATTGGTGTTAGCTTTGAACACTGAGTTTACTGTTCCAAACAATCTTTTCAACTGATATTGTGCCATAAACTCATGTTTATACAGTCATTTGGTGTGTAACATTAAACACTCATTAACTCGAGTTTATCGACCATTTGATTTAAGCTTTGAACATTGAGTTTACTGTACAAAACTAGATTCTCAATTCATATTACATCACAAGTTCGAGTTAATTGAGTCATTTGGTTTTTGTCATTAATCATAACCTATAAACACTGAGTTTACTGTACCAAACAATTTTTCAACTCATCTTATGTTACAAACTCGAGTTTAATGACCATTTGGTGTTTATCATTAAACTCTGAGTTTACTATAACACACAATTTTTCAACTAATTTCATGTCATAAACTCGAGTTTATTAAGCCATTTGGTGTTTATCGTTAAACACTGTCCATAAACACTGAGTTTACTGTACCAAAAAATTTGGCAACTCATCTTATGTCATATACTCGAATTTATTGAGAAATATGATGTTACCTTTGAAAACAGAGTTTATTGTGTCACACAATTTTTCAACTCAACTTATGCCATAAACTCGAGTTTATTGTGCTGTTTGGTGTTTATCATTAAATACTACCCATAAACAATTAGTTTATTGTACCAAACAATTGTTCAATTCATATTATGCCACATATGTCATAAACTCGAGTTTGTTTAGCCATTTGGACTTAGCTTTGAGCACTAAATTGACTGTACAAAACAACTTTTCAACTCAGACTAACTAAAGTTCGTTGCGCCATTTGGTGTTTATCATTAAACACTACCCATAAACACTGAGTGCACTACCAAAAATTTTTTTTCAACTCATCTTATAACATAAACTCGAGTTTATTGAGCCATTTGGTGTTTACCATTAAACACTAACTATAAACGTTGAGCTTACAGTACCAATCAATGTTTGTTCATGCAGTTGTAACTCTTTTTTTGCAACAAAAGTTTGTTAATTGCTTCTAAAAACAGAGAGTTAAACTTTCATAAACCCTCCAATTAGCGTTGTGGCTTTGTAGCTTTCTAAAAAAACAGAATTTGATTTCTTTTACAATCCTTTATTTCTGTCATAAATCCCAACAACTTCAAATACCAAAAAGATCATTTTTGCTAATTAGCAGCCCTCTTCCAAACTTTCTTTTGCGAGTTCTTTAATAAACTGAAAATGAAAGTCGTTATTGAAAGGGTTTTAGGGTAGCACAAGCAGCCACCCGCTGCTCGCTGCCTTGCCTAGCACTTCAAAACATAATTTAATAACTGTTTGTTTCAGTTAACGGTATATATTTTGTTTAAAAGCAAATAAAAAATGTATGCCAAAGCAAACTCCTACCACACGAATGTCATGTCTTTTCACTTGGCTACATACATAAGTGTCTTCAATGCTTGTTGCTTCAGTATTTCACTACATCTCATTTATTAATTTATAACGCAAATAATAACTGGTAATTTTCCACAGCGAAGTTTTTGTGAAAACAATTACGTGTCGAATTTAACGTTGCTCTCCTCCCACATTTTCGTTTCTACGCAGAGCACTTGTTGCGAGGGGGCGACCATTGCGCTGACGTTTGATTCACTGCAAGCATTTCTTGCTTTGCAATATTTAATAATAAAAAAAGTAGAAAGGGGTGTGTATATTAAAATTTGACACTTTAAATCAGTTTATCGACCTTTTTTTGTGAAATTTTTTTGCTGCGCAAGTCACCACTCCCACTTGCTTTGCCTTGCCTTGCCTTGCTTTGTGTTTGGTTGCCATTTTACGGCTGTCAACCACGTTTTGTATTAATTTTCTGTTTCTATGCACTCGTTTAATTATTTTCCTTCATTTTTCGTGCATGTTTCGCTTTCAAGTCAATTTGTTTGCATTTCATTTACAATGTCATAGCAATATTTTAGACCAACAAATGGCGTGCAAGCCCAAATGTAAGGCTAAAAATATGCCTTGAAGCGACAAGTGTTTCGTGCGCGTGTGTGCGTTCGTTTGTATGTAAGTGTCATTTGCTCAGCTCATTCTCCGCGCGGTAACACCAACTCTGGGCCACCCCACTTACTTTCCGTGGAATTCGCAATTTTTGTCGTTTTATTAACTTCTTTGACAGTTTTAACTTGCCTATAAGGCCGGCGTTGTGGCTGTCGTTGAGTTTGCTGAGAGCGGTTTTGACAATTCGATACCGTTATTTACTTGTCACTTAAGTACTTTTAAGTCAAAGCAATAACTTTTAAGCGAGTTTTTTGCATTTGAGCCAGCAATGTCACACCCATTTCATAATTCTGATTTTTTAGAACCCTCAAACTCTAAAGTTTTTATAATTTCCCAAAAAAAAAAGTAAGCGCTAACTATATAAGAAGCTATAATATCCTTCATATGTGCATTTCTTATAGCATTAAAGGGTATATAAAGATCTTTGTGTTTATTTTGAACAATCAGCTTGTATGGCAGCTATATGCTATATCAGTCTAATCTGAACAATTTTTTCGAAGATTATTCCGTTACTTTAGAGAATAATCCGTGCCGAATTTCATAAAGAAATAAAAAAGTTTTCCATACAAGAACTGGATTTTGATCAATCAGTTTGTATGGCAGCTATAGGCTATAGTGAACCGATCTGTAAAATTTCTTCACATATTTTAGAACGACTTTGAGCAATAATCCACATCAAATTTCATGATGATATCTCGTTAATTAAACAAGTTTTCTATACTAGAACTGACTTTTGGTCCTTCACTTTGTATGGCAGCTATAGTGAACCGATCTGGAAAATTTCTTCACATATTTTAGAATGACTTTGAACAATAATCCACATCAAATTTCATGATGATATTTCGTTAATTACAAAAGTTTTCGATATAAGAACTGGATTTTGATCAATCAGTTTGTATAGCAGCTATATGCTAAAGTGGTCCGATGTGAACAATTTCTTCAAAGATTTTACCGTTGCTTTGGTTAATAATCCATACGGAATTTCATGAAGATATCTCGTCAAATAAAAAGTTTTCCGTACAAAAACTCAATTTTGAGCGATCAGTTTATATGACAGCTATATGCCATAGTGGTCCAATATCAGTAGTTCCGACAAATAAGCAGCCTTTTACGTATAAAAGCACTTGTGCAAATTTTCAGTTCGTTATCTCTGACTGAGAGAGACTAGTACGCATATATACCGATAGATGGAGAATCAGGCGAATAGTTCGACAGACAGACGCACATGGCTAAATCATGCTGATCATCTATATATATTAAATTTTTATTTTTTTCAAATATTTGTGAGTCTCCGCCGTTTCCTTCTATACCGAGCTGTCACCTTCGCTCATTCGCCACTTCGCCATTTACTCCGAACACATCTACTCATCCCTGTAGTTAAAAGCGACGGCTTGCGAGTGCAATCGCGTTGCGTTGCGGTATAATTATAATTATGATAACTGAAATTCTTTAAAAAAAAAAAATTTTACAAAAAATATCATAGCGCTGAAATTATCGTAGCTAAAATCTATTTTGCACACTTTTGTTAAATTCTGCTGCGACATACTTAGCAAGCATTAGCTAATTAAATTAGACGTTCGCAAACTTCGCCACAAAAAATGCGCCGCCTGGCAGCTGAACGCTTGAAAGTCGCTTCAAATTGTATTTCTATGCCAAAATTACTGCACTTCACAGTCTATGAAACAATTTTGCGCCAAAGCTGTGCAAGTTCATGCTTTAGAGTCTAAAGTTCAGACTTTTATTAATTCGTTTAAAAGTAAATCTTTGTTTTCGCCCTCGACGCTGCACAATTTGGCGCAGTTGCAAGCACAAGCAAACTGTAGCGCTCGGAGCGCGCTGCTGCCAACCGCAACCACCGTAATGAGTTAGTTTCCAACTAGTTGCAAGTTGCCGCACACACACACACATGCGCTATTTACCCTTGTCCACACACACATGGACAACACGGAACGCAAACGTTCGTTGGCGCTTCGCTGTGGTTTCGCGCCAACACCCACAAAACAATGATCACGCATGGATTTGTGTTTGTTCTGCGCTTGTTGAACGCGCGTTCAACTCCATTCGTTCCGTTAAGTGATTCGTGTGGGTTACATTGCCAAAGCCGAATGTGTTGTGGCTGCACAGAAGCTTGCTTTTCTGCAATTTTCGAAGCTAACGAGATGTACTTGCCTGACCGCTGCCGGCTGAAATGCTTTTATAGGGGTGCTGTAGGGCCCCAGAGCGGCTTGGCTGCATTTAGAGGCCAAATGGATGCTGTGTAACATTGGCGAAACTGCCAAAAAGAGGAGGATAAAACGAACAGTGAGGTTTGATTAAAGAGAAACCGTTTCAGCCTAACGGCTTAGACTTTGGGTTAACTAACGGATTGGGATGTAGAGCAGATTCGCCTACATACATACTGGGTACCGCTAAATAGCCTGAGGCCTTCAGGATTTTTATAGTCCTACGGAAATTTTAACAAATTGCTCATCAGGAGTTTGATCAGATACCACAATGTACCAGCGATCTAAGTTGTCCAATTGAGATCGCTGTTACAATCGGCTTCTTAACTTATTCTAACCCAACTTAAGCGGACCTAACATAATCTAACTTAACAGAGAAATCGGTATTGTAAACTTATTTTACTTCAAAAATCTACATGGCCTTTAGACTCTTGCGAACCTATAACCCATTGTCCATCAGGAGTTTTAGGTATTACAATGAGCCAGCGTTCTAAGCAGTAAAAGTGACATCCCTGTTAGAATCGAATTTTTAACCTAACCTAACCTCATCTAACCTAAATTAACTTAAGGAAAAAGTCGGTATTATAAACTTATTTTTCTTCAAAAACATCCGCTGGCCTCTTCTCACGACTAGCTCTGACTGTAGCATCCATAAATGGACGCTGGGCCTCAACTCAGATCAGAAATGTTCAATATCTTTATAGGGGACTCGAAGCCATTTATAATTATCAGGCAAGCTTCTAAGAGATCCCATGAATCTTGATAGCGATCTTGATCATGAACTCTAGATATGAGAAATGAAGACGGTTGCTGTTGATTCTCTTCAACAGCGCTTCTAGAGCCATCTATTCCCGCTAAGAACTTCGCCATATATTAAATTAAGCAATCTTATAAGAGATCTCAAATCTTTATCTCATGAATCTTGATCTTGAGCTCTAGCTATGAAAACTGAAGGTGATTGCTGTCGATTATTTTCAACAGCGCTTCTAGCCATCCATAACCGCTAAAGACTTCTCCTTACTTTTTTTAGACTTATAAATTAATATTGCTTCTTGATAACCAAGAGAAATCAAGCGAAACATTTGAAACGCTATCTTTACCACTCGATAACCATTCTTAACTTACTTCTTCGAAGTATTTTAATGGCACATTATTAAGCACATTTCCAGCATAAAATCGCGAGTTCATGAGAGCGTTTCACAGCAGACTTTATCACTCTCTGTTTCACTCAACGTGACTCAGCGCTTTACAAGCGCTTGAACTTCAGACACATCGAAAATACCAAAAGACCTTTGAAACAGTCATCGACCTCCAGCTGAGTTGATTCTGCCAGACAGAAAACGGTTTAATAACTAGCACACGAAGCTAGTAGATTTGACATGCCTTGTAAGAAAGCCGCTGCTCAAATGCGCTTTGATAGAATTTTCTGTTCGTCTTTCGGTCAAGTCAGTCAAGAAACTGTCCATAATGCAAGCTTTACAAGGGGATACGATGAAAAGACAAAAAGAATTTTACAGCCACTTATAAAGTAATATTTATATAAAGTAGCTTCCAAATTTGTTGTCTTCAAATTTTCCTGCGAGGTCGCACACACGTGTTTCCGTAAATACTTCCACAAAAGTTTGTTTTATATAAACCAAACTGATTATTTAAGTCAGTCACGAAGTGCCTTTCCAGATAAGGAAAAGCCGGAGATTCTATAACATGTACATATATCGTAATGATCCGCGTGATGAGTTGAGTTTATTTAGCGAAGTCGGGCTGTCTGTATATACGTACACTAGTCGCTCAGTTTCTGAGATATCGTTCTGGAATTTTAGCCACTTCGTTTTTTGCTCAAGAGGCTGCTCATTTGTCGAAACCGCCGATATCGGATCGCTATAGCATATAGCTGCCATACAAACAGATCGGTCAAATATCTGTCCTTGTATGGAAAAGTTTTTTGTTTGACGAGATATCATGACGAAATTCAGCAAAACGTATTACCCAAAGCAACGGTACAATCTACTCAGAAATTGTTCAAATCGAACCACTTGTAAGGAAAACTTTTTTATTTAACGAGATATCTTCACGAAATTTGGCTAATTTCTAAACTAATCTTACAAGATCTTAAAAAATGTTTCAAATCGAACCCTTGAAATGAGTTCTTGTAAGGATTTGACGAGATATCTTCACGAAATTCAGCATGGACTATTACTCATGGTAAGACTATAATATTCGAAGGAATTGTTTATATTGGAGCACTATAGCATATAGCTGTTATACAAACTGATCGATCAAAATTAAGTTTTTATATGAAAACTTTTTTATTTGACGATATATCCTCACGAAATTTACCACAAATAATGCTCTAAACTTACATTCGTACAAGATCTCGAGAAATTTTCCAAATCGGAACACTATATCTTATAGTTGTCATGCAAATTAAACGTTCAAAATCAGATTCTTGTATGGAAACTTCTTTATTTGTGAGGGGTATGCCAACTAGTTAACGTTTTTTTTTGTTTCTTTTTTTTTGGTTTTGTTATTGATTTTTTTCTCTCGTCGGTTTTTTATAATAATAATATTTGGTTTCTTTCTCTCGTCGTTTCTTTATAATAACACGACCTTTTTATACAATGTTGTTACTGCTTTTAAGTAATTCCCCCTTTATTATGTCTTTCGTGTAAGATTTTGTACATTTCACGCATAAAAATTTAGTATTCACTGAAGCCTATAATAATTGTTTTATTGTTGCTTTATGCATATTTATTTGTCTTGGCGTTGTTTTCTTTGTATTTGCGAAGCGAGTCTGCTTCGTTTTCATTACTTTATTCATTTTTTTGCAAATTTCCTTGTCTGAAGTGCGCCAGTTTCGTGACTTTTCGAACATTTTTTTTTTTTGAGTGTGTAATTCTTATATTCGTATTGCGCCGCTCTGTCTTCAATCTAAACGCGCCAGTTTTTCGGCGAAATCGCACGCCGGCGGCTATTTGTTTTTAGGCCTCTAGGCCGTTCGCTGCCCTCTTTCCGTCAACTTGTGCGCATTATTCACACAGTGGCATAAAATTTACATAAATAAATATTTTTAAATAGACAAATCTGTTGTAGGCTTTGCTCTATTTATATAAAAACGTGTGGATATATATATACGTAAGTCTGCAAGGTTTATTGTCGTCGCTTCCGTGACGCATGGCGGAAGAGTCGCTCTTGTGTAGAAGCTTCCAAAAAATTAATACATGAACTAATTAACTCAATTATTTTTTACAACATGTTAATTGAAAGCAACAAAAACAAACAGCAGATGTTGGAACAATGCAAAAAACTAATTTCTGTTTTTGCATTTTACCAAAAGTGTCCGCTTAGAACTAGCTAAAAGCAATTAACACCAGTTAGCGCAAGAACTCTTGTTTTTAAACACTAATAAAGGTATATTAAAACGAAAATCATATAAAATATATAAGCATATAAATGATTAGGTTGACGGGCTGAGTCGACTAAAGCCATGTACGTATTTCTGTCCGTCTACTCGTATATATACCAACTAGTCCTTCAGTTTTGACGATCTCAATCCGAAATTTTGCACATGCTGTTTTCTCCTAACGAATCTGCTTATTTGTTGAAATCGTCGATATTGGTTCTTTAGTGCTAATAGCTAACATACAAACTGACCGATCAAACTCAAGTCACTATATGAACAACTTTTTTTATTTGGCAAGGTATCTTCATAATATTCGGCATGATTTATTAGTCAAAGGATCGCTACAATATCCGAAGAAATTATTCATATGACCACAGCATATAGCTGTCATACATACTGAGCGATCAAAATTAAGTCCTTGTATGAAAATCTCTTTTGGTTTACGAGATATCTGCAATATCTGAAGAAATTTTCCAGATCAGACTACCTTATCAAATAACGGTCATACAAACTGAACGACCAAAATCACGTTCTTGTATTAAAAACTTCTTTATTTGACAAGAATCTTGGCCAAATTCGAAGGAGATTAATATCAAAGGTAATGCTATAATATATGAAAAAAAAAATCCAGATACAACCACTGTATCATATAAGTATCGTATAAACTGAACGATCAAAATCAAGATTTTGTTTCAAAACATTTTTATTTGACGAAATATCCAGATAGATTTAGCAAATATTATTGTCCAAGGCTGCTACAACATCAAAATAAAACTCAGAATAAACCAGAAGAGCCATAAAGGGGCTAGAATCCACGAGTATGCGATAGAATCAAAGTGTTTCGACGATACAGGAGAGCCTTTTAGTACATACATAGCAAGGCAGCGGTGTTTCAGCTAAAGAAGGAATATTTATCGACCCATGGAAACTCAAGCGATTGGTTCTACTGCCTAAAACAAAAAATCCCTCATGAACCTCTGTGATTGCTTGACACAATTGGCAAAGTGTACGGCAGAATAGTAAAAAACCGCTTGGAGTAAGCAATCCAAGCTGGCGGATTATCAGAAAGACAATACGGCTTTATAAAAAAATAGGTCTATCATTGACGTACGTTGTTGACACTGCAAAATGCGCAGTAAGTGGCAAGCGATGGAAGGGCGGAACAAAAAAAATATATCACGCTGATTAACCCTGGATGTGAAAAGTGTCTCAACAAAGTGAACAAACATAATTAAGGCTCTGTATGACATACGCGCTCCTCAATATAATATGAAAATTATTCAGAATTATTTTGAAAACAGGCGACTATTTTTCGATACTGATGAAGGAATCTATTTCGAGTGGAGCTCGGCAAGGCTTTGTACTAGGCCCCCTTCTATGGAACCTAATGTATGATGGGGTGCTATGGAGACACCAACGGAAAAGCGTTAAATTAATTGCTTACGCAAACGTCCATATAGTGGTAGTAAGGCTAAACACCTAGACTACCTCCAGAGCAAACGCAATGAGTGCATAAATGGTCTACGTCAATCTTTCTCCTCAATGAGTTTAGAAGTAGTTGAGCAAAAGACAGAAGTCATGCTCATAAGTACAAGAAAAGTGGGGGAAAGTATATCTCTCACCATAGGGAAGTGCGTGATCATTCACAGTCACAACTAAATATCTGGGAGTGATAATAGCCTCAAGACTCAAATTTAAGGGTGACCTAGGATACACTGTAGGTAAAGCGAATCAAATTCTGAACGCCTTATCAAGAATGATGGCTGCGTGCGTTCCAGCCGTCGTTTTTTACTCGCAAAGGTATTGAGATCGGTTGTGTTATATGCGGCTCCAATATGGATCCAGGCGCTAGGCGTCAAAGCATATGTCAGACAAATAAGCACAGTGCACAGGCTGTCGGCACTAAGAGTTGTCAGTGCTTTCCGAACAATATCAAGTGACACCAATAATAACCAGTATGATGCCCATTGACATCCAGGGTGCCGAATACCAGCGAGTACCAGACGTTGGACCTACAGACTAATACCGGACTTCTATTCGTCGATCGACTTGGATTTCCACCTAACCCAAATCCTAAGTGGACATAGGTGATGAGCATGACATTAGTCCGAATTGTCCATCGGTGAACGGCAGCCTCAATCATGACAAAACTGAGACATATATAGCGGAGTAGGCGTCCGTCAGTCCGTACCATAGAGAAGACTTAAATGTCTTATCGCTCCCACGAAGTAATACTTAATCAGGTGGTTCCTTAGGATAGTCTGGAGCTGAGAGTAGGTTAGTTTTGGCGGATTAAAGTTCCGCACTCCGGCTTTTGATGCTTCCCCTACATAAAAGAAGGAGTGTTTCAGCTCTCTCATTGTGATATTTGTGATCTCTGTCGCGGTATTCTATAACGTTATCTGTAAAAGGACATGATTTCTTGCTTTGATCGGCGATGGTAAACAAGGACTTAAGCCGGCTTCTTTAATATATCTTTTATGGACCACGTTCGCTAAGCTTCTATGAAAGAATATAGTACTAAGTCAAAAGTTTAGCCAAAGATTCACATCAACCTAAGAACTAAGTTGCAAATAACCTAGAAAGTCGTGTAATAATATATTTTTTTAACTCCAAAGTAGAAAAATAGGCTGCTTTAAGTCTTCGGAAACATTCATAAATAGTGCTCTACCTTATGGCTTGATATGATTTTTTATATAAATCAAAAATAGTGCATATATTGGCTGGAATTAGAGCAAATTTTATAAATATTTTTGCAAAAACTGAATACAGACATTTTCAAATTCCAGCGACTGCCTCAGAATACCCCGTGCAACTGCAAACGGTATAGCCATATTATATAATTCAAAATAAGTCTGTACGGTTTCTTTGTTTACTTTCAACGAGCTCCGGTCTTTGAATATTTCACGCTAATTTTTATTGCTGAAATTCGAGACTTTAGCAACGTAAATTCGAAACGTGACCAGAAAATTATTATGAATTTGTCTAAGCAAAAAAGAAAAACGAAAATAGTTGCTATAAAAATGTAAATAAAAGCAGCGAAGCACAGATATTGCAAGAATTTGCTTTTGCCATAAATTGCTATAAAATTTGCGATTTGCTTTTGTTGTTACCGCATACCCACGCAATTTATGCTACAATAAGCGTTTCAAGCACAGAACAAGACTCTAGATTTGGCTGCCGATTTTTTACGCCCGCACACACACACACAGCTGACAAAATGTGGGCGTTAAGCGCCGGTGAGCGGTGGGTAAGGGTTTTGCAAAAATCGCGAAGTCAAGACAAACCGTGTCCGCTGGCATTAAGCGTATCAACGAATTCGAATTCGAACGCGAACTCGAAAATGTGTAAGAAAATGTTTAGTACAATTATGCTAACTAGTTAAAACCGTGTGATCACTTAGCGCTACGCTAATTAAATTTACTTACTTGCCTTGGTTATTAAATTAACAGATGCCGCCGCAGGCAGCAGCGGCGGGCGGTGGGCGACATGACGGGCGTTAAATTATGGAAATCAATTTAAAAATAAAACCGTGTGACGGCGTTGGGAAGAGCGGTGCTGTCGCCGAGCATTGCCGAGGTTCGAACATGCCGAATGAAGCTGGACAACAACAAGCACAATAATTTGAATTATCGACTATCGAGTGCTGATAAAAACGAGAGCGCGGCTGTGTGTTAAAGTATGCTTGATTACATAGGCATATGTACATGCTTGAACTTTGTATATACATATGTATATATTATATAAATTAGTAAATTATATAAATTTGTTTATATTATTTTTGTTGTTTACAGTAACTTAAAATATTCAACTCGGGCAAAAACTTATTTAAATGGCGTAAATTTTCGCATATATATTTTAAGAACTTTCGACGTGGATTAAGTCAACCGCTACTTGTGTTGTTTACAGTAACTTAAAATATTCAACTCCGCCAAAAATTCAATTAAATCGCGAACGTTTTCACGCTATTTATTTTTACAACTTTTGACGTGAATTAAGTCAGCCACTTCTTCTGTTGTTTACAGTAACTTCAAATATCCATTTCGGCCAAAAAATGGACTTAAATCATAAACAATTTGGCGCTATTTATTTTTAGAACTTTCGACGTGAATTAACTCAGATACGGTGCATCGATGATCCAATTTTTGGCAATGAAGCTTCATCAAGGACTAGTGTTTATCGAAGATGAAGTGAATTCAATCAAGGTCGAATTTCGTGAAGGTCGCCCCAATTCTGTTCTTGCTACGGAAACAATTGATGCAGTGGGCAAACTGATATTGCAAGACAGTCATGTGACATTATTGTGACCAGCATACATTCAGTATTGGATTTATGAAGGATTTGGTCAAAAACGAAATGGGAATCGATCTAGATATGCAAAAGAAAATGGTGTTCAGCGATGAAGCTCACTTTTGGTTGAAAAGGTACGTAAAATGATGATAATCCACATGCCATTGTTGAGATGCCAGTCAAAGGAAAACGCAACAGAGCCGGGTTAATGACCTTTTCGTGCCTGAGTTGGAGGATATTGATGTTGACGACCTTTGGTTCTAACAAAATGGCTCTACATGCCATACAGTCGAGGTTAGATTTGGTTAAGAGGTCGATCCTAACAGGGATCTCACTTCGACAGCTTAGAACGCTGGTCCGTTTCGGTAGCTAAGGCTCCTATATAATAGATCATAAGATCCTAACAAATCTTTAGTGAGAAGGATAGAAAAAATCCATTAATTGGATTTCAACTTGCTTCCGCGTCTACCATATTTTCCAACTCTCGGTCCCAGCGACTATTTGCTGTTCTCAGTGCTCAAAAAATGCTCGCTGTGTAGAAATTTTTGGTGCATGAAGAGGTGATCACTGAAACTGGGGTCTATTTTGAAGCAAACTACAAATCGTACTACAAAGTTGGAGTATTGCTATAACCAGTTTATCGCTCTTGAAGGCAACTAGTTTGTTGCCAAAAAAGGTGACAAGCCGGGTACTATGGCAAGCCGGAGACTTCTCAATTAATTTGCTATTTATCTACGTTTTTTTGAATTCAAGGTATAAATTTTAAAAAGCCTAAGCAATTTTTGGAAAAATGAGAAACTTTTTTCAAAATATGGCAACTCTCCGTCATCTTTTATTTTTTTTTTAATTTCAAGGAAACAACTAGTAATTAGTAGTAAAAGTAACAATTTTAAAAAATTTTAAACTTGTTTTAATATATGGCAAGTATTCTCTTGGTTCAATTTTAAAAATCCCAAGCAGTTTTTGAAAAAAAAACTTTTTTTTAAATATGGCAACTCTCCGTCACATTTTGTTTTTTTTTTTTTAATTTCAAGGAAACAGCTAGTATCGAATTTAAAAAGTTTTTCAATTTTTGGAAAAAACTTTTTAGGAAAAATGTTAAAAATTAAAAAAAAAATGGCAACTCTCCGTCACATTTTTTTTAATTTGGAGGAAGCAACTAATATCAATTTTATAAAGCCTAAATATTTTGTGGAAAAATTTAAAACATTTTTTAAAATATGGCAATTCTCCGTCACCTTTTGTATTTTTTTTAATCAAGGAAACAACTAGCATCAATTTTAAAAAGCCTTAACAGTTTTTGGAAAAAATTTGATTTTTTTTAAATATGGCAACTCTCCCTCAGCATTTGCAAGATACGGCATTTTCTTACAAGAAGTGAAAACTTCTGCATCTAGAGCAATGAACCCACATTTGTCATTTACGCACCAAAAACTCGGCTTAGCTTGTCAAATCAACAAACAGCCGTTTACTTTTGCACAAGCTTCTTGTCTTTAAATGCAAAAGGAAGTATAAATTCACCAACCAACTAAGTTAGTGTTTCACACACACACATGGCTTTAAGCTTGCATTAACGGCCTTACTTTCCAAATTACCATATTCAGTGAATATGCAAACGCATGCGAACGCGCAGTTATAGCGAGCATATTCAATTTAATTGGTTTAATATGAAGTGTCAGCTCGCATTTTGCGTTAATCAATCACTTCCAGTGAATAACTTTCGACTACCAGCTACTCACACGTCCGCCTCAAAGTACTCCTTACACGTACTCTGTAATATAACTGCACATATACGAATATGTCATTTGCAAAATTTGTGCAAGTTCACTTGCTCCACTTAGGCGCTCAAGCGGCAATACGTCTGGCAATAGACCAGAGTCTACACTCACGCACATGTAGATGGCGTTGGAAAATGTCCTTTCATCAGCAGAATGTCATGGCTAATAATACAAATAAACAATGGAGTGACATTATCATCCTTACGAATGTGCTGTCATGGCAAATAATCGACACTTTAGCTGCCCCGAAGTTAACAGAGCAGTGTAATTCAATAAGCGTATGCAAAACAATAGCTTAGCCTTCAGCTTGAATGTGGCCGAGAGCAACGGCTTGAAGTTGTTGTTGTTGTGCAAGTGCGGCAGCCAAAGTGTGCTTGATTACAGACAGCACAACGATGTTGCAAATTGAATTCTGCTGGTGAATTTGTATTAAGAGCGTATTAACGGCAATCTCGTCGTGTGTTTGTGTGCTATCAAACGAAGTGTGTCTGCAATTTTGTATATGTACATATGTTTGTATGTGCAATCCAATACATGTGATTGACATTTACATTTATGACTGTGTTTAACACGTGACCTAAGTTTCGGCCTGAGGATTGAGAATGCAGACTGGAGCCTGCCAAGAGTGTTTGTCACCTGTAACCAATAGTTGGAGGAACAACGGCATTAAATATTATAACTATTTTATATGGAAGTTAATGCATGGACATATGCTAACTAAAACTCTTATAAGTATATCGATATGTCAATGCATATGTGTACGTGTGCGTATTAAAGCAGCTGAGTAACGCTTTTGTTGAAGTTTTAGTAATGTGTATACAACAAAGCCTATTATTAGACGCACAACTGCCCAGCTAACCGATTAGTTGCCAAACAATGTGCTCACTAACACATGCATACACACATTTTCATGCATTGGCACTTAATTATTTAGCAAAATGGCTTTTGTTTAGCACCGCATTATGGTAGTTTGTGCAATGATTAAGCGTGTCGCTCGAGTGTCAGCATTAAGCCACTCGCACACGCGCATGAAATTCATAAAAATTTAGCTCATAATCGGGTATAGTTAATTTTAGTTACGTATACGCCAGCGCATACCAACACGCCCGTATGCGTTTGTCGCCATTGTGGCTGTTGTGATTTAAGTGGTGCAACGGTGCGTATACGTTACGGCTTATTCATAATCGCCTTTGCAAACACACACACAACAAATAACTCACAGTCCCAGCGGTACTAATTTGCGTCTCTAGTGAGTGAATAACGGTTGGGATTAGTGTGATAGCGTCAAAAGAACTTTAAGTGCATACATAAATTTGAGAAACATATTTATTTGTTTACGACGAAATTGCCAGTTAGAAGATAAGAGTTTTTCGGTTGAACTTTTTGGTAACAGTTCACTGCGCACTCGTGTGAGTACATAATGGCCGTGCGGAAATTTTAAATGAGCCATATATACATAAGTTGAATTTAGAAATACGAAAAGACTTTTTCAACTACCCATTTATATACTATTTTTGGAAAATTCAACGTTGGTTTCACATATCTCACACGAAGATGTCTTGAGTTAGCTGGGACCTCAAATAAAAAAGTTTTCTATACAAAAACTGGCTTTTGAACGAACAGCTGTATGATAGCTATATGCTTTAGTGGTCCGATCTAAAATATTCCTTCAAACTAAGTAAGGTTGCTTTGGATAATAATTTTTGCAAATTTTTTTAAAAATATTTCCTCAAATAGAAAAGTTTTCCATACAAGAGTTTAACCTTGATCGTTCAGTTTGTATGGCAGCTATATGCTATAGTGGCCCGATAACAGCGATTCCGACAAATAAGCAGCCTCTTGCGGAAAAAAGCGTGTGTGCAAAATTTCAGAGCGATATCTGAGGAACTAAGTGCGTAAACACACACATACATAACGATAGACTGTCGGGCTAAGTTGGCTTAGAGGCATAAAATACTCGAAAAAAACAAAAATTCACAACTATCATTCAAAGATATTTTATATAAATTCAATTTAGAAGCATTCGCTTTTCATTGTCTCACATTGCCAACGCTTATAATTACCGTTATGTTTGCGCCTGCGTTTTCCGCTGCTTATTTATTGAAAGTGTCAACGCAATTCTAGTGAAATTATGGTAAACAGCAAAATGTGCTAACAAAAAAATCTGAAAAACCAGCCAAAAAAATGTCTGACGGCATCAAAGCTAGTTAAGCGTGCATAATTCAATGCTTTAATTGGCAGCAGTGATTCACACCAAAACAAAATATAAAATAATTGGAATTCATAGCGAACTGACTTTAATGAAATGAAATTCAGCGAAAGAGTGAAATATTTTTCAAAAGCGCTTGGTAGATGTGTATGTATGTGTGTGAATAAGTCAAAACATTCAATCGATGGAAGTTGATTGAAATTACTTGAAGTCAAAGGTCATTTAGGATAAAAGGAAAATATATATTTATTAAAAGAGACACTGATGACTATAAACACGCAAAATGATATTCAGTGATACTAAAAAACAGTAGGTGTGAAGCACGTTAGACTTACTACCATTTAAGCGAACCACGTGTCAAGGTGATTGTGAAGTAGTATGGTCTCCATCTGGCTGATAAAGGCTGATAACTGCATTGTCAGCTCTGTTACACCGAGATTACAGCCTGTACGTTTCTTTTACGACAGCCTCTTCGAGCTTATCCTCACAATATTGCCATCTACGCTAACAGTCATCATCCTTTTTTACATACAAACTGATACAGAATCTGATCAGAGTCAAATCTAACCTCAAAATATTACCTCTTCGAACTTATCCTCACAATACTCCTATCTCCTGTAACCGTCTTCAACCTTTTTCTCTTATAAACTCAGCCAAAACCTGATCAGAGTCAAGTCTAGCCTCAAAATATTACGACACAACTAGCTCAACCAACCTTAGCATTCGCCTGAATATATGCTACACTTCCATAAACACATGCAACTCTGCGCGAACTCCAACTCAACCATATTGCCGTACAATGATAAAATAGCTAACTAAGCGTGTTTATTTGAATTTCAACAAATTTTCAACATTTATTTGATTTGTTTGTTTAGCAATGGCCACTAGCGCAGAGCAAAATTTACATAAAGCGGCAGCACTTGTTATAGTAGTAGAAATCTGCATAACTGTGAAAATAAATTTTGGAAATTTTACAGCCATCAGCAATAGACTTCTCTAAACAACGTGTGCCTCATGTGCTGAGATTATTATGCATAGCACGTCCACTGCCAGACGCCGCTGGCGGGATGTGCTTGTGCGCAAAGTCTGACACACTGGTGTCAAAATAATAAAAAAAAGTATTGTTAAAAATATTATATTAAAATTCATAATTTGCATTAGACGCTGCTGTGTGACTCTGTTAATTATACAGTTAGTCGTGTTTGCGGTGATTTTCCTCTGCAGCGTGTGAGCAGCGTTTGCGATCATATGTTTGTGGGCTGTTTACGTAGCTATTTTTGCTTTAACTGGCATGACTTGCATATATTTTTCGGTACACAAATTTGTAAAATTATTTTTATTAAAATTTAAAATATATTTGCTAAGGAAAATGCACCACTTTTTGTCTGTAATTCTCAACAAGTTAATAAAAAAATCATTTTCATATATTTTTTGATACACATTTTTTTATTATTTTCTTATTTTTTATTTATTTAATTTTATTTTTATTTAATTTTTTTTTTGTTTTGTTTTTTACTTTTATTTTTTTATTATTTTTGAATTATATTTTATTATAGTTCCAAAAATATTTGCTAAGAAAAATGCCAATAAAATAATTTTTAGCCACACATTTCTTTCACTCACCACTTTTTGTTTTTAATTCTCAACTAGTTAATGAAAAATACTTTAGGAATCCTTTATATTTTATTTATACTTTGGTTGGAAGAACTCAAGTAAGAAACAAAGCAAGGAGCGGCAAAAGCTAGGTACAAGGTGACGGTAAGAATATGCGATCGTCTCGAGGGCAAGTCTAGCCTGTTGGAAGAATAGGTCAAACAGCTGGTTTGGGCTAGAGAGAAGGTGAAGAACGACCGGGCACATTTCGTCACTCAAAATTGGTGTGATGCCTCGGATCCAGCAATGTTAATCGCATTGAGGGGCATATCTATGGAAAGAAATAGCGTCCTCGAAAAAGAGGAGGTGCAAAGACGTAGACGAGAAGCTAGACGTTAAGCACGCGGACAAACCGACAACGTTCAAGGCAGCGGCGGCAGCTAATGAGATTGCTAAACGGCATTTGACCGTCGCGCTCATAGACCGCAGTAACCCGCTGGGACAAATGTCATGGTGGAAAATAGTAGAAATGAAGCTTTTAAAAGCCCTCTTATCGAGAATTAACGCCGAACCGAGCTAAAATATCCTTCACAAATAAAAAAGTTCCCATACAAGAAAAGCGGTCGGTTTTTATGGCAGCTATATGCCATAGTGGTCAGATTTATTCAGACATTATAGTACTGCTTGCAGATATTAATCTGTGCGAAATTTTTTGAAAATATCTTCTCCAAGAAAAAGGGTTTTCATACATTTGCTCGGTCACTTAATATGAGAGTAATATGCAATAATCGTCCGATCTAAACATTTTTTTTCAGGTATTATAATATTTTTATTCAGCTATTTTTACAGAGAAGCATGTGTGGAAAATTTCATAGCGATATCTCAAAAACGAAGAGACTAGCGCGCATATATACAGACTGACAGGCGGACATGGCCAAATTGACTGAGCTCATCACGCTGTTCATTTATATACATTTTTATAGTCTGCGGCGTTTCTTCCTGGGTGTTGTGCCGTCAAAAGTTGTTTTCGCCACTTTAAACACAAATAATATAATAATAATAATTCACACTTTACAAAAATAATATAAACAAATATTTATAAAATATTGTATAACAACAAAGTGACTATTTGTTGTTACAGCTAGTGCAAAACTCAAGCAAAAACAAACCAAATAAACTAAATGAATAATAAAAACAAACTGACACAATTTGGCAACCGACCAAAACGCAAGCGGAAAAAGGAAGAACACACACACACATACAAGGAGCTTTGTAAACATATTAAAAATGTTAGAAATAAAAGATCATTAGGTGCAAAAGAAAATAAATAAATATTTTATTTGACTTGAAACAAATTGCAGCGGTTATTTTTAGCAAAATTTCAAGCGGCGGGGTGGTAGCGGGCGGCAAATCGCTTAGTGGCACCTTTGTGTAGTTTTCCGCCTTTTGTTTATAAATGTGAAATATTTAATTTTTACAAATGGTATACAACGGATGAGCCAATTCGATATTTTTGCAGCACTAACACATACATACATGCTTATGTGCGCATTGGCAGGTATAAACAAAAACAATTTCATAAAGCGGCATGAAAGCAGCAACTGCAATACACAATTAGGCTCATGCTTTTGACGCAAGTTTTTGTCGGAAGCTTTGCGATAACTGCAAAAAACTGCAATGCAACGCCTGATTTAATTGTCAAAAGTTTTCGATGAAAATTTTTTAGGAGCAACCATTGAGGTGTGTATATAATGACTTTGTGAAAAAAGCAAAACTATTTTTTTTAATATTATTTTATTTAATCTAATTTACGCACTGCTTTTTATGAATTTATCAAAGACCACGCTTTTTATGATCACCAACAGGTTTTTGGCTCTGAGTCTGCGTATATACGCGCACTAGTGCCTCAGTTTCTGAAATATCGTTCTAAAATTTGGCACACATACTTTTCTCTCCAAATACCTACTCCTCCGTCGAAACTGCTGATATCGCACTAATATAACATATAGCTGTCATATAAACTGAACAATAAAAATCGAGTGCTTGTATGGAAAAATTTTTCATTTGAGAAGATGTCTTGTCTAAATTTTGCATAGATTATTTTTCAAGATAACGCAACAATCTCCGAACAAAATGTTCAAATCGAACCACGAAAGCATACAGCTGCCATACAAACTGCACAAACAAATTAAAGGTCTGTATAGACAACTTTTTTATTTTAAAAGATATCGTCAGGAAATTTGGCATGAATTATGACTTGGTGTAATGCTATAATGTATGAAGAAATAGTTCACATCGGAACATTATAGCATATAGCTGTCATACAAAGTGCACAAACAAAATCAAGTTCTTGTATGGGAAACTTTTTATTTGAGAAGCTATATTCACACAATTAAGCACGAATGATAGTCTAAAAGAGTGTTACAATATTTGCAGAAATTGTCTAGATCGCAGCACTATAGCATATAGCTACCATATCAACTGACCTCCCAAAATCAAGTTCTTGTATAGAAAACATTTTTTAATTGAAAATATATTTGCACAAAATTTGGCATGTATCATTATTGAAGGCACCGCTACAATATCTGAAGATATTTTCCAGATCTGAGCACTATAGCATATAGCTGCCATACAAACCGTCCACCCAAAATCAAACTCTTGTTTAGAAAACATTTTAGTTTTTTAGTTCTTTACGAAATTTTGCATAACTTTTTATCAATGCCACGCTATAATATCCGTTTTATAATTGCCAATCAAACCACTTGTTGTCTTGTTTACTAGCTCATCAACCCAGCGTATTTTGCATTTATTTTTTGCAAATGCCGATTTTCAACCCAGTTGCCAACTTTTTCTTAGTCATCTTATTTAAATGCAATTTTTTTTTCGCCCGCTGCCATTTTAACTGAAATTTATTGTATATGCGCTTATTTTTAATTTTCGTAATAAATTTTCACCCAGCTTGTTGGCTTGTTGTGAAGCAGCAGTGGAGCGACGCTGCCAGCCGAATGTTAGCAAATCAAACACATTTAGGTATGTGCTTTTAGTAGGCGTCGGCATTGTATGCATTACACTCATTAATTGGAAAATATGCCGCTTCACTTTCTGAAAAATACCAACAACAACAAACGAAAATCTACGTAAAAATGCGCATATTGTTACACATTTTGAGGCGATGGCTTACATGCGCCAAGCCAGCGACGCGACTGCCCGAAATGAAATTCTAATTTGCACCCAGCGTACACATGCAGAGAATGACAATTCGCAACGTCGATTGTTTTTGAGTTATTATTGTTTTTGTTTATTTTTGTTTATATCACTTACATTCTTGCTTAACTTAAGCTAATTCAAGGCACACGTATGCGGCTAGGTGTTTATGTGGGTATTGGTGTACTAAATTTACTTCGTGCAACTAATAAGAATATTTTGTTTTGTACACAAATATGTTTGTGTGTGTGAAATGTATTTAGCAAATGCCAATTTTCGCGCGACGTGCATACGAAATGGCGCCTATGGCTTTGGCATTGCTGGTGGTGTTGGCGTTGGCGTGCGAGTAAAAATTTTGCAATTTTAGGTGATTTAAGGAAAGCAGAAGAAGAAAAGCAGGATGGAAACAAGAAAACATGTTAAATAAACTAGTATGCCCTACACAAAAACATGTTTCGATACAAGAACTTGATTTTGATCGTTCGTTTTGTATGGCAGCTATATGCTATATTGTTCCGATCTGAATAATTTTCTCTAAGATTATAGCGTTGTCTTGAGTAGTAAACCACACCAATTTCTTGAATATATCTCGTCAAATAAAAAAGCTTTTCATACAAGTACCCGAGTTTCATCGTATAGTTTGTATGGCAGCTATGTATATGTAACAGAGGTCCGATCTTTAAATTTCTTTAAGTGTGGTAGCGTTGTCTTTAACAATAAACTGTGCGAAATTTCGTGAAGATATCTCGTCAAATAAAAAACTTTTTCATACAAGAACTTGAGTTTGATCAGTCAGTTGTATGGCAGCTATATGCTATAGTGATCCGATATCGGTAGTTCCGACCAGTGAGCAGCTTCTTCTGAAGAAAATGACGTATGCGAAATTTCAGCTTGATAACTCAAAAACTGAGCGACTAGTTCCCATACTTCGTAGCATGACAAACCAAATATACCTTGTTCAGGGTATAAGAAAACCGAACGAGTTACAGACATTAAATTAGATTAGCTTAAATGAATGATTAGAAAACGTGTTAGCGCACTAAGATGCCGTTGGAATGACAATACGTAATTTTATTGTGGACTACAGCTGTTCAACCGCAGCCAACAAATCGAGAGGAACAAAATACACAAAAAAACGCTCTACAAGTGTACTGCTGTATGGACACAACTTGCCACCAACTGAACACACAAAATATTGAAACACATTTGCGCTTATAAATGCTATTTGTCCTTCCTCTTTAACGGTTTTATCAACTGCCAAGCGATACCTTATTATGCTGTCAGCGAGAGCAAATAATAGCGGAGCGCACTTAAATCAATAGCTCGGCTCCGGCGCAGCAGCACTGGCATGCTGGGTATTTCCACTTCAATTAGTAGTGCGAAAACGCCTAAAGTTTTCTTGTTTTTGGTTTTAATAAAATTAAAATTGAATGTTAAAACAAAAGAGCGCTAACTGTAAATGTAAAACGGCACAAATGCAAAAGTTGAAAGGCACTAGTGGAGCAGAGAGTCGTTTCCCAGAACTTGGCAGTTCTACACAGACTGCGCCCCACAAATAGAATTTCTAGGAAAATCACATTAGTCGCGGTAGAATTTTTTTGCTAATGTCCCTTTGTTTTGGGCTCTGAGGGGCTTATACTTTTTTTTTTGTCAAAAATTAAAAATCCGCTAAATGGCGCTGGAGATTACATATTTCAATTTGGCAAATGATCGGCAATTTAAGAGCTTACGCGAGAAACTAACGAATCTATGTTTTTTTTTTTTTTAATTCCGTTTAATTTTCCAAAATCAAGTACCCGAGAGATGGCGCTGGTGCGGAGTTGCAGTGAAATTCATTATCCTTAAATGTTTATTAATGTTGAGAAAAACAGCAATTTCCAAAAATTTCAGAATTTCTTTGTTAATATTATATGTTTGTAACAATAAAAATTCAATTTTTTTTATGTGAGAAAAAAATTGTTGAAAAGGCTGTTTTTTACCCGAGGAAACCCATGTAACCCCTCAAAAAACATACTGCTGAACAATAACGAAAATCGGCTGCCATATAAATATGTATGTTATACTGAGCTAGAAATGTTACAAAAACAAAGATAAATAAATAACACTGCTATACAATACCGAAATTCGACTGACGAATTCCTAAACTGATTGGCAGCCTTTACTTTTGCTACTCAGTTCTGAGCAACATCAACCACATAAACTATTTTCTAACTCCCCACAATTACTGTGCTCATTTGTAGAAATAATTTGCTAACTAATCAACCGCGTGTGCGCTGATAACTCTCGAAATACCAGCGAGCGCGTAAGATGGCTGATCTGAAAGTTATGTTACACACATTATTAGTGTGGATATGATAAGATAAGATAAAATGAACAGAACAGCGTGGATAACACAGCACTCCACAAGATATTTTACGTTTTCACAACGAGTATCTAACTTACGAAGAGTGAAAGCGCATGCCGAACTCATATAGAATTGGAGGTGAAAAAATTAAAATTCTATGTTCGAGCATAAAAACAAAAGAAAATACGAAAAACAAGCGATTGAGAATTTTTTTTTGCCTGAATAAAGTATGCCACGAAGTTGGTAGGAGGAAACGCCGGAGATTCTATATAAAATATACAACAAATAGATGATCAGTGTGACGAGCTGAGTCAATTTAGACTTGCGAAGTATACCCACATTCTTTTTTCTTCAAAGAGCGCTTCATTTGTCGAAATTACCGATATCGGACTATTATTACTAACAGCTGCCATACAAACTGAACGATCGGCATCAAGTGCTTGTATGAAATATATTTTTATTTGAGAAGATATATTCACGAAATTTATCATGGCTTACTGCCCATATTATCGCTATAATCTCACAAGAAATTATTCAGATCGCATCACTTTAGCATATAGCTGCCATACAAATTGAACGAACAAAATTAAGCTTTTGTATGGAAACTTCTTTATTGGAAAGCGTATTAAAGCTTTAAAGCGAATTCAGAAAACAATTAATAACTTTATCGGCGCTAAACTATTAGAAAAATATGTTGCATTTACTTACATTATGTGCGCACAGCTGCAGCGAAAATGTATGCACTTCTGTTGTTGGCAGAATTTTTGTTGAAAACTTGCTAATATGGCTTTGAGCGTAGGAAAACGTCACACATACATAAATATGCGCATATTTATTATTTATAATCACCAATTTAGTAACACTTTAGTAAAAAATTTCGAAAATTTGCAGCCAACGCAGTTATTTTGTTTGAATAATTTTTAAAACACACACAACAGCTACGTTAAACTTTAGTTGAACCCTGTGGGGGGTTAATGCCCAAGATGAACGGTACTGAACACAGAAAAAAAATTTTAGTTTATTTATAATATATATATTTTTTAATATTAAAAAGTTACTAATTAATTGAAATTTTTTTAAATAATTTCAAAAAATTTTGTTTTAAATAATTTCAAAATTTTTTTTAATTTAAAAATAATTTTAGTGCATTTTCAGTAAGTTACTGAATAATTGAGATTTTTTTAACTTTCAAATCAATTTTTTTTTTAATAATTTCAATATATTTTTTATATTCGAATAATTTCAAAATAATATGGTGCATTTATAGTTTATGTATTTTTTTAAATATATAACTATATCTGTATGTACGTATATATTATATTTTTTTCTGTATATGTATATATTATTTTCTATTATTTTTCTTCAATATCATTTTTTTTATAAACTTATTCTATAATTATTCTCATTTTGCAATTTCTTTTACACATCGAATTATTCCATATACTTCAAACTTCTCCCAAAGTGTTATTAAATTATAAATGTTTTTCATAAATCATATGTCTCGTTGCCACTTCGCCGCCATTTTTACTTGTTTTTCTCACATTTAATCTGTGTGCAAAGTGTGCGAAATGCCTAGCAAACAAAAGCGCACTTGCTTCTACACTCGGTCAGCTGATAAAAGCTGAGCCGACGGTTATCGCCAATGCTGATTGCGCTTCGTTTGGATTTTCTTTCGTTTTTAGGCTTTGCGGCTTATGCAATTTTTTGATATTTACATATTTTTTTTTTAATTTTAACTTAATTTTATTTTTAATTTTTTGTTTTAATTATTTTTAATTTTAACTTTAATTAATTTTTATATTTATTTAATAAATTTATTTATTTTAATTTTTATTTTATATATTTTTTTTTAATTTGAAATTTTATTTTAGTTTTAATTTTATTTATTTTTAATAAATCTTTTAATTTTTAATTTATTTTTTGTTTCTAATTTAATTTTTTTATATATTTTTTAGAAATTTATAAATTTATTTTAGATTAATGTTTATTTATTTTTAATTAACTATTGATTTATTATTTATAATTACTTTAATTTTTATTTTTCTATTAATTTTATATTTTATTTTTAATATTTTAATTATTTAAGTTTGTAATTTTACACTGGCTTCCACACTCGATCAGCTGATAAAAGCTGAGCCGGCGGATATCGCCAACATCGCTTCGTTTAGATTTCCTTTCGGTTTTAGGCTTTACGACGTATGCAATTTTTAATTTCTTTTAATTATAAATTATTTTATTTAACTTATAATTTTTGTTTAATTTTTTTTATTTAAATTTTTTTGTTGAATTTTTGTTATTTAAATTTTTATAATTTTTTTTAATTTAATTTTTTTTTTTGCATTTTTGTTTTTATTTCATTTTTAATTTTAATTTTTTTAATTTTTAATATTTGTTTTTTTATTAATTTTTTAATTTTTTTTATATAAACTTTTATTTTTTATTATTTATTTTTTTATTTTATTTTAATTTATTTTCAATTTTAATTTTTATTTATTTATTTTAAATAAATTTTTTACTTTAAATTTAATTTAATTTACATTTTAATTTAAATTATATTAATTTTAATTTTTTTTATATTTAATTTTAAGTATTTTCCAATATTTTTTCATCATATTTTTTTATTTTTACTGTTTTTATTTTTTTTTTTAATTGCTTACTTAGCGCTTGCAAATCTTTCCACAATACTTGCAGTTTTTACTTTTATATAAAAATATATAATTGTGTATATATTTAATAAACATTTCTGCTGAATAGGAACGAAATGCGCATTAACCAAGCAATTATCACTTGAACTTAAACAAATTTTCATTTAATTTTTTGTTTATGCTTTCAAATTGAAATTATGAATTTTCTAGCCGCAAGAGACATTAAATGTTTTTTTTATTTAATTTTTTTTTTTAATTATTCGTAAGTTATATTTATTTTGCTGACAGTTCGACTTACACGAAAATAAACGCATTTATATGCACAAAGAACAGTTTGTGTGCTTTTGTGCTTTGGCAGCATTGCACGCTGGCACTTCTTCCGCATTTACAACTGCGTCATTTTTTGCGGTGTTTGCCCCCCACTTAGAAGCAATAGATAAATAACAAAATATAAAAATAAAATAAATGCTAAATGTTGAACAGCGACAAAAAAGTGGCAAAATTTAATTTTACATATTTTTGTTTAATTTGCGGATTTAAAAAAATATAAATTTAAAATATTTCTTGACACAGTTACTTTTTATATATTATATTTTACCGCATTTTTGTATCATTCCGCAGCAGAAATTTTCACTCAAATGCATATCATATTTATTTATTTTTTAGTGTTGATGAAATTATTATTTGGTTTTTGTTTTTATATCTTTTACGCTACTCTGCCTTTTTCTGCAGCGATTCCGGTATCATAACAGAGTTTTTCCACGCCTTTCCAGTACGTTAAAGCTGACTGCAACGACCACCGACGTTTAACTGACGTACCGACATATAAACCACACAGCGACCGCAGTAAACGAGCTGAAAAACTTCCAGCTTGCACTAGGAGACCACGGTATTGAAACAAAAACAAAAAAAAAGAATCTATCTAACTAGAGACGTAGACCCAACATTTACTCGCAACTTTTATCGCAGACGAATAGAATAATACTGAATGCACACAGCGCTCAGCCAGTTCACAACGCAACGCTACGAGCTGAGCACATAGTCGCCGATAATGTGCTAAACATTCGTGTGAGTGCGCCGAGCCAACGGCTAGCACTCAGCTGTTGCTCAATTGCAAAATGCGCAGCTCCACAACTCCCGAAACCGTAAACGCTAGTCGCCAAGCGCCCAGCTTTAACTCCCCAACCAATGTGTTCAAAGAGAGTGAGAGGCAGAGAGCAGTGAGTGTGGCTAGCAATTGGCGCAGGCGAGCGACATAGTTGAGCGTAAAGGGTTGAGACACAAGTTTGGGTAAGTGTGTGTCGTCGCATTGAGTAATGCAATATATACCTATGAAGCGATTTTTGAAGGCCCTTTTTCAGAGATAGTAGTCAAGAAATATTAGCTGTTAGTGAATAATAATACTGCAGCTACTGACTTAGTTTCTCCTAAAATAATCTTATAAACTTTGCGCTCATCAAAAACGCATTTCTCGCATATCCTGTCAGCGGTAAGCAAGTAAAGATTCCGCAGTTTGTGTTTGATTGAGAATGTGTCAAATTCACCACGAAATTAAGGATTTCACTCTTCGGCAACTCATCTCTGTTCTTTTCTCTTGCTATTTTTCTTTTTTTGTTGCGATACAAAGCGACAACGTCAAGATCACACATTCTCTCACTCTCTTTCTACTCTCTCACACACACACTC
This sequence comes from Bactrocera neohumeralis, assembly GCF_024586455.1. Taxonomy (NCBI): domain Eukaryota; kingdom Metazoa; phylum Arthropoda; class Insecta; order Diptera; family Tephritidae; genus Bactrocera; species Bactrocera neohumeralis. The sequence continues at coordinate 75,949,514 of NC_065923.1, read as the reverse complement.
CTCGAACGCTCTTTGTGTCCAATACTGTGTGCGTTTCTCGCAGTTTAACGTCGCGAGCGCGTTCTACAAACAAGTCACTAGTAAAACACACAATACGTATATCACACAACAACGTAAATTGCAGCAAAAACATACAACAACAAGAGCAAATCTATTTTTAAACTCATATTAATATTGTTCTTTATTTTATCAGCGTGGTGTGCTAACAAAAAAAAGTAATAATAATAATAAGTACGATTCAACGCCAACGACAACGGCAATGGCAACAACACAACAATAATAGCAACAACATATCGAATTAATATTATCTACACGCCATGCCCGTGTGTAAAGACGAGTGTCTATAGCAAACAAACAACAACAGGAGGAATGGCTGGACGGACAGACGAAATCTTAACGAATGTAAGGACAGACGGACAGCACTACCAAGAACGCGGGCGAACAGTGGGCAGCACATACATTTAGTACTACAAGTATACAATATATCTACATATACCATAGATGGGTAAAACTTCGATCAACATGCCGACAAGGCAGATAAACCTTTGAACTTGTAGAAATTTATGGATAATAATGGATTCAGAACCCCGCAGATAATTTGGTACTATCAGGGTTTATGTTTGGGATGCCCCTTTAAGATGTAAAAATAGAAAGTCTGTAGTGAAAAATATTTGTTTTGTAATAATCTAAGTCTGGAGATCAAGTGCATAATAATTCTCAACAACAGCTACTACTTGGGTATCAGTAGGCAATTGAGAAGCAGATCCCTCTCGCGACGAACAAAAACTACGCTCTATGAGTTTATCATTATTCCTAACCTTTTATACTGCGCTGAAATACGACGATGAAGAACGGAGATAAAAGCACTCGAGAGAACTGTTCTCCGCAAGGTCTTTGTAGCCGTACACCTGAGAAATTAATATCGAAAATTATGAAAACACGAAGTGTATGAGCTCTACGACGACATGGATATATTTTAGCGCATAAAAATCCAACGAATACGCTGGTTAGGTCATGTCGTCGGCATGGAAGATGAAGCTCCAGCGAATAGCTTCTTCGACTCAAGGCCCTTGGGTGGACAACGGAAGCAAGGGTGCACACACATCCACTGGATGACCAAGAGCATAGTGAACCTTCTACCTCGGGTTGTAGACGCTTGGCTTGACCTCGCAATAGATAGAGGCCACTGGTGGAGCTTTTTGTTCTCACCCCAAACCAACCCATGGTTTAAGCGACCAAGAAGAAGACGAATTTAGCTTTAATATAATACAGAGGCTCAATTTGCGACCACTTTTTACAGCAATTGGGACCGTATGTCAGAAAATAACGCCTCGAACATTCTTTTCCACAGCGTCAAACCTTTTGGGCTTATCTGTTTATACAAGCAACTTCGAATATTCCCACAAATAATAATCCAGTGGCGTTAAATCGGCACGGCACAGGTCCACGATGCGAGATAAGGCGCTCAACAACAGTTTTCTTGAATAAATTAATTTTTTCGTTGGGGCTCTGTGGCATGTAACGCCATCTTATTAGAACCAAAGGTCGTCCATACCAACATCCGCCAATTCCGCTACGAAAAAGGCATTACACATGACTATATTCCCCATTGGGTGCAACATTATGACCGGCCTCATTTTTGAAGAAATATGGACCAACGGGTCCCCTTGCCAATAAAGGACACCTAACAATGACTTTTGCCAGCATAGCCGCTGCCTCTTAATTCGCTGAACTATGTCAATGTCGTCGTATATCACAATCGACTGCGGTATTCGCCGTTGCCAATGGACAATAAATCTTCTACAAAACCTTTCTCTCGAAAACTCGTAACGCCGACTCATCAGCTGTAGTCATCGTCTATGCCTCTGAACCACATAGCCGGGCGGGTATGATGAGTGACTTGTAGAGTTTGGTCTTTGCTCTTCGAGAGAGGACTTTACTTCTCCATTATCACATCTTCGTAAATAACTATACAAATATACATAGCTCCATACTTGTATAGCTAAAACCCCCAAGCAATCTAAGAAAATTTATTTCGATAATCTAATTATTGTCGAACGCCGAGCTCCATGCCATGCGTTATGGATTGACACTTAGCGCAAACATGCCAATACTATTATCATAAATTTGTGACGTCAATCACTGGTTAAAAGGCTACTAATATGAAAATAATAGAACTGCTCTAATAAATAATTGACAGATAAGATTATGTGCTTGCGCCAATAATTCCTACCGTACTCAAGTGTCGCGTCTATCAACACTTGCTTTCAAAAGTGTAAACTATAATTAATGAATGATAAATCCTTAATAGCTTCAATTACAGCAAGTTAAGTGCAAAATTTTTCATTCATTAAAATCACAGAGAATTTACAAAGCTAGCCATACATTAATTCGCACGATTGCGCTCTCCACGCTATGCTGTCGCGCTTTATGTAATACGCTCTCTAGAGCGGGCACTCATACTGTTTACTGCAGCCGTGTTAGATTGCCGTTTCGTTTTAGCGCACTGGCTTAGTGAGGCCCAGCCCACCAAGATTAGAGAGCAGGTGATCTCGACTTGGCGGGAGCAACCCCCGAAAACGGCGAAACAGCGCTGGCTTTGCATGATTTTTTGCGCAAGTTTTGTTTCCAGCTAGCATTCATTTCATTAAATTTATAGTCTTTCCCTAAAGTATTACTATACATTTCCTACATCGTTTTATGGGCCTTTTCGCGCGAACTCCACAGTCATTTTTCATTTCCTCAAATCACTCCGTACAGAACGTACCAAGAATTGTGTTGCCTACTTTGTTTACTGTCGTTCACTTCACTTCCTACAAACACACTCGCGCTCTCTGCTCCCTCGCGCATTACACGCCAACGTGTTGGATCGCGGCGATCTTGAGATTTGCGCTCGTCGCATACTACAAATAACTTTACACAAGCATATTTGCTTTACTCATCTATACCAACACACACGTATATTTACCTATGCGGCTACATATTTTCGAGTCTTCATGCTTTCATTGTTTGCTGCTGATTTCGCCCACCCCCTTTCCTAACAATACTTACAAATCTGCAGTCTCGTCTCAGCATCACTTCTTCTCAGTTGCTTGAAAATAATCGCCGCTCAGCACTCGACGAGCGGCGTTTGACACTGCTCTTAATGATTTTCGTTTACCGCGAATGCAAATTGGTTAGTCGCTACTTGTGAAGCGTTTGCCTTACGCCTACTTTATAAGAAAAGCAAAACGAACAAGCGTCGCGTCGTGCCGCGCAGAATGCCAACTCCCCAAGCGCTTCCGCGACAATGCACAGTGGCGTTTAGCGCTGCCGGTGCGGATTACGGCTGGCCGAGTGTTGACACAAAAAGCAAAAGTTTACTTTGTGCTCGACATGAAAATAAACATGAAATCGCTTCAGCTACTGATAAGATGTCGCAGTGCGGTCTAATCTTTATTACGCGCTCCCTCGCTCATTTAACGCGTATTCGCCACATGCTTACATACATACATACACCGTTCGCTATATTAGTTCAAATCGTGAAATATTACTCGTCCAGCGGCTGGCGATACCGCGCGAATACAGCCTGCAGCCGCCGGCATTCACAAGTCAGATATGAGTGGGTCGCTCCTCTATTAGACGGCCTTATATTCTTGATAGACTAAGTATGTATATGCGCGTATTTCTATGTGCGCGTTAGTATTTGTTTTGCGATTTCATTTGCACTACTTGTTATTCCGGCATTGGATCGAAGGGAAATGATAAATATGTTAGTTGCGCACAGAAATCATGTTTTGCTTTTATTGCAAACCCCGGACGATATGCGAACATTTTTGTATGCGAGTGTGTGTGGTGGGGGTACATAAATGGCGCACATATCGCCGCTTAGTGCGTTATTTAATTAAATATGCGAGGAATTTGAACTTTATTGGATTTTCTTCGTAAAGTTCGTTAGTATAAAAGCACGAGCTTAAGACTAAAAATTTTGAGATGAAATTTTGCGGTCAACATTAGGAGTATGGATGTAAAATACTCAGAGAGGAAGCATTGATTACCAATGTTGACCACAAGTCCGCCTTTGCAGTAAAACTCAAAGAATTTTGGGACTACTCAGAAAGATAGCGATGATTACTAGTGTTGACCACAAGCGCGGCTTTGCAGTAGACCACAAAGATTTTGGACAACTAAGAGTGGAAGCGACCTCAAAGAGTTTTAGAGTTGAGTTAGATCTCAAAGAGTTTTGAACAACTTGAACAAAACCATCCAAACTTAAATAAAGAATGCGATAAATATCCAGCAGTTCTTGAAAAACAAAAATATTGAGACTCTTACGAACTAACCAAACACCAAGGTATTGCAAGTCTCACAAGCCTTAACAACCCAAAATCCATGTTGAACTGCAACATTGTACAAAATTAGTAATAAAACGCTGGAATGGATACCTTTGACTTTGAGATTAACTCAACTCAAATTAAATTCTTAACATCCACGAACTGATGTAATAGATACCCTTGGACTTGAGATCAACTACATACGTAACCCCGGCAACATAACCCATTTTGCACCCAAATTAAATTCAGTCATATTTTAGTCCATCCCTACATATAATCTAAATTAATACTTTAACAAAGAACCCCAAGTACGTTAAATGCAGGCGATAGGCACTACCTGTAGGCAGTCGGGTCCACGTAAAAGAATCGAATCGAATATACAGCAGTACCAACTTAGAAACTCAAGCTCCCTGTTAACATTTCCATTCTTGAAATAATAAATCTGAGCGGTTTTGAAATATCATTACATAGTCTTTGTAATGGGTATTTTCTTTGACTGTGGTTTTCAATGAGGCAATACTTTTCTCGGAGTTGGTCTTTTTGACAGCTGTTATTAGATTTATACCCAGTTTCGTATTGCAAAGTTGTGTTAATGCATGCGACGCATCGCGCGCTAAGTCGGTTGACGTAATCGCCCCGCGGTGTCGATAACTCGAGCAAGCGTGTATCGGTTTCGTACCACATTTACTCTAGCGGATAATGCGCATCACATTTGGGCATAATGTTCCAGCCAATGATATACGCCATAGAGCCATTATTCGTGTTGTCTTAGACGAGCTTTAGTTCCAACAATTCGACGCCACATGACATAGAGCCAACGAAACAATCAGTTTATTGAAGGAAACTTTTGGTGAGCGCATTATCTTGCGTCGAGGGCTTGTGTCGTATCCCCCTAAGAATGGATGCGTTCCAGGTAGATTACTTTTAGTGGGTTTTTGTGAAGTGGCTTGGTCTCGCAGATAAGCCCGATACCATTGACGTCTTGGAAGAGACTATTTGGCGCATTCGAATTTTCGTATAGATATTTCGGGCAACAATAAAGTTTTCCATAGAATGACTGGATTTTCATCGATCAGTTTGCAGCTAACATAGAGCTAGGCATAATAAGAAAGTTTCCCTAGGTCATTCAGTTTGTATGGCAGCTCTATGCTTTAGTGCCCTGATATCAACAACTCCGAGCTTGTTGAACTGAAACGGACGTATGCAAATTTCAGTTGAATATCTGATAAACTGAGAGACGCCCAAAAACACATTACAAAATCATAAGAGGCCCAGCGAGCAGGAAATAACAGCAACTTGTTGAATCATCATCGGCAAGTGTAGAGCAAAGATCGAGGGCCGAAACGGCAAGTAACAACATCGTGTTCAAATTATAACCGTATTAAGCAGGACTGCAGAGGTATCAGCAATTTGTAGAAGACATTTCAATTTGCAAAAATCTTTTGCCGGCAGAAGATAAGAAAGACTTCCAGTTGTAAAGCAGATTTTCATACAAATCTGCAAGGCATACATACAAACATAAGTACCTACAGATGTATAATTTTTTATAACAACGCAAAAGGGTGTTGGAAGTACTAGCGTAGATTAAAGTAGAGTATAGTAGAAGAATTGACGCGCATTGTGTTACACAAAAGGTTGGGAAAAGACACCACCGCCGCCGCATTCACCAGCGATAAACGAGCAAAAAGACTGCGCGCTGGAGCAAATACATACATACATACATATGTATATAGGAATATGTAAAAACAGGCACGAAAAAATGGCAAAGATTTATAAATAACAACCTTTATCAGTCGTCGCTGGCGTATTACAAAAATGTACACTCGTGTGTGCGCGTATGTGTGTAGGAGAGCACGCCCCTTGTACAAAGGCAAAAGAAGAGCGCATATTTTTCTGTGGACCAGTCAACGACAAGTCCAGAGAGCAGATGGAGACGCTGAAGAGCGCGAGTTTCCTCCGTTGACGCTAAACAACGACGCTCGCTGAGAGCACGAATGATGTACGATCGTATGCTAGAGATGTTACAAAAGCAAAACGAGAAATGTAGTAAACAAGTGGAATAACAGCAGAAATCAGAATAAAATGCACTGTATGTAACATGTGCATATGTATGTATGGATGCATATTATTATCTATACATTTCAAATATACATATGTATTGACTTGTTATAGGTAGTCAAATTAGATTACATACGTACATATAGTATAGTGGGAATAACAATACCACTGCCGCCAGGGTTGAAGAAGAGAAAAGTTTAGTTTAAGTTTTTAAAAGAACGGTATGAAAGTCAAAGGAACTTAAATCCGACCATAACATCCGAAATTTTAATCAAACTTTACTAATAAAACACTCTATGAAGGAACACTCCATGAAAAAAAAGAGGGAGAAGTTCGGGTACAATTACACCCGAGCCCGGAGTGCCCTACTATAAGGTGCTCTGCCGCAATAGTTTGCAGAATTTTTCTCCAACAATTCCTTACAAACATCTACGGGTACCGATTTTCTCTCACTTCGTTGTAAACACATCTTAAACCAATTGGAGGTTCCTAGTGCAGCCAGATCTTTCTCTTTCCAACGGAGTGGAGGTCTTCCTCTGCTTCCGCCGGCAGGTAATGCGTCGAATACTTTTAGAGCTGAAGCGTTTTCATCCATTCCGACGACATGACCTAGCCAGCGTATCAGCTGTTTCTTAATGTAACTGAACTATGTCAATGTCGTCGTATAACTCTTACAGCTCATCGTTCCATCGAATGTGTTATTCGCCGTTGTCAATGAGAGGACTCATCAGATGTTGTCATCGTCCATGCCTCTGCACCTTATAGCAAGACGGGGATAATGAGTGATTTATAGTGTTTGGTCTTTGTTCGCCTCGAGAGGACCTTTCTTTACAATTCCCTACTCAGACCGTAGTAGTACCTGTTGGCAAGAATTATTTTGCGTTGGATTTCGAGGCTGATATTGTTGTTGGTATTAATGCTGGTTCCAAGACAGATGAAATTATATACGACTTCGAAGTTATGACTGTCACCTTAGTCCGAGATAAAAGAAAATCAACCTCAGCGTCAACAAATTTCAAAGTCAAATACCTTTAACAACACAAAAGGCGAAGTGCTCGAATTTTCGAACGCCAAATACAAGGTTTTAATTTTTTTTTCCAAAAATGACTAAACATTTTGCCTGTAATCTAATTTTTATTGGTCGAGATAGTTTTGCTATAATTAAAAAATAATGCCTAGAACAGCTTAAAAACCACAGGGGAGGGCAACTCTGGCCAAGATAAAGGCACAGCTTATCAACGAACGCTGATTGTCGTACGCACTCAAATGAGCGGAGTTGCAAACAAAGCACGAAATTCCACAGAGTACGCCTATACAAGAAGAAGGCGAGAGATGCACACAGCAACTAGAAAAAGATTATTATCACGGATTACGCTCTACCTAGCAATAAATATACTAAGTTAAATGTGTGCCTACATATGTATATATTTATTTATAATGTTTAAATGTGTGCATATAAAGGAAAGTATATAGGCAGTTTTGTAAATGAATGAAAATGATCGTGTGTTTGCACATAAATATGTACAGGTACATACATAGGAAAATATTACAAAAAAAATCATACATATGTATGTATTTAAATTTACGAAACATGTACTCACACTACTCCGAGGATGTTAACGAATTTTTTACTTTCAGCAGCCGCTCGAAAACGAAACACGTGCATATTTGCCGCAGTCAAATTCCGTACACAAATACTTGTATGCATATACATATATGTATGTAGCTATGCATGTGTTTTCCACTTTCTTTCACTTGTTTATTTATTGCATTATGGTAAATAATATGCACGACTATATGCTGACTGTATATGCACATACTCACATCCAAATATATAACTATGTTTGCACTCGTGTGTGTTGTATTTATTCTCACTTATTATTTTTCACTTTTCAACAACTTTACAACATGCACACACATGCTCAAACATGCACTGCATGGTTGTCATATTTTGTTACACACTGTTGTTGGCATGTAAACTGCACTTGTTGATTTGTATTGATTCTGTAAAAAGCAGCAAAGCGACGCACAACAACACGGCGTGTAAATTAATAAAATATAAATAAAACAAATTAACAAATTCACAAATCAAAACCAAAACACAAATACTATACGTAAATATTTTCAACTTTGCTTTTATCAACGACGAAATCTTGTAGCAAAGCAGATCGCGACCACTTGCAAGCACGAACACATGTAAATACTCGTATGTATTTGTGTATGAAAATGGCACGGTGCCACCACGACGACAACGACAACGGCAACGGCAGGCGACCACTCTCTTTCACCACAATACGCGGAATGAGCGCCGCGGCGGAAACCTTTTGTAAGATCTGCCGCACGAAGAGCGCATTTGTAGGCACAAGCAAGCGCTCTTCCACTAAGACGGGCGTACTCACCATGCACTAAGTCCCTAAAATGTTAAAAACTTAAAAAGTATGCTAACTACTCACTAACTATAACTGATTTGTCAGTTTTTAGTACGATTTTTGATTTCACGCTAAGCGTAAATTATTTAGAAACAGCATTAGCTGCTCTTGCCGCTTTGGGCGTTTTTACAAACATACATACATACATATCAATTTATATGTGTTTATGTAAATATCAATTCCACTATACACCAAATATCGCACTCACCACAATTTCTACAACGCTGCTCACTTTGCTTTGTTAGCAGAATTTAAAAAAGAAACACTAAAATTTTTAAAGCCAAAGCATAAATAAAAAACAAACAAAGCAAATTTAAAAAGAATGGTCGAAATGTCAGTTATTGCAAAGAGTTGACAGATTGGCATATTTATTTATTTTTTTAAACACGCCAAGTCACAATAGCTACTACAATTTGAAATTTCTGTAGGCGCGCAAAGTGTTTACAAACAAGTAAAAATGCGAAAAATGCAAAACATAAAAAAAAGAAATCGTTAATTGTATAAAAAGTTGCAAGTGCAACACACGTACGGAAATGAAAATTAATTTATCACGGATCACATACGGAACGCAACAAGCACGACAAACGGAAAATACACGTCACATCGTCGCGCGAGTCTCTTTACAACTGTCCACTGCGCTGGCTGTGAGCACAGACTCTTCCACCAGCAAGCAGCAACAGCAGCAGCAGCATACTTGTCTTTGCTCACGCGCTTGCTGTGTGTTTCGTACTTTTATTTTTCGTGTTGTTGACACTACGTTTATTTAAGAAGGGGCCACTTGGCGTCCGCACGTTACGGTAATTGTCACTTCAGCATGGCATCGTTGACAGCAACTGACTGCTTGAGCGAAAGCAAGCGTTCATCACTAACCGTCGTGGCTGCAACCACAAAAACAACAGCACAACAAACGTAGTAAATAAACGAGCTGACACCTAGCTTGCCAGCCGACTAGTCAACTCGGGTTGTGCGCAAATAGCTGTTGGAGAACCGGCGCATGCATCAAATGTACGTATTGGCACACCCTGTTGGGAGTGGGCGGACGCACACACGAGAACGCGCCACCACGACGTGCGAGTAACCGGTTAGCATGTAGCATTGTGACACCTACCAAGTGTGGTGAAAAGTGGCTGCCGCAGAGGGTGACCAGCAGACCGTGAAACAAATTTGAAAAGGAAACGGAAATGTGAGGCAGTAGCATTTTTTTATACCCTGAACAGGATATAGAAAATTTGCCGCGAAGTTTATAATACACAGCAGTATGCGGCAGAGACCCAAAGAAATTAAATTAAGCATATCCGTCTGTATATACGTGAATTAGTCGCTCAGTTTTTGAGTTATCGCTCTGAAATTTTGCAAACGGCCGTTCCTCATCGAGCTACTGCTTGTTTGTTGGAAACGCCGTTATCGCACCACTATAGCATATAGCTGTCATACAAACTGAACGATAGGAGTTAAGTCGTTGTATGGAAAACTTTTTTATTTGACAAGATATCTTCCCGAAATTTAGTATGAACTATTATCCAAACCAACAGTATAATATGAAAAGAAACTGTTCAGATCGGACCACCATAGCATATAGCTGTCATACAAATTGAACGATAGGAAGCAAGTCCTTGTATGGAAAACTTTTTTATTTGAAGAGATATCTTCCCGAAACTCAGCACCGACTATTATCCAAAGCAATAGCACAATCTTCGAAAAAACTGTTCAGATCGCACTACTATAGCATATATGTACCGTACTACCGTACAAACTGATCGACCACAAGCAATTGAAATTTGTTGCAAATGAGAGTAGTCAATTCCGTTACTTATGGCAACTACAAACAGCAAACTAATTAATTAATCAATAGATTTTGTTAAAGTGCTCTCTCGACGTACGTTCTCCATGCGCTGATTGAGCGCACATTCATCTCCAAGAAGCTCTGACTATGGACGATCCGCTGGAGTCTAACAAAGAGAGCGTTACGATTGTCGTGCACGTAATAAAGAACAGCAAGCATTAGGTGAGCGATTAGTTGAAATTTGAGAAGCCAGTAGAAAACAGCTGTTCGAGAGACCACAACGCAAACAAATTTTTGATAAGATTTCAATTCAATAGAAAACAAAAATAAGATTACGATTGCGTGCATAGAAATTTGAAGTTTGCAAATATTACAGTGAGAAAAGACAAAAGCCGAGCCCGGCGCTAGTGAACAAGACGCAGTGAGACGTGAAGTTTGTAAAAAGAAAAGCTTGCAGTCAAAAGTCAAGTGGCGCTTGAAGCAGTAGCTGAGATCATGAGCAACACAACAGCAACGTCATCGCAACAGCGGCGCATACTCTGTGTGGGCATGTGTGTACTGGACGTCATACATTTGGTGGAGCAATATCCCGTAGAGGACACCGACAAGCGCTGTCTAGCCGGCTATTGGCAACGCGGCGGCAATGCTTCCAATAATTGCACTGTGCTGCGGCAACTAGGCGCGCCACAGGTTGAGTTTCTTGGCATGTTGAGCGCTTCGCCTGCCTTTGCTTTCCTGTACGAAGACTGCCGCAAGCGTAACATTATTATCGAGAATTGTCCAAGCACCGATTTGGATCCGCCATTCTCTTCGGTCATACTCAACAAAGCGACCGGTTCGCGCACAATCATACACTCAAACCCCGGATTTCCAACGCTGGAGTATGAACATGGCACGCGGCTTGACTTAAACAGCTATGGCTGGGTACATTTCGAAGGTCGCAATAATGCGTCGGTGCTGCAGTTTATACGTGACATACGTAACCATAATAGAGAGTTGCGCAAGCCAAAAGAACGCATACGCATATCCGTCGATTTGGAGAAAATGAAAGATGATATACTTGAGCTGGGCGAGGCGGCTGATTTTGTGTTTCTGGGCAAAGATTTGGCACTACACTTGGGTTGGCGGGAACCGGCGGCCGCTGTAATGGGTTTATATGACAGGCTCGAGCCACAACAAGAGTTGGGTGACACGAAGCCGGCTATTATATGTCCGTGGGGTGCAGAGGGCGCCGGTTGCGTAGATGCGCTGGGCAATTATGCATTCATACCATCGAAGCCGGTCGGCGAAATTGTGGACTCGCTTGGCGCTGGTGATACCTTCTGCGCTGCTGTTATATATGCATTGCAAGTGCTCCAAAAAAGTTTGCAAGCGGCGGTGCGCTTTGGACACGCAGTGGCTGGTTACAAACTGGGTTATCGCGGTTATGATGACATCGCGCACTTTCGGCAAGACGAGTGACGGATGACAAGTGACAAATATTCAATTATTTACGCGCCGGAGAAGCGGAAACTCTATTTTAATCCGTTACAAATATCGCTCGAGTCGCTTCGGGCTCTTCTGTTAGACAGTCACATAGCAAATTATTAGTAAATAATTGTTGACTTCTTAAATAAATAAAATACCTATTTTAAAATTTTAAAAGAATGATGCGTCCACTTGCCGCTAGTCGGCACTTGTCGGCTTCTAGCGGTTTTCTTCGTTTTTGTTGTCAAAAGTTTTGACGTCAGGTTTTGACACATGCTGTCAGTTACAAATTAAACGCTGGAAAAATTTGTGTAAAAACGTTTAAACTCAAACAAATTTATATTTGTATTGCTGAAAACTTTTTATTTCTGATCAAAATTCCAAAGACGTCAAAATGTTTTCCTCAATTAATTTTCTATTTCTGATATCGCTGGCGGTCACCACGTGGATCATACTCTGCTATTTCAAACAAATCGAACAGCAACGCGAGGACCCAATGACCATTGAGGTCCACATGAGTAAGCACCCAGCCAGTTTATAGCCAGATTTTACTTTTGTCTAATACGCTTTCAGATAACGCCTACGAAGACACGCTGCGTGGGAAAGCCTGTTTTGAGAATTATGATATTTATTTGAATTTTCTGGCCATTTTCGCATGCATTTACGCGCTGGCCAAAGTGACAACATACGCCGAAAATTACGTCGCCCAACAGGTGAATGCGCGCTTCAAACTAATGAAGCTGCCGAGCAGTAGACCTCTGGAGCCAACTAACATGGAGGAACTGCATACACAGCATATGCAACTCACACTGCAAATCGACTTCTTGGAGAAGGAGAACGCCAAATTGGCACAACAAGTGAAGCAACTGGAACAGACGAACTTTATATTGGGCGCGCATAAGTACAGAAGCAATACCGCACCAACTAGTGCCATGCGCCTGCTGGCCAACGTTGACAACAACCAAATGCCGCAGGAGTGCCACAAAACAGCCACGAATGGCGTGCTGCATACTTTGAACAGCAACGCAGTTGGTAATGCCGTAGGTGGCGTAGCTGTTACTTGCAATCATACGGAAGCTGTTAATACTGATATGGACGGGGAAATGGCCAACAATGTGCCCGACGGCTTTGCTGCAGCTGGTGGTCTTTTCTGCTTTCGGAATGTAATCATTCAAGATAATCACTTTCAGCGGACACGTCAGGTATATGTGAATGAGGGCAATGTAAAATTGCAATTTCAAGACTTTAACCAAGAAGGTGACCACATCACGCAGATCTGGCAGAAATATTTGGAAATGCAAAAATATGCGCTACAAAAGCCGACCGCGCCTCATAGTGCAACGCAAGTGGCAAATGCTGTGCCTATTGTTGTATCCACCGAAGAGCTACAAACGATGCAAGGTACCGATCAGCTAAGGGGCAAGCGCCAACCACGACGCATCACACACGCCATAGTACCAACAGGCAGCGCTACCAAACATTTAAACAAAACTCACACAACAGCACACACACCTATGCACATACCGCAAACAACGCTGACTTTACCGATACAAATTTACTATAAAAATCTGTTAATTTGTCTATTGTGTTGGTGCTTTTAAGTATTCTCACATCTCAATTTTTACAGGATGCATTTTGACAAATTCAAATAATATGGAATAATGAAAAATATAAGTCGCAGCGGCATTTTTTATTTCTATTAAAAAATCGGTTAATGGATTATATGTTAACAATAAGATTTGTGCCACAGTCAGAACTGTGTTAGAGCTTTGAATCAAGCGAAGAAAGACATTGTCGTCGTTGCCGTCAGATGCCGCTCTGTGCCTCAACAGTTTAAATTCGTTGTGCAATAAAATTAATTTGTTGTTGTTTATGTTATATATATTTTTATAAAATGTAATTTAAAAATTGTAAATTTATATGTGGAAATACAATGTAGGTATGTATGTATATATGTACGCATATGTAAATATTTTTACTTGCATTTAAACCGAACTTGATTTTGATAAGATTTCATAAGATAAATTGTGAAATATTAGAAAAGGTAAACGCTTTTTTTGTAATTTTAATTAACATCCGTTATAAAACAGCACATTGCCCAACACAGTTTGGCTTTATTTTGGTGTTGCCATTCTCTACACTGCTTTGGCAGCATTGCTGTTCTGACAGCTGTAAACAGCTGGTGTCATGGCTTTTGTGTACTATATAAACGCATTAACTTTAGCAGATATCAATTAATTTTCAGCACAAAACATAACTAAATATATTTTTATTTGCGTTAAAAGTGGTGAAAAGCATTCGGTAGCAGTAAAATGGGAAAAGGTTTTAACAATTACATGTGCAAGAAGTTCTTTCACCCAGCTTCTAGAGACAATCTAAAACGGGTAAGACATACGCCAATTTCTAAACAATACTGCTTTGCATTTTTATATTTTTTATATTAACTAATTTTTAATTTTATATTAATTTGTAAACTATAATATATATAATATTGTTTTATAGGTATGGATGGCCGAACAGCAAGCGGAGGCTTACAAGAAGAAACAGGAGGAACTCCGTACACAGTATGAGAAGGAGCAAAATTTACATGAAAACAAAGCTATGCTAAGCAAGGACAGCAAAGATAAGCTAAGCGTGAATTTCATGTACGAGCCGCCGCCTGGTGTGCGCAAAGAACGCGAAAAGGACGCCACTGAACCGGAGTACAAGTTTGAGTGGCAGCGCAAGTTTAATGCGCCACGCGAATCATATTGCAAAGGTGACACGGAAATTCGCGATCAGCCATTTGGCATACAAGTGCGCAATGTACGTTGCATAAAGTGTCACAAATGGGGTCACATCAATACCGATAAAGAGTGTAGTATGTATAGCATTTCTATGAGCGAAGCGCGTAAACTTCATTCTGAAGCGGAAGCCAGTGAGATGATGGCCAAAAATGTGCTGGAAGAGCAGATGAAAGAAGATGGTTTGGTAATGAAAAAATCCGCATTGGAACTGCAGAATATCAAACAAGTTCATCAACAACACAGATTGGTGCCAAGTGATGACGAGGAGAGTGAAATGAAAACGGGTATGGACAAAGGGAACACTGAATTAGCGTTTCTAAAGTCGTTGAGCAAGGAACAGAAACTGGTGTTATTAAAAAAGCTGGAAAAGATTGAAAAATTAAAGAAGAAAAGTGAAAAGCGAAAGTTAAAAAAAGAAAAGTCTCATAAAAGTAAAAAGGAAAAGAAAACAAAGAAAAAGCATTCAAAGAAGTCGAGCAGCAGCAGTGGGAATTATACAGATGAAAGTGAGGACGAAGTTAAAAAAGAAAAAGAAAAGAAGAAGCCAAAAATGGATAAGAAAAAAAGCAGGCATAGTCAGTCAACTGATGATTCGCAGTCTTCCAGTAGTTCATCCAGTTCTGATTCGGAAACTGATGAAGGCTCGAAAGACTTACGGAAAGGACGACGCAGTCAATCACGCGATGAACGAAGGAAAGACTTCAAATCATCTTTGGAAAAAGACAGAGAAAAGGCATATCCGTACAATGAAGACATTCAGTCTAGCCGTAACGTACATATACGTAGGGAGCAGAGTCGCTCCAGAGAGCCTAAAAAGAGTCACAGAGAACGACGTCAATCCAGAGATCACCGATATCGTAGTCGTTCTAAAGACAGAGATAGTCAACGTTCAAAGAATGACCGACGGAACCGTAGCAGATCGAGGGATAGGAGACGTTAACACAGTTAATAACCAGGATAATAATAATACGTATGCATTTCAAAATGTGTAATATCAACTTTTGTGGACATAAATATACATATGTGAAGAGTAATAATAAAACTTTCAAAAACCAGTAACTACTAAATTTAAAGTTGCGTTTGTTTTAGGGAATTATGTTTATGCATTTATGGACCGAAATATGTATGCCGAAAAATAGTGTGACAATTTTTTGCAAATATTTTGTACATGTTTTAATGAATGAAATGCTAAATTTATTAATATGTCAGTTGTGTCCAAATATAATTATCTGAATCCTAGTAATAAATTCAGTTCCTGACGGCGGCGGTAGTGCTCGAACCAGCGGAGACACAAAAGTCGGTGCCGTGATTTCCAGAGTCACGTGGTACATTCTAAACAAGAATATATGAAATATTTACAAAAACCGTAAACGTTGTGTAGTAGTTACCTTGACTTGAATGTGACTTTTGAGCATTGCGGCACGCAAAATGGACATACGCAGACGTCTTTGATATTCTCTACCCATACTTATAGCACGCTCAAATGTGTTGTTACGCTGATCTGCCTCCTTGGCGCATAGTATTTTGTTTTGTGAATCGATACGCGCTTGAATTTGACCATCCAGTATCAATTGCATAACTTCGTTCTCCAAAGCTGGTACACTGCGATTGAAGGCAGTTGCCATTTTCCGCATATCAGCCGATAGATAAGGACTAAAATATTGTATTAGCGCACGATTCCGTATCTTTGTGTAGAGCGTGTTCACATGCGGAGCTATGTACATGTCTAGCAACAAATTGTCGCGAATCTCATCAAGTAACTTTAGGCAGGATGCGTATTTGGATTCGTAGAATTTGAATATTATGTCGCGTAGCTGTGGTTCCAATTCCAAAAACAGCTTAAACGAGCTTGACGATATTACATTTTTCTGCAATTCTTGACGATCGAAGGTGGCTAGTGCACAAAGTCCACCATACATAGCAACATTGTTTTGTGACAGCATCTCAGGGAATTCGCAGTGATCGAAGCTGGCTTGCAAAAATTTTTTAGCCGCTGATTTATATTTTTTAGTTTGTAGTTCAGCGAGTCCCGCTGCGCATTTGAGACGTGTGGCAACCGACTGTGAATCACGATTATTGAATATTGTATATACTTAGATATAAAACACATTATTTACATACCAAATTGGCTTCTTTAGAACCTTCCATAAAATCAGGAGTGCTCTCTGCTTTATTTACATAACTAAGCACATGTGCCCAGTTTTGTAAGTACAACGACACCTTGATAACATTCAGACACATATTGATAACATGTTTGCCGCTAGTGCAATAGTCGCGTGCGCGTGAATAACATTTCAAAGCGTTGGTCAGATCGCCACAGCTTAAGTAGTGATCGCCCAAATCATCATGACCACGTCGTATACTTTCTTTGATAGAATTTGATTTATAATTCTTTAAATCCGAGTCTAATTTCTCCAAATTGAATGCAGCTTGTTTACCCTTCGTTTCGACCCAATTGCTGTCGTAAGCTGGCAAGTCCAGTGCATCTGCGCCAGCTCCGCCACCGGCAGACGTACCAGATTGGGCGGCTACATCGGGTAGGCCGGCAGCACCAGCCTGTCCCGAACCACTACTAGCTGCACCGGCATTTAACTCTAAGAGCTTTTTGTGCAGTGATTGATACATGTTAACGTTATAAGTTGTCATTACATGTTTTATAGCCATTTTCAGGGCTTCCAAACGCAATGTTGGGCACACATCAGCAACAAATTTTAAGCGATATAAAGTTGCCAAGCCCGTGAAAGAATTAGCATATACTTCGAGATCAAGAGATGGGTTCTCAACAATAAGCTGGTGCTCCTCGTTATTATCATTGTCCTCTATGGGCGCGTCTACTTGCATCGGCTCGATAGCATTCTTTTGTGGGTGAGCGAAAACAACGGACAAAGGGTGGTGTACGACAAAGAAACATTGACGTCCAGTTAATCGACTATTCGCTTGATGTATTCAACGCAACTCACCTGTAGCAAAGGTCCCTGTCCTAATGGTCCCGGCATCAGCGACATATTTTTTTGGTATAAATCAGTTAATAACTTATTTACGCCTCTATAAACAGTGGAAATCTAAGATATTTAACTCCTTTACTGCCTGAATTTCGCAAATCGCTTCCACACAGCCGGTTTTGACAATAATTTTGCTTGCTCAGTTTTAAAACAGCTTGCCATATCCAGCAAATTGTTTAATTATCATGAACCCAACCAATTCTTGTCAAGAAGTCGAAGAGCATAATAATTCAATAGATCTGCTTTTTAAATTGCCTTTGTATGTACCTAAGAGGTACTCGTTTAAACAAACTATATTATTTATAATTTTTTTATTAGAATTAAATTCCATTGCAGTCGCATAAGATATTATTTTGTTGGAAACATTATTGTGACTGGCTACTTTTGAAAAGAAGGTGTAACATTTACCACATGTTCAAAGAATAAACATCAGCCGGTAATTGATAATAAATAAATTCTAATAAATTTAAACGCTTGAGCTCGAAATTCAATATAAATACCATGAGCGAAGTGACTAACGAAAATTGCGAACAAATTCCCGACGCAAAAGATGAGAATGAGAAAGAGGGTACGGGTGAAAAAATTGTGGATGAAGCAATTGTTGATGAAACTCCGAATGATGAGAAGTCAGCTAATGTTACAAATGACGAGTTTAATTACTTAAAACGAAATGAATTTACATCCGAGATTTACAAGATTGAAGTACGGAATTTGGGTTATTTCGGCATTGGGGTAAGAGCGTCTGGTAATATTTTTTTAAGTAAAAGTAACATAATTTCTGTCGTACTTAGGAGTTTAAGAAGCTTTTAAAGTCCAAACTAAATCTCAATATGACTAAAATTAAATCGCCGCTTCGTAAAGAGTTCGCATTTGTGTGTTTTCGTAGTGAAGAGGACCAACAACGAGCGATTGAAACGCTTAATGGTTATAAATGGAAAGGAAAAGTATTGCAAGCTGCTGTAAGTTTGAAATTATGATAAACTGATGCATTTTTAAATACGTATGCAATTTTTTAATAGGCTGCAAAAGCGTCTGCAGATCCATTACAGAAGCGCCGAAACGAAGACGCACAGCGGGAGGAGAAAGAGAGCAAACCAAAACGACAACGTACTGCTGCTGATGCGATATGCCCCTACGCTGCCTTTCCGTATGACGAACAGCTACAAAAAAAGAGTAGTGAAATGGAGGAGCTTTTGAAAAAATTCACAAACAAATTACGCAACACGAACCATGCTGCCAAGAAACAACTGAACGAGTTCAAATTCGCTGGTGTTAAGGCGTCTCCACAAATCGATGGATACCGCAACAAAAATGAGTTTACTGTTGGCAAAAATGCCTTGGGTGAAGTTGTAGTCGGCTTCCGTTTGGGCAGTTATGCTGACGGGTCCGTAGAGGTTTCAGAAATTCAAGACTTACCACATATACCCGACTCGGCTAAATGGGCAGCAGAAAGTTTTCAACAGTTTATAAGAGATTCAAACTTTTTGCCTTTTAATCCAGAGGATAATTCGGGTCATATCCGACAGTTGATGGTACGTACATCTGCTCATACGGGAGAGATAATGCTGGTTGTCGGTGTTTATTCTTCCAATTTGAAGGATACTGAATTAGAAGATTTGAAACAGAATTTAAGGGAATATTATGAAATATGTACCGATGCAGTAAAAGGTTTCAAATGTACATCGTTGTATTATCAAGATGTGAAGCATCGTGAAGCCGGTCAAGTGGTCTCACCTATAGAACATATTTCTGGTAGCACTCACAACACTGATACAATACACAATCTATCTTTTAAAATAAGCCCGCTGGCTTTCTTTCAAATAAATACGCAGGGTGCCGAAGTACTCTATGATAAAGCTATCGAATTGGCCGCACCTCAACCACATTCCACGGTGTTAGACATTTGTTGTGGTACTGGCACGATAGCGTTAGCCTTCGCCAAACATTGCAAACACGTACTTGGTGTAGAAATTGTACCAGATGCAATTAAGGATGCCGAATTCAATGCTGCGGCTAACTCAATTGAAAATTGTAAGTTTTTTGCTGGTAACGCTGATGATTACATACAATCGATGGTGCGAGAAGTTGTTTACGGTAATGCACCTGGAGCGCCGCTGGATCTGATTGCTGTGGTGGATCCACCGAGAGCTGGACTACGTAAGTGTTTGTATAACAATTTACAAACTAACAAATAACATTACATATTTTCTAGATAATAGATCCATTGCTGCAATACGTGCCGCTACGGCAATAAAACGTTTGGTGTACATATCTTGTAATCCAGCGCATGCACAGCGTAATTGGATTGAACTGGGCCGACCTGAGTCAAAACAATATAAGGGGGATCCCTTCTTTCCCAAAACCGCCATTGCAGTAGATATGTTCCCACATACTACACACACCGAACTAGTAATGTTATTTGAACGCGCGTCCCAATCAGTTGATGAAGGGGAAAGCAAAGAGACAACAAGCAACGAAAATAACGGTGATACAGAAATTGAAGGAAAAGGAAATGAAATTGATATAGAACCAAACAAAAATTAGTATTGGTTGTACTTTTGACATTTTATAAACTTTTAAATATACTTACATACTAGATAGATATGTATGCATAACACACTTTAAACATTTGTATGAAAAATAAAATTAAAGCAATATAGTAATATTTTTTTTAAAAATCCTTTTCCTTCATACAATTTTTGGTTTTGAAAAATTTGAATGGGAATTGCACTGAATCCGGATAAAGTATTCGTTATTTAAATGCACTAGTTCACAATAGTGTGCCTGTCAGTAAATAAATAAATAGACTTACTGACAATTGAACATTTAGAAATTGTGTATCATTAATTCCAACTATTTTGGTATTTCAATAAAAAATATATAACGGCTGTTTCTGGTTTGGCTAATTACCCCCCCTTCCACATGTCAGGCATAATTTACAAAATAAATAAAAAATTTCAAGAAAAGCGTAAAAATTTCAATTATCCAAATTTAAAATTGACCGTACAATATAAAAAAAAAATTAATTATAATAAACAATCGCCACTACACCACTGTGAACGTGAACTTGCATTAGTAAGAAGCAGTGTTAACAGCTGTCCACATTTGATCGTATTTATTAGCGAACGATTTGTTAGTGGTTTTTATGATATCCGATGAATTGAATAAAATAATTTTAGGATCAGTGTATTCAAAGTGATGTGAAATCGGATGACTTTCATTGAATTCGCTGTAAACTTATATCGGCCAAAAAAGGAAAATGTATGACGAGGCTGGTCTTCACCGCTTTGGCACGACTTTGCCAGCACTTGATGAAGGTAATCCCGCAGTCAGCGCATAGTACTTTATGTTTTTAAACGTTTTTACTTCATTTAAGATTCCGTACCCTCGAAGAAACCAATTCGTGTGGAAGATCAAATTGTGACTGACGAGAATGGCAAACGCCGTTTCCATGGTGCTTTTACCGGCGGGTTTAGCGCTGGCTACTGGAATACTGTGGGCTCACAGGAAGGTTGGACGCCGGCAACATTTAAAAGCTCACGCAGCGAAAAAGCTGCACAACGTCAACAGCAACGCCCTGATGATTTTATGGACGATGAAGATCGTGGGGAATTCGGTATTGCGCCACAACGTCTGCAAACACGAGCGGAATATACGTCATTTGAACCAGAGTTAAATCGTAAGCGTAAATTGATGACAACACATAGTGGACCGATACCAGGAAAGCCCGTACTAGAACAACTGATTGTGCCAAATAATGTCAAAATTAGTGAGCGCATTTTAAAAAGCATGGGTTGGCGTCCAGGCCAAGGTATTGGACCACGGCAAACACGTAAAGAAAAGAAATCAGCACGTAGTAGAAACCAACGTGAAATGTACGTAATGCAGCAGTATGGATACCAACCGAATGCAAGCGCAACAAAGTCTCCAGAGCATTCCGATGATGCTGGTGGCGAGACTGAAAGTTCAGATGAAGAAACTGATAAAATTACATTTGCACCTGACGATTACGAACCCTATGTGTGTTTAGCAAAAAAAGATCGCTTTGGTTTGGGCTACCGCGGTAGCTTGAGTCGAGATCCCGTACTTTCTAACGCTCAAGGCGTAGTAGCAAGCGATAGACACATAAATTTGTTTGAACCTGCTTTGGAAGCAGTAGGTAAAAACAATAAGAAAATATCATTTAAAGGACAAGCATTTGGCGTCGGTGCATTAGAGGACGAAGATGAGGACATATATGCGAGGGATGATATGTCTCGTTACGATTTCTCCTTAGAGGACCGAAAGCCGCAAAAAAAGAAAGTCATAATAGAACAGGATCAACTTGTTGTTGATGGATTTTCGGCATGTAAGAATCCGTTACGTTCAAAAAATCCCGAAAATATAGTGGTTCCAGCTAACTTTACGCCACGCAATTGGGCCGAACGAAAAAGTCGTTTCCAGCCCATAGACGCAAAAAGGGCTGAAGAGCTGGAATCATATTTCAAAAAAGTGGAACATGCTAAAAATAGATTAAATCCCGATGAACGCGCTGAACTACTGGGTGAGGAGCGTCAAATAGAGGAACAGCCAACTACTAGCACACACTCGCGAGCAGAGCAAGCAAACAACCAAAGACAAAGCAAGGCTAATCCTGACTTACAACCTGCTCTGCAAGATACAAAATCTACCCGTGTGGCAGGTGGCTACGACAAAATGACTGACAAAGCAAAGTCCATTTGGGGGTCTTTGGAACAAAATGATCGCTTCACACGCGCTAGTGACATCGATAGAGAGATCTCTTCCGTGAATAGCAGTGAATTCGCAGGCATGGTTAAGGAAGCGTACAGCAAATCAAAAGATGATTCCTTGACAAGCATGTTCAAGCCCTTTGTGCATGATGAACAAAAACAGCGGCGTTATGAGGAGTTTCTTTTGGCCGAAGTGAAAACAGAGGAGGAGATTACGTGTTTCTTGAACAAAATACAGCCGGTGCATTTGAACGACTGGGATCGAGAAATGGAAAAGAAGGAGTTTATGCAGGCTAGCAAAATCTTTAGACCGCTAGATGGGCTGATGTCACAACGGTTAGTACATTTTAATAATATTATAACTCTCACTATAGAAATATGAGCGAATTTCCTTTCATTTATTAATTTTTTTGTATTGCAGTTTTGTCTCGGAATCTAGTCTTCAAGTAGAGCAAAAGTCATCCGCAACTTCTGAAATCATTCTTAGCAGTCCGAAGAAAATTACCGTTGAGCGTTCACGATCAATGTGGAAACCACACTCTTTACTATGCAAACGGTATAATATTGCTGAACCCTTCGGTGGACACATGGAGGAAGAGAAGCGTCCTACCAGTTCTTCAAAGATGTCCGTTTTCGATTATCTAGAAGATTGCTTGCATAAAAAGTCGGATTTCAAAACGCCAGTCATCGTGCCTATGAAAATACCCGAGATAAAACCAATCCTAAAGCACACAAAGTGCGGAACGGATAAGGAAGAAACAAATAACACAAAATCTGCAACTTCGGTTACGACTTGCACTGTTTCGACTATGACCTCGTGCAGTCCAAGCTCTTCGCTTTCCGACACGTCTATAGTTGTTGTAGATCAATTAAAAAGTGCGCATGCGGGCTCAAAACGCTCTAAAGATGACGGTCCGAAGGTGGGTCGCCATACAGCCAAGACCGATTTGGAAAAACTTTCGGCAGAATCAATTTCGAAACCATCCTATGAGAAGTTGGAGCTCTACAAAGCAATTTTTGATGATAGCAGCGACGAAGAAGGCGTTGAACAATACGAAGTGACTGTGATCAGCAGAGAAGGTGACAATACAGACGCTTGCGCGGTAAAGAAAGCCGAACAAGTAAACTTACTGCGTAACACATCGCCGCCACGTGGAATCTTTAGTGCGTTGCTTTCTAAGAAAGGACGCGAGAAAACACCGGAAAAGACAGATTGCAACTCTATGGAATCCATTGACATGGAAGAGAAATCGTCACCCACCGTTATGGTTTCTGGTATGGGTCTGATACCTGCCGCTGCGAAACCGGTTAATAACAACAGAATTGAATTTAAACGACCTACAAGCATATCTTCGAAGACGTCAGTGAATTCTGCCTCAACGGTGTCAACAAAATTATCATCAAACGAGGAATCAACAACGATCCAGTCTTCAAAAGGAGAAAATAATAGCACAACATTAATGTCACCTGAAGGCAAGTCGAAAAGCGTGCGTCTGCAAGGTTCGGGCAATGCTTTAGGAGCTACAGCTGTAACTTTCGAACTACCGAGCACTTCATCGGGTGTGGTGACAGATGCCTATGGCCCACAATTGCCACAACACGTACGTCCTCAAGCGTCTGACAACGCTGTGGACCAAATGAACAAAGTGGTTGAGGAAAAGATGATCCGGTTCCTGGTACAGCGCGCCAAGAATAGCAGACAACTTGATAACGAAGGCTGGGTGGAGAAGAAGGTGCGCAAGATTTTGAAAACCACAACACGCAGTTCAAGCAGCAGCAGCAGCAGCGATGAGGATGATGCAAGCTATAAAAGCGAACGCAATGCGCGTAAAAAGAAAAGCAAAAAGAGTAAAAGTCATAAGAAATCGAAGAAAAAATCTAAAGAGAAACGACCGAAGAAGTCTAAGAAAAAGAAGGATAAGTAGTATGTTTATAATTGATATCTATTGCTAGTTGTATACATATATATGTATTTACATATAAAAAAAATTTCCAATGCGTTAAATTATCTATTTAAAATAAACTAAACTATTGAAATTAGTACAGGAAGAGATTATTAAGATTATAAAGTATTAAAGTCTTGGAATACAGAGGTTAAGTTTCACATACAAGAACTTGACCTTGATCGTTCAGTTTGTATGACAGCTGTATAACAGTATGATGCAGTGAAACGCAGACGAGGAAGCTCCAGACTTGTCAGAATACTGCACTCCGGACTACGAAAGAATCCCTCTTGTTGTCTCCTATCGAGCACCTGCATAGTGAGGCCCGTATGCTCCTAGTTAAGAAGCTTTCGCAGAAATCATCATTACATTCACCTGATTGGACCGGAACCGCCCCCCAGAAACATCAAGAGGTCATTCCACAACTACATCGACGACATCAGACAATACGCCGACCAGACTTCGGACGCAACTAACTCCCGGCGAGCACTGACCGCCACACACAGTGGACCCATCAATACCTTCACCGACTCCTTTCCAGTGAATGGCGTACTTGGAGTCAAACCACCACCCTTTGCAGACGAAGAGCTCGAGTTGTGACTCTTGCGCAGCTTCGTTCTGGATACTGTAACAAGTTAAACTCCTACTTATACAGAATAGAACCCGATATATCCAATATATGTTCTGCGTGCAATGAGTCTCCGCATGACACTGGCCACATCTTTGCATGCCCCACCAACCCCACTCATCTGACACCCTCTCCCTTTGGTCCAACCCGGACGAACAGCACGTTTCTTGGTCCTTACGTCGGATGATGTCGACAACAATTACCTAATCCTTGCCATCCTAACGGGGATTAGATACTCGTTACAACAACAACAACATGGTGGTCGGATATCTGCGGTTCCGCCAAATGAGTAGCTTATTAGGGAGGTAAGGACGTTTGTTCTTCTTGGAATAAAGCAATGAGTGGTAGGTGCATGCAGTTCTATATAAGACGGAGTCAAAACCGTTAAAGTAAACCAAACTTTGGCTATCCCGACCAACATTCTATTTGTACAAGCTGCGCCTTCTGTTCTATGTGAAAGAAATTTTATGTAAAAAAATATATAGTTTGGTAGGTAATGTGACACGCCGCGTCTTGGTCGCTGAACGACATACTGAGGATATGGAACATTAATACCCCAATTTAGATTCCCCAGCAATTTGTAAAAGCAGGCTCAAGGCCTTTGG
This sequence comes from Bactrocera neohumeralis, assembly GCF_024586455.1. NCBI lineage: Eukaryota > Metazoa > Arthropoda > Insecta > Diptera > Tephritidae > Bactrocera > Bactrocera neohumeralis. The sequence continues at coordinate 75,923,770 of NC_065923.1, read as the reverse complement.
ATGCATATACGTGGACAGAGATTACATCACCTCCATCTTCGTGGACAGGGATCACATCACCTCCATCGCGCCCCGTAAGCTCCTAGAATGGTTCAGATTGCTGGACCTTTGTGACCATATTTGATATTCTACCTATTTCTATCTGTCTATCTATCTATATGGGACGGTTCCGTGTTTCGTGTCCAACTAAAATTCGACAGCAACCGACGAGCAGACGGTGTCATCATTTCTGAATTTTGATTGCAGAGCACAAAGCACCGCTAAAAAAAATCTCCATCAAAACCCTACCTACCTATCCCTACCATAAACACACAAAGGACCAACAAATTGTACAAAGGTTAGATTAGGTTAGGGTGATCTGTTAGGCCAATGAGCCACGCTTTGACCAGTTTTGGTCCTCTGCGATTCTCAATGGAGTCTGTTAGTATGTCTTTGAGGAGCAGTCATCCTTTAGGATGCCTGCGCTTGACTCGAATTTTAACAGACTCTGCGGCCTCACTATCGATACCTCCTCCAGTGTATCATTACCGTGGGGATCCCAGATGCTTACAACGGAGTCTTGCCAATGCGTGACAAGTGCGCAAGAGATGTTTCACTATTTCCCTGGTGTCTTGCTCTATACATTTTTTCAAGTCTTCTCGATCTGTCAACTCCATTCTGCGGGCCTGTGTCGCCAGAACACAGTGACCAGTTAGTATTCCGATCATCGGTAGAGCAAATTGCACAAAAGTTAACCAAGTCTCATATAACTCAGTCTCAGTGCCTCAGTAACTTGCAAACACTAAGCGCAGTTTGTCGCCGTGGCTACTAACTTCATACTTATACCCATATATACACACATGCCTACATACGGACATTACCAAAAAACGAACACAGTAGCTTGTATACGATCACTTCACTTGATCACGGCTTAGTTTGCCCAGCTCTTCAGTCAGCCAACTCTCTGCGATTCGCTCTCTTGCAAGCAACCACCTTTGCAGACCAATTGGACCCAGTTAACTAGACAGCTTAGTTGGTAGGCCAGCTTGAGCGCCGAATTCAGTTGTATTTTACGGGTATCCACGAGCGGTTCGGTTTCACAGACGAACTGGCGCATGTTGGACGGCAGCGAAACGACGGGTGACGCGACGGTGAAAAGGTGGCGAAGACGACGCGACGCGCAGTGTACCGTGGCACTCCGATTTGTGTGCAAAGTGTAGAGAAACAAAACGAAATAGTAATAATATTTTTTTTTTTGTGTGAAAGAGTGGTGTGACACAGGGCGCAGCATACCATTTGGAGTCAAAGAATTGGTTGGCTCAACCAAGCTTTGAATTTGCGCTGCAGAAAAAGTAATATCACAAAATCACCAAAGAATATCGCTTTCTGTGTAAAGGTAAAGTGTGTGTGGAGCCAGGTGTCGGCCAGCTAGCGATTAGCTAATTAAATTTTTCTGATTTTTCTATGAATGCAAGGTGGCTGGTGGCTTGTTGCAAAAATGCTTACGTTAAAAGTGAAAATGTATACAGTGCACAGTTGAAAAGCAAAAAACAAAAATAGTACAACAAAAACAATAAAAAAGTGCATAAACCGTGCTGAGCGTGTAGGCAAATGGAGAAAATCGTGCGATCGTGCGATAAAACCAGTTGCCAGTTGACGGCGACGCAGCGGACGCGAGCGCAAAGGCAAACGGAGCGCCGCAACGCCAGTAACAGGTCGCGCACTCATTATTGCTTTGTTGTAGTTTACGATTTTAGGAAATTTTTTTTTTTTTTTTTTTTTTTTTTTGGAATACAAAATATGTGTTTTACTGTTAGGCAGCAAAATAATAGTATTTTCATATAACCATTTTTTTTTGAAGTTGCAACGCCGAAGACGAGCTCAAGAGCTTACGTTTAGCACGAAATTCAAATTATAAAAGTCAAAAATTAAAGTCTAAAAATTGAATCTAAAATTGAAGTCAAAATTTTAAGTCTACATTTTTAGTCAAAAATTCCAGTCTAAAATTGAAGTCTAAAATTTGCCAACTGCCAGTTGGTCGGTGGAAAAGTGCGAATGGTGTGTGGCGAGCGGTGTGAAGCACTGTAGTTTGTTAAAAACGCTCGCTAGGCACGCCATATGCGGCAACTGCCAGCAGCAGTGACGAGTGATGTCGTTTTGCCAACTTGGCGGTGCGAATATGAAGTGCAAAGAATTCAAAATTATTGTTGTTTTATAGTTATTTTTTGTTGTTGGCAGCCAGTGCTTGCAGTTGTCGAACAGCTGCTGGCTGGTCGTTGAGATACAAGGGGCTGCACGCCCCCGCAAGAGAGCCAAGAGCAGGCCGCCACAATCCCGCGAGATTCTCGTATGATCAAAAACGCAAAGGGAAGTGAAATTACAACAATATTAGCGTAATGAAATGCCAAAAACAACAAATACCAATAATAAAATCGACAGCAAATTAGTGGTGCATAAAATTTGTAAACGAACTCCAGTCGACGCGAGAACTTTCATGACGAAGCCAAGTCGGAAAAAAAACTTATTTAAATGCAAAAGCGCGCGTGTGTGTGAAACTACTGAGTTACTGTCAAGTTTAAAACAATAAAAGTGTAAGAATAATGTGTTAGTACCTGTATATCTAGTGTGTTTTAAAAAGACAGCATAAATAAATCAGAAGCATAAATGGCAATAAAAAAGGCGATCGCCAGCGATAAGCGGCAAGAAGAGCCCCAATGAGCTGGCTCAAGAAAGTCGCTAGTATAATAAATAATAAAATAATAAAAAATAGACACCTACTTAATACATACATATAATAACAATAATGCTTCACTTAACACGCTAACAACAACAACAACAACAACACAAACAAAAAGAGTTAGAATAGTAAGAATACTCGGCAGGAGCAACAAAAACACAAAAAGAGTAAGAATACACAGCAGCAGCAACAACAACACAAAATAGTAATAATAAGAATACTCAGCAGCAGCAACAACAACACAAAATAGTAATAATAAGAAGACTCAGCAACAACAACAACAACACAAAAAGTTTATTTAAGTTTAATACTTCGTAGCGCTAGAGTTCTAGTGAGATCATGCTTTTGCTTCTGCTAGCAAGCCACTTACTCTTTTTAGCGTACAGAGTACTAACAAGAAAAAACGTTAACTTCGATTGCAGCGTAACTATAATACCTTTATCAAACACAAAATATGTCATACAAGATTTTTGTGAGACAGTTTGTATGGCGGCTATATGCTATAGTGGTCCGATCTGAACCATTTCTGCAGAGGATATAGAGTTTGCGTGAACAATAGCTCGAGCCAAATTTCGTGAAGATATCTTGTCAAATAAAAATTTTTCTATACAAAAACTGGTTTTTGAACGAACAGTTTGTATGGCCGCTATATGCTATAGTAGTCCGTTCTAGAAAATTTCTTCAAATATTATGGCTTTGCTTTAGTTAATAACTCATACCAAATTTCGATAAAGATATCTTATCAAATAAAAAAATTTTCTGTACAAGAACTAGTTTTTGGACGAACAGTTTGTATGACAACTACATGTATATGCTATAGTAGTCCGATCTAAAAAATTTCTTCAAATATTATGGCGTTGAATTAGATATTAATCCATCTCGAATTTCGTGAAGATATCATGTCAAAGAACTTGACCTTGATCACTCAGTTTTCAGTTCTCGAAACATCTTCAGCGAACATTGTTTTAACTCTTCGATCGACAGAGCGGCAATTTCAGTTTGGGAAAACAAGAAAAAAAAAAAGCACGGACGTACTAAATCCATGAATTGTTCTTCCACAATTCCGGCTGTTTTACATGCATGTTCTCACGCTTCAATACGCCCAAATAGAACTCCTTCTTAACCATCTGTTCCTTCGGAACAAATTCATGAAACAACACACCACGAATATCGAAAAAACATTGAGCATCACACTGATTTTTGAGCAGCTGTGGCGTAGTTTTTTTTTGGTTTCAGCTCGTTTTTTCCCAACTATTCCGATGATTGTTGACTTATTTGCATGTCAAAGTCATAAATCCACGTTTCGTCGGCATTTATAATGCTCTCCATGAATGTGGGATCGAAATTCGCACGAAAGCATGTCTTTTTGAAAAAAAAATATATCTTTATCGAGATCAGTACGAGCAAGAACGCGCTTCATACTCAAAATATTCACCAAAATCATTCGAACGGACTCGCGAGAGTTGTTGTGCTCACTTGCCATCTCTCTAGCAGAATCCTGACGATTTCAGGCACCCTTTCTTTACTTTTTAATATTTTCTTCAGTCGAAGAGATCGAAGATCGTCCAGAATGTGAAATCGCAGCGTACTGCTGAGGTGTACCGACTTTAGCAGCTGCTGTAAACAAACTGGGTGAACGATCGCTCTCATGTTTTTCATAGTAATTAAGGACAGTCCTACCAACTTACCAAAGTATACATTTTTGAAATATCATTTACGCGCGGAATTTTAATTACAAATTTCGGGTACACTTTTATTAGAATGTACACCATAAATGTCCAGCATGATGAGCTCGACTCCGTCTGTCTGTAACTACGCGAACTAGTCCCTCAGTTTTAGAGATATGAATCTGAAATTTTGCATACGTTCTTTCCTCGCCAGGAAGCTATTTATTTGGCGGATTTACCGCTATCGGACCTCTATAGCATATATGTAGCTGCCATACAAACTGAACGATCAAAATTAAGTGAAAATACATTTTATACCATTTTTTCAGTAAAAAAAAACATGTGAAGGGCATTCAGCCGCAGCCTTAAAAAGATCAAAAAAGCAGCCTCAGCTGTTCTGTGTTGTTTCAAGTTATTGGCTTAATAGTTGCTCTAACGTAAAAAAGATCTTAGCGCAAACACACCGCTGCCAATGGAGCACAACATCTCTGCGAACTCTTACTCACGCTGCCGCTCTCCTAACCGCTGCTGAACGCGCTCCGCTTTAACTAAAAGAGCAAGCGTCTGTATGGCTGTGTGTTTGCAGGCGGCTCGTCAATGAACCGTGCTGCCGGAACTCTCCGTTGCACTCGTGTTGGCGCTGGTGAAACGTAATATCGTAAAAGTAATGGCATAACGTTATGTTTACGGCGCTCTAAGCAATCTACACAATGACTATGCATGTAACATACCAACGCGTACACACTGTCAGTTGATATTTAGGTATACAAGTACTATGCTGATATGTATGTATGTATATTGTTAGTATAGGGCTCCAATTTGCTCAGTGCACGCCAAATAGTTTGCTGGCGCACTTTTTTGTTCAATCGGCTAGTCCGGCTCTTTAATTTACTTCACTTTCATATTTAATTTTCCCAGACATTTTCTGTATGTTTGACATGCCTTTCGTCTGCGCTCTGTGTAGAGCCAGAGCTGCGCTTTTTCACAAGCACCATAAGTCACAACGCGCTCGCCAAATCATTTCATAGCCATTTTCGTTTACTTCTTCGAGCGTTGTCCGCTGGCATAGGAAAATAAACAAACTCAACAGGTAGTTGACGCGACACACACACACATACACATTGTATGTACATACATACAAATATATGGCATATATGTACATATAAGACATATCAGCGTGACGAATGCGTGTGTAGTGTTTGCGCTGCCCTGTCTTTCAGCTCTTCTGCGGCTCCACCTGCTGCTTCCGCACAAATATTTGATTTTGTTTCAAGATTTTGCGCCAGCCTATGACAGCTTGTAGCTATTTTTATCTATTCTCACACGAAATATACCGAAAATGGTTATGAACGACTTTTCCTACGCGCGTCTTTGGCCGGCGCTGCTGCTAGTCAGCTGCTCATCAGCCAGCAGTTCAACGTTTCTCAATGACTGCTGCAAAGCCGCATAGCTTTCAGTGTCTTTTGGCATTGTCACCAACGTTGGTAGCCGCCACAACTGTGCGCCGATTAACTGTTGACGAATTCCATTGATTGTCGTGCCATTTGCGATTTTTTATGCCCAAGCCGAGCTTACGGATTTCATTGTTTTAAGTTGTGTATGTGAGTGTTGTTGCCAATTGGAAAAGTTGTGCTCCGAAAGTAGTTGTGTTTCAAGGCAAAAAAAACTATATCGTAGCCTAAAGTCTACAAGCGAAGGAAAAACGATATTGAACCAAAATTTGAGTGTCGGTTAGGAAACGGTTATAAATTGGTTATATCTGACAATGGGAGGTTAGAATTTTATGTTAAGGAATAAAAAACTAAATTTCGATTTTTTTGATGATTAGTTTTGCATTTCAGGTGACGATATGTATATGTGTTTTATAGCATAAATGCGTATAACGGTATAATTAAAAATGTGTTTGCACATCCAAGTAGACCAAAAAAAAAATATAAATATCTGACAGTCTTTCAAAACTCTGCTACAAGCTTGTAAATTATAAATTTTCCACGAAATCAAACTTTCTCTTAAGTTAGTGTAATTACAACTAATTTTTATTAAAAAAAAAATAATTGAAAGTGTTCGATTTGTGGCCCAAAATCTGATTTTCATGCTTTTACAATTTCGTTAACAAATATTGTGCATGCTGCTACAGCTGGACAGACAGATAAGTTGGTACATGCGCATAAAGTAATTTACTAGGGTGGTACGAAAAGAAAAAAAAATACACCAGTAATATTGACACGCGTTTTATTGTAAATTAGTTATTAAAACTATGTATTAAGGTGGTTCTCAATGTATCATGCATGAACATAACGTAGTTTATTAGGGTGGTTCAGAATGAGTTTTGCAACTAAGTGACATACTTTCGTTTAATTCGCTAAATATTATTTAAACTGTATATTAAGACGGTTCACAATATATTTATAAATTATTAGGGTGGTTCGAAAAAAAGTCTCACCAGTTTAAGTAAGAGTTGTATATTAGTTATTTAAACTGTGTATTAAGGTGGTTCACAATTTACTTGCACATACCGTAGTTTATTAGGGTGGTTCGAAATGAGATTTTCAACTAAATGACAGATTTTCGTTTAATTCGCGAAATATTATTTAAAACATATATTACGACGATTCACATTATCTTTAGAAATACAACTATTTGCGATTATCTTTACAACAACACTTGACCCGACACTTATAAAGCTGGTCCGATTTCGGTTATTTCAATATACGCTCTTTGAACGAAAAGTTTTAGAATAATTAACCGTCATTGCTCAAAATAAGTATTTTAAGATCAAAACTTAACTATATAACGCTTAACGCTGTAAAATATATTATCATATATACAGATGTATAAATAATCAGCTGATTATCGTCCATCTGAATATACGCTAAATAGTCGCTCAGTTCAAGAGATATTGTCAAGCTTCTTATTTGTCGGAAACGCCGATATCGTACCATTTTAGGATATAGCTGTCATGCAAACTGAACGATCAAAGTCAAATGCTTGTACGGAAAACTTTTTTATTTGACATATATCTGACGAAATTTGACACCATGATATAATCTCCGAAGTTATTGCACAGATCGGACCACTATATCATATATCACCACACAAACAGACCCATAAAAATCAAGTTTTGTAAGAAAACTGCTTTATTTAAGAGTATACTAGCTTCGGTGCAACCGTAGTTAACGTTTCTTCTTGCTATTTCCGTTAATTTTATATAGCATAAATATAATTTTTCCTATAAAATCACAAAATACAAGTTGCTGTGTAAATTTCAGTTATGCTATATTTTTCACTTTTCCGTAAAAGACGTACCATCCTAATGTACGCATTCGAGTTTCGAGCGTAACAATTATGGTAAAATCATAACAAACATGAATATTGGTTTTGCAACTACCGTTAGTCGTTAAGCACTTTTTCTATAATTTTTAATTTTAGTCATTACTTGAGTGTTTGGACAAGAAAATGAGAGAAATGTTAGCCAATTTGCAAGAAAAAAGAGATTGCCATGAAGAAAAAGCAGACAAGTCGTTTATGCAGTGAATGGCGGTGCGATGGTCGGTTAGCTAGAGCAATATAAAATGTATAACGATATATATATGTATGTGGATGTTTATATAGCAATGTTTGCCGACTGCCGCAATACGTCAAGCGATCAATGCGAAGCGAAGAATGCGGAAAGCGTTCACTGTTGAATTTCAGCTTTGACCATTTCGGCTGTTGGCCACATTGCGCTGGTAAATAGCAGCGAGTCTGCGTTAGCGGCACATGGAAGTTGACGGCTGCAAATATTCGCAATCGTGCTTAATTTAATATGAGTAAAATAATTTTTGAAAAATTGGAATATGGGAAAATATTTTTAAAGGCGTTAATTATGTGACTAAAATCGCACTTTTAGCTGCGGATCTTAATCCAAAATGATAAAAAATCTTTTAAATGCAGATCTTGATCCAAAATCATAGAAAGGTAAGAAAGTAGTGTTTGACAAAAATTGTGTGTACCATATGCGTAAATGTGTGAGTGTGAGCTCTTGAAATAGCTAACGGAAAAAACCGCTTGAATCGTGTTGTATTTACAGCGACTGTGAGTGGCGCATGCGCGCATACAAATTGGCCATCAACGTTGTAATCAAAAAGTTTGCCGATTAGCTGATTGTGCGAACATTCCATACTAATTTACGATTATATTTTCGCCAGGCAACAGCAGGCAATGCGGCAGCCAGCCATTTTAACATTTCAACAACGTGCACAGCAATAGACAAGCGTGGCGGCTAATGGTGATTGTTTTGTAAAAGTGTTGAAGAAAATGAAACGAACAAAAATAGCTAAACGAATGCGAAATTTCGTGGAAAGTGTGTGAATGAAAATAATAAAAACAGAAGCAAATACAAGAAAAAATAAAATAAAAAAATACAAAAAAAATATAAAAAAATATCTAAAAAGGAAATAAGTGCAAATATTTCGATAAACGAGCTTTTCGCACGTGATTATGTTATTTTATGCAACAACAACAACAGCAAAGCAAAAAGCAGTGTTCCAAATCTGTAGCTGAAGCCACAAGCGCGTAGAAAGTCCATTACATAGTAGCCAGCAGCAGCAACAACAACAAAAACCTCAACCCAGCGCACGCTACGCGTACTAAATACACCAATACATAGCCACAGACATACATATATAATTGCAAATACACAGTTTTTAATTGCATTCGTGTTTCTTGTGGTCAACGGTAGCGGCAGCTTTTCAAAATGTGGCCGCGACGACGGCAGCAGCTCCTCGGTTTGTTGCAAGTTGTTCCGGAAACGAAAATCTCAGCTGCTGCGTTTGCGCACAAACACAACAACAGCAAGCAAAATAAATATACTGCGTGTACTTGGCCACAACTGGCACAGAAATAATGAGTCAAAATGTTGCCGATAGTTTGGTGAGTAAAAAAAAAACAAAAATATTTAAAATTAGTATTTGACAAATAACACTAACACAAACATATAAACACACACATACTGAAAAGAAAATGGAAAAAAATATTATAAAATAAGAAAAAACTGTTAGCTACGGCTTTACTGAAACTATAATACCCTTTACAGGTACATTTCTTATATGAGAAATGGAATTAAAGGGTGTAAAATAATCCTAAATTTCACTTTGTTAGATGACTTTGTATGGAAGCTATATGCTATAGTGATTCGATTTGAACAATTTCTATGGAGATTGTACGTTGACTTGGATAATTATTTGTGCGAAATTTCGTGCAGATATCTCGTGAAGTAAAAAAGTTTTTCCTACAAGAACATGTATTTGATCGTTCACTTTGTATGACAGCTATATGCTATAATAGCTTGATCTGAACTATTTTCACGGGGATTGTACCGTTGTCTTGGATGATACTTCGTGCCAAATTTCGTGCAGATATCTCGTGAAGTAAAAAAGTTTTTCCTACAAAAACCTGTTTTTGATCGTTCAGTTTGTATGACAGCTATATGCTATAGTAGTCCGATCTAAACAATTTCCACGGAGATTGTACCAATGTCTTGGATAATACTGCGTGCCAAATTTCGTGCAGATATCTCATCAAATAAAAAAATTTTCCATACAAGGACATAATTAGTAGTAATTGTATGGCAGCTATATGCTATATTAGTCCGATTTAAAAAATTTATTTAGAGATTTTAGCGTTGCCTTGGAAAATTATGTATGCCAAATTTCGTAAAGATATCTCGTCAAATAAAAAAGTTTTCCATATAAACACATGCATAATTATAAAAACTGCGCCCCTCCCCCCAACCAATTGTTCTCATTTTCTATTTATTTATTGATTCGCGCTTGATTTGGGTTTTATTATATCTTTGTGGGTCTCTTCAGTTCTTACCTTTTTCTAAATGCTTCTGCAAACATTTTTAGCATCACTTATCTAATTCGCCGTTGTTTAGCACATTTATGGCAATTTTATTCAAGCGTTTGGCTAAAGCCTAGCTCTTGCTGCCCAAATCAAACGCCTTCTAGGCATTTGGTATTCAAACGCTTTGGGATTAGACGAAAATTAGGTAGATTTCTCTTTTCTCTAAACACGAAACGCTGATGAGTTTCTCATTGTAGGGCGGGCATCCAAATTGATTAGGCACACACACAACCACACGCATACAATAAATGTGTTAAAAAATGTGGCATTACAAATGAGTGTGTTTATTAAATGACGCGAGACCGATTTCAAAGCATGAAAAGCGCCAAAAATAGAAATTCGTTGGATATATTAAAATTTTAATGCAAGAAAAATTCATATAAATTATTAAAATCAACTAAAAATTTTCTTTCATATTTTTAAATAGCTAAAATTGTCGCGCTGCAATTTTTCTCATTTTATACTTTCAATTTTTATTATAAATAAATTGTTTCCTCTTAGCGCCAATCAAGCTGTAGCAACAGCAAAGTGCCTATTTTTATTGCTAATAGTTTAATTATTTTACTAGCTTACGAGAGTGCTATCTCGACGACACTTTCGCTCCGACACTTTCTCATAGACGATGTCATAATCAATTTATTTCCATTTTTCTTGTTGTAGTGCAATTATTAGTGAATTAGTCGCACAAATGCATGACGATCGCTTGTTGCTATCGATTGCATTAGCTGCAACAACTCATATTAAATATCTATTAATTGCATTAATAGAGAGTGCAAAGAGATTTGTAATTAAAGAAATTGGTTAGCAATTGGGAGTTTATTACTTTAATAAGATTAATTTATTTATTAAGTTGCATAAAGCTTATAATTTATATAATAAAGAGTTTAGAAAGCAAAAAAAATAAGAAAAATAAGAAAAAAATCAATTTCGGTTGATTTGGATCGATTGAGTTTGTATGGCAGCTATATGCTATAGTAGTTCGATCTGAATAATTTTTTCATATATTCTGGAGTTGTCTTAGAAAACTATCTGTACCGATTTTTGTGCATATATATCGTCAAATAAAAGAGTTTTGCACACAAGAAATGAACCTTGATCGTTCAATTTGTATCACAGCTATACGCTATAGCTGTTCGATCTGAACCATTTCTACTGAGATTGTAGTGTTGCTTCGAGATTTAATTCGGACAAATTTCGTGACGATATCTTGTCAAATAAAAAGGTTTTCCATACAAGGACATGTACGCATGAGCCCTGCTCAGGCTATAATTATTGAGTTAATTCAATAGAAGTTAATAAAATTTTTAATAATTCAAAATAAAACAAGCAATGTATAATCATAATAAAAAATAAAAGCATATTTTATATTTTTTTATATTTACATTTAAATATTTATATTAGGGTGGGTCAAAAATAATAATATATATACATATATGTATATTTTTCATACTCATACACATATTTTGCAGTACTCTGAAAAATAAGTTCATAGCCACCTTGCCCGCATTAGAGTTTTCTATTTTTTTTATTATGAAAGAAAAAATTAAAACTAATTACTTTGAATATATCAAGTTTCATATATTTTGTTGGAAATTTAATGCTGTAAAGAAAGGTTCTAAAGGTTTTTTCTTAAACCTTACTGTCTAAAATATATTAAAATTAAAATTTCATTATTTTAAGGAATTTTTTTTCTTATGAATTTTAAAGCTCTATGAAAAAAAATTATTATAAACCGAAAAAAACTTAGTTTTGTAGGAAATTTCACAGTACTTGCTAAAAGAATCGTTTCTGACCCACTCTAATGTATTTATTTGCTCTATTAACTAAAAATAGTTTAAATAAACAATTAAATATACAAATAACCATAATAATAATAAAATGGTGAAAACAATAAAAATATTTATGTTTTACTTTTATCAATGACTTTAGTGAACTTCTCCATTATTTGCATAAACGCCTCACATTTTATCTTACTTTTTTTTCTTCTTACAAATCACCATTCTTTTTTTCTTTCTTTTAGAATCAGTTTTCTTATTTTTTTCTTTTATATTTCAAATCATTAGGCTTTGTTCAAAGTCTCAATGCGCCTCTGAATCTATTATTTATGTGTTAAAAATCTTTATTTTGTTTAAAAAGGCACGTTTTTGCCAAGATTGTGTTCCAAATAACTCGAAGTGTACAAATATTCAGTGCTTTCAAATGTAAATTAGAGACCTCGGACACAAAACTGCCTACGAGTTGCTCAAATGATTAACAACAAACACTATTTTAATGGTTTTTAAGTATTTTTTGAATTTATGACATTAAAATTGCTTGAAAATACAAATCTTTTTTTTACAAAATTCGAAAATCGAAACTTCGACCATATTCGCTCTGGAGCAAGATATGAGCTTAGTCACTACTAAAAACTCCTCAAGATTAGTAACAATTGCTCTTCTACTTGCTTAAGATTACTGAAATTTAGAACAAAAAAAAATATTTTAACTATTTTTTTAATTCCTATTTAAATTTTCGACAGTAAAATAGCTTAAAAACATTAAAATTTTCGACGAAATTCGAAATATCGAACATTATAATTATTCAATGCGCCTAAATGTAGGCAACGCTTTCTTCACGCTTTTCAATGCATTTATCGAAAAAAGCAGGAGGACAGAGGAGCCGAAGAACTCATCCATTTTTAATAAGACTAAATGTCATAGAAACCTCTGATAGAGTGTACAATATTATGACTATTCAATGCCCCCAAATTTCTCCTACGTTTTTTTACGCGCTTCAATATACTTATCTAACAAAAGAAGGAGGAAGCAGAGGCCGAAGAACTGATCCATCTTTAATAAGACTAAAATTTATTCCAAAGATACATATTTTGACAATAAAATTTTCTCAAAATACTAAAATTTTCGACAAAATTCGAAAGTCGAAACTTCGACCATATTCACTCTAGAGTAAGTCGCGATCTTAATCTCTAGTAAAAAACCCTTTAACATCGATTGCTCTACTTGCTTAAGTTTACTCAAAAAATAACCTCACTTTCCAATAACTCACTCAGCAACCTAGCGCCGCTATTAATATGAACTCAGCCCGTAAGCGCATGTATAAAAATATAAGCGCTTTCATTTCAATAGCAATTTAGTTAGCAATTTTCTCTTGTAATATTTACTTCCCTGCTTAACTGCTAGGCATGCCATACATTCGAACAAGTTTTATTAAGTTACGAATTGGTTGGCCAAAGCAAATCGCAAATATTTAATATTTTACGCAAACAAACAGGTAAAGTAGTAGGTAAGTTTTAGTTAAAAGGCAAACGGCACGTGCCTTGTTTGTGGATTTTAATTGATGTTTGCGGCCTTTTGCAAAAATCATGCATAAAAATTCATCATGCGTGAGTGTGGACTCATTAACTTTGCAATATTTTGTAAGCAACAACACTTTAATGCATTTCCGTCCATCTCTAGACATTACGATACCTCGTGATGAGATCTTACATAACTTTTAATAAAGTGCGGTAAATCGAAGTTAATAGTGAAAGCAGCGTTGGCTAAACAAAGAAAGCCTTTACGCACACTTTTAAATGCTTTAAAATATTTGCTTATTTATTTTACGACTTTTTTGCTGGCGCGGTAGCCATAACTTTCATTCATGCATAAAAATAAATCATAAACTTGAAAAATAAATAATAAAACTAAAAAATATTAAAACTAAAATTAAAAAATAATAAAACCGACACCAAAATAAACCTAAAAGTAAACAAACGAAATGTAACAGCTCAAATTATAACAACTTTGCGTTTCGCTTAAATACCAACTAGTTTGCGAGTTGCCATCAACTAAGTAATGTAGTAGATCTGACAGCTAACTTGACAGCAGAGTTCATACGTTTTTGCGCTCTAATGACAGCCAATAAGAATTATAGCGAACAATAATAAACTAGCAAGATAAAAAGAACTGAAATGAGCGAAAGAATAAATAAACAGAGAACATAAACGCGCGGGAAGAACACATAGAAAACAATAAAAAATAGAGAGAACACTAGAGAGCGGCCAAAGCATATGTTTAATGGAGCAGGTAACAGCACAAAAGCAGGGGCTGTGCGGCACAGTGCAGTAAGATGGGGCAAATAATAAACAATTTTCTTTATTGACTATGGATTTTGTATAGACAAAATTTATAGATTACTTTTTCACCACTCCGCATTTTATTGCTGGTACTGCTGCCCATGTGACAAAAAACACATCAAATATTTTTTTATTCAAACTTTTAATTATTCCAAAGATTCAAGTTTTAGGAAAATTTTGTGAAATTTTAAAATGACGACGTCATTGCCGACAGCCTCTTTGAAAAAGATGCCCCCGCGTTGACAGCAGAACTTCTTACATGAGCATCTGAAGTGAACGGAAATTACATGTTTTAAGTAAGACCTTAAACTAAGTTATGGACGAAGGAAGAATAGTGAAAATTTAAATAATCGTAATTACAAAAAACATCATTTCGTTCAAGACCATGTAAATTATATCTCGAAGACCTGTGTAAAATTTCATTAAGATCGGTCAAGAGAAATCTCGACAACCGACTTTGAAAACACAGTTTCGACAAAAACGCGTTTACAGTTTTTACAAGGCTTTACCAGGTCTAAAATTATAACTCGGTTCAACATGAGTATTTAAGATAATACTCTAGAGATGTTATAGCATAAAATAAGACGATAAAATAAGACGGAAAAAATAATTTTAAACTAAAAAATAATCGTCGCCTACGTCAAAGGACAAGCTGACTGTCGGAGGAGTGCTGTCTGGTTGTTTCAACAACTCTATGCGAGTTTGTTCGATTCATTGGAGAGTAGCGCTCGACGCATTCAGGCCACTGTTCAACGAGTAGCGCATATTTTTTTTATAACGCAGTGAAATGCACTCAACCGCGCATTGCAAAATTTAACAAAAAACTTATACAAACCACTGTGCGCGCCGCTTCTCACTCGCTTGGGTGGTGGCAACAGGGGTGGCGCGTGAGTATGCCTGCCAAACGCGCGCCGGTGAGGGCAGCAGGGGTGGTGGTTGCGCGAGGTTGCTGCGCGCCGCCCGCCGCCTGCCTGTTGTGTGACCAGTTGATGACGTCGCCATAAACGCCTTCGTCATCCCTCGGCACAGGCGAGAGCATATGGTCATACACGTTCAACGTCGCTCAATGGGAAACAGAATCGGCGGGTTTGTCATGAATGCGCACCACTTAGAACGCTGAGTGCGGTTTCGGCGTTTGTTGGAGACGGTTACGCGCTGTAACTTTCGTGCGTGTTGTTCGTGCGCCGCAAAAGTGTTGAGCGTTTTTTTATGCAAAAATAAAATATATTGTTGATATATACATATATATGTATATATATTTATATATATATTTAATTGTATTTTAAAGCGAGTGCGCGAGTACGGGCGAACGGACGCGTTACACACGCGTGACGCGAAAAAGTACACGCTTGAGAAAAACGTGCAAATAATAACGAAGTTTTACAAGTTATTCAATAGCTACAGTGTTTTGGGTATACATACATATACACAAACATATACATATTTCGGCATTGTTGTTGCGCGCAGGAGTATGCTAAGTCGCATGGTTGTTTATCAACTTGAGCGCACAGCCAAACACAACAAGCAACTTTTCGGTAGCGTCACAGGCGGCGCGCTTTATATTAACACAAGCATAGCTACATACATACAAACTCAAAATCACGACGCGTTTATAAACAACGAGCGCAATAAAAAACACATTTACACAACGTCGTCACAATTTGATTCTAATTTAAGTTGACTTAAGTGAATCGAAGTGAATAATTTTGAAAGACATTGCTTGGCCGTGCGCTCAGACGCAGGCAAATCAAGACGAGACTTCGAAGTAAACACGGCACGGCAGCGCTTAGGGCGTGTTAAGTTTAGTACAGCGCTGTTGGCATAAAAACAGACTGCATAAACACCCAGTTAAACGCCACTGCAGTGCGAAGGACGCGCTGAGCCTTAACTACGACTCACTTGTATTTATAGTGCCGCCATAGCAAAAATCGTCTGCGTGCAGCTATAAAATAGTGCAACGACCCCGCTTCAATGCAAATGTCTGCGCGCGTGTGTGTAGCTGTATGTGTTAATAAAAGCTTAGATCCTTCAGCACATCAGCACAGTAGACAACATAAAACGGAAGCGGAAGTTTTGCTGCTGGTGGAAGCGTTAAAATAGTTGCAGACGTCGTAAACCGAAACCCGAACCTACCCACGCATACTGTGCCTTCACACAAACAAATATACAAATATACTAGCACAAGTAACAAAAAAAAAACTGTAAAAATACTCAGTGTTGGTGAAAAGCCTTAAATACACACACACATACGCACTCACATATATATTTACAAGCCAATGACAATAATACCAAAATTAATGATCAGCGTAGAGTTTTGAATTGGCTACATTGTTTTTTGCTTGCATCGGCAAATGAAAATCGATTTTCCACACAACAACAAAAAAGCGCAACAACGCGCCTACAATCAACGCAGCCCACAAATACAGAAAAGTTTTTGCCACAGCAAAATACTCGAACTAAGTGTAACGAAAGCAATTTCCAATAAAATATATATAAAAAAATCTACAAAAATATAATCGAAAAAGGTGAATGCGCCGTTTAACGCGTTGACCTTTTGTGCGCGCATTAACGGCTGAGACGGGGTAGTGGTCACCCCAGCTCAACCCCCAAGTTGTGTATAAATTTAGCTCAGCAATTTAATTGAGTACTCAACGGCGCGGTAATAGTGCAGCAAAGCAACAACAAATAGCTTATAAATCGTACTGCACTCATCAAACGACAAATGGTATGGCTATGGGAGTGTTACGTCTGTAGTCTTGTAGCGTTGATTAGATTTTCTTTAATTAAGTTTGTAAGAAAAATTTCTTTTCATTTTCTTCTTGTTTGTTCAGCTAGGGTATTTTGTTATTGTCGATGCATTGTGTCATTGATTGCAATTGTTTGTGTGGAAAAAGTGGAAATTAGTTGACTGCAAGAAAGAAATGTACGACGGCAGGTGTACCTGCAGGAAATTGGCAACTGAGGTGCATTCAGCAGGGAAAAATATAAAAAATAATCTTTTAATAATATAATAATAATAAATGGTATTGAAAATAATCCGTGTAAAATTTTGTGAAACTTTTTCGTAAAATAAAAATGTCTTCTGTACAAGAACTTGGTTATGGTCGTTCAAATTGTATGGCAACTGTATGCTATAGTGATCCGATCTGAACAATTTCTTCGGAGCATACAGCGCTGCCTTAAAAAATAATCCCTATAGAATTTCGTTAAGAAACATCGCCATATAAAAAAGTTTCCTTATAAGAACTTGAGTTTGGTCGATCAGTTTGTATGGCAGCTGTATGCTATAATCGCCCGATTTCAACCATATAGGCAGATATTGTAGCATTACCTTATACAATAAGCCATATTAAATTTCGTGAGGATTTCTCGTTAAATAAAAAAGTTTTTCATAGAAGTATTGGATTTCGATAGTTCAGTTTGATAAATTATGGATTTTCAGTATGAGAGATATCGAGACTGCAAGAAGAAATGAGATTGCAACACGAAGTAACATAAAAAATTTAAAATTAAAAGCTTTGAAATACATTTTGAAATTGTGAACGCCGAAATTATATTCCTAAAGTGCGAGACTTTTCCTTTCAGTATTCTCATATGAAGTTTTAGCAAGCTTAAAGCTATGGAATGACTTCTCATGGTTTTGAAAGCATTTTACAGCTGTGAGCTGCGAAATTATGTATATTTATAAAGCGCTACATTTTCTCCCTCAGTATTCTCACATAAAGCTTAAGCAAGCTTAAAGCTTTGTTCAAACTTTGGAATGACTTGTAAAGTTTTTAACTACATTTTGAAACTGAGCGCCAAAATAATATTTTTAAAGGGCCAGACACTCTTCGTCAATTCTTACATAAAGCTATAAAGCCTTATTCAATTAAAATTAATTCAAATACGTTTTTCAACCTCTGCGAATTATATTCCTAAATCGCCAGATTTTCTCCCTCAGTATTCTTACATAAAGCTTTAGCAAGCTTTAAGCCGCGTTCAAACTTTTGAATAACTTGTAAAGTTTTTAACTGCATTTTGAAACTGTGAGCTGCTAAATTATATTTTCAAAGAGCCAGATTTTCTTCCTCAGATTTATCATATAAAGCTTTAGCATACTTAAAGCTGTGTTCAAACTTTGGAATGGCATGTAAAGTTTTTAACTACATTTTGAAACTCTGAGCTGCGAAATTATATTACTAAAGCGCCAGATTTTCTCACTAAATAATTGCGTAGAAAGCTTTAGGGAGCTTTAAGCTGTGTTTAAACTTTATAATGAACTGTTAGAAAAACTTAAAACTAAATTTTGAAACTGTGAGCCTCGAAATTATATCACTAAAGCGCCAGATTTTCTCCCTAAGTATTTTCACATAAAGCTTAAGCGAGCTTTAAGCTGTGTGCAGATTTTATAACTACTTGAAAAATCCTTAGAAAAACTTTAAATAAAATGTTTAAACTGTGAGCTGCGAAATTGTATTCCCAAAGCACCAGCCACATTCGTCAGTATTCTTATATTAAGCTTTAAGCTGTACTCAAACTGTTATTCCACTTTTACAATCAGTAACCTCATCTATCATAGTTGGACAAAGTGGTTTCAATAATCCAACATTTTGCTTTCTCAGCTTTACAACCCTCCGTCTAACAAACTTTAAGATTTCCTTAAGGAAAGACATGCTTAAAGCTCTTTTTTCCGACAGGCATGTCACTCACGACCTACATACAACCAGATATGCGCATCAAATGTGACAGAACCAAAATGGACTCTGACATAAAATGTAATAAATGTAATATGGGCGGTTGTCAGTCACCACCCCCGCTTTAAAAGCGAACCCTCATTAAATGAATTTTACAAATATAGTTTGCGCACAGTCAGCTCAGCGCTATTTATGTAGTACAAACGTGCACTTGTATTTCTTTTCGCATAGTGTATACATATCTATATACAAATATATATGTATATATCAGTATATATGGAAATTTATGTACAGATAGTTATATGTATATAGTACTTTTGAGGCTTTGTGATTCATGCAAAAGGCGTAACTGAGACATTAAACGCGACGCTCTAACAAGCGGGGAAGCACGCTGAGCAGCTGACAGCGTCAAATGACTACAATAGCAGGCATAAGCTTAATGATATAGTAAGTGTATACATGAAAACAAAAGTGAATAATATTCAAAAGCGTATTTACATATCAGTATTGTACACACACATGTACACACAACAATTTAGGTACACAAAACACACCTCTAGAATCTAGAATTATTGCACATGTGTGTTGGGGGGCCCTAGCGCTGATATGCCACACATGAATGTAAACACGCGCTCCCACTGCGAGCGAGTCTTGCACGCACTGACATACAAACAAATGTGTTGCTAGCGGCAGACAGCGCTTTTATCACCGTCTCTGTGAAAGAATGTGCGTATGCATGTGTGTGTGTGTGAACAACACTTAGCGCAGCTAATCGTCGCCAACAAGCTGCTGTCATAAAAGTATATGGCTGTGCGCGTGCAGTGGCAGTAGCAACATAAAACGGATGTTGGCGATGTGGCTGAATGTGCAGTGGCAGGCAATCAGGCAGACAACCAGGCAGGGAACCAGATAGGGAACCAGGCAGCGGTTTGGCATAGCACTGACAGCTTCGAAAACACCATTAACGGCACAGGTCTTCAAATAACCCTACCATGTGAGTAAAATCAACGACTGGAGTTGGAAAACTACAAACTAGCCAGCCAACAACAAATTGTAGGCAACGAAAAGTGCAAAATGACTTCAAAAGTTTTTAAAAAATCATCTGCGAAACGGACGGGAGAAGAAATGATAAATGAGCAGGCAGTTGTAATATACACCTATACACCCTAACATAAATTTTTATGGCTCAATAAAGCACACATACATACAAACATACATACAGACTTACAGTCATACATATGTGTATAAGTCTAGCATATTTGAGCATTTTCAAAGTCTTGGCTAGCGTTATTTGCAAAATAAACTTGCTTTTTTGTTGCAATCCCATTTGTTGTGCTAATCTTATAAGCGTTTTGCTTTTCCGTAATTGTCAAATCACAGCACTATGTTTGCTCATGACGTGTCTATTATTTTGTTGTACAAAAACATATTTCCCAGCAATATAAGTATGCTGGGAGGTAATTATTAATATTCATCGCTACTGTGAAGTTGAGCTTTCGGCCTGATAAATGTGTGAGTTAGCAATAATTGATAGGGTTGCCAAGTCTGTCAGCAAAAACCAAAAAAAAAAAAAAAAACGTAAACTTCGGCTACGCGGAAGCTATAATTCCCTTCACAGGTGCACACTTTATAGCATAAAAGGGTATAAAAAGGCATTTATACTGGTTTTGATCGTTCAGCTTGTATGGCGCCTATATGCTATAGTAGGCTGATCTGAACAATTTCTTCGGAGATTGTATTCTTCTCGGTAGTAATAATCTCAACCCCATTTCATGAAGATATCTCCTCAGTTAAAAAAGTTTTCCATACAAGGACTCTATTTTGATTGTGCAGTTTATATGGCAGCTTTATGCTATAGTGATCCAATCTGAACAATTTCTTCAGATATTATATCTTTGCTTATAATAATAACCGTGACCGATATCACGTCAATTAAAAAAGTTTTCCATACAAGGACTTAATTTCGATCGTCCCGTTTGTATGACAGCTATTAGCTATGTTGCTTCGATATCAGCGGTTCTAACAAATGAACAGGGTTTTAGGGGGAGGACGCGTCCAAAATTTTCTGGCCATATCTCTAATACTAATTCTCATACTAATTCGTGTATGTGCAGACAGCTGGACGGTTTGACAGACGTACGCGGCTAAGTAGACACGCTTGATCATCCTGTCCACTCGCACTGTTGTTTGTATGCATTCTACACCAAACTGTACGCCTGACCTTCTGCATACATGATGGATACCATCCACAGATATTAAACTTGGATTCATCCGGTAAAATAACCGTCTGCCACTGATCCACCGACCGATTTCCATGCTATTTCGCTGATTCTGCACTCGTTGGCTCAAAAAAGCTTTTTTTTTGTAGGTGATCGGTATTTGTGTCTTGCCTCTCTGAGCCTCCGATGAATAGTTGTTGCATGCACTGTCAATCCTGTCTTTATTACCAAGTCCTTTTTAATATAGCATCTGAGGAGGATTTAAAGCGTTCTTGCGGACAAGACCGTTGGATGAGGTTGTCGTCAATTATCGTTTTTCGGACTATTCCAGATCCTTTTTTCTGAGAAAAAGAACTCGTCTTCAGTATAAGTTCATATCATCCAATTCGGGGCAAAAGTATTCGGTTATCATTGAGCGTTGATAACTTTATTGGTTTTAGTAATTGTCTCATCATAATGGGCCTCCTAAAAGCTTTTGTGCATCGTCAGACAGACATCCTACCTACCTATCTACCTACCTAGTTCTTGTCTCAAAATCGCTAACTTAAAAAGTGGTGAAACGAACAAACAAGTCACAAACAAACTTGCTCATCACAGTGGCTTTTATCACTATGCGATACTTGATTCTTCTTTCTTGATTACTTGATGCTTGATTACTTCTACTATTTTGCTTAGTATAGCGTTCTATAATATAATCTGAGTAAGATGAAGTCACACTTAAGTTATATTTAACATTTTTCGCAACATATGTACATATGTATGTATGTATGTAGCGATAGCTACAAGCACAACTCATTTGAAATCCCAACTTAGTATTCATTTCGCCATTTCTCTCAAATTAAGCTAATCACCGAAAACAATACTATGTAGATATGTATGTATGTATGTATAATATTTGTGTGTCTGTACTAAGCTTGAGTCATGGCGCTGCACTTGAAAACAGAAGCAACTCCTTTGTTTCAGTTTTTGCTCCCTTTTCGCTTGAAATTGCCGCTGTTGTTGGTTTTTTGTTGTTGTTGCTTCCGTAGTGTTAAAGGCAATTAGCTTCGTGCTTAATGGACGATACACCCGCATAACACTTGCTTTTATTACTATAAGCATAAGAAACTAAGCGCATACGAGGCGCACTTGTGCACACACACACATACATGTATACATATGTATATATACATATGTATATGTAGTATTTTTATATATGCTGCTTAGGAATTTTGTCCCGATGGAGCAACAGCTGTTCACGCTTTGTTTTGTACAACGACAAAAATGTATAGACACTCATACATACAAACACACTTAGCACATATACCTACATACATATGTATATGTTTTTGAAAGCAAATTGTAAGTGCTTTACATAAAAAGTTATGAAATACATGAAATAGTTGCTGTTGATTACATCATTAACACTTCCTGTGGTGCAAAGAAATTGTTGACAAATTCGGTATGCTCTCGCCTCTCACCACTCAGCGCTTGTTTATGAGCGTGTCTGCTACAAATTCACAGTTTTTGCTTAGGAAATGCTTTTAACTTGGCATTGCGCATAAAAATTAGCTAACTGTTTTTTTGTTTTTCGAATAAATTTCGAATTTCGAAAGTGTTCGTGAATTTTAGTGGCTTTGGTCTGGAGTGACATGGCGTGAGATAAGCGCCGAACACGTAGACGGCATCTAAGCTTAAGCCGCGCAGGAAGGAAAGGTTATCGGTAGTCGAATATATACATATGTATGTATATATGTATATGTATGTACATATGTGCATGTGTATTTATCTCGTGCTTGCTGGCGAATTAAGACGAAAATTAGAGCATTTTGCGCTGTGAACGCACTTTTAATTGCAATTATCTGCTGGTTTTCGAGCTTTTTGGAGCGTAGCTGATTTCGCATTAAATTGAGTAATTGATTTCAGCGGGAAGTGTGCGTGCTATGTAACTATTGACATGCATAAATATGTATGTATATATGTACATACATATGTACATACATATTTATGAATTTGTGAAAAGATTGCAGAAATTAAAATTTGTTTAAAGAATCATAACATTTTTAAGGTTTTATTAAATATTGGTGGAATGAGATTTGTCACTTACCCATAAAAAGGCCGTATTTCGATGTTTTTTCTGAAAATAAAAAAATATGAAATAATATCAGAAAATGAAGTTTTTAAATATTACAAAAAAGAAACCAACAAAAAAAGAGTGAAAAATTTATTTTTAAAAAAAAAATTAAATAAATAAAATAATATTTGCTGAAAAAATATTAAATAATAAAAGAAAATTTAATTTTTAAATATTGGAAAAAAAACAAAAGGACAACAGGGAAAAAAATTATTTCTACAAAAAAATTTAAATAGATAAAATAAAATTTTCTGAAAGAAAAAAGTATTAAATAATATAAGAAAATGAAATTTTTAAATATTACAAAAAAAAAATTAACAATAAAAAAATTTATTTTTACAAAAAAATTTAAACAAATAAAATAAATTTTTCTGGCAAAAAAATTAAATAATGGAAGAAAGTGAAATTTACAAAAAAATATATGTTAAAAAAAAAATAAAACAAAAGAAAAACAAGGCAACTTTAAAAAAAAATTTAAGAAATAAAATAATATTTTTTGAAAAAAAAAATATTAAATAACATAAGAAAATGAAGTTTTTAAATAATACAAAAGTAAAACAGGGAAAAAATTTTAAATAAATCAAAATAAGTTATTTTTATACCCTGAACAGGATATATTGAATTTGGCATGAAGTCTCGAACATCCAGAAGGAACCGTAGGATACACTATTTCTGTATATAAGAAATCACTGTGACGAGCCGAAGCCGTCGAAGTAGTCACGTTCATCTGTCTGTCCGACTGTATTTTCGCGAACTAGTGTCTCAATTTTTGACATATCGATCTGAAATTTTAGATACGTACTTTCCTCTCCAAGAAGCTACTTAGTTGTCGGAATCGCTTATATTAGAGTACTGTAGCATATAACTGCCATACAAACTGAACGATCGGAATCAAATGCTTGTACGGAAAACTTTTTCATTTGTGGAAGTATCTACAAGAAATTTGGGCAATACTACCACTAAAGAAAACCCTTTAATATCTGAAGAAATGGTTCAGATCGGACCACTATAGCGTATAGCTGCCATACAAACTGAACGAATAAACTCAAGTCTTTGTATGAAAAACTTTTTTAGTTGATAAGATATATTCACCAAATTTAGCCCGATTTATTGCTAAAACTAACGATACACACTCCGTAGAAATTGTTTGGATCGAACCACTATAGCATATACACATGTAGCTATCATACAAACTAACCAATCAAGCTCTAGTCATTCATAGAAATAAAATTAATAGAAATATGGAAATGGATGAAGAATATTTTTTTCATAAAAATTAAATTTTTAAACAAAAGTAATTTCACTGGAAACGAAGGTCTCGCTTAATAAGTGTAAACAAAACACAGCGTTTGCAGCATTTTTTGAAGTTACTACCAGGAACTCTCAACAATTAATAGCAGGCCGCTTAATTGAGTATTTCAACGCTATTAAAATCGAAACTTGTGCATCTCTGTATATATGTATGTACATATATAAATATATACACTACACAGACAGACACATACTTACTTATATATACAACATCTGTGCGTTTCCAAGCTGCGAAGAATGTGTCTGGCACTTGCTCAGGCCTAATATGTTTACAACTACAATTTTTCACACTTCCGCAAGGCAGTACTGTATATCTAAGTGTTCGTGTGTGTGTTAAGGTTAAATGTTCAAAAATCAAGAAACTGCGTTCCTTCACTCCTCTAATGCGCGCATTCCCGACTAAAGTTTGTTCCTGCTGTTGTGCATATTTACTTTCTGCTCACTACACACCAAATATGAGTGAGTTCGCGTGTGCGCCGAGTGTGGCGAGGATGTGGGCTGCAGCTCACCTCATTTGACAGCCAGGTCATTAGGAAGTGTTTATGCGGCGCCGAAAGGTGGCGACTGCGCGCACAAATAACAAATATGGCACGACGCATACGCGCTGCTAATACACCGTTAGCGTTGTATTGACAATTCGAAGGCAATGCCCCGAACGTGCGCATATACATACATATGTACATCTGTATGCTTGAGTGTTTATGCCTAGCACTTTGATCACACAGCTTGCGGTTCAAGTAAAATAAACAAAACTTTGTGAATGAAAATATTTTCCAAAATTAGTTTGAAAATAAACAAAGTTTTGTATCAAATGCATAGCAAACCATACATAAATACAAATGTACATACATTCAACGCATCATTTATGGCATTTAATGTTGACTGTTGACCTCCACGCTTGTAAATAATTGCAAGTGCTCTGCCACATTTTCAATGACTTCCTGGGAAAAAATACATATATAATATATAGACAATAAGCAGTGCCAAATTTCATGATGATATCCGGTCAAATGGAAAAGTTTTTCATACAAGGATATGATTTTTATCGATTAGTTTATATGACAGCTATATGCTATAGTGATCCGATCTGAACAATTTCTTTGAATATTGTAGCCTTGTATTGGACAATAATCCACGCTAAATTTCGTGAAGATATCTTTGCAAACAAAAAAGTTTTTCATACAAGGACATGATTTTGATTGATCAGTTTGTATCGCAGCTATATGCTATGGTGGTCCGATCTGAAAAATTTTTGCAATTAACGTAGCATAGTCTTGGGCAATAAGCCATGTTGAATTTCAGGAAGATATCTTGTCAAATAAAAAAGTTTTTCATACAAGGACATGATTTTGATTGATCAGTTTGTATGGCAGCTATATGCTATAGTTATCCGATCTGAACAATTTCTTCACAGATTATACCGTTACATTAAATAAAAGTTCTGGCTAAATTTTGGGAAGATACCTTTTCAAATAAAAACTTTTTCATAGAAGGTCTGCATTTTAGAAAACAATATATGCCAAATTATGGCAGCTATATGCTATAGTTGTCCGATATCGGCAGTTACGATAAATAAGCATGTTCTTGGGGAGAAAAGAACATACGCGAAATTTTAGAGCGATACCTAAAAAACTAAATGACTCGTTGGCGTATATACTACTTATGTACTTACTGCTTCGATTAAGCGCAGTGGTGGTGAGGTGATTAATAATTGCAAAATGCAAAGTCTATAGCCAGCTAAGCGGCATTTGAAGTATGAAATATACATACATAAGTACATACATATATAAGCATGTATGTATGTATGTCTAAGCGATTATGTGAAAACGATAAAGCAGCTGCATTCCAGCGGCGATAAATGTTTTCAATACGAAAAAGTAGTAACACAAGGTTGCCAGCTTAATTGTATGTAAATGTTGTGAGTTTTTTCTAAAACAGCTTTGCAATATTTATGATACATACAAACATGCATAGTTCAAGGGCTAGTCTATTTAACAAAATAGCAATTATATGCTATAAAAATATATAATAATTACTAAATAAAGATAATGATTTAATTAAAGCTTTCCAGAGCAGCAATTTCATCGCGCGCGCAGTCGGTGTGGTAGGGTGAAAATTGGTGGAGGGGTTTATTATCAGGAGCTCTCAATCGACTCCAACTTCAGACTTTCTGACTATTGCAGTGACTTCCAGGTCGAGATTGCAGCCATTAAGGTAGCAGTAAACTCACTCCCCCAGAGTGCAGCCTCCTTCAGAGAGTGAACTTCCACTCAGATAGCAGAGCGGCGATACTAGCCTTGAACTCATTAATAGTGCGTTCAGGGCTGGTCAAAGAGTGCCTAACCTTGATATCAATAGCATCGAGTGTCTTTGTGATATGACTGGTATGAGTGCCAAGCCACAGCGGGATCGCAGGAAACTGTAAAGCGATGAGCTAGCAAGAAAAGGCACCCTAGAACATGATAGAATGGGATCGGGTCGCTGCTTCCGTATCCTCTTGTGTTCTACTACTAAATAGCAGGGCTTCGCTGAAGCTTGGCCAGTGCTGTGCCACCATAGGTACATGCGCAGTCGCAAAAGCCTTTTGTCTCAAGATGTAGTGATCTCTTTGCACGAGGGTGAGGATAGCCTCTCCCTAGTTGTGGAGCTTTTAACAGGCCATTGCGCTATTGACGATCACGTAGTAAGGCTGGGAGTACTATCATGAGATGAAATGAGATGTGTTGGAAACAACTCCACACTTCCTTCTAGACTGTACTGCGTTTGGTAGGACAATACTTGAACACTTGAGAGCGCATACCTCTAGGCATCGCACCAAGCTGGCGTGAATGGAAATTAAAAGCCTTTGCAATTTTGTTTTGGCTATTAATTACATAATTAATTAATTTATAAGTTCGAACACAGGAGTTTATCTCTTCTATGGCTTCACAAAGGACTTGATATATAGTCCACTTGCGATTTTTGATCAGCCATCTAACCTGACCTAACATAACATAAGGCTAGAATTTATTTGAAAGTCATAGAAGACAGCGTTGACTTGGGTTAGGTTAGTTGGCTGATTCATCAGCAGGGCGGGGGTATTACACTTAGAATTTTATTAACAGAGATGCCAGCTATCCGCAAAACGTCCTGAACTTGTCATAAATCTGCTTAGGGCTTTTATTTCTTTTTCTCTATATTACTGGGGTTGCAAAAAATATGAGATCTGAGATCTTTTTACCTTGATTATGAAAAAGATTCTATCTCATCTTCTTCCAGTCATCTGGTAAGATGTTCAATGTCCAGTTAAAAGTGCCAATCGAACGTTGACTTCAGTTCAGTTGCAGTTGATTTGTCTACAGACTGCTTGAACTCTGACTTGAAGGTTCTATGTAAAATTGGAGTTCCCATGATGTACCCAAACAAAGTAAAATCAGTCGGCTTAGCATGCCAAATCTAGACAAACTACTGATAAATCTTCTATTACATGTACATTTACGGCGATACATACATATATAAACTCAATGAAACTTGCTGCGTAGACAACTGAAAGTCTTCTCAGATTGACATTGGGTCACTTGAGACATGAAGTCGGCTGCCGCCACACAATCGCAGTTCAGCGTATTGCTAAGTGAATTTATGAATGCGAAAGCAACATTGTTAATGGCTGCAGCGGCACTAATAATAATTATCATAATTTTGCAACAACAAAACAAGCAAGTTTTATAAGCACAGTAATGAGTAATGAGAAATACACGCAAATGCGCGAATGTAGTAATCTCAGCTCAACGCGAGCAAGCAAAACTTTGAAGTGTGCTCGAGCTTGTCGGCTGAATCGCCAGCCCCACTCGTCGCGATTTTGGCAAACGTCTAATTGTTCGAATGTCTAATTGTCTAAATATCGCGAGAAATGCCAAATATAAACCACAAACACACACACGCATACATATGTATTGGTAAACAATGAATAGCACTTTAAATCTTGTGACATTGCGCGGCGATTGATGACGGCGTCGCTGCTGACGAAGCATCCACAAATAATAGTGCCGCCACTTAAGCAGCGCCAGGGTTCGTCGAACGTGCAGACCCGCAAGCCATGCCGAGACGTCTACGCGCAGTGACAAGTGCAAATGTGAGCAAGTGCCGCGGTCAACTTGCGCTTCATTTGGCTACTCAATTGTCGCCAGTAACCCCAAACTGCGTAGTCAAGGTCACGGGCGTATACGCAACACGCGGCGCGTTTGCCAATTGTGGGCGCTGGCTTTGCAACTTTGTGTGTGACTTGTGTGCTGGTTTATATGCGTATGTACATATGTATGTGCTAGTATATATGTGTATGTGTGCGCTTGCTTGGCAGCTGCATGCTGCCTCAATTGTTAATTGCCTGCGGCGATAATTGTTAATTGTATTTACAATTTGAAAGACATCTACTATGGCGCTATGGATATTGAACTCACACGCAATATGCCGCAAGCTGTGCGCGCAATTTGTGCAATAAAAATTAAGAAAAACATGCATTGAAATGACTTTGGTTGCTGATTTTATTTGATTAGCGTATATTGTGGTTGATTTGCAATGTTTAATGACGGTTATTGTTAGTAGACTGGTTTGGATTTAGAGAGAGTGAGAGCGGTTAAATAAGCTCTCATTTAATCAAATCACTGTTATTTTGATAAATTACTAAGTTTCATAAGATAATTTGTCTAATAAAAAAATTTTCCTTGAGAGGATATAATTTTGATGGATCAGTTTGTATGGCAGCTATATGCTATACCTTCTCGATCTAAACCATTTCTATGCATATTGTAGAATTCGTTTAGAAAATAATACATGCCATATTTCGAGAAGATATTTCTTCAAATAAAAAAGTTTTTCATATAAAATATCGTTTTTAATCGTTCCGTTTGTATGGCAGCTATATCCTATAGTGATCCGATCTAAAAAATTTCTTCGGATATTATATCGTTGCTTTAGGCAATGATCTGTGTCAAATTTCGTGAAAATATCTCGTCAAATAAAAGAGTTCATCATACAAGAACCTAATTTTTATGGTTCCGTTTGTATGGCAGCTATACTATGTTATAGTGATCCAATACGAAAAATTTCTTCGCAGTTTGTATCTTTGTTTATAGTAATAATCTCGACCAAATTTCGTGAAGATATCTCGTTAATTAAGAAAGTTTTCCATACAAGGACTGGATTTATATATGCTTTAGTAAACGGATCCAAAAAATTTTTTCGTATATTATAGCATTTTTTTAGACAATATTTCTTGCCAAAGCTTGTGAAGAAATATTGTCAAATAAAAAGTTTTTCATACAAGAACATGATTTTTATCGGTCTGTTTGTATGACAGCTATATGCTATAATGGCCCGATCCCCACAATTTCTTCTGAGATTATACTGTTGCCTTGGAAAATAAATCATGTCAAATTTTGGGAAGATATCTCTTCAAATAAAATAGTTTTTCATGTAAGATACTGATTTATATCGTTCAGTTTGCATGGCAGCTATATGATATAGTTTTCCGATATCGACGATTTCCACATATAAGCAGCTTCTTGGAGAAAAAAAGAAGTGTGCAAACTTTTAGAACAATAGCGCAAAAACTGAGGGACTTGTTTGCGTATATACGGACAGGCGGACTCTGTTTAGGGTATAAATTGAAATGATTTAGAAGAAATAAATCAATATGTTTTGTAGTGAAATTTTATAATTTCGCATTTCGTTTAAAGAAAGCTACGCTTTCCACATTTTTCCACAATCAATTGCAATCAGTGCCATTTGCCGCCATTTCGTTGTTCAGTTTCAATTCGTTTTGTGCTTCTATCGTTTTCCAAATTCGCCGCGTCATGTTCGTTGAACGCATTCAATTTCATTGCACATTCTTTTCATATAGAGTTTCATAATTGAAAGTGGCAGCCAGTCAGCAGTGAATACCAAAACACCAGCAACAACAATAGAGCGAGCAAACAGCAACAACGACGACGACACTGACGACAGCCAAATTGACTTTGGCAGGAGCAACGGCAGTCAAGAGTCATTGCGGCGTCAGCAAGCGCGTCTACCACGACCCACACGTACCTCACCGCCACCCCCCAAACCACCCAAGCCGCTAAAGCTGACAAGGTGCCATAGCAGCGAGCATCAGTTGCAACATTTGCTACACAAGCCAGCGACTTGCAAGCAGCACGAAGTCAGCGAAATAAATCACGCGCTGCTACAACAGCAGCAACAACAACAGAATCAACAAATCAAGCATCAGCATCATCATCATCAACATCTTCATAAGCATAGTCATTATAGCCACCACCAGCAGCAACATCTGCCGCAACAAACACAAACCCAGACTGAACTTACTACACAACAGCAGCTGCTGCAACAACAACAACAGCAAGTCGTACAAATTGATAGCGGTAGTTTAATGCCTTCGCTGGATTACGGTGTGCCGCCACCGCTGCCGCCAAAACCGAAAACTTTATTACACAGCAAACCACAACAGCAGCAGCAACAAAAACAACAGCAGCAGCAACAGCTGTTGGAAAAACAACAATTTTTGCAAAAACGACAACTATTGCAGCAACAATTGCAAAAGCAGCTGCAACAACAGCTCAAACATGTGTTAAAACAACCGCCGCTAACTGCGTTAGATCAGCAGCAACAGCAACAAATACAACAACAACAAGCATTACATTCCAATGACACAAAATATCAACCGGCAAAATCGCCCAAACCACCAGCATCCCCACGTACCCCGAAATCGCCACAACCATCCCCCGTCCCGCACGAATCTCCCGGCGTCAAGTCAAATACTGTGAAAACCCACACATTACAATTCCATCATTTTCATCATCACAAGTCGGCGCCCACATTTGATCTCTTCTTCAAATCGCCCACGAATTCAACATGTACCACGCCACTCTCGAAGTCACGCCGCAATAGCTCATATCATTCGTACGATGATCTCGACGCCACAAGCGCCGAAAAGAAAGTGGTGTCCAGTTTGAAATATTTGTGCGCCTGCACGGGCGCCACCTTGCGCAATCTCTCGAAGAAAACAAAAGATTTGCATGCGAAAAATTACTGTTACACGAAGGTAAATTAACGAAGCATATTTGTATTAATAATGAAGAAGCAATTGCGAAGCTGTGCTTGCTGAAAACCTTTCTTTTTTGCAGCTTTTATTTTAATTTCCGTAAATTTGTAGTTCCTTTGATACGTCACTTTCTTTCTTAATATTACTGAGAGCTTTCCAAAAAACCTCAACCTTTTGCGGCAAAGTTAGAATACCCACATATACAAAATTTTCCATACAAAAACTGGATTTTGATCGGTCAGTTTGTATGGCAGC
Source organism: Bactrocera neohumeralis (assembly GCF_024586455.1). Taxonomy (NCBI): domain Eukaryota; kingdom Metazoa; phylum Arthropoda; class Insecta; order Diptera; family Tephritidae; genus Bactrocera; species Bactrocera neohumeralis. Next base: position 75,891,738 of record NC_065923.1, on the reverse strand, counting down.
TATGCCTTACTTAGTTCAGGTTTGCGTACAATACTAATATACCCCGGATTTGGCTCAAGCGTAGTATTCAAAAAATTTCTCTCAATATTTAGAGCTGCATCGTCCGCGTAGGCAATCACCCGGCAGCCGAATTCTTCAAGCTTTGATAATTGGCAACCAAGATTCACTTACTCTATTCCGCTACCATTGTTCTATCACAGAGAAATTTGAAGATGAGTTGCTTAAGGCTCCAGTAAAGCCTGAATGTATTTAAAGTTCTAATGACCGCCTTCGGCATCTAGTTGTTTTATGCCCCTCGGTCTCAAGGGAGGTCCCCACTGCAAACTTCTTTTGGCCCTCGCGAGTATATAAGGCAGTGTCCACTGACCTACCTTTGTGCCCTGGAAAGTCGATTTCTTATTACCCCTTAAGTGCAGATCAATCAATCTTCTAATGTTTTCAATAAGGAGGAGTGGAAATTGATGGATCTGAAATCCTTGGTCGACACATTTGATCTCTTGCTGGCCTTCGGCTATAGTGGTACGCTCTAAAAGAAACGTTCGAGGTTTGTAGCATTGCCTTATGATTCGAGGACATTTCGACAAATAAAAAAGATTCCCATACAAGGATATGATGCTGATCATTCAGTTTGTATGGCAGCTATGTAAGTATATCTATAATGGTTCAGTATCGGCGATTCCAAATTGGCAGCTTCTTTGGCAGAAAAGTATACATACATATACATATGTATGTATATGTACTATATGTGCCAAATTTATGTATGATATCGCTAAATCGACTCAGTTCATGCTGATCATTTATATATGAACCTTCTGGAGTCTCTGACGTTTCTTTCGGTGTGTTACAAATCCCATTCAGGGTATAATGAATCAGAAAACCTTCAAAAATAGCTGAAGCCCCATCAAATAAATATGTTGTATGTTTGGGCATAATTTATAATGAGGAATTCATTAAGTGTATTTTATTTCCATAAAATAATCCGGCAAATGAGCTTTAATGCGTTCGTACTCTCGTATTTTAGCATTCCTCAGATAAATTTGCGGCATTAATTTGCAAATTGTTTACTTTTGTTCAAATTATCGACAGTTTTATTTACAACATTCGCAAAAGCCAAGATTTGTCGGTTGCTCTCGGTTCCACAATATGCAAAGCGGCAATTTGTACGCAATGTGCCGTTCTAAACCGGTTTATCGTAGTAACATACTGCCCTTTGTTCCAAGCGAGTGCCATTAAGTCGTTGAGGAAATTCCGCTCTTTGTTATAAACTTGAAATTTACATACATACATAAGTATATTTATAAACGAGCTGATTCAAACGAAGCTGGGTACAGACGAGAGTGAGTGCTCAACAAACTCAGAATTATCTATGAAAAGCTAGAATATGTTCGTCAGCTGTCATTAATCGCTTTGCAGCGAAGTCAAAGCGATAAAAATTTGAGAATAGACTTTTCCTTCACCTTCCTGCTTCTGACCGTGAAAACTTGCTGACAAAAAAACAAAAACTATTTTGCAATAAAATATTTTACAACATTTATGTACACACTATTGAAGTCGTAAAATTCTGCTAAGAAGGCATTTTTTGTAAATGTCAAATGACCAAAATACATGTGAACACACATACATATGTGTACACTAGGGTGGGTAAAAAACGAATTTTGTTTTTCGCTTGGTACTCTGAAAAATTGGTTCTTAGACACATCGATGAAAGTCTTTCGATATGAATTGTAAGAGGACGCCAGTAGTTTTACACTCTTATAGAAAATTGTACCCGCTCAATTAAGCTCTGCAGCTCGAATTATTATCTGCAGCAGTAAATTGAAGAAGTGGCACGATAGGCAGCCGCCTTGTCTGAAACCTCTTTTGATATCGAACGGCTTGGAGCGGTTCTTCCCGATCCTGACGGAGCTTTTGGTATTGCTCAATGTGAGTTTACACACCCGAATTAGTTTTCCGCCGTCTTACAGTTGTCTAGTACAAAAAATTATTCAAATTCAAATTCTTTATTAAGTAGAAAAAAAAATATCACATTATAAACTTAAATAGCGTACAATTCACAGAATATGGTATATAAACCTTAATTCTACAACAACAAAAAATTAGCTTGAAGGTGTTATGTGAGTTTTGACATTTCAAAAAATCGCAGTTTTATAAATGCTATGATATGTCTAGAATATTTCCCTAAGTGTCAAGGCAATCGCAATAAACGTGTAGGAGATAGAACTATTTGGCCGAGCGGCCCGTCAGGCCGGAGGACCATCCATCCTTGGTGAGACTTGCTTATAGGTGTCTAAGAACTTATTATTAGGAGCAACAAAGGGAAAAATATTTTTTTAAGATCCATCCTAATAACATATACATATAAATACATATATTTATACATGTACATATGTACATATATTTTAGCAACGTTTAGGACATTAGACAAATCGACGCGCAGACTTTATATGATTTGCATATTTTCTTTTACTTGTTATTTATTTATATCGATTCCTATTGTTCATCCTTATTTTTAGGGTAACATTGAAAATGATTTTGGTGTTTTTCTGCTAATTTTTTATAGACGCTGCTTGCTCTCGCTATTTTTATAAACATCCGCTGCGGCGCACAAGCGAAATGTCATATTGTCAAAGCTATATAGTAGTGGCAGAAGTAGTCAAGCGTGGGTGTGAGAGCGGGGATGTGCCGCAAGCGCGGCGTTTGTTTATGTTTTATTTGCAAAGTTGCTTATCTTATAATGTGATAGTATTTTAAGCAGTTCTATTTGTTTGTTGGTATGTACATATGTACATATGTATACGCGGGTAATCATCATGATTGATAACGCGCGCGATAAGCCAGCAAAATGTGTTGCTATGCATTTGGTGAGTTTGAGCTTTCATTCAGAAATGTAAAATTAAATAATGGTGCTGAAAGTAACAATTAAACAAATGAGATTACAATAGGGTAGGTACATTTTTAAGACAAATCAAACAATAATTTTATTGCGTATGCAATGGGTTAAGTCGGATTTCGAAGGTTTAGAAACATTTGAGCATACGAAGCAAAGTCTGGCAAAACACTAAAAAATTAAAAAAAAATTATTTGTATTTCACCAAAGCTATAATACCCTTCATCGTGCATTTCTTATAGCTTGGAATGGTATAAAAATACCTTTATCTTGATTTTGATCGTTCAGTTTGTATGACAGCTATATGCTATCGTAGTCCGATTTGAATAATTTCCACTGAGATTGTACCGTTGTCTTAAATAATAAAGCGCTCAAAATTTCATGAAGATATCTTGACAAATAAAGAAGTTCTTCATACAAGAACTTGAATTTTATCGGTCACTTTATATGGCAGCTATATGCCATAGGTGTCCGATCTAAACCATTTCCAAGGAGATTGTGCCGCTGCTTTGGGAAATAATTTTTGCCAAATTTCCGGAAGATATCTCGTAAAATGCAAAAGTTTTCCATACAAGAAAATATTTTTGATCAATCAATTTGTATGGCAGCTATATGCTATAGTGTTCAGATATGAAAAATTTCTTCGGGTATTATAAAGCTGCTTTGGTTAATAGTCCGGGCCAAATTTCGTGAAGATATCTCCTAAAGTACAAAATTCTTCTATACAAGGTATTTAATCGATCAATTTGTATGGTAGCTATGTATATGCTACAGTCTTTCGATATCGCCGGTTCCGACAAATGAACAGCTTCTTGGCGAAAAAAGGGTGCGTGCAAAACTCCAATTCAACTGACGAACTATTTCGCTTACATACAGGCAATCGGAGTTCAGGGTATAAAATCGGTAATCAAACACACCCTAATGCGTATATGACTCAGTAAGTAAGTAGCTGCAACCGCATGATTTTTAACCGCAGGAAGCATTAATTAACATTTACTGTGCATAGACTTGATATACATATGAGTTTTGGGAAAGTTCAAAGAAATACTTCCACCAGAATTATACATATTTTTGACGTACAACACTCCAATGTTAGAGGAATTTTCTTGATATAATTTAGCTAAGCTACCAATAAATTACCGAATAATTGTGCTAATAGCACAAATACTCAAAAACACAAATAAATGTATAAAAAAGTTCAGGGTAAACGTGCCCGAAACACTGCTTGAATTGAAGCATTTCAAAGCTTTTGCCTTAAAAAATTAAGAAAAGGCAAAAAAAAAATATTTTCTGTGTTTTTTTTTAGCCAGATAACCAAAATAAATAAATAAAAAACGAAAATATGCCTTCGAATACAAAGCAAGATATCTTATGTTTTTGTTGTTATCGTTTTTTAATGCGTTTTACAAGGATGTTTGTGGATATTGCAACACATTTAACGGCACTTAATCTTGAATACGAATTTTTAAGTGCTCAATTAGTGGCAGATCTTTCAAAGAGCGTGCCAAACATTTGGCAATTACAGACATATGTATGTACATATGTACAGATACACACACATACCTGCGCACACGTGTAATAAATAAGTATTTGAGTGCAAACAAGCCGTAAAATATATTATTACTAAAAAATTTCGTAAAAACAAAATAGCAACAGCCGACAACACGTCTTTAGGGAAATAAGAAAATACTCAATTCTTTGCTGATTGCCGTGTGCGCTCTCGCAAGCCATCGGCAGTTGAGCAAACCAGCAGATTTTTGTGGAATTGCGAAAATTGCATGTGGAAAACCGGCAAATTCGTAAACAAACTGCCAGCGTATGTGCCGCAGCGATCAGCGGTTGCTTGTGGCAGCGGCAAAAATTAATAGCTGCTCGAGCGTTCATTATCATAATAAGTAACATATGTGGGCAAAAGCCTATTTACAAAAATAAAAGTCTATTTACAAAAACCAAAGCCGTAGAAGTAGAATTAGCAAAAGAATGGGAAACTGCTTGTTGGGCGGTGGCTGCAATGGAAACAAAGCGTGTGCCAAATATGCGCCCGCTGTCGTGAAAAGCGGAAATGCCGCGTGTGATTTTAAAGCCACTGTAGTTATGTATAATATGCTGGGGGTACTATTTTGATATGTAGAACTGCTCGACTTTCAATATAATCATATTTTCATGCAAGATCTGGATTTTGATCGTGCAGTTTGTATGGCACCTATATTCTATAGTGGTCCGATCTGAACAATTTCTTCACATATTATACCATTATCATAAACCATAATTCGAGCTAAATTTGGTGAAGATATCTTGTCAAGTAAAAAAGTTTTCGATACAAGGACTTGATTTCGATCGTTCAATTTGTATGGCAGCCATATGCTATAGCGGTCCGATTTGAACATTTTCTCCAGATATTGTAGCGATGTCTTAGAAAATAATATATGGCAGATTTTGTGAAGATATTTCGTCAAATAAAAAAGTTTCCCATACAAGAACTTGTTTTTGACCGTCCGGTTTGTATGACAGCCATATGCTATAGTGGTCCGATCTGAAAATTTTTTTCGGAGATTGTAGCGTTTGGTTTTTCAATGCCTCACGTAAAGTCTGGTGAATATATCTTGTAAATTATTAAAGTTTTCCGTACAAGAACTTAATTTTGATCGTACAGTTTGTATGGCAGCCATATGCTATACTGATCCGATCTGAAAAAGTTCTTTCGAAATTGTTGGATGGACTTGAATAATAATCTACAACTGATTTTGTGAAGACATCTCATCAAATAACAAAGTTTTCCCTATAAGAACTTGTTTTTGACCGTGCAGTTTGTATGGGAGCTATGTATGTATGAATGTATGTGTTATGGTGGTTTGATTTGGGCATTTCCAACAAATCGCCAGCTCTTTGAAGAGTAAAGAACGCATGCAGAATGTCAGATCGGTATCTCAAAAACCGAGAGAATCGTTGGCGTATATACAGACAGGTCCGTCTGCCTGGACAGGCGAACATGTTCGGATCAATATATACATATACATCTACAAAAACAACTAACGAACATAGAAGGTAATATAACACTGTTTATAAAACTTCATGCCCTGGTCAACCCGCAACCACGGTACTGGCATACAGGGTTGCGAATATGAGCCGCCCTCGGGCCATCATTGATACGCACACGCGCGCCGCACTATTATGCAAGCCGTAATTGAATGAACTTGCTTTGTTACGCGCATTATAAACTATTTTAGACGGTCGCTTTATTGTTGTTGCGCTGCTACATAATTGAATTCATGACCAACACTGCAACGGCAGTCAGTGAAAGCGTCCAATTTAGTTTCAATTAAAGCGCGAGTCGCGTACCAGGCGTACGGCGCTACCAGCTAATGACCCACAGGGGTGGGCGGCTGCTGCGGCTCTACGTAAAAGAGCCATATATGCATACATGTGAAGTCATGAGTGTGTGTATGTACGCTTAAGTGAGTGTGTGTACGGTTGTGTGAGTGTGAGTGTATGTGTTTGTGAGGGGCATAAAACGCCTGTGTTGCATATGTAATGCATGTAATTATGTGGAAAATGCTGTGTTTTTAAATTCAATTTGCCATGTCGAGCGTTTGCACATATTGGCAGCGCAGATAGGCGGTTAGACACACATTTATATGCATATGTATATATTAGGGTGGGTAAAAAACAAAGGAATCTTTTTTTTTGGTACTCGAAAAAATAGGCTCTTAGATAACTCTACGAAAATGTTTTTTTAATATATTTTTTTTTTAATTTTTTTAATTTTTTTCTAATCTTTTAAAATATTTTTTTTTTCATATTTCAAATATTTTTTTTTAATTGTTCAAATTTTGTTTGCATTGATTTTGGCGTTGGATATCACGTAAAGGCTCAACTTATTCAGAAAGTTTTAAACACCGTTTTGTAGAGCATATATTTTCACACAAAATCTGCGAAACGAGATATTTTTTTACGCAGTTGAAAGCGAAATCTGAATTTTTCAAACTGACAATAAGAAAAAAAAATTTATGGTGAAGCAGCTTTCCTTTACAATTGAGAGCTTATATTTTGGACAATTTTCAAAGAGCTTTCTAAGAGCCTAGTGAAAAAAATAATTTTCTGACCCAGCCTAATATATGTATATGTCTAAGATGCTAGTGCAAAAAATAATTTTCTGACCCACCCTAATATGTATATGTATATACATACATATATGTATGTATCACGGAGGCATTTCTCCGGTCCATTGCCATTGTTGTACGTGCCTTTCAATTAATGTTTCAGCGCATTTAAATTTTTACAAATGTTCACTCTGTGCAAATATTGGTGTGTGTGGGCATTAGTGATTTCAAAATTTACATATACGCCTACTAATATACATATCTCTATATACATATAAAAATAAGCTTTCATGTGTAACTGCTATGAGTCTTTCCTTGTAATTTCAATTCATTCAGCGGATGTTTGCAATTCATAATTTCGCACCACTCACTTTTTAATAAACAATTTGTTAATATGCAAAAACAGTTTTCAAAATATGAGTGCGTCCATATGTCTGCCAGATAATTCCGGCTGCGCTCGCATTTGTTTACAGTGGAAGTACATTTCCACATTTCCCATGAATTCCACCAGTGGCCTGTTTATGGTGGCAATTGCCATGTACTTTGTAAATTCATATATATTTATTTATTTTAATTAACAACGAAAGTGGCGAAATTGCGTATTGCTTCGTTTTGCAATTAAAATAAAATCTGATAATTAACAACAATTTATTGAAAACTTTTAATTAAGTGTGAAAGTTTTGATTAAATGAGAAAGTAAGTTTTTATGCTATCAATTATTGCAATTAATATCGACTGATATGCGTGGCGGTGAGTGCCACTTGGTTTACCATATCGCATTGACTGAATTAATAAACTAATTTAAGATTTTGTATGGGCATAAAATTAATATTTGTTTTAATATGCACATACATATGTATGTACGAGTATGTATAAAAAAGTTCTTCATAGAAAAGCCTGATTTTGTTCATTCACTTTGTATGGCAGCTATATGCTATAGTTAGCCGATCTGAACAATTTCGTCAGAGATTATACTATTTCTATGGATAATAACTCGAGTCAAATTTCGTGAAGATAGCTCGTCAAATAAAAAAAGTTTTCCATACAAGAACTGAATTTTCATCGTTCATATTGTATGACAGCTATATGTTAGAGTTATCCGATCTAAACAATTTCTTCAGCGATTATACCATTTCTATTGATAATAACTCGAGTCAAATTTCGTGAAGATACCTTAACAAATTAAAAAATTTTCCATACAAGCACTTGATTCCTGAAAGCTCATGGGTTATTTGAATAGCTCTCTTAGAATATCGCTAAAGTGACGTCACAAGAAAATTTTCCTCAAAGTAGTCTCGCCTTGCCTAATTATTTTGTAATGAATCTCATATACTTGAGTGTTTTAAGCATTAAAATATGTTTAGCAACGCAAGCGCCCTTCAAGTGCCCAATTCCCTGCAAAGAACCACAAATTAAGGTGCACTTAACAACTTGTTTTTTCAACTGAATCCTCTTACATAACAGGGGTATGCAATTATACAGTTTTGGCAAGAACTAATCGCGGACATATCATAGCAACTTTTGGCAATTAACCAGACAAGCAAGCTAATTGGAAAATATATTTTGTGTCATATTTGCTTTCAAACTAGGCACGTAGCGCCTTTTCTATCCGTTCACCTTTTCCATTTACTCGAAAAACATTCCACCGACAAAAAATCGATTTATTCGGAGCATGTCGAAAACAAACAACTCTTAGATCCATACACATACACACACACATATATATATATATATATATATATGAGCATTTACTTTTGTATGCATGTACTACGTACATATAGTATATATGTACTATCGATTGTGTGCGCCTCGTCAAAGGTTAGCTCCTTTCAAACACTAACAGACCAGCGATAATTGAATGTTCTAATAAAATTTAATTTTCCATTTTGATTTATGTGTCATTGCAGCCCACGTGGCGTCTCTGGGGCGAGGAGCACGAAAAGAATGCCATTTTCACAGTCTACCTTAAGAAGGTGCGCTACCATCGACCAACACCATCGGCGAATAATGTAAGTACGAGTGTACGCCAAGTGACGGGCTGTTGTGGCAGGCCGCCTACCCGACAGCCAGTGAAAGCTACGAAGCTTTTGTAATTAAGTTTGTTTGCCCAAAAGGCAATTTCACCTTGACTAACTCAAATGAAAATGCATTAATCAATTTTCCTTATTTACATACACATACACACACAAACACACATTTTGGTACGACGACATAGGATTCGGACGATGAAATTAGTCATCTCGAATGGGAGACGGTGCGTGTGCGCTTCGTGAAGGCGGCCACATTGGCGCGCCTAGTCGAGGCGTTAGCCACAGACGATGGTGAATTGGAGTCGACTTTCATCAATGTGTTCCTCTCCACTTACCGCACTTTCTCCACACCCAAAGAGGTGCTCCAATTGCTCATACGACGCTACGACACACTCAATGACAAGCATCTGCAAGAGATCGAAGAGCACCAACAACTGGAGGATGTCAATTACGATCCGACAGCATCCATACATGAACAACATAAAAAAACACTAGTCTCAGCGTTGCATGTGTGGTTGGATGGCTTTCCGGAGGACTGGCATGAGGAGAGCCTGCGTCAGATATTGACGTTTGCATCCAAGCGCTTGCCGCGCTCCGAGTTGCATTTGAAGGTGCTGCATCGATTGGAGCGCATACTGCGTCAGCAGGTGTATGGCGAGAGTAGTGTGCCGCCATGGCTGGCGAGTGGCGTGGGTTCAAATGCCAACGGTGCTGGCCTGAATATGAGCATGAGTGTGGGTTTGCTGCCGCAACAGTACAGCGCTGAGTTCAGTGAACAATTTGCGGGACTGTGTTTGGCGCCGGCGCTACGTGGCACCACGCATTTTCTGCAGGCATTCCGGTTCCCGCATGTGCCGGTGCGTCATTTCGCCGAACAGCTGACGCGCATGGACTCGGAGCTGTTTAAACGCCTAATACCGCATCAGTGCCTGGGTGCAACGTGGGCGCGACGCGACAAAAGTGGCTCTGAAACGGTGGTGGCGACCATAAATCAATTTAATGCTGTGCTCTTTAGGGTTATTTCTAGCATACTGATTGAGCCCAGACTCAAACCGCAGGTGGGTGGCTATGATAATAATAATATTTTCCATATTTCATTGAATTTCGCTTTCATTACAGGAGCGTGCTTTAAATATAGCAACCTGGATTGATATTGCGCAGGAGTTGCGTCTGCTGAAGAATTTCTCCTCGCTGAAGGCGATCATTTCCGGACTGCAATCGAATCCCATTTATAGACTTTCAAAAATATGGGCCGTGCTACCCAAAGAAAAGGTAGGCCTAGCTTACGAAATCCATAGCGCCTCTTGAATCACTCTAAATGTCTTTTTCAGATGGAAATTTTCAATGAACTTGCCAGAATATTTTCGGAGGACAACAATGCTTGGGCGCAGCGCGAAGTACTCATGCGTGAGGGCACTGCGAAATTCGCCGATACGGTGGGTGAGCACGATCGCCATCTGCAGAAGATCATACAGAAACAAGTGAGTAGTGTACATTGCAAAACAGTAACGACCCAAACAGCGCAACTGACCCACACTGCAAACAACCGACACACCCCCATTTAACTATGCATTGGCACACACCGCTAATTAACTCTTATTTCGTTCCATGTCACAGAGCACGCAGACGTCGCATGGCACCATACCGTACCTGGGTACCTTCCTCACCGACTTGACCATGATACACGCCGCCATACCGGACACGTTAGGTGAACACCAGCTCATCAATTTCGACAAGAAACGCAAAGAGTTCGAAGTGCTGGCGCAAATCAAATTGCTACAGGGTGCCGCCAATACGTACAACCTGCGCGAAGACGCCAACTTCGATCGTTGGTTTGCGTCGGTGCTGGTGCTGGATGAGCGTGAGGCGCATGCACTCTCCTGCCAACTCGAGTCGCCACCGCCGGCGCCACGCAAATCGACTGCATCCACGAACACCTCGCTAACGAATACGACGATCTCCACGAATTCCATGGGCGGCAATGGACATCGCAAGACCGATTCGATAGCGTCGAACTCCAGCAGCGGTGCCGGTTCGCAATTCTATTGTGAACTGAATAACAGCTATAGCTCGCACTACAGTTCGCGTCATAACTCGCTCGATCGTGACGCACAGGCGCCTAACGCATCGATCTTGTCGGCCTCCAGCAGCGTCTCTAATCTATCCATGGACTCGAGCAACTCGGGCGGCCAAAAATCCAATACGAAAATGACGCACTCACACTCGACAAACGGTGTGCGTGGCAGCGCTGGTAGTGGACACAACAGCACACAGCTGAATGTCGGCTCGCCCATCATCAATGCGCAGCTGGTGCAAACGCCGGGCACGAAGACCAATAATGCGCCCGATTTTTACATTATACGCGTTACGTACGAAACGGAGAATGTCGAGTTGGACGGCATTGTGCTGTACAAGAGCATAATGTTGGGCAATAACGAGCGCACACCGCACGTCATACGGAATGCGATGATGAAGCTCGGCCTAGAGGCTGATCCCGACGACTATACGCTCGCGCAGGTGCTGCCCGACAAAGAGTTGGTGATGCCAAGGAACGCGAACGTTTACTACGCGGTCAATACGACCTACAATTTGAATTTCATCCTGCGGCCGAAGAAGAAAGACGGCGCCAGCAACGGTAGCTAGTGCATAGGGTCCTCAACGGTGCAGTCGGAGTTCCGTTCGTTGCTCGTGCTGCTTTAGGTGCTTTAGGCAAGCGGCGTGGACGCGTGGTAACTTATGCTACAGAACTACAACTACAACAAAGGATTTGTAACTACATTTACGTGTAAAAAAATACATATATTTCATACTCACAAAGATAATTATCCATTTTGGAAGCGTTTTATAATTTATGTAATCTCAAATGATGGACAAATAATTAGTGTACATAATTGTTGTATTTTAGCTTAATTTTTAAATATATGTATGTATGTATTTTTTGTAAACATATTATACTATGTATGTATATATGTGTAAGTTTATAATTAATTTAATTAGTTTAATTAATTTTTATATATGTATTTTTTTTTTGTAATAATCGAAATTTGGCTTATATATATTTTTATACATTTGTGAAGAGCTTAAATGTTTATTTATTTCGTATGTTCATTGCATAAGTTTTGTTGCTTTAATAATGCTTTAAAAAGAAAAAAACAAACAACTAAAAAGTATGTGTAAGGAAAAAATGTGAAGATAAATGAGCGTATAAAACAATAAGTGTATTTAATTAAGACTTAAATGTAAAACGTTTATTTAAAGTGAGTTCGGCATGAAGGACGCGGTTTTATGGAACTCTCTGAAGCTATGTTTTATTTAAAGATAGCTTAAAGGGGTTAAAATAAATTTTTTATAAACAAAAATTTTAACATTTTATTTAAAAACAAATGTTGGTGGCAAATAAGACATTTTGAGCTAAAGTAGGATGCTAAAAAATTGGTGAAAGGGAATTTGAAAAAAAAATATATATATGAAAGAAACTTACTGCTGACGCTTGGAAAAATCAATATTTGAAACAGAATTTTCGAGACTTTGTTTTACAAAGTAAATGCAAAATAAGAAAATACTTAACTACAACTGCACCGGAGCTAAAATACCCTTCACCAATACGGTTCTGATAGCAAAAAATGGCATAAAAAGATATTTAGGTTGATTTTGAGTGGTAACTTTGTATGACAGCTATATGCTATAGTAGTCCGATCTAAACAATTTCTTCGAAGACCATACCGATACCTTAGAAAATAATCCATGCCGAAATTCGTGCAGATATCTTGTCAAATAAAAGAGTTGTCCATACAAAAACTTGATTTTGAACAATCAGTTTGTATGGCAGCTATATGATATAGTTGTCTGATCTGAACAATTTATTCGAAGAATGTAGCAATGTCTTGGATAACAATTCGTGCAAAGTTTTCCGAAGATACCTCGTCAAATAAAAAAGTTGTTCGTACAAGAACTTGATTTTGATCGTCCAGTTTGTATGACAGCTACGTGCTATGCTAGCCCGATCTGAACAATTTCTTCAGATATAATGGCGTTATCTCAGGCAATAATGTTTGCAAGATTTCCAGAAAATATCATTTAAAATGAAAAAGTTTTCCATACAAGGACTGACTTTTGATCGTCCTCAGCCACGTTTTCATGCGGGAAGTGTCGAAAAAGAGCATTCAGAGCTCGCATTCGTCACAGGAAGTGTGCAGAATATGCGAAGAAAACTATGAATTATGGGTTAAAGTTCTAAATCACAGTTTTTCAACGTTTCTAAAGCAGTAGTCGGTAACTTGTTGCCTCTTGACTTTTGCTTCTACCCCTAATGGCACTGCCAGTGATCAAATTCACCTTTGAGTTTCAAATGTCGCATGACGTTGTCATTATTCAAACCGCCTTGGAATCTATCTATCAAACAGTCAAAAAAAAAAATTCCATTTCTTTGGTTTTCAAAGCACATACTTTTTCTGGAAGCAGCAAACTTAGTTGAAGTCAATCCAATACTTCTCTAGAAAAGCGAGTCTTCAAAACTTTGCCGATTGTATCCAACAGAGGAATGTAAACTGAGACCCTGTAGTATTCTGCGCAAGTTTTCACGCAAATATTTTGTTTCTCGGCCGCAGGTTCTTGGTTCTGCCGCCAATTTTTCGTATCTGAACAACTGGATCGAAAATGTTCCTCAGCTTTTTGTCTTCGATTTAGGAACGTTATAAGCAGCGTACATACATATATATCATATTTGACGCCTCTGCCAGAACGATTGATTTCCACAATTTCTCTTCCTTAATCCGCCGCTGATTATCCAATATTCTGATTAGCTTTTTGAGGAAGTAACATTCAAGGTTTCTGTTCGATAACTCAAAAACTAAATGACTATTTCGCCTATATACAGACAGACGTGTTACAAACGTGGTGATAAACGTTCCTTATACAAACCTGATCAAGGTATTATATTATCAGAACATTCATGCCATACGGGATTCTCTCTGTACGTAGCATCTCTCGCAAATTTTTTTAAAACTTACACTAAGGCACTTTCAGTGGTAACTACTGATCATTAATATAAGTTGGCGATCTAGCTGTCGGTGTAAAATTTTTCGTAAATTTGCTATTATATGTACTCAAGCATTTGTAAGAGAGTTAGATAGATAGACCAGGATGGCGACCTTAGGCTTATTGTGCCTAGTTAGTAGAGTCGACAAGCAAATTTGGTTTCTCAAAGGATCTGTCAACTTGGCTACATTAGAAGAATTAGTTTCTTATACCAAATCATTCAGCTGGAAGAGTTATGCGAACACTATAACCGGGAGATCGTCACAACCTTCAAGTATGAATCTTAACAAGTTAATCCCAGCTATTTAAGCATTTTGTCATAAAAATCTTTTATACTCTCGCAAACTTAGAAAGATGTATTTCTATAGATATATACATATACATAACTGTATGTATGTATGTATATCCTGCACAAATATACATGAAGTTAGAGCAGCCAAAAAATTTCGTTTAACGCGTCCGCGCTCCATCATTTATTGAGAGCAGCAATTTGGGCATTTTGCCAAAAACGTTACCACGCGCACACATTTTATAGTTGATTTTTATTTGCGCCACTGATTGGCCACTGGCAATGCTGGCAACACAACAGTTGGCCACAAATTGCAAGTACATGCATTCTTATTTATTTATTACGATCATTAACTGGGCGTTTTGAGAGCGAGCAATAAAGTATACATACATATGTGTGTGTGCGTGCAATTTTCTTAAAAAAAAAAAAATCTGCTGGAGCTGACCACACCGCTTGTGTGTGGCAACTAGGTTGAAATAAAAAGTGAAATGCTAAAATAATAATTACATCAAATAAGTTGTGTAATAAAGATTATGTATTACAGTTATGAAATATTGAGCTTTTAAAAAACAACAAATATACTGTGCATTTGTATTTTTTTTTTCAATATTTCTTTATCTATTTCCAATATAATTAGAAAATTGTTGAAATAAATAATTTATAGCGATATTTGCCAAAGTTGTGTTTGAAATTATATGAGAAGCAAGTTATGGAATGCTTTAGAAAAATAGCCATATGACTTACTGAGTGACATTGGTGGATTAAGAAGTGTTGCCTACCTTAAGGCGCAACTATTTCAATTTCATTTCAGAAGGAATACCCAGAAAGCGAAAGTATAGGTAATTCATTATTAGAAATCTGACAGTAAATGAAGCTTGCCACGAAGTTTGTAATACCCAGCAAGTACATATATATGAAAGGCCAGTATGATTAGCCATATCCGTCTGAATAAAAGTGAATTCGTCCTCAGTTTTTGAGATATTACACCCAAATTTTGGACACGTTCTTTCACCAACAAGAAGCTGCTCATTTGTCGGAATCGCCGATATCGGACCACTATAGCGTATAGCTGCCATACAAAGTGAACGATAAAAATCCAGTCCTTATATGGAAAAGCTTTTTATTTAATAAGATATCTGTACGAAATTTCATATGGATTCTTTTCCAAGAAAACGGTATAATCTCCGAAGGAGTTGTTCAGATCAGACTACTATAGCCTATAGTAGCCATACAAACTGAACAGTCAAAATCAAGTTCTTGAATGTAATCTTTTTTAGTTTAATTAAAGTTTTGTCTTATCGTTTATAATTTTATTTTTATAAGCCTTAAGATTCAATAAATCAAGCAATCCGATCTGAAAAATAGGGTAAATTTCACAAACTCCACGATCAACAGCTGAAGTACTTCTTGAATATATTTACAACTTCGGGAGCCAACAACAAAACAGCCCAGTTATTCCAATCAAAAATGTACTTCTCAAAATTTAATCCACTTATTTAATTGCTCAAATACTTATCGCCCCATAACAAGACTCCCTCTGGAAACAAAACACCCTCTGCAGTCTTCATATGTAAATTCAAGGTTCACTTTACGAAATTAGCAGTGAAATTTGTTTACAAATATTCTTAAGGATCTAAGTTACCAAATAATGTTGGCCAACTATGTACTAACTGCAGGAATTTGAAATTGTTGTTGTATTAATGTATGCTTATATGTAAATATGTAAGCAACACACTTCGTTACCAATACCACTCGCATTTAAGGCTTTTGTATCGGTGTTACGAAGGTTAAGGTGATGCACTCAGGGCTATTGGCGTCAAGTGCAAGTTTGCGTACACTCCACTAACACACTTCGATAGCCAAATTGGCTTCGGTATTTATGCAGATTCCTGCCAGAATAGCAGCACACATTGCGAATGTCTTCAATAAAGGAATTTGGGTAATGAATTTAGTTGTAATTGAATTGTGTAGAATTTTCAAGTTTAGAGTGTAATACCGGGGATAAGAGTGAGGTAATATACTTATTGGAAGACCTAATTTTCAGTATGGTATGGAAAACTAGCCTAGACTCGATTTATGGAAAAACATTTTGAAGATGATATATTACAGATTAATAGTTGGAAAAATGATAATAAATAATTATATGTAAAATGAAATACTCTAGGTTAACCTTGTGAACGATCATCCCATACATTCTTCGGCGGCATGAACGTAATCACCTAATTTTACAGGAATCAACCTGGAACGTCAGCTACGAGTTTTATTTATACAAATCCAACCCGCTATGGAAAATACGTCTAAAATAACGTTCCAGCTTAACAGACTGATGGCGAACATCGAAGGACCCACACAGGAAAAACGGAAGCTTCTAATATCGACTGCCATATATCGGTAATAAGCGAAAGCACACCCATCTACTTATTAGCCTTGGAAAGGAAGGAAATGTGAGGAAATAAAATAAATAAATAAAAATAATAAATAAATGAAAAATAAAAAAAAACCGTTGGTAGTAGAGACGTCATGGTAAATGGAAGGTTCGGCTAAACAAGAGCTTAACAGACTGATGGCGAACATCGAAGGACCACACAGAAAAAAACGGAAGCTTCTAATTTCGACTGCCATATATCGGTAATAAGCGAAAGCACACCCATCTACTTATTAGCCTTTGAAAGGAAGGAATTGTGAGGAAATAACAAAAAATAAATAAAAATAATAAATAAATGAAAAATAAAAAAACCGTTGGTAGTAGAGACGTCATGGTAAATGGAAGGTTCGGCTAAACAAGTACTACTCAACTACCGAAAGCTAAATAAAGTATGTTAAACTTTGATTGCTTAACAGAGCACAGATTTGCTAAAAATTACGCTACCAGTCAATGTATGTACATATACATAAAGGTAATTCATAAATATTTTTTTTATTATTTTAACATTTTTATTTAATAAAAATATTTAATTTATCTTTATTTACACAAGAAACGAAATTTTGTTTTTAAGTTTTTAATTTTTTTAAATTATTTTTTATTTTATCTTTATTTATCCGAAACTAGAAAATTTATAAATTACGGTATATTAAATAAATTTCTGTTTATTTATAATGTAATGCATACAAGTTCTCTAGAACAGCGAATGTAAAAACTCCATGTTAATTACAGAATAAAGTGAATGTTGGTTAACAACAAAGAGCAACAGTAGTAATGTAGAACAATGTTCTCTTACGTTTTATATTCTCTGGCATATATATATATACATATATATACATATATACACATTACATTTACGCTCAGCTGTGCACAAAAGTACAGAGGAACTAGACGAAATGAAGACGGAAACTAGAAGAGGCATTCAAAGATATTCACTGCTAAATATTACTACGACATCTGTTGGCAACTAGAAGGATCTTGATTAGTACAGTGACAGCCAATCTTTTTAAATTTTATACTTGCTTTGGAAAGCTTACGTATGCACATATACATATGTACATATGTAAACATGCATGCATATTCAAGTTATACATACATATGTACATATGTACATACATACATACATATATGCAGCTTTAATTTATAATAAATGTGCAATATCTTGCCATTAAAAAGCATATTTCTACATAAATATACCATAAAATAATTATTTTAATATTTTATAAGCACTTACCGCACTTTATTTCACTTCGTTTCGCATTTTTTGCAATAAATTGTTACACTTCCCTACTCTAAACTCTTTCCTACTGCTAACGCTTAATAATACATTAAAATAACATTATTAACATTAACATAACATTTTATGCACAACCACTGGCAGAGCTCTGCTTCAACACGGAGAGTGCTCTGCTTGCGCCGACGCTCAGCGCTCAGTTTCTGCTGGCACTTATTTTCACTTGCACTTTTTCCACACAAATAACAACGCCCGATCACTTTTTTTACTTTAAAACGTTTAAATGCACGAACTTTAACCTAATTCTACTAAAAACTTCTTTTTTGCAGCTTTAATTCCTAAACTAATTTCACTTTCCTGCGAGCTGCTGCAAATGCGACTTACGCGAACGCGATATAAGGAAACGACTATTCGAAATGGCGGCGGAAATTAAGAACGACCAATCACATTCGAGCTTCTAAGTTGAAATGACATTTGTAGAGACTGTCGGAGATCGCATGCAACTAAAAACTACAGGGTGATCATAAATGTGACCAACAGATGGCGCTCAAATTATAATTTAAAATTATCTAATGCAGAGATCTTATTATATTTGTTTATTAAGGGTTTGTATGTTTTTGCTTTGATTAGCTTTTAGTTGGCTAATTTTTCACTGACAAAAATGATTTTTAATTATCTAACAATAATTTTAAATTAATAAACTTTTATTTGGTTAACATAAAAAGAAATGTTTGGTAGCACTATTGGTCAGTTAACAGGTGACTTAACCATAGCTGGCTTGTGGTGATCCTTCTTCAAATGGACTATCAACAGAGGATAGTATTTTCTATAGTGTAGTGTCATCTGTTGACAACATCGTTTCTATTGGAGAGTATATTAGCTAACAGGCTGGAAAAATCATAACTAAGAAATAATCACATCCCAAGAGTTTCGCTTGGAAATGGAAATTTCTTCTTCAGGAACACATCAAAACATTAACAGTATTATCTGGAAGCGTTGATGCGTAACTAACCGGTAATTTAACGGATAATTGGTTTGTAGTGATCCTTCTTCAATCAGTCTGCCAACAGAGGGTGCTATTCGAAGTGTTGCCACCTGCTGACAGCAGTCTGTGTATAGGAGAGTATCTAGCTATTAGAAAGAAGAGAATAATTTGTTACAAAAATTACTATTAGCTTCAAATCTAAATAGCATGCCAAACGCACGAAAACCACTTCAAATTATATTTATTAAACATATCCATGTTTTTAGAATTTTTTTTAAAACTTATGCTACCCTGTGCTAGTTACTGAAGTGCTTTAGTTTCTGCAGATGTCGCTGCCTTTTTAAAAGCTCGATTGTCATTGGTCGTTCTTAGCTTCCGACGCCATTTCAAATGTGCATACATTTCCTAGTTGTTCGCTTGCGTCGGTCGAATTTGCAGCAGCTCGGTGAAAAGTGGAATTATTTTAGTTATTACAGCTTTTAATTTATATAATTTTTTCAGTAAAATTGGGTATTAGCTAGGGTAGTTCGGGATTTTAATCGATTAACAGTGAAAAGTGTGATCGGGCGTTATTAGTTGTATATGATATGTGTCTATAATGATTCGTGGCAGTAGGAGCAAGCGGCAGACAGACAGATGGTGTATATAAAATGTGTTTCAGATACAGGTAGAGGCACCTATATGGGGAGCAGAGTGCGCTTTAGAGCAATAAAAGAGGTAAGTCCTTTTAAAAAATACTAAAATTGCAATTGATCAAATTATATAAAAATAAGACGTAGGCCCTGCTCACGCAGTTGTGTGATCTGTGTATGAATGTGTATATATGTACATATGTATGTAATTGCATAGCTACATATGTATGTGTGTAACTACATGCGCTTGCAAAAGTTTAATAGTTGCGCAGCCACATTATTCTGTTGCTCTCCACTCTGTATACATACATATGTATGTATATACACACATATGCATGTATAGAATTAACAAAAAAAGTTCACTTGCCACTGCATCACACTGAGATTCTTCTAACTGCCAATAGATGTCGTTGTTCTCATTAGCGAATATCACCTGTTGCCTCCTCCTATATCAGCCGCCATTGTTTATAGTAGTTCCTTTCAGCTAAGCGTAAGCGTAGGTGAAGAGAGCGTTAGCAGAGCACGCAGTATATTCTCTCATAACTTTTGCTAACAGCGTTTGTAATTTTTAAGGCTGCGCAGTCACATTATTTCTGTTATTAACATTTTCTGTTAGACTATCGTTCTTAGACAGAGAACATAACCTTTTATGTTTGTTATGTATGAATGTTATGTTATGTTAAGAACGATCTAACAGAAAATGTTAATAAGATTCTTATGTTTGTTACGTATAAATGTTATGTTATCTGGCTTAGCATCGTCCGTTAACAGTTCTGGCAATGAGACTACTTGCTTTCAGAACAAAGCAGTAGTGAACATGATATTAGAAAAAAAATTAACAATAAGTTAAATTAAAAAAATTAAAATTAAAAAAATTAAAATTTAAAAAATTAAAATTGAAAAATTAAAAAAAGATAAAAAACCTTAAAATGTTTACTCAATGGGTATGCGGTAATAGATAACTTATAGTATACATTTGAATATTTATTATTTTCAGCTGAACATAAATAAAAAATATGCATTTCTATACTCTTGCAACCTGTTGCTGCGGAGTATAATAGTTTTGTTCATCTAACGGTTGTACGTATCACCGTAAACTAAGCGAGATAGATCTAGGTATGTAAATGATGAGGGTGGCGAGAAAACTTGAAATTCTGGTGACATTTAAACATTTTCTCTTTCACTGTCCACCTTTCGTCAGACGAGGGTTGAAACATCTCGCCTTACTTTTTATGAACCCGGCTGGAATTGATATTAGCCGCCTCAATAAATTTCACATTTCGTCAAAATACAACGGACAATCGTCTATAGCAGTCTAAGTGGTATTATTCGTAGCTTCGCGATTGCTATTTACCTAACCTAACCTAATTTTTTAGTGCAACCGTTGTAGTAATGCTTAGCGTTTCCGTATTTCAGAGAATAGTAAGCCGCTGTCTCGGAACCAATGGCTTTTTTATGAGCTTTTGTTGACAGTCAACCAGCACACCACAGCACCGTGAAGCAAAAATGCCTCGACTACTGCTGTGTAGCACCACTGCACAAGGCCAGCTGATAGGCTGCATGTAGACTCTAGCATCGTCTTATATTTATATTGGTCGCCACTGACCTTTTAAAAAAATTCTCTTCACCAGCTAGGAACATTGTTGTACTTAAAAATATGAATTTTTAGACAATCCGCTGGCATGCTCTTTGCTTACATTTTCATGCTACTTCATGACCCAATCACACTTTATATTTTTGGAATTCCGAATATGCAAAATCTGTGCGCAATGCTCCCTCTTGTGAGTTGCTTGAGTATATACAATTCTTTTCCACTTGAACTCAAATCCTTTCTTACTTGCTGAGTAAAAGAAATCATTTGCATGGCTGCAACTGCTGCTTGCCTCAAGGATGCTTACTTCTGCTGCCAGCGCATTTAAATTCTACAAATACATTTATATATATGTATATGTGGATGGTTATATACGAGTATAGTTATTCCCTTACATTTATTCAATATCATTTGCATGCACGTCGTTATAGGCCAATGCTGCGCAGTTTTCTTCCTTGCAACTACTTATTAAACTAATGGCATATGCTCCCAATTTCTCTATACGTACGCTAAGCTCATATACATGAGCTATATGTTCCAGCATATCCTGTGTCGTGTAGACAAGCAAATCCTTTCAGAGATGTGCATACAAATTGCAAGAAATTTCAATCGCGCACCAATACCGCTGAGCTGCAAACATGCACAAACACAAAACCGATTGCTATGAATTGCAAAAACAATAAAAAAATAAGAATATAGGAATAAAAAAAATGCAGTAAAACAAGGAAAAACAATTTTCTTTGACCTTTTCCAATACGACGGCAACATAACGCGAGCACAAGCCGCGCGGCACGTACAAACGTTGCGCCGCAAGCGCTCAAGCCAGTGTTAACACTGACACATACTGAAACACACACACAGTCACATAAACACTCATGCATAGGCGTTGCATTTGGCACCAGGAGTTATGAGGCGGCATTCATTTTACCCATGCCGGCGCTGTGTCACTCCTGCCCACTCGTGTGGCACTCGGCCGCACTTCAATTAAACTTTGGAAATACGCAAGTGAGCCCTCAATGACATACTCGACGCCCGCGATTGCGATTGCGAGTGCAATATTTGACAGACAAGAGAGAGAAGACAACTTCAGTGAACTACTAGCGAACGCAGAGGCGGCTGGCGCTTGGTGGGTATGTGGGTGTGCGGGGCGTATGAGTGACTGACAGCGCGATGTTGCTGTGATTCACTGCTTTAGAAGTTTGTTTGTGTTGTTCTTGCTGATTGCAACAGTATGCTGTAGTTGTAAGCACATGCATGTATATGAATATGTATGGGTGTGTATGTGAGCAAGTGAAAGAGGGTTAACAGTGACGTCATTATGAGCTCATGCACTTGTTTGCCCACTCAAGCGCCTTTAGCAAGTAGTCACGGGGTGACAGAGGTTAGTGTGAGTGAACATAAAATAGTTGCTGCTGGTGTGGGTATCGGTGTGTGTATTAATATGAGTATCAGTATGAGTATCGCTATGTGTGTTGGTGTTGACGTTTCTGTTTATTTGGCCTAGGGGGTGTCCCATTTAAATTTGCCCCAAAAACTATTTCGTCGCATGCAACAACAACAACTACACACACATTTACATATACGTTTGTAAATACTCGTACTCTTGTTTACGTAGCTCTATAAGCCAGTTTGAACAACAACTCGCACATAATTATGCGCAGACATGCTGGCACCACTGTAATGACCACACACACACACGCGGTCGCATAAACACACATTTATGTGTGTGCACATGGCGTATCACATGGCGAGTCAAGCATGCGAGCGCAACATAAAACGCACCAAAGCACCAATATCAACACCATTTCGAGCGCTTACAGCAAACATCGTCAAAAGCAATAAAAAAAGAAACAAAAATCAATAAAACCACAGACAATATGACGCTGTCGAAAAATAGTTACTTAGTCGTATAATGAAGCAAGCGCATCATAGTGGTAAAAATAACAATACAACAACAAACGCGGGCAACAAACCGAAATGGTTTGGTTTTTAGGTATGCCAATCGTTACATATGCACGTGTGTATGTGTGTGGTTTGAACTTAAAGGTGACATTAGAAATCAAAGTTGGTAATTAGCTTAAATTTAGATGCTAAGGGGATAAATAGAAAAGTTAAGAGATAATATGGGAAAATTAAATTTTATTAAATTTCTTGAATTTAAAATTAAGAAATATAAAATTTGAAAAGAAAATTAAAGAAAAATCAAAGAAAATTTAAAATTTATAACGTGTTATAATAAATTGGAGATTATAAGCTTAAAATATTAATTGTAAAGCGTCTACTGGTACAAAACTAACTGATTCATAACTAGTATATAACCGGTTAGTAAATTTCTAAAAAACAATATATATTTTTTGAGACTATATATTTTATTACCACGATTTTCTAGCGTTAACTACAAAAAAACTAACTGGTTCACAACTAGTGTGTAACTAGTTATTAATTTTTTTAAAGAACTATATATTTTTCAACAATTTTTGAAATTCTAAGCGTCATCTAGTAAAAAATTAACTAGTTGTAAACTAGTGTGCAACTAGTTATTAATTTTTTTAAATAAATATACTATATTTTTCAACAATTTTTGTAAACACCATGAAATTCTAACCGTCAACTAGGTAAAAGACGAACTAGTTCACAACTAGTTTGTAACCAGTTAGTATTTTTTTAAATAAAATATATGTTTTTCAACAACTTACGTCATCACCACGATTTTTTAAACGTCAACTAGTAAAAAAAACGAATTAGTTTATGACTAGTATGCAACCAGTTAGTAATTTTCTACAAGAAATTAAAATTCTTACAAGAATTTATGTTATCACCACGATTATCTGAGAGCACTACAATGAGTGGAGCTTCTCAGTTAGTTAAGGTGAACTGTATGTTGACAAAAATCACTATATTGTATTGAAACTGAACTCTTGAAACACTTGAAAAGCTGAAACTTTTTCAGTTTAAACATGGGTAGATTCTTTTTGATTGGAAACGATAGTTAACAACAGTTGACGGAAGTAGAGGTACTCCCTTTATAACGAAAATTAAGATAAATATAATTTACATCGATTTCTGGCAAAACTACGAGTCTTCTAGGAAAAAGTTGTAGAGCAAAATTGTAGATTATGGAAGGATCTAAAACTTTTGTACAAATACTTTTTTCACATTACCCCAAAATATATGTGAAACATTAAGTTAGTCAAGTTTTCGAGTTTTTTTATTTTTAACTTTTATAAAAAAAATAATTTTCTTAAACGTTTTTAATTTTTTTTTTAATTTTGTGTAAATTTTGTTTTTATAATTTAATAAAATTGTACTTAAATTTACCTGCTAAACTCCCAAACGTAATGTATTTTTTTAATTTAAAATATTAAGGAGGAAACCTCATTTCTACGAATTTCCTAAAATCGAAAAAAAAATTTTTTTCAATCAAAAATTCTCACGTCAAATAGAACTTTAGTAGATTTTGTATACGTTGAAATATATATGTACTTTCTGATGGTATCCAAAATATACACATTTATATATGGCGAGTTTTTTAAAAAATGCAAGAGACGATCCCACCAAACGTTTCAAATCTTCTTCTTTTCAACATCAGATGCTACAAATAACAATTAATAGAGTGTAGAATTTTCGTTTTCGGTAGCAGCTGTAAGGAAAGTCAATTCTTGAACGTTCACCACCAACAAACCAACCAGCTTACATGGCTACGCGTTGCATCACCGTCACTAAATGACCTTTCTGCTTCCGCCACTTCCGCCAAATTTTCTACCTTTGACTAAAACCAACACCACTCGCTCACTCAAACCCCGCAAACGACCCTCTACCACACTCTCCATTTTCGTACGTTCGTTCGTCATTGATGACTTTGCTTTTGTTTGCGTTTAATTGCATTGCTGAGGACATTGCTGTTGCTGTTTTGACATTCCGCTGCAGGCGAGTTCAATATTTTTTACCGTGTCCCAAATGACTTGCAAAATGAATAACAAAAACACACAACAAAACCTATAGTAGTGAAACAAAGCAGCAGCATCTGTGGCCGCTGGCAGCTGTCGTCCGCAAAGCACATGTTGCCAGCTGCAACGTGCAGCAATGTGCAACACATTGCCACCACAAAGTTTGTGACTTTACATGTGGATTGTCTGCTTCTAACTGCAGTCAACTTAAACTTGATTTTTTTTGTCTAAAAAAATTAAATAAAAAATGTCAAAATTAACGAATTTTTCATACAACGCAGCATAAAATGTCAATATATCGCGTTATTGGCAGGCGCGTCCACTTAGTCCAATACAACTGTTTCGTGCCAATCGCCCATTTGATATTCATTATCAATTATTGCATATTTTATACCGGGCTACACATTTCCATTTTCCTTACTCGCTGCTTTTGCTACTCGTTGCTGCGGCAAAGCTTTTCACCACTTGCTCCTGGCGTGTTCGTTGGAGCTCTCTGCGTTTTATTGATATGCTCTCTCCTTTCATAATTAGTCGCTGGTGCTCTCTTTCACCTGTGCGTTCCCAGTGGGTGGAGACGCTCGCTATGAATTCAGAGTTTTGAACTAAAGCAAGTGTTTTGAAATGACGATTGAGTGGGTGTGGGAGGCTGTCGCTTCAAATCACAGTTGGATATTTTTAAATTGAATTAAACACTTATTTGGTTAATATGGTTGTTTTTGCGGCAAGGTTAACGTGGCTCTCTTGTATGTCTTCGACTATATGTTGTAAAATACTTTAGGTATCTTGGACAAGGTTCAATAAGAACCAGAACGATTTAGGCAAAATGAGCTAAGGGCTTCAAGACAGGTACAATTTTTTTTTTTTTTTAATTTACCAACCGATGAATTAGTGGCCAAACTATTCAAATACGGCGACGAAGATATGACAACCATCAGCTTCTTTGCAACATATGGTCGGATGAAAGCATGCCCCATGACTGGAACTTAAGTGTGCTCAGCCCAATTCACAAACCCAACAATCTGAGCCATTCACCGTGAGATAAGTCTAAGGTCTTACCGAGAGTAGTGTGTGAAAGACCGAAGTCCACAAAAAACCGATTGGACCTTATCAGTATGGTTTTAGACTTGAAAAATATATTATCCACCAGAGTTTCACCATGCGTCAAATCTTGGAAAAGACCGTGTAGGGAAGACCAATACATTCCACCTCTTCGTCGATTTTAAAGTCGTCTACGACAGCGTGAAGAGGATCCACCTCTATGCTATTATATCTGAACTCGGTATCCCTGCAAACAACACCAAACACTTCGTCAGGATCGGGAACAAAGACCGTCCTCTACAAGTCCCTCATCATTCTTGTTCTGCTATATTATGCGGAGGCATTAACAATAAGGAGAGAAAAGTTTTGTGGAAGATTTTTGTTCATTTGCGGTCGATTCAACGGTGAGCTGCGACTCAAGAGATAGCGGGAGGGCTAGGTCATACTGTACGAATGGAAGAGAGCACTCCAATTTTGAAGGTTTTCGATTCTGTACCCGCCGGTAGAAGCTAAGGAAAAGAAAGACCTCCACTTGGGCAGATCAGGTGGAGAAAGACTTGGCTGCACTGGGTATCTCGATTTGCAGCTAAATAGCGGAAAGTAGAAACGACGGTAAAAATTAAAAACTACTCCGTAAAAAGTCATAAACTTAATAGCATCCGCAATTTTGATTTTTGACCGTGTATTCATGCGACTCAACACAATTCAAAGAGAATGAGGACTCCACATACAAGCAGCATTTGAACAAATCCGAAATAGTAGCAAGTCGTACAAGCGACTGGCAGACAAACGGGCAGACAGGCATGCAGACGGCGAGGGGCCTCCATTGAGCGCCACACAAGAAATCACGAAGAGACAACGACTGCTGCTCACACAAGCCGAAGTGACGAATGCGTAGAGCTTTTGCTCGGCCAGAGCTCGAAACACGCTATGGCCAAAGTAGTTGGAGTGGAGGAGCCTAACCGTTAAGACACGCACGCGAAACACGGCGAACAAACAAATTTTTGATGCAGAAAAAATATGTGTTTGAAAAATAGTGAAAATTAAGATGCAAATCGGTGCCCAAGTGCCAGCCGAAGAATGAAAAGTGCAAATTAAAAAGTGAAGCAATAAAAAAATGCAATAAATCAATGTTAAAACACACGAAAAGTGTGCAATGGCTAGCATTAAAAAACGAGGAAACGAGTGACGACGGGCGAACAAACGTCTGAAAAAGGACATGCACGAGCGCGAGGACGCAACGCAGGCAATAAAAAAAATTGTGACAGCAGTTAAAGAGGAATAGATACAAAGTTCTAGCAGCAAGCTATAGGTAGACAACACGTCCAACGAAAGCGAAAAGAAGAACAAGAAGAAGAAGCAGAAGTGAGCTTGTAAAAAGTGTGCTGTAAGCAGTGTGAAAACTATAGGCGGGCGGAGGTGCGGGCAAAGGCAACGCAAGAACGAGTACGTGAACGAGCGCGCACGCGAGCGGCGGCAGCGAGAGGTAGTATATAGTATGTGGAGCTGCGCGCTGGCGGAGGCATACAACAGCTGAAACAAAGCTACGGAGGCGCAGTGCCTGCTTCGAGGCGACACAACGTCTCTACACCGTGCAAACCCTACAGCGAAGACACGCTTGTAATGCTAACGTAAAATGGGCAGCGCAAGGTAATGAGCCAAAAATGAAGGAAATTAATAGGCAAATGCAAATTTGCAGAAAAAGACGGGAGTAAGCGTGCAGGCGCGGGATATTTGGTATGTACGGAAAGCCATGAAAATGTCAGCATGAAAATTACGTAGCCTGAGTTGCGGGAAAAAGTCTTAAAAATACAGTTAAAGCGTTGGCCTGCGTATAACATGTGAGTGTATCGGGCGGCAGTGAGCTTTTCGTGCAAACGAGGCATACTTTTAGGGGCGAAAATAACGAAAACGCCAATTGTAGCAGCAATAAAATATCAAATTATTACTACTGACATACATAAAAACAAAAGCAACAAAACGCATGGAAACGTAACTGCCACGATAATAAGCATACACACACAGACGTTAGTAGTAATAGCTTACACGCTGTGTAACCTTGAATGTGCAGTGTGGGAGCGCACGCCGTGGGCCTTTTGGCGGGTCAGCGTGTCAGCAGGGCGTGGAACGGCGTATTTAAAATTGTTGTAATAAAATAAAAATTTCGAAACCAGCAAACAATACAAGTTATGGTGCATGCCACATGGCCAACAAGCTTCAGAAGGCGATTGCCACATGCTACGCGTCCGTTGCAGCAGCTTGCCACACACTAAACAGCAACAAGCAGCAATTTGCCAGCGTACAAGCAACTCACACCGATGACGCATACCAGCAGCAACAGTCTGCTGCAGAAGGTTAACTCGTTGCGTGCGCGCATATACGCTGCCAGTTGCTATACCAAGCGCCACAGCGTCACAGCGTACGACCGCCGCGGTTGCAGTGCGAATGCTGAGTGCGCAAGCAGAAGACGTGACTTTGAAGTAGCCAGCAAGCAGCTGAAGATTTTGCAAGCGCCAAGTGGCATAAGTGAAGGTGTAACAACAACAACAGCAACAACGCTCCACAAGGACTGCGGACAGCCTCGAAACAATACACAACAGCAACAGCAACTTGTATGCGCTGGAAACGACACGACAAAAGCAGGCAGCAAGGCTTTTAGCGAGCAGCGAGTGCTGCTCAATGAGTTTGTGTTGCTTGCCGTCTCTACGTTTGACGAGTGCGTGCGTGTGTGTGAGCACATTGCTTCCGAAAGCTTCAACGCGCTGTTGGTTATGTGCATGCTAATCGGAGCAAATGCGACGAGTGCGAGTGCGAGAGCAGCGTGTGCGCACGCAATGCTTGCAGGATGTCGCTCTTTGCAGTCGAATAGAGCAGCTGTCGTGCTGGTAGTGTGTGTGGTGAATTTGCAAGTGTCAAAAGTGGCGAAAGATAAAAGCAGTGACAATTACAGTTATATGAAACAAAAACAACAACAACACAAACAACAGCAATGTGCATGTGCAATGAGAGGCAGCTGAAAAAACGTGTTGAGAGATGAGAGAGAGTGCGAATGGGCGAAAGCAAAAAGCTGAATAGCAACAATAACAACATAAGAAGCAATAAAGTAAGCATATGCAAATTAAAGAAAGCAAAAAAGTTGACGTAAAACGTGAAAACGTGAAAATAAATGAAAATAAAATGAAAATTATGGCCAAAGCACAGTATTGTGCAGGTGAAAGAGATATCAAGAAATACAATAGTGTGGTGAATGTGCGAAAAAAAATGGAAAAATTGAAAAAAATGGTGAAATGTGAAAAATTAGTAAATAAATGCAAATATGTGGTAAAAAAGTGAAAAGTTAGTAAATAAATGAAAATAAATAGTAAATATATTCAAAAATACTAAAATGGAATATAAATTGCAAGCATATAGTGCAGCAAGTTGCAAATTTTATGTTAAGAAGTGAAGTGAACGTCGAGAATAAATATAAAAAATATATAAAAAAAATTAAACTTGTTAACAAAAAAATAAATATATATAAAAATTATAAGCAAAAAAACTTGGTGAGACAATAATTGACGGCCAAGTGTAAGCAGTGAAAACTAGCTGAAAAATATTAAAAAAATATAATAAAAATTTAAAATAAATACAAGAATACTAAGCAACACTTGGCATCACAATAATTGCTTGCCAAGTCTGAGCAGTGCACAGCTTGTTTGAAAGAAAATAAAAAAAAAAAATCTAAAGTATATTATAAAAAAATAATAAACAACACGGCATAAATTTGAACAAAAACAGCGATTTTTCTTACAACACACGGCAATTGGCGCAACTGCTGCTACTGCTACTCTTAACCTAACTATTTAAACCGCTGTCCATACCAAAGAAAGCAAATTAAACTATAATGAACACATCGAAAAACCAGCAAGAACAAGCAGCAACCAGGTGAAACACTGAGCGTCGGCCAAAAATAACTATTATATCCAATAATATTTACAAAAATATACGCCAAACTCAACAAAAAGCTGCGGCAAGCATTTGAAAAAATTTTGAAAAATATTTTTGAAAAATTGTTGGCCCTCAAACATAGCGCAAAGAGAGTGAAAAGCGTTAAAAATTCAACAAACAAATTTTGAAAAATATTTTTGAAAAAATGTATGGGCAACAAACACTGCTCGAATAAAGCAAAGAGAGTGAAAACCGTCAAAATTGGCATTGGATTTCGCAGTTAGCACAAGAACTTGCAGAAAATTTCAAAAAGAATCAAGAACCAAAAACCATAAACCACACAAGCTTTTCGCTTATTTCGCAACGCCAACTTTTCGCTAATCCTGCAAGTGCTTGTACGGCCGCAAAGAAAGTACAAACAACAGCAGCTAGACACGGCAACGGCCTACGGCCGCAGTTAGCAAACGTTAGCCAACGTCTTGTAGTTGGTTGTCGCCGAGTTGTGTGGTAAATATTAAATTTACAAAATCAGGAAACGTGCCAGTCAACGGGCAGTGCATACCGTTGTTCAGCTGCTCGTTGAGCGCGACAGTTCGTTAAACATTGTTGCATTGGCTGGACGCCGAGCGGTGACAGTTGACGCTGTATCGTTGTACGACACGTCCGTTATGCCAGCGCACGGTGGCAGGAGGAAGTGAAGTCGGAAGGAAATAAGGCAGGAAAGTAACACTTTGCATAGCAAAGGCAGGTAATACATGGCAGGACAACTTCATGCACAACAACAACGACAAAAACACTGAGAGTGCAGCAAAAAGACGACGTTTGCAAAAATAACTGCAAATAACTGTAAACTGAGCAACAAAAAGAAAAACAAACAAACAAACAACAAGCGCAACTGCACACTTGTGAGTCATGCGAAGGTAAGCGCTGCTGCAAATAAAAAATACAACAAAAGCAACAACAACAAGTAAGACAAACCTGAACAGTGGTTGTTATTGCAATGTGCTTGTGTGTGAACTGCAATAACAACGCTTGCAATAATTAAATGCTGCAAGTAAGCGCCAGCGCTGCTAGTTTTATGACGACAGTGTAGCGCGCTAAGCGTGCATGCAACAAATTTCGCACACAAAGGGCGAAAAAGCGAAAAAGAAACTACTTTCGAAAGTTAAACGCCAAATGAAAACTTTCAGCAGCCAAGTGTCGCCGTCACAAGTTGGAGAAGTTTCAGTTGGAAGTAGTAATAATAATAATAACAACAACAACAACCTTTAAGCATGAATACAGCAGAGATTTCTGCTGAATTTGTGGCAAAGTGTGCTGTTATAGCGGTAGTTGTGAAAAATGTAAATATGAAAAAGTTACAAAAACAATGCAACAGCAACAAAAATGTATAAAAATTAATGAAACTAAAAAAAGTATTGTGTGAAAATTATTTTTGCAATTACTAATGCTTTGCTAATAAATACAAAAAAATTAAAACGGGATATTATAAATTGAAAGTGTAATAAATATATAAATAGAACACACGGAAAATAGCAAATCACAGAAGTCAAGTCACGTTTTGATAGAAAAAATAAGGTGAGTGATCGTAAAACAAAATAATTTAATTAAAAAAAAATTATATAAACTTTTCTTTTGCTAAAGTTAAAGGAAACAATTTAATTTTGAAAAAAAATAGTAATTTGGTTTTTTTTTCGTAAAGTGACAGACACAAAAAATTTAGAAATACTTTTTCGTAAAGTTCGTAAAAAAATTAAGAAGATGGAGATTATGGGTTATTATATTCTATTGCGACGTTAAGATTAGTAAAAAAAATTATATTGAATAAAAAAAAATTACTTAAAAAAAATTATTTTGAATTTTTTTTCGTAAAGTGAAACAATAAAATTTAATTCAGAAATTGAAATTTTTTCATTTTGAAGTTTTTTTGAGAAAATTGAGATTACGGGTTATTAAATTCAAACGCCATTACATTCTAACGACGTTAAGATTAGTAAAAAAGTAATAACTTTTATTTTGAGAAATAAATTGAAATTTGTGTTCGTAAAGTGAATTAAAAAAAATTAATTTTGAGAAAAAAAACTTTATTTTGAAAGTTTTTTTCGAAAAGTGAACGAAAAAATTTAAATTTGAAAAAAAAAACTAAAAAAATAAATTTGAAAAAAAAAACAAATTTAAATTTCGTAAAATTGTTTTGAAAAAAATTTAAGTTTTTTTTCATGAAAACGGTTAATTAAAAAGAAAAAACAAAGTTAAAGTAAATAAAATAACTTCAAAATTAATTTTTTTTTCCTTCATTTAAAAAAAATAGTTTTGATTTTTATTTTTATGGAAAAGTGAAAGAAAAAAATTTAGTTTCCAATTTTTTTGAAAAAATTGAGATTATGCGTTATTATGTGTATTCTAACGACGTTAAGTTTAGTTAAATCATGAAATTGTATACTGTATACTGCAGATGTTGATTTATACATGTTGATTTATAGATGTTGATTTGTTGACAAATAAAAAAGTTTTCCATAATTTACCTCGTTTTGAGCGTTCAGTTTGTATGGCAGCTATGTATATGCTATAGTTGTGCGATCTGAATAATTTCTTCGGATATTATATCATTATCTTTGAAAATCTTTCGGAATAAATTTCGTGAAGATATCTCGTCAAATACAAAAGTTTTCTATGCAAGAGTTTCTACGATATATTTTCACGTTCTTTGTATATTGTACTTCTACTGTGAATGATAGCTTACTTATCAATATTAACCCAACTTCGTTCTCGTCCGACAGGTGCTATGGCCTTGACCACCAATACAGGCAGCAAGTTGTGTGGTTGTTAAGCAAAAGCGACAGCAAATGAAGAAATATTGAAAGACATTTTTATATACAATATCTGCATTTTAGTAAAATTTCATTATTTTGGGCTTACCTTAATGTTTTCAAGCTCAAAATAAATTTTGATACTCACCCGCTTCGCTAATCACTGCTGCACATGAAACTATCATCATTTCTTAGCTTTCAGTTGAATTCCCTTCGACAAGCACTCATTACACTGATTTTCTATTACAACACTATGTCCGGACTCATATTTCGCAATTTCCTGTAAATGCAGACACTAAACAAACACTTAATGCGCAGACGACTACATTTTTACAAGTATTTTAAGAGAATTTATACATTTTCACCGAATTGTGCACTCGCGGCATCCGAACCAAAGCGTCAAACTGAAAATGGCGGCGGAAATTGACAAGCAGAGCGCTGCATTATCTCCGAAAGCAGATTTTAGCGGTATTCACTTTGTGGTGGAGAAATATGGTTAAGACAAGAAAAATTTAATATACCATAATTGGGCCTTACAACAACAACAATATACATTGTTTTCAATACGGATTTTTTTTTTGTTCTTTGATCTACACGCTGGATTACCCTTTTGGACCTCTTGGAAAACAGACGTCCCGACAAAAGTTCATTTCATTTCATTTTCACGCTTTGATCTTTACGCCGGATTACCTTTTGGCCCTCAGAATAAAAATCCTGCCTGGTATTCGAGAATCAGAAAACGTCCCTAAAGGACAACATTCACAAAGAAGTGGTGATGACAAAAATCACTAAAGTCGAGTTTGCTATGTTGGTTGCTTTCCAGTCTGAAAGTGTTAAACTTTAATACAAAGCGGTTAGGTTAGGACGGGTTGATCCAAAAAAATCGTTGGATATCATTTCAGAAGATATTTCTTATGTCGCGTTATCCAAAACTTTTTCACCGCATAGATCGACGAAACGTTTTAGCCGTTCCCGCAACAGTCCGATCTGCCGCTACAACAACAATAACAATGAACCGTTTTGCGCTTATCACAAAGGCGGTTAATATCAATCCAAGCCACTTCACCACGCTCGCAGAATGTGTGCCAGCTGAGATATTTCAATCTCAGTCTGTCAAAATCGGGGCAATGGAGAAGAAAGTGACCGGACGATACCACCTCGTCTTCTTCTATGTAGCTTTGGCAAAGAGCGGGAGCAGTATTCAGTTCGAATATCTACAATTGCGGCTTTTATTGACTTCGCTATCGCTCTCGCAGTCGCACAGTTCTTGCTGAGCTCACTGAAGGTCCATAGATGCAGCGCTAGTCATCGGAAACTGAAAAACCGACTCGCTTCCAATCTGATAAAATGAAATGGGGCGAAGTTTGCCCTCCCTAGCAAGCTCAACGGCTTTGCAGTTTCCGGTGTTTTTCTTACAAATCTTATATGGAAAAGGCTTGCTATGGAGGTCATACACTCCCTGACTAGTTTTCAACACATAGTCAGCGCGCTCAAAGCCAGTAGAGCTGCTCGGCTATCGCTTGAAGACACAAATCCCTGAACAACACCGCACGTCGTAGCAGAACATACATATATACCGCTACTTTGATGGCAGCCACCTCCGCTTGAAGGACGCAAAAGTAGTATGATAGCATTAAACTAGAGTTGATGGAGAGCCGAATATAAAACTTTTTTATTTGAAGAGCTATCATCACAAAAATTGGTACGAATTATTATTCGAGGTGACGGAACAATCTCTGGCAAAATTGTTCAGATCAGACTACTATAGCATATAGCTGCCAAACAAACAGAAACATCAGATTAATATCCTTGTATGCTAAATATTTTCATTTGACGAGATACCGTTACCAAATTTGTCATGCATTATTATTAGTCAAAGGTAAAGTCTCTGAAGAATTTATTAAGATTGGAAATTATAGCCATACCAACCATACTGCAACTACATTTGATGACATAAGTTTGGTTTAGGCGTTAAGTCTTTTAACAAACATAATCATAAATAATCATAGTCCTTTCATCGACAAACGTGGGTGGGTCCATTTTCCGTCTGATTTCTTCCGCTGTACGCGTCTAACCTCAACACTTCACTCACACATTCATATAAAACTTAAACTTTATCGAAGCAAGTTTTGCGAAAATTGATTTATTACATACCAGCTACAACTTGCTTTCCAGTTGTATAAATTTAACACCAGCCTCCAGACTCCACCGTGTAAACGTGTTTATAGATGAGCATTTACACATTTACTTTATTTATGTGACAGCTGAAGGAAATAAACAGAAGGCACACACCGACCGGTGAAATATGTGACCGCCGAACAAAGGCTATACATAATGAATATTCTATTATTTGCGCATATGGACGTACATATATGTATACATGTATGTGTGTAGCTATGCATGTTTGTATATGTATTGGTTAGTAGTGCAGCGCTATGCCAAGTACGTGTGTTGCACGTTTACACAGTTAAATATTTCTAGTCAAGCGACATGTGGCATACGTCTGACAATTCACACAAACACACATATGTACATACATACATGTGAACGTGTTTATGTAGATGTGTTGACAAAACCGACTTACCGTTGTTATTAGTTGGCATAATAGATGAAATGAGAATGCAAAGACAAATGGACATAAAAGCAAACGAATAATGCATAGACAGCACACACACACACTTACAGCGAAAATATTAACATTTGCAAATGTTTGCCAACACACAAGCAAATCGGTACAGCAGTCATTTCCAGGTATTTGTGAGTGTGTGTTTGTGTGAAGTCGGCAGACACGTCGCATTCATTGCAAACGCTCGCTTGGCTGAGTGTCATTTCGCTACTGCGGCATTTGCCGACAGCCGGCGTAATAGCGCATTCATGCAGAGTGTCCATTCTAGTTGCACAATAAATGAGGTGGGTGAAGGGGGTGCGGGGGGCAGCAACGTTAAAACAATGAAACGAGTAACATTTGTTTGGAACTTCAACGTGCTTGTGCTATTTATGCGGCGTGTAGCTAACTAACTCCAGCACTTTGCACACATACACATATGTATATGAGGCAATTGTCGTACTCTCGCAACATGTTTCTAAAGAGTATAATTTTTTTGTTACGGTTATTTGTATCACCTAAAACTAATCGAAATAGATATGGAGATATACATATTTATATTATGGCAAAAAAACATCCAGAAATTGAAAAAAATTCCTTGTTTGAACGACTTTCGACTTCTTCGACTGATGAAAGTTTTAAAACAGTGGAGGTTATGGTGCCTGAAAATCGTCAGCCAAGTGTTAGAGGGATAATAAGAGAGCTCGACATCTTTCGCGATTCCGTTTGAATGGTTTCGGTGAATATTTTGGATATGAAACGCGTCCTTGCTCGAATCGACCCAATAAAACTGAATTCTTTTCAAAATGATCAACCACCATATTCAGCAAACTTGGTACCGTACGATTTTTTCTTGTCCTTCTTCTTCTTAATTGGCGTAGACACCGCTTACGCGATTATAGCCGAGTTAACAACAGCGCGCCAGTCGTCGCTACGTGGCGCCAATTGGATATTCCAAGCGGAGCCACGTCCTTCTCCACTTGGTCCTTCCAACGGAATGGAGGTCTTCCTCTTCCTCTGCTTCCCACGGCGGGTACTGCGTCGAATACTTTCAGAGCAGAGCTTCGTCCATCCGGACAACATGACCTAGCTAGCGTAGCCGCTGTCTTTTAATTCGCTGAACTATATCGATGTCGTCGTATATCTCGTACAGCTCATCGTTCCATCGAATGCGATCATCCGAGGCTGTTGTTGCTTTTTCACTGGAGTGTTTTTTTTACGTGGCGGGTCCCAAACCCAGCGCACATCTTCTTTACTGGCGTAGACACCACTTACGCGTTTATAACCGAGTTAAAAACAGCGCGCCAGCCAATCTCTCCCGCTGAGTGGAAGTCTTCCTCTTCCTCTTCTTCTACCGGTTGTTACTGTATTGAAAACCTTCAAAGCTATAGTGTTCTCTTCCATCGGGACAACAAGACCTAGGCAGCGCAGCTGCTGTTTCTTGATTCGTCGAACTATGTCAGTGCAGCCGTAAATCTCGTATAGCTCACCGTTCCATCGACAAGGACCATAAATATTGCGTAAAGCCTTCTCTCGAAGATCTTAAGGCCCATTCATCAGATAGTCATTGAGGACTTTACTTTTCAACTATCTATTCAGTCCAAAGTAGCACTTACTTAGGTAGGTCTTACACAAGGGTTATTCACATCTCCAGGATGCGCGGCGAGGACGCAAGAGTAGGAATTGGCTATAGCCCTACAACTGTAACTACTTACCCAGAAGCACCATGCCCCATTACACCCCTTAACTTCACTTTACATATAGTGCCCTCGAGGTATTTATCTTACACCCGAAAATTCTCGAAATCGGACTTTAAAGTTTTAAGATTTAAAGGTTTTAAGAACCCAGGGGAACAAATATGTGGACCGCAGTACATGTGACTGAATATGTACGACACATATCGGTCAATCCGTCAGGTCTAGTATTAAATTTTGCGGAACAGATTTCAAACTTCTCTAATATTAAATTTTGTCTCATCTGAAGGTATTTCCCCGGCTTACAGATATATTCAGTGATAAACGGAACAGCTGAATTTGCGCTGAATTACTTTTTCCTATATTTTATGAAGCAGTAAGAATGTAAAGAAGTTGATGAATGTGTGCTGAATAACACTTATTAACTGCGGAATTTGATGTTCAGTAATTTAACAACTGGTTTATTGAATCTAAAACATTTACTAGATGTTTGTGAGCTGCGTGAGTACAAAGTGTTCAATTACAGCCGAACTTTGCCCGTCCTTACTTGTTTTTATTTATTCTTGTTTATTTTGGCATGAATGTCCTTCGCGTTCGTTGTTGCGCTGTGACTTAATTATTCTTTCTTCGGTGCGTGTGTGTTTGTTGCTGTTTTTAGGTTTAATTGTTGTTGCAGTGGCGTTTCCTTCAGTGCGCGCCTACTTCTACCAAAAAAACCCTAAACTTAGACAATAAAATTAATTATCCAAACATTACACTGCATTGTACTTAACTTTTTCCACGTTAAACGACCTCATTTCGGCAATTCGTTGTGGGCTTGTATTCCGTTGATAAACTCGAGTTTCTACTGAAGAAATTCATATTAGTTACAGTCTTGCTGTGTTTTCAGCGTTATAAATCCATGGAAGCGCCACTAGCAACTGACTGCTTACTTGTTAATAACTACTAGACACACGTATACATACCTATATAAAGGGTGCTCCATTTCGAGGTTTCCTACTTTTTTAAAGGGCAAACACAAAAATTTCAAATTTTATAGGGAATATTTGTTATTATTCGAAAGAACATTCTTTGAAATTAATTTTTTGAAAATGTTGGCCGTAGTTATGTCTCAGTTGCTCCATCCATCGAGTCCAATTTTCGTTAACTCGTCCGAACATTTCGACTGGTAACTGTCAAATGATACGCGTGATGTTTTGCTTCAAGGACTGAATCGGGGTTCTCCGCATAGACTATAGACTTTAAATATATTCACAGAAAAAAATCTAACGATGTGATATTCCAAATCTTGATGACCAATCGACCGACCCAAAACGTGAAATTATCTGCTCACCGAAGTGTTCTCTCAATAAATCCATTGATTGATGCGATCTGTGAAAAGTGGCGCCGTCTGTTTGAAACCAAATGTCGTCGAGGTCACCGTGCTTCAATTTCAGGTATCAAATAATCGGTTATCATGGCGCGATAATGGTTGCCACGTTGTTCTCCGTCCCAAATGTGGTTTCGCTTGTTTACATACATATTGAGCCAGAAATGGGCCTCATCGCTTAACGAAATTTGGGTCAAAAACGTCGGATCTAGGAAGTTTGAGCGGCTTCAGTTCTTGTACAAGCTGTGTTTTGTACTCTTTTAATTTAAGATCTCGAAGTAATATATGCGAAGTCCTTCCATACATCAGTCCGAGTAGCTGCGAACGTCGCCGAATTGATTCTCCACGGCCTTCGTGTATACTCTTAGCTACGACTGCTATATTTTCTTCACTGCGTGATGGAAGTGGTGTATTCGAATATTATCCAATAATGAAGACTGGGTCTTAAGATTGGTGATGATAATGCGAATAGTCCGCTATACTATTGACCGTAACACATTCTTTTGTTCAGGCTTAAGTCTTTCCATGATGAAATGCCAAACAATACTGAACAAAAATAACCTCACAGCTTGACACGACTCATGCGTGAACTATCAAGTAAAGACTAATGAAAAAGTAACGCCACTTGGAACACCCGTTGTATACATATATACATAGAGAGTGAAAGAGAAAGAGACGCACATACATTTGCGTGTGTGTAAACTACCAAATGTCTGAAATTCCTTAATTTCGTTCGCTGCGTTTTCGGTTTTCCTTCAATTCGTGTCGACGCGCACGCTTTTGGGACAATGCGGCGACAGTCAAGGTCATTTATTTTGGCTCCATAATTTCTTGTAGCGCTCTATGTCTGTGAAGTTCATTGGAAAACCAAAATCGAAAGTTAAAATGAAATGCAAGCGTGCACAATTAGCTTCGCAAATGACAGCAAGTCTCTGCGGACTTCTTTTACTTATAAACCAGTCCAATATAACAAAGTTGCAGTCTTTAATTTTCGTATTATTTAGACAATTGAAGCTAATTATTAAGTTTACAAAAATAATTTCACACTTCAGCGAACATAACCTTAAAGCTAAAAGCTCGTAAAGCTTCCTTCTTTATCTGCACGCAATTCACTTAACAAAGTTCTGTCGTAAAAGTACTCATTAAATCTGTCGTAAAAGCGCAATTAAATTGGAAGAGAGCGCAGTACAGACAGCAAACAGTAGACTCTGATAATCAAGCTTGACTTTCTTCTGCAAGATTTTGCTGATTTAGCAACGAATTTGTGTTGTTTCTTTCCATATTTGACTTGGAGACAATTTCCCTCATTAATTTTTTGAAGCGTCATGAGTAAACAAATAACTTGAGGCAAGTTGAGGCTGTTATATCAAACATTTTGAATAATTGTATAAAAAAGCTTCCAAGTTTTCCGAGAGCAATGAGAATCATAGGTAATTACGGCAATAATCAAAAAAGCCACATAAAAAAGTTCGACTATGTAACTCGTCTCAAGGGTCTACGAAAAGGAACGACGGAATGTTAAAATTAATAATTTGAACAAAATGTCGCCAAATGGCCACCGTGGCTCCGTTTACGATGACCCGCTACCTGTAATTAACTTGCTGCTCTGTAGCTACTTGAATTGGATAGGCAACGTGATCCAAGTTACCTGTTTGGGCACTTATGGCCGCCAAAGAGTGACACGTTTACACTGCAAAGAGGTTTTTGGGCGATTGCCACGCACCTAGTATGACTAGGCGATATATGCTTGTAATTAACTTCCGGTTCTGTGGCTGGAATTTCGGCGATAGTGCGCTGAATCTTGTCCTTGAGCTCCTATGCCGCTGCTGGTTGATTACCGTAAACCTTTGATTTGACATACCTCGAGAGAAAATAACCAAGAGACCTTAAATTTCAAAATCTTCGCTGCCGTTTGACAGGACCATTTCTCGAAATTAATGAGTCGCCACACTTTTCACGCAATGTGTCCATTTTTAGAGGCGAACCATATGGCGGTGCACCGTCTTGTGGGAAATAGAATTAATTTTTGGAAATGC
Source organism: Bactrocera neohumeralis (assembly GCF_024586455.1). Lineage (NCBI taxonomy): Eukaryota > Metazoa > Arthropoda > Insecta > Diptera > Tephritidae > Bactrocera > Bactrocera neohumeralis. Next base: position 75,851,105 of record NC_065923.1, on the reverse strand, counting down.
AATTACGTTTCCTGAACCACACGTGGACTTAACTCAGCCTAATAGTGACAATTTTGTTTGTTGACGATGACATTAAGGCAGAAATAGGGCATCATATGAAAAGATGATTGCCAATCCTTACCAACACACTGACGAAATGACAAACATGCTCCCAAGAGCTCTTAAAATGACGTTGTTGTTGTTGAAAACTGATGTTAGATGAGTGCGGTTCGTTGGCAATGCAAAGAGGTGGTTAGTATCATGCGGTGACGCAATGGTATGTTGGGGTCGATTCTGGTTCTGGTAGTTGTTTAATCTGCTCCAGTATTCAGAACGAAGTTGGGCAAGAGTGACTTTAAATTCTGCTGACATTTCCAGCAGAAACTGCTTGCAGAGGAGCTCGTTATGTTCCTTAACCGGAAGCATATGGGCCTGTCTGTATTCAACTGGCGACAGAAAAAGACATCCTATGATTAAAAAAACGAGAAATACACAGTGATCTTAGGTCTATTGTGCCCTCAGTCATCCTAAGATAGTGCGGAGTTTAATGTTCTCACACGTCTGAAGCATACGAATAGTCTGCGTCTTTCTACATCCAGGCGACCATCTCAGTGTGGCGTAATGTATGATTGGCACTGTCTAGTGCCCATTTTTCTTCAAGAAGTTGCTCATTTCTGCGAAGCGCCGGTATCGAACCACTATAGCGTAAAGCTGCCCTACAAACTGAACGATCAAAATCATGCCCTTGTAAGGAAAACTTTTGTATTTGGCGAGGTATCTTTACGAAATTCAGCACACGCTATTGTTTAAAGTTGCAGCATAATTGTCAAAGAAATTGTTCAAATCGGACTACTATAGCGTAGAGCTGCCATACAAACTAATCGGTCAAAATCCAGTTCCTGTATGGAAAACTTTTTCAATTGACAATATATTTTTATTCAATTGGGTACGGGTTACTGTCCATGGCTAAGATGCAATCTCCGTAGAAACTGTTCAGATCGGACTACTATAACACATTGCTGCCATACGAACTGACCGATCAAAGTCAAGTTCCTATATGGAAAACTTTTTCATTTGACAAACTATCTTTACAAAATTTGGTATAGATTATTGCCTAGGGCAACTCTAAAATATCCGTAGAAAATTTTTCAGATTGGAACACTATAGCATACAGCTGTCATACAAACTAATCGGTCAAAATCCAGTTATTGTATGGAAAACTGTTTTATTTGACAAGGTATCTTCACGAAATTATTTTATTTCAAACTAATGGTACAAGCTCCAAAGAAATTGTTCAGATCGGATTACAATGGCAAATAGCTGCCATACAAATTGAACGTTTAACAACGAATTCTTGCATGTGAAACTTTTTTATTTTAGACGATTTTTCCTTGTTTGACGCCAAGTGTAGCAAGGATCTATATACACATCAAAAATTAAAATAAAATTCCAACTTAAACCAAACTCCAAGTCCAAATTGCTCTTCATATAATATAAAATTCTCAATCCTCTTGCCTAAAAATAAATACCAAAGTCTAAATTTCAATTTCATGCCGACGAGCAAACAAATTGTCTTGTTTAATTTCCAAATCACATATTTATATATACATACATACATACATGCATGAGCCCCACACCCATAGTGCCTAACCCCATTTTCGTTTACACACAGAAGTTTGCATATAAATTCTGAAGAGAGAAAAGAGTATTGTGGCTGCCACAGAACGACTTTGCTTTGAATTTCTTAATGGCGATTAATACATAAAATCGCATTGAACTTGCCACGGCCACAAAATGAAGCATAACAAGAACAAGGCAAATAAAATGTACTGTACAACAACAAAATACCAACACATATACAACTTTTATTATTATACACATGCAGTAGGCAAATGGTCAGCAGCGGCAGTGCGGCAGTGCGGCTTTTAAATGGAGCATTAAGTGTTCTTACAACCAGCTACCGCCGCACGCACCGCTTGCGTGTGGCCAATAAAGGAGTGTAATCCACTTTTTGTTTGCGTAGACACGATACAGAACAGCAGTGTGGCTAGCAGCAACGTCGGGAAAAGTTTGGCAAAAGTAGTGAGAGCGAGAAGACATAAAAGTACAATGAAGACTTAGACGACCAACAAAATGAAGCGACTGTAGTTTGGTGAGCAGGCTTGCACAGGGGACTGGTTGTGTTAGTTAGCGGCAGCGATGCCCGTAACAATTGTTGTGCTGCGTGTAAGCGGGTCATTTGTATGTTTTTATTGTGTCACCAACTTTAATGTCAAGCATTTCCTCTTGCACGTCACAGCAGTGTGTGGAGCGCCCGTGTCCGTGTTAGTGTGTTAGTGAGTGCGCTGGCCAGTGTGCAGATTTGTGGAAACAAATGAATGCGCTTGTTAGTGAAGGTGTGTAAATATTTGGGCGAGTTGTGCTGCTTTCTGCTTGAGCCTGAGTTTATGATTTGTGTGGAGACGGACTCAAAGGCACATGACTAGGCACTGTGGCAGTTACTTGCTATGTACTACCTCGCAGTGTTTGTGCAAATATTTGTGACATAATGTACTATATGCTTACATTTGACGTGACGTAGGAAATATTTTAAAATACTGCTGCCGACCAACATTTTTATACACTGAAGAGGTTATATACGCGTACTAGTCCTGTTTTTGAGATATCGTTTTAAAATTTTGTACACGTTCTTTTCTCATCGAAAAGCTGCATATTTGTTGGAACTGTCGATATCGGACCACTATAGCATATAGCTGCCATACAAACTGAACGTTCAAAAAGAAATTTTTGTATGGAAAACTTTTTTATTTCTAGAGCTATCTTCACAAAATTCAGCACTGCTTATTGCCAGACATAACGGTGCAATCTCCGAAGAAATTGTCCTGATCAGTTCACTATAACATATAGCTGCCATACAAACTGATTGATCAAATTCAAGAGAAAGCTGCTTTTGCTCCGTTTTACGCTATAAGAAGTGCACTTGTGAAGCGTATTATGACTTCCTTGCAACTTAAGTTAACGGTATTTCTTGTTTTTTAGACATTTCTTACACATCTCTTCACTAGTTGTTTGTTGCAAAGTGCTTGGATCTACCAAGTTATTCGCTGCACATTTTCACACAAAAAAAGTTCTCACGTCTGTGTATGTGTTTGTGTGACACACTTGGCAAAGCATTGCCAACGCTCTTAATGCCGTTATTTGCTACAATTTTGCTTGTCATTCTCGTGTAGCTCGTTGTATGATTAGCTATATAGCGCAATGTGCGCTGTATTTGTTGTTGTTTCTGTAATTGTGTGTATTCTGCCTACCCAATCAATAGTTCTTGTTAGACGAACAACGACAGTCGCGAGTCAAACACGTAATAATAACCTTCAAGTATTAATTTCATTTCCATGCCTCCTTGCTTACGCTACAATGATTTGTGTGTGTATATAAGGGTGGCCGTTATTTCTCTGAAGTTTCAGGTTGATTGTCTTAAAATAAGGCTACGACTTAAACAAGTGCTTTATTTTCAGTTTAAACGGTGCCTAGATCATATTTCTTCTGAACATTCATACTAGTGATTTACACATTTTATGTTGCTCATACGTCGTGGTGTACTATATGAATACAGAAATTTTATGTATAACTTTAACTGCGTATAACTTTTAAAGGCATGTGTTTATGAAAAAAATTATTCCGAACTTTTTTGCAGTGCAAAGCTTTTTTTTTATTAAAATTATGCTTTTGAAAGTTGTAGATTTATTTGCTTTGGAATTAAAAAATTTATTAGAAAATGTCAAAAAATTCCATATAAAATATATCGTCAACTAAAATGCAAAACAACGTATCACCAAAAAAAAATCGAAATTGAGTTTTGTATTGCTATCCACTAAATCATATTATATATATGTAGCATAAAATTTTAAGCTTCCGCAGTCAGATATAACCAATATATAAGAAATATATAACCAATTTATGTATAACCTTTTTATAACCAAAACTCAAATTTTTTTTCAGTACAAGTGGTTTATATTATATCGTTTTTTCTTTGCCTGTAAACTTATATGTATGTATCATAAAATTTTGACCTCTCGCTGTCAGATATAACCAATATATAACCAATACATAACCAATACATACCAATATATAACCATTTTATAACCAAAACTCAAGTTTTGTTTCAATATGAGAGATTTGTACTAGATTTTTTGGGGCAAAAACTGAAAGTTCAGGTGGCGTTTGCAAATAATAAATGATTTTGGAAATAATATCCACCCTAATGTATATATTTACCTATATGTACCTGTATATTTGTGTTATCTGTCATGTGCGCATCTAGGTTTCACTAATTCTTTTCGATTTAATTTTTTCGATTTCACTTTTCTTGTTCTTAAGCAATTTATTTGAGATTTTATGTACGCCAAGTATTGAAAGGGAGCACAAAAGTCGCTGTTTAAAAGTCACAGCGAACAAGCGAAGAAGTAATGTGAAAGCTAACAGCAGTCAACTGAGTGAGTACAAAGATTCTTTACAAGAATTGCACTGCTACGCTTACACTTACCGCTTCCCTCACTTACCGCTACCAACTTTCTTTTCTTTGCTGAATTAATTTGTGCACTGAGCGCGAACTTTTTCAATAACATCGAATAAGCTCTGGCGCATGCAACGCACATACTAAGCACTTATGCTGCGTCCAGTTGTTTGGCAGTGGATATGCTCGCTCGTTCGCGCGCCGGGCGGTAACCGCATTGTGCGAAACTCTTTTCTTGTGTGGCAAAGGTGAAAGCGGCGTTGTAGTAAGCCACTTAAGTGGCATATTTCACATTTTATGACGTTGCTTAAGGTGTGTAATAATACGGTCTTTTCAAAGTGTGTGGCATATTTCAGCAAAGAAATTTGTAGTGTGGCACATTAAGGCAGCATATGCGTGCAAGCGTACACTGCTGCTTCGTACTTTTGGGGTTTCCACTAGAAAAGTGGTTCAAAATGAATATTACTTGTCTATAAAAATCAATTTGTGGTTAGCACAACGTTGGATTAGCTGTCGTGCGACAAGTATATACTAAAAAGTTCGTAAACCGCTCTCATAAACTAGATGAAGTGTTTGTGGTCGTAAAAGCGATTATGTGCCGCCACGTGTCTTAGGTTGCGCACAGAGTGGTGTAGAATATAAAGCGATAATTAGAATTTTGAAGTGGTGTTAAATAAATTTCTATTAATTGGAATAGCACAGTTTGTAGTATAATAGCTAATATGATACAGTAGTCCGATCTAGACAATTTGTACATATATTGTAGCAATGTTGAGGGAAATAGTCCCTGGTAAACGCTGCGAAGATATCTCGTCAAATAAAAAAAGTTTTCCATATAAGGTCTAAATGTCGATCGTACAGTTGGTATGGCAGCTATATGCTATAGTTGTTCGCTACCAGCGGTTCTGACAAATAAATAGCATCTTCTATAGAAAAGAACATGTGCAAAATCTTAGAGCGGCATACTCGTATAATAAGCTGAAAGACTAGACTCAGTGGCAAATTTTATAAATTATACATTGTAGAGGGTATAATGAAATAAAATTGCACAATTTATACTTTTTTTAAGCAGCTAAAGTCTGAAGAGCTTATTTTCCCCTTAAAATTTGTCGTCGAACCAAAAATTAAAAGTCCTTCGCATAGTTGTGGGCACACCATTGAGTCTACACACACATATACCAACAAAATCTTTAGCCGCAGATAATCGCATTTTCCAATATCATCACAGAGCAGCGCAGAAAATCTGCAATTTTAATGTCTTATTTCCGCGCATTCCTTATCAACGGCCGCGCATAGCGGTATGGGGCGGCTAACGGTCATATACACCAAATATCTATCAACATACATACACACATATATACATACATTTGTACAAGTGCGCGCACCTGTTTGCGACAACGAGATTTGTAAATGAAAAAGGAAAATTATGCGAACAAAAACAGTGAACGCAACCCTTAAGTAAGCCGAGTAACAACAAGAAAGCCAAGTTAGCAGCACAGTCCAAAAGAAAGTGGTAACTGCACGAATAGGCAGCATCTTAACAACCCCATTAAAGCTTAGCGAAAGTAAGCAAAATCAACTTTCTCGCACATTGAAAATAATCCTTTTTTATTTATGCACTGGCACAGGCTCAGCACCGGCTGCGGACGCGGTTGCGCCTTCATCGACATTGCAGCCATCACAACCACAGTCGTTGCCGCAAATTTATGTGTGCGACGTCGCCATGCACAAACAGATACACTTACATTGGTATGACTAACAAGCGGCAGCAGGCTCGCAGCCCTATACAGGCAAACCCAGTAGCATATACACACACATATGCCGATAGAAATAGGTATAGGGACTTCAACAGCAGCGCCGCTTTGACCCATACTGGCACTACCCCAGCGTCTGTTTGGACGCCGCGTCATGAAAATCTCTTAAGACGCAGCAAATATGAAAGAAAGTGGAATAAAATAGGAAATATTGTAAGAGCAGATGTGCAGGTGGAGTGTGAAATGGTTCAGTTGAACTGTGGAATATTATGCGTGAGTGTGTATGTGCATTTGGGTATCAGTGCAGGATATCGTATATATCTGTACATGAGCGTATAAGCCATTTTTGAAGTAGAATTAGGCTATTTGCGTTAACGCGGCTGCTATTCACACACACGTCTACACATTGGTATATGTACGTGTTAGCAATTTAGGGTCGCATGTGACCCGCCGTCTTAATAACATAACACTGTGCTGCTGGCAGAAATGGTTCCGTATTGTATTCGTGTAATATTTTATTTATTTTCCTAAATACACACGCTTCTCTGTTTTGGCAATAAAGACCACCCTATTAAGTAATAGTCGTGTGGGCCACCATGACGTATGAGCGATTTTTATACCTTGAAGAGTCTTTAACAGGGTACTCGTAATGAGTTTGCCATGAAGTTTGTAAAACGCATTAGAAAATGTCGGTGATGCTATAAAATATATAGATGATCAGCATGACGAGCTGAGTCGTTTGAACCATGCCCATCTGTTTGGCTGACCTGTTATATGTATATATGGGAACTAGTCCGTCAGTTTTTGAGATATAGCTCTGAAATTTAGCACACCTCCTTTTCTGCCCAAGCAGCTGCTTATTTGTCGGAACCGCCGATATCGAACCACTTTAGCCTATAGGTGGCATATAAACTGAACGGTCGAAATGAAGTTTTTTGTGTGACGAGATATCTTCGGAAAATTAGACGTGGGTTATTATCCAAGACAACACTATAATTTCTCTGTAAATTTTCAAGCTCAGACCACTAAATCATATAGCTGTCATACAAACTGAATCTTGGAAATTAAGTTCTTATATGGAAAACTTTTTTATATGAAGAGATATCTGCAGGAAATTTGAAAAAGATTATTGCCTTAAACAACGCAATAATATCTGTAGAAATTTTTTAGATCGGACTACTATATCTTCTAGCTGTCATACAAACTTAACGTTCGAAATTAAGTTCTAATATGAAAAACTATTGCATTAGCGAAGCTATCTTCATAAAGTTTGACATGGATTATTGTCCAAGATATAGCTGCAATATTTTACTCATTTTTTATAGATCGGATTACTATATCATATAGCTGCCATACAAACTGAACGAACAAACTCAAGCCCTTGTATGGAAAACTTTTTCATTTGACAAGCTATCTGCTCAAAATTTGGATCATATAATTCGCTGAGGGAACGGTATAATCTGCGTAGAAATTGTTTAGATCGAACCAAAGTGTTCTTTTTTTCTAAAATTATAGTTGGTTATTTGTTCCCAGAAACGCTGCCAGAAATCTATGTATATATACTTTTTATATGTTTTTTGCTAAAACACTAAAAAGTGTTTTAAATACAAATAATAAACAAAAGTTGTAGAACTTTTTTCTAAACTTATTAAGGAAAGCCTCATGTCTTGAATATGTTCACATGTGGCTCGCTTCGTATGGTTATTTGTTCGTTATCCAGCCTATAACGCTTTAACAGCAGGCATCTCTCACATTCTGTCACTCTCAGCTATGATACACTGTAATGATATATACATATCATTATGGACTTTCATAGCAAAAAAAGTTTTTACCATTCAAAAACTTTGTCATTTTGGTTGAACAAAGCTTACCTGCCACCGCACACGCCGTTAATTGGCCGAAAATATTTGCTAACCTATTTTTTGCGCCTAAAGACCACATCTAAATAAGCGTCACAAATAGCATAAAAGCAATAAATGCAGAAAAACTTAGTTTTAAATACAAATAATAAACAAAAGTTGTAGAACTTCAAAATACTTTGGAAAAAAATCTAAACTTAATCTAAACTTTGCCGTAAAGTTTGGCAACTGTCCCAAAAATTATCGTTATGTCGATTTGTGTTCTAACATGCCGCGTTTAAAACCTTTAGATTCATAACTTTTAATTTACTTCACACCTGGGTAACATATACCGCCGCGCAGAGCTGCTGAGTAACCTTTGCGAAACAAAAAAAAAATACATATAAGTGGTGAGTCTTGAAACCCACAAATGCTGAAAAGTAAAAATAGACTTAAAGCGCGAATTGAAATCACCTACATATGTTGTTTGTGTGTATGAAATAGAAATATTGAAATGAATGGCTTCAACTGAGTCGGTGAGATTGTCAAGTGGAGGCGCGTCTAACCTCACTTTGCGCGCAAACAGACGCCAAATGAACCAAATCAACAACTGGGGCGCAAACAGGAGGAAAAAATGCATAGAGCAAATAGGGACGGAGCAGGTGTTGCTGGTGGCATGGCAGAGTGTGCGCGCGCGGCGGATGCGACGTAAAAAAGTAATAACTTTCGTGACATCTAGCATTGTGGGGCAAATATACCCTAACAAACACGCGCGCGCAGGCAATGAAACATGGCGCTCTGAATATGCGATGTGCTTGTACACACTCATTTCGTGCGCATAGAATTGACAACTGTAATAACGGCAGCCAAGTTTTTGCCGCTTTTGTGCTGCTCCATTTACCTTCACGCTACAACATCACGCCACGTTGCCGCACTGCCGCACCGCCACGCTATGCCGCTCCAAATTATGCCGCGCCACGCTACACACCACTTGTATCATGCCACGTGTAGCGCTTTCGCGGTGCCTCGCTGCCGCTAGCAAAGCGCCATCCTTCTGCGCTGCGGCGGCGCTACCGAGCGACGCGGCGTTTGCATCACATACATATCAAGCATGTCATGGCGCTTTTTGCTGCTACGCGCCGCGCCACTTGTGACAGTGCATAGCTGGCGCTGTTATTCGGCTGCCAATAGAGACAACCGTTATTTGAGTTTTGAATTGTGCACGCGCCTGGAAGAATACGTAGATTGATGGCTGACTCTGTGCGGCGTTGGCAGGCACGTTGCGGCGGCCGAGGCGCGGCATATTGATTGAGCAGCACAGCGCGTAGGCAAGGTAGCGCGCGAATGTCTCTTCCAGTTTCGTCAAAAGACCGTTATTGCTTGATTTTCATATTTTCTAAGCCTCTAACATAGACAGAAATATGACAGGACGCTTTGCTTTGCGCTTCTACAAATACGAAGCGACAATTCTATCAAAGTCGATTACATCAGCGCTTTTTGCGCAGAATTTGTTGTGAACTTTGCTGACTTGAATTAAGTTATTGAGCTGTTAGATATTGAGCGATATATATATATATGCAGAAGACGGCGTTAGGACTAAGATTATCAAAGGTAAAATAATTTTATGTATGTAGGTATAACAAGATAACTGATATATTTTAGTTATGCTACCCAAAAGTGTAAGTTGTTACTTCGTAAATTGTTTTGAGTTTGGATGGAAATGTCCGATTATTTTGCCAAAACACCTATAATATTGGTTTAAATATAGCAAAAGGTCAACGCAGGTTTTCGATACGAAAAATTTTCTTATGAAAGCCATCCGTCATTTGGAGGTATCTTCAGACTTTTAAGACCATTAATTTGACAAAAACAGCGTTAAGCTAACCAAAAATAATATAAATAGTTCTTTCAAGTTTCTTTTAAAGCTGTAAACGCAACTGTTTTGACTGAATAATCGAGCTTAATGACTCCTTATTATGGATATTAGTATAAGATATATATCTGAAATTTTTCTCAGAACCGACGATGTCAGACCACTATATCAGCTGTCATGCAAAGTGATCGGTCAATAACAAGATAAAGTTCTTTTTATAACCTCTTATTTAATTGGAATGTTCCCGTGAATGGTATCACAATTATAATTACTAACGGTTTTTCTTGTTGTTGTATGTTTTGAAGTACTTTTCTGCCAAAATCAAAATCAAAATCAAAATCAAAAAAAGCAACACAAACAGAAACCATTTAAAAGTTGAAAAGTTTGTGCCTTCGTGCCTAACAAAAGGCAGCTAGGCAGACATTCCCTTGCTTCCTGTCGAAAAATTTCTTTTTGATCCATACACAAATACATACATTCACACAAATATACAACACATCTATAGTTATATGCATGTTGAATTTGTTCACACATTCCTGTGCCTTTGTAGCCAAAATATTTGCTTCTTGCCGAAATATTTGTTACATTTTTGCAACCACTTTTGTGGCGCTCGTCCCCAGCTGAACACACAACGACACACGATACATATGTGGCATGCTTCTTTGAGTTGGAGAATTTCCTTTATAGTTTATTCTAACTAATTAGATTTGCTTGTGCTCACTGCAAATTTAAACAACGCACTGTTGTTGAGCTATAATGAAATATCGGCGTATAAATTAGTTTACTACGCAAAATTTGGCTTGTAATTTTGTGGTATGAAAAGCATAAACATACACATGCATGTTTGTATGTTTGTGTAGCTGTTAAGGCATAGTTATTTCGCATCGTTACGTAAACACGGGTACTCATTTCCGCCGTCATATCCGCGTATCCGCTCTCCACATATCCGTTTCCGTCGGTGCGGTGTCGTCCTGTGCCCAGTGACGTGTCGCTGGCATTGCCGCACACGTAAATTTGTAGGAATAATATTAAAAGAAACTCAACTTTAAATTGGTCCAATATTTATAAACTCACACAATCATTGTATATATAAATATAGGGCGGATTTGACCACGTAGCAGGAGCAACTTTACGCAAAAGCGTGTTCAACAAAGCTTAGTAATAGTACAATTTGTTAATATTTGAGTATTTCTTTTGGAGTAAGTACCACATAGCTTCAAAGACAATAGGTAGGTTAGCAAGTGAAGAAAGACTAAGAAAAGATAATGTTTGGATTAAAATACTTTAATGTTAACAGATTTCAAATAGGTTTCTACGATATGAAATAAAATTGTATTTGAAATATTAGTTTGATCTGTGTTTAACTTCTTAACTCCTGTAAGGGAGCGTATAATTTCGTTTCTATGGATCGGAGTACTAACTTTTCCAAAAGTTATTTTAGGCAAGAAAACAGAAACGTTAACTACAGCTCCACCAAAACTTAATACCCTACACTGGTGAATTATTTATAGCACAAAAGGGTATAAAAAAAACTTTATCTCGATTTTAAAGGATCATAATGTATGCCAGCTATATGCTATGGTAGTGCGATCTGAATAATTTCTTTGGAGATTGTAACGATGGATCTTAGGCAATAATTCGTACTGAATTTTGTCACGATATCTCGTCAAATCAAAAAGTTTTCCATACAAGAACTTGTTTTTGATTGTTCAGTTTGTATGGCCACTATATGCTATAGTAGTTCGATCTGAATAATTTCTTTGTGTATTATACTACTATCTTGAGTAATTATCCACAGCAAATTGTGTGAAGATAATTCTACGAATAAACAAGTCTTCCATATAAGGACTTGAGTTTGATCGGTCAATTTGTATGGCAGCTATATGCTATAGTAGGCCGATCTAAAAAAATTCTTTGGATATTGTGGCGATGTCTTTGGTAATTATCTGCACCGAATTTCGTAACGATACCTTGTTAAATAAAATAGTTTTCCATTCAAGGACATGCTTTTGACCGATCAGTTTGTATGGCAGCTATATGCTGTAGTGGTCAGATAATAGCAGTTCTAACAAATGAGTAGCTTCTCGAGTAGGAAACGATGTATGCACAATTTCATGTGGATATCTCCAAAACTAAAGGGGACCTCATAGATATCTCATACCTCATACTTACTTTACCTAAAAAAAAAACCTGCTGCTTCCTTAGTTCTACATTTTTTAAACTAAATTTTGCAGCTGATACGAGTCTATTACCGTTATTGATGTAATTGTATTATCCATTCAAATAAAATCAATGTAACCCACTTATACTCAGTGTTTGCGTAAGGCACTGCAACAAAAGTTGTAGTAAAACAATAACAACAATACGATGCCGTACAAATAATAATCAGAAAAATGTTGTCATAACCATTTTGTTTGCTTTGGTCGCCGCAAGCCCCCCGCTCATGTCAAAAGTTGTGTTGTATTGGGATTTGTATTCAGGGCGCGGCGCATGGAATTGATTTTCTTGTTGTTATTTCTTTTAATTTCTTGACTGTCTTCTGTTTCCTTACGCCCAACCAGCTGTCTCAGCTAGGCCACGCACGGCAGTGCTCGGCAACCGCAAGGGCTCAATGCGGGATTTAGAGTGAAGCAAATACAAACATATTGCAAACACATACATACACATGCAATGTTTTGCAACTGTATAGGCGCTTTTGTTATAGTTTTGTATGATTATTAGGGTGTGCGTTATTTACCAAATTGGTTATCGGCTGAGGTTTCTTTAGAAAGGTGAAGATCTAATAGAATTTTTGTAAGATCTTAATAGTTTTGTTATAAAAACATTCCTTTAACAGTTCTACGCAGTTAAAGTTATGCATCGAGTTCACCACTACGTATGAGGAACACTAAAGATATAAAGCACTTGTATGAATTCTCATGAATTGAGCTCGATTGGTCATTTTGTATGGCAGCTCTATGCTATAGTTGCTCGAACTAAACAATTTCTTCGCAAAATACAGCAACAATTTAGTTAGTAATTTGTGCCAAATTTTGTAAAGATATCTGGATAAATTAAAAAGTTCTCCATACAAACCCTTCATATCGAAATCTGAAATTCTAAGGCACTTTTGCACACAGAGAAACTAGTTAGCAAATAATACACACCGTAATGTTTATGTATATGTGCATGCTTGATCTGACTAGCATGGGGCACACCCTAGAAACGCGCCGCAGCCAATGCCCTGCCGTCTTGCTGCTCGCTTGGCGACAGTTGGCGCCTACATTTTGACCTCAGCGTGCGAGTTCATTTTTCGTTTTTGAGTTCACAGTCGTTCAAAACATTTTACTCGTAATTTGACTGCCTGCCACGCCCGCACGCCCGCACGTCCACATGCTATATGGGCATACACGCTTGCTGTGTCTTTACTACCACTGCTATTTGCATGCTCGTCTTCGTGCTTCAATGCATCCCTGCGTGTGCCAGCACACTATACATTTGCTTTTAAATGCGCAAATGTCTGTTTCTCTGAGCTGTCGCTTTCTTTTTGTCACATTGCTCGTAATATATTTTGCTGGCACTTCTTCTTCTTGCCGTCACATCTTTTGCCTCTTTGTGCCTCATTAATATTTAATTAAAAAAAAATCGATATGTATGTCATGTAAGTCACACATTTTTGCCATTTTTCTGGGTTCTTTCATGTTGGCACAACGCAAAAAGGAAATAAATAAAATGAGACAAAGTATTTGGAACGTCTTTCGTTGCCTAACAAATGCTCATTTTGTATGTTATTTGCTGTGCGTTTGTGTGTGTGTGGTTGGTTGGCTTCGTCTCCTTCGTTTGCAACTCCGTGCTTTGCCGCTTTGAAGTTTTATGCTCTCCACTTCCAGTCCACTTGCCGCGAAGCCTTTGGATTTTTCTAGGCAATTTGCTTAAGCTGTTGGGGTTTTTCTTTCTATTTTATATTTATATATATTTTTTTTGGCTTTTGCTATCATTTTTATAAATGGTTGACTGCCATATCAGCTGTGCTCCGCCTCATTTCTCGTGCCGTTGAAATTTATTACTTCGAAACACATGGCCAATATGCTAGCGTCTGCCTGTGCAGCTCCACTCAGCGCTCTGTTTTCATAAATTCTTAATTCAATACCGAAAATGTGGAGCGGCAATGCTTTTAGTCTGATACTTGAATGTGGTTGAATGCCGCTCTTTGCCGCTGAGGCGTTTTTGTTCATTATTAATTTCTAATTTTAAAGTAGGTTACAGAATTGCTTTTCAAAAGCGAGAAAAATGTGGTACAATGTCCTAAAACCACAAGAAATTTAAAGTGTTTCTGAATATTTGTGAGACCGTAATTCTAGCTTGCAACTTTCATAGTCATATTTTCAGAGTTTAGTTTCACGAAGTTGAGGTTTGGATGGTTCAAGTGTGAGCACTCCTCGCTCAATCTCATTGTATCTGTTCGTTTGTAACTCTCATATTTTTAGAGTACGGTCTTTTGGAATCGAGTTTTGGGAAGAGTCTCCCGCTCAAACTAACTGTTACTACCTAGTCTTTCAGTAACTGCTAGTGAAATAGAAGAAATGATTTACCTTCGATTATATCTGCTCGTTTGTCTGCTTCTTTACCATATACTGTCCATTACGGTTCTTTTATTCGTCCCAGAAGAATGAAATTTGCAATTTTTAGTTCCATATCTTTAGCTGTTTCATAGTCGAGAGCGTGTAGAGTCTGCAAGGCCATGATAAATGTTTGATTTTGAAGTGTAAACTTGACTTTTGTTTGACAAGGTATTTTTACGCGCTAGCTTTTCACAAATCGTATTATAAGGTGTAAAAAACTGCGGGTGGATTGCGACTATTCTAAATTGCTGAAGTAACAATCGTTATATCATCAGATTGTATGCTATAAAATTGTTCTCGATGGGGTTCAAAGAAAACGAGGAGCTTTTAAACTATAAAGCAAGTAACTATGCAGGTACAGGTTAGGTCGCACTGTTGATCCAAAATCGATGAATCTCACTTGGACAGACATTCGTCCTTTGTGTTACTTGTACTTGTACTTGAAAGTGGACCACTAGATCCTCATAGATTTACGAAGTGTTTTGAGAACAAAATATTCAGCCACAACGCTTATTGGACAGTGGACGGTCAGAACAAGTACAATTGCGGCGAGATTGACTTTACTAAGTGCAAGTAGTTCCGAAAACGTTTTACGGTTCACTCTAGGCCAGAGGGATCTCACAGGCGGACAAGTTCTGGTTGTTGACCGGCGTCCAAACGTTCAACTTTAGAACACAAGAAGACATCGGAAACACGACTCGCTTCCAATTAGATGAAATTGGGAAAAGAGTATTCTTCCTAGCAAGTTCATCATCTTTCCAGTTTCCTGCGATACAGCTGTGATGGGGCATCCATGCAAATCTAATGTGGCAGTAGCTTGACGCTATTGCTAATTCATTCCTTAACTAGTTTTGAGCTCACTGTCAGCGATCTCAAAGTTAGTATAGCTGCGTAGCTATCGGAGTGAATGAATGGTACACCACTCTAAAGAAAGCTGTACTTCGGGGCAGTATATCTACGGCTACATTGATGGCAGCCACCTCCGCTTGAAGGTCGCTACAGTGGTCTGGAAGCTTGAAAATACAGTTATTAGAGACCTTCCGACATAAGACTCTAGCGACTTTCCTTCTTAACGTCGATCCTTCCATGAAGAAGATCCATGCACCTCTTGCGCCTGCTATATGATGCAGAGGCATGGACGATAACAATATCTGATGAGTCGGCGTTACGAGTTTCCGAGAGAAAAGTTATGCGGAAGATTTGTTTGTGTAGTGGTAACGGCATATAACGTAGTCGATGGAACGATGAGCTGTACGAGAAATAAGGCATCATTGGCATAGGTCAGCGAATTAAAAGACAGCGGCTAAGCTGGCTAGGTCATGTCGTTCGAATAAATGAAAACACTTTAGCTTTGAGAGTATTCGTCGCAGTATCCGCCGGGGAAAGCAGAGATAGAGGAAAACCTTCACTCCGTTGGAAAGATCAGATGGAGAAGGATCTGCCTACATTTGGCATAATATTTCAAAGTATTATTTCCAATATATAAACTTCGTTAATTTTTTAAGTCTTCCATTCCTCGACATTCGCAAACGCACACGTTTCGTGTTATCTAATAAAAAAATATATTACTGTATCCCCTTAGACAGCAGGCGTTGCGGGAGCTTAGATTATGCAAATTTATACGAAATTATCTCACTCGACCATTTGCTGACCAGCTCGTTGATGATGCTTTGAAATTTCAAAATAAGTTTAAGCTTGCCAGCTCAGAGTTCTTTTTTCGCCGTCACTTTCTTTTTAAATATGCGCGGGACCATATTATTGCAGGGGTGATAAATATGGTTGCTTTAATTCTTTCGCAGTTTCCTGATAAAAACTCGCCTTCCTGGCGTTTCGTACTTGGCTGCATAGGTTAAGTAAATTTTTATTTATTTTAATTCACAGGATTTTAATTGTTAAGCACAAATAGCTGTGCTCATTGAGCATTTAACTCGCAGTTGCACTTGCTTGTCGCGTGACTTGGCAGCCTGACCGACAATTTCTCTTTGTCCGTGTGTGCAACAAGTACACCACCGTGTGTTTGCAAGCCAAAAAGTCGCGCGCTTAAGCCAACTCACTGCGAAATATCGCATTTCAAATGCCACGTTCGCACTTTACCGCGCTAAACCGTAGCGAGCGCCAGCAGCGCACTGCGTATTTAAACAGCCTGATTGAGGGCTGCTGTGTACTGCTGTGGGGCTGGACTGGACTAGCGAAGGTAATTTAAATTTTATTAGACCACATAATGTATTTACATTTGCATTATTTCAACTTAGCAACGACGGCGTGCCGAGCTACAGCGCCGCAGCGGCAACCGCGAGGCGTCCAACTGCCACGTTGTCGCTCGAATGGCTGCGCACTGAGGCGTATGAGTAATAACTCGTCTGGCGCACACCGACGTGGCCAACACCGCCAGCGGCGCTTGTCCTTTGGCAATTCGCAGCGCTTTAAACGCGCGCGCGAGTGCAATGCGTAAATCACAAAAATGCGCTGTAACTACAAGTTCTGTAGCCAGCGTCCAACGCACCAATGCCTGTACTTGTTCTGTTTGTTGGCTGCGCGCAGGGCAGGTTAATGTGGCTGCGGCTTTCAACGCCATGTGGCACGCTATGCGGTTGTGTTGCATGTCCTGACGGTGTTTTATGTCGTACGGTTAGTTATTGCCTCCACGCTGTACGAATATATGTGTGCGCGCTTTGCTTATGTGTGTGCGTGCGTGTTTGCGGCAGTGTATATGTGACGTGCTGCAAGCGCTCTCCGCATGCCAAGTCCAAACGCTTTGTAGTGCAAATGCAAAACGCACGCATTTGGCCGAGCAGCCATCTAACTGCATTGATATTGGTATAAGCTCACACACACGGCCGCGCGCGACACACGACCGAGACTGCGCGCGCACTTACACACGTGCGCTTGTCATGCCTTGTAAACGCTTGTATCTCGGCGCAGCAAAAGTTCAGTCGAGCGCAGACAATAAATCCTTCGAGTGCGCTTCAGCTCTCCTTGCACGCTTCGCTTTGCGGGTCGCGACTTCTGTTTGATTTCTGTTATTTTCACAGTTAGCTGCGTGTTTGCACTTCGGTTGACTGTTCGCGCGCTCGCTCATAACGAAGAAATTATTCAGTGCTTTTAATGTTCCAACAGATTGATTAAGCTCTGCTTGGTCCGCTGGGGAACGCTAAACGCTGGGTTAGAATGTCAGGCTGCCAACACTCTAAGCATTAGAGAAGTGTACGCTTCCACGCATATAATTTACTATACTTTACATGTAATGTCATTGTATGGTTGTGTGCATATGTGCGCGTGGGGATTAATAGTTGGTAAATAGTGCGGCTTTATTTATGCAACAAATGGTGGCATATGCGCTCGACTATTGTTGGTCCTAAGTGACATAAAGTAGGTTAAAAGTGAATAAATTGAATAAGACAGCATGTTGGCTTTCTAAAACTTGGCTGAAATGAGAAAAATGGAATGAAAATCTTTTATCTGGTGTTTTGAATATAGCTGAGCATGTAGTGTTTCTTTGTTTTTTGTTTCTGAAAGGTATTCTCATGATTCATATTGTCCGCTGAAGTACACTTCTTTCGAGATACGTGCGAAACCCTTAACTCCGAATGCTGTAGCTTGTATTTGGGCTTGAGGGACCGGCGTTAAGCATTACTTCCCAGGACTAAGTTGAGGGATAAATGACGTCCCTCCAGGGTAGTTCATGTGGCCTTAGTTCTTAGAGCGCGGTTGCGTCCACCCTTTCATTTTAGCAAACGCCAGCTCTGATCATTGCATGTGACTCACTATGTTTTCGGACGTCATCCTTTCGTTTGTTCGTTCTTCTACGGTGGTTCTCTCCACTTACACCTTAAGCAGGAGAAAAAGATGTGCTCTGCGTTTTGTGCGGTATTTCCGCAGAAGGAACATTGTATTTCATAATCGTGGCCAAATTTGTGCAGATATTCATTGAAATGGCCTGATAATAACTGCGTTAAATATAAGTCTGCCTCCCGTGTTGTCTGTCAATTCAGGGTGGTACATTCTTAATTAGCCTATATTTCCATCTTCCTTTGTCTGAGGCATCCCATTGCTTTTGCCACTCGTCAAGACTTGTCTTTCTCTCCTTTTTGCGCTCGTCGGCCGTCAAGGACCTATTCAAGCTTTTGTTTTACAATAGACTCAAATTAACTCAGAGGCCATTATATCCGTTGGCATAAGATCAGATATGATAGCAATCGGTTCGTGCGACACCGTTCTAAACACACAGGCAACTCTAAGGGCGCATAGCCTGGACTCAACCTTTGCCTTATTAACAGATGTTTTTGACGCAGGACTGTCTCCCATATCGAAGATGCGTTCATTGGCATTAAAAGAGCTCTCCTAATTTGGCTTGTGACACTAATGTTTGCCATGATTCTCGACAGGACCGCAGCCACTGTAGCCGCCTTACCAAAGGCTTTTCCAATGTATGCCTTGAATGGGAGCCTCATATCGATCATAACGCCAAGGTGGCTTTTTGGATCTGCCTCGGTATTGTACAGTAGTAGTCTGTCAGACAAACAGCTGCTAGTTGTCCTTAGCAGATACCAAACTTTCGGGAAAACTGCTTCATTTAGACATCATGTATAAAGTTCGGCGAACATGTAGTACCTGAAACCGAAGTATATAGTTTTCAGCACAATAATACGATTAGTCTTTTAATTCATCCTTTCTCAGAAGGACTTGGAATAAGTTGTTTCGAGACTGGAAGGTATAAAAATACATATGTTTTTTGGCTTAGGTTCTAAGGTTCAGGTTAGCTGTCATCGAAATTATTTAAATGTTGGCCAAGGAAACGTGCGGTTTCGACGCGGTCGGACCATATGGAGAGGGGTGTTAGATGACTGTGGTACTCAGGGCATGCATGAAGTAGGGGACTGTCTGGTCTATGTAACCGGAACGAACCAGGATTTTTTCCGGCCAAGCACTGTCAACTTCGTAGAGTTCTACCGCTACGACAACAACCACAACAATCTAAAGTTTGTCCCTTTCGAAGTCTGGTCGGCGTACTGTTCGATGTCATCGAAGTTATCAAGAAAAGACCTCTTTATGTTCTTAGGAGGCGGCTCCGCTTCAAGCAAATAACATCCAAGCAGATACTGCAAGGAAAGAAGTTCATTTTGTTCCTTGATCGGATACATGCGTGCTTCACTATGTAAATGTTCAACCAGAAACATCAAGAGGCATTCTGTAATCGTTCGTAACACAGTATTTGTCACGTCTGAAGCTTCTTCGTCTGCGTTTCACTACCTCCAGACCACCATATAGGTTATTTGCCCTTTCCTCATGCCTAGACCCCTATGGATTTGAGGATTTTGTTGAGACTCTTGGCAGTAATCGCGGTTGTATGAGGAGTAAAGGAACACGGCGCAGTTTTAGCTTTAGTAAGGCAGAGTGTGAAGGTCCCTGCAGATAAGAAGCGAGAAAGATCGATGGTTTAGCTATTTTTGAACTACGTTAATATCGACAATCATCTGCGTAAGAGGTGGTGGGAATTCTCACTGATGATTGAGTTAGTTTTGAAATATACAAGTCCAACATTAACGGGGAGATGCCATCACCTTTATGGAGCCTCTTTTAAATTTTTCTTAACTTAGTATGAATGATTTCACAAAAAACTGCATTTATTAGCGTTTTCGAGAAGTTCAACCTTAAAAACTTACCTATAATCTCATCTAATATTATCTTTTGTTTTCCTTAAAAAAGTTTTCCAATAGTTCACTAATAACTTTCATTTTCCTTATATTCATGCAGTGCGTCCTGTAATGCGCCTTGGGGGCGGCTTACCATACGACGGCGACCCCCCGACAATGAGCGCAGCTGGCAATGATTATGCAGAATTATGCGATCTTGGACCCTCACGATGGAGTTCGCGTGGCTATTATTATGCACCACCCGCACATGCGACCGCATTACATCCTAGTGCCGCGACCGGCCTACAACAACCGCAATCCTCATCCAGCGTACCGACGGGCAGTTCGGCCGGTCTCAGTGCGCATCCGTTGCGCACACCGAGCAGTTACGAGGCGGAAGACGTTTCCTTTGGCATGATTAGTCCACCGCCGGGTGTGATCGGTCCGTCGTCGGTTGGTCTTAGCGGTACGTACGGCATCGGTTCGCGTATTGGCAATAGTACGAGTTCGTTACGTGGCGGCCGTTCGGGTCTTTATTACTCACCGCCCGGTACGTCATACACAATTGTGGAACGACCACATTCGCCGCATTACTATTACAATACGGCCGGTGCACCAACGAAGGGTGGCTCATTGCCGGGACGCGGTTCGTCATATCTATCGTCAACAGCATCGCCCACCAGCCATATGGCGGCCACAGGTGGTGGTGGTACGCTACCCAACTCAACGGCGACGATGGGTGGGCGTGCACACAGCAGTATGGGCATGGCGAATGGCAATAAAAAGCGTCCCATCTCGCCGGAGCAAGTGCTGCGCATGTTTGGTGCGACGCAATCTTCTTCAGTTCCTACAAGCAGCTATCACTATAGCAACGGCACAAGAGATCGTACTGGACGCCGCAGCCCGGCGAGTAGTCCGCCCTCGACCACGCATCAGGTGAGTGCCGAGAAATCATTAGATTTTTATGGAATCGATTTTGTATTTCGGTCTTCTGCTTGTAGATGTATCGTGAGCGAGATCGAGATCGTAGCATAACGAATATACATGAATTAACCACACGTACCATAAACATGTCACGCGATCAGCAGATCGATCATGGTTTTGGTATTTGTGTTAAAGGAGGAAAAGACTCAGGTAATTTCGAGTAACAAGTATTGCACTTATCATATATAAAACTACAACAAACACTCAATAGCTGAACTCGTTTAGAACAAAAATGTGAGATCTCGAAACTGAGACCGAATTTCGAGTCCAAATTTAGGGAACTAATAGAGTTCGTTGCTGCCAAGTATTTCGGACTACTTAAAAAAGAAGACATGAAAAGTAGTAAATTCGTTCCCACTACAGTCGCGTCTACGTAACACGAACAGACCCAGATTTTTATCCGACCCTGGAGCTTATTCGAAAATTACTTCGGGCACGATTTTTGCCGCTAAAACTATAACGGGGGATTTGCTATGCAGACGATGTAGTATTTATGGGAAAACTTTTGAGTATACTAATCTTGGAACAAATGGGCGGCCGGAAATGGCCTCACCGTTAAACCGAATAAAACTGAAACGGTTTTATGTACTAGCTGATTAAAGATCCTGGAGGGACCATTGCCGATGGGAAGCATAAATTATTTAAGGCTCGTCCTATATAGAAAATTTTCATGGAAGCTTAGTATCGAAGTGAGAGCAAAGAACCGAAAGTTCTAGCTCTGCGCCACCATAGTCAAAGTCATAGCCATTATGTTCTATGGTGTCTTTGTATGGTGAAAGGTTCAAGTAGAGACCACACTGGCATGAAGCTTAAGAGCGTCCAATTGGTGCCGCTCATCAACACGTCTCGTATTCTAAAGTAACTCCATCCTTAGTATTTAACGTCATTTTGCTTATTGTGTCAATGAGTACAATCGGTTCATGCGCTGTCGCAAGATCCTTGGGGCTTAAGCTTGATTCCAGGGCCTTTTTCTACCGAAGTCCAAGCTGAAAGATTGAGAATCTTACCGGACACCAGCTGCAGAAGCTGTATGGGGGAAGACGAGGCGGGACCATCTCAGCACTTCCTTCTTAATTGTCCCGTTTTTGTAAAATTAAGCCTTCAACACTTGGGAGGTAATGCAATACAATAAGCTCTTTTCCCTTAGTCTAAGCTGAAAGGTTGGGAATCTTACTGGACGCCAGCTGCAAAAGCTATAACTCTCGAAACCAATCGAAATATTCTAAAAATTCAGCCAGCTTTAAATATTGCTTAACAATTTAGAAACAAAATTTATTAAAGACTTGCCGTTCTATCTGCTTCGAACGCCTTCAGCTGCGCGCTGACCTTGATCGACAAAGATTGCTTTTCACTGCCTTACTCAGGCTAGCACAGGCCCTACAACACGCTTCCTAGAACCCTTCAAAAATGCTGCATTCTTCAACTCGCATGTACATGAGTGTATGTGTCAGAGCGTGTGCCTGTGCATGTGACACATTTGAATGTAATTTGACATTCTTTGTTTTCCTTTTGCGCTTTGACGTTTCTCCTTGCTTGGCAGTCAAGCAGCCAGCAGACAAAACGAACATTTTCGTACACGGGCACACTGCGGCATTACTAGCATGGTTGTATGAGAGAGGGTTGAAAGGGGAAAATAATTGTGGTAAAACAACAAAACTATTAACCACAAAAGTGGCAGCAGCAACAAAAATAATAAAAGCAACAAAAACAAGCGCGCTTACATACGTCAATGGCAGCAACCGGCAATGCCGCAGTCGAGTTATTGCTTTTATTTACTTATTTCTTTATGTCCGTATATATATACATATATGAGTGTGTGTGTCTGAGCTTGCTACCCACTTTCGTTGTCCTTCGGTTATTGTTGAAACACCCACACCAGCGCGCGCGCACACAAAACAAAAAAACGAAGAAGACAAATACTGTAGAGTTGCAGTGATATCGGAAAATACTTATGTGCTGCATGGCGAACAAGCAGAAGCCAGCAGCAGCGCGACACAATTGCAACGCAAAGCATAGCGCAGGCGGCACATGGCAGCTGGGCGAGCGCAGCGCACGTAAGACACATAAATAGCGACACATACAGCGTTACGTCAACTATTACTTATACATTGTATGTGTGAGTGTGAACTTGCTTGTATTTATGTGCATATCTCTGTGTCTGTGCCTGTGTCGGTGCAGTGTGCCATACTTAACGCTTAATGCCAGTGATATTTATAACGTAACCGCTTTGTTGTAATTTTTAAATCAATAAATTCTATTATAGCCTCGTGCGGCGACGTCGCTGTCAGAGTAAAGCGCTCCCCCATTCATACATATACACTTCTTGAGCACGTTTGCATGCACAGTTGTGGCTATGTAGATAAGTTCACGCCGCGCGTATTGTACTTATGGCGAGAATTGCAGTGCTGCTAAGACTCATATCAGCCGTAATGGGTGGCACGTAAACAGTTGACATCGTTACAGTTAGCTGGCATGACCCACGCAAAACACGCACGTACGCAGGCAAGCACGCAGCACTGACGCAGTTCCACACGCAGTCACTTACGCACCCACACAGCCACCCACTCAGCCACACACACATGCCAACCATTCAACCGAGCTGCGCTGCCGGCTTGCAACTGTCACAAGTGCGCATTGAGCTGCGAAATAGGCTTAGGGCGGCATGTCGTTTAACTGGCCAGTCAGTCACTCGCATGCACCCCGCGCCACTGACCAAGCATGCCAGCTAGGCGAGGTACCAAGCGTCCGCTACACTTTCGCGTGCACTTTACGTTTGCAGCGTGTGGCAAGTGCTGTCGCCTGCGGGTTGCACGTTGTACACACGACTGCCTGCAACAATTTTAATTACTACAATTTGATAAAAATCGCAAATTCAACCTGTTGGTGGCGCTGCGCTGATCCGCTAGCAGTTAGTTAATGTGTTTACGAGTTGCCCGGACGCATAATGAAAAAGTAATTGAAAAATCCTTCTTTTTCGAGTTGATGCGATTTAAAGTGGACTTACTTGTTTATTCCGCTGTATATTTGCTACTGAGTTTATGTTGTTGTTGTCAGCAGCTGGTTTTAATTAAGCGAGGATTTGAGGTGGTGCATTTGTGACGACAGAAAACATTCCTGAAGTAAATTAGAGAAATGGTACCGAGCCGGTTGAAAATCCGGGTCCGTTCCGGTTACTTAGACCCGACTGTCGTGGGAACGACTTCCAAGAGTATCTTGCGGAAACCCTACAATTTATTTTACCGTTCCAATGTTATATTTAATCCCTCAGAATATGGGCTCTTCAGTTATACTTTGCGCAAATCAAATATATTACTTTCGTCATTAAATTTTTTTATCCTAAATACCTAGAAAAAAACATATTCACCTTTATTGAGACAGCCACCGCCTACGCGGTTATAGCCGAGTTTAAAACAGCGCGTTCTGATTTTTCATTGTTGGGCGCCGATTTCCAAGTGTAGCCAGGTCTTGCTCCACCTAGTTTTTCCAACTGAATGGAGGTCTTTCTCTTCCTCTGCTTCTCTCAGCGGATACTACGTCGAATACCCTCAATGTCGCAAATCTCGTACAGCTCATTGTTTTATCTACTGTGGTATTCGCTGTTGCCAATGCGCAAAGGACCATAAAACTTCCGCAAAACCTTTCTCTTGAAAATTCGTAACGCCGACTCATCAGATGCTGTCGGACGGGGATGATGAGTGACTTGCAGAATTTGGTCTTTGCTCGGCGAGAAAGGAGTTTACTTCTTTGGCTAAATCCACACTGATAAGGTCCAATCAGTTTGTTGACGGTGGGCCTTAATGTTTCACACAGTACGCTAGATAAAACCTTACCTGAGATGTTTGGAAGGCTTATCCCATGGTTTTTGGCTCAGATTGTGATGTATCCCTTTTTGTGGATTGGGAGAGCACACATACATAAATTCCAATTGCCGAGCATGCTTTCGTCCAACCATATTCTACAAAGAAGCTGGTGCATCCTCCTTATCAGTTCTTCGCCGCCGTATTTGAATAGCTCGGCTGACAATCAGAGGCGGGTGCGTATCTTCACAGCAACAAGAAAGTGGTCCGAGTCAATGCTATGACCGCGGAGCGTGCGCACTTCTAAAATACTGGAGACGTGTCTTCCGTCTATCACAACATGATCGACCTGGTTGGTGGTATTTCAAACCGAAGACAGTCAGTTAGCTTGATGAATTTGCCAATGCTACCTACGAATCCTACATCGAATTCACGCTCCTTTATATGACCGCTGTAGGATGTTTTTTGGTTACCCAGAGAATACTTGGTCTATGGCCGGAAGTCGTGAGCTGCTTGACCCGCATGTACAAAATTTGTTTCTGACCACTCCCAAGTGAATGCCGCTCAGAGAACTTCCGTCATTTGGCACATGGCTTCATCCTCCTAAGACGATCACATCCATATTATACCCGAACTTATACTTCAGTTTTCGAGATATTGATCTAAAATTTTACACTCGGCCTTTTTTCTCCTAAGACACTGCTTATTTGTCGGAACCGTCGTTAACGAACCACTATAGCATATAGCTGTCATACAAACTGACTGATCAAAATCAAATCCGTGTATGCGAAACTTTTTTATTTGACAAAATATCTTCAAGAAATTCAGCACAAATTATTGTTAATATTTTACTAACAATAATTTGCTTCATATTCTTTGATATTTCACATTTTCTTACAATTATTTTTCTAACCTCAAATATTTCTTTTCATATACAGCTAATCCATAACCTATTTTTTAAGCACCTACTTTGCACTGAGTATTAATCTTCCCCTCTTATCTTTCATTTACTGCTGCCGCACAACAACAATTTCAATTACAACACCAAACCAATTGTGCAACTAATCACCTCAACGAACACGCAATTCAACGATTTAATAACGACACGATTAATATACGAATGAATGTGAATAATGGCAACTATGGGCGCAACAACGCAGGATTAGGCGTCTATATCTCACGCATCGAAGAGAATTCAGTGGCTGAGCGCGCCGGCCTGCGCCCCGGTGATACAATCCTAGAGGTGAATGGCACGCCGTTCACTTCAATAAATCACGAGGAGGCGTTAAAAGTGAGTATGATACTATTGGCTAGCGCACATTATCACCAAACGCATATTCAGTATATATCAGTATATATATAACTAGCATAACACCCAACAACTAAACTTTGCGTTATATAATCGTATAAACGGGCAATCAATCAAACGTAAAATCATGCCATCGAACAATCGATTGATCATTAAGCATAGTTTGACAAAGACTTGCTTGCGTACACTAATACATACACCTCACCTTGAGCTTAACCCATTCTCAGCATACAATCTGTATTAAAGTAGATTTGTAGCCAAGGTGCATGCACACATACACATAAACGAGTGTGTTTGCCATTAAAAATTTTGCTCATTCCATTAACGGATCATTAACAGCATCAAGCATGCACATACACATACATATATAGACGTTTTACATGTGTGAAAATGGCCAGCTCGTTAGCGTAATGACAATAGTTTTCGCCATACTTTGTGAATTTAATGCCAAACACTTACACATACATGCTGTAATACACTCACACATATGTATATCCTGTTATACATCCATACATACATGCACGAATATGTTTGTAAATTATTGTCAGAATGCAGTCTTCATTCAGAAGAACACGTGCTCATAAAGATGTAATATATGCATGTATGAACATTAAAGCGGGTCGATTTTTTTAAATAAATTTTTTTTGTATAAAAGCCTTTTTTTTATAAAATCTCGGTTGTGGAAAATGTTCTTTGTGTCACTTTTCCAAAGATGCGAGTTTACGTGTGAGTATTAGAGCGGGTCGATTTTTTTAAAATAAAATTTCGGATGCGTGAAATATTCTATAGATCATTCTGATTAGCTTTTTCAAAGATGCATGTATGTGAGTGAGCATTAGAGAGGGTCGATTTTTTTAAATAAAATTTTGATTGCCGGGAAATGCTCTGCGGGTTATTCTGATTAACTTTTTCAAATATGCTTGTATATATGTAAATACATACATATGTGAGTATTAGAGCGGGTCGATTTTTTTTTTAAATTTCGGTTCATTTTGAATAACTTTTCCAAAAACGCATGTGTGTGCTTTAGCATTAGAGCGCGTCGATTTTTTTTTTATGAAAGTTCGGATGCGGGAAACGTTCTACGGATCATTTTGAATAACTTTTTTAAAGTTGCATGTGTGTGTGAACATTAGAGCTGGTCGATTTTTTTAAAATAAAATTTAGGCTTCGGGAAATCTTTTGCGGATAATTTTGAGGAGCTTTACCAAAGATACGGTGGGTCTAAACCGATTTCGAGCCAGCGATTTTTAAATCGATGTCTTATAAATCAGTATAACCGATTGTATCGCAGAAATGTGATATAGTTGCACTATCTCGCCGATTTCGGTAAATGCTCAATAGAATAGTAAAATGCACCTGAGTATTAAATTTCATTCGGATATTTCAAAAACTGATGAACCAAATTCATTCATTCGACTATCTCAAAAACTGACGAACAAATTTTCTTAATCCGAAAAATTAAGCTTCACCTAAACATGTCGCTGACTCTTCACCTTTTTTAGAGTCATATTCTGTTAGTAAAAATTGTTCAGCATGATCCGTAGAATATTTCTCAAAAACGAGTTTTTATAAAAAAAATCGACCCGCTCTAATATATGTACATACATCACGAGCGCCTAGTGCCAGCACTCTTACATACAAACACATATAAAGGCATTTATCATAAATTCAGCGCATTTTACATATCGACACACAAACACACAGTCACACAAATTCATAGCTCATTGCCATGCAGACTTTAGCGATGCCATTAAATTATACTAACAATGAAGTTAACTGTTGTGAGCAGCATTGTAAATGCCTTTAATGTTGTTGTACACTTTATTGATTTTTAATGTAATTTCCTTTGCATACCAAAACGAGAGCACACACACACACACAAATATATACAAGCACAAGCCTGTGAGATGTTACTGTTGCCGGCGTTGAGCAGCCTGAGTTGTGACACCCTGTATTCATCAGCAGTTATGTCAATTGTCGTCGATCAACTTGCATGCCCCAACAACCATTTACATATCCTCACACACGCCTACACACACACTCATATGTGCACCAATTTAGCTCACAAAACGATTTATATTCAAATCCGCTATTCACTCCTTTAGCACATACACACACACTCTCATGTAGTTTGTATGTGTGTAAGCAACTCATCTGCGAAACTTAATTGAATCGATTTATGAGTTGCATATCTAACTGTCAACGGTATGCCATATAGTAGTTGCTCTTGTAGTTGCCACTACGGCTGCTCTGGCTTACTTGGCGTTTTCAAATTGTTTGTATGAATGTGTGGCATTATTGTTGGTGACAATGATACTACCTGGTATTCGTATATGTTTGAACGGTGGAATTTATCATAGAGAGAGAGAGAGACTAAGCTGCTATCAAACTAACTCAAGTCCCTGTACGGAAAACTTTTTTATTTGTGAAGATATCGTCACGACATTCGGCAATGATTATTATCCAAAGTAATTCTACAATATCACAAGAAATTGTTCATATCGGCTCTACAACGCTACAATCCACGCAGAAATTGTTCAGATCAGACCACTATAGCATATAGCTGTCATGCAAACTGAACAATCAATATCAAGTGTTCGTATGGAAATCTTTTTTATGCGACGAGATATCTTCACAAAATTTGGCATGGATTTTTGCATAAAGCAGCGTTACAATATCCCAAGAAATTTTTCATATCGGACCACTATAGCACATAGCTGCCATACAAACTGGCCGATCAAATTCAAGCTAAATTACTTTGTTCTATAAAAATATGCGCCTGTGAAGAGTATTTTAGCTTCGTTGCAACCAAAATAAATAATATTTTCTTTTTTTTCATAAATTTTGAATGCTATAGGTAATTTTTGTAATCTACTTTTAGGCGCATGCGTAACTATTTCATTGATTGAAAAGTAGTGACGGGTTTTATAGCTTCGTTGCAATCAAAATAAATAATATTTTCGTGTTTTCCATAACTTTTGAAAGGCATAAGTCATTCTTGTAGTGTACTTTTCGTAGGGATATGACCCAGCAGTTTATTAAACGACATATTTTACATTCTTAAGAAGAATCTTCAAAACTGCAGTGCTTCTGAAAAAGTATTGAAGCAAGATTTTGGTCGATTTTTATAATTTTTTTTAATCTAATTTAATTATAATAACTCGTCTTGTTTTGTCATCTTTTTGCATCACAAAGCCTGATTAGTTATTTTGTTTTCCTAAATAGTCGGTACTGCTGTCGAATATATGTAAAAGCTGTAAGTCTGCGGTTTGCTGTTACAGTACTGAGCAGTTGATAACGGCGCATAGAAAAGAGAATTCTTACTTTTATGGGCCAGACAGCTTGGCTTGAAATATGTTTCCTGAGAAACTCTGAAGGTTTTCAATATAAGTTCAGTCCCTTGGACTATGTTGCATGAAAAAGGTAGAAGCCACCGCCAAGCGCCTTATAACTATTATAGTACTATTTTAGAAAAAACATGTGGCATGTCAAGCTACCAAAAAGTAAAAAAAACTGTCTGCTCAGTAACCTTAAAATGCTTTGCGTCTCATTTCGACCCATACTAGCCGCAGTATGAGCACCTTTTCACTTATAATATACATCAAGCGCTTTCATACATACACATACATATGTACATACATAGACATGATAGCAGTTTCGTAAATGATTGAATGCCTCCACCTAAGCAAATCGTTTGTTATTAAAATACAGCTATTTGCGAAGTGCACTCGTACAACTCAAATCTGCATAGAATGAGGTAATAATAAAGCACCGGTGCCAGACGCCATTCAAGCCACACAAATTTCAATTGCAGCAGCTAACCAAAAGACGAAAACATGTGAATTTGATGCGCCGCTTGCAGTCATGGTAGTGCAACTCAAAGCCATACACCAAAAAAAAATTAGAAACTTACTTATATTTGCATAAATACGTATATATACAGACAAGTACTAGCCGTGGCAGTTGCCACATTCTCACGTACAATATCACACGAACACTCCACACGCCACCAGCTAACAGCCACCAGTCGCTTCAATGTTATTTGTATAGTATATGCATGTGTCTATGTATGTGTGTACCACAGTGTGTCTAGATTTCTCCACACAAATTCTGATTGGGTGGCAGGGCGTCGCATTTACATTAATTGGCCTTCAAAAAGATGCGCGCAAATATTTGGAAAATGTGAAAAAAAAAACTATTTTGAATATGAACACAAAAGCATTTACGCCAAAAATTTAATTTCCACCTTTAGCGAACGGAAATGCAAAGTTATGCTCGCAGCAGCTACACTATTTCGCACAGTTCACAAATTTTCCGAAATTTTGCAAAAATTTGCATTTAAATACGGAAAAGTGCAACAACAAGTGGCCGGCGGTAAACAAATGATAAATTTGTGGTACGCTGGTTGAGATGCACTGAAGGGCTGCTGATATCGAGCTGAAATTTTGCATAAGTCTTTTTCGCTTCAAAAGACTGCTTTTATGTCCGAACCGCCAATATCGGACCACTATAGCATATAGCTATCGTACAAACTGTACCGTCAAAATCAAGTTTTTGTATGGAAAACTTTTTTATTTAGCGAGATATCGTGACGAAATTTGGCATACATTATTGCACAAAGCAACGGTACAATCTCCGAAGAAATCATTTAGATCGAGCCTCTATAGGATATAGCTGTCGTACAGGCTGATAGATTAAAATCAAGTGCTTGTATGAAAAACTTTTTTATTTACTGAGACATCCTGACGAAACTTTGCACATATTATTGCCTAAAAAAGTGGTATAATCTCCTTGGAAATTATTGAGAGCGGACCGTTTTAGCATATAGCTATCATATAAGCCGATGGATCAAAATCAAGTTGTTGTATGAAAAATTTTTATATTTAACAAGATATCCTGACGAAATTCAGCACATATTATTGCCCTTATACCATTACCTTGGTACCACTTAAAAATTATTCAGATCGGACCACTATAACACATAGCTGCCATACAAGCTGATCGATCGAAATCAAGTGCTTATAAGAACAACCTTTTTATGTGTGAAAGATATTTCAGTTTAGCATAAATTTAGGCTGCAGTTTGGAAAACAAATATGTATGTATTCGTATGTTAACCGCTAGTCTCTCACTTACATACATATGTGCTCTTACCCATACCAACATCATACCGCAGTGGTACAGCCTCCGCAGCAGCTCGTTTACTGGTATTTACTACTGGGTTGCTGAAATCAAACATATGCAGCGTCAATATGTATGCATAAACCTGCGAAATTTCGCACACAAATTTATCAACATGGAGTTAACTTAGCGCGCATTTACACACACATACATAACTGCACACACACACAAGGCAATTGCTGATGATTTCACACCGAAATTAGGTCAACTGTTGAAAACAAAAAAGTTGACAGCAGCGCGCCGATTTTCATGCAAAATGTTGGTCATTGGAAAATGCGGCTACTTCGTCAATAAAGTGCCAATGATAGGCGACATTAATGTGCTGATTATTGAAGAGCAATTTGTGGCAGTTGGCAGGCATAAGCTTGTTTGCCAGAAGAGCATATGAGAAGGTATTATAAAATGTCGGGCTATGAGGTCGAATTTTTTAATAGGGAATATTGGTCTAAAGTTTATTTAATGGACTGGCTCAACCTTCTAGAGCGCACTTCGTAAATTGTGTCCACATTTTTA
This sequence comes from Bactrocera neohumeralis, assembly GCF_024586455.1. Lineage (NCBI taxonomy): Eukaryota > Metazoa > Arthropoda > Insecta > Diptera > Tephritidae > Bactrocera > Bactrocera neohumeralis. The sequence continues at coordinate 75,819,128 of NC_065923.1, read as the reverse complement.
CTCACCAATGCACAGCAAATTAGTGTAGAAATAGTTGTTACACTTGCCATCATGCTCATCGCCTTCATTACATTCATGCACAAAAGTAAACGTACATCTCATTGCTCACATTATTTCTATATATATGGTATTACTTAAAGTACTGTTATTAATAATAAATATTCAAATAACAAAACCAAACAATTTCCCTGCGAAAATTCAAAATTGGCAATTTTTTTGATTGAAATGAGTTGCATTTTGATTGAGTAAAACGATTGGCCATGTGACACAATTCCCTTTGACACTTTTAATACACAATGAGAAAAAATTGGCAATAGATAAGTTTTCGTTACCATTATTATTATTTTTTGTTTTTGTTTTCAATGTTTTTGTAATGTCTTTTTGTTTTGGTTTAATGATTTTCTTTAACATTTTTATTTTTCTAATTTTTCTAAGACAACTTATTTCAATTTAATAGACTTAAGTACGTTTCTGTTATTCAACACACACTGACCAATTTTTATGGCACATGGTTCCAATACAGTACACACATATTAGTAAACGTACAGCGTCAGTGATGCTACATTATAAAAGATTTGCACAAAGAAAAGCACTATTTTCCCCATGGCAGTACGTAGGTGAGGGTTTATAACTGATTTCCAATGTTTCTAATGCACATAAAATAAAAAATGTATAAAAAGCTACTTTTATTTTTGAGCATTACTAAAACATATTCTTTAAGAATATTGACAAGTGGCAACCTTTTTCAACATTTGCTGAATTGCTCTATTAAGACTCTTTTCAGTAATAAATTTAATGAATTGTTCTATTAAGTAGTAGAGCCCTTTTCAGCGCCTAACAAGCCATATGGCGATATACAAACGAAGGCCGCTTTCCTCAAAACTACTTCCTCTACAGAAATTGTTCAATTAAAAAATTATTTACATTAAAATGTTGCCATATTATATTTTTATACAAATTAAAGGAAAACGGAATTTTTTCTGTATGTTTTTTGTATTTTAAATCATAAAAGCGTCGCTAAAAATAAGTAGGTTCCCTTTTATATTTCGGAATTCGACAACCCTACTGTTTCAATCTGGCAACTCACAACTTTGTCGCGAAATTTGACATCTTTATTGTGATACATACACAGCACATTTTGATGTAAGAGCGTTTTTTCTGTTGCTTATAGTAACTTAAAATATTCATCTCGGAAAAAAAAAATAATTAAACCCGTAACATTTTTGTAGGTTTATTTTTTACATGAACTTAATTCTTGTTTTGCCGATGAAGCTTAATAACGGACTAGTGTTACTAGCATAGGTATTAGTAGAAAAAACAAACTATACACGGTTTGTCCGGAAAGTAATAGGACTGAGTCTATTTAAAAAAATTGATTGAACCAAGAGTTACAATTCTTTAAAAACTTTCAAAATGGGCTCCTTCCAAGCATTAAAGGCGTCACGGAAAGAATTCTCCGGCCATTCTGCTTGGATTCCCTCTGTCATCTAAAAATACTTGCCTTTCATCGGCATTTTCAGGTTCGGGGGGGCCACATCTGGGCTATAGGGCGGCTGCGGTAGCGTTGTGATGCCTGCCTTGGTTAGGTAGCTATTCTCAAGAAAGGCGGTGTGAGCCGGGACATTGTTGTGGTGCAACTTCCAGTCGGCTGCGATGTTTTGTCGGACCCGATTGACCCTTCAATCACAGATTTTGATAAATTTAACATCTGGGCAATTAAACGAATACTAAGTCGACGGTCTGAGTTCAAAATTTTGCGCACACGAGTCGCATTGTCGGTGTTTGTTGAGGTCGCAAGCCTCCCAGCACGATCTTCATCAGCGGCCTCTTCCCGGCCATCCAAAAAGGCCTGGTGCCACCAATACACACCACAGAAACACGTCGCGCGAAAATGTTTGTCCTGGCTCTCCAGGTGCTCAGAGACAATCACTCGCTCCTTAGCTCGGCGGAAGAAATTCAGTCATATTACTTTTCGGACAAATCCTGTACTTTCAATATTGCTTGAACAAAGCCTCGTATCTATTGATCGAGAGAAATGTTACGAAAGTTGTTCACGAGCGAAGCACTTCAGAGCATATTGTTTTGTGTTTTTTTTTTTTGGAAATCTGAAGATATCACAACCATACCACTGAACCAACGCAGAGCTTAATCTTAAACTTACCGACTCAAACGACTTTAGATCTCCGAACTGCCCTTGGTCGAATAAAATCAATTCGGTACGTATCGTGTAAACCCTTGCGCAGCCCCGTTCTGGGTAATAAAACAGATTAAATACCATCTACATTCGACCCCGACATATCAAATATATGTGCAGCATGCAACGTCTCGCCTGACTCGAACCACCCCTTTGCATGCCCAGCTAACCTTACACAACTGACACCACTCTCCGTATGGTCGGACCCCGTCAAAATAACACGTTGGATGACTTCGGTGACAACTTATCTGAACCTTACCACTCTAACGAGGACCAGATAGCCATTGCAACAACAACAACAAACGCAGAACAATAAATTCAGAGTAGTACGCATTAATTTTTTACCGGTTGTCTTTCAATAAATCAGTGAACTCTTTAGCTCAAGCTCTTCAGCTTCTAGTTCTCACACATCCACTGAAACAACGGCATTTTTGAGCATTCAAAACATCGATTTGATGAGCCATCCACCCTATAACGCGCTGACGAGGCGCCGAAGGACTTCTTTTCATCCCCTTACGTAAAAAATAAACTAAGAGATTAACGGTTTTCGACACCTGAAGAGGTGGTTGTTGCGTTCAGAATGCTTGTTTTGGAGATACCTCAATCTGAGTGAAAAAAATGCTTCGACAAATGGTTCAAATGCATTTTGAAAAACAATAAGCGATATTCGACGTTTAGTAGTATTTGTTTTAGTTTTCTAATCCCGAAATATAAAAGGTAACCCTCGTAAGTCGTCCCAAAAAAATGCACGCTATTCAATAAAACATAACCTGGTAAAGGAAATGCATAATTTATTGCGTAGGAAGCCGTTCATTTGTTGAAAACCCCCGTTCTCCTCCCGATTACCCGCTCGCACTTTCGCACTGCACAGCGTTGTATTTCCACACAAACACCAACACCAATACAAACTAACATATGAAGGAATAGACAGACTGCACCGCACATATTCAAACCACAGGCACAGCACTTAAGCTATTTTACAGTTACAGTATTCAGTTGTTCACTTACTTCCAACATTCAGTTTCCGCTTCCTTTTAGCCGCTTGATTTGACATAGTTTTCCCCGTAAATTTTGCTTTTGTGTGACTCCTCATTTCATTTTCATTTCCGTTATATTTAATTCCACTTAATAATTTGATTGTGTTCGATTTCGTTTTGCTTTTATTTTCACTTTTATTTCCTTCGTTTATTCGGTCTGTGCTCCTCCTTCTCTTTTCTCTTTTGTCTCTTCTATTGCCAAATTTTTTCTTAACGCAGAGATGTGTGCAGATATTGAAATCATCACGTCAAATCAGTATGACGGTGCGCTCACCACCGACGCTCAACTCCCACGCGCCACTACATGGCTTCGGTCCACCCTCGTCGCGGGATCCCATGTACGCATCGATGGCGCCACTACTGCCACAATCGGCGGCCGGTTTACCGCCCGGAGCGACGATGATTGGCGGCGGTGGTCTACCATTTCGTCAGACATGTTCCTGGATGGACCGACATGGTCGTCCCGCTTCGCCACCCATGGAGTATGGTGGACGGCATACGGATCGTCGTGAGAGGTGAGTGAGTTCGTTGTACCGTATGCTATACTTTTATATATGTATGTCATTTAATCACTAACTTTTTACTGTCACACTTACTTAGAATTCGACGCGTAGAGCTGCTCATTGAACCGGGTCAGTCGCTGGGTCTAATGATACGCGGCGGCGTTGAGTACGGCCTCGGCATCTTCGTCACCGGCGTCGATAAGGACAGTGTCGCAGATCGTGCTGGCCTCATGGTCGGCGACGAGATACTCGAGGTCAATGGTCAGTCATTTCTCGACGTGACCCATGACGAGGCGGTCAGTCAGCTGAAATACCATAAACGTATGTCGCTTGTCATACGTGATGTTGGTAAAGTGCCACATTCCTGTACATCCATAGAGATGGAGCCTTGGGACGCGTATAGTCCGACGGGGACGAGGTGAGTGTTAGCGTTAAAATACAAAAATAAATATAACACTTAAATTAAATTTAAAATTTTGGTTGCAGAGCTCGTCGAAAAGGTCAAATAACCGCTATGGTGGAGGAGAAAGCACGCTCGCTCCTGCCACGCCATCAATTCGCAAGTCTCTCGTATTATATTGCTGAATATGCTGCGAGAGCGATGACCATAGATGCCTTTGTTGCCGTCTTATTAGAAATGTTAGACACATATGAGAAAGTAAGTGTGTGTTTTTTGGGAATTTATTTATAAGTATTTAATTTTTTTTTTGAAATCGTCTGCTCCCTCTACTTTTCGAGCTCACTAATCGCAATCTCTTTTCAAATATTTAGCATACGTTAGTGACGGAACTACGCGAACTTATATATCCAGAGGATCGTACGCGATACGATGAGCTTGTTTATCGTAGAGAACGTGATCCGTATAGCGTGGAAAGGCACAGGGTGAGTTCACATTTCTCTACTACTAATATATTGGCTTTTCGTTACCTTTAAGTCAAACCATGTAACAAAAACTTTGTTAAGGCGATATAATGTTATGGGGTTAGGTGTAGTCAGAAACAAGAAAAAACTACATGTTTACATTATATTAAAGGAGGTTTCGGTATGACTCGATAGATTTTTGAAAAAAAGCAGGTATGATCGCCAATAACCAAACAGTTCATACTTTTGCAAATTCCAACGATAAACTTCTTCTATATTGGCGTAGACACCGCGTTAGCGGCAGATTTTATTGATTGGAGAATCGGGTTTGTTTTTTCCTAGTATTATGCTTTCACTGCCATTCAGTAGGTTGGAGAAGTGTTCCCTTCATAATTTTAATATGATCTGGGCATCAGTCACTACATAGATCACCTCTGGGGGTTATACAGAAGTATACTTGGGTCTTGAAACCTTCTGTTAGTCGCCGCATCTTTTCATAGAATTTTTGAGCTTTAGCCCTGTCGGCAGCTTGTCAAGCTCTCAATACTCACGTATTTCGGCGATATTTCTCGATATCTATCCCATCCCGTACGTGCTGTGATCGATTGTAACGTGCGTTTTATCTCTGCCTCTTTCGAGGCTGTTGTTTATTTTTCGTCGAAATGGTTCGTCTTCTCACTTTAGCTCGCTTCCAAGATGTTCTTTGTCTATCCAGAGGATACTTGATCTTAGACCCGAAATCGTGAACTGTTCGAGCCACATGTAAAGGAATTATTTCTGGCCACTCCCAAATTAATGGCAATCAGAGAACTTTCCTCACTTGCGTGAACTTCTACACATGACTCGACTTCCTACGGGTATAAAATACTTAATAATAATGCAAAATAAATATATTTTTTTGTTTGTAAATTCCGACCACCCCTAATATACATATATCGAATAACTCGAAGGATATCTGTCGAATTGAATTCAAGTTTCCAGAGCATATTTCTAGGATATAAAATTAAAAAAAAAAAAACAATGCAATAAACTTAATTCTTTTTTAATTTATTTTTTTTAATAAATGTTTTTTTTATTAATATATCTATATCATATAACTCAAACTCTTTTGTCGTATTTAATTCTAATCTTCGGTTAATATTTCTATGATACTGATAATAATTTAAAAAATACAAAAACTTTTTTATTTTTGAAAATTCTGACCACTCCTAATATATGTATAGTACATATATATCGTATTTACTTAATAGTTACCGAGAATATTTCTACGATATTATACTCTAAGCAAAAACTGTCGCTTTTTTATTTTAATTCCGCCTACCCTCAACCCCCTCTAGTCCAAACTGAATATATAGTATATTGTTATTTTTCTCTCTCTACCACTCTCTTCAATTCTATAGCGTAAAGGAGAAACCGCACGTGATTTACCGGTAAGCTTTTTAGAAGATTTATTCTACGATACAGACACTATTTACTATTAGATACCTAAAGGTCCATAACTGTTTTCCGCTGAATATACGAAGAAATTTATGAAATCGTAAAGAAATTAACTTTATACTCTGAACGTTATTATTATTATTATTATTATTACTATTATTATTATTAGCAAATATACTATTAGCCCGTATACTAATACAAAAGTACTCTATATCCATACAAAAATTAACACAAATACACACACATACTTATACGTATGTCAATGCTTACTGTTTACTTATTACATAATATAAGCTGCCTTCGATTCGTCATTGCTCTCTCTGCTTGTTACGACTCTCATATCAGAAAACTTGCATATACAAGCAAGAACAAAGTTATCAAGCTAAATTCTTGAAAGAGAGTTATCCGCCTACATTCTTAAGTGGTATAAACGGTATCTTCAGTGTTGCCAATTTTTTTGTTTTTAATATTTTAGATCACTTTTACTACCAGTTGTGAATGGGTCAAAGGACAAATGAAATTAAAATATGTTTTTTTCTTATATTTTTATTAACTTAAAACTTAAAATAAATTTTGATAATTTAACTAATTAATTATAAAAGTGATCCACTTTGAGATTCACTGCTGTTTTAAAGAAAAAAACACAGAAACTTCAAATCTAATGGGGAATGTTTATTTTCATTCGAAAGAAAATTCTTTGCCATTTATTTTTTGAAATTCATCTCTTTCAAATGTTTGCCGTGGCTCAGAATCAGATGGACCAGCCATTGAATCCAATTTTCGATGACTCGTTCCAGTATTTAGACTGGTGACATGCGGATGACACGCCTTATGTTTTGCTTCAAGGCCGGAATCGAAGCAGGATTGCCCGCATATACCTCATAATTTTCATATTCCCACAGGAAAAAGTCTAAGGGAGAAACCAAATGTCGTCGAGAGCACGAGTTTCAATTTCAGGCATCAAGTAGTCGCTTTTCATGGCGCGATAGTGGTCGCCGTTGACGGTTACGTTCTCACCGGCATCATTTTTGATTAAATATGAACAGATGATTCCACCCAACAGTTGTTTTTTCTGGCTGAACGAAATTCGAGTCGAAAACGTCGGATCTTCTTGGAGCTTTCGTCAATAAAGCGAAGCGATATCGCTTAGGAAGATCGAACTGCTTCAGTTCTTACACAAGCTGTATTTTGTACGCTTTTAATTTAAGATCTCGACGTAAAATGCGTCAAGTCGTTCCATACGGCAGTAGGAAGTGCTGCAAGCAGCGCCGAATCGACTCTCCACGGTCTCTCACTCTCAGCTGCGGATGCTATATTTTCTTCACTTTGTGCTAGTCTTGGTCTATTCGTTCGAATATTGTCTAATAATGAATGCTGGGTATCTAGGTGAGTGTTGGTGTTTCGCATAGTATGCTCAGTGGGCCGATTCTGTTGACCATAAGTTAAGAGAAACGCGTAGAATACATTATTTACGGAACGTGAATTTGTGTTATAAGGTTGAAGGATTTGTAAGCGTTATTCGGGCGTAAGTCTTTACGTGATGAAATGCGAAACAACACTTGCCCGAAATCATTTTTAAAACATAATGGCGATGTAGCTATGTAGGTAGAGAGACTGCGGAATTAGGTAGATAGATTGGCTGTCTGCGACGCACTTAAGCTTTTAGTAGGCCCATGGTGAAGCTACCAGGACTAAAATTTCCTTTAAACTTTATTCTATTTTCACTGAACCACTCGTGTTTCTGTTCAAGTTCATCTATACCAAAAGTTTTATCTGTATTTCAAGACGTCGTCAAGAAACACTCAATCGATAGGAGCCATGTTTTTCCTATACAAAATCTGATGAATACAAAAAATTGTATATGCGCAATTTTCGAGATGTTGTCAAGAAAAGTTGTCAAAGGAAAGACTTTTGAAAAAAGTAACTCTACTTGGATCACCCGTTGAATACCAACATATAAGCTTAAAATAACTTTTTTAACGCAAAAAAAAAAGATAATTTCTCCACTATGCAAGAATCATAACACTATTGCGCATGCGTCAGCAGATATGTAGGCGTAAGGTTGCACCACAAGCGCTGCCCGTTTGTTTGAGCAACTGGTATGGCTTGTTCGATACGCTGGAGATACGCTGGAGAGTAACGCATCGAAGGCAGCTAAACTAACACTAACTAATTAACTAACTGTGTAATTTACTAAAAGGCATGTTAACTATACTTGTTGTTGTAATGTAATTGCTGTATTAACCAAAACTAATAACTATATGCTGTAAATGTATGTGTAACAGTTATAATATATAAAATATTTCTACTTTGAAATTGTTAATTTTTAAATATGATTTCCTGACACTGTAACGAATCTGCCAAAATACACTATTTATATGCATAATTTAAAACAAATTTTATTGTTGTTGTTTAACAAGCAGAAATGCAGCCAAACGCTAAATTTGTTATAGCTTTTTCTATTAGTTTTCACAAACTCAATATTGAAACACTAGAACACACAGCCTTAAAAAGTCTTTCGGATGCTCTGCGGAAGAACACACATAAGACAATAATGCAGACAAATCATAAAAGCAGACAAGCAAAACTAAAAAACAAAAACAAAAATAATACATACACATACATAAAGAAACCAAAAATATGTCCTTACTTTTATTATAATGTACACTTTATACACTTATTACTACAACAAAAAACAAACACACTTGCCAAGTGTTTAATTTTTCACAAACTTTTGTTCATAATTCTTAAAAAAATATTAAAAAAAAAATACAATAACTCTTAAACTGTAGCAAATGTACTAACCTAAATATGCCTTAAGCGCTCAGCCAGCGTGCAAAGCGTTCATTGTCAAAGCACTAATTAAGCGCGGCCGCAAGCCCAGCTGCATTAGGCTTGCATATAAAAAAAAATTAATGCAATAATAATTATAAAAAATTATGGTTATGGATACCCAAGCAGTTAACAAACGTTATAACTATACGAAAATACTACAAGCAAAGAAGAAATATTCAATAAAGCTATGCAAATTTAAAGACGCCAACAAAGAGTTTGAACAGTCATTGAAGAATACTCGTATATATATTAACATATCAAATTATACTATAAACTCTCGCTCATGGAAAAATTATATAAATTCCCGCTCATATAACAAATTTAATTTCTTGCTCATTAAGAAATTTGAACTCTCGTTCATAAGAAATATTATCACTCATTTAAGTACGCTAGCTTGAACAATTTTATCCATTACTGTAGCGTCAATTTGCTCATCATGAGTTTCACATTAGCGACTGACATTTGCTGACGTCACAATAGCGACATTTTTGCGGACGTCTTTTTAAACGCTAAGCATATGTTAACTTGAGATGTGGAATACGTGTGCTTTCTTTTTAGACATGTGGTTTTCAAGCAGACGCATATAATTCAATGTTATGGTCGAGTACTAAGCTTTAAAATAAGTGTTCGCCATTACAATAACGATTATAAATAGCGCTGAGTCCAGCTGGAGTTAATCCTTAACTTACTTGCTCAACAAACAGTCAAACCTGGCATAAAAGCAACTCTAAAAATTTAAAAAGATTGACATAAGGACAATAGTAGGAGTGCTAATAGGTCACTGTCTAACTGACGGACATGCCAGGGGACAAGGAATGACCTATAACGACTATTTTAAAGAGTGATCCACTTCGAGGTTCCCTACTTTTCTTTAAAGAAAAAACGCAGAAACTTCAAATTTAATTCAAAAGAAAAATCTTTCACATTTATTTTCTGCAGATTATCTCTTTTAAATGTTGGCCGCTGCTACGACTCAGCTTGAGGTCGATTTTCGAAGACTCGTTCAAGCATATCGGCTGGTAACTGGCGAATGACACACGTGTATCGAAATGGGATTGTCCGCATAGACTTTAGACTTTAAATATCCTGACAGGAAAAACTTTAAACGTGTGATATCATATGAAATAGGTGGCCAATCGACCAGCCCAAAACATGAAATTATCTGCTCACCGAAGTGTTCTCTCGAAAAATCCATTCATTGATGCGATATGTGTGAAGTGGCGCCGTCTTGTTGAAACCAAATGTCGCCGAGATCACGAGCTTCATGGCGCGGTAACGGTCGCTTATGACGGCTACATTCTTAGCGGCATTCTTTTTGTAGAAATATGGACTAATGATTCCATCAGTCCACAAACCACACCAAACTGTTATTTTCTCTGAATGAAATGGCAGCTCTTTAAACTCTTCAGGTTGCTTTTACGTAATTTTGCTTGTTTACATTCCCATTGAGCCAAAACTGAGTCTCATCGCTGAACCAAATTTCGCTCGAAAACGTCGGATCTTCTTTGGAACTTTACAAGAGCCCATAGCGATGTCGCCTGGGAAGATCCAGCGGCTTCAGTGCTTGCAAAAGGTGTATTTTGTACGTTTTCAATTTAAGATCTCGACGCAAAATGCGCCAAGTCGTTCCATACGTCAGTCCGGTAGCTGCACAATGGGCCTACGAAAGGCTTAGATACATTCTCAGACAGCCACTCTACTTATCAACTTACCTACTATTATGTTTTCAAAATGATTTCAGTCAAGTGAACGCCGCGCAGATTTAAAAAAATTCGATCCGAAAGTTTTGCTACCTATAACTCGCCAAATATTCGCTTCCAAGGCGTCAACCGTCAATGTTGAATCTCACGATCTTGAAGTTTCGTTGGCTGTATGGCTTGTAGCTCCGTCCTTTTGGTACAAAACGTTCATATCACCGTACTCTAAGTCAAGCACGAAAAGGTCATTAATCTTAGCTATACCTGTCATAAGCGGCTTTAATTTTGGCAGAATGATTCTCTCTGCCCATAGAGCGCACGAAACAGTGACTCTTTGAGGATGTTATTGAGAAGAATGATGAGAATATTGAGAATACTTCACGCTGAAAAAAATTTTCTTGCTAAAATGTTACTTCATCGAAAACCACACGTCTAAGAAGCACGCGTTATTTCAGCTTCCGCATTAATATTAAGTTGATTCAAAAGTTATTGAAAATTTCGAAAATGTTTAGCGCTACTTGCATCACGATCATGGCATATTTCAATATTCGAATGTCAATTTTGGATTTTTAGCTTAAATGGCATAAGAAATTAGAGAATTTGGTATTTTCTAAGGATTTACTAAAATTCAAATTTAAGAGAAAAATTTCAAAAGCGTAAAAACCGCAGGTATTTTCAAAGCACTTTTTAAAACATTTCATATTTTTTCTATTTATAACTCAAACGCAATATCACCCTACTACTCCTAATGCAGGAAATTTTTCACCATTTGAGACTCACCCACTTTTTAAGAAAGCTGGAGCAAAATGCACTTACAAGTTTATGCACGACAGGGTTTTACCACAATGAGACAGTGTATACGGTGCCAGGAGACCATTGGCTTAACCCTTTTGTGAACATACATACATTTGGGCCGATGTTTGTTCAACTTAACCTTGCCTTAGTGATAAATTACAGGAAAGTTCCACCAAAAGCCAAGCCGTTGGTTTTTACTTATGTTTCCCCCTGAATCTCTTCAAGTTTCTCTTGGTCCCAAATGCGGCATTTGAGCTTGTTTACATACACATTTAGCCAGAAATCGGTCTCATCGCTGAACAAAATCTGGCTCGAAAACGTCGGATCTTCTTGAAACTTTTCAAAAGCCCATAAAGCGAAGCGATGTCGCGTGGGAAAGTTGAGCGTTCCAGTTCTTACAAAAGCAGTAGGTATTTTCTATGCTTTCAATTTAAGACCTCGACGTAAACTGCACCAAGTCGTTACATATGTCAGTCCGAGTTGCAGCGAACGGCGACGAATCGCATTTCCACGGGGTTCGTATTGAGCAATTTGACACGACTCACGTGTGATCTGTCAAAAATGGGCAATTGAAAAAAGTACGTCTACTTGTATCATGTAGAGCTTTAACGCTACATCTGTCTCAATTTGTTTTAGGTAATGCAAACAACCGTTAGTTAAACAAATATACTCCATTTAAACAACTTGCGAGAGTATAAAAAATATCAGACGTTTATATGTTTAATTAAAACTTGGTAAAATACGTTAACCGTTTATTAAAAATTATAACAACAAACTCATATTATAACTTTAGCATCACTCATGTAAAATAATGCCACCACAAGTACTCATAGTTTATGCACACACCAATGGAAAATTTATGTCACCAAAGAAAATATCTGCAAATTGGCAAATAAAAATCCATACCCAACTGCACCAACAGCTATTCACCAACCATTCACCTGAAAATCATAATTCCAGTATACGCAATTTATGCCTACAACAACTTCACCAAACCTTGAGTACCCGTCCCCCGCCAATCAAATGCACCGGCCACATAATGCTTGCTGTAATAATCGAAATGTATTTAGTGCCATCACCATAAAAAACCAACGTAATACATACAAGCATACTCACACGCTCTCTGTACTGTCCTCTTTCTTCTGCACCCACGCCTACTTTCTGGAGCAATTTATTGCTGCAAACTATGCCACAAATTAAATTTAACAGAAAATTTTGTAAATTTTAAAGCAAATTCTAAACCTACGTACATACAAACAAACGTATTTATATATACAGTTTACATACATACATACTATGTATGCGGGCAATAAGGTCGACTTCGTATATGCTTTTTGTACATACACTACTTGAATTGCCTTACATATCTGCAGGTAACCGATGTTGACTTGGAAGTAAGCGCGGCCACCGGACGCAGTCCATCGTCAGACTCCGGGCTGGGCATGACAGTGTCGGACATGAAGAATCGGTACAGCAAATAAAGCAAAAAAAAAACGCAAAAAACTAAAAAAAAAATTACAAAAAAAAATATTTTTCAAAAACGCAATCTTTTCTTTACTTCTATTCCATTCTCTCTATTTCTTTCTCCACCATATCCTTTTGGCTTGCGTATACCTTGAAAATTGCACGTCTTTTGTATTTTTTTGTGTTTGCGCCAACCGCATGTATGCTGGCCGCGCGCCTTGCATATACTGCCATCTGTTGACCTACATACATGCATATGTACGGCCGTGCGTACCAATAGGCCAGCGCAACAATTGCCCTATCGCCCCATGTCTGCCGGTCCCGTCTTGCATCGCTCATCCCACAATTACCATCATCCAGCGTCATATCCACATCCGCATCCACCACCACATCATCACTCATCGTTGCGTCATCTGGGCGGCACGGCTGCCGCGTTGCAGCGCGAAAGAGAACGGGAGGCACGTTGCTTGGCCGCCGCCGCTGCGGCCAATATAAAGACGAGCGGCGCGCAACAGCAACAGCACCAGCTACAGAAACAGCAACATTCACAGCATGCAACCACATCATCATCATCGTCGTTGGCAACAAATAATCAATCAATCTGTAAAATATATACCACGGGCGTTGATAACAACAAAACTGACAATCAGCATCAGGTGAAGCATAAATTTGAAATCAACCATTAACAAAAACAAAGCAAAAGAAATTAACAAGAAATTTTCAAAACAAAGTAGTAAAGCAAAAGTTAAAGAAAAATATTTGAAAACGCAAAACACTAACTGCTGTCTCTTTTTAACGCACTGCAAAGCGCAAAGCATTGCCAACACTAAAACGCTTTCAAAACTATCAAACAACACGCTTAGGCTAAGTGCATAGTGGCGCTGATAGCGAGGCAGTGACTGTCTGAATTCAACTGCCTGCTTCTTTATGATAGACCGTGCGAAATAGTTCTTTTTTTTTAACTCTAGTAATTACATATCCCCACAGGAATCAGAAATAGTATAGCGGTGTGATATCACACGGTCTTGGTGGCCAATCGACCGGCCCAAAACATGAAATTATTTGCTGTGGGAAGTAGCGCCGTCTTGCCATTGACGGTTACCTTCTCACCGGTATAATTTTTGAAGAAATATTGACCGAACATTGCCACGAATGGCGCCGAATCGGCTCTCCACTATCAACTACGGCTGGACCAAAGGTTTTCTACTAGATTTTCACCTGAGTTCAGAGTTGGCCAGTCAAGTATCGAGTGGCAGTGGATTAAGATCTGAGCTCAGAGCTGAACATTTGAGTACCAAGTGACAGTTAATCTGAGCTCAGAGCTGACATTCTAGTTTGGAAATAACTTTGGTTTCCAAAAAAACTCTTTAGTCTTCTTCGACCGTTCAATCACTGTGTTATGATGCTAAAAAATTAACTAAATATCAGCAAAATCTTCTGCTGTGGTCACCAAAACTTCATTCAAAAGCGGCTTATAATACTCTGAGTCCATTTGGTAGAAACAAAACATATTGGAATCAAACCTTGAGAGACCTTGGGAAAGTTTTTAGATCAGTATTTGTCGTTTCTGTCCAGACCATCAAAATTAAATTTTTGCTCATCTGAAAAAGTAACATTTTCGAAGTCTTGGCGTAAAATAGACTTGGCAAAAGTGTAAAAAGTAGGGAAACTTTTTAAATATACACAGTATTAAACCATTATTCTGGTTAAACACCAATTAGAGAACCCAATGAAGAAACGAATAAATATAAAGAGTAAATTACTAAATAATTTATAACGTAAATATGTCACTATATTTTCCTTATTAAAGAAAATCTAGTTGCCTTTACAAATATTTCGCACGGTGCATAAGAGTCACTATGCGCATAGCCTTAACATTCGCGCTTTCCTAGCGTGCATACACTCACTATCTCTCTCTATCTCATGGACTTTTTACCTTTTCACAAGTTTGCAGCTTTTGTTTTAAGCGTATATTCTCAGTCACTCTAAATATATTTTCGTCTCTGTCACTTTTTTAAAACACACCCGTGCAAAAATTTATCGGAATGGAATTGTTTAGAGATTTTCATTAGGATAAATTAACTTACATTTGTATTAAGCTACGTTTAAACCAAACTTGATAAAATTGACATTCGATGGCAGGCCAAACTGTCTCACATATGGAAAACAAGTTTCCTTTGCCTAGGTTATGTCTACTATGGAGACCATTCATATCTTTCGTCTTATATTTTAATTTGATTTGATTTACAGTTAGACGCTACGTTTGTGAGCAGAAAAAATGCAGAAAATTAATAAAAATTAATAAAATTAAATCAAGTGAAGTAATCTTAAAAAAAGTTCGTTAAGTTAAGGAAATTCAAATATATTTACCTTAGTGTGAAGTACAATCTATACAGTTAAGTTCGGAATAAAACAAAATTCAAATGGCCGCCACGACTTCGTTTGCAGGCACGAATTCGTTGAACCTTATTTTCGAGTACTCTTTCCACTGAATCAAATCGTGTGCCATGATTGCTATAGAAAGTTCAATACTGACTTCTAAAGCTTGACGACAGTCTGGTTTACTGCTAAAGACCAATGACTTCAAATAACCCCACAAACAGTAGTCTAAAGGTGTTAAATCACAACTTCTCGGAGGCCATTCAATCTCACAATTTCTTGAAATAATCGAATCTCCAAACTTTTCTTGGAATAATTCGGTTGTTGCACGCCCTGTGAGGCACGTAGGCCCTTATTGTTGATCAGATGTCAGATCACGATCTCAGACATCGCTGTAATCTCCGAAGAAATTGCTCAGATCGAACCACTATAGCATGTAGCTGCCATACGAACGGAACGAACAAAATCAGATTCATGTCAGCAATATTTAGGTATTATTAGCGCCGTTGTAACCGAAGTTAATTAGTTGTTATTTATAATTGCAAGAAAACGTAACAATTTTGCCCTTAAAACAGCAGAATCTCATTTTTTTATAAATTATATTCAACTGCTTTTTCATGTTACTCCACGAACTCTGCAAGCGTTCCTGCTCTTAAACGTAGCGCATTTGTATATAAATACATTTTTCGTTACTTTTTACTTGTGTGTGTGTTAGAGTCGATTATTTTCTTCATATTTTCTGAATGTCTGTATTTGAACTATTTCAAACTAGCAAAAATGATTCAAGTTATTAATAATATGACATTAGTTACTAAATAAATCCATTATATTTTTACTGTATTGGATGTATTCTTTGGTTTTGCGAAAATTTTATTATTTTAAATGTATGTATGTATGTATATTTGTAACTTAAATACGTCTGGTGCTGAGAACTTCTTATGAATACCTAAAATGTATTCATCAAAAAATGTTCACAGCGCCAGCAGTTGCCTAATCAGTGGTGTGTATGTATGTGTTGTTGTTATTGTTTTAGTTTGCAAACACGAATACTGTTCGTTATCATAAAAAATAATATGATTTCTCCTTTGTTCAAAGACGCATTACACATATTTTTCGTTGTCAATCATCTACTTATTTTTGTGTCTCTAGGAATACGGCTGTGATGACCATAGGTCCCGTAGAGGCAGTGAAACTCAAATACCACACTCGGAATACGAACAAGATGCGGTGAGTAGCGAAGTGCATACAGAACACACAATGAAAAAAATACTTATACACACATATACGCAACAACTTTTAGCAGCATTTAGCACTGTATTAAAGGGAAGCATATTATATACACATTAGGGTGGTTATAATATAATATGGGCGTGCTAGAAAGTTTGGCGAGTTTTCATACAGCTTTGACAATTGTTAGTTTATGAGAAATATGATGAAACACAGCCTTATGAAAACTAACTTTTTTCAGTATAATTTTATGATCTAAACGCCTGAGAAGATTTGTGGTTATTCTTGAAGAATTTGGTTCGAAATACCAAATATATACATACATATATGTATATATATATATGTATAATTATGACTTTATGTGCCCATTTGGTGGATGTTAATTCTACACATATTTTTAATCAATCAACTAACCTTTTTTTAGTTTTTTCTCGTAAATATCTTGTTTATATTTTGATGATCGCTTAAAAGCACATTTTAGTTCTAATTAGAATCTGTCAGATTATTATAATTATACGTCAGCAATTGTACGCTCTTGAAGAAGATTACACCCTCTCTATTCAGCTCTGCAGCTCGATCTTCAGTAGTAGATTGAAGCAGTCGCATGATAGAGAGCCGTCTTGTCTGAAACCTCGTTTGGTATCGAGTGGCTCGGAGAGGTTCTTACCAATCATGACGGAGCTTATGGTAATGCTCAACATCAGTTTACACAGCCGTATTACATAGTTTAAAGTGGATACCGAATTCAGACATAGCGGCATAAAGGCAGCTCCTTTTCGTGCTGTCAAAGCAGCTATGAAGTCGACGAAGAGGTGGTGCGTGTCGATCCTCTTTTTTGACTTGATTTAGCACATGGTAAATCTCAGGTCGATTGTAGTTTTTCCAGGTCTAAAGCCACACTATTGTAGCCACCTTTTGTTAGTCGCCACATCTTTTCGTAGAAGTTTCAAGCATTACCCCTGTCGGCCAGCTTGTCAAGCTCTTCGTACTCACACATTTCGGCCTCTCTCTTTTTTGTCTACAATTGCGTGTCGCTTCCCTCTTCATCTCTCGGTATCTATCTCATCCCGCACGTATTGTGGTCGATTGTAACGTTGCGAGGTAGCCAATCTGTTCTCCAGTGCGACACGACACTCCTCATCGTACCAGCTGTTCTTTTTAGCAGCCGTCCCACAGTTCCCTTATATCGAGTTGCTGAGTAAGAGAGAAGGAGTGCAAGCTGAGTAGAAAATCATTGCGCTGTCTGTGTGATTGCAGTCCTTGTGTTTGTTGACGTGCGTTTTTTGCTGCACAGAGGCGAGTGCGCATCTTGGCTGCAACAAGATAGTGTTAGAACCTCGGAGCGTACGCACCGCTAAAACACGGGAGACGTGTCTTCCGTCTATCACAACACAACTGGTTGGTGGCTTTTCTATCCGGAGAGAGTCAGGCAGCTTGATCAATTTTTCTATTCTGCAATATAATACTAGAGATATCCATACTTCGAGCCCCGGCGAAGTCGATCAGCCTCCACACATTCCCGGATGTTGTATCATGGAGGCTGAATGTACCGACCGTTGGGCCAAAGATACCTTCATTGTCCACCCTGATGTTAAAGTCGCCACGCACGATTTTTACATCTTGGCGGGGGCAACTCTCATAGTAGATATCTTTGGTCATATCATCCTTCTCTTCAGTCGGGGCATGTGCGCAAATCATCAACATGTTGAAGAACTTAGCTTTGATGCGCATTGTAGCTAGATCTTCATCCACGGATCCCACAGCAAATTTACATCAAAAAAGGGATGATTCGCCTTTTGATCTTAGCTTGCCTTGAAACGGAGGTTTTTTGGCTACCCAGAGGATACTTGAACCGTAAATAGTGAGCTGCTTGAGCAATATGTGAAATAATCGTTTTCGGTCACAGACAAGTGAATGGCGCTCAGAGAACTTTCCTTACTCCATCCTCTGTGAATGGGCCTCAGAGAACTTTAAAAAGGTATCTTAACAAAATTTGGCAAAAATTATTTTCTAATGCAACTCCATAATCTCCGAATAAATTGTGCAGATTGCAAGACTATAGCATATAGCTGCCATACGAACTGACCGATCGAACTAAAGTCTTTGTATGGAAAACTTTTTCGTTTGACGAGATATTTTCACGAAATTTGGTTAGGATTCTTACCTCATTTTGCTTTCAATTTTATTAAATAAACCACACCATTCTTCTTTACAAATAAAATCAATAATTTTATTGGGTCAATATTCACAAATTACCGTAAATATACAAATAAAAAATATTATTTTCACCAGATGTTGGTGAAACCCTTAAATTCACATAACTTCTTAAACTACATTAAAGACATATGGTCCTAGTCGTTTGAATATAAGCATGTACATATGTAAGCTAACATATATGTACATATGTATTTCGTATATAGATATGTATATATGTATATAGTTTAATAATAGCGTGCGTAAAATTAATTCTGCTCATTATCCTCATCACTTTGAATCGCTCACTGCACTCAGCCGCACATGACCTGCGCTGCTGCCGCTTACCTACTACGTTTACTTCAATATTTTCTTTCTTTTCTACACCGACACTTGACACCCTTGCCATTCACCAAGTGGATTTCATTAATTACACCAATGGAAAGCATCAAGATTGTGGCGCTAAGGTTGTGTATGATTGTAGTGGTCGCGGTTAGCGGCGCTGGTGCGGTGTGCTGTGCAAAGCTGCTTACATTTTCTCGTGCAACGTTGGTCGGAACTCCTCCGCGCCACCCTGGTAACTCCGATTCGGATGCAACGCGCTTGCGGTGGTGATTATCTCATTGGTTGGCAAGTGATAGTCGCGTGGCGGCGTATACGGCCGCACCAGGCGGTGCCAGTTGTTTGGCGGACTGCCGTTGGGTTCAAATTTCGGGCGCGGTATCCGCAATTGTTTGATTTCTGTTAAGTAAGAGTCCATATCGTAGCTCCACAGGTGTCTCACTCTCTGTGTGTGTTTAAAAGTAATGTGAAGCGCTGCAATTGGAAGTAGAAGTAGAAGTCAGTTTATTGCAAGATTTAATAAAGTCAAGTGTGATAAGACTAATTGCTTGAAAAAATAGCATTTGATGCCAAATTTAATTAGAGTTCAATTAAATTGAGATCAAATGATTTGGCGATTTTGAAGTTGGCGGTCTGCTTTTTGCTGATATTGGCTTTTTGGGATCCTGGAGCAGTGATTATTATATATTGGTTGTGATTTTCAAAACTTTTTCACAGACAATTTTTTAAGATTTATTAGGTTTGTTACTGTAGTGCTAGTAGCTGTTAGCTATCATGAAGAAGAAGAAGAATAAAGTGGAAGAAATTGTCAAGTTTTTCTCACAAAGAGCACCATTTCGAGGCTCCCTACCTTTTTTTTTTAAGAAAAAATACAGAAACTTCAAATTTATTGAGGAATGTATATTATCATTCGATAGAACATTTTTGGCATTCATTTTATGAAGATTATCTCTTTCAAATGTTGGCCGCCGCTATGCCTCAGATGGTCCATCCGTTGAGTCCAATTTTCGATGACTCGTCCGAGCATTTAAACTGGTAACTGGCGAATGACACTCGTGATGTTTTGCTAAAGGGCCTGAATCGAATCGCGATCATTCGCATAGTCTTCAGACTTTTCATATCCTTCCAGGAAAACATCTAACGGTGTGATATAACACGATCTTGGTGGCCAATCGACCGGCCCAAAATGTGAAAACTGCCCAACGAAGTGTTCTCTCTATAAATACATTAATTGATGCGATGTGCGGAAAGTGGCGCCGTATTGTTGAAACCAAATGTCATCGGGATCACGAGCTTTAATTTCAGGCATCAAATAGTCGGTTACCATGGAGCGATAGCGGTCATCATTGACCGGCAACATTTTCAAGAAATATGGACCGATGATTTCACCAGCCCTCAAATCAGATCAAATCGTTGGTTGAAATTGCAGCTCTTGAATCTCTTCAGGCTGATTTTCGTCCCAAATGCGGCAATTTCGTTTGTTTACATACCCATTGAGCCAGAAATGAGCCTCATCGCTAAACAAAATTTGGCTCGAAAACGTCGGATCTTCAAAACCAAGAGCAAATGTGTCAAATATCTCTTATGATAGCTTGGCAATATATGGAAACTAGCCGATCTGTCTCAACATGTGCTCTCTTCTGCTCGATTTTTTTTATTAAGAAAGCTGATTTTTTTGTAACCTGCCTTGCAAGTTTTTCGGGTTCAATAATCACTTGAATATCCAACAGGCCTTATTACTAAAACTTCTTTATCTTTAAGCGAGTGTTTATAACGAAACAGAAGTTTCGAAAACCTCCTTGGACTACTTTCACCAAGACGATTGATTCATAATTGCATTCTATGATGAAAAGAAATGCAGCGCGTTAATTGTTTTCACCAATATCACTGAATTGGTAGGCAAATAATTGGATTCTGTAGATTTTGTAGCCAACTAATTGGACACTGGAGATATAACTTTATCGTCAGGAAATATAATATGTGTTTGAATATGAAAACCAACTGATTGGCAACACCGAAGTTATAATACTACAAGAGAATTTCTTATAGCATAGAAGGTTATGGAAAGATGTTTATGGCAGCTATATGTTATAGTGGTCCGATCTAAACATATTTGTCAGAAATTATACCACTATCTTGCAAACTAATTCACGCCAAATTTCATGTGGATATCTCGGAAAATGAAGAAGTTTTCCATACAAGGTTGTACTTTGATCGTTCGGCTTGTATGGCAGCTATATGCTATAGTGGTCTGATCTGAACAATTTCTTCGGAGTATAAAACGTTGTCTTGAAAATTAATCCGTGCCAAATTTCGTGTTAATATCTGCACAAATAAATAAGATTCCATACAAAGGTATGATTTTTGTCATTGACTTTGTATGGCAGCTATATGCTATAGTAGTCGGATCTAGAAAATTTCTTAAGATATTGTTGCGAAGTCTTAGTTAGTGCAGCATGCCAAATTTCGTGAAGATACCTCGTCAAATAAAAAAGTTTTCAGCACAAGGGTATGATTTTGATCGTTCAGTTTGTATGGCAGTTATATGCTATAGTGGTCTGATATCGTTGGTTCTGACATCTGAGCAGGTTTTGGAGAGAAAATGACATGTGCAAAATTTCAGAACGATATCTCAAAAACTCAGCGACTGGTTCATGCCAAACTCAATATATCTTGTACAGGGTATAAAAATGCAGTTATTCGTTTCTTTCATTAAAATCGCTGCAAAAATAGCTGTCAGGCAAGCAATTATAAATCAAAGCGCGGACGCACATACAAAAGTCGCAATGCAGATGGAAAAGCGTGTGTTGACAGCGACTACGTGTGTACATGCACACGAAAATACAACATTTATGTGTGTGTAGTTGTGTGGGTGCGGAGTGGCCTGAAGCGTGTGCTTGTGCGCACCACCCAACTGGAAACCGTGGCAACTCCTCTGTTAATGTGCTGTTTAAAATGTGTTAAATGCAACGAATGAAAAGTGAAAGTAAAACGGCGGTTAGCGACAACAGCCACTGCAACAAGCACAACAACAACAACAAAAGTAGGCAACCAGAAACCGAATATAAAAATAGAAATGCATGGAAAACCGACAAGCATGCGCTGGAGAAACGCAACAACAACAACAATAATAAAAAACGGCAGCAATAATAATAAAAACAACAGCAATAATAACAAAACAACAAAAATAAAAACCCGCAAAATAATAAAAACGGCAAAAATAATAACAACAACAATTACTTCAACAACTACAACTGTACGCAAGCAGAAAACAAAACAGTTGGCAACAACAACAACAATAATAATAATAATAAAACAACAAACACAACAGGAAGTATAACAACTACAGCCAAGTAGAATCATTTGCTGCAAACAACAACAACAAAAATATCAACAACAATTATAACAACAACAATAATAATGATAATTTCGACAACAAGTAAAACTTCAGATAAGTAGAAACCCCTAAATATTACGAACAACATTACAACAGCAACAGTAACAACAGCAACAATAACAATTAAAACAACTGCCGACAACTTATACCCAAAAACAACCAACAACAACACATTTGCTGCAAACAATAGTTACGCTTTTCAACGATTGCATAGTTACAACCAGCACAACAACAACAAATTGTTGCCCGAAATTGTGGGCAGTCAAACTGTCAACAAGACATCAGCCCAAAAGCAGCCGGCAGCCAAACTGGACTGACTAACTAACTGGCTGGGTGGCTTTTCCGATTGCACGCTTGCCGCAGCAAACAAAGCGACCGTTATGCGCTGCGGCAGCGCAAAGTTCGGGACACCAGGCAACGGCACGCCTGTGA
The DNA here is from genome assembly GCF_024586455.1 of Bactrocera neohumeralis. Lineage (NCBI taxonomy): Eukaryota > Metazoa > Arthropoda > Insecta > Diptera > Tephritidae > Bactrocera > Bactrocera neohumeralis. Next base: position 75,796,335 of record NC_065923.1, on the reverse strand, counting down.
GCACACACACAGACAATACACAAACGTGCCATAGCAGCGCGCCAAACCGTTTAAGCAAACAAGCAGCAATCATAAGTACAACAACAACAAAAGCAATAATATAATAATAACTGCAACTACCGGCAATTCTCAAAGCGACGCGCGCGCGTATTGCACTTTTGACTCACTGGCTGTGCAATTACATTAATTTCCGCCACCGCGTTGGCGTGCCACGCAGTGACGCAGCAACGCGGTGCGCCAACACTGCATGCAACATGCCAACGCGCTAACAAAAATAACAACATCAAAGCGCGCTGTTTGCATATATTGGCAATTTATGGCAACGCAGCTCGTGCTTGTATATGCGCGACCGTACATGTGGCTGCCTATGTGTCTGTGTGTGTGTCCAGCTGTTTTTGTTTTTTTAGTGTGCGTGTGTGCGCCATCTTCGCTCCCTTTTGTTGGTGGCTGCCACTTTTCGGCGGCGCTGCGGAAAATGCATTGCAGCGATTTTCCGGTTTGGGTTTTTTTCGCGGTTCGCCTGCCCACAGCTGCTTGTTGCGCCACACCATTCCAGTCCATGCCATTCCATTTCATTTTGTTTCGTTGTATAGCGCTTTTTTCCAGCTGTCACTACATCGCGCCGCTGTTATGCTTGTTGCTCTTACTGTTGTTGGCCAACGTACACAATAAGCTTACAACATGTTTGGGCGTCCGGCTTTTGCGCGTCTAACATTGACTGGCGCGCGCGCGCGTCAAGTTCAATGCAATGCCTTTTTCGGTCGCCTTCGTGCTACAAAGTTCATCATCGTCATCATCATCATTATGCAGCAGAAATCACAAACAAATTGAATTAAATGTGTCTGGCGGCCATTACAACCTTTTTTGTTTGATTTGTTTACTTTTCATTTGACGAACTGTTTGGCGGACAGCATGGGGTACTTGACAGCAGATATGGTCGATTTGTGGGTCATCGTAACGTAAATATATATATTAATACTCGCATGTTACTCAACTCTTAGCTGAAAGCATATACACGTATGTTAGAAGGGCTTATTTGTTGCAAGCATTACATTTATATTTATGTTCCGACAGTTGGCACAAGAACTCAACGACGAGAGTATTTCTCTACTTGTATGAAAAACTTTTTTATTTGACAAGGTAACGTTATAAAATTTGACATACAGTATTTCTCAAAGCAATACTACAATATCTGAAGAAATTGTTCAGAACGGAAAACTATAGACTATACCTGTCATACGAACTGAACGTTCGAAAACAAGTTCTTGTACGAAAAACTTTTTTGTTTGAAAATATATCTTTACAAAATTTGGCATAGCATATTTTTTAAAAAAACGTCATCACCTCCGTAAAAATTTTTAAGATCGTGTAACTATAGCATATCGCTGCCATACAAGCTGAACGTTCGAAAAGAAGTTCTTGTATGAAAAACTTGTTTATTTGAGAAGATATCTTAACGAAATCTTGCATGGATTATTATCCAAGACAAAGTTACAATTCTTGAAAATTTTAATTAGATCGGATCAGTATAGCATATAGCTCTCATACAAACTGAACGTTTAAAATTAAGTGCTGGTATGAAAAACTCTTTTATTTTAATAGAAATCTGACATAGAGTATGGCCTAAGGTAACGTTACAATATCTGAATGAATTTTCTAGATCGGATCACTATAGCACATAGCTGCCATACAAACTGAACGGTCAATATCAACTTCTTGAATGAAAAGTATCTATAATTGAGAAGGGTATGCTAACACCGTGTTAACTTTTTCTTATTGTAATTTGAAAAAATACCAAGCATATTGACAGGTGACCTCAATTACTGTGCACTTAAAAGTTTCAAGATTAAGAAGCCATACTGTAGTTGTGGCATGCTGGAGCTCAGCTCTTGCTCAGCAGCGATGAATGTGCCAGTAGCCACATTGAGCTGTAAAATACTTCCAGCATTCGAAGGGAATTAAAAAATTCCTATAAATGAAAGTTTCACGACACATACATACAAAGTTTTTAGAAAAATACACATATGTGTATGTGTGTATATTTGTGACTGTATGCAATTATGTGGTCATGTGGGCAAGCGCTTGTCCATCACTAATCATTTTCAAGCGTTTCGGCACAGGTTGTTACTACTGACGGACTTTTTTTTTTAGATGATGAAGTTCTTTTTCTTTTATGTTGCTTAACAATACAAAGACGAGGAATGCACTTTTCTTAATTCTTCTGCTGCTGTGCTTCTTTCTCTTGTCACAAATTGATTTGTAAAGCTTTTTTCGTGATTGATTACCATTTTGATTTTAGTTAACTATCATGCTAAAAAACATGAATCCCAAATTTGAAAAAGAATCCTAAGCATATTATTTAAAATTCAAATAGAATTTTTTTAGTCTCAATTTAATTCAATTTACAATTCTTAACCCCAAACTGGAAATTAAAAAATTATAATTAATTTAAAATTATATTTTGAACGTATGATTATCGAATTTCACAGGTACAGAAAAAAGGTCGAACAATATAGAAAAAAATGCCTTTTATCGATTCGTAGTACAGTATAATTAGGTCAGTCCGAGTCAAATTTGATCAACTTATGGAGAGGCTATTTTAATATTTTCTGAGGCTTTCATGTTTTGAATATAAAATTTCTATGAAATTTGTTTTGAGCCAAAGAGTAACCTCTAAGTACTTAAAGCCAACATTGTCATAATCATCACCCAATCCATATCGTGAGTGCCACACTTATATTCAAAGACAAGCAGCTTTTCCAGGCAGTGCAAGTCAAGCGCATGCGACCAACTAACTGCTGAGCTCAGATGTCAATTACCACGTACGTATGTATATACAATCTAAAAGCTATGCACAGTAAATTCTTAAAGTGAAAATATGAAAGGTAAACACATAAACGCTTACACACACACACACACTCGTTTAAGCGCTATTTAGCGCATTTCAAAAGAAAAATATCGCCTGTCAATCGTTTATCTCCGCAATCCATCAAATCAAACTGTCGCAGTCATTTCACAACATCACACACTTTTTCTAATGAATTTGGTAAAAATCGGCCAAGCCCATTTGCATGCGCGCCGCCATTACATGCACACACACGCAACAGCGTCTGTAACATTATTTATTGCGACGGCCAGCCAACTATTGCGTTGACCACAGCGACGCGCCGCGCCATACCGCGCCATTCACTTGCGTTTATTTATGTGCATGTAAAGCACGGCTGACAGTGCTTGCCACAAAGAGTTCCGGGTTGCAGGCATTTAATGTGAGCGCGGCTACAGCAGCTGCGCTTACGCTGGCGGCGCGGCAGTGGCGACCCATTTCTTGTGCCCACCACCGAGCGCCGAGCGAACCGTATGTTTACTCTTTCGTTTTTGGTTCACGCCACCCGCCGTTTCGCGTCTTTTCGCTGGACGCGCTCGCGGCGACTCTCCGGCCCGTGCACGCCCAACGCGCGTCCCATTATTGACACAGTTTCCAAGACCAGTTTGGTCAACTCTCGGTGCTGGCGCGGCGCAGACGTGTGGTGGCGCTGGTGTTGTAAGGCTGCGTCACCGCAACTGACTTTTGTAAGTGTGCGTTTTTTTGTAGAAAAAACCAACAAATTTGACAGCGTAAATTTACTTGGCAGTGGGAAGAAAGACACATGAATACAGAAACCACAAAAACAACAAGAAAACAGGGAAAAAACTGGGTCATTAGTAAGCACAAATGGCCATAAGTGGCTGCTCAGTCAACCCGGTAGCGAGCGCAGAGTGCGCGTGCACGCCAGCCAAATCTCAAACGATCACATTGCGTGTGGGAGCGCGACAGTTCAGTGGAAGCGCAAAAAGTACAAAAGAAAGTGCAAACGTTGGGTTAATTTTCGAGCGAATGCGCAGCTAACACTGCCGCACAGCTGAAAACACACATGTTTGCTGTTGTTGTTGTAATAAAGCGCACAGCTGCATGCTGACGCAGTGGCAAAACGAAAGACTCAAGCAACAAACTTTGCAAGTATTATTCCGGCCACTTCGTTTGAAGTATGATGTGTATGCAGCAAGTGATTAGTTTTTTTTTTTGTTTGCTTTTTCTTGTATTCACATTTAGTCGACTTATTTTGGCATATTCAGCATTGACACATTATATGAAGAGGCGCTGAATCGAAGTCGAAGTCGTCAGCTGCCCGCTTCTTCTTTTTTCTATCGCCTAAAGCACCTCCCACTCATCGCCAAGCAAGCCAATTAACTATAAAAAATTACAAAAAAACATACAAGTGAATTTAAGGAAAAAAATTTTATTTAACGAGACATCTTCACAAAATTTAACATGGATTATTTGCAAAGGTAAAGTAAACAATATCCAAGAAATTTTCCAGATCGGACCACTATAGCATATAGCTGCCATAGAAACTAAACGCTCAGAAGCAAGTTTTTGTATGGAAACTTCTTTATTTGTGAAGTGTATGTTTGCTGCGTTGCAACCGAAGTTAAAGTTTTTTTTTGTTTTTCTTTATTTTATTGTCTTCTTTGTTGTTTTCTTCTCATTAGTAAACATCAACTGTATCTTTTCACTTTTATTGCTCCATTGACCCAGAATTTTCCCTTCATGAACTTGACTAACACGGCTACCTAACGGCTGACCTTTGCATATGCACAAAGAAATAAAATGTTATTATTATCATTTTATGGTGACAATGTGCAACTTAGCGGTAGAATCACCATTATTATCATTGTGGCGACTCGGCGTTGTGATTGTGACATGGCTGTATATATCAAGATTTCACTTTTCGCCACACAACACAAATTTTCTCCTTTCAATTTCCATTCATTGGCCTATAAACTACGTTAATGCATGTAAATGAGAAAATATCTGAATGTGTGTGTGTGTGTGTGTCTGTGAATGGCTTCCGCGTGCTGTTCGCACATTATTGCTTTGGCGGTTTGCGCGCTTTCAAATGCAAATTTCTTTATATTAATTTACACGACTATCATTTCTATTATTTTTATTTATTTTTTATTGTTGTTATTGTGTTTATTGCTAATTTTTCTCTCGAGAAATTTTAGACAATTTTTTATTAACACAATTTCTGGTATTAATTTTTGCTTATTTTATATTTTTCTTAAACACTGACAAACATACACCTACATATTGAGCTTGTGTTATGCTCATATTAGTTCAATGCGTATATAAAAAGGTACAAAAGCTCTTTGGCTCACCCATGCCCTTGACACATGGTGCTGATTTCTTTGCTCACATTTTGTTTGTGTATCATTTCTGTGGCGATTAGGGTCAATGGCTTATTGAATGGTATCTTTTTACAGTTCAATGTTTTATTATTCATTAAGTTTATTTGTATTTATTTTTTCATGTAATTTGTAGCATTCGGTTTAGCTATTTTTAGCTGTGGGTGTAATTTGGTCTTGCCTGCTTTTTTTGTTGGTTTTGTGAAGCTATTATATTTATGTCGTTTTTATAGGCATTTATAATTTTTTTTGTTGTGTGGTGCTACTTATATAAACATATCCTATGTTAAAGATTTTTTATTTTATTCAATTATTAGTATTGACTGGTACTAAGTTTCAATAAATTCATTATGTTTACTTATTCTTGCTGGTATTAGACAAAATTGAACAATTGTTGTGGACAAACTTAAAGTAACTGTTGAAATATATTTTTTATATCAAACAAATAAAACAAAAACAAGAAAAATTTTTTAACTTCGGCTGCACCGAAACTGTAATACTCTTCACAAATAAAAAAGCTTCCATAAGAGAACATTTTTGATGTTCAGTTTGTATGACAGCTATATTATTTAGTAGTCTGACTTGAGCAATTTCTTCAGGCATGTGTTGCCTTAGAAAATCCTTCTTGTCAAAATAGGATATCTCGTCAATTAAAAAAGTTTTCCTTACAATAATTTATTTTTGATCGTTCTATTTATATGGCAGCTATATGCTATAGTAGAGCAATCTGGAAAATTTTTTCAGGTATTTTAGTTCCAGTTTATCTAAAAGTCTGTGCCTAATTTTGTGAAGATATCTCATCAAATAAAAAAGTTCTTCATAGAATAACTAAAATTTTTAACGCATAGTTTGTATGGCAGCTTCTTCGAATATTATAGTTGGGTTTATGGCAATAATCCGTGCGAAATTTCGTGAAGATATTTTCTCATAAGAAAAAGTTTTTCATACAAGAACTCAATTTTGATTATTTATAAACATGATTCAGTTGTTATATTTCAAATGTGGCTGTCAGCTCCGATCATAAAAGCTGTGCGGCTATAAAGTTTTCTACAAAACAGCAACAACAAGTCACATAAGCGCATAAGCAGCTTATAACTGCACAACTGTTGCGTTGCTTAATTGTTTTTTTTTACATGATTTAAAGTCCCTTTGACGATTGCCAACGCCGAACGCCATCAATATTGGGAATGATTATCGTTTGGCCCGACAAAGCGACGCGCGATCGCCTGCCGCAGCAGCGCTCGTATGACATCAACCGCGTTTAACTGTCAGACACGAAATCTATGTTTTTTCAGTTTTACAACTTTTTTTGGTTTTTATTTTTTTTGCATTTTTTTATTTTTAAATTTTTTTGTAGTGTTTTTTTCGTTTTTATTTTTTTACTTTTTTACTTTTTGTTTCATTTTTTTTGTATTTATTTTTTTATTTTTTTTAGATTTTTTTTGTTTTTTTTTTGTCTTTTCTTAAATGAAGCTTCGTGTTAGGCTGTATACGGTCGCTTTTTTGTCAGCTGTCTGAAACAGCCACAACAAATGTACGTGTAAGCGTTCAGTTACAATTTATTTTCTTGGCGAAAACCCACAAAACAAATGTCGCTGTTAGTTCGCAATTGTCTTTAATCCGATTAATTTCAATGCCGCGAATATTGTGCGATTACAAATTGAATTCGATTTGCACACACATATAGAGATGAAAATATATCATATGTACGCATATTGTATTACACTTGAACGTCGATGTTATGCTTAGCTTTTTAGTACTCAAATTACTGAATGCTTCATAAAGTGAAACTTATAGCTTTTTCGAGCCTAATCTCTTTTTATACCCTGAACAAGGTCCCTCAGATTTTGAGATATCAACCTGAAATTTGGCAAGCATGCTTTTCTTATCAAGAAGCTATTTATTTGTCGAAATCACCGAAATCGGACAACTATAGCATATAGCTGCCATACAAACTGATCAATAAAAATCAAGTCCTTGTATAGAAAACTTTTTTGTTTGAAGAAATATCTTCACGAAATTTTGTGCAGATTGATCAAAACATCTCTGTATTATCCGAAAAAATTGTTCAGATGGAATCACTATAGCATATAGCTGTCATACAAAATGAAACATCAAAATGCTGTCCCTTATGGCAAACTTTTTTATTTGATTATACAATCTCCGAAAAAATTGTTTAGATCGGATCACTATAGCATATAGCTGCCATACAAACTGGCCATTTAAACTCAAATTAAAGATCTTTTCATACCCTTTTATGCTATAAGAAACGCACCTGTGAAGGCTATTATAATAATTTGCTCCAAAATTTCAGCCTCCCATCAAAGAAAAAATATTTTTTGACAAACTAAAGTTATGCATTTTTCCTGTCAAACACATCTGGTCTCACATAAACACCAAGCTCCGCGCATTATTGTTGTATTCACGCGCTAATTGAAAGCGAATCGCATATTTATTTTGCCCAATTTATGCGCTTAAATATTTGCCAACCTTTAAACGCTCGCAAATTATTAGTATTTGCTGTCTTCAAGTCGAAATGACCAATTTTAGGCAAATAATTAAAATAGAGTTGCTGGTTTAGCTATAAATGTGTGATTACACTTTGCAAAAAGCGCAAAGCCGTAAATCCACTTAACTGGTTGGAGTTTTATGACTTTTTTAGTAATGAAACAAAAATAAAAAAAATTAAAAAAAATAAAACATTTTAACTTCAATGTCACTTTTTGAGTTGAGCGCAAACAGATCTTAAAACCAAAAGCCAACAAACGAATTTGCAGTCAACTCCAGTCAAGTTTAATGCTAAAAAAATATAATAGAAAAAAGTTTTTTATTTATTTAGCGACTACTTGAAGCGCAACAGTGGTGCATAATACTATTTTAAGTGGTGAAAAAATATAATTATTTTTAATATTTTCAAAACAAAAAACCGTTAACTTTGGTTGCGCTGAGGCTGGAATAACCTTCACAAATAAAGATATTTCGATACCAGTACTTGATTTTGATAGTTCAGTTTGTATGAATAGTCATCAAAATCGGAATAATTTCATGGATATTGCTAATTTTACCTTAGAAAATAATCCACGACGAATTTCATGAAAATAACTTATCAAATAAAAAAATTTTCCATACACGAACTAGATTTTGATTGTGCAGTTTGCATGGCAGCTATATGCTATAGTGGTTCGATCTAAAAAATTTTTCACATATAATAGCTTTGCCTATAAGTGGACTGAAATTTCGTATCTCGTCAAATAAAGAAGCTTTCCATACAAGGACTTGAGTTTGATCAGTCAGTTTATATGGCAGCTATATGCTATAGTAGTTCGATCTAAAAAATTTCTTAAGATATGGTAGCTTTAGATTAGAAAAAAATCTTTTCTAAATTTTGTGAAGATGTTTCGTCAAACAAAAAAGTTTTTCATACAAGAACTAAGTTTTGATCGTTCAGTTTGTATGACAGCTTTACGCTATAGTGATACGATTCTCTTAAATAAGCAGCTGCATAATGTGAAAAGAATGCGCGCGAAATTTCGGAGCGATATATTTAAAACAGATAGAATTTGGCGTATATTTTCTCATATGTTTGATCGTTTCGCCACTCTCTAAACTTTGACGAATCCAAGCATAGATAATTTAGAAAATCAGCAGCATATTATTTAATTTTATTCATGACAACACTTCATTTAGCCATTAGACACACTCTATTTAATTGGTTTCTAACGCAAGTTGGCAGCGATCCGGTGTCTTAATTACAATTAAATGACTTCCTACATTGCCTATGTGACCTTGTGCCGCACTAACGGGCTTTAAGCGTCAACATCACACTGAAACTGTTTCAAAATTACTGAAAAGCGCAAAAATTTCCACTGAAAATTTAAATGAAATATAAATACGAAAAGACTTTTTCGACAACCAATATATCAGCCGACATTAATCGGCACTTGCACTGCCTGGCAACGCTTGCATTTCTGGGACATACGAAATTCTTTTCAGCACAATTCTTTGGCTGAAATTGTCAGCGGCCAGTTAAGCGCTTCGAGTGCGCCGCACACTTGACCCCACCGATAAAAAGTGGCGGACAAGTGCCGCAATGACCGTTGGGCAATTGTTGTGCGGCCGCCGTGTCATGATGCAGCAGCAGCGACGCTCGTTGATCACGCGGTCACGCTGACAAATGCACAGTTATATATACCATATAGTATATACATATGTATACACAGATATCTTATATATACATATATTTGTGTGTTTGTGTGTTTATATACATCAACTAGTAAAATATACTCAGCTACTCAAGTGTCTAAGTGGCCGTGACTCTTCGCAAGGCTTTTGTGCAATTTCTGCGCTTTTGTCTGTCATTCCTCCTCTGCCCTCCGCTGTGCGCTTCATGCCACACCAAACAGTTACAAATATTTCTTTCGTTTTTATTGCAAGCATTTGACGGCGCAGACTCTTTCATTGCGTTGCTATCATTTTTGTTGTAATTAAATCTCGCTGTCAGCGTTGAGCCAAACGATTCTTATGATTTCTCAGCAATGCCAGTCAGTCGAACGCTTCCTATGCCGAAATTGAAATTGTGTGCCGTGGAAAAAACAGATTACATATTTTTCATGCCGGTGATTTATGTGCCAGCAACAGTAGGCTGTCATACATACATATATATGTGTGTCTGCTTTTAGCTGCTGCTGTGCGAAGCTGCGTGCTATCGCGTCAATCCTGACAGCGTTAATGGTTGCAACCAGCAATTGAATGTTGCCACATACATACATTCATATTATACATATATACAAGTATACATATACATACATATATGTACATACATACATAAATATGTACTTATGTATATATGCGTATGTGCAGTAAGCCCCGAAAGTTTAGGTTAATCCCGTTGATGCTAGTATTTTCTATTAAAACCACGGTACAATCCCGAAAGCACAAATCCCGATATCTAACATTCCGAAATCCAAAATCCTGAAATATAATTCCAGAAAACTTAAATCCCGAAGTTTAGATTTTGAAATTTTTAAAATGCCGAAAATTAAGAAAACCGTTTTTCAGTATTTCAAAAAAATTCTTGCTTAGTTTGAAAATATTATTAAAAAAATTTAAACCTGAAATCCAAAATCCCGAATTTAAAAATCTCGAAAACCAAAATTCTAGCTTAATTTGAAAGTATTATGAAACATAATTCTAATCCCAAAGTCTATAAACCTGAAAAATTTAGGTCAATTTGAAAATTTGTAAAATAAAATTTATTCCCGAAATCACAAAATCCTGAGATTTCAAATCCCAATATTTTAAATCCAGAAATTTTTCTAATTTTGAAATCTGAAATCCCGAAAATCGAAAATTCCGTTTTTCCATATTTTGAAATACTTCTATCTCAACTTAAAAATATTATAAAAAATGTAAGCCCGAAATCTAAAAACCCGAATTTAGAAGCCCGGAAAAACCCGATCTTCGGTACTAACAAATGCTAACGCACATTGTCCAGTATGTTAATCCCAAAATCCAAGATCCCCAAGTATAATACCCGAAATCCAAAATCCCGAAATTTCAAAATTCCGAATTCTAAAATCACGAAAATAAAAAATTCGGTACTTCGAAAAATTCTAGCTCAATATGAAAATCATATTAAAAAAAAGTGTAAATCTAAAATCCCGAACTTGAAAATTCCGAAAATCATGAAACCCGATTTCCGGTACTAACACTAACGTACATTGTATACATATATAAACCATTGCCCGCTTGTGTGTTCTGCCACTTTTTGCCTTTTCTGAATGTTACTTCACTTTGCGGTGCTCGATGTTCGGGCTTTTGTCCGCTTTAATTGACTTTGACGGCGTTTTTTGTGCGCAGCTCCGTTGATACGCGTACACTTTTTTTCTTTCAGTCAAACTTTGCTGGGTCATTATTTCAGTTCTCAGACAATTGGTATAATAGATATATGAATATAAATATATGTATGTGTGTATGTATGTATATTTATGTTTAGGCTTTCGTATGTATGTATGCATTTATTAACATGATGCGTATGTATGAATGTGACTTTGTGCGATTGCTTAAGTAATCCGTGGATATCAACGGTGTCATCAGCTCTACTTTTGTAGCTGCACGCACACGTTTGTAAGCTTTGTTGTTGCTATTTAATTAAGGATTTCACAAGCGACAGCGCTGCTTTAATTATGCCTTAAAAGTCATATAATCTAACAGCGTAAAGTAGAACAAGCGTGATAATGCATAAATATGTATGTATGTGTACGTGTGTGTACTGCCATTGAATGCGGCTGCAAATTATATTTCAACCATAAATTTGCGAAATGAAGTTACTAATCAAACTTATGTGTGTATTTATGTATGCATGTAAGGAAGTGGTTAGCTTAAAAGTGAAAAAAATTAAATTTTTGTGTGTAAAAATTCGCATATTCGTGTCACTTACAGTCACTGCACTAGTCGAAGGCTTATCAAAAGCTATAGCTAAAGCTAAAGACAATAATGCCGAAAATTATGCTTTTTTCACACTTAATTAGTATGAAATAAATCCAGTTAGGAACAGTAATCATTTAGTATCACTATAGAGATTATGAAATTTACAATTTGGGGTACTTGGACCACAAAAAGTCAGAATATTTTATCAGCAGCGGATCCGGAAGGTTACATTTGGGGTACTTGGACCACAGAAAGTCACTAACTTTTATCAGAAGTGGACCTAGAAGGTTACGAAATTTACAATTTGTGGTACTTGGAAGCGGACCTGGAATCTCTGGGTGATTTTTCCCTTCAACATATTTTTAATATTGATCCTACTTCAAACAAATTTTTTTTAAGTTGGCTTCCAAAACCCCCAAATATATTCACCACTGTCTTTGCTGCATACGTATTATGATTTTTTGATTTGTAACATCCTTTTCAGTATCATTATTTTTACAACAAAAACTAACGCGCATAAATCCAAGCTGCATAATCGCACTTATCAGCCATTGTTTGTTATAATAAAAAGTCAATTAGTAAAATAAGCAAATTGTAGCTATTATTTTTTGTTTTTACTTCCTTTATTTTAATATTTATATTTGCAATTAATGCGCAAGTAAACTTTCCACTGCATTTACTTTGGAAACGGAAGTTTTCATTAAACGCAATTTCAAGCGGTTCCTGTGTTGATACTAAATGCAATTAAATATGGTATAATAAGTTTACACTCAGTTCTTTTTTTACGCGATCTCTTTTTACGCTATTTCACTTTAACGCGGTTATTTTTGCAGCGCAAATTCCTTTTTTTACGCGAATTTTTCACTTTAACGCGATTGAATATGTTATATAAATACACACCCTAAATATATGTATTATATATGCATATTTGTAAGTTTAATATATACATAATTAAAAATGATCGTGTTTTTCTCCACAAATGCATATACGAGCATACAACAAAAGTGTGTTGTGTGCATGATTTTCTATATTTTAGTCATTTAAGATTAGAAAATATATTGCTAAAACAATTCAACGCAAAAATAATTTTCTATTTTGTTCTCTTTTATATATGGTTTTTGTTTTGTATTTCATATTTTGTTATGAATGAATAAATCACTGAGACTTTATACCCTTTTTTTATATTCAACAGTTGCATTTTTACTTATAGCAAAAAAAACTATACGTTTTAAAACAAATTTTATATAAATACTAAATATATGTATTATATATGCATGATCTTATAGCATTACAGTGTGTTGTGTGCATGATTTTCTATATTTTAGTCATTTAAGATTAGAAAATATATTGCTAAAAAAAGCAAAAATAACAAAACATATTGCACTGAGACTTTATACCCTTCACAGTTGCATTTCTTATAGCATAAAAGAAAATAATCAGTTTGTATGCTAAAAGTGATCCGATCGTTTCCTTGAAGATAGCTCTTGGAAAATCAAAAATAAATAAATTTTTTCATACAAAAACTTAATTTAGAGCGTTCAGTTTGTATGGCAGCTATGTGCTATAGTAATCCGATCAGAAAAATTTCTTCAGATTTTATAGTATAGTTTTGCACTATAATGCTTGCGAAATTTCATGAAAATATCTTGCAAAATGTAAATTTTTTTCCTATAAGTACTTAATTTTTAGCGTTTAGTTTTTATGGCAGCTACATGTTATAATGGTCCGATAGGAAAAATTCCTTCACTTATTATTGCACTCTGTTGGGTAATACTTCATGTTTAATTTCATGAAGATATCCCATCAAATAAAAAAGTTTTACTTATATAGACTTTCTTTTGATTGTGCAGTTTGTATGGCAGCTATATGCTATAGTTGTCCGGTATCGACAGTTCGGACAAATAAGCAACTCCTTGATGAGAAAAGCGCATGCACAAAATTTTGGAACGATAACTTAAAAACTGAGTGTCCAAAAGGACAGGCAAACAAAAAAGGCTATATCACACAGCTCATTACGCTGATCATTATATATATATATATTTATTTTATACTCGTATATGCTCCAATATTTTCTACTGGCTGTTAGACTACATACTTGTATATAGCAAATATAGTAATATATCCTGTTCAGTATACAAATACAGTAAATAGCTCAATCACCATTAATGCTTTCATTAACCAAAAGCTACAGTACCGGTTACAGGTTTCGTAAAACAATTTTTCGTTACCAAAATGTCTCAATTAACAGCAAATTAGGAGCCAAACAGCATTTCACTGCTTTTATTAATTTTTTTTTATATTATTTTTTCTATTTCTTTTTATTTTTTATTTTTCTTGTTTTTTTTTGCCGCATCGCTGACGAAACACCCACATGACATGCACGCAAGCAATTTTAATGACTTTCATTACCAATAACGCTTACAAGACATGCAATTTCTTTTATTGCTTTGTGGGCTTGCATGCCTTCTACGGTCCAACACAGCAGTGTAATGAACTTCAAAACACTAATTACACCAGTTTGAATGCAAAAATATCGAACAACAAAAACTATTACGAAAATATTAATTCAAAAGTTATTGAAGCGAAACTTGTGCGCTAAAAGAGCTCAAGTTCATATTAAGCAATTCTTACAGACAGACTTATTATATATTTTTGTCACGAAATTCGCAGCGTTTATTGTTATTGTTGAATTTGTTGTTGTATTTTTGCTGTTGTTATTGTTGCCTTTGTTGCCTTTGTTGTTGTGTTTTTTTGCTCAATCGCTTTATGGACCATGAAAATTTCGTTTGTTAGTTAATCAAGTCATTGATTGCGCCAACACTGCACTGAATGGCACACACACACGTACACACGCAGAAGACATAAAATTATAATTCTGGCAAAGTTAGTTAGTTTAATATATGAGACGCTGCAGCTGAGTTAAGTAATTCACTTGAATCCTTGCTATGAACGCCATTAACTCAGAAGCTAGCGCATGCGCGCTTTGTCTCTATGTATTTCCACTGTGCATGGCTGTTTATTCGTGTTCTTCTCTCATCTGCAATTACTGTGAGATTTTCGTCAGCGCTGTGTCCGACTGCGCAGCTTGCGGATTGCTTAGACTGTTAGCCGCTGCTTGAGTTGTATCAAATCGCGCTGAATTCAATTAAGCGCTGTGCCGTTGCCTTTTGCTCGTTAGTCTTTTTTCCACACTCAAATGCATAATTTATTTCGGCGACGGCGCGGTTGTGCCGAATTCGCGTCTGGCGTTTGTGTCATGCAGTTTGAGGTTAATTAAATGCAAACAAAAGCCGGAAAGTGCCAAAGCGCCAAAGCAAGCGCCGTGAATGCAAGCAGCAGTGCAACAGCAACAACGGCAACCACGAGCAAAGGAAGCAGGGTGATGATATGAAAACAAACTGGACTAATTTTTAGAGGCATGATATACTACTATAAATATATACATATATATATTTATATACAAACTTTAGACGCTTTTGATCTTATTTTGGCAATGTGATGAGCTGCTACGTCTATGGCTTGTTGTTGTTCTCATGTTGCGCGTGTTTTTATGCCCTATACATATTATATGAAGTTTGCCACCAAGTTTATAACACCCAGAAAGACACACTGGAGACCATAATATATATATAAATGATCAGCGCAAGGAGCTGAGTCGATTTAACCATGTCCTGTCTGTCTCTCCTTACGTCTGTCTGAACATATGCGAACTAGTTCCTCAGTTTTCGAGATATCGACCTGATTTTCTGCAAATGTCATTTTCTCAACTATAGGCTATATTGCTGAAGGAATCGTCAACATCGAACCACTATAGCATATAGCTGCCATACAAACTGAACGATCCAAATCAAGCTGTTGTAAGAAAAACTGTTTTATTTCAAGAGATATCTTCACGAAATTTGGCACATATTTTTTTCCCAGATAAATCTATAATCTCCAAAGAAATAATTCAGATCGGTTCACTATAGTATATAGCTGCCATACAAACTGAACGATTAAAATCAAGAAAAAATCTTTTATACCCTTCTTTGCTATAATAAATGCACCGTGTAGGGTATTATAGCATCGTTGCAGTCGAAGCTAACATTTCTTCTTGTTATTATCTCACACGTTGCCAACGCTGCGTTATCTGCTCCTACAAGCAGCATGTTTCGCACTTAATATGCTCGCAGGTTTTCAAGTTGCTTTGGTTGATTTCGAGAGTTATTTTTATTTTAGCAATTTTTACTGCGCGCTGCAGTCAACGGCTAATGAAGCTGTTACCAGCGCTGTTTTGTGATTTTTTCTCGGCCGCTTTGGCATTGCGCCTGGCGTTTTATCGCCGTTGTATGCACTTTTCCACGGCTATCATTTCGCGCAGATGGTGTTTTTGATAATGAATGAGCGGCATTCACACACATACGCGCACGCACACATACATATGTACATGCGGGCATGCATATCACACACCTGTACCCATACATATCATGAGCGAACTGTTTGGCTGCAGTTTCATAGTCTAAATATCTCGTTAACCAGCTAAGTGCCGGATGATGATACGCCGTTGGTGCCTCGCCATGGCTTTGTGACGCACTGCACACTGCGAAATTTAATTAACGCAACAAATGCAAATTCAATAGGCTGTGTGTGTATGATACTGTCTGTATGTATATTTTTTTGGTTGTACGTATTTGTGCGCAGCTTTTTGTTGACTCCGCCATTGGCCAACTGCATGGCTTAACTTACGACGCTGCAAGTAGCGCATATCTCTTATATGTCAACAAACATACACACACACACAGTTATATGTCTCAATAAACGAGCGGTTTGTGAAAATAAACATTTTTAATTGTCAATTTCTTAAGCGGAACACCGGCGTTACCACAAGCGATTATGAAACAAAAGCGAAAACTTAAGAAATGACATGCGCGCATGCGCATCAACCATGTCGAAAGTAATACACACATACATACATAGCTCACACAAACAGTTAACGAAATATCGCCAAAATAAAACGTTAAACACGTGAGCGCACACGCTTTCGATTACCAAATGGGAGCCGTTTGCTAGCGCCGACGCTCGACTGTCTCGTTATATCACCAATTTAAACGGTCGCAATGCAGCCGCGGCACGCATCGCTCCACACTAAGTGTGTCTCGAAGACACACCAAGTCGCTTATTATTGATTCCGCACTTCGGCGAGCCTCGTATGGCAGTCGTTGCGCGCAGTCACCCATGTTGCGTTGGCGTTGGCGCAGCTGGTATGTTTTGTTGGTGCAGCGTTGCGTATAAAACAGCGGCAAATGGAGATAACAATGCAACAACAACAAATAAAACCACAACAACATCAACTATAATCACAACAACAACAAATGTAAATACAACTACCAACAACATTTACCCCAACAATAAAACTTTTATAGAAATGTTAACTGCTTGTAATATTTGAGCAAATCTAGCGGCGAAACAGAGCGTTGTAAGCAACCGGTTAACAACTACAAGCACAACAACAGCGCTAAAAATCATAGCATAGCCAGCTTAGAAAACTTATTAGTCAGCACATATAATATATTTAAAAGGAAAACTAAAACTGAGAAATATTAGTGGCTTGGGTGGCAGTCAACCATCAGCAGGCGGCCGCAAGCACAGTGGGTCTGAAGCGGAAGTTTGTAGCAATATTTGCGATTACTTTTAATTATTAAAACAAAAATCGTTTCAAATTATAAAGCAATGGTTACTTAATGCTGCACTTGTCTTACTAACGAGTGATCCAAGTAAAGGTACTTTTTTGAGGGGTTACACGGGTTTCCTCGGGTAACCAGCCTTTTTTCAAATTTTTTTTTCATATAAAAAATGAAATTTTTTATTAGAATTTTTGATTGTTATAAACATATACTATTAACAAAGAAATTGTGAATTTTTTAGAAAAAAAAGTATTTTAAACTCGGCCATTGCAATGCTATTTCCGGTGACCCCTCGAAAACACTCCTTACATGATCATCTAAAGTAAAAAAATGCTTAACTTAGAACTTGGACGAAGGAAAAAAACTGAAAATTAGATTTTGGCAGACATTTTTACAAAAAACTGAAAATTTCCTGACATTTTTATTTTCAAATAGTTGTGATCGAAAAAAAATCCTTCGTCCAAGCCTTTAACAATTGTATCTCAAAAACCTCTGTAAAATTTCATGAAGATCGGTTGAGTAGTTCTCAAAAAGTCTAGCCAACTGACTTCAAAAAACACAGTTTCGAGAAAAACGCCTTTAAAGACGGCGTACTTAGCCTAGCTAGCCTCAAACGCACAAGTTCTTCTTTTCTGTATCCCCGAAACTATTATTCGGATCAACTTGAAAATTAAGAACAATATTTAGGAAGTGTTATAGAATTTAATAAGACTTAAAAAAGTTCGATTTTTGAATCCCGTAAGCCCATGTAATCCCCTAATAGCCTTTTTACAGATCCCACGTGAGTTGTGTCAATTTGTTATGTTACTTTTATTTAGTGTTGTTTGGCATTTCATCATGGAAAGACTGAAACCTGCACAACGTTAACAAATCGTTCAACTTCAAAGCGAAAATTTCCGCAAATAAATATGTTTTTCAAAAGCTAGGGATACTAGTAGAGTAAGTAGGTAGGGTATTCAGCTATACATCAGACAAACGACAGTTATTTTATAAACAAGATCTATCGTTCATATGTTTACTCGATGAGAAATGTATGCATGCCTCTACAAGCTTCCTCATGTTATAATTAAGGGCTTAAGCAAACACCTTCATACTTCCGAACACCCTTTGAATAATGTGTATGGTACCAGGACCCAAAACAGTCGGACACCCTCACGTCTGTCTGTATATACGTGCACTAGTTCTTCAGTTTTTGAGATATCGATCTGAAAGTTTGCACAAGTTCTTTTCTCACCCAGGAGCTACTCATTTATCGGAACTGTTGATATCGGACCACCAAAGCATACTACTATGAGCAAAAAGTAGTACGAATTTGTTGATAATTTTAAAACTCTTAATTTAAAGTAATCCTCCCCAAAATAATCCCCTTCAAAGTAACCGCTGTTAATGTAATATCCATCCAAGTAGTACCCCTTGACACCAATACACTTGTGTCAACTTTTTTCTTAACCGTGAAACAGTTGTTGAAGTCAATGTCCGGAGGAGCCTCCAACGCGCTTAGCGATTCACGTTTAATGGCTTCAATTGACTCAAAACGGTTTCCTCGTTGACAGTTTGGCTGATGGAAAGGAATATTGGAGTACACCACACCACCATAATCGAGGAAAACTGCCTACATAACCTTGATTTTTGCCTTACCGTGACGTTTTAGGCTTTGGCTCACTTTTGTCACGATATTCGGCCGATTTATCGTCCGTTTTCGGGTCGTAAGCATAGATCCAAACTCATCGTCAGTAATAATACGTTTCATGACATGCTTGTAATCGGAAAAGATTACTACAAAGACGTTAAACTCGTCACTCTTTTTCGAAAAAATTGAGTTATTTTGGAAGTAATCGTGCTTTTACTTTTCTTAGGCCCAAATGATCCTTTAAAATGGTTTTCACTGATTCCTTCGATATTCCAACGATACCAGTGGGCTCTCTGACTGTTAATTGTCGTATATCAAGTACCAATTCCTTTATATTATTGACGTGTTCATCATTAGTTGATGTTGATAGGCGGCCTGTACGTAGTTCATCGTCAATGCTTTCTCGACCCTCTTTGAATAATTTGTACTAATCAAAAACACCTGCTCGCGATAAACAATTATCACTGATGGTTTTTTCCAAAATTATGAACGTTTCGGCACCAGAAATTTGATTCCACACACTAAATTTAATGGAACTACTTTGTTGAACAATATCACTCATCGTAAAAATCGCCGATTAGATTTTATGTAGTTCAGAAAGACAGGCGTACACTAAGCACTAATGATTATTTTGATGTGACATTTGACACAGATATCACTGACAGTCATACCACCCTAGAAAAAAATATTCCAACAAATGGATTTTCGAGTGAAATTCAAATTAAAAAGTCTTACTACTTTTTGCCCACAGTATAACTGTCATATAAACTGATTGATAAAATCGAGTACTTGTATGGAAATGAGTTTTATTTGACGACATACCTTCACGAAATTTACCACAGATTATTGCCAAAAGCAACTCTATAATATCTGAAGAAATTGTTGGGATCGGTCTACTATTGCATATAGCTGCCATACAAACCGAACGATAAAATTCAAGTTCTCTTAAGAAAACTTTTTTAATGTTCTCGCAATTTCACACAAATTGTTGTCACAAGAAACTAAATAATCTCGAAAGAAATTGTTCAGATTGGTCTACTATAGCATATAGCTGCCATACGAACTGAACGATCAAAATTAAGTCCATGTATGAAAAACTTTTTTATTTGTCAAAATATATTCTCAAAATTTTACATAGGCTTTTACTCTAAGCAATAAAATAACCTGTGAAGAAATCGTTCAGTTTGGTCTACTCTAGCATATAGCTGTCATACAAACTGTACGAGCCAAATCAAATGTTTGTATAGAATTATTTGTACTTGTGAAGGGTTTTGTATAGTAGTTTCAATTTGCATTTCTACACACTGTGCGGTAGCCACTCTAAACACACATATAACATACTTATAAAAACACTCGTCTTTATAATTAACTGCTAGGTTACTTTTTGAAGCCAATGACTGCTTGAAAGTTGTAGTTGATGTCTGGAGCAATTATTTTCTCAGAAATGATACGAAATTATTTGAAAACGCTAACATGTGTAAAAGCTGCAGCAAACAAAACAAAACTAAAATAAAACCAAAACACGGCTGGCTTTAAGCAGTCAGCGCACAAAATTTGTGGTTTATTGTTTGTTGTGTGTTGGCTTCCGCTGCCGCGCTTGTTGCTCCAGCGTTGCCACATACATTTCGCCTCCTCTATTGCGGTATGGCTGAGTGTTTTAGTTTCGTAGCCAAAAAAGGTAGCCGAGACGTTGCACATACGTTTGGTCTGGCCAACAAAGGCAGTGCCAAAGTGCAAACGAGCGATACGCGAACCAGCAACAAAAGCGCTGAAAAGCGCTCGCCTCATAAATCAACACGTATGGCACGTTAGTGGTCGAAATAAAAGCGATAAGCCAGCTAACAAAGCAAACGCCATCGATTGCCTTAGCCGGAAGTTTCGCCAAAGTTTTCGTTTCCCACGTAAATTGCACGCAATATGCCAAAACAACAACAACAACAGCTAAACAGCACTAGCACGTACAGCGCGCAGGCCACCTTATGCACATACGTGCAACGTTATATGTGAGTACGTCTGTATTTTGCAATAGCAACCCACCTGTTGATTGATTTAACGCGACGTAGACGCCAGCAACAACAAAAAACAATGACGCGCGTTGACGTCGTATGCGTTAATGGTTGGCGATTTATGTGTTTCTGCGATTTCTATTGCACTGTTATCAATTCCACAACGACGTTGTTGTGGCAGCAACAGCGATTTCCAATTTCCAAACGGAATCACTTCTTTCTAAACTTTTATTTCGATTTTTAATACGTTAATTTGCCTCGGAGTCACAAGTCAACAGCATTCGTTGCGCTTCGAAAGCCAAAACACGATTCGCCAACTGGTTGGTAGGTTGGAGTAGACAACGTACCGCACACGGTAATCAACACCGAACGACTGATGGCCAGTCGGCTGTGTGGCTGCCTTGAAAGCACAAAGCCAAGCATAGCCCAACAGTGCGACGCGAAGCGCACAGCTGCTGCGGCGACAAAGGCGAGCAGCGCCAAAGAGCCGCCACAACCAGTGCGGCCGCCACTGCTTGGCACCAACGTATGTGCTCTCCAACGCTGTTGTTGTAATTGCCTATGCTTTTGTTATTGTTTTTGCTTTGATTTTCACATGTGGTTTCGCATTCGCTTCGGTCACAGTGGGACAATAAATAAGTAAAAATCAAATCGCGGATTGATTGTGTGTGTGTGTGGTGGCAACAACAGCAGCAACGTTCGTAATGCTAGCCAAAAACCAAGCAACCAAACACCGAAATCAGCGCCAAAGTTGAAGCTTTAACAAAAAAATAGGTTTCATGTATCTTTCACATCCATAAACGGAGCGCAGGTCGCAGGCACAGCTGTGCAGACGCGCCAGCGGGCAAGGCGGCAGTCAGGCAGTGTCACACAGCTGTAAAGCATGGCGCGCAGCGACTTGGCAGATCTGAGAGAGCGAAGTCCAAAGTAGGCGCTGCGCTGTCTGCACTACTTTTGTGCGCTTTCGTGTGATCCATGTTATACATAGATTGGCGCTATGGAGCAAGCTCGGCTGTGCATTTATTGGCTTTGTTGACATCAGCGCTACAGTTCTGCGCTCTCTCTGGTATCAGTATCTGTTATTCAGTATCTGTTACGCGTTTTGTACGCTGCTGTAAGCAGAAAAAGAGAGAGCTGAAAATGAGAAATTTCAGGAAAGTCTTAAGGGGCATACGAACTTATTACATTAAGGTTAGCTGAGTTGAGCGCCAATCCCTATTTTATTTTATCATATCTACCTCATTGACACGTCACATCCTCAAGTCTTAGGTATACAAACGAGTTAAGGATTTCACCGACTTCAAAGATCGGCAAGATGCCACTCCATTCAACAAAAGGCCCAATCTTTTTTATCAGAACTACCTCGTTAAAACGTCCCATCATCAAGGGCTCCACTGACTCCAGAGATCGTCAAGATTTCGTTCAATTCCATATGAGTCTTCGTATCCAGACTTTAGGAAGCAATGAGCAGGTTAGATGAGTTGAACCTTAATCACTATTTTATCATACCTAACTCGTTAAAACATCCCATCCTCATTGCTCGGGTATATTAACGAGTTTGGGGCTCCTCTGAATCATGGGATCGACAAGATTCCGCTTGATTTAATAAATGACTTCAAATCCAAGACTATAGGATTCAATGAAGAGGTTAACTGAGTTGAGCCCCAACGTCATATCCTCAATGTTCGATTATACAAACGAGTTAGAGGCTTCTCTGATTCCGAAGATCGACTAAATTCCGCTTAATTAAAAAAAAACTTCATATCTAATATTATAGGAGAGGTTAACTGAGTAGAGCCCAATCCTTATTTAATAATATATAACTCGTTACAACGTCGTAAGCGTCGCATCTTCAAAGTTTCGGTATTCAAACGAGTTAGAACTCCACTCAGTCCAGGTTTCGACAAGATTCCGCACAATTTAATAAACGGCTTCATATTCGAGGCTATAGGAGGTCACTAATTGAGTCCCAATCCATAAAATATGGACCTACCTCCTTAAGACGTCGCATCTTCTGGTTTAGATATAAAAACTAGTTAGCTAAGAACTGCTCTGACTTCAATACCCGAGACTATAGTAGAGACTATGAATAGCTTAGAATGAGTTGAGTCTCAATCCCTATTTCATAATATCTACCTCGTTAAATAGACACATCTTTCAAGCTGAGTTATGGAAACGAGTTAAGAGCTCCACTGACTCCAGGGATCTATAAGATTTCGCTCAAATTAAAAAAAGGCTTGATATCCAAATCTATAAGAAGCAGCCGTGATGAAACTAATATTCAAAATTGTAAACAGAAATTGATTTTACTCACTTTGCAGCATATAATGCACAAACGCGTTTAATAAATGCTTAGCTAGCCATTGAGTAGAGCTCATTTCCGGCTTTTCATAGCCGCCTTGGATGCTCAACAACAGCTGCTGTTGACTGCAGTTGGCCGCAACGTTGACCGTGGACTTTGCTGTCGCTGTAGAGTATTTGCTTTGTTCTCGAACAATGCCAAGCACTGCAGAAGCCAAGCGTTAGCAACAACAACAGCAGAAGCAAATAACAACAACCAACGTCGGCAGGGCACAGAGTAAGGCAAAGGGCACTCAGGAAATTGCACGTAAAAGCTCCAGCTTTTGTGCTATTTTAACAACAACTAAGCAAAGCGGCATCTGCAACAACAACAACAACAACAAGTATTGATTGCAAAGAAAGCAGCTGCTTTCATAAGAACATTTCGCCTTTGCGAAAGTCGATTTGTGTCTACAATTCGGAAAATGGCAAAGAGTAATGGACAAATCGGGATAATACAACAAAGAGCAAATAAACCTTTGATCTTCACTGCATTGTCGCTCGACAAAAAGGTAGCCACCAGTAAATGGAGTAAATAGCTTAAACGGGTATAACGAGATTGTCTGCTGGTCAGTCGGCGCAGTGAAAATGGTCGTGGACTGCACGCAGTTGGTGATGGCATGGAAATTACCGTAAGCGGCGGCAGATGTAAACAAAATTGCAGAGACTAATACATATGTATGTGTGTACATATGGTACAAAGATATGTGTCATGTGTAAATTAACGAAGTGACAAGCAAAGAATACCGTCTAACGGTTTTAGAACTCAATATTAGCTCTTTAGAGGTGTTTACCTTAAGCCAAGCGTTGGCGAATCGAAGGTGTGGCATTTTTATACAAACATAAACACACATACATGCGCATACTAATATGGAGAGTTATGACATAAATAATGCCAAAAGATAACATTGCGAGTTCTATTATTATATAGCATGCAAACATACAAACATTCATATGAATACTGATGTATGTGCCAGTTTCGAGAGCAGCCATATGCTATAGTGGTCCGATCTGAACAATTTCTGCAGGGATTTTACAATTACCTTGGATAATAATTTTTACCAAATTTTGTAAGGATATCTTCTCAAATGAAAAATTTTTCTTATGAGGACTGGGTTTTGAACGATCAGTTTGTATGACAGTTATATGCTGTAGTAGTTCGATCTGAAAAATTTCTTAGGGAATTATAGAATTGCTTTGACTAATAATTCATATGAAATTTCGTGATGATATCTTGTCAAATGAAAAAGTTGCCCATACAAGGCCTTGAGTTTTAACGGTCAGTTTGTATGGCAGCTATGAGCTATAGTGGTCCGATCTGAAAAATTTCTTCAGAAATTTTTGAATTGCCTTGGATAATATTTTCTGCCAAATTTTGTAAAGATATCTCCTCTAATGAAAAAGTTTTTCTTATAACAACTTGATTTTGAACGATCAGTTTGTATGGCAGCTATATGCTATAGTGCTCTGATCTTAAAATTTTTTGCATGAATTTTAGAGTTGTCTTGAATAACAAATTACGCAAAATTTTGTGACGATATCTTTTCAAATGAAAAAGTTTTTCATACAAGGACTTGAGTTTGAACGGTCAGTTTGTATGGCAGCTATATACCATAGTGATCCGATCTGTAAAATTTCCTCAGATATAGTAGCGCTGTCTCAGGCAATATTATATACCAAATTTCGTGAAAATACTAGTCAAATACAAAAGCTCTTCATACAAGAACTTGATGTTGCTCATTCAGTTTGTATTGGCTATGTGCTATAGTAGCTACACTCACATGAAATTTCGTGAAAATACTTTGTCAAATGAAGAAGCTTTCCATACAAGCACTTGATTCCGATCGTTCAGTTTCTATGACAGCACTATGTTATAGTAATCCAATAGCAATGGTTCTAACAAATGAGTAGCTTCTTGGTCAGAAAAAGATGTGTGCAAAATTTCAGAACGATATCTCCTAAACTGAGGAATTAATATACCGTTGCACAGAAGAACATGGCTAAATCGGCTGGCAAACTTAATATATACCATATACCCCGTTCAGAGTATCAACACAAGATACACAAATATATTAACTTTATCTTGTTAAGACAAACGCAATTAAAAATAACAACTGCAAATATTTATCAGCAAATAGCATTTGGCATGAATGATATCACCACTGTGTCTATAACAATTTGCTAAAAGCTGATAAGACGGCAATTGATAAGTTAAGTACTGCACGACAAGCAAAATGATTGATAACAACTGATAAGGGACGGCTAAAAATTCAAGCAGTTATGAGAAAAAATGTTACACTTTCGCGAGTTTAATATTGACCATTTTAGTCGTCGTAAAAGCTCGAAAAACGAAAAAGTAGTTGGACCTTGCCTGCGGTGAGTAGAGAGCATGTGAGTAGAGAGAGAAACAAACTTAGTGGAGCCCTCATGGCACCTAACATCTAGCCTCATGTTTTGATGGTTCGCGACGTTAATCAAGCCAATCCGCCTTTACATTGCCTTAATAAGGTGGACCGCTGTCAGAAAAATTTCATACAGAAAAACGTTGAAACCGATACAGCGGCTCATTGTTCTCTGCATAACTGGAGCACTAAGAGCTATTCCAACGGCTGAATTAGAGTAAGCGATATTGTAGCGGAAAGCTCTGCAGCAAAACCAGCTGATATATTCTGCGGCATTAGTTGAATTCTCTACAAAGAACTTCGAGAACAGTTCACTAAGCAGGAGATTGGTGGTTAAAATGGACCACATACCCTCGTACTTAATTTAGAATCGAAAGTTTTAAGGTAACAGAGGGTGAATGGCATAGGAGCATGCGACTCGCCAGCGGAAGTTATAGCATATACGCAGCCGAATCAAAAATTGATAATGGAGTGGGCGCCGGAATCTATTGTTTGGAGCTTTACCTCAGGCAACACTGCAGTGTCTTCTAGACAGAAGTCTTTAGGGCAAGGAAAGCGGTTAAGATATCTAAAAACGCTAAGTGTGTGGGAGCCGAAATCCTTTGTTCTTTTGATCCGAGCTGGAGCTCGGGCAACCCTTCAAACTGTGGGTATACTGCAGTACCTTCGATGAGTAGGTATTTGTGGTCAGGAAAGTGGCTGAGATAGCTCACAACGCTAGAGATAACATAAAGAATATCAATATACATATATGTCGATATCCAGGTAATATGATAATTCAAGCAATAATCTCACATCGTACTACATTAGAGAATATCGTTGGAAGCAGGTAGGCTGTAGATGTTCTGGCTGCTGGAAAGCGACTGCATATATACATGGTTCCAGACCAGACAGCTGGCATCCGGCTGCTTATATACTAGGCCTTCGGCCAGAAAGGAATTCCGGGAAACGAAATAGATGTTAAGATTGTTAAAAGTGTCATCTATCTGGCTACCGAACCGGTATAGGAAGTACGTAAATCGCTAAACACGATACATAATCAGGTTGAGATGGAAGTTCTTAAGCACATGCAGTATCGCCTAGTTCAAAAAAGAAAAAAAAGTATGCTTTTTACTTATACGGTCTCGAAAGGAACGCAGGACAGCTTCAAAAGTGCCATCCAATAAGCAAAGATTTGGTGAGATCATCAAGATCATGTGCCAGAACCCCGAAGAATAACATGAAGAACGGCCACTAACCTAATGATAGGTTCAAAAGTGATATCCAATAAGCCAAGGATATGTGGGAACGTCAAGATCATGAGCCGGAGACCCGAAGAACAACATGAAGGACGGTCATTGACCTAACGACAGGTTCGAAAGTGCAAACCGATAAACCAAGAATATAGGGCCAGAGCTCCGAAGAACAACATGATTTTAGCTCTCACGATCTTGATGGGATACCAGGGGATTGTTGATCTTATGGCAGCTCATAACTTACTGGCCTCAGGAAGGTAGACATGAGGTACCTTATATGCTTCTGTCCAGTCTTATGTATAGCTCGTCTTACATATTTAAAAGGTTCGCAGCTCAGGAGGCTAGACGAAGATTAAGATGAAGACTAAGGCGAAGGCGAAAACAGAGACGAAGTATCAAAACTGGATATCAAATTGCTCTTATGATTCGCCGCAAAAAGCATTGAGAGTTCAGTATGACGCATACTTCAACTCACATTAAACTGAATCAATAGACTGGCGTTACTTAGGAACAGTAGGTCTCCGTTCCCACGACAGTCGGGTCCATGTAACCGGAAAACACCCAGATTTTTTATACGACCAAGATCTGTTAACTCGGCAGCATACCTCCAAATTAGAACATTGATGTCTTCTGCAAAACAACAACTACAATTATAGCAATCAGTAGTGTATGACGTGGCTGCTGGCATGTATAACTTAATCTAACCTAAAACCCAGCGGAAGCGTCCGCCTACACAATTTTATGGCATAACATCAAGCTTTAGCTGACTAATTAGCGCAGTATTTTGGCTAGACTCTACGCTGAAGGAACTGGAATGCAAATCTATACACTTATGCTTTCCTTTTCTCCACACTTAGCTCACTTACAACGCGCTGTAAGCTGTAACAGCTAAAAATTGAGTGGCGTTTACTTATTATCTAAAGCAACAACAACAAATGCAGTATAGTCTGAGTAATTTAATCCTACTGCATAACAACTGGTTGCATAAATAATGGACGCCGTAGCCGTAGTCGTTAATCCAGCTGCTTGGACACAACCGGATGTGCCTGGGCTTTGCAGCCGCGGTGGCACTGCAACAACACCAAGACTATCGTAGAGCTATAAAAAAACAAAATATACCAACAACAGAACAAAACAACAGCGTGGCGAAACTGCATGCGCGAAATTTCTAAAACGCCCCGAAGGATTAATGGCAAGCCAAAACAAAAAAATTCCAACATAATAACAAAAGCAGCGTTCTTTTCGTTCTCTTAATTTGTTTTTGCTTTTGGTTGTTTTTTATATTTTTTTATATTTTTTATTTTTATTTATTATTTTTTTCTAATTTTTTTTTTTAATTTTTTTATTTTATTTGTAGCTTCATTTACGCTTTACGCCCGTTTGGCCAAAATAAAGCAGCCGCAGCATCCGTAACGTTACGCCGCTGCGCGTTGCGGCAATAAAAAGTGGTCCAAACTGATGAGCCTGGGAAAAAATTGGCGGCAAAGCAGCAGCTGCTACAATGTGATGGTGGCAGCGGCAGCAAAAAAACCCACCGCCCAGGTGCTGAGCCCAACCGTGCCAACTCTTGCGCGCTGCGCCGCTGCAGCTATGTGCCACATATTTGCGTTCGTATACTTGTATATATACATATGTATATGTATATGTATGTGTGCATTTGTGCTTGTGTGGATTTGTAGTGCCAACGGCTGTCGCAATATGGTCTGCTCGGTCGATCTCTCATCGGCAGCAAGCATTCAGAACTTTTTTAGCGGCAGCAAGCACATTAAAAAGGCAATAACACCAACAAAAACAACAACCGCTGCAGCATAACAGTGCTCGTAAAGCATAAGTGACTACACGACGCATCGTTTTACGCAATCTCCAAACACGCCACACACTGACACACAGCCACACATGCCTCTTTGTATGCGAGATTTAGCAAGCAGCAGATTTGCGCAGCTTCAGAGCCTCATATGTCTGTATGCCCTGTGCTGTGTGTGCTGCTGAAAATATGCATTGCGTGCGTGCACACTCACATATCCGCATATACATATGTGGCTATAACAATAACAACAACAGCTTATCCATATCCTTCTTTGCCTTGCGCCGGCGGCATTGCGATTTACCTCATTTACACTCGCTTTACCTTTAGTCGTTAACTGTCTGCCTTACTAACAGACTAACTGACTGCTTGACTGCCTGTCCGCCTGTCCGCCTGTCTGGCTGTCTGCGTAGTTGGCGCTTGGCCGCCGGTTTGACTGCTTACTTGGCCTTTTCATTGCCCGTCTGGCTGTCTGCCTCGTCGACTGCTTGCCGCCTGCTTTACTTTCGCCATTCGCCGTTGCTGCGCGCTTTTTTTGTAATTGCCGCCGCCGCTGCTTCCCTTTACCAAGCAAACTTGCCACTTTATTGTTCTGTTAAGTGTCTGACTGCTTGGCTTGCCTTTGCATTCAGCGGTTTTTGTTTTGATTGCTGCTTCGTTGCGCTTGCAGCCTTAACCCTCGACGGCACATGAGTAATGTCTCGCGTGTTCAAAGTTGTGGCAGCGCGTCTGTTGGTTGCCAAGTATAATGGCTTGCAGAGCTTAGTACTAATCGATAATTAGAATTTATTTGTTACATGCTTGAAGGTTTCTACAACTTCGACGAACATTACTCGCACATTTTGAAGGCGCCCCACTTCGCTGCGGAGTTCAAGTTCATGGCGCTGTTGGAGCGCAAGTGCGCGCCGTTTCAAAGCGCGAATACAACTTAAACTCATGGCTATTTGTATATGCATACTTTTAGGCGCGTTGTATGAAGGTAGCTTACTTTTAGGCGACTGGTGTGAAGATTTGGTACAGGGTGAGGTTTTTAATGCAGGTTTACGGCAGAGACTGTTAAAAAATATACAATTTATAAATAATAACAGGAAGAAAATTATTTAGTGTTTTTTTAACAATCTCTGTTTAAAGAGGTAATAAAATCAAGTTGTGTTAAGGGGTTACATAGCTTCATCCGGATAAAAAAATAGCCTTTTATCAACAATTTTTTTCTCATCTAAAAAATAATATGTTCTTTTAGAATTTAGAAAAAATACGGGTTTTAGTTAAAACCTTAACTCGGAACTTGGACGAAGGGAAAAACTAAAAATTGGATTTTTGGCAGACATGTTTACAAAAAAAATTTCATTGAAAATTTCGCGAGATTTTTTTTCTCATACTTTTTACGCTTGTTTTCTCCAGGTTCTGGATCACATACTCCTTTTTTAGTGCCTCGTACATTTCTTCATGTGTTTTAATTATGGGTTTTTGGCTGTGCCACCGCCATTTCTCTCAACGCTCAGTCTAACACGCTTTGGAATGTTTCAGCTCTTTTGCCTGCTTGATTACTTAACTCGAATTTTTCATAATCCGAAGATGATCTAATTAAGACTTTCCCTTTAATGAATTTGTCGACAAACTTCTATCCTAAATACTCACGGCTAAATCTTCCTGATACATCAATTTTTATAGCATTGGCCTAATTCATATCAACGATTTCGAAATAAACTCTGTAAGTCATATTTTCTTATCGTTTATGCATAGTGTACATCTCTCTGGATCTGGAAATCCATCTCAAACTAAGGTACTAACCAATAAGAAAGAAAGAGAGAGGGCCATTTTGTTTTGAAGAAGCAGCAGATGGGCATTAATGAGGCCGAAGAGCAAGTTGAAGAGAAAATTGAAAGTTTAGACATATGTAAATATTTAAGGCATCTAAACACCTCAGATCTGGACAGTCTAATTGTCAAAAAGAATTATCAAACAAACATTTGGATATTATCATCAAAAACTAATCGTTTATAGACCAAATGTTCGAATTCAAAAGTTTTGGACCCGGAATAAATATAGGGATACTCGGAAATCCTCCCACACCTCATTTCCACACCCTCACTTGAGAGAAAGAATGATTTTGACGATTTATTCCTCGAAAGGTGGCGATTTGGAACACATTTTTATTTTTATAAATTTCTGTGTGAATCCAAATTTATTTTTTCTTTAATAAAAATATGCGCCATGCGATTCTGCAAATTTCTACATTTTTATTTTTTCTCTACGACTAGTAGTTTAGAAGTTATAAGCATTTTTGTATTCGGTGAATTCGGCGGCTGCTTGCTGCATGCTCCTGGTCGCCTAGTAGAAATCTGAGATTTTGGCACCAAATTGAATGCAATTTTTCTGCAGCGGCGGCGGCTGCACTGCAAATTTGCGTGGTGTGTTGCATACGCAAAGGCGCGAAATTGGGAAAACGGATGCGGGCATATGCAATGGCCGGAAGCGGGACCTTGAGCGGAAGTGGAGTAACGGTACCCCACTTCCGGTCCGGACCCCAACCGGAAGTGACCAACCGGAAACGGAACTGGATGGCCGGAAGTGGAGTAACGGTACACCACTTCCGGTCTGGACCCAAACCGGAAGTAGCGGGCCGGAAGTGAAGTACCGTTATTTCACTTCCGGTCTGGACCCAACCGGAAGTGACAAACCGGAACCGGAAGTGGGTCGCACACTTCCGCTTCCGGTACACCACTTCCGGTTGGGGTCCAGACCGGAAGTGGAATAACGGTACTCTACTTCCGGTCGCCCAGTTCCGTTTCCGGTTGGTCACTTCCGGTTGGGGTCCAGACCGGAAGTGAAATAACGGTACTCTACGTCCGGTCAAGGTCCCGCTTCCGGCCATTGCATATGCCCGCATCCGTTTTCCCAATTTCGCGCCTTTGCGTATGCATTGCATATACCCGCATCCGTGTTCGCAATTTCGCTCCTTTGCGTATGCAACACACCACGCAAATTTGCAGTGCAGCCGCCGCCGCTGCAGAAAAATTGCATTCAATTTGGTGCCAAAATCTCAGATTTCTACTAGGCGACCAGGAGCATGCAGCAAGCAGCCGCCGAATTCACCGAATACAAAAATGCTTATAACTTCTAAACTACTAGTCGTAGAGAAAAAATAAAAATGTAGAAATTTGCAGAATCGCATGGCGCATATTTTTATTAAAGAAAAAATAAATTTGGATTCACACAGAAATTTAGAAAAATAAAAATGTGTTCCAAATCGCCGGTTTTTGAAGAGAAAATTGTCAAGATCATTCTTTCTCCCAAGTGAGGGTGTTGAAATGAAGTGTAGGAGGATTTCCGAGTATCTCTCTACTTATTCTGAGTTCAAAACTGATTAAACAAAATTATGTGTTTGTATGAAATGTTTTTTCATTTGACATGTGTAGAGAAACACCGAACTCGTGTGCACAGTCAAACACTTATATATAATAATACAAAACTTTATTGTGAATATAAGAAAAAATGTTACACTTATTCAACTTTACTGGGTGTTCTCAAATATTTCGTTTATGTTGCTCACTCGCTGACGGTTGCTCGTTGACTGTGTCTTTGGTTGCTGCCACTTGCTTTATTTTATTTGACACTTGATGGGCAACAGAGTTGCCATCGCTTGCACATGTATCTTGGATTATTACGTAAGATTTCGCTGCAATATGCGAAGAAATTGTACAATCGGTCTACTATATCACATAGCTGTCATACAAACTGGACGCTCAAAATTAAGATACAAATTTTATTATACTGTTTTATGGCATAAAAAAATACCGGTGAAGGGTATTTTAGCTTCGGTGCTGCCGAAGTTAACTTTTTTTAAGCCTTAAATTTTTTTATATGTATGTACATATATATTTTATTTTCCTTTTTTATGTGTCGTGAAAACTTAATAGAGCAACGTATACATAAAGTTGCATGTCTGTACTGGAGCATAATTTTTAGGTTAATTCATTATGAAATATACCTATATTTTTATATTAGATGTTTTAACATATATATATACATATGTATTTATATATTGAATAAAAGTTATTCATAAAACCTAATATATCAGCATTTTACTTTATACCACAAGTGCAACCTAAAATATAACTGAAAAGTAGGTAATCAATAACTTAATTTTGCTCTTTTCTCTTTTTTCAAATAAACTGCTAATTGCGGCTGTACACGCTCACCAATACGTTGCCTCACACAGGAACAGGTAAGTTTGTCCACATAGCTTAGTCCATCCCGTTTCCCACGCTATAAGTTCTATGCCTATTTTAACTCAACTAAAACAACCAAATAATACTAACGAAAAGGCTTTGAAACACATAAAATAAACAACAAAAACATGTATGCATAGGCTGCTGGACTTTTTGAAAAAATTGGTGTTTTCACAGGCAAAAGAGGGATCAATGCAAATGCATTATATTATAGTCAAATGTTTGCTCAGTGAGTGAAAAAGTGCCATAACTGAAACAAAGAACACACAAGAACGCACCTGAACCATTTATCAAACAAAGAACACACTATCAAGTCATATGTTTTAGTAAAGCGTGTCGAGCTACGAAAGTTTTAGTTTAGAGGTACAAAAATTAAGCATTAACAGTGGTAGTGCAGTACAGTTAGAACGCGGTAACTGGGCTTTAGACACTCAGTGTTGTATTTCGATTAATATTTTCCGATTTATTTTTTACTTTTATGAATTTACGAAGTAGTTTTAATCGTATTATAATAGTTAGTGGGCATATTAAATGTAGTCTTACCAATATTATAACGGTTATTGGGCATAGTGAAAATAGACTTAACCGTATTATAACGGTTAGCGCGCATAACTAGTTCAGCGACTTATCACTAATAGTTAGAAATGTACATACATATGCATAAAAGTTGATAAAAATATATTTAGTTAGCAGCTGTTGTTGTTTTAAATGAGTATTTCGTCAGCTAAAATACAAAATAACGTAACATCATTTTTCATAAGTTTACAGGCGAAGGAAAAACGATATAATAGAAAACACTCAAATTGAAACCAAATTTGAGTTTTGGTTATACATATATTGCTTATCAGACACTCATATTGAAGCGAAATTTCAGTTTTTGTTATAAAACGATTACGAGTATATATTGGTTATTATATCTGACAGCGTTTTTTGACTTTTTTGGTGATACAATATTTTGCATTTTAGCTGACGATCTATAACTTATAAGTGTGCTAGTTTATAAATCTATACACACACACATGTAGTACAATCGTACATATATACACACAATCGTATATATATACACAATCACGCATATATATAACCCCAACCATATATATACAAGGCTAGTTGCCAATGTACAGTACTTACATACATACATACATATAGTCGTTAAAAGTATAATGAAAATGACTAGTGTTAATCAGGTTGTTGTTACCGATTTACCAGTTACCAATTTAGGTCGTTTCTTTTGATAGATGTTGTTACTCAGCTCACTGTAAGCCTACATCAACTCGTTCACAAACTTTCCAAGTAGTTTCGTGTCTATGACTACTCTATAACTCTGTACCCGCTATTTACTATATATTCACTATACATATATATGAACTTATAAATAACTATGAATCATAAATAAAACTATGACTCTTACTACTGCTCTAACTATTGTCTATACTACTATTAACCTACTTGTTTAGACACTATAAACTACTTAGTCTGTAGTCTGTAGTATGTTATTATTGGTATGAAGTAATGGCAAAAACTTATGTTAGTTTATGAATAGAAACCATATTTCAAAATAAAAATTAGATATGAAATTAGAAAATAAAAATTAAGAAAAAAGTTTAGTAAAGAAATTTTGAAAAATTAAAAAAAAAATTAGAAAAATTATTTTAATTTAAGAGAATTAAAAAAAAAATTATTTAAAAAAATTTAATACGGAAAATTAAAAAAAAATAAAAAAAATTAATTAAAAAAACTAAAATTAAAAAAAAAAATTTTAAAACAATTAAATTTAATTTAATATAAAAAAAATTAAATTATCAAAATTAAAATTAGAAAAAAAAATAGAGAAAATCTTCTAGAATTCCTTAATCTCTCAATTTGTTGTATTTCGTTTTTTTAATTCTTATGCATTTTCTTTCTTTCCTCTTTCATAACTTAACTTTTGTTTTCCCACTACCAATTCGCACGAAATGAAATTTTTCGTAACAAAAAAATTCGAAAAAAATTGAAAATTTAAAAAAATTCGCAACTCTAATTTGAACTGAAATCAACTGTAAAAAAATTGAAAACGCTTAAAACAATCAAAAAACCAAACGAAATCAATTGAAATCAATTCAATCAACCAACCAAAAAAAAAAAACTATGTGTGTTTGTTTTTTTCTTTTTTTTCTCGTTTGTTCATTGTGCATTTTCAGGGTGGCTACTTAGATGGACTACGTTCACATTTGGGTGGTTTAACACAACGTGTCAAATCATGGTATTGGGGACGGCCTCTTGTAAGTGCAATTGTATTTTTCATTTTCCCATTTCTTCTTTTTGCAACCAGCAACAACAGCCACAAATAAACAATAATAAAATACAAAAGAAATTTAAAAACAGAAACTTACAGCACTTTTACGCCTGCAATAACTACAATTAACACATACTTAACTTAAACTTAACTTAACTTAATGAAAACTTGACTTTATTTAACTTAACACAACGCAACTTAAGCTTACATAGCTTAACTTAACTTAACACAAGTTAATTTTACTTTTAACTTAACGTAACTCAAACTTAATTTAATTTAACTTAACACAACTTTACTCAATTTTACTTAACTTAACTTTATTTATCTTAACATAACTTAACTTAACTTTACTTTTAAAACAGAACCTTACAGTACTTTTACGCCTGCAATAACTACAATTAACAGATACTTAACTCAAACTTAACTTAATTCAATCATAACTTATCACCACGCAAATTAACGTAATTTAACTTAACCCAACTAAACTTAACGTACTTTAACTTAACTCAAACTTAAATAAATTTAACTTAACGCAGCTTAACGTAACTTTACTTAACTCATACTGAATTTAATTTAACTTAACATTGCTTAACTTAACTCATGCGAATTTAATTTAACTTAACTTTATTTAACTTAACTAAACTTAACACAACTTAACTTTACTTAGTCAACTTAACGTAACGTAACTTAACTCACACTTAACGTAACTTAAATTAATTTAATTTAACTTAACTTTACTGAACTTACTTTACTTAGCTTAACACACAACAGCGTACTTCCACATAACTTAACTTAACACAACTTAACTTAACTAATTAACTAACCTGAATGTTCAATTAAATCTAACCTCAATTTAAACTAATAAATTGCATTACAGTGATAAAAACTAACTTAACTTTATTGTTGCATTCAAGTGTTGCACTGCATTTTCCTAAAAAATAGTTTACAATAAACCAAAAAAAAAAACAAAAACAATTGTTAATTAACCAACTTTGCACTGTTGTCATGAAAAGACTATCGTAGGCTTATTTGTAATTGAGTTTGTTAACTGCGTGCTGCCTACAACAACAACCATCCTCAATGTCCTCATGCATATAACACGCCGCCCACCGCAAGTTTGTTTCTTAAGTCTTTTGTTCGCATACGTTCGCTGCTTGTTACAGTTGCCTTCACGCATACCAAGAAAATAAACATCTACACAAATAACTACTGGCAAACACTAAAAGCACTGCATGCCTACATATCTACCTTATATACATGCAATCACCCACACACACACACACGCACAATCCAACAATCCGCTTACTCTGAGTCAACTTACACTGCTGTAACTGTCACGTGTTTAATGCCTTATTTACGTTTCAACTTTAATTTATTTTGTTTTTGGTTTTTTTTTTAACTTTTTTGTGGTGTTCCAATCCACTCCATTCCATTCCATGCCATTCCATTTCCCATTTGTTCAACTCTTTAAAGTTCAAACAACAACAACAACTAAAAACAAACAACCCAAAATATGCATAAAAGCGAATGTAAGTATGGAAAAGTTGTAATCTTATGCAAAACTGCGACGAAATTTAAACAATTTTCGTACGTAATAACAGTAAATTAAGCAAAACACGTTGCATACGTAATCATGTTGTAATGAATATGTTAAACACTTAACAGCTTGAAAAATATAATTGCACAATTCAGCATGAGTCACCCAAAAAAAAATTACCAGAATTCCTAAAGCGACATTAGTTTTGAAGAAGTCAGCGAGTGAAGCAAGTGAAGCAAACGCATTCACGCTTCATATTTGGAAACATAATTAGTTTCTGCCTGAATCATGGTGCTACACTGCGCCAATAAATTTAAGAAATTGGTAAACAAATTCTTAAATTAGCGGTTAGTTATGCAGCAGTGTTTCTGATATGTGGACAAACACTGTATTTTCTATAAAAAAACACTGAGTTTCTTTTAAAGAAATGCACTATGAAACAACGGTGGGCACCTGAGACGCACACAAGTGTTTCTGTAGGCAGGTGATGCTGTTCGGCTCTTAGTTTCGTTAATCCTTTATTTTAATGTTTGTGAAAGTTCTCCCTAAAGCTATAAATTTCGTCAGTAGCACTGCTTAACTCTAGTATTTTCACGAATTGAAACCATCGGGATTAAAAGGTCCTCACTATATTATGCTCCCCCTCAACCACCCTGTGCTTTTGATGAAGTTATGTTAGGTTAGTTTAGATATACTGGGTGGCTGTCTATGGCATGACATCTTTTTTAGGCAAAATTCGTTCGTATTATTCATTACAGTTCCCTTCAAAGGTGATACATTGAAAACAGCGACTCCAACTTTTCGATACCATTATTGTTGCAGTAAGATTCTACTCATGCCACGGTTGCCTGCTTGTTGAGCAAATTAGGTACTGACTACACTGTTGTAGGACACAGTTTTACCTGGAAAAAGTGAGGCACTAACTACACTGATACTCAGTCATTCGGGAACATGATTGTCGATTAAATATCTACAAGAATTCAAGAGGATGGAGTCATGTGTAGAAGTTCACGCAAGTGAGGAACGTTCTCTGATTGCGATTCACTTGGGAGTGGCCAAAAGCGTTTCTTTTACATATGGCTCAAGATGCTCACGACTTCCGGTAACCAAGTGTCCGCTGGGTAGCCAAAAAACATCCGTTTGAAGGCGAGCTAAAGTGAAAAGGCAAAATATTCCCTCCACAGAGTTGTGAAGTAGGTTTGGAACCCGCCACGTAAAAAAGGCCCCCTACGAAAAGAAACAAAAAGCCTCGGAGGAGTCATTGGAAGGCACTGCAGTGGTTTGGTAGTCAAAAGGCGATTCTGGTATATACTTTTGTTGGAAAGACACCAATTTCCAATCGATTATCTAGTTTGGTTGCAATAGTATAGATAATCACTCCTGTATCCCTGTTCACCTCACTCATTTGCTATACTGCTCAGGAGGGGAAGATAATACTGAGTATTGAATTTAAGTTCAATTCTAAATGATTTCGAAAATTCATATTAGTGTGTAGCGATTGGAATTTGCGAATATCCTTAATTACAGCTGAGCTGAGTCCGTCTATCTGTCCGCCTGCCTGTATATACACGATCCAGTCCCTCAGTTTTTGAGCTTTCAATCTGAACTTTTGTTCACGTCCTTTTCGCGTCAACAATCCGCTCATTTGTACAAACCCCATATAGCTGCCATAAAACTGAAGGATTGAAATTAAGTCCTTATATGGGAAAATGTTTCATTTAAAAAATTATCTTCACGAAGATTGAATTGAAGATGCGAAACTTTTCTGATCGCATCACTATAGCATATAGATCCCATACAAACTGTCCCATCAAAATCAAGTTATTTTAAGTCATCAAGATTCTGCAGAAATTAATTATGCTCCCAAAAACGTAAAAACAAAAATGACACAAAATTCGAGTATATACAAATCTACTATATAATAAAAGTATCACCATTATATCATTGCATTTTTATATTATTACTATTATTACATTTTTCTTATAATTTTTTTTCTGTGTAATTTTAGTAATAATTTATTTAAAGTGAACATAATGAACTGTCTATTTAAATTTAGCATAGATTTAGTTGCTCTACATTCCAATTAATCACCAATGGTTATGTGCCCTTTTCGTTAGACGCGCCCTTTTTAGCATCCGACACATGCCACACATTATATAAATATATACATATATATACAATATATAGTTTGAGTTGTGAATACCTAATTTGTTAGCTGTAGTTGTAGTGTTTTATTACAATAACAAAACGTAGTAGCTGATATTTTAGTTAGTGCTTTTAGTTTAGTAAATGTCTTAGAATCACAAATAGTTAAAAACAATACCATTCAGCACCACTGCATACATAGTTACATACCTACATACATGCATACCTACTATGCCACTTCCTGTCTTCATTTACTCGTACAAAACTCATCGCCGACGATTAAGAGGAAAAATATATATTTGAGGCATACGTACAGGCGCATATTTTGTGTAAATGTACATACTATATACACAGATATACATATGTTTGAGCTTACGAAAAATGGAAGCCGTAATTATTTCTAAAAAATGTAGTATATAATTTGTTTAATTTAAAAAAATCATATTTTTAAAATAAATATAAATATATTTTTTTAATTATTTTTTTTTATATTTAGCATATAATTTTTTTACTTTAAAATGTATATTTTTGAAAAAAATATTTTGAAGTAATATATATTATTATTAATTTTTTTAAATTAATTTTTTACTTAAAATTTTATTATTTTTTAGTTAATTTTTGACATTTAGCTCATAATTTTTTTTTTTACTTTAACAATTGATGTTTTCGAAATAAATATTTTGAATTAATATTAATTTCTTTTTTAAATTAATTTTTAACATTTAATACATAATTTTTGTTGCTAAAAAATTAAGATTTTTTAAAAAAATTTTTTTTATATATTTTTTAATTTGAAATCTTAAACTATTTTTTTAATTTTTAGTAAGACTTATTTTACTTTAAAAGTTGAAATTTTTTTAATTTCATAAATTAATTTTTAATTTTTAGTACATAATTTTTTCCTTAAAAAATAATATTTTTAAAATAAATATTTTAAATTAATATTAATTTAATTTTTTTATATACTTTTAATTTTTTGCACAAAATTATTTTACTGTAAAATTTAATATAAAAAAAACACATTGTAAATTAATAATTGATTGACAATAAAAAAAAAATATTTTTAATTATTATTTTTTAATTTTTTCATAAAATTTTTATTTTGCTTTACTTTTAACTTCTTTTACTCATTTTCCAAGCATGACTTTAATTTTTAAAACTTAAAATTATTTTTAAATTTAATCTTCGAAATTTTTAATAATTACATAATTTTCCAAATTAAATTTCTAGGCAAAATAAATATTAGTTTTATATTGTTATATTTTAATTTTTATATTTTATATTTTTAATTTTTTTAAATTTCATTGTACAATTTTTAACTTGAATTTAATTTCCCAAATTTAATTAATTTAACTTAATAGGGCAGATTTGTAAAAAACTTCAAAAAAACATGTTCGGAAAATTATGGTGATTAAAATAATTATTAATTATTAAATAATTTATAGAACAAAAATTAAATTTTTTGGAATTTCTAATTTCAGATATAGTAATCGATTTAGATAATTTTCTTAATTAAAAGTTAATAATTTTAATTTAATTTTTTTACTTGAAATAATATTTTTTATTAATATTTCCAATTTTCATTATTAAATTTTCAATTTGAATGTAATTTCGGAAATTTAAATTTATTTAGTTCATTCAATTTTAAAGCTTTAGCTCAATTTTTCAAATTAATTTAATTTAGGAAAGATTTTAGCAATATACATAGATACTTAATAATTATTACATAATTAAGAAATTTGGAAAATTTGGAAAATTAATATTGAAAAAATTTTAATATTTTTAAATAAAATATATTTATTTTTATTTGAAATAAATTTCATCGAAAAAAAATTTTTTTATTTTTATTATTTGAAAAAAAAAAATATTTTTAAATAAAATATATTTATTTTTATTTGAAATAAATTTAATCGAAAAAA
Organism: Bactrocera neohumeralis; assembly: GCF_024586455.1. Classification (NCBI taxonomy): domain Eukaryota; kingdom Metazoa; phylum Arthropoda; class Insecta; order Diptera; family Tephritidae; genus Bactrocera; species Bactrocera neohumeralis. The sequence continues at coordinate 75,755,492 of NC_065923.1, read as the reverse complement.
ATATTTTTTATTTTTATTATTTGAAAAAAAATATTTTTTTGTTTATTCGAACTGTTTTTTCTACTCGAAAAAATATATTTCTTTATATGTAGCTTATATGTATATTTTTCCTCAGTCTTCGCGCTTTTGGTCCGACGCATTTCGTAAAACATTTGCGCAAACCTCTTCTTACACTTAGCCATGCAAGCATACATACTTACATACCTATATGTTGCAACAAACACCGAAGAACAAGTTTTCAGTCTCGAAACCACTGCAAATTTTTACAAAAAGTTCAATCAAAGAAGACGAGTAAAACGCATTCAATTTACAAACTTTTACTCAAGCAATGCATTATTATTGAAAAAAAACTATTTTTGTTCAAGACACCGATTCTTATGCAAAACTATTTCTTTATTACCTTTTTATCTTCAAATGTTTGCCCACTCTGCAATTTGCCTTAAAACAAAAATCAAAAACCAAAAAAACAAACAAAATCAAAACAAACAATTTTTCACACAAATGCAAAATTGAACTAAATAACCGATTGGCTTTGAATACGCAACTCGTACACAAATAATTTTCCGAAATTGACAACCAATAATAAAAACTAGGAGTTGGCCACAAAACTCTCGAGAAGTTTCGATATGAAGGAGGAGGGAGGCACACTGTTGGGCGACAAAGGTGTACGCAGACATCAGGTGAGTGCGCGCAAGCCAAAATGGTGGTAAGAACGTTAAGTGTTGATTATTTTTTCTATGCTCATTTCGAATATTCATTTGTTGCATTTATAGCAAATTAAAATATATATATATAAAAAATATGCAAAGCTACTCGCTCGAAAACAAGGCAATTTAGCGCGTGCAATTTCAATTAGAAAACATATTTTTTTTAAACAAATTGACGCTATAGTAAATTTGAAATAAAAAAAATGCAAAGCCATAGTAACATTTGCAAAATACATACAAACGCTCAACACACTCACAACTCAGCGCACAAACGAAAACAAGCATAACTCAATAATATATTTATACGATTCTCAATAAGTTTCTCAACAACGCGTCTCATTTGTTCACTCTCATTCTCAGCCAAAACTCATTTGCAGTCTACAATTCTCGTGCGCTCTCGCTCTCAACGCCCTCTCTCTCTCTTTTCTACACAGCTCACTCAGTTTGCATCCCTATATTTTCAACTGAAATTCCAAAAATTTCACTGCAACCTTAATTTAATTATTTATTTATTTTTTTAATTTTTTTTTTTAATTTTTTGGATTTTTATACGTTAGCCTTGCAGTACACCCAATTGCTATAACTTATTTACTCTATCGAAACGTAATATAAATACTTATGCTCCTTGTTTACTGATTTTGCTGCCTGCTAACTAACTAACTTAGCCAAATTCTCACCTATATTAGTTAACTAGTAACTCAGTTTTACTAACTAGTTCCATTATTTTGTCAATATACTTATTTTACTTATTTACATACAATGAATACCACACCCGAAACACATACGAAATTATTAACTATAAGCTACCAAATACTTGTAATGCATTTTTTCTATTTGTTGCATAACCCTGAGTTAGGAATTAACAGGAGAAGAGAAAATGAAAGTTAGTAAGCGATCTCAATCTCTCGCAACATAACAGCACAATAGTCACTGAACTTTTTCCTCTAAAGAAAACTGCTTATGCGATACTCACACGGTGTTTTTGCTCACAAATGAGTGCTCTTTAGGGAGCGGGTATTCGTATAGAGAGCATGTTTTCATATAGTGAGCGTAAAAGTCAGACTGTAACCAATCAAAAGGCAGATCTGCTCTTTGCTTGAAATTACTTCAAATTCTTACAATATTACAGTTTAGAAGCCGTTAGAGACTGTAGCGAGTTGGAGACGAATCAAAAGGCAGATTTGCTCTTTTCTTAAAATTACTTCAATATCTCAAAATATTATGAGTTTAGAAGCCTTTGGAGGCTGTGTCCACACGAGGACACATTTGTCTTTGATTTAGTTGTGGGAATTTGGAGGAAATACGAAGGGACCGTGTCGCTTATGCTCGGTGCTGCGTCGAAAGAAGCAGAACCCGCACCCACAATCTAACGAGACAACAGCAGAGCTGGAAAGGCGCATCTTGCAGGTGATAAGTATGAATATATACATACATATGAAGAGAGATCCCCAGTCAGCGCCAATTATTGCTTGCCCAGCTTTCTTAACACAGCATATAATGTTCTTTTGATCGCATTGTGTGGAGGAGCTGAGGGACATTACAAAAAACTGGTTGAACTTTATCTTTGTAGCTTTGGTCCTGCCAACTGCACCATAAACCAGATTTTCACAATACAACAAATCTTATAGAAGACGCTTGATTCAAGCACTGAGAGAAGTTGTCTATTCAACGCCATGTCTTAATTTGGTATCCCAACGAAACTCATGCAGTGATGCAATATTAGGCTGAGCACAATAATCAGCTCCTTTAAAATCGAGAAATATCTCCACGAGCCGTTTGATACCAGACCCGATTTAGGACAGGGTGATTTCCTCCCGTGCCCCTTCGTCAATGTAAGAAGAATTATACTTTATCTTTGGAGCCGTTCGCGTTAGCAAGGAATGTCGAAGAAGATGGAACCACGAACTGCATGAGAGTCGGCGTAGAGAAATGAATTTAGTTAACTACATCTAACAATGCGCTGGCTAGGTCATGTCTTTCGTATAGAAGATGACGCTGACGAACTGAGATAAGAAATCACCTAATTTTTCGAGACAACTATTCTCTGCAAGATCTTTAGACCCGCTTGGGAGAGCGAAGAATATCAAAGAGACTGGAACCACGAATTGTATGAGCTCTGCGGCGACATGGATATAGTTAAGCGCATAAATTTTTTTAACATTATAGTGCTAAAGAAGTAAAGGAAAGTAATAGAAATATTTTAGAAAACGCTGAATCAGTATGAAAATTAATTATGAGTGACAAAAGCAACATCGTGAGAATGCAGTTGGACCCATTTGAGAAGTATAGATGTGATATTTTAGTAAGCGTCGAATCCAAACTGCTTTAAAATTAAAAAAAATTGCTTAAACAAATCTCATTATATATGAAATACTCAAGAAAAAAATTCCGAAGACTCAAAATAATAGTTTTGGTAAGGCATTACTTATAAAAATGTATAGAGGAGTTCTAGTTTTAGTTAGTTCCATAAAGGACCGGCGTTATAAGCTAACCAAATGAGGACCCCTTTTTAGGTTCGACCATTTAACTTAACCTAATCTAACCTAAACTATTTAACTTCCAAGTTTCATACAATTTTACAGCCGCTCAAGAGCACCTTTTTCAAGAAAATATAGATTGGCTTAGCTTATATTTCAGGGCACAATAGACCCAAGGCCGCGGTGCAATCCTCGTTTATCTATAGTTCAGATAACTGTAACATTTTTGAGCCACTCCCCCAGCACTAGATGAGCTGCTTAGCTGTTTTAGAGTTCAATCACCGGATTTACAATCAAATACAAACCTTTCATGTATAAACTGCCAATCTAACCTTACCTACCCTTCAATATACTAGAAAATATATTTGAAATTGTACAATTTGTAAATATGGTTTAACTTTTCAATGTGAAAATCCTTTGTCTGTCTTCCTCGTGGTTTAGAATATATAAGTCCATGTGCTTTAAATTTAACTCTACTTTTTGACGTTTTAAACGCCAACGACCAAGTAACTAACTGTTGATTGCGGCAACCTTTAAATGTGTATAATTTACTGTATATATATATATATATATGTTTACTGTATGTATATATACATATATATATATATATGCCTACCTTAAGAAGTCTAAAATATATTTATCAAAATTGGTTGTTTGCTTTTTCTGCTAACCTTTACAGTCCATGCAACGCCTTTCGGCCGAGCAAAATGGTTCAACGACTGAACAAACACATGAACACAATCCAAACGTCGTACCTGATCATAGAGGCAACTTACACATTACTGTTAAGAAAACTAAACCAATTTTAGGTATTGCTATCGAAGGTGGTGCTAACACAAAACATCCGCTTCCAAGGATAATCAATATCCATGTGAGTAACCATTGTATCTCAACTCTCTGAACTGTAAAAACTTACTGTTATTTGCAATGCGTTTCGTGGTTTAGGAAAACGGTGCAGCATACGAAGCGGGCGGCCTCGAAGTCGGGCAACTTATACTGGAGGTGGACGGCAACAAAGTCGAGGGTCTACATCACCAGGTAAATTCTGGGTGCAAATATAATGAATTTCATATATAAACTCATGTTTTCTTCAGGAGGTTGCCCGCCTGATAGCCGAATGCTTTTCGAATCGCGAAAAGGCCGACATAACCTTCTTAGTTGTCGAAGCGAAAAAATCGAATCTGGAACCAAAACCAACAGCGCTTATATTTTTAGAAGCCTAACATTTGCTTGCCCTGCCGGCTAATGAGGACCCACTGGAACGACAAAAGCTCGAGTTCCTATTCGAATGGGGTATCGATTTAACGACAACGCCAAAACCAATGCCAACACCAATACCATTAACAAAAGCTAAAAATCCACCGCCACTGCCACTCAACATTAAATCCATCAACCATCCATCACATCAGCCAACAACGGCGACACACGCACACACACACACAACGCTGGCGCCGCATCATCATCAGCAGCCAACGACGCAGCAACATGTTGCCAACGCAACAACGACACCAACAACAACCAACATAACGACGCGAACGCATACGCCACAAACTACACAAGCGAGCACGGGGATGTCAGCGCAGACGACGAGCGCCAAATACACGAGAAGTCCAACACAACAACAGCAACAACAACACTACCAACAACGTACAACACCCACTACAGCTACAACAACACCGACAAAAAGTACACAACAACAACAGCAGCAACATCAAAGACTGACCCCAGGCGAGCGCACGCGCGCCGCGGCCACTACAAGAACAACAGCAACACCAACAGCATCAGCGCCAACGTCACGTGAGCACACACCCACGCGCACCACACAATCACATTCACAACAACAACAACATCAGCAACACAATCAGTCATCCTTACAGCGCCAAACATCGGTGAATCAACAAAAATCACAACAACAACATCAACACGAACAGAGGCGCGACCTCGAACGCAAAGACTCACAGCGCGAACGCGATCGCGCGAAAGAGCGTGAACATGAGCGCCAGCGTGCACATGCTGATGCGCGCGAGCGTGAGCATGAGCGCGAGCACGAACGCGAGCACGGACGCGCACGTGGCCGTGAGTTGGAGCACGAGCGTGAACGGCAGCGTGATTATGCGCACGAACGTGCACGTGATTACCAACACGATCGGGAGTATGCGCGTGAACGTGAGTATGCCGCACGTGAGCGTGAATATGAGCGTGAGTTGTCACGTGATGCGCGTCACGCTGAGTATGAGCGCGAGCTGCCACGTGATGCACGCCATAGCGAGTATGAGCGTGATCGTGAGCGTGATTACGCGCGCGAACGTGAGTATGAGCGAGAGCGCGACTCCGAACGTGAACACGCCCCACCACCGTCATCAGCACACACAACACAACAACAAGCCCATCATCACCAACAACAAACACATTACAATAAAACGAATTATAATTCCGTTTACCAGTAAAAAAAGAACAAAAGGAAAACCAACAAACAAACAAACAAAACCAAACGAATTTGAGAAATTGCTAACGAAATTAACCACCAACAACAAAGAAACGTATGCTTGTAAAATTAATTACTTAACGCAGTAACAACAACAATAACAGCAATAGCAACATGGTACAAACAACATGAACAACAAAATTGAAACAACAACTCTACACAACAACAACAATAGTAACCATGCATGGAACAACAATAAAGTCTATAATTTTGAATTGTGCAAACTGTGTAACTTCCACGCGTTAAAAGAAACACTTAGCAATTCCTGTACGCAATAGTCCAATTCTAGCAACAACTTACAATTAACTATCTGCATAGCGCCGCCGTTCGTTTCACTACAATACCCCCGCCTACGCGTTCCATCTTAGTACCCCGCGCTCTCATAGTATCGCTTAAAATTTTTCTCCTCTCTATCTCTCTCTCTCCGATCATAGAAAAAAATATTAAAAAAATTAAAAAAAAAAATGTTTTGTGTGCTTAAACGGTTATAATTTTTAGCTTTTGTACACCAACACGCTAAATTGTATTATTTGCAATTTTCACCACACACACACACGAGATACTCAGCCAAGTTGTAGAGACATTTAACAGCTTATTTTTGCTTCCGCCTCGTCTATGTTTTTTAGATGTTTGTGCTTAGTGTTTTATGGTCAGCTTTAAATGCTTCAAACGCTTAAAATCACGTTCGCAGCAGCAGCAAGTATGAGGAGGCGTCCAACGCGCCATGTTAAGGTTGCCGAGCTTATGTTAGGTTGAGTGCTAACAGCACTTGTTTTGTATTTTCAACAGGAAATTTAAGAAAATTTTAGTTTAGACTGAGTTCTTTAGGGTTAAATGTTGTAAGGAAGGTTTGTCAATTGTGGAAATAGGCGACAGCGTTGCCAACTTGTTTAAAAGTGTTTCGCTTTTTGTTAAAAAAAGTTTAATTTCTATGAAGATCTCAAAAAGTGTTGTTAAATGCGATTTAGGTATTACGATTTATACAATAAACCCAGTGTTTATGCTAAACATCAGTCTGAAAGTTAAACTCAAGTTTAAAAACAAGTTGAATCTCTAAGAAGACACCTAAAAGTGCTGTTCAATACGATTTAGGTGATAAATTTTATACTTTAAACTCCGTGTTTATGTTAAACACCAATATAAGGCATAAACTCGAGTTAGCGCCCCAACATGAACTCTATAAAAAGCACCTAAAAGTGCCGTGTAAGTGTACTTAATGATCATCATTTGTACGCTAAACTCCATGTTGAGGCTAAACACCAGTATGACGCATAAACTCGATGAAATGGGCTAACTAAAGCTTTCACCGAAACCTCATGCAGCATTGGAAACTCTTGCTTTACACCTGCGCTGTTGAGCACTTTGCTTTATTGCATATTTAAACTTCCAAATTTATTCGTATCAATAAAACACTGCCACAACAACAAACACTGTAAACACTTTTACACGAATGAGTATCTCGAAAGCAACACAAACAAACCAGAAAACTGAACAAAAACAACAATAAACTAAAATCCAAACAACAAAAAATGGTAAAACCCCAACACTTTTTATAAAAAAATGTAAAAAAAAAAGAAAAAAAAATAAAAATTAAAAAAAATATATATAAAAACATTAAAAAAAAATATTTCAAACAAAAACTAAAATAAAAAAATTAAAAAAAAAATATAAAAAATAAAAATGAAATATTTTCAAAAAATATTTAATAATATTCAAAAAAAATATTTAAAAATATTTTAAAAAATATTTAAAAAAATAAAAATAAAAATAAAAATACACCGAAATACCAAAACAACCCATAGCAAGTACCAAACCAACACAACAACAACACTGCAGTTCAAACCAATCCACAAAACTGTAACACCTATACTAATACAACACATAGCCTATTAATTAACCATAATTTAATTTAAAATATATATGTATGTTTTAAGCAGTAATATACAAAGGCACGCATATACATAGTTGCAACACTAGTCTCTACTATCTCTATTTATGTATGTATGTAGTCTATATTAAATTCACTCTTACTTATGTATTTGTAAAACTGCATTGTATTGTGTAATTAATTGTATTTGTACGTATGTCATGTATATATCAGTTAACTGTAGTTTGTATGTTAAATTGTAATTTTGTGTGCCACAAATTGCACACTCAAGGCCAAAATTCTGTACTTTTTGCGACACACATACATAAACATGTATACTATGTATGTGTGTAAATATATTTTTTTGACTTACTACTTTCTAATAAGTGTAACGCAGCATACTTTTGTGCGCCTCGAACAGCGTTAGAAAGCGCGCTCACTAAGTGTAGGATACCAACAGGCGCCAGGAAATGAATGCTGTGCTCAGTTTATTTGTGTGTAAGCAACTAATTTGTAAAACTACAAACTTTTACAGTTATAAACAGTTACACCCACACCCAAACACACAACGACACCACACTTGACACACACATACATACATATACGTTGTAAATGCAGGCAGCTTTATATGTATAGTACATATGCATGTGTTTAGCATGCTTTGCGCGATTTTTGTGTGTTTGTATGTAACTAAAAAATTGCAGCAACAATGTAAAAGGTTGAAGAAACGCAAATGAACAGTTATACCTATTAGAAAATGCTGCAACTGAGTTGCAACACCAAACGCAAAATATGCAACAGAAAAAATTTAAAAAAAATATATTTATAGAAAGAAGCCCACCTAAAGCCAATAATTAAGTGCAACACTGAGATGGCAGTAGCAGAAGAAAACAATATCGATAATATGTATGTACTATAGCAACCAAAAGCAAACACACCAACACAACCTAACCTCAAAATTAAGTAAATAAATAATTAAACGTTTAGGAGCAGACAAACACAGGCACACACACCCACACACACAAAAGGAGGAGCAGCAGCATAAGAAAAATCACAAAAAAATATTAATTGAATATTCCTTAGAAAGCACCAACAACTTGTACCCCCGATTAGTATGTGAGGCAAATAATAGCACATAGTCTACAAAATAGTTAATAATAAACGTAAACAATTAGCAATGAGCGAACGAACGAACTATAGGCAAGGTTTAGCAAAAGCAGAATTTCATGTGAATAACCGTAGACCGTAGTCAATGGTGTTACAATTAGAAACCGCTATTAGAACATAACGTAAATACCTTAAATTAAAGTCACATACAAATTTTAGTACAACTACGCACTGCACTTTCAAAAACAAAAAAAAAACAACAACCAAAAGTAAAAACCAAAAAGCAACAACAAGCAAATTTCGCAAAACGCAAATCTTTTAAGCAAATCGCCAAAGTAACCAAAGATAAACGCAATTTAGCCAAAAGCTATAAGCAAATATTATATAATTAATATGTAATTGCAAGGTATCTCTCTCACATGGTAAACGAGTTATAAACATTAACCAAAAAACCGCTAAAATACATTTATCAACAAGAAAAAAAAACAAAAAAACTATCGTACGTACATACATCTTAAACAAAAACGCATGCAACGCATCAAAGCAGTAGAAGAGGCAGACAGCAGAGGAGCAACGCGAAGCTTAACGTAATCGCAAATCAAATGAACAAATGTAGCAAACACATGCAACATGCAACAAATGAGGTTGATTGGCATTAGAGATAAAGGTAAAACAAAGTTAAAACAACAACAATCGTTAAATTAGAGTAATGCAAAATAAATAGCCGACAGGGCGCGAAAAGCAGGCGCAGCAGCAGCAACAATACTAAAAACAACAGCAAGATTAATTGCAAGAGCAAGCTTTATTGTCACAGCTAGTTTAGGAGCAAAAGCGTGATCAAGTGCAGCAGGCACATTAATAACAAAAGCAAGATTTATTGCCATGGCAAGTTTAGTTGCAACTGCGATATTGATTGCAACAACAAGATTAGCTGCACCAACAACACCAAATTGATAACAGCAGAAAGACTATTAGCAACAGCCCGATTAATTGCAAGGGAAAGATTAATTGTAATGTCGAAATTAATTGCTACGGCAAAACTAGTTGCAACATCGAGTTTAATTGCTATGGCAAAACTAGTTGCAACAGCGAGAATAATTGCAAGATTAATTACAACACCAAATTACTGTCAACAGCAAGATTAGTTGCAACATCAAGACTTGCTGCAACTGCATTTAGTGCAAAAGCAAGATTAATTGCAATAGCAAGGTTTTTTGCAACAGCAAGACTGATTGCAACATTTAGAACGCCTAGATTAGTTGCAACAGTACATTTAATTGCAACGTGTAGATTAGTTGCAACGCCAAGCTTAGTTGGAACAGCAAGATTAGTTGCAACATCAAGAATGATAGATTAATTGCAACGTGTAGATTAGTTGCAACGCCAAGCTTAGTTGGAACAGCACGATCAGTTGCAACACCGCAACTGTACAATAGCAACGCTTTGCTAAACTAGACAAATTAGTGGCGAAATAAATGCAAAAAACAGCAAACGAGTAAATTCGGACTTGAAACAAAAAAACATTATTAGGTGAAACTAGTGCAAAGAAAATATATTTGAATAAGGAATTAGGCGCAGAAGTAAGGTAGTAAAAAATTGGCAACTTTTTGCCAAATGTACAAAAACCAAAAAATTAAAATTTTTTCAAAAAAACAAAACAAGAAATTAAAAAACTTAAAATTTTTTTCAAAAAAAAATTTAAAAAATTAAAAAAATTTAAAAAAAAATTTCAAATTCGGATTTTCAATATTTTTTAATTTTCTTTTTTTTCAAAAAAAATATTGAAACTGCAACAGCAACAAAATATTGAAATTTTTTTAAATTTTATGCGCTTCTCAAAGCAATGCACGCAACCTTCTGCGCATATGTAGCGTGCGAAAACTACAATGCTATGCCGCGTAATCATTCGCAGACAGCAAAGCACGCGTTTATATCAAAAAAAAGTTTAAAGAAACCACCCTGCCAACACTTCTCTTACATTAACTACAACTAACTAACTAATCTTGAAACTTTTGCTGTACGTTTATTTTCTGCTGTAAATACTTTCGGCTTTTATAATATATTAGAAATAATCTTCAGCAGACCGAGGCACACTGCGTGCAGGAAATCATGCTTCTCTTCATGAAACAATTATGATTATTAATTATTTTGATTAATATAAATATGTATATATGTCCGGAGTTAAGTATTTCTATGGAAAATTATTATTTGACCTTAAATCTTCACAAAGTTTGGCAAGAAATTGCTCGGACCGTTCACAATAAAGTTCTTATAGGGAAAACTTTTTCAGTTATCGAGATATTTTAACATAATTTGGCACAGACTTTTATCAAAGGCAAATTGTTCAGATCGGTCTAATATAGCATATAACCGCTATACAATACGACCGATAAAAGTCAAATTCACGGATGGAAAGCGCCTGGGAACCAATCGATATTTCAGTTATTGTCACTATCTCTCCCCCTTATGCAGTATTAACAACCTTCACTCTCACAGAAATCCATCGTAGTTTCTGCATATATCTTAATCATTACTTTGTCTCATTGCTCGCTCTGTATTATTCTTTGGAGGCGGTTAGCAATCTCTCAGTAGCCCGTCTTTGTTTCAGTTACTGTCGCTCCTTCTCCCTCTTACGCAGTATTAACCAATTACAGAAACCCATTCAGGTTTTCGTCTCTCTCTCTTAACCATTACTTTGTCTCATGGGTCTCTATTATTAGTTGCCTGTCTTTCTCAGTTATTATTTCTCTTTCCTATTGTTATTGTCACGCTCTCTTATACGCATAAAGTCCTGCATGCACTCAACCTCTCGTCTCGTTGTTTTTGTCAATGAAATGTTAACTCCAGCTTCAGTAATATTTCTTTAAAAACTGATTTTTTCTAATTTTTTTTGTAAAGCAATTAAAAAAAACCAAATAAATTTTAAATAAAATTTTAGTGCTCCAAATAGCAGTCTTATTCAAATATATTTAGGACTTTTCAAAATTTTGAAAAATCATGAAACATCATTTGATAGTTGCAATTTTACAAGGAAAAAATTCTAAACTTAATAACTTAAAGATTGTTTTACCAAAGAAAGCATTAATTAAATATATGTAATTAGAAGAAAATGTTACGAAATTTAAATTAAAATTAAATTTAAAATTAAAAAATTGAATTAAAATTAAATATAAAATTTTGTTAACTATTGATACGGCAAGTTAAATTATAATCATTTACTATTGGCATAACGTTAAAAATTAATTATAATTAAAAGCAGCAAATGTGTGTGTATGTAGAAACGTTTGCCAACAAATGAGCATTGCATGTGAATGTGAGTAAATTGTGCTTGTAGTGGTTTTGGGAGAAATATTTGAAAAGAATTGAAATTGAAAAATTGTTGCAAACAACAGAAGTTAGGTTAGCTTAAAATAGAAAAAAAGCAAAGAAGTCTAAAAAATAGAAATTAGAGGAAAATGCAAATGAGTTGCGAAGAGAGCTTAGCGCGGAAAAGAGAGGAAAATTATGAAAAAAAGCTCGAACAAGAAAATTTAGAAGAATTAAAATGCGAGCTTAAAGGAGAAAAGAAGAAAATAAGTCTAAAAAAAATCAAGAAAATTAATTAAATATGGAGAGAGCTTCAGGAAGAAAATAAGTCTAAAAAAATTGCAAGAAAATGTAGATGAGGTGTGAAGAGAGCTTAGCACAGAAAACTGATGAGAGTTCTAAAACAATCGTAAAGTAGAAAATGTGGAAGAATGAAAATGAGACTTGGAAGGAGAAAAAAAGCAAACAAGTCTAAAAGAGTTCAAGAAAGTGTAGAAGAAATATAAAAAAAGCTTAAAGGAAAAAAAGAAAAGAAGTCTAAAATCAAAAGTGCAAGAAAATGTAGCAGAATTATGAAGAGAGCTTAAAAGATAAAAGAAGTCTAAAAAACATTCAATAATATGTAGAGGAAATATGAAGAGAGCTTCAAGAAGGAAAGAAGTCTTAAAAATATCGTAAAAGACAATGTAAAAGAGTTATGGAGTGTGCTTAGCGAAAAGAAAAGCAAAAAAATTTAACAAAAATCGCGTACAAAAAAATATGGAAGAATGAAGATGAGAGCTTGAAGGCGAATGTAAGAAAAAATCCAAAAAAGGAAAGGAAATGTAAAGAAAAAAGAGCTGAAAGGAGAAAAGCAGAAAATAAGTCGAAAAGAAAAAATGCAAGGAAATGTAGCAAAATTCTGAAGAGCGCTTAGAGCAGCAAAAAGAAGAGAATTCTAAATAAAATCTCGTACAAGCAATTTATTGAAAAATTATGAAGACGCTTATATTAGCACGTGAGCGGAGCACTGCTTGAATTTTCGCATGCATGAGAGGTTAATTTTAGCATACAAACAAAACAGGTGTTGTATATAAATACTTATATATACTTATATATACATATATGTAGTATGCACTATGCATTTGTAATATACATACTTAGTTATATAACTTTTAATATATTTACCGATATAAGACATATAGTGTGTAAGGTGTGCAAAGTGGCAGCCGGAAATGCACGTATGGCCAACCGTTAGAATCAAGCACTAAGAAAAGCTAAACTAAATTAAGCAACAATAACAAAAAAACACAACTTGTATAAGTAATATCACGTGGCAACCTAGTAATACAACTAAATATTAAACTGAACTGTATGAATATGTAAAATACTCTAATTCTGTGCTAAATATATAAATACTATGTCTATACATATATATATATGCATATACTTACTATCATATAGTCACATAATTACATATGTAAAATGACATGCAATCGCTACATTTAGACAATTTATGACATACATTATAAATTAATAAAAGAAAGATAAGCAATTTCCCAACAATTCTCAATGCAAATAAAAAGCAACAAAAAAACACATTGCAACAATTAATAATAAAAAAACGCATACATATTTAAATGGGCAAATGCATTTATTGACATAGCAAAAGCAAACAAATAAAAATAAAAACAAAAAACATAAATGAAAGCAAAACCAAAAAACAACAACAAAAATAACAAAAGCAAAAATAAAAATAAAAACAAAAAAACAACAAAAATAAGAAAAGTTAAAACAAAAATAAAAACAGCAACAAACATAATAAAAACAAAAACAACAAAAATAAAAATAAAAACCAGAAGAGAAAAAAAAACAAACAATAAAAAATCATGCACCAACAATATAATCTTGCATATATGTACATACATATACATTAAAGCGGGTCGATTTTTTTTCTAAAAATTTTCCTATGCGGAAAATGTTCTACGGCTCAAACTAAACAAAAAACCTATGCGACTATGGGTCTAAAACCGGTTTCGTGTAAGCGATTTTAAGGCGAAGTTTAAAAAATCTGAATAATCGATTGTATTGGAGAAAGGGGCGGAACCGCGGGTAGATGGTGGTTGGTGGTTGGTAACTGCGGGACCATATTGACTTTATGCTATAAAAAATGTTCACAGTTACACATTCTCAAATCAAGTACAAAATTATATAGTTCTCCCCAAAACTCTACTTTGGATCTGCCCCTAATTGGAGATGCATATGTATATGCTATAGTAATTGGCCAAATCGTATCAATTCCGTCAAATGTTCAATAGAACATCAAAATACAAAATAATAAGAATAGAAATAACAGTTCATTCGCATATCTCAAAAACTGACGAACAAATTTTTATGATCCCTAAAAAGCTTCGCCTTAAAATATAAATGTTAAAATAACTTGTTCAAAACCGATTTCACACGTTTAGTCTCTTATGCACTATTATTCAGAATGCTCCGTAGAATATTTTCCGCATACTCGACTTTTCCGTTTATTTTTTATTTGTTTTTTTTTGACTCCCTGAAAATCGACACGCTCTAATATTAACACATTTAGTTAAATAGACGCGTAAATGCAAGCCTATAATCATAAGTATATAAGCTTATGTAGCATATAGCGACTGAAAACTAAGCGCATAGCATCACTTACATACATACATATGAATGTACATAGTTGCTATGATGCAGCAACAATGCTTGCAGCGGTCATAGTAACAGCAAATGAGCAAGCCTGAGAGCAATAGCAAATTTAATATATTACATTAATTTAATATATGTATGTATCATATAAAACTCTATATTATATATATATATATGTATATATAATGTAATATAAATAGCAGTTGTAAGGCAAAGCTACATTTAATTTAGCAAATAATATTTATGATTAGCCCTTTTGATGCGCTAGATATGTATGTGTACAAAATAGCAACAAAAAGACCGATATTTAAACAAAAAAAATTTATAACAAAAGCAATTTAGTTTACAACTGCTAGTAAAACACAATCTTCAAAATAAAATTCCGTTTTAAATTTTCTTATTTTTTTTTTTTAATTTTTTTTTGTTATTTTTATTACAATCAAACTTTTTTTTTGTGCCTTATTGTTTGTTTCTTTTTCTGCTTTTTTATTTTTTTTTCAATTAAAATTAAACAAAATTTTTTTTATTATTTTTGTTCTGCTTTTATTTTATTTTTTTTTTTGTTTTTTGCTTTTGATTTTATTTTTATTTTCATTTCAATTAAAATTTAATTTAGTTTTTTTATTTTAGTTGTTCGCTTTTTAATTTTTATTTTAATTAAAATTTATTTTAACTTTTTCTGTTTGTTTTTGTTTTTTTTTATTTCAATTAAAATTTATTTTTGTTATTTTTAATTTCATTTCATGTTTTTTCTATGCTTGTTTTCGTTTTAATATTTTGTTTGTTTTTAATTTATACTTTTTTATTTTTTGCCTTTGTTTTTATATTATATCAATAAAAAATTATTTAAAATTTTTTCTGCTTTCCATGTTTGTTTTTGTTTTTATTTTATTTAATTTTTTTTGGTTGTTTGTTTGTTCTTATTTTTGTTATTTTTATTTCAAATAAAATTTAGTAATATTTTTTTCTGTTTTTTATACTTGGTTTTGCTTTTGTGTTGATTTTTATTAAAAAAAATTGTTTCAGTTATTTTTACTTTCATTTCAATTAAAATTTAATTAATTTTTTTGTTTTTTAATTATGAGTTTTTTTTGTATTTTATTTAAAATTTAATTTAATTTTTTTATTTTAGTTCTGCTTTTTCTTTTGAGTTTTCTTTCGTTATTTTTTATTTCAATTAAAATTTTGTTTTATTTTTTATTTATATTTTTGTTTTTGTGTTAACTTTTGCTTTTGTGTCTTTTTTTATCATTTTTTCTAATTTTCTTGCTTCCCTTTTATTAAATTTTACACACTAAACATTTTATTTAACCCCAATATTTGCATGAATATTAAAAATTAATAATTAAATCAATGAAAATGTATTTAAAAAAATTAAAAATATAAAAATCTGTAAAAATATTTGGCAGTTCTGTAAATTACAAGAATTTAATTACACGTATATATAGCTTAATATAAATATACACACATAAACATATATATATAAATAAATATATCTAAAATCGCTATATAAGTGCATCATATGTAAGCTATGAAATGAGCAGTAATACTAGAAATGGCTAAATATTTAGAATTCAAAAAGTTAAACATTAAATAAAGCTAATTAATTTCATTAAAACTGTATTTTAAAGTTAATATTGAAATTAAATTAAATTATTGCTGATTATATTTACTAAATATATAATAAATAATAAAATAAAGAAAAAATTATATTCGTAAGAAAAAAATATAAATAAATTAGCAAAAAGTAAAGCATTCACATAGCAATGAAGTAAATATAAAAAATTAAATATATATATACAAATATATATAAATTAAAACTTATTAAAAAATAGTATAAATATATATATACATATATAAATATATAAATATAAAGCGCTGATTTACTATTACCGAATTATATTATAATGATAATTACTAAACATAATTGATATTACATTTATTTGATTTAATATTTCATCAAAAAAGGATAGAAGAAAAACGCAAAAATCCTGTATAATGCAAGCAAGCAACAACAAAATTATTATTAACAACAACATTGTCCTTGGTATTTACAAACATAACCCAACAGCAAGAAGAAAAAAACAGAAGAACAAAAATATAAAAGCAAACACCGCTAAATATAAAGAAGAAAAACCAGAAAGCGTAAGAAAAAAGAAAGCAAAGATATTATTCTTAACAAATTAAAAAAGGAAAAATTAATAAATTGTTTTTAAAAAATAAAAATTAACATTTTTTCAACAATTTCTTGAACGCACATAGCGGGCGGCTTGGAAGCAGATAAGCAATGAATGCGATATATGTATATGAGGTGATCCATTTCGAGGTTCCCTACTTTTTAAAGAAAAAGCACAGGAACATCAATTTTAATGGGGAATGTTTAATGTGATTCGAAGGAACATTCTTTGGCTTTTAATTTTGGCCGCGACGACGTTTCAGATGGTCCATCCTTTGAGTCCAATTTTCGATGACTCCTTCCAGCATTTCGACTGGTAACTGGCGAATGACACTCGTGACGTTTTGCTCCAAGGCCTGAATCAAAGCGGGATTGATCGCATGGACTTAAGACTTTACATATTCCCACAGAAAAAAGTCTAACGGTGTGATACCACATGATCTTGGTGACCAATCGACCGGCCAAAAACGTGAAAACGTGCTCACCAGAGTGTTCTCTCAATAAATCGATTGATTGATGCGGTATGTGGGAAGGAGCGCCGTTTTGTTGAAACCAAATGTGGCCGAGATAACGAGCTTCAATTTCAGGAATCTAATAGCCGGTTATCTATCGTGCCATGACGGTAGAAATATGAACTGACAAACACACCACACCACACATTGTTTTTTCTGAATGGCAATTGCAGCTCTTGAATCTCTTCGTGCAGCTCTTTGTCCCAAATATGGCAATTTTGCTTGTTTACTTACCCCTTGAGCCAAAATTTAGTATCATCACTGAACAAAATTTGGCTCAAAAACATCGGCTATTCTTGGAACTTATCAAGAACTCATGGAGCGAAGCGATGTCTCTTCGGAAGTTCGATCGACTTCAGTTCTTGCCCAAGCTGTATTTGGAACGCTTTCAATTTAAGAGCTCGACGTAAAATGCGCCAAGGCATTCGTTAGGTACGTCAATCCAACTTGCTGCGAACTTCGCCAAATCGACTCTCCATGTCAAAAATCTATGGACAAAAAAAATAAAAAAAAAATTTCAAATATTTTAATAAAAGAATAATATTTTTTCCAAACGTTGGAAGTGAGATATGAAAATTTTCAACTAATTTTTTTACCCACCCTAATATATATACTATTTCTTGCAGTGTAGAAACCTTTGCTGTGTGTGGTTCCAAATCAAAGCACTTGCTTTCATTAGAGCCGCGCAACCGTTCGAACCAGTTCCGTCGCCTGATTAGCATTACCGGCTTGGCAGCTGAGGCGCCTAACTCATTTGTTTACCAATTTACTTGTTATTGTATTTATTGTCACCGACACGGCAGCGATTTTAGTTTGACACAAACGCGAGCTGTGATAACAACCAAATTCCATTGCGATGCCACAAAACTTAACACGCGGGTGCCTTAGTGCCCACGATCAGCAAGTGCTGGATTCCATATTCAATCCGCTGGAACTCACTTCGAGTGTGGCGCAAGCAATTGGACCCGATGCGCACGCCAACCTAGTGGATGTCGAGCCGGACAGTACAGCAGTGCAGCAATCCAAGGCGCTGGAGGTGCGCGCCATCAAGTTGGCGGAGGAAGGCAAGTTGGTGGAAGCGTTGCAGTACTTTGAGCAAGCGATCGAAGTGGCGCCGACACGCGCCTCTGTTTACAATAACCGTGCTCAGGCGCTGCGGCTTGTCGGCAGGGATGATGGTGAGTATTTGATGGAATAAATAATTTTTTTTGTTTTCAGAAAATATGATAAACGTTTTTAGCGAACTCGGACTGATTTGCCAACACAATATTTCAAACGTTGGTTCACAAACTGTTTCACAGTTTAGGAGGTAGTGTGTAAATTTTGCTTTCTATGCGCAGAGTTAAGACAATAACCGTACGCGGCGACATCTAGCGGCGAGAAAAGCACATTATATTTAGGGTAAATTGTGACGTTAAGGTTAGCAAAGAAACTTTAACAAGTAAGGTAGTCCAAGTGCGGATGTAACCAAAGGAATTCATATTATTAGGGATATGAGGCTTGCGCCAAAGTCTAAGCCACATAATTTTTAAGACAGATTGTCTCGATCGAACCCACTTTTGACATACAGACATACCATCATCGTTAAAGTATACTCTCCGAATTCCATCAGTATATCTCAGACTTTTCGAACAAAAGTTTGCAATGAGCACAGAAGTCCACGTAGCCGATATTTGGGAGCTTGAAGAGTTTTGGACCGATTTTGACACTTTTTAGACACAAGAAGGCTACTCTTATGAGGGCGGGACCATGTCTTTGGCTCTTTACTTCTAGGACACCCGGTACCAAGTTCCTCTTCTTAATTTGGAGTTTAGTTATGGTACTTTATCGGTTTTTCGCATAATGGGATTTTGTGGGCGTGGAAACAGTCCGATTACACCGATCTACAACACAGTCCTCCTGATTTGACCATAGAACATGGAAATTTCATGACGATATCTTAATCTTAGAAAAATGTCCTGCGGAACCTACTCCTAGCGGCATACCTGCTAGTGATATGATGGTGGGGAGGAGAAGAGGCATAGTGACCTTTTCAAGGATATATCGAAGCTCAAGGTGGTCGGAGGAGGAGTCTTCTGTTGGGAGTTCTCAATCAACTCTTGATTCAGACTGTCAGATAAATTCCAATAAACTACAAGGTGATAGTGAGGCGATGTGATCCCTATTTGAAAAAATAGATCTCAGTGTCATTATCCTGCGTCTGTAGACTACTATGCAGCCAATTAGCAGGTGTTCCGGAGTTTCAGGCTCCCTGTCGCAGAACCGGCAATTCGAACAACAAGCTGGGGCTATCTTATTTAAGTGCTTCTTCAGCTTGCAGTGGCCATTGTGGAATGCGGCAAGTAGCCTGAGTTGAGTAATTGAGTAGGGAGGTTGTTTACTTATTTAAACTTGCTGTGGTTGTAACCCCCAACATAGCATGGCGCATGCCTTGGAGTTGTTGCAAATACCTCTCGCTGTCTACTCGTTCTTTCTTGCGAAGCAGCTCATTTATGGCATAAAGAGCCACCGCGTTGAAAGGTTCGGGTCCTATCATGTTAGTGGATGCTGCGGAGCCGGCGAGCTCATCAGCCTAAGGTGGGTGCATCAACTTTCTTTTCTCTCTTATAGACTCTAAGGTACAGCTCAATAGTGTTATTAAGAATAAGAGGTAGGTAGAGGTGCATATATCAAATAATATATCTGCTAAGTCTGTATCTTTCTTCACATCTTCTAAAAATGAGCTTAGAACATCTGTAACTGATTTCATATTTTTCCACCAGAGGCCCTTGCCGATCTCTCAAAAGCGCTTGCACTTTGCACCGAACAACCGCGCACGAAATGCACCGCTCTCTGCCAACGCGGCGTGCTCTACAGGAAGCAGAACAATGTGGATGCGGCGCGCAAGGATTTCGAGGACGCGGCGCATTTGGGCAGCAGCTTCGCCAAAACACAGGTACACATGTCTCACATGCACTTGTTGTTGTTTTCGCACTTTTATTAAAGCAAAACCTTTCCAGCTCGTGGAGCTCAATCCCTTTGCGGCACTTTGCAACCAAATGCTGCGGCAGGCATTCGATCAATTGAACTAGAATTTATTGTTGCTGCAGAATTTCTAAATAAAAATATACACGCCACAAGCGCGCTGCAGCCAAATGAAGCTATTAACTATTTTAATTACATAATATGAGCGTTTAAATAGAAGCACATCAAAAGTCCTTTGAGCGAAGAAAAACTACTTTGCGGCGTGGCTAAGTCAAGTACCAAAAAAACAAATTTAGTAAAAATAAGTGCAAAACGAAAATCAAAAATGTCGCTGCAGCTAAAATAAGTTGCGGTAAATTGTGGTCAACTCTCGACGGACCCTTGCCAAGCTAAGCCTCTGCGCGCATGCGTGGCTTTGAAGGCAGCGCATTTTTTATTTTTGATGCTGTTTTGAGTTTGCAGTTGCAGATTGCGGCAAGGTGCGTTTTAGCCAACAATAACAGAAACAACACGCACTTGCAGCACTAGCAGACAACAATAACAAATAAGCAGTGTGTGTCCCTACAAATACACATGACAACAATTCATTTGAGTGTGTTTGTATGTGTGTGTGTGTGCCCATCAGCAACAGTTGCAATCGACACTCAGCAGGTCTCGGCTGCCGACGCGTCTCAGCAATTGGCACGTGGTATGCGCGCGATCTCTTGCCTGCCCCACAACACACACTGTTGCACAAACGCCCTGCGTTCCCAACTAGCCGCATGCAACAAGAGACACTGCTTTGCACTATTAGTACGTGTGCCAGTTTAGTTTGTGGTTAAGGCTGTCGTTATTGTTGTTGTTGCCACAGTGATTATGATTAAAAGGCATTTACGAGCAGCGCGTTGCCGCAACGTGTGTTGTACGCGGCGGCGCAATGTGCATGCATAAAAACAACTGTTACGGTTTTGCGGCGGCCACAACAATAGCAACAAATACAATCACAACTGATGCCTTAACAGTTATTAAATGCAACACATGCCACAACAACAACAACAACAGCAATTTGTATGAGTAACTCTGACGCGAGGGGACCAAGCAAAACAAATCCTTGCGTTCGGCGTAAAGAATTGGCGGCGAAAGAATCGGCACTCATACGCACGTAGATTTGTAGATTTGATATATGTAAGCTGCATTAAGCTGTGTGTGGTGCTTATAACGGCATTGTGTTCAAAAATACCTTCCTAACTCCTAATTTTCACAACCAACGAAGAGACGACTTTCGAGCGCAGAGGGATGCTTTCAAGATGACGCTATAAAAATTAGTTTCCCTTGAAGGCCCTTCGCTATTTGCTTAAAATAAATTGCTCTCTTTTCACAGGCAAAAAGTTTTCAAGTTTAAAAAGTTTATTTGTGTTGTTTACAGTAACCTAAAATATTCATCTCGGCCAAAAAAAAAATTAATTAAAACGCGAAGGCTTTCGCGGGATTGTTTTTTACAACTGTCGGAGTGATTCATCGCACCAAAACAGTGCAACGATGAACTTAATTTAATGTTTGGCGTTTGGCGGTTCAAAGGTGATGCACTGATTATAGTAACTCTCCCACTTTTCGACACCATTTTTACAGTACTATTTGTAGTTCAAAATAGGCCTCAAGTTCGGTCAATATCTCTTCGTTCGACGAAAATTTCTTACCAACGGTGATTCTTTTGAGATCTGGGAGCAGAAAAAAGTTGCAAGGGGCCAAATCTGGAGAATACGGTGTATGAGCAAGCAACTCGAAGCCCAGTTCTTGGAGTTTTGACATCGTTTTAACTGACTTGCGACTTGGCACATTGGCTTGGTGTAACAAAATTTTCCTTTTCTTCAAATGCTGCCGTTTTTCGGCGATTTCTTCTTTCAAACGGTCCAAACGTTACAATAACACTATGCAATCGCTGCTGATGGTCCTTCCCTTTTCAAGGTAGTCAATGTGCATCTCAAAATACAGACGCCATAACCTTACTGTTACTACTACTGTTACTGTTGCTTTTTTCACGTTTTGGAGCGGGTTCATTGTGTAGAGTCCACTCGGATGACTATCGATTGAACTTAAGAGTTAAATTGTGGAACCAGGTTTCATCTATTGTTCCAGCTCCACACACTGCCCCGTATCATGAACACTCCTTATTTTTGGTGAAAAGGGAGCTCGCGCGACACCCACTTTGCAGAGTACTTTCTATCCAAATATTCGTGAATTATATGATGTCTACGTTCAGTTGATACCTTGTAGATGCAAGCAGAAATATCTCCTGTCCTGCTTGTAGGCAATTGAGAAGTAAATTCCTCTCTCGATCAACCAAGACCAAACTCTACAAGTCACTCATCCCCGTCCTGCTTGGTGCAGAGGCATGGACATGGCAACATCTCATCAGCCGACGTTACGAGTTTTCGAAAGAAAGGCGGAAGATGTATGCTCCTTTGCACATTGGCAACAGCGAATACCGCAGTCGATGAAACGATGAGGTGTTCGAGATATTAAACGACATTGACTTAGTTCAGCGAATTAAGAGACAGGGATTACGCTGGCTAGGTCATGTCGTCCGAATGGATGAAAACACTTCAGCTCTAAGAGTATTCGACGCAGTACCCGCCGGGACAAGCAGAGGAAGACCTACACACCGTTGAAAATACCAGGTGAAGAAAGACCTGGCTACACTTGGAATTTCGTTTTTCGACACCTGAAGTGGGATTGATGTATTCATTTATTAATATTTTTCTTAGTCACTAATGCCGCAAGTAAAAGAAGCAACCCTCGTACAACTAAATCTTATATCCGCACATTTTCTTCAAGAAACCTAACCGTTTGCCTCAAAACCCCGAAACGAATCACTGTTCACACGCAATATGCAGCCACTTTAACATAAATAACTGCAAATAATACAAAATGCTCGTACACCTCAGACCACAACAGTTGCAACTGAGCAGTGGCACAAGCAACAGCCGCAACCTCGGCCGATAACGAAATTATTTAAATAAACGAAAGTGGTTTCTTGGCTTTTTGCATTGCCACGAATGAAAAAATCGGTCAGACGTATGTGAGATTCTGCTCTAAAGCTGCGCACGCGCAATGTGTTACTGCTACGGCTGTGTGTGTGTGTGTTGTGATGTGTGGCATGCGGCATGCGTGCCAGCGCGTCATGGTGGCACGAGCTGAAATCAAAAGCTGGTAGAAAAAAAACCAAGAAAAAAAACAACCTCTGATGTTGCAGTAAACCGCAGAAAAGGTTGAGTGCTGAACTTCATTTCTGCTAAGGGCGCAGGGTTCGAGTTGATGCCGAAATTCGCCTGCGACCGCAACTGCTGTTGCCGAGATAATGCTGTCACTTTTTGCCTTTCTACTTCTTGCTATTGGTGTTGTGTTTGTCTTACAGTGGCAGCCGTCGTTAAAACTAAGTCCCTGCCCCAAAGCGCTTGTGCTGAGAACAGTTTTTCTGCTCGCGCGCACAGCGCAGAACAGTTAACCATTTAAATTGCCGACTAACGACAGCAACCGACGACCCAGACCCAGCGCAGATCCTGTTTAATGCATTTTTAGTGAACTCTGCTACACCACTACTGTTGTTGTTGTTGACTGCTGTTGTAGAAGCTTTGGCGACGCATACAAAATAATGACGCGATTGCGGTTAAACTGTGTCTGCAGCGCCTTGGCCAACGCCAAAAGAACAGGTGCAGCCGCAAGGATAACGAAAGCAGCAACAGCAACTATAAGTAGAGTACGGCGGAAGAAGCAGTGGTTGGGAGATGCGAATGCGCCGGAAAAAAATCACAATTGATGTCAGAGGTTTTGTGTGCCAACATTTGGATTTTTGCATTAAGATGTCTTCACAGCGTTTAAAGTGTTTTCGGATAACCCTGAAGCTCGGCAAATTGAAGGCGATTAAGTGCGTCAGACTAAAAGCCGAAGAATCGATTGAGTTGCAAATGACAATATTTTATCATAGCTATCAAAGAAATTGGGTGTCACGAGAGAGAAAGAGAGAAAAAGCGAGAGAGCGAGAAGGAAGCTTTGACAGGGATTAGGAACACGGGTGTAAGAGGTAGAGTGAGAAGCAGACTATAGTTCGCCCCAAACACACTGTTGTACCGCTGCAACAAAGCATGGCACCGACCCCTGCTTTGTGCCTCATTAATAACCGACATTTGCAAATGTTGACATTCATTAATTGCCACTTGATTTACCGTCCATGACTCCTTTTTTCACTTTTCGCAAAACCAACCGTGCGTATATCGGCAATTTGCCCCACAGCCTCGGCAGCCAGAACGCCTCCACGCACTCGACTCCTGCGTCATCAAGCAACGCCCGCACAAACGCACCTACATGCGGACGGCACTGAAGAGTCAACAAAGGCGAATGGCGCCTGCCGACATGAATAGCAACTGAAATCATGTAATTATGTTGCCTTTTGTCAGGTCGGACGACATATCCACAGCCATCGAAGAGGCTGAATAGGCAGACGCTGCAGCACTCCAAACCACGAACGCCAAAAGCGAAATGTGAGTAGTTGTGCAAGTGGGCACTGCAGCGCTGGTGCTGTAACTATTTTTATGCAAATCGCTACTGACAGCTGCTGAATAGAACAGCCAACCACTAAATTGTGCGACCAACAACGGCGGTAGCGGTAGCGGCAGCGAACGTGCGCTCCTCCCATAGTCAGTCGAAGAATAACAGCCAACAATAGTAGAATAAAATCACTTCAGTCAACGGTAGGGAGTTGGAGCTAAGCTGCATGTATCAACTTGACTACACAACCAAAGCTAGCTACACGCTTTTGGCGAGCTCTATCGGTGTTAGCGTAGTGCAGAGTTGGGGCTGCGCCGCAAAACGCTTTGATGTGTAGGCAAATCTCACGCGCAGTCTCATTTTAAGTTAGTGGAAACACAAATCTGTGTTTGCTACAGCACAATGGACTGACAATTCGCAAAACAACCGACCCTCAGACAAGCCGGCATATACTAACGCTTTATATATCCGATTCGGTTTGTTGTTATTGCATATTTGAAGTTTAAGGCGCTCACTCGTAGGTATTTAAGCACATTCCAAAATGGATTGGAAGAATCACAAAAACGCATTTGATCAATCACTATTAAGGCATCGGAATGGCTCCATTGGCATCTTGCTTTCTGGCACTGAAACAAAGGATCTCCGGGATTTAGTAAAACACTGGATCCTTTACCACTCCTGTTGCCCAAAGTTTCTTAAGTTGTAGGATTGGGACTCGTACAATATATGCCGTAACATCTGCCTGAAAGCTGAGCATTTACAAAGCTAATGATCCAGCATCTCATCTTTTTCCACGTAAGTTATGCATTCCACGTTTCCCAGTTTCTAAGGGTGAGATCATAAGAGGGCAGATGCCCTGTGATAACCACACAAATGTTACTAAGCTCCCGTTTGCTTAGAGTTTGTTACTAAGGTCCCCTTTTGCTAAGAGGTAAAAGCTATATGGATTGAAAGAAACTTTTTGATATGCCCTGTATTGCTCGTGTTCTAAGACGTGAAGTGCCCATTGGTTCAAAACTTGAAGATTAGGTGAGATGTATCTTCAGATGTCCCGATTATTGCCTGCAAGCATAACATACCGAAATGAGGCTTAGTATTGGCAACATTGATAGTCTTAATTCATGCTTGGTCATCCACTAGAATCTTTAAGCGGAATTTTAATAATTTAGTTTTAGGCTGCCTTCTGTGTACGGATTACGACAGTCGAAACCCTCTTCTGTTCCTGTTTCGCCCTTTGATCCATCAGTGAATATTTGGATTTCGTCGTTGGAACTGTCGATCACAGAACTATTGATCCATTCTTCTCTAATAGGGGATGAAAATGATTCCTCGTGTGTCTCCTTTTCTCGGTCGCATCGCCAATTTAGCATTAGTTCATTAGCACTATCGAATATGACACTGTGCGTATAGTGACGCCGAAATCCCAGCAAGCAGGCCCGTTGCTCCTGTTTCAGGGGCTTAATACCGCACCTTTTCAATAATAATGCCATCCACCATACCAACGCCCCATATGTTAGTGTGAACCGGCTGGCACCTGTGTATATCCAATAGACCATGTGAAGACGTAAACCAGACTATGGGACATTGGCTCTTCTAAAGGCGTAACAATTCCTCAGGATCCTCACTCAAACCTACTACTTATCGATTCAGATGTGAAAGATAGATTTTCTCTCAGTGACTTCGTTGTTACATCCTTAGACTATCAACAAATAACGAAAGATATCGAGGGGCATTACTTGATATGCGACGGTTTCGGTTTCGACTTTGTTCTCAAGAAGGTATAACAAAATATCTTGACAGGCATCTTTCGGTTTCGAACGGTCTCGGTTTCGACACTGTGCAGTAATTCCCAACATTTTAGAGTCTCTCACTGACTGTACTTAAAGTATACAAATGAGGATAAACTATCTTAGAATGTCAAGTTTCCTCCTGCTCGGTCTACCCGATCGAGGTTTGCTAGCGTTTCGTCATTACGTACCTTCCCCATATCATCACCATTTCCGGTTCTTCTTCGGTTTCTTGTTCTTTGGAATAGTATTATACCAGCAAATGCCTTTTTTATCTTGATTGTATAACTGCTATTGAGCACAAGTAAACCACATTTTCCAATATACGCTATGTCACTGCGCGTCTACATAAGGTGGCGCTACAGCAAGCATACAAACCGCATATCCTTTATTGTCTTCCACAATCAGCTTAATTTTCATTTGAGGCTTCCTCGTCGCGACTTGAATATACATAATTTCACACACACAGCTATGCGCACAATATGAATGCACCATGCACCCCACCTGCTGGCATCCGCCACCGCAACTCCCCCATTGAAATGGTTGCTCTGTATTTGGTGCCGTAAAGGAAATCGCTCGTATTCGCTTATTTGCGTATCAAACGCACCTACTTGTCTGCCGCCAACCAAAGCAACCGCTGCCACTACCATTCAACCAGTTGTTGCTCCAACTCCAGCTCCAGCTCTAATTCGGCGCATTGCTCAGCCTCGGCACCGCTGCAATTTCCATGATAAATGTTTGTGCCAACGTTCGCGTGTGCAATTGTTCGCAATTCATGTTGTTGATGTTATTGCCGTTGTTGCTGCTGACAATTGCTCACTTGGGTTGCCAGCCTGCCGCGCTGGCCAGAGGCTGTGCCTCGTTGGTCACTTGGCTGGTTGTTTGGCTGGCTAGTGGCGCTTGCTGCCCCACCGCTGCGTTGTATTTGGTAAATTGTTTTATTGCGATTGCAATTACGCTGACGCGGCCGTACGCTTACTGTTCTTACTGTTGTTGTCAGCTACCGAGGGGGTCCCATGCGGCGGCGCAGCTACCTAAACGACATCAAAAATATTGTCGCTGCGACAAACAAACTCGACAATATGGTCACATGTGACGTCTGAGTTTTGTTTTTGGTTGGTTATGCAGTTTGTACGCTTGCTTTTGTGTGCTCCTTCCTTTCCCTCGCCTGATTCATTCACGTGTGATATTACACAAATAAGTACATTGATTGTCTGCGCATTCACTGTTGTGACGCGCATCTCCGCTGTTGCCAGCAACATGCCCAAATGTGTGTGGATGTATGTGCACATGTAGCAGTCTGGGCGCGCATGCGCAGATTGCTTGCCAAAGCCAAGTTGAGTTTACGAATAAGACACCATCGCGTCGATCTGTCTGTTAAGCGGCGGTGAATGGTATGGCTTAGGAAATCAGGAAGCTCGCTTTGCTTGACCTATCACTAATAGACGGCATTATTGTATCATTTAGGGACAGCTTGGATTGGTTTGAAATGATAATAAATGGCTGGGTTTCGTGGAAGTTGCTTTCAGTGTACACTTATGGGCATGGATGGTCGAATTATGCTCTTAGAGGTAAATATTATATGCGTTTATGTGTGTATTTCATGCCGTTAATATATTTTATGCCGTTAGGCTTTCATAGTGCGCTGGAACTATTTACGATGGATTTGCCTACTTTTAAGCTATGGAATTGTTAATCGTTGAAGGTGTGACATACCGTTTGGTTTTTTGACAAACGGACGCGCTTCTGCTCGTAATATTTTCGAGTTTCCGGCTCTAAGTTGGTTCGGTCGTTCTAAGTTAGACCGATTATGGTTGACATACCCTTGAGCTTCCGGCTCTAAGTTGGTTCAGTCTTTCTATGTCGGATCGATTGTAGTTGATCATAGGTGAGTTTCCCTCCTCGGGTTTGAACTAATTACTAAGGACTTACATACCTTGAAGATATGTAGATTTAATGGTTTGAGTTGGGACATATTGATTCATTAACAGCCGCTTCGTGCCAATTTCCGTAACGTAGAACCGACTGTCGGCAAAATTGATCGGTCCCGCATTTCTAAGTTGGATCGATTATGGTTGATACACCTTTGAGCTTGCGGCTCTAGATCGGTCCGGCCTTTCTCTGTTGGTGTTGAAGCTATGGAGAGTTAATCGTCGAGAGGTGACATATTGTTCCGCATTTTTCACAAACAATAATAGTTTCCGATTCGAAATCGCTCCGGTGAAAACCTTAAAACTTATTGATCCAAACGGGGTTAGATAGCCGAAATAACAGTCCCTGCAGGTCGATTCCGGGAACGAATAAACGGCTGTCAGAAGAATTGAGCCGTCCGGTCTTTCTATGTCGGTCCGATCATGGTTTACTCATTGTTGAACTTTCCTCTGCCAGCGGATTTACTTATTTTAAAGCTAGAAAATGCTAATGGATCCGGTTCTTTTAAGTCGTTCCGATCACAGTTGACCTCAGACTTGAACCAATTACGATTGATTTACTAACTTTGAAGTTATGGAGAGTTAATCGATCCGGTCTTTCTAACTCAGACCGAGGAGCTGGAACTAATGAAGGTGGATATATATACGTTGAAGCTATGAAGAGATAATCGTCGGAGGTGTGATATATTGATTAGCCTACGCTCGGAACATTTTAGAGCTTACGGAACTTGATGGATCCGTTCTTTCTATGCCGACCCGATAGTTGACTCACTGTTGAGCTTCCCTCCCCGAACTTTCACAGGATCAACATTTTCGTTATTCCACACTCGAATCGTTCTGATTGGGTTATCTTCCATACTTCTCAAGTGAAACTCAAAGTGCGCTAAGCATCAACGACAATAGGTCGCTAGAGCTCAATTGCCCAACAACCAAATTCCTTCGTTTCTAATCATAATGATCGATCAGTAATTAATTTCGAATAACAAGAAAATCTGCTCAGGCTATTGCCGGCTTAGTGAGCACAAAAGTTCGTGTACAAAAGAGGCACAAATCCGGAAAATTAAAAGCGTCATCTGTTTGCAAATGTTTTGTGTTTGGGGTGTCAATGACAGCCAAGAGAGGGATAACATCACAACCACAACAATAACAATACAACATGAGTGTGCACAGCAAGTCGAAACAGCCGAAGCCACAAAGCAAATTGAGCAACTAAAGGAAAGAAGCAGGCAAACAAAGACGGACGGCGACGACGACAGCCGGCACGCGCTCAGGTAGGAAAGGACAGTTAACCAGTGATTATACATCACACACATTTGTATATGTGTGTGTGCATACATTGCTTAGACATATGGATGATGCACAATCGAGGCGCTGGTCTAACTGAATAGCTCGGCTGGCTTGCTAAATGGACTGCCGAAAATATGCCACGAAGCGTTCGAATCCCTACATAACTGAATTGAACAGCGGACGAGGCGAGGCAAACAATGCAATTGACTCCGGTAATCAAACAGCCGGTGCTGGTAGGTAGGCAAAGGATCAAACTGTGATCTAAAATGCAAAAGGTGAATAACCAGTGCAGCGCCGTGCAGCGCCTAGGGTCAGCAGACAAAATCCAATCTGTATATGTGCGAAACGAAAGGGTAGTGCATCTGAAGCGCTTTTTATGCATATTTGGTTGAAAACTTTTTATTAAAGAGAGGAAGCTGCCACTTCCACTACGGCTGCCGCTGCGGCTGTTGCTGCTGCAGGAAAGAGTGCCGATAGACATCTAATATCTGGCTAGCTCGATCAAATTACAGTTCCGTTTCGAGATCAGGTGGGTGCGAAAGTTGAACACAGTTAAGAAGTTTAATGCTTTTTTAGTGCATGATAAATATTAGACAGACACGCGTTAACTGTTAATAAAAAATGATTTTAATGGCACACCACACACACACAGGCAATCGCGTTGAAAAAATCCACACACATTTTTTTCGACACACAATTTCGGGTTTCGCTGCAACTTCGCTGGAAGTGCGACATGTGTTCAGATACCCGTTGTGCGCCGTGCTTCGGCTTTGTTGGTGTGCAATGCGCATTTCTTGCCTCACCTACGGCTGATCCTGTTTTTGTGCGGCACAACTGACGCCTTCGCCTGAGCGCACAACACAAGGATCAAGGATGTGCATTAAATTGGGGCCGTTGTATAACAGTTGAATTTGTATCGGCTGGTGCTGCTGGTGTTGTTGGTGGAGTGCATGCCTTTTTTTGCTTCAGTTATTGTTTGTTCCTTTATATAGTTTCTGCATTTGCTGTTATGGAATTATAGGCGAAAGTGGTTGAATGAATCTACATTTAAAACTTGATGAATGAAATAATGGCGATCCGTCGCACTTTTGATCGTCTAATGCCAGATAATTATAAGAAATTCGAAAGTAATGAAAATTAATTTTTCTGTAGAAACTAAGGGTTGATTTTAGTAGAATATTTCAGGGTATAAGCAGAGTTCACCGTATTTGTTTCTGGAAACCGCTTCTTACCTCACGAGCACGCAATTTCTGTGCGAGATCCACAACGCTTAACTTTTTTTATTCCCGAGATTTTAGGGTCTATACAACAAGAGAAAACTCTGATTTATGAAGACGAAAAGTTGATTTCCCTTGGCATGCGGTGGAAATATTTTTATCTATCTGGTGTAGTAGCCAAATAATTCAAGGATTACAAAGGTTTGGTTTAATGGCTGATCCAGAGATTGCAGTTGGACTAATGGCATATACACAATACTTTTTGAACCCATAAATATAGACCTTCTGTGTTTGATCTTATAAGTCGGCAAAGCACTTTGTGACGTATACAAAATTGTTCAGGGATTTAGTGTCTGTTCCTGTCAGTTCGGTGGAATATCTGACAGTGTGAGCTTCCAAGTTCCCAGGAAGGAATTGTTGATATGTTTCCACGCCTTTTTTCCTTACAGCATCTGTAAGCTGACGTCCAATAAGATTCTCAACCTTATAGCTTGAACGCCGATAGGGAAACGCCCTCTTAGAACCCCCACAAATTGTTATGAGAAACCAGCCTTATTGAGGGCAAAGAACTCAGTGGATCTCTTACGATTTATCTTGTGACAGCGAAAGAACCGATGGTAGATCAGCCTGGCCAAGCTTCTCCGAACTACAGTTACCGAATACTAGAACACCACCTTTCCTTACCACCTCATCAACTTACAGTTAGTTATCAGCATGTCCAAGCGGCCTGGTACCCATACTAGTATAAGAAGACTATTATTAGAGACTCGATATATAGAGACTCTAGACTAGTATCACCACCCTGCTGTCAAAGTCGATAGTCACTTCTCTGAAAGAGGCTGCGCGCCGGAGCAGTAACTCTATCAACTCTATGGCTATTTCAATGGCAGCAACAACGGCTTGAGCACGCTGCAATAGTCAGGAAGTCTAAAAGTTGACATAGAGTTTCTTAAAATATACCGATCTACTCCAGGCTTCGACGCATTCTTAAAAAAGCTCACTGCCCTTTCAACAAATTCTACCCGACTTCCTCACAATAAGCGCCTTATTTGCTCTGCCCTCGGCATCGATGGGAGCTTCATATTTAGGAACAAGCTAAATACTTCACTCTGTTCGCAGATTGCAGACGGATGCTTCCCATCCTCGGCTTCTAGTATCTTGTTTCTTATTGTAAATAAAACCATCACAGTGTTATCTGGGTTGATGGTGGGGTCACTTCCAGCCGCCCAACCGGTTACGACGCTGAAATACTCTTGCATCAACTAGTATACGGTACTTAAGAACTTTCTTCTCTGATCTTCCGATCATTCTGTCGCACAGAAGACTGAAAATAAGGTGTTTGAGCCACTTTTAGTTTTTTGTAAGCTGCCTCAATATCTAAAAAGTCTCTACAGCAAGTTCTTTTAACTTTAGTAGGTAGGTAGTACCCTCTGACCTATCATTACAATAAGCGTGCTGCGATTCCGATAAATAGTCCCTCGGAATGCGCCCTCTTATATGCCAGTTCAAAACTGACCCTTCCAAAAGTTTTCGGTAAGAAAGCAGAAAAACTCATGGGCCTTTAGTCCTCCACCGTGATAAAAGAGCTCTTACCAGCCTCGGGATGAACGTAACTCTGACTCGCTTCCAGGCCCTCGGAATATATCCCCAGTCCCTGTCTTATGCAGTTCGCATAGTTGAATGCCAGTAGCTACACCTTAACAGCCTGTTATGTTGCTTTCCGACCGCAGTGACTTGAATGCGCTGGTATGTTGCCTTCTAGTCGCAGAGACTTGAATGGTTTTAAAGAGGGTATGGGGTTCCTTGCCATCACGATAGCCCTCTACCTTTGTGAAGAAGCTTTTCCATGAAGTCTTTTTGACCTAATCGTCATTTAACTTAGTCCAGCGGTCAATATTCACTGATTTCCATGAGTTCTATGGTCCGCCAATAGGCTTTCCTTGCCCTTAGGTTTTTCAGTGAACAGGAGCTCTCCGGTGTAACCTTACATGCCAAAGCCAAAGGTTAGAGATTCATATGATAATACTACATACTCGACTGAGCGTATTCACAAAATGTCTTCGTTTCCACATATCTTGTCTTGGTCAAATTTCCAGGTTCTTTTTGAAAGAAAGTTGTTCAAGAATGCACAAGCTACATTTTTAAAGAGTCAAGATTGAGGTTAAGTGCTTACGAAAAAGGTAACTGTGTTATAGCCTGCGCCAAAATCACTGTGTACCGAATCACCACGAATAGTAAAGTAACTTCATAGCCGCCAAAATCACTTCCTGAAAAGATCATTCTGAAATAAAAGCAAAACAGCTTCAACTGGACGAATTCTTGTATTTGCATATCTAAAGAGATTTCGCGTAGAATTAAAAGGCACTCAGCGCAACGTACGTTGAATCAAATAAAATCAAGCGCAATAAATTTATTACCAAATTGCGGCTACCGGTCTTCCACAGAGGCTACGCCATTAACTACACAATGGCCATGTCAGCGTGGACTGGCGGCATTTCCTGCGCCACAATGTAACAGATGGCTGTGGACTACTTTCTTGTACCCAAAAACTACGTGAGCCAGCAAGCTTCACTCTAACACACATACACGCAAACACACAGACACAATGGAAAATGTATCGTGAAGATTGTTGGCAATTATTAAAATGATAATTGCACAAATCTGGCTATCAATTGACGACCATCGAAGGACCTCCGCAAGCCAGGCGAGTAATGCGAGCGGCCAGACCCACAAACTCCAGCCGGCAATACAGCGCACAAGCCAGCAGGCAAGAAGCGATAGACGGCGCAAACGACATGAAGTGGCTAATATTGCTAAAAAGGCGGCATTGCAGCCGCAATCGCACCCATTGCTAACAATAACGAACAACTGTTGTCGCTGCAACGACAGCCGCGTCCGGGCGCATGCGCTTATCAAACGCTCGAACAGCTATGGAGCGAAGCCAACTGAAGGTTTTCGTTGACAATTCGCTTTTAATTTAAGGTAACAAACAACTATTGCCAATTGTGCATATGTGTGTTTATTTATTTATTTATTATTTTTTTTTTGCTGTAGCTGACCCAATGTGCAGCAAGCGCTGAAAGCGGCACTGGCGCGTTACGTGCATATATCCATAGTTGAATACAGAAAATGTTGAAGATAGGTACTTATGTTTACCGGTGGATTCCGGTGCGCTATGAATCTGCGTGAACGCGTATAGGCAACTAACGGTTGTGTGTAAGCTCCGGCCGCCCTCTACTAGCTTAACCAAAAACGAATAAAATTACTAAAAAAATAAATTTTGATAAAGTAATTGTGCTGGTCGTTGGCCAGAGCGCGGCAGTAGCGATTAGACGCAGCTGAGGTTTGAGTTGGCGGGCGACATAGCGCGATATTGGCTAAAAAAATCACACAATCACAACAACAATAATAAAAACAAAAGCGCTGAGGTAAACTGATACAGCGGCGCGGCAATGGGGCATTTGAAGACCACATGCGGCGCTTGTTTGCTAGACAAACAGTAGCTATGAACCCCAAACCGGGTGCTGCGTTTGTGCTGCCCAGTCAAAGGCGCGCGCAAAGCCGCGCGTACAGCCTAGCAATATGCAGCGGCTCACAAGGAGTGCGTGCGCATGATTGAAATCAGCAAAATTTTGTGTGGCGTACACAGTAGCTGCCGCCGCAGTAGGCATACATTGCTGCGCTAACGATGCGCGGCGGTTGCATGCTGACCACCGCGGCCATAGCGGGTCTGCGCGCTGATTGTAGATGCACTACGCGCGACGATCGCTGGCGAACAAATCGCAATAATTTGCATTTCAAAGTGAATTTATTTCAATTTTATTTGATATTAATTGCGTATAAATCGCGCGATTGCCGGAGCAGCAGGGACCACATATTGCACTAAATAGTAGCAGGAAAACAATTGCAGGCGGGTGCATGGGCGCGATTTGTTCTTGCCTAAATAAATGATGACTGTGCGCGCAGCGCTGGCTGACTGCGCGGACAAATACTTACACAGGGTTAGTTGCCGATGACTTCCCGCATAGAAATGCGACCTGGCGCGCGGGCCATAGCAACAACACGCCTGCTGCTGGCCCTTGACCGTGCTACTAGCTTTACTGCCATTATTATGCTAGCAATTAGTGTTGTTGTAGCACACATTAGTTGTTGTTGTTGTTGTTATTAGTGGTAACATCGCTGTTAGCAATGTGAAGAATGTGCCGCGCTGCTGCTCATTACTTCACTGTCAACGCGAAGGCATTTTGGTGGCGCCTTACACGCGCAGCTTACCAAGCACTGCTGCCGCGGAGACTGTGACGCGCAAAACCAGAGCAAACCGCCAACGGTTAACCACACCACAACAATCACAATTGTAAGAAAATAAGGCTTGTGGAGCACACGTTGCGCCTGCGCCACACACAAATCTGGCAACACTCTTTTGTCACTGCCCATTTGCTGGTAATTATTTGTAGTTTGCCACGCTGTGGGTGGCGGCTGCAAGCGCTGCGCTCACACTTTTTTACAAAGACTTTGGTTTGCGCTGTGCTGCTGGCAAACGACGTAAGTAGCTGTTGATATGTATAGCAGCTGGTAGGTATGTGAGTGTTTAAATACTTTATAAGAGTTTGGCACTTTTCTGGTTTTCGCTTAGAGCCAGCTTTTTAAGTCGCTGCCAAGTTGTCTGCTGTAATTAAACGCGATATTCAGTGACTTATTTGCTACCTTTTATGGGAAAGCGTTAATTTCATTGCGATATGTTGTCGCTGTGCGCAGTATTTGCCGGGTTGCATTTTTCAAATCAGCAAAGTATTTGCCAACATTTAACACAACATGCCTACAAGCATTGCTGTTATTTGTGGGCATTAATGCGCGTGAATGTATGCTAAGCGCGCTGATTACCGCTGCTGACCCTTGAGGTGTCACTAGTTTAACGGTAGCTGCGCCCTGCGTACATCTTTGCGCAGAGGTTGGTAACACTTAGAGTGGCAAAACGGGCTTAGAAGGAGCGGAGATGGATGATTTGACTATTTTTGAACAAATTTAACTAACTGATTTAATAGACAGAAGAGAGTGTAGGAACCTGATCTAATTACTAACTAGTCGCTGCCTGGTAGCGACACACGACGGCAGAATGGAGCTGACAGATCGAGAAAACTAGGAAATGTCTAGAGCAAAGCACCAGGGAAGCAATGGGGCACCTCTTGTGCACTTGTCCTGCGTTGGCATGATTACGCTGTAAGCATCTGCGGTTTCCAGGGTATGATATAGGTAGTAAGTATCGATAATGACGGCGCAGAGTCTCTTAAAATTCGCGTCAAGCTAAGGCATCCCAAAGCTTGATTACTCCTCATGGTCCTACCAACTGCACTCTATCTGATATAGCAAAGAACCAAAACTGGTCTGTGCGTGGCTTATTGGTCTACCAGATTAACCTAATCTAACCTAAAGACAATTTCTGGATATTTTTTTTTATTCTTTTAAATATTTTGACTATTTCAACTGAGATATCGATCTGTAATTTGGCGAACGTGCTTTTCCTTCCAAGAAATTGCACATCGGACGGCATCGGAGCCGTCGATATTGGACTACTATAGCATATAACTATCATGCAAACGGAACTATCGGCATTAAGTCCTTGTATGGAAAACTTTTTTATTTGACAAGATTATAGCATCCGAAGAAAAAGTTCAGGTCGAACTGCTAAGGCATATAGCTGTGATACAAAGTGAAAGATCCAAAACATGGAAAATTCTTTATCTTCACGAAATTTGGCATGGATAAGTCTTCAATACATAAGGTGACCTCCCGGGAACGTAGCTGTGCCTGGCCAGTGCTTGGGTGACTGTAGCGTCGCGATGTGATTTAAAAGTCGTGCGATGACTTCAGAAAAGCTGGCTGCCAGCTAGCTCTATATAAGAAACGCAGGCACCATGCCGCTTAGTGCTTA
Source organism: Bactrocera neohumeralis (assembly GCF_024586455.1). Taxonomy (NCBI): domain Eukaryota; kingdom Metazoa; phylum Arthropoda; class Insecta; order Diptera; family Tephritidae; genus Bactrocera; species Bactrocera neohumeralis. The sequence continues at coordinate 75,718,558 of NC_065923.1, read as the reverse complement.
GCTGACTGTCGCGCCGCGATGTGATTTAAAAGTCGTGCGGTGACTTCAGGACAGCTGGTTGCCGGCTGGCTCTATATAAGAAACGCAGGCACCGTGCCTGGCCAGTGCTTAGCTGACTGTCGCGCCGCGATGTGATTTAAAAGTCGTGCGGTGACTTCAGGACAGCTGGCTGCCGGCTCTATATAAGAAGCACAAGCACCGTGCCTGCCCAGTGCTTGGGTGACTGTAGCGTCGCGATGTGATGTGATTTCAAAGTCGTGCGATGACTTCAGAGAAGCTGGCTGCCAGCTGGCTCTATATAAGAAACGCATACACCGTTTCTGGCTTGTCGCGCCGCGATGTGATGTGATTTAAAAGTAGTGCGGTGACTTCAGGACAGCTGGCTGCCGGCTGGCTCTATATAAGAAACGCAGGCACCGTGCCTGGCCAGTGCTTAGCTGACTGTCGCGCCGCGATGTGATTTAAAAGTCGTGCGGTGACTTCAGGACAGCTGGCTGCCGGCTCTATATAAGAAGCACAAGCACCGTGCCTGCCCAGTGCTTGGGTGACTGTAGCGTCGCGATGTGATGTGATTTCAAAGTCGTGCGGTGACTTCAGAGAAGCTGGCTGCCAGCTGGCTCTATATAAGAAACGCATACACCGTTTCTGGCTTGTCGCGCCGCGATGTGATGTGATTTAAAAGTAGTGCGGTGACTTCAGGACAGCTGGCTGCCGGCTGGCTCTATATAAGAAACGCAGGCACCGTGCCTGGCCAGTGCTTAGCTGACTGTCGCGCCGCGATGTGATTTAAAAGTCGTGCGGTGACTTCTGGACAGCTGGCTGCCGGCTGGCTCTATATAAGAAACGCAGGCTCCGTGCCTGGCCAGTGCTTAGCTGACTGTCGCGCCGCGATGTGATTTAAAAGTCGTGCGGTGACTTCAGGACAGCTGGCTGCCGACTCTATATAAGAAGCACAAGCACCATGCCTGCCCAGTGCTTGGGTGACTGTAGCGTCGCGATGTGATGTGATTTCAAAGTCGTGCGGTGACTTCAGAAAAGCTGGCTGCCAGCTGGTTCTATATAAGAAACGCAGGCACCGTGCCTGGCCAGTGCTTAGCTGACTGTCGCGTCGCGATGTGATTTAAAAGTCGTGCGGTGACTTCAGGACAGCTGGCTGCCGGCTCTATATAAGAAGCACAAGCACCGTGCCTGCCCAGTGCTTGGGTGACTGTAGCGTCGCGATGTGATGTGATTTCAAAGTCGTGCGGTGACTTTAGAGAAGCTGGCTGCCAGCTGGCTCTATATAAGAAACGCAGGCACCGTGCCTGGCCAGTGCTTAGCTGACTGTCGCGCCGCGATGTGATTTAAAAGTCGCGCGGTGACTTCAGGACAGCTGGCTGCCGGCTCTATATAAGAAGCACAAGCACCGTGCCTGCCCAGTGCTTAGGTGACTGTCGCGTCGCGATGTAATGTGATTTCAAAGTCGAGCGGTGACTTCAAAGAAGCTGGCTGCCAGCTTCTTCTATATAAGAAACGCAGGCACCGTGCCTGGCCAGTGCTTAAGAGACTGTCGCACCGTAACTTCAGAGAAGCTGCCGTATGCAAAATGAACAATAGAAATCATGTCCTTGTCCGATCAAAATCCAATTCTTGTATGGAAAGCTTATTAATTTGATAAGAGATCGTAACCGAAATTGGCATGGAGTAATATCTGAAGGAATGGTATATTCTGCGAACGTATTTTTTTAATCCGACCACTATAGCATATATGTAGCTGTCATACAGAATGAACGATAAAAATCAAACTCTTTTATATGACGAGCTATCTTAACGAAATTTAGCATGATTTTTTTCTTAAAGAAACGTTACAATCTCCAAAAAATGGATCGGTATATTATTTCTTAGAGCTGTCATACAAATTGAACGATCAAATTCATGTCGTTCATGGGAAACTTTTTTATGTGACGAGTTATCTTCACGAAATTTGGCACTCTACAATTTCACGGAGATTGTTCAGATCAGATATGGCATATAGCTGTCATACAAACTTAACGATACAAATCAAGTTCTTGTATGAAATCTTTTGTATTTTCGAAAGTCATAGCTTCGGTGCAACTGTAGTTAACGGGTTTTCTTGTTTTTTGTTTTTCTCAAGTCGAAACATATCGCACAAATACTCCTACAACTGTCGGTTAAGGTTTTTCCATAAACACAATAATAAATACAGATTTAAGCGCCAAGCTACCACACCACCTCACAACTGTGGTGAATAAGCGAAATGAGTGCAACAAAACCAACGCCGCAGCGCTTGACTTACAAAGTGTGAGAAGTATACGCCCCACCAAGCCAGCTGGCTAGCCAATCGCGGCGCGGCAAAAAGGCACTAATGCAAAAACAACAACAAAGGCAATAGAGCGCCGTGAGCAGGCACGCGCAGATAAAGCAGCCGCAACCAAAGTGTGATGGCATTTTTGTTTGTTATTTATCCGAGCCAACGTTATTTGCTTGTTGTTATTGTTGCGTTTGTGTGAAGTTATGGGTTTTGACGATGGCGGCGCTAGTGTGACTGTTGAAGTGATTGCGCTCGTGAGAGTTAGCGGTGTCAAACGCGCAAAAGGCAAATGGTGATTTTATGGCGCCGAAAGCAACAATGAAAAGTTACAAAATAAAAAGTAAAAAGAAAACAACAAATTTTCAACGCAAAATTTCAAAGGAATTTGCAATTAGTAGATAACGCGCTAGATTAAATTAGTATAAGCTGTTTTGCTGAAATTTCAATTGTTAACTATATTTTTTGTATTATTTTTCCTTTATTCATTGCGCGTTCTCTGCGCTGTTGGCTTGACTTTTTAGCAACACAACAACGACATTGTTGACTGCTTATTTTGGCGGCAGCATACGGTGAGTCCGTTACAAAAATTACGATGGTAGCTTATCGCCAGCAAACTCAAGCTGCCTGTCGCACGCGCTAGCTAGCGAAGAGCGCGTCCCTAACCCCTAACATAAACTGGCTGACATTCGTCAGTCACATTGCTATTTTGGCGTTTTTACCGCAAACACCCTCATCATTGTGTCAGTGTAAATGCCCTTTCGTTATACTACAAATATACACATGTGTATGTGTGTATGCCTATGACCCCTCATGTGTAACTGAAGGCGCGCTTTTTCCACCAACCAGTTGCCCCGATAAGGCAATATAAAATTGTAATTGCAGGCACACTTCACATAGTCGAGTGATAAAACAAAAATCGCTCTAGCGCAACATCTTCAACCGAAGGGTGCACACACACATATAAATAGGTGCTCATGCATGTGCGGCATGTATGGCAGGGAAAATGCCAAGTAGCAGTAGGGAAAGTGTGCCAAGGAAGCGTGCCTGGCACCCGCCTATCTTTTATTTCCCATAGCCAAACGCTGCCCTCTGCAAGTAGTTCGCCTTTTCCTTGGCCATTAAGACCCGCATGTCTATACGGCTATAAGAAAACCACTTACAGCCGTCGTACTAAGACTCACTTCCTTCTACACATTCATAGAAATTAACATGCTGCCACATGTTCGTGAAAAATTGGCGCGAAAATGCCACGGAAGTGCCACATATCCTTGCCACAGCTTGGACTTTTCAGCTCTTACCACTTCAGCGCCGCCTTGCTACCAAAAATACGTTACAAGTTATTCAAATGCGCGCAACCAGCATAATTTTAACTAGTTTATAATGCATTGTATGCGAGATCATTAGAATTTTCCCTTTAATTGTACGTTTACCTACAACTGCGTTAGTTTTATCGCTGACTGTTCGAGTGAAACAGGTGGAGCAGGTGTCTTCCGTTCTGCGCCTCTTTATATTGGCGCTCATTAGAATAATTTATTTTCTATTTGTGTAAAGTTTAATGGACACAATCGGAATGACGAAGTAAGAAATGGTAGCACGGAGCTGTGCTGCTCTTCAAAATGAAAACAAAAAACCATCCGATAGGTCCGATATGAGACATGAACTAAACAATATCTTTAAACATTAGACCCACATATGTTAGTAAAGCAGCACTATCACCAATATAGTGCGCGATTTATGTCGTTTTTACATAAATTTCTTAGTATGAGTATAAGTAAGCGAGAGCACCAACTTGTCTCACGTAATTTAACCAACTCCGTTCAACCGAACGCTCTTATTGAACATCTAGTTAAGATTATGATCAATTCTTACAGCGACCTCTCTTAAATAGCTTAAAACACCGATCTGTTGTGGTACCTAAAACTCCTATATAACAGATCACAACACCCTCACAATGATTTGAGCCACTCACAAAGGTATTGAGACGGCAAATGTGAGTTTCGGCCTTGTCTCCATATTTTCGCCGAAGTTAAGACTAACAAATGATTCAACCTCGGTCTCGCAAAGGCTAGAGAATGGAGACGAAAATGGCTGGATGTTTCCATACAATTGTGACAACTTTCACCAGGCTTTGAGACTTTCACAAATTATTTATTAATAATGCCAGTTTCAGCCTTGTCTTCTTATTTTCACCGAAGGTAAAACTGTCAGATGATTTAAGCTCAGTCTTACAAAGGCTGGAGAACGGAGGCGAAAATGGCTGGATACAACTTTGACAACTTACTTTCGACAAGATGTTTAGCTTTACCGCATGATTGCCTATTAAACAAAATAAGAACACCTACGATTGGGGCAAATCTGTAAAGGAGCTCAAAATTAATTAATAATAATAGATATTTTGGTCTTGTTTCATTATTTTCACCGAAGGTAAAAAACTGATTCAAGCTCAGTCTTACAAAAGCTGGAGAACGGAGGCGAAAATGGCTGGATGCTTCAATAAAACTTTGACAACTTGCTTTCAACAAGATTTTTAGCCTGACCGCCTGATTGCCTATTGCACAATGTCGGAACATATACGATTGCTGCAAATGAACTTAACTAAGGACATCTGTAAAGGAGCTTAAGGTGTAAACTAAGTAATAACCCCCAATATGTATACGCGAAGTAGTCCCTCAGTTTTTGAGTTTTTTCGATTTTTTCAAATTTCGGGACGAGACAAGACAAGTAAATCAGTATAGGGTTTGGGCAAGCTCCTAAAGACTTTTCGAAACAAAGCTTCATATATATTATTGTATTTATTATATTTTTAGTACATATGTATGTACATACACTTAAAAATGGGTTTTTCATAGCGACTCTACAAAAGTAGACCGATAGGGACAAAAAAACGACGCCATATTTTTTTCTGTTTAGTAAAGTTTGCCATTTCATTATAGAAAGATATGCGATCCAACAAAAAGTCGAAATTATTTAAATTAACTACCGAAATTCGGAGTCAATAGCCTCAACTTTAAGAGCGCTACGTCAATTTATGGTCGTCATAATCGTCTTATCAGATCAACAATCAAGCGTCTAGTGAAAAAATTTGAATCCACTGGCACAGTACAAAATGTTCCCGTGCCAGTGAGACAGAGAAGTGAACATAGTGTCGAGAATATTGCTGCCGCTGGCGCATCAATTGAGGAAGACCCGACTCAGTCTCTCACACGTCGTTCTCAAGCGTTGGGCATCTCTGTGACGTCGTTGTGTTGAATTTTGTGAAAAGATCTTGGCCTACAATCCTACAAAATCAAATTGACGCAATAACTGGAGCCGCTTGATCACTAGAATCGTCCTATGTTCGTGAACCGGGCTGAGCAGCAATTTGAAAATCATGCGGATTTTTATCGAAAAATCATCTTCAGCGATGAGACTCGCCATAATAGGCAGGCAGCAATCCACACGTACTCCATTAAACAACATTGCATCCTGTAAAATTACGGTTTGGTGTGATTTATGGGCTGGCAGCGTCATTGGGCCGTACTTCTTCCGTGATGATCAAGACCGGCACTTCACATACTGTGAATGGGAATCGCTACCGCTCAATGATAACCGAATATTTTTGGCCCGAATTGGATGATATGTACTTGGACAATATGTGGTTCCAACACGACGGCACTACAAGCCAGACGGCAAATGTCACAATCGATTTATTGAAACCCAAATTTGGTGAACGTGTTATCTTACGAAATGGTCCAGTCAATTGGCCGCCTCGTTCATGCGATTTGACGCCATTAGACTATTTCCTGTGTGGCTAAGTCAACTCAATGGGCTTTGCCAATAAGTCAACGACGATTAATGAACTTCGTACGAATATCGAACGTGAAAATGCAGCAGTATCGGCCGACTTAAGCTTAAAAACCGTCGAAAATTGGGTTCAGCGTCTGGACTTCCATACATAATAGCATCAAATGTACCTTCACAGGAATAAAAAAAACTTCTTTTGTAGCGCTCTTGTTGAAAAAACCCGTTATATACATATGTACATATCTCTAAAATAACATATTTTCGAAATAATCAATAAAAAATCAAATTTGACTTCTAGTCATTACAGGAAACTAACGATCCCATGAGCTGAATCAACTACAAATTGTTTGGCTTAGTCAGCAACAAATGCAAAGGAGTCGAAACCAACACACCCGCATGCTTATTACAAGGAAATTCGGGGAAATCTACACGCAAGCGTACAACGGTGCAACCATAATGGCGGCGCAGGGGGTAAGCACACACGCTTGCTGCCTTGTTAAAAGCGACAAACGAACGTTTACATCTACGAAAGCGCGCAACAGCCGTCAGAAACAGTTGTTGCAGCAGCACAAACAAAAAATCCAAGAATTGTTGCAGCAACAACAACGAAAACGGTACATGTAGTGGCAACTAACTGCAACGGCAGCGCAGGCAATGCACCGCCAATCCGCGAGCATACACCAATTAGTAGTGGTAAGCGCGTGCTGGCTATAAAATCAGCAACAACAACAATGTTTACATGTCAGCGCAACAAGAACAACGGCAGATAACTGTGCGTGCTGTGTTGTGACCCTTGCGGCAGGACAGGGCTGCAAGGCAACAACAAGCAGCGCAATAAAGCAGCTCCAAGCCAAATTAGAGCGCAAATGAGATGAAAAGGTGAAAACGTTAACTGCGCCGACGCCAGCAGATAACAGACGGCGTTGACACAACAACATTTACGTGGACGTACGAGTACAAATTACGGTTGCGCAGCCCTTTTAGGTGAAATGTGCCGCTGCGTGCCGTTTTGATTCAATGTGCGGCTTTATAGGTGACCTCATATGAGGTACATCTATGTATGCATGTGTGTAAGTATCTAGTAAGTATGGATGTATAACTGTATGTATGTATTTTTGTTACGTTTACAGCATGCTTTGCTTTTGTTGTTGCTTTGTCGTGTGCTGCAATTTGCTTTAGTACGATTTTTTAAGCTTGAAAATCAACCACTTCAACGCCATCAAGTCACCACTAAGAGCGCAGCGCATTTTATGCTCCACACCACTACACTTACGCAAACACACAACCGCACAAGTACATGTTGGCAAATAACTTTACGGCCATCCCTACAGTGTTAGCCAGCAACCACCACCGTCGCTGGCTGACTGATGTGTATGTGTGTGATAAGCAACAACAAGCACAACAGCCACCAACTGGCGTACAAACGCCGTCAAAGAGCCAACCAGCTAACAAACACTCTTACCAACACCAACGCAACTCTCAGCCAGCTTGAAAACAGTCTCAGTCAAGTCAGTGACGGGCTACGCGATTGGGCTCTGGGTCTGGTCGTAGGCAGCCAACGAGTGAAGATTCAGTCAGGTGCCAAGCACCGTGCAACACGGACGTGTGCTCAAGTGGTTAACTAAACAATAAATAAATGACAATACGACAAAAGTTTGTACAAAGTGCATGGCAAATAATATTGTGTAAAAGTGCTTGCTTAATAAAACCGTTAAGTCGCAATTCGTGCAGACGCGCCGTGTGAAAATAGCAGAGAAATCAAAGACTGCTGCAACAGCTAAATACATACAAGTGATTTAAGCGAGAAAAATATTATTAAAAAAAAAAAAATAATTAAAAAAAATACATAATTAAAAATAATAATTAAAAAAATTAATAATTAAAAAAAAATATAATTAAAAAAATTATTTAAAAAGAGTTATTAAAAAATTAATCAAAAGAAATTAACTGTTTTTGTTTGCTGAAATATTTTCGTTAAAATTGTGTTAAATAATTAACGTGAACTTTCGCCACACCACAAAAGCTGCGCAAACAAACGTTTGAGCAATCAGTAGCGCATAAAAATAAATTTCAGATTTCGTTTAAAAATAAATTACAGATTTCGCACAAAATTTTCAAAAAAGATTATCAAAAAATATAGACAACATGAATCACCTGTCGCCACCGCTAACGCCGCATTCACAAAAACCAGCACAATCGCCTTCGCTGGCCGCCTTTGCCAATTCGGCGCTGGATGTGAATCTCGGCTCTACGAAGAGCTGGCTACAAAATGCATCGGCATTTAATTCCGTCATCGCGTCGGCGCAGAAATTGAATAGTAAGTCAAGCTGAAAGATGAAACAACCAGTTTTATATAAACTAAAAATGAGCAAAAATCAAAGCGAAACAAATTTATGCGAAATTAGAAAAAACTTTTTTTATTTTTTGAAAAATTTGATTGAAAACAACATTTATACTTATAAACCAAAATTGTGAAAACGATTAAAAAATAGAAATTTTTTTTTCTGAGAAATTTGTTTGAGAAACCCTATTTTATGAACTAAGATTAAGGAAAAAGGATCGAAAAATTAAAAAAAATGGAGAAATTTGTTTGAAAAAACCCTTTTATATAAACTAAAATTTGTGGAAAATAATAAAAATGAGGAACTTGTATTTAATTTTTCAGAAATTTATTTGAAACACCCTTTTATATAACCTAAAATTGTGGATAAGTATTAAAATTAGATTTTTTAAAATTTTTTTTTAAATATTTTTACAAATTTACTTGAAAACGTCTTTTATGTAAACTAAAATTGTGGTAAAAATCAAATAAAAAAAGATATTTTAATTTTTTGAGAAATTTTTATGGAAAAATTATCAAAATCTTTACCATTCTGCCGTTCCGTGCTCATATATAATATTAACTACCGACGATTTAAGTTATTCATTATTCAAAACTAAGCTTTTGATTGATATTTTGGTAGTTAAAACATATAAAAAGTAATTATATAAGATTTGACCAACTCTGATTGTTTAAAGTAAGGACAAAAACCATTAAAGCTTTTTCAAATTTTTTTTCCAATTTTTGTTGTATTGAGTTTTTAAAAATTTCTAAATAACTTTATATTATTCACATTTTCAAAAGTTCTAAATAATTTTAATGTTTTCAATACCAAAATTAATATTTCGAAATTCCATTTAGTAGTAATACTCATATTTGGTGGTTCTGTTACTTGATTGAAATCTAATTATATGATATTTAAGCAACTCTGACTTTTTATAGCAAGGACAAAAACCATTAACAGTATTTGGTGTTTTGAAATTTTTTTACATTTTTTGTTGTATTGAATTTTTCAAAATTTCTAAATATTTTCATTATTACTCACATTTTCAAAGCTTTTAAATAGTTTTAATATTTTCGAAAGAAAAATTATTACATTGGAGGTTACATTCTTTAATTACCTATGTTATGCTCCTCATTAAATAAAAATAAAATTAAACTTACTTTTCTTATATTCTCCAATTAAAAAAATAATTAATTGCTCAAACAATTTTTATTTCATTTCTACCACCCACAGATCTTCCCTTTCCCTACAACTCGCTCTTCTACTCCAGCGTTTTATGGCCACAATTTCTACTCTCCTCCACCACAACAGCGCTCGGCACGCCCACCACACCAACCACGCCCCACTCACCCACATCGTTCATAAACAATCGCGACTATTCGCTCACACCCGAAAAGGATCAGGAGAACGCACAGCTGCCGCCACAGCCCGATGCCAGCCACAGTGAGGATATGCCGCTGAATCTGTCACTGAAACAAGCAACTTGCCTGAAGCAGTTGACGCGCTACCAACACGACGCACAAAAAGATGAAAGCAGCGGTGAATCTGAGCTAAACGCTTGCACGCCTGCAAGCGTTGACATTGTCAGCACGCCGCCGCCACTGCGCGCTGTCAATCTCAAAGTCAACGCCAACAGCGAGCAAACCGCGCTCAACAAATTGGAGCCGCGTTCACCGACGAAACGGCGCTCGCACGGCACGATCATCTGGTCGCCGGCGAGTATGTGCGAGCAAACGGAAGCGCGCGAATGCGCAGCCGCCAATACGGATTACAGCGGCACATATGCCGTCGATCCGATTGTGCGTAAATTTAAGTACGAACGACGCGCCAGCTATCCGCGTCGCTTGAACGGTGATGTCGCGCTGCAATCGCCACTCTCCTCCACCGCCGCGTTGGCCACACAATTCAATGCGGCCGCCGTAGCCGCTGCTGCACGCGCGCAGGAGCTGAAAGCGGCCAATTTGGAGATGGAAGTCGCACAACAACAAATCTATGCGCATCGCAATGCCTTCATGGCCGGCCTGGCGACAGGCAACAATTTCGAAATGTTGCAAGCGCACCTCAAGGAGCTGCAGAATCGCGCTGATGCCTTTGTGCAGAATAATAACAACAACAATAACAACAACGAGCATGCAATGCGCAGACGAAATACCAGTCGGCTGGACAGAGGTGGCAGCTACGATAGCCACGATGACGGTATGGAGCACATGAAAACGGAAGAAGATGCGGATATGACAGAGGAAGCGAGCCGTTACTCGCCAAATAATTCGGCTTCAATGCATGAGCAGCAGCAGCAACAACAGTTGCAACATTATGTTGCACAACAACAGCAACAGCATCCGGACTCGACCGCGATCATTAGCGCAGCAGATGTTCATCAACGCTCATACAGTTGCAGCAGTGAGGGTGAGAGCGAGAAGCGGGGGACGCGCAACTTTCAGGTAAGGTTTTTTTGGCAAGCAATCTTGGTGTAAGGCAACGAAGTGTTTAAAATTTGATAATAAGAAATGAAAAATGAGGAATTGATTGGCAGTATGTGTGGAAGTGCGTGAGTTTGTTGAAAGGACTTTGATTAATGTGGTCAGCTGTGAGCGGCGACCATAAAATGCACTTACTACAGTAGGGATAGGCGCGTTCAGTAGGAAGAATATACTATTGTAATGCGTGAGAACTAGCTGAAATCTAAGCAAAGTATGACCTACAGGTATATTTGCAGTACCATTGAGTTTTATGTTGCCGAGTTTGACTGCTAAAGTCTAAAGACTGAAATCTTCCCAAAAATAGCAAGCAACAAAAAAACCTTGAATAGTCAGTCTCACACTGCGATTAATTAAGTAATTGCGTGATTTTTCTTAAGTTGAAATAGTTAACCCACTTATTTAAGCACGGAAATGTCATACAAAATAGTAAATCATATAACTGAAGGACCTTCGACATTATATGACAAACAACAAGTAACCCTTAGGCCACACGCTTTTATTAAGCTATTCATTATTGTTGCAAAAACAAAAGCGAAACACCAAAAATATTGAAAAATATTGAGCAATTAACACGCATAGCGACACTTAGTTAAAGTACCCGCGCTTGAAGTGCACAAACCCTTGGGTCACCTGACCGACTTGCACACAAACACACAATGCAATGTTCGTTTGCTAGATAGCGCCTATTTATTGCAATCGCCGTTGTATACTCGTTTAATTTGCCTAAAAGGCATCGATTTCGTAATATACCATGTGTCCACTTCAATTATTGTTCAATATGTCAATAATGCGGTTGGAAGCGCGTCACCTTTCCAACCGACACAATTGTACAAACTTACATACTTACAAACAAACAAATTGCATATGCATTGGTGTGCGTAGTGTTTGCCACGATTTGTGTCACGATATTAAACAATTAAACGTGTACAAAAATGATTTTGTCTGCAGGGGAGGGGGCTGGAGGGACTTTTGGTATACATTTCTAATACGCTGGCATACTGATTGTTTCAATCAAATGCAATTATAACTACTCCCCCACCCTTGCAATTTAAGTAATTTAATGAAGGGTGTTTTTTTGGACATGTGGTTTACTGGTAGAAATAAAACGCATATAATTTATTGTTGAGATCCAGAATTTGGTTATATTATAAAGATAAGTGATCTCAATTATGTTTTAAAAATGATTACTGGCAAGTGACCGCCATTAGGTCAAAGCACGCAGCTAGGATTTCATGCATAAAAGCCCCACAATTAGAGGCTAGCCTTACTGAAGCCAAAGAGATCACAATATCTCTTGCGATCGATCTTGGGCCAAAAGGCTTTTGGGATAGCGCATATATCGATGGTGACCCAAGCTATCTAGTTAGTTAGTCTAGTTATCTAGTAGTTGAACATAAGATCATACGGGAATACTGACCCACTTCCATTCAAACGATAGGTGTTTTAGGGTGACTTTCTTTGCTCCTCTTGCTTTCCATACCCACCTGTCTTATCACAAAGCCACTCGACGTTATTAATAACGAGGTTAGGCAGTCCTTGACCAACTCTCAACGCACTGTTAATGAGTTAAAGGCTAGTACTGGCGCTCTGTTGTCTGAAGACCAGCTGAAACAACGAAAACAGAAATAAAACAATTAAGCAGATTTGTGTAAATTCGCGAACAGTTTCCTTCCAATCTTGTTGGAACCAAAGGTCGCCCACATCAACATCGGCACAGTCAATAAAGTCAATAATAATGGCTCTATAGTGTTCCTCATTGAAATATGAACCAATGATTTCCTCTGTCCACTGAGCACACCAAACAGAGACTGTATGAGTATGTAACGGCGTCCCAAGAATGGCTTGTGAATTGTCATCACTACAAATGCGACTATTTTGCATTTTAACGTACCCCTTCAACCAAAAGTGATCTTCATCGCTAACGAAATTGTCTTGCTACAATCAGCTTCGGCGACCATCTCTTTTTGGGCTCATTCACTGAACGTGCGACGCGCTTGTTGGTCGTTCGGCTTCAATTCTTGCACGTGTTAAATTTTGTAAGACCGAAAACCAAGTTCCTTCCGTAAAATCTTCCATAAAGTTGGATACAGCTCTAACTGTTGTGGGCGTTGGTGGATGGACTCCTTAGGGTTCCTTTTCTTCAGTGCGTACTGTACGGCGAATATGCATTATCCATTAGAATAAACATGGTGCAAACCCGATTCATAATTCTCAAATTACCGACTCTGCTAAGTGATTATGTCGACCAAATATTGGACGGGCGAATCAAACCAATATTTTGTAACAAATTTGAGCGATTTGTAAGCGTTGTTCCATAGTAAGTCTCTCCATTCTGAACTGGCAAGCCAAAATGGGTATAAATCAAGTAGCCGCTGTCAAAAAGACCAAGTCCAAAAGAACGTATTGCCAAATTGTAAACCACACCTCTAAAAAAACACCCGTCAGCTTTTCGTTGACTCGTTGTTCTTGGTGGGTTGTATTGTCACTATTAAACCACTGTTCGATGAAAACAGCACTAATCTTCGACTTTTTCGACGCTTATTCAATTACTTTGCGTAATTTCCAACACTTTGCACCCACTACCGTCATTTATTTGCTTTATTTCATTTGTGTCATTCGCGCGTCCTTCTTCGGTTTGTTGATATTTTATGATGATCCTTGCAGTGCTTGAGTTTTATGTTAATTTTCAATTTACTTAATTTGTCTGCATTGCGTGTCCGTACAATTCACGCGCTGACCCCTCACTTTCACCGCTCATGTCAGCGCTTGGCAAATGTTTGGTCGCGCACTTTATTTACCCACTGTCCTCTGGCTGTTTGCGGTGGTAAATTCCTGTCTTAATTATTTATTTGTAGTAATTATGATTAGTAAGTGTTTCGACTTTCGCAGTGTTGAGTATTTAATGAAACGATTTTAGGGTTGGAGGCGCAGCTGGAAAGGGGTTAGCTATGGACTATAGCAGCACGCTTCCTCTGCCGAGTTTGTGCGCATTGGAAATGCTTTTGATTGGCACAATCAGAAATTTAGATGACACAGTTTACAATAATGTCAGGTGTCAGGTCGAAGAAATTGCGGTTTGTTTGCGTAACGTCGCTGTATTTCAAATGAGTTGTACTGAGTTAGTAAACATAAGATATTAGGAAACTGAAAACTATATTGCTGAGTTTAATTTTTGTCAATAATAGCATAAATACTGCATTATTTAGTATAATTATAACTTTTAACTTATCTAATGTGTAGGAATTATCAGAGAGCTGAGAGTTTAAGGAAGTGAGAGTGTTTGTGAAAAAAGGCTCAAATTTTATACCCAGAATAAGATATATTAAGTTTACGACGAAGTTTTTAACAGCCAGAAGAAAGTGTCAGAGATCCTATAAAGTTTACTTACATATATATGTACAAGTATAAATGATCAGCATGATGAGCTGAGTCGATTTAGCCATATCTGTCTGCTTGTCTATATATACGCGAACTAGTTCCTCAGTTTTTGAGATATCGATCTGAAATTTTACACAATCTCTTATCTTCTTAATTAGCTGCTCATTTGTTAGAATAGCCGATATCGGATCACTATAGCATATAGCTGCCGTACAAACGGAGCGTTCAAAAACATGTCCTTGTAGGGAAAACTTTTACATTTGACATGATATCTCCACGAAATTCGACATGCAATATTATCTAAGGCAATTATACAATCTTCGTAGAAATTGTTCTGATCAGACCACTATAGCATATATGTAGCTACCATGCAAATGGAACGATCGAAATCCAGTCTTTGTAGGAATAACTTTTTTATTTGTAAAGATATCGTCACGAAATTTGGTACAGAATTTTATTCAAAGCATTGCTTCAATCTCTGAAGAAATTGTTGAAATCGGATTACTATAGCGTATGGCTGCCATACAAACTGAACGATCAAAAACATGTTCTTAGAGAGAAAACTTTTACATTTGACAAGATATCTTCACGAATTTCGGCACAGGTTATTAGTCAAAGCATTGTTACAATCTCCGAAGAAATTGTTCTTATCGGACTACTATAGAATATAGCTGTCATACCAACGGAACGTTCAAAAACATGTCCTTGTATGGACAATTTTTTTATTTATAGGGATATCGTCACGAAATTCAGCACAGATTATTAACAAATTCAACCCTACAATCTCTCAAGAATTGTTCCGATCGGACTACTTTAACATGAAGCTGCCATACAATCTGAACAATCGATGACATGTACTTGTACGGAAAAATGTTTTATTTGTAGAGGCGTCGTCATACAATTTTGCATGAATTATTATCTAAAGCAATGATACAACCTCCAAAGAAATTGTTCAGTAGGACAGCATATAGCTCCCATACATACTGATCGATCAAAATCAAGATAAACATCTTTCTGTACACTTTTATGCCATGAGAAATGCGACTGTGAAGGGTATTTTAGTTACCGTGCAGTCACAGTAGGAGATTTTTATTATTTATCTCTCTACTGCTAAATTTTCAGCAATTATCTAAAATTTTTTTCTTCTGTGTAGGATATAAAGCCAGCTTTTCAATGTTTCTATTGTTTCCTTCATTCAGAGTTTAGCTTCAGTTTTCCTGTAATTTTTCTGTATGTACCTACATACTTATATGTATATATGGTACATACAATACATCTGTTTACACATGCATTTTCTTTAGAATTACATAAAGCACTCATAATCATTTCACCTCCGATTAAGCATAATTGTCAATATGGCACGGCGCACGACCGTTCAGTAACGTTTAACACGTATGATCGCCTAAATGCGTTACAAAGTGTCAAATTGCAATTACTATGTGATCACACATATATATTTTTTTATACTTTAGAAGCACCTACTTATATGTATATTATATATTACAAACATATACGTTGCTTGTTGTTTTTTTGGCATTGCATTCACAATTTTGTTGTGTCCATAAGGCTTTTATTGCAACCCGATACGCTTGAAGGGCTTCGTCCTTAGCGCTGACAGGCGTTCTTAACGGCGTTCACTATCGCTTTTTGCTCATGCTTACGCTCTTACCTTTCTTCGTTGCTGTCGCTCACTCTCTCTCTTTTTGTCTTGCAAGCAAGACATGTTGTGTTAACAGCAATATCGAGCCGCAGCAGATGGTCGTGTGGCGTTTAATAAGCGTTTTTTTATTGATCATTTCGGCGTCATGACGGTTGTAAGGATTTTTATTAAGAAAAAATTGGTTTTTGTGAGTTTATAAGTGTATGTTTTCTGTTTTCTTGTTCTTTTTTTGTTTTTTTTTTTATTTTTATTAAAGTATTTTTGTTTTTGTTTTCTTTTTTTTCTTTTTTTTTTTGAGCGTTTCAAAACTGTTTACATCTGTTGTTACAGCGCTTGCGCGCTCAGTGATCAGTGGGTGGCCTGCGCGCAACAAATTCGAAAAAATATGCCTTGCGCGCGGCACTCAACTGGAAACTCTGCCTTATGGCTGGCACACTTTTTTCCAACATCTTTATACTTGCTAGAATTTTTATAAAATTTTTTACCAGCAGCTGAAAATACGCGAGCAGTAACTCGAGTGCAGCCTTTGCATTTTGTTGTATATACATACATACATATGTACCGGCGCTGAGTCAGCGCTTTCTTCAGCTTTGACTCACCTCGACGAATCAAAGGTAACAAAATCTAGTGCCGTACCCCAGTTAGGGGTTTTCTCCAGCTCATTTGCATGCATAGCGGCATTTGGCTGGCGAATCCAACTTCCGTTTGCGCTTCCTAACCGCGGTCGCGCCCGCGCAAAGCAACTTGAGCGCTGCCAGTGTCAGCTCATAGCAAAGCTGCGCAACAATTGTCGTTAATTAGCCAAACAGTTATATAGCTAAGTATATATATTCATGTACGCATGCATGTGTATTCTTTACAAGTCACACACACACAAACGCAAATTGCAACAACAAAGGCGCGCGATCGTCAATAATAAGGCAAAGTGAAAACACAAAGGCGACACTTGTGTAATAAGCAATCAATAAATGCAAGAGTACGGACATGGTTTGACACACACATGCATGGTTTGTCAGCAACATGCGTGCAACAACAATAACAATGGCGATGTTTCATATTTTTGTACCAAAAATAACTGCGCAAACAGACACCAGAGACGCTAGAGCCGCCTGCATACATTTTCCTTTTCAAACGCAAATACACACACACACACTTAGTACATACATACATATGTATTTATATCGTACCTACTTACTTGTATGCATGTATCTAGTCTACGTAAATCCCGCTTCAGCGCTCAATAGTAGGCAAACAATCAAACAACACGCGCATTGCAGCGGCTAACTGTCGCAGCAAACACTTGTGTCAAGCTCTCTAGACGAGCGTTGCCAGCCTGCGCGCAGACAGGCAGCAACAAAGCTTATGAAATATGTTACTGTTCTGCTCAAACGTCTACTGTTATTTGCAGAATAGTAATTAATCTTTAAGAAATATATGCTTTATGTGTGTGTGTGTGTGTGATCGGTTGCTTGCTTAACTTTTGACGCCCTAGAACGTCCACGAACCCATCGTTTGGGTTCACGTTGCACGACAAACTGTATCAACATTCGACACTGTGTCTGATTTCATTTCAGCGCACACTACTTTGTGGGGATTTTTATTGAAATTTGTCTACTTTTAATGCAAATATTTAGTTGCGTTAAGAGAAAAAGCAAGAGACTGTGGAAATAGAGGCTATTTTAAAATAGAATAAAACTGCAAATATTTGTAGGGTTATGTGCACAAATAGGTTTGGCTGGTGTGATATTTTGGCAGTAAACAAGCTGTTGTTTTGTTTCATAAATACTTATATATTTATATATGTCTGCACGTGTGATTTTTTCACTTTTATGAAATCAGCAAAAAGGGTTTCGAAAATAATTTTTTTAAAATTTTTGATTTCTTGAAAATCAGCGAAAAGGTTTTCAAAGGCGAAAAAATGTTCGAATTTTTTATTTACATATATGTATGTATGTAATCTGTGAAAATTTTTTCGAGCTCGAATTTGATTATTTTTTTATTTTTACAAAATAAGCCTAACGGTTTTCGGATTTTTTATACTTTTATGAAATTAGGAAAAAAGGTGCACGTTTTTTTATTTTTTAGAATTCAGTTTCTAAAAAAACATTTTATAAAATCAGCGAAAATGCTTCCGAAAGATTTTTTTTTTGCTTTTAAGAAATCAACGATAAAGTTTTAAATTTTTCGTTTATGACATCAACAAAAGTGTTTTCGAAATTTTTTTGATTTAAAAAACGTTTTCCATTATCTTAATTCTCTTTAATTTAGCAAAAAAGTTTCTAAAATTTTGTTTTTATAAAATCAAAAAAGTCAAAAAAAAAAAATATTTTCCAAAGTTTTCGTTTTATTTTATGAATTCAGCGAAAAGTTTTTTAGTTTTCAAAATTTTCAATTGTTTTTTATTTTTGTGAAATCAGCGAAAAAAACAACGAAAAAGTTTTCGGAATTTGCTTTATTAGAAAAAAAAAATTAAAAACCGAAAAGGTGTTTTGTTTTATTTAAAAAAAAATCAAAAAAAAATTTCGGTTTTGTATTTTTTAATGTGGTAAACTTACTTGTTTTTACGAAATCCCCGAAATAGTTTCAGAAATTTTTTTTTATTTAAAAAAAATGATAAGCGAAAAAATTTTCGAAATTTGTTATATTTTCAAAATAATCAATAAAAAAGTTCTCAATATCATTGTATTTTATGAAACCAACGAAAACATTTTTTAATATTTTTTATTTCTGTGGAATCAGCCAAAATAGTTTCGAAATTTTTTACATATACATATGTCGTTTATTTCGTTATTTTTTTGAAATCAGCGAAACATTTTTCGAAAGTTCTTATTTATTTATTTTTTTTTTCAAAGCAGCGAAACATTTTTCATTTTTTACAAATATTTTTGTATTTCTATGAAATCTTAAAAAAATATTTCGAAGATTTTTGAAACACATATAATTTTAAAAGACGCTCGTCCATTAGTTTAGTTATAATTTTAAATTTTTCAATTTCAAATCATTACACTTGGAATATTACGCCAGTTGAGCACGTCTCCAAACTTGATTACTTAAACAAAAACAAACACTCAGCACTGCCATTCTCAACTGAGTAAATTAAAGCACTATTTTCTCAAAAACTTTCAAAATATTTGCACAATTGTATCTAATTACGCGGCCTGGTATTAAAAAAACCGAAGTGTGAATCGTTCAAAACAACTCAAACTCCATTTGTAAACTATGTACATATGTATGTATGTGTGCGAGTGTTTTCGCCTCACCTCCCAAACGCTATGCTGCCTTTAAGCGTGTATTTTTCGAACACCTACGTAAATATCTCAGGCTTGAGTGTATGTATGTACATATGTATAACTGATTAGTTGAATACGATCTTCATTTGATTTGTTATTGCTGTTACATTCTTTACTAAACTTCGTATTTGTATAGCTGTTTTATACGAACCCATTCGAACTCGAGCTGAAACATTATAGATGCACGGAAAATCATTCACATGATTTGTGATGTTTGAAACAGTGCCATTGTAAGCATTGTTGACGCATTGGAATGGGGGCACGTAGTACAGGTAAAAATAACGTGTAACAAGTGCTGTGTGCGAGTAGTTATAGTTTTTTTAAACGTCATTACAAATTCGAAACAAGAAAAAACGTTAGCTTTTGTTCCAGCGAAGCTATAATATGCTTAGTATAATCAAAAAATTGCATATAAGTGCTAGATTTTGAGCGATCAGTTTGTATGGCAGCTATGTGCTATAGTGGTCCGTTTTTCGGAGATTGTACTGCTACTTAAGATAATATTACGTGTAAAATTTCGTGCAGATATCTCATTAAATGAAAAAGTTTTCTATACAAAGACATGGTTTTGATCAGTCGATTTGTATGGCAGCTATGTGCTATAGTGCAACGAACGGAACAATTTCTTCGGAGCTTGTATCATTGCTTGAGAAAACTTTTCGTGTCAAATTTCGTGAAAATATTTCAACTGCTTCAACCGATTTGAAAGATTTCTTCAGAGATTATACTACTACCTAGTACAATTCTTTGCGTAAAATAAGATGAAGATATGTGGTCAAATAAAAAAGTTTTCCATGCAAATTTATAATTTTAAACGTCCACATATACAGACAGTAAGACGAGTAGGTTTCATTTCGTTGTTATTAGCGCTTATTTCAATATTTCTATTATAGAAAAATTAATTTTTTCAAACGTTTTTGATCATTATTGATTGTATACTATTTACAATAATTTTTTAATTTTAAATTTATTTATTTATTTTTTGCAGTGTAAGCAATGCGGCAAATCCTTTAAGCGTTCGTCGACATTGTCCACACATTTGTTGATCCACAGCGACACAAGGCCTTATCCATGTCAATATTGCGGCAAGCGTTTCCATCAAAAATCCGACATGAAGAAGCACACATACATACATACAGGTAGGTTAATTAACATAATGAATAAATAAGTTAAATCTCACTGCTTGGAAATTTTTCAAAATGTCTATTCTTTCGACATCATATTAAAAATCAAATATTTTCAACTTTGAAGTAAACAGTAAAGTATTTAGTGGCGATATACCATAACATATGGCCAGAATGACTGCGCGAACAAAGCTGGTCTTATCAACGCATTCTATCAGCTATTAGTTCGTGCAACAAACAGTTTTATTAAGCGCACAATTGTCGAAACAGGGTGCTTAAATGATCAGCTTGTTGAGCTATGCCGTCTGTATATACGCGAACTAATACCTCAGTTTTTGAGCTGTCACTTCCTTTTCCTCCCCAGAAATTTTTGTGATATCGATCTGAAATTTTGCACACGTTCTTTTATCTTCAAGTAGCTACTTATTTGTTGAAAAACTTTTTTATTTAATGAGATATCTTCAAGAAATTTGGTACAAGTTATTGTCTAAAACCGCAATGTAATCTCCGAAGAAATTTTCTAGATCGGTTCACTAAAGCATATAGCTGCCATTCAACGGAATTAACAAAATTAAGTTCTTGTAAGAAAAACTTTTTTATTTGATGAGATATCTTCACAAAACTTAGCGTGGCTTTTAACTAAAGACAGCGCTTTTATCTCTGAAGAAATTGTTTAGATCGGTCAACTATAACATATAGCTGCCATACAAACTGAACGATGAAAATTATGTCTTTGTATGAAAAACTTTTTTATTGGTTGAAATATCTTCAGGAAACTTGATACGAAGAGTTATCTCAGGCAGTGACACAATCTCCGAGGAAATCGTTCAGATCGGCCCACTATAGCATATAGCTGCCAAACAAACTGACCGATAATACAAGCATATTGCAACACCTTATAAAACTGCAGTTTGCACTTGTGCACCAGCAAAAGTCAATTTTTAGCACCCTCGATATCTCACCTGCTGTATATATACAAATGTGTGTGATAAAGCGTGTCACGTGCCACTCCATCGAACAATGTTGTCACCACTTTGCCAACAATTAAATCACACGGTCATGCGTTTGCACACACATGCATATATCTATATACTTACATATATATATTAATGCATGCCGCCGTTATCTGATTTAATTTTACTAATTGCGTGATTTTGTTGCAGAAGTGTAAAATCGTTTGTTGCAACGCGCGCCCTTCGTTCTGGCGTCCTGGCAATAGAGATATTTATACACCTGCGTTAGTTGCATTGCATGAGTTTCTCTACAAATGCGCTTCAACGCAATAACGCTAAAGTGATTAATATTCTTAATTGCTGCGTCCTTAAGGTCCACTTTGGCCACACTTGCCACCCCTCCAACCACACTTTATATATGTACATATACTCACCGGTCACAAAGTGATTTTATTTTTAATTAATTTATTGATCGCTTGCTTATTTTTTTCGTATTTTCTTGCATTTTTACAGGTGAAAAGCCACACAAATGCACCGTTTGCCTGAAAGCCTTCAGTCAAAGCTCCAATCTCATCACACACATGCGCAAACACACCGGCTACAAGCCCTTCGGCTGCGGCCTCTGCGATCAATCGTTTCAACGCAAGGTCGACCTGCGTCGCCACCGCGAGAGTCGGCACGAGGAGCCATTGGCGCCGGTGAAGATGGAGGTGAGCAGCAGCAGTTGCTGAAGACACGCCTATGGACCGTTAACGGTCCAGCGCTATAACGAGACTGGTAGTTTTGTGTTTACGCCGCAGCGCTGGGATACCTTATGGATCGGTTAGCTGTGTGTGAGCTCGAATTAAAAGTATGACTAAGCGAATTTTAGACGACATATATATGTATATATAAATAAATAAATATATATATATATATATAAATCGATTGCATATGCTTGCTCTGCCGCAGTTGTATGTGTGACTTTTGTGGGCATCGAGGAACAATTAGGTTTAGTACGCACGTCAAGTATTGTGTGGTCCCAGTTGGTCTGTTTAAAATACTAAGTCGTTTAAGCCAAAGTTTTCTGCACACTATTTTATTTATTAAGTCGTTGCAGTACATAAGTTTTATATAAGAAATACTTGTAATGAAACTTTTCTAAGCCAGTGAATGTGTGTCGGTGTGTTGATATAGCCTTTGATAAGCTAAGTATTTAAGTGTTGGCCTTAAGCAAATAAGTACAGAATTAGAAAAAGTAAAATTAATTTAATAATTAGTGTTAAGGAAATTGACTTGTATTCGTTTGTTTGTTAATTGGACTATTTCTGCTCACTTATTGTTGCTCAAATCATTGAAAATTTTACTTATAACAAATCGTCACTTAGAATGCCAAAAAACAATGTATCATCGAAATCTTCGAAATAGAGTTTTTTACTTACTTCGAAATAGTATTTTTATTATCATAAACTTTTAAGCCTCCGCTGGGAAGATGTAACCAACATATAACCACTTTATAACCAAAAGGTGAGTGTATGATAACCAATATTTAACCATTTTATAACCAAAACTCAAATTTCGTTTCAATTTGAGTGCTTTCTTTCATATCGTTTTTCCTTCGCCTGTAAACTGATGAAAAGTGTTGTTACGTTATTTTGAATTTTAGGTGACGAAGTACTAGTAATAACTGTAAATACAATTTTGTAGCATTTTGGACATTTTTCCAACATTTGGCCTTATTATGTAATATTAAAACAAAATTTTGTTATTTACAACGCAGCTAAATATACCAAAGAACTAATTTAATTATTTAAGTTAGAGTAAATAATTTAAATTATTACTAAATTTAATTAAAAATCGCTAGATTTTAGAAATTTATCAAAAACTTATTTTAAACGTTTTTCATGCTTAACTTTCTAAAGTAGTTTAAGGCCTTATCAGTTAATATATTTTAGCTAATTTAATTTTGTAGCCTAAGTATTATGCATAATTTTGCCTTAATTAAAACCTATTTATTTTATAAAGAATTTTGAAAAAAATAAATAAATGTGAAAAAATTCGAAAAGTTCGATTTTACTTATTTTGTTAACCGGAAATGCAATTTTATGAATGGACCAGTGAGAAGCCTGTGAAAATGGTAAAAAGTGAAAGAATTGCATCTTCTTCTTCTTTATTGGCGTAGACACCGCTTACGTGATTATAGCCGAGTTTACAACAGCGGGCCAGTCGTTCTTCCTGCTCTGTTTGGCACCAATTGGAGATTCCAAACATATTAAGGTCTTCTCCACCTGGTCTTTCCAACGGAGTGGAGGACTTCCTCTTCCTCTGCTTCCTCCGGAGGGTACTGCGCCGAATACTTTCAGAACTGGATTGTTTTTATCCATTCGGATAACATGACCTAGCCGCTGTCTCTTAATTCGCTGAACTATGTCAATGTCGTCGTATATCGCGTACAGCTCATCGTTCCATCGAATGCGATATTGGCCGTGGCCAATGCGCAAAGGACCATAAATCTTTCGCAGAACCTTTCTCTCGAAAACTCGTAACATCGACGCATCAGATGTTGCCATCGTCCATGTCACTGCACCATAAGCAGGACGGGATGATGAGTAACTTGTAGAGTATGTTCTTTGTTCAAGAGGGGACTTCTCAACTGCCTACTCAGTCCGAAGAATTAAGCCACACTGTTAAGGTCGAATCAGTTTGTTGACGAAGAGCTTCAGTCTTTCACACAGTTCGCTCAATAGAACCGTTTATGAGTTGTTGAGGAGGCTTACCCCACGGTAGTTGACGCAGATTGTGTGTTCTCCCTTTTTGTGGATCAGCCAAAGCATACTTAAGTTGTAATCGTCGGGCATGATTCCGTCCGACCATATTCTACGAAGAAGCTGATGCATGCTCCTTATCAGTTCTTCGCCGCCGTGTTTGAACAACTCGGCCGACAATCCATCGGCCTCCGCCGCCTTGTTGTTCTTCAGACGTGTAATTGCTATTCGAACTTCGTCATGGTCGGGCAATGGAACGTCTGCTCCATCATCATCGATTGGGGACACGTGTTCGCCATCTTCTGATGTTTTGCATTCACTGCCATTCAGCAGACTGGAGATATGTTCCCCCCAAAATTTCAGTATGCTCTGGGCATCAGTTACTAGATCACTTTTGGGGTTCTACAATAGTATACTCCGGTCTTAAAATCTTCTGTCAATCGCCGCTTCTTTTTGTGGAGCTTTCGACCATTACCTCTGTCGGCCAACTTGCCCAACTCTTCATACTCACGCATTTCGGCCTCTCTCCTTTTTTTGTCTGCAAATGCGTCTCGCTTCCCTCTTCAGCTCTCGGTATCTATCTCATCCCGCATGTGTTGTGGTCGATTGTAACGTTACGAGGTAGGCAGTCTGTTTACTCTTGACTACGACACGCACTCCTCATCTTACCAGCTGTTCTTTTTACCTTTTCCAAAAACCAAGGGTTTCATTTGCAGTTGTACGTAAGGAGCTTGAAATGCCGTTTCACAGTTCCCTTATACCGAGTTTCTGATGTGTGCTCTCAGAGAGCAGGAGTGCAAGTCGAGTAGAAAATCGATCGGCTGTTGCGATGCAGCTTTTCGACGTCGAACGTTCCTTGAGTTTGTTGACGTGCGTTTTTGCTGCTCAGAGGGGGGTGCGTATCTTTGACGCACGTCTAAAACACTGGAGACGTGTCTTCCGTCTAGCACAATATGATCTATCTCGTTGGTGGCTTTTGGATCCGGAGACAGCAGATAACTTTATGAAATTTCTGTGCTGGAATCTAGTACCCATATTTCGGGCCCCGGCGAAGTCGATCAACCTCACAAAGCTCTAAACTATCTACTAATAAAATATGCTCCGAAAGTTGCACTTTTTCTATTCGATATGGCTTGAATGCTTCAAAAATTATTTCGACCTTCGTTTGTTCTTACTTTTCCCGCAACTTTTCGGTGAGTCCTTATGAAATTCAATACTAAATAATTTAACAACAAATTAAGTACAAATTACCAACGCCAGCCGATCGATCGAACGAGCTTCGTCAAACCTGATTTCAGCGAAAATTGTTCGAGTTAATAATTTTCAGTATTTTGCGACAATTTTGACGGCATCAGAGTAGCCTCAAAGAGTTACCGCCGTCGGCTTTTCTTTGATCTGCGGCTCTACAATGGCAAATATGCCACTTTGTAATATACCGACAACATTACAGTCGCCTAAAAACTGTAAACCCCTTAAAATACTTATAACACCGTAAAGTCCAGCGACAGTTCAGTTATTCAGCGGTACATTTCCAATTGTTGCAACAGCAAATTACAAATCACACAAAGTACTTGCCAAAAAAAAAGAACCAAAAACAAAATTTCGTGCTTCATCAACAGCGCTGAGCAATTATCGACGAACTTCATTGATTGCTCTTGATCAAGGCAAAGATCAATGCGATCGTCATTACATATCATAATTACAGTTAGCACTGTGAACGATCATAAACATCGAAAGCTAATGACGAAACATACCCTCATCTTCGTTTATTGCGAATCAGTTGGCACTTTTCTTTCAAAATATCGTCTGAAGCTGAAAAGTTGCGAAGAAAGGCATTCTGTAATCACTTTTCGTGTATGCGAGTAAATGTACCAAAAAAAATGTTCGTAAATCTCGTACACTATTTCTTGCAGCAAACAGCCAACAACAAGCCATGTGGCCACAGTAAAGGGCTCAGCGCACCAGCCCTCCGCGTCACAAGTCTGCTCGGCTGTGAAAATTCCCGAAATTGCTGCTTCGATCACATTCAATCATACAGACTGGTGGTGCCACGATCGGTGATCTTTGTTGGTTGCCTAAAGTGTGGCAGTTGGTGTGCAACAATTTGTTGCAAGGTGCGGGTAGCGACAATAAAATATGAGAGCAGTGCATGAAAAAGACGCCAAATCAATTTGAGGTCGATATGAGTGCACACCAACACATATATATATATGTCGCTGCCCTGACTGAAACCACATTTTTACATGTCTGTCAAGGACTTTGCGCCTCTCCGCTTTGAATTCGGCAGCTGATTGTTGCTGACATCCCTCTGCCGTAGTGCTTGCTAAAAAGCCGACAAAGGGCGGCATGTTGAATGGCATTATTGACATTATCGACGCCGCCTTAGACGTGACAAAATTTCTTATTGCAAAAGCGGCATGCATTGACCGGGGCGATTTGTTAATGAGTTGCGCCCTGATTTTCAAAGTTAACAGTATTTCGTAAAAATTAACATCAATTGTAGCATTTAATACAGCTAAAATACAGAAATTATAGCTCTAAGGATAAAAGCCCTTCCAAAGGTGGCTTATAATATATGTTAGAATAGGTTAGCTGAAGAGGTCGATCCCAGTAGAAATATCAATTCTTCTTCTTCTTAATTGGCGTAGACACCGCTAACGCGATTATAGCCGAGTTAACAACAGCGCGCCAGTCGTTTCTTCTTTTCGCTACGTGGTGCCAATTGGATATTCCAAGCGTAGCCAGGTCCTTCTCCACCTGGTCCTTCCAACGGAGTGGAGGTCTTCCTCTTCCTCTGCTTCCCCCGGCGGGTACAGCGTCGAATACTTTCAGAGCTGGAGTGTTTCCGTCCATTCGGACAACATGACCTAGCCAGCGTAGCCGCTGTCTTTCAATTCGCTGAACTATGTCAATGTGGTCATATATCTCGTACAGCTCATCGTTCCATCGAATGCGATATTCGCCGTGGCCAACGCGCAAAGGACCAATAATCTCAATTGGAGAGTTTAAAAACCCGGTTCGTTGTGTTAGTAAAATTCCTATATGTGACCTGGTCTGCGAAAACTAGTTTTCTGAGAAAAGCTGTTAAAAATAATCGTCAGTTTCTCGTTATCTCATTAATTGTTCTCCTTTTTTTTGACACCTAAGCCCCCTTTTCGTAGACCAGGTCACATATATCGATCATAACACCCTCACAAATAACAAAGAAAGTAAACGGCTGGCGCGGTGTTGCTAACTCGGCTATAAGTATAACTTCGTAAGCGTAAAGAAGAAAAGGAATGCGGAGAATCCTGTAGGTGCAGACTTCTGGTTCATCTTTATCAGCTTAATCCTCAGCATTGCAAACGAGTATATTGCCTGCCGACCATAACTTATGAATCCTTATTGTTGGACCCACGGCAAATCTATTTAGTGAACCATATAAATGGTTGGACGGTATAGACCGAATAAAAGATATATTTCGAATGTGACTGATAAATATTTCCTTGCGAATTGGCAAACATTCTTTTACAAGACACGGTGACAACAACGTGAACTGGTTTTCCACAACTTGTGCTCATATTTCATAGAGCCGCCTGCATTCCAAAATAGTCGGCATATCTGCGCTAAGTTTGCTATCAATAAATTCATTAAATACACGAAAGTGAAATTACGAACACGAAGCGGCAGATGAAGTCCTTAATATCGTACTAAACGCATAAATGTAACTATGCGTAGAGAAGAAGTGTAGCAGGTGAAAAATAATTATCCGTTCCACGAACCTGTTCAACTACGAATTGCCACGATATCACCCTCTCCCATTTCGTGCGCCTTCGTTTTGGTTATCTTAACATATGCCTTTTAGCCCGGTCGAATACCTGCAACGCATGCCTAAATCTCTAAGCAACCTGTGCGTAGAAATCCAGCTGACTACTGCCACCGGCATCTGCAACATATAATTTCCGAGCCACAAAAAGACAACAAAAAGAAAACACAAACCGAAAAATCAAAATGCATAAAAAGTGTACGAAATCCGAAATTAGGCGCGTGTCTACGAAATGAAATCACAAAATCAACTCATCTGCGTTGCGCTGCGCTGCGCCGCGCTCTGTCTGCTACTCACTCACAGTGCTCATTTGTGTGCTGCGATTGCGTCTATAACCGAGCGCTCAAAGACCCAACTATGTATTTGTATGTGTGCGCCACACTCATATCCTTTGGGCCCAGACCTTTCAGATGATGTGCAGGCAACAATTGTGGCAGCAAATTGCATGCAGGTACCAGCCGCGTTGAGCGCCAGCGACCGTAGCGGGGCTTGTTGCAGGGATGCGCTCGGCGGCTGAATGCCAATGGTGCCACAAATTAAAAATGCGCACACTGAAATATTTTTTATACGCGCTTTTTACGTGTTGCTCATTTTTTGTTGTTGTTGTGGTTGGCGTTGCTTTGGTGCCCGCAATATGCCTGGCTGCCAAGCTGCAGCGGAAAAAATGTTCAGCGCACACCTTTCGTTCGTTGTCTGTCGCGCTTTGCCAAAGCGACAGGTGCGCATGATGCAAGCGCTCAGTAACAACTAGAACAACAACAAAAACAAAAAAATCAATAACAACAACAAGCTGACTTGTATGCGTAGCAACCAGCATTTAAGGCAAACGCGGAGGCAAGAGTGGAGACAAAGTAGCAGCAGCAGCGCAACAACAACAAGACACAACACAGCGCCCAGCTAAACAACTATGAGCTCACACACACATTCATAAATCTATATATGTACATACCAGCACACACTAGCATAAATACAACAACACATACATACCTATACACATGTTGTACATCTACGCTTGTCAAGTGTGCCGCTCCTTGCCGACAGGAGTTACATGTCCTTTCGTTGTTGTTGGCCATTGAATCGGCGTACAAGCGCAGCACGCTAGCCGTCTGTTGCGCCGGCTGATCCTGATTATTGGCAACGCAATATAAGTCAAGTCAAGTCAACACGAGTCAAGTGCCGACCACAAGCAAGCAAGCGGCTACAACAACAACAACACCGTCTTGCTGCAGTTATCTTTTGCACTAGATTCTCGCAAATGATGCGTTCGCGCCCTCCTGCTATTTACTTCTTGTTTTTATGTGGCAACCACAGCGTTGTTGTGCCTTTTGTCGCCAGCTACAGCAACAACAACAACACTAAACACAATAGCAAAATCATTTCAACTGTTTGTGACTTCTCTTTGTTGTTGTTATTGTTGCTCTTTACTACTTTACGGGTTTTGCAAGATTCACAGTTGCAACTGCAGTTGCATGTTGCATGCCGTTGTCGGTTGACTAGCACGAATAGTCGACGAGAGGACACAGCAAAATTAATTCCTTGCCATAATTTATAATTCAACAGATGACACGAGCCAAGCCACAAGGCAATCGGCAATCGGCGCGGACGATCAATGTGAAACGAGCCGGCGCACGGTGTACCCAGCGCTCGTTGGCTAAGCGGTAGCGGCACCCCGCGCGTCCCCAGCTTTGTAAGCGACTTTAATGTGTGGCACATGCCGCACAGGTTGTTTGGCAAATGTGAACGGCAACTGTTTTGCGTGTCTGCGCATGTTTGTTGTAGCATAGGTTTTGCTTTGCCAGCCAGCCGAGGGTAGCGCCCTTTGCGTGGCATCCCTTATGCCACTTCGCGGGGATGCAGCACTGCAAAGGCATTTATATTTATTTGGTTCTCAGCTTTGCCAGTTTCATTCCCTGCCTTTCGCCGTTTCCAAGCATTTAAAATTCGTTTATATTGCAAAAGAAAATATATATTTATATATTGCATTAGCTTGTGCCCATTTGTTTGGCAACATTTGAAGTTGTTGCCACCGTTGTTTTTGCAGTTATCGGTTTGTTGAACTTGTGTGTCACCGTCGTTGACCTGTTAATCGGTTCATTCGCCCAAGCGATCCTCCACTCAAGCGGGCCCACAACCGATCACCGCTTAATTTACAGCCATTTAACAGTTATTCGCTATTGTCCTGCGGCCGCATTGCCAAAAATTACCTTGTGCGTCTCTTATGCCAATGTTGTATTTGTTTTGTTTATTGTTTGCCACGCAATGAGGTTAGTTATCCACACGCGCCATTTGGGGTTCTTCAACTTTGCACTCCACAAATGTCCCGTGAGCTCTGCACCTGTGACGCTTTGCTGGCTATACACAGTGCATTCCACTTGGACATGACCCACGTAACTAATTTATGGCTTCTCTGCGCACATAAAGAATCGTCCTTAATTGAAAATGTTTACATTCAAAATAATTGTAATAAATAAGCACAATCGCTGATCGGTAGGATTCGTCAGCAGATGTGTTGAATTTATGGAAATTCTCTGAGTATAATTTGTTAAAATTTAAACTTTTAATAAAGTGTGAAAGAGAGATATGTTTCTTATTCTTATAATAGAAAGAACTTAAGGTTTGCACAGCGATCTATTGAGTCCGGCACACTGATCAATTTCAGTATCCTGCTGGGTGCTATTGAGGCGATCTCATCTTTTTTCGGATACATAGAAGCAAGAACCTGGATCCACAAGAAATCCCATAGGCCCAGCACACTGATAAATTCTAGTATCATCTTGGGTGCTCCTTGGGTGCTCTTGAGATGAGTGATCTCCATTCGGATAAACATGTATATCCGAGGGTCTTGATCCTGCGTTCACAGACTGCTCTGAATTCTAGCATTAATTACTCGGGAAGTTCCAGCTTCATATTTCAAAACCGGCAGTTTGCACAAGGCTTCGTTAGCTTACAGTGCCCTGTGTAAAATGACACAAGTAGCCTGAATTTGTATCTCGGCAGATTGATTACACTTTTAAATATAGTGAGAGTGTACCAACCCCTTAGAAACTTTGCCTGGCACATGACTACGAGTTGTTGCCAATACTTTCCCTACCCATGCTTTCTTTTCTGTGGAGTCGCTCCTATATGGTTTGGGGACCAAGCGCAATGAAAGGTTCCGGTCCTTCTATCCAGATAGCAGTTGTAGAGTTGTTTATTCCTGGTTATACCCCTGGTGAGATGCACTTGGTTGCGAACTTATAGGCTATTCAGTCGCTCTATGCACTCCTGAACCAATAGCGACATAATCTCTTTAAGAGCCATTTAATATGGCTATCCCTTAGCAGTAGGTCAAGCATGGAGCTATTCCATTCAGCTTTACTGCTAAGGGTAACTTTAAACTTCCTTGTAAAGTATACCATTTTGGTAACGGTGCTCCTCGGTAGAAGAACCAGTGGTGTTTCATCAATTAAGACCTTCATTTGCAGGAATGAGGTTACCTTCCTTTTGCATACCTTTATTTTATTAGAAGCATTGTATATTTAGCTGTTTGATTGATTACTAGGTGGAGGAGTGGGAGTTCCAGCATGACTTCTAGTGCTACCGTCAGGCACGTACACATTGCACCCGATGCGTAAAAGCAGACAAGTCTTTCCTAATTTCGAAAGTCCAACCGAAATATCCGTTGCTTTCGAAGCCCATGTCATCGCTTCATATGTAACAATCGGTCTCACGATCATGGTGTATACCCACCTGGCATACGTTGGCTTGCAGCCTCAGGAATTCCCAGCCAGGCGATTCTTAGCACACCATGAGTGTTTTTTTTGTTGCCTTAACCATGGTCAGATCCACGTGCTGCTTCCACCGAAGAGCGTCAAAGAGGCTACTGCAGATGTTTCTCCACTCACATACTGACGAGGGATGCACATATATATGGCCCGATAGAAAAGATGCGCAGTAAGCTTTTTCAATATGGATCAAAGCTAGGAAGAAAATTTGGAAAGGGTGTCTGTTGCCGTCAAGCTTAGTCTTAAGCTACCTGACCACTATAGTAATTTTCTGGCACCAGTGGCTGTTATTAAAGTAGCACTAGGCTTACTACTCCGAATTGCAGCTTTTAGGTGAGCGTTCACGCCTTTAGCAGAGTGGAATTACTAGCATTGAGCTCGCAAACTCTGCGCTCAAAGTTAAATAAAGAGTGGCTTACCTCACTCTTTTGGATGCCTGGTCATGGCGGAATCGCTGGAAACTGCAAAGGCGATGAGCTAAGAAGAATCGAATTTAAATTGCTTTAGCACTGGATCTATTGACCTCCTGTGCGTCTAGCAGGTCAACAACCAGCCTCTGTGTGACCGCGCCACACTTCTGGCCTAGAATAGAACGTAGGAGATCTACTGAACTACTTGCCTTATGCAAAGTTCGTCTTGTCACAATCGGGGCAGGTATTAGTGGACATTGTTCAATGCGTTTACACGCGGAGTTTCTAGATATCAAAGTTGTATGGTAGAAGACGAGCTGGTAAATTCCAAGCACTTTCCCGTCTATTGTCCAGCTTTTGCAAAACTGAGGTTGTAACATCTCGGTAGTCATATCTGAGGAACCAGGAGATATAGCTGAACCTCAGCTTAGCTGTCTCAACAAATTTGTAAATGGCTCAATGCATTTAGTCGATTCATGGAAGTCTTTTTTATAGGTGTTCTAGGTACCACAACGCAGCGGCATTGTAAGCTGTCCACTACCACTGACTACCGGACCAGTGTTCTAAGCTATTAAAGTGGATCCTTGTTAGCATCGACAATTTAACCTGATCTAAAGTAACCTAATCCAACTGAACCTCATGAAAAAAATGTTTTTCAAGTCTCCAGAGAAGATCTCCTAAGCTGTTTGTCAAATTTTAACGGTTTAGAATTTATCGTTAAACTACATTTCTTAAATACTAGAAAAAATATAGAGAAAAGAGTTCAAGAAAACCATCCGCAGCAGTTGAACACCTGTACCCCCATCAATTGGCAGCCTTTCCCGGTCCAACTAAACGCATACGCACCCTTTCAATGGTTTCCACTAACATTTAATACATCTTGTCCAACATCATGAGCCAGTGGTGGCTCCGCGTTATGCGGGCGGAATTAGTAAGTACCATTAGAATGCACTACCATGACTTTGACTAATTAAACGAGCGGAAATGCATTGTCTAACCACAATGACTACGAGAAATAACAAAGAAACATCCAGGATAAAGAAACGATTATAAAGTTGTTAGTAATCTAGGTAAAAGGTACAACGGATTAGGGTGCCAATAGCTGATTTCTCTGCTTAACTGTTTAATGGGGGCACATACAGGCCATTTGTAGGCGATTGCCACAAACAGAGGCCGAGGGGTTAACGCGCCGTTCTAATCCTGTGCCGCATGTTGGCATTGTCCTGCGCACTGCACCTATGAATAAAAACTGCTAGCACAACAACAAGAACAGTATACAACATTAAGTGGCAACTGAAGTGATGGCAGCAATGGCCCAATCGGTATGCGCAGGTGACTTTTTCGAAAGGGCAACAGAATCGTCCCTTAAGCGCGCCAGCCCTTTAAGACGCAACACAACGCCGCACAAATATTCACAAAAATACATAATCGTATCAGTAAATGAGAGAATAAAAAAATAGTAGAAGACAAAAACAACACGACTAACTTAGTAAATTAAATGTGTAAAAGGAAGCCAAAAATGCAGAACTAAAATGAGCCAAGTGACGAATAGCGGAAGAGCGGAGGCCATCAGCATTCTGCTGGTTTACGCTGTCAGTCGAGCTACACCGAGCAGGTTGCTACACTAACAGAAAAACAATGTCTTAGGTCAGGATGCATCTTACAAACAGTGCAAACGAAATAACAGGAAAAAATTCAATTCTGCGGTAGCAGACCAGGCAGATGGGCAGGTGTCGGTTTTCGGCCGCGTTCGATTTGTGTTGCCGCGACAATAAGTGGTGCAAGCGTATTGGAATGGTGTGCGAGCTGGTGGCGCGGTAAATTACCCAAAATGCGATTCGATGCGCAATTAAAATGTTTTAACATCATGCATACATATGTACATATGTATTACATAGAGGATCTAAGTATGCTCTTAAGCTTTATTTTGAGTGTAGCTGACGCCAAGGATTAATAACGAGTGAGATCAGGCCTTTATTCATTTCCACTCTATAAAATATGCATATAAATATATATCAGTATGACGTTCGGAGTCGATTTTGCCATGCCCGTCTATCCGTCCGTTTGCCCGTCGGTCCATCTGTCTGTACAGACTAGTTCGCGTCCCTCAGTTTTTGAGATATCGATCTTAAAATCAACCACCAACCTTGTAGGACCCAAACCTGCGGTTGGTCCACAGTCACAGTTCAGCCGTACATATTTCATATTGGTTGGCTCGGTACTGAAGAAGTGTAAATGAGGTGTTGTGATAGTTAGTTGGCTGGGTATCAAAGCCATAGTTGTCCTACCATACCCAATTCCTATACTTGCGTCCTCGTCGAGTACCCTAGCCAAAGTGAGCAACTTTGAGATGTGATAACCAACCCTTGTGTAACTCAGGGTTACAACTAAAAGAGAAGGAACCTTGATGGGGTCACGCCTAGGTAATCGGTGTCAGGGTGTGTCCACCAAGGGGACACGGCTACACGCGAGTGTCTGTCTCGCGCTCGCTTTATAAAAATGAAGCAATGAAATTCTGCCCCCAGCTGGGGTTGTGCCGCTGGTTTGGCCATGAATTAATGAAACTTTGTCCTTCGGTTGTGACCCATGACATAAACATGTTATTACAGGAAAGAAACACGAAAGCCTCAGATAGTTTTGAAGCAACATGGATATGGTTAAACGCTTAAAAATTCAACGAATGCTTTGATTCGGCCGTCACGTTGACATGAAACATGCCGTGCCAGCGAAAGGCCACTTTGCTTCAAGACCTATAAGTGGACAATGAAAGCAAAGGCGCCCACGCTTGCACTGGAAGAACTATGTGAATAGCGACCTGTCTGCGCTTGGGTCGTGAACCTGGCGTGGCGACCTAGACTAAACCACGGCTGTAGTGCCAAAGAAATCCTACACATATATTTCTAAAATAATTGAGTAACCTTTCGAAAGTGATCAATTGAGATTTGTTTTTCCAACTCTCAAATGCCCTCCAAATGCGCTCCACCTTAAAGTCAATAAATGTAAGCGTTTAAATGGTTTCGCACACAAAAATGAAACACGAAAATTGAGGATATCAAAATTGGGTCAATACACGCACGATCGTCTAAAGCAAAGCTGTTGCGAGAGAGCGCATCGCAGACGCAGGTACAACAAAAAACATAACTGAGCAAATGAAAAAATAACACAAAATAAAATCGAATTCCAAAAAAAATGGCAGCGAGGGGAGCAGCATTGACGACAGGTGTAGCCAAAGTGGCAGCAGGTCAACAATAACAATAACTGGGGAAAGAAAAAAACTGTGTTGATGAATGCGGCCGAAGAGCGCGCAGAAAAAATCGAAGATGCGTCGAAGGGGCAACAGCCGTTTTGGCTCTAAGCCGCACATTTTTTTGGTTATTACTGTTTGGATGAACTGTGCACATGTGTATGAGCAGTTTTATACAGCTGTATGTGTGTATATAAATTAAAATATACTAATGACTTTCGTTTGTGTAGTGATTTGCAATTTAATGCGTGCAGCAATGCTGCGAGCGCATACTAGTGGCATGTGGCAACCGCCGACACGCGACACGCGCTGTTACAGCCAGCATCCTGCGTAAACTCGTGGTAAGAGTGGCGCTGGACAAAAGCACGGCGCAGTCTCGGCAAGGCGCGTTTTAGTGTAATTTTTACTAAAAGCCACAGACGATTACAACAGCAACGACGAGCATATGGTTTTTACCACATTGCCCACCCTGGACACCCCGAGATTGCGCAGCATACGAAAACCGGACGGCTGCAGCTATTCTGCGCGTCGCTCCAGGACCGGCTACTGCAGCGGCTAATATAATATTGCTCATCATTGAGCGCAATGCCGTCAAGCTGAACGCTGTAAGGCCGCTTGGGTCAAACGCCGGCTGGTTACAACACAGTCAACACAGCGAAGGCAGCACAGACAACACAGCCAGCGCAGACAGCTAGTCAGTCAGTCAATGAGCCATCAGCCGAGCTAACAGTCATTCATTTTGGCCGAGAATGAAACCAGCAAAAGGAAGCGCAAACGACAACACCCAGGACTCATTTACGAAGACAGGTGCAGATTTCTTATGCGACGGCGAGTGTGCGGCCAGAAAGAAAGGATATCTGCTTGAAAATATGTTTAATGCAAACATTTACATACATACGAGTGCACACAACTACACAGCTCTTCATGTATGCTCTTTGAATGCCTACGCCATCCACGTACAGCTGTATGCTGTATGTCCACAATAATAAACGTAAATCAGTTTAGAATTGTGTCATAAAAGTTGCATGCGGCAACGTCTTCCAAGTTAGTTAGAAAGTAATCGAATGAAGATCGTCAAACCTCAAAATAAGTTTTGGTTCCATTAAGAAACCGATTCATTCAGCAAATGCTACTTTTATCTGTATGTTTTATTATTACTGTTATCGCCGAATTCATTACTCTTCTTCTTCTCTGTTGTTGATAGAGTTTTAACTTCCATTCCACACAACCGTATGTATTACTGGTTTCTTTGATTGGTTGATTGAAAACGAGGCGCCAGACCGTTGCTATTATTGTTGTAGCGGCAGAAATCGGCCGAATTAACAGTCCTTGGCCTGATCAAAATCCCGGTATTTTCCGGTTACGTAGACCCGACTGTTGTGGGACGTAGACGACAGCAATCAAGCCATCATAACCCTTACTCAACAACTCAGTGATAAAATATCTAATATTTACCACCTCAGTTCCCGAATGTATCTTAAGTAATGGCATTGAGAGCCGTGGAATATATTCCGTCTTATTTGGCTGTAGGCTGGCCATTCGCAAAATTGGTGTTTCAGCGTCTCATCATCCTCCGCATAAGCTCCGCATTCCACCGAATCCAAATTTGTGAAGTTTAGATCTTAAGGGTAGATGTCCTGGAAAAATGCTGCCCACTGACTCTCAAGTTGGAGCATTTGGAGGTTTGAAAGGGATATCTTTCTCATCCAAATGAGGCTTGGACATTCGCAAAAGTAATATTCCAGCGTCTCATCATCATTCTCTGCGCATGCTCTGCATTCTTTGAAGGTGTTGAAGGTGTTATCTTAAAAGTTGCTGCCATGTGATGACCTTTACAATATTACTATGTTCCTTTTTGTCCAGTTGTAGAAGCTTTTTTGGTCTGTCCATCATCAACACTACCCCAAGTAATTTTGTGCAATGACCTGCGTTGCTAGTGTTCCAAGAACTGAGATTTTGCTCTTGGGTCGATTGTTTCAAACAACTCTTGAAGAAGCTGAAAGATCTGAGGCAGTTTCGGACATTTGTATTCCCAGCTGGCATGAGCAGTCTCCAGTGAGATTTAGTATATGTGTTACTTATAGCCTTAAGGACCGCTTGGTTCTCCCATAGAAGGTTTATGGATTTGCTAGTTCAGCAGAAGCTCACATGGCGACTTCTGTTATCACAACAATTTCGGACTAAAAGACTGGATTGTTTACTTCGATATCATAAAAAGGTCGAGTAGGTAGGTGATACCATGACCGTGGTGACGCCGAGTCTGGATCCAATGAATATGTTTTGACCAGATATCGTAGATAACTTCAAGAGCCTTTGTTGATGTAGTTTTCAATGCGTCTATAATCCCCAGCAAGCAGGCACGTTGCATCTGTTTCAGTATGTTGGGACGGATGCTTGTCCACGACCATGTGGAGTCGTAAACCCCACTTTGAGGCAATAGCTCTTCTGCAGTAGTTCCAGATTCGAAGATTGTGTGAAGACCTGCTCGCAGTGCGTTCTCTTCAGCTTATTTGCTTATCTAGAATAGCCCCGAGATATTTGACAGAGCTCGAGAGTACAATAGTTCTAATAGCGAGATTCTCTCTGTCCAAAGAAATATCAAGTGATCAAGAGTATCCAAAGCAAGGGAGAGAAGATGTATCTTTGCTGAGTGCCACAAGTAATCTGGTGAGCGATTTTTATACCATTCCCAAACTGCATTCGTTAGTATTTAAAAGAAAAAAATTGAGAGAGGAGTTCAAACCCAAAATGACATTACTTGTGAAACTGTCGTAACTATTTTTACTGTCAATTGTCATTGATTTTTCAATTCTTCAATTCCTGCTAAACACCATTGATTTTCTACGTCTGATTTTCGCAATTTCACAATACTTCCTTAGTCACTCAGTGCATTTACGACCCAATCGGAATCCATGCAAGTTGCCAAGCATATGTGGGGATTAGACGTATTCTTTCGATGAAACTTGTGAAAATCTTAATCCCTTTCGATTAAGAAAAAGTGATAGCAAAGAAAAAGGAAAACAATACAGTCCAATGACTTGTGCGTTTAGACAGAAGCGGCCAAAGACCGCCATGACCGTCAGCGAAGACAAATCCAAGTTAAGAGCGCTTAAAAAATCAAGTAAAATGAGATTGTAGAGTCAATGAAATGCGCGTTACGATACCATAGATATGCGTGTGTGTTTATTGTTGGTATTGTTAGTGATACTACTAGAAATAGAGGTTAAATTAGTGACAGCATGACAAAAAGCTGTATATCAGAGCTGCAGCTCACACAATGAGGGCTTAAACCCTAAACCAACCGTTAAGTTGGACGGCGATTAAATTAGCAAAATCTAGAATTTACAAACACACTATCGTTTTGCTTCTACTGCAAATACTTGTACACGTAAAAAAGGTGTGACTTGCCATACAACACAAGCTAGAAAGCTAAGGGAAACCATAAAGGCATTTAGCCACAGCCAAACGAACCCATTCTAAGCCAATCGATGAAGAAATGCGACGCGCTTGCTTAATGCAGACAATAAAGAAAAAGATTTATTTGTATGTATGAAGAGGAAGCAACAAAAATATATATATGTATAGCTTTAGCTTTAAAGACGCCATAAGCGGCCTCTACCACATTTTACTGGGGCGATCCAGATTTGTATTATTCGGATCGTCAATGGTTGCGGTGAATTCCTTCAATATATCATCGTCCAGTTTTATTTCTTCGTCAATGTGGAAGTATGGACCGCGTTTATCTGTAAAATAATCCACAAAGATGATAAGTTTTCATATCACAAATCAACCCATGCATTCACTCACGTTCCATTGGTGATATTAGTGGTCCATCCGGCACCTGTGGCACGCCAGTCGTGGCAAAAGACACCCATAGTGCCACCATCTTCTTGGCAATCGCAGTATCCTGCGCATTCAACGGTGGCTTCATTGCAAATAGATAAATCAGCTCATCGGTATGATGTACACCGCCGTTGAAGGGATACTGTGCGTTGCCCAAATCGAAACCGAAATTTGTCTTCTCGCCGGCATAGTCGAAAGTGTAGAAGTAGATGGGCGGCTGTGCGGCTTTCTCGAATAGCTTGTTTGTGAAGCCCAACATTACAGATTTGAAGAAAAGTATGTTGACGAGCTACGGGAAAAGTATATATTTGTTAAGTAATGGCTAGCAGGAAACAGATATCGTGACTTACATCGAAGTAGGCGGGTAGAGCGCGCCTATGATCGGCACTGTGCCATAGATCCGCAGGGAATAACAAACGCGTCATGGCATTATTAGTCAAACCTGTTGTATCGTTCATCCAATTCATCAAGGCAGTGGCGAAATCTCCCACAGTAACAGTGTTCAGATTAGGATGAAACACTCTGAAGTCGTCGTAAAAGACTAAATCACGAAAATATAAATGTAAATACGGAATAACACATACAATTGAACTTCCATAACTCGAAGTCTTAAATCCATAACTCGAAGCCTCTCTAACTCCAAGTTTTTTTCTGGATTATGTTGGTTCGAGTAAGGAAAGCTCAACTGTATATACGAGTAACATCTAACAAATGCCAATACTAACAGGCTAACACAATCGCGCCATCGTGTTTTGTAAAGCCAGTCATTATGGGCACATTCTTATTTGTCTGCCCAATCAGTTGAGCCGGATGCTCTGGTATTGTACCAAAATAATCGCGAATAATCAAACCATAACGTTCCTTCACAATAAAAAATAAAAAACTTCGTGAAAAGTACGAAAAAATTATCGAAAAAATATTGTAGACTTACGCTTTCAGCCACCTTAAGCAGGTCCATAACTGGCGCGCGTTTCAAGCATTGTTGCGCTCGGTAAATACTTTCGCAATGCTCACACTTCAAAGCGCGACAAACACGTGTCACTTGCGCAAGTGGCTCCATATTTATAGATTGTTTATCCACGATTGAACCCGATTGTATAATGAGCCGTTGAAAAGCTGACGGTGGAGTCTTAGGACTGATCAGTAATGCGCCGCCTAATTCACCGCCCGAGCTCTCACCGAAAACAGTAACTTTTGCGCTATCACCACCAAAAGCGGAGATATGCTCTTGCACCCATTGAAGTGCCAACATTATATCCATTAAACCGAAATTACCAGCCATATCCGGTGTTTTTGTGCCGGAAAATCCAAGTATACCCAGACGATATTGTATCACTACAAGCACAATATCCTCTTCGAGCAAATAATCGGGTCGGTGGTCACTGGCAAAACCCACTTGCAAGCTACCGCCATGAACGTAGAACATCACCGGTTGCGTGGCGTTTAACTGGCGCATAAGAGAATATTGTGCATAATAAAGAAAAAAAACATATATTTTGCTACACACATACCTTTTTGGTGAAAATATTTAAGGTGAGACAGTCCTCTAGATCACCCTGCAGTTTATCGGGCGACAAACGGTTGTATGTAAACAATTGTGGACATATGCGTCCGTAGTCGTTGGCTTGAAGTGGCGTTGACCATGGTTTCCGAGGTACTGGAGGCTAAAAACAAGATATAAGAAAATAGTAATGGTTAAGTTAGAGAATCTCTTAGACAAAAGAAGACTTAGACCTCCAACCGAAAGGCGCAATTTTCGACCATCGCCACCTAGGTGTAGCAAGAGATCATTCCTAATCTACGTCGACGACATGAAACAATACGCCGACTAGACTTCGAACGCAAATAACTTCCGACAAGCACTGACCGTCATTCACAGTGGAGTCATCAACACCTTCACCGACTTTCAGTGAATGGCGTACTTGAAGTCAAACCACCACCCATTACAGACGAAGAGCTCGAGTTGCCGCGAAAAACGAGAGTGACCCTTGCGCAACTTCGTTCTGGATACTGCAGCAGGTTAAATTCCTATTTACCCAGAATAACCTCCGACATATCTAATATACATATGTCCTGCGTGCAATGAGTCTCCACATGACACTGGCCACGAATGAATCGCACGATCTTGGAGACCAAGTCACAGGCCAACGACGCGAGTTAAAGTGGTCACCAAAAAATATCATTATCCAGTAGAGCAAACGCCGAGCGAAACAAATCCATGGTTCCACGAATTACTGATTCTGCTGAGTGACTAGGACCGAATATTGGACGCAGCGAGCGATCCGTCCACACATCCAAAAAGCACACGTTATTTTAGACACAATATATTACCTTATATCTTAGTTCTCCACTTGGTGACTCTGCATAGGGTATTCCGCGAAATTGCATATAAGTTTGACCAGTCCATGCTGTAGTATTGGTATTGCCGATCACCACACCTTGACCGGATATATTCACACGAACCTCAGACGGTATTATATTCTGTGGACCATAAGAACAACTGACGGGAATAAGCAACAAGTAGAGTATGCTGAGTAGACCGATAATGGAAGCCATACTGAGCTCGGCGAAGATCTGTAAACAACTAGCAAGAAACTTAATAAAGTATTATGTTTAAGCGGCTTTCCAAGCTTATATCGCAAAAGTGTAGATAATTGTGCACAGATACATACATACATATATACATATGTACATGTATACCAAGGTGCCGACGTATCTAAGTGCGTTACTATCTCTGCGAGAGCTACAAGTTCGAAGGCTACTATGGCCATTACTCAGAATTATGGATCAGCTGATCATGTCAAAATTTCGGCTTGAAAGTCACAGTGTTATTTGGTCAAGAGAAACATTTTCAAAAAGAACCAGAAACCGAGCAAAAGAGGTTTAAAAATCGGGGCGGTATGAACTGGAGCAGAAACTGGGCCAAACATCTGTCATAAGTATATATTTGACATTGAATTCGTACGAACGTACACAAATGTATATACATACCAGTATGTACATATGTGTGTATGTACATGAGCAGCTGCGTACATTCGTAGGCACAGCTTTACTTCGAGTATAGATTTATGGGGATTTTCGCAAGGTAAAGCTTATACACAATCAGTAAACTTGATTGGCATTAACAAAACAAAACAATAAACCAATGAGCATTTCTCAATAATTGTGGGAATATAAATTGTGGACAATAAGAACAAGAGCATTCGCAGAAATGAGATGAGTCGATTTAGCTATGTATGTATATACATATGTCTATCCCTCTGTCAGTAGGTCAGTATCGTTGTGAAATTTCGCACAGGACCTTATATCTTCAAGAAGCAGCTGCCATGCTGCATGCAATAATGATCAAGGACAAGTTCGTGTATGGATCTTTCTTAAACCGTAACTTTCGAATATTTTTGCGCCTAAAGCTAGGCTATAATTTTTGCACATTCAATATACACTAAAACCCAACAATTACTACACAAAGACAGCTAATTTATATATTTTTAAATAAAGTGGCATCACTGTGACATTATTAAACAACGTAGCTCGGTCATAAATTTGCATACATTTTCAGCGTTTATTACGACAATTATGCAAAATTATTAGCAATTATTGTTTGCTTGGAAAATTAGAAAATTTGCTTCACTTCCGCGTGCAAACAGAAATTCCATTAATTCCAACCTAAATAATATTTTTGAAAGCTAAGTGTGCGAACAGGCCTTTTGTTTTTATTTTTGTTATTCTTATCGTAGAACTGTCATTCACAAATTCTTTTCTTAGCAACTCTCGGATGAATGTTCAGTTTATTATAATCTATTGTAAATGTAATTTGTTAAAGTTGCCGAGCGCATATTTAAAATCTAAACGTACACATCAGCAAGTTCTCAAAAATAAGTTTCACAACGTTAACATACATATGCACAAAAATATTTTGTAAATAAAGTTAAGTTACAAGGCAAAGATGCGGCTGCAATTTGCTTTGGTTTTATTGCTTTCAGCCGGCGCCACGCTGTCGAATTCCAGCAATTCGAGCTCATCAATAGCACAGCTAGAACATAGTCTCATCGATAGGCCCGAATGCAAGGAATTACAGTCACTTTGTGCACACCTCAAACAAACCGATAATGTATCGGTATTGGAGTGTGTTAGCACATTCTCGTCCAGTCAATTGGAGGCTGTGCCTGATAAATGTCAACATGCTTTATGGGTGCAACAACGTACAATGCAGACGGAAAAGTGGATAACCGATCAGCTAATACCACAACATTGTGGTGCACAGAAACAACAACTAACATCTTGTGGGAATGCCGTGAGCTTATGGAGCTGTATACACGAACGTGCAATGCGTATGGAGCACAGCAGCGAATGCCGTGCATATATATTGCGTTCCATTGCGACACTGTTTCCAGATTTTGATCAATTGGGTGCGTTTTTGAATGGCTGTGGTTCGCAAATAGAACAATTAGAATGTGGCCGCTTAAATTTGGAACGCAGAAGTATGTCACAAATTGAAACTGTGCAGTGCTTACAGGAGACAGCTGCTGATGCACTTGATGTAAAATGTAAAGACGAATTAAATACAATGGAGCAGCAACGAAAAGATTTGGAATTTTTCGAAGCTTGTGGCGATGACTGGAGACGCCTATGCGGACAGGTGAGTAATGCACTTGATGATTTTGTCGTTTTTTCATTATTAAAAATATGAACAAGTGTTTTAATTTTCACATATAGCAGAATTATGTTTATTGAAACCGTTATACAATATTTCAACACATATGTATATTTATTAAATTTTTTTTTTGTTTTTAGGAAACTGCTGGTACAGCAGCTGCATTTAAATGTCTGGTTAAGAATAAAGCGGATCCCACAATGACACGTCGCTGTAACGAAAAAATTGCACAACGCGATCGCGAAATCGGAAAAGATTATCGGCTTTCTCA
This sequence comes from Bactrocera neohumeralis, assembly GCF_024586455.1. Lineage (NCBI taxonomy): Eukaryota > Metazoa > Arthropoda > Insecta > Diptera > Tephritidae > Bactrocera > Bactrocera neohumeralis. Next base: position 75,674,520 of record NC_065923.1, on the reverse strand, counting down.
CGGGCTCGCTAAAGCTTGCAAGGACGATATCAAACAATATCACTGCCGTCGTGGTGTATCCGAAGACAAACAAGTACGTTTAGCACAAATCTTACTTTGTCTTGAATCGGTTGTAAAGAACGGTTCGATGGTAACCACGGAGTGCCAAGCGGAAATAAATGATCATCGTCGTATGCTGATGCACGATTTCAAATTATCGCCAGAAATTCTAAGCGATTGCGCCGATGATATACCAAAGTTTTGTGGTGATATTGAAAAGGGGCAAGTTGTCAGAGGTGGTACCGTCGGAAACACTGATAACGGTCAAGTAATTCACTGCCTCATGGAACATGCACGCGCAAAACGTAGAAAGGATCGTCGCGTTACTGCGCAATGTCAGCGTTCACTGGAGAAGCTAATAAAAGCAGCTGACGTAGGTGAGGATTGGCGTGTGGATCCAGTTCTACGACGTGCTTGTAAACCGGTCGTCGATGTGGCATGCCGCGACACAGACGCTGGCGAAGCGCGCGTAATGTCCTGCCTTATGGAACGCATTGGCACGCCAGTAATGCGGCCGGACTGCGAACAAGCACTTATGCTGATACAGTATTTTGTAGCGCGTGATTTCAAATTAGATCCGCAATTATACAAACATTGTCACGACGACGCCATAAAATATTGCCGAGCCAAACACGTATGGGATGACGTTAACGACGTGCAAATGGATCCAGAACGTGGACCACTCATTTTACCTTGCTTACATCGTATTGCATACAGTGATGATGAAAATTTATCACTTCGTAAGGACTGCTTCAAAGAGGTGAAACGCGTGATGCGTCAGCGGGCCGTGTCTGTGGATCTTATACCCGAGGTTGAAGACGAATGCATTGAAGATTTGTCCATATATTGCTTTGACCGCACACAGAAGGGCGCCGAAATGGATTGCTTGCAAACAAATCTTGAGAAACTAGCACCAACATGCAAAGTGAATATTATTTTTGGTTATTCGTTAGAAAATTTTTTAAAATATCAACTTGTTTTTGTTTTTTTCCGTAGAAAGCGGTTGCCACCTACACCGAAGAAGAGGCCGAACATATCGAATTGAATCCGGTTATTATGTCCGTGTGCATAAATGCAATGCAAACACATTGCGAGCACATACTGAAGGGCGAAAAGGACAAAGGTGATATGATGGATTGCTTGATTGCGCATAAAAACGACGCTGATCTACGTCAGGATCTTAAATGTCGCGCCGCCATCGAACATTTTCAAATCATCTCGCTGAAAAATTATCATTTCACATATAAATTTAAAACTGCCTGCCGTCCACACGTAACACGCTTCTGCGCGTCAAGCACCACGAAAAACGATGTTGTCGCCTGCCTGAGCGAAGTCATGCGTAATGACACGATACGCGGCCAACGTCATTCCATACCCAAAGAATGCCGCCAGCAAGTCAAAGCGCAACTCTACCAACAACGCGAGTCCATACTGCTAGACCCGAAGTTAGCGAATGCATGCAAGAAGGAGTTAGAAACCTTCTGCATTGGCGAGAAGGGACCTGGTCAGGTGAATAACAATGCAAGTTCCCTTTTCATCATTTAATCACCACACATCTTACATTACACACACATATTATCTATGTATGTTAGAAAAAATATATTTGTACAATTGACATATGAAATTATGGCTTTACGCATAAACTTAATAATACTTTGGCTTGCATTAAAGGCTTTGGAGTGCTTGCAACAAAATACGCAGCGTCTTGGCAGTTCCTGCCATCACGCCATTTTCTTGGTGAAACGATCGCAGCTCGCCGACAGTGGCACCGACTTCACATTGATCAACACCTGCAAAGAAATGACTTACAGATTTTGTAACAATGTTGAATCTGATCAATTGCTGGACTGCCTCAAGACCTACAAAGATGATCCGCTCTTCGATCAACGCTGTCATTTGGTCGTGGTAAATCGAATGATTGAACAAAATACCGACTATCGTTTCAATCCGTCCCTGCAGCTGGCTTGTGGCAAGAATATCGACCGTTATTGCTCGCATATTGTGGCCACGGCACAACCAAATGAAGAATTGAACGGCTTGGTAAGTACTAATTAACACTATATTTTTTATACATATGTGTGGTATTCTTCATTTCATAACAAATGCGTTTCAGGTTGTGCAATGCTTGAAAGACAAGTTCCGCGAATCGCGTTTGGACTACAACTGCACGCAAGAAATGATTAAAGTGCTGCAAGAGCAAGCATTGAACTATCAACTCAATCCACTGCTACAAAATTTCTGCAAATCTGAAATAGAAGTATTGTGCAAAGCTAATCTACAAAACCGTGAACATGGCATGGTCGAGGAATGTTTGAAAACAGCATTTCTTAATCACAAGATTATAAATCGCGATTGCCGTGTTGAGGTGGCAACCTTAATAGCGGAAGCGAAGGCGGATATACATGTAGACCCCATACTGCAAGAGGCATGCACCGTGGATCTGTTGAGATACTGTTCAAACGTGCCAAGTGGCAATGGCAGAAGTGAGTACGCTGTTACAATACTTAAAAATATATAAAAGCTAATTTTAGAAAAACTTAAAACTTAACTTTTCATTATTACAGAATTGAAATGCTTGCAAGTCTTGCTGAAAGACCAGTCGAAGGCAATGGAAGAAGATTGCCGTATGAAATTACAGAAACGTATTGAAATGTTCCGCAATGCAGATACTGTAAGAAAATAATTTTCACTTAATTCTGCTACATTTTCTAATACGTATTTAATTTGCAGGTACTCGCGGAACCGCCCGAAAATATGGAACAACTGGTTAGTCAGGTTGTTTCCTCACCGGCGAAAAGATTTTTCTTAATCATATTTATGTCTGCTGTGGGCATGATTTTTATGATGGGAATCTTCCTGGGACGCATAACCAAACGCGCAATCAGCATCAAAAATAAATAAACTGTCCAATAGAAAAGTAAATGTTTATAACACCACAAACGTGTCCCCTTCCACTTCCCTTACAATCCATAAAATCTACTTCAATTTCATGGTTAAATGCTTTATAAACCGAAAATATTTTGAGATATGTATTCATAGTTGGATTGTTTATGTGCCCATTTGTTAACCGAAACAAAGTTTGTTTTATCTTTCCATTCTAATCAGCATTGTATGGCTTAATATATTATATAGTTATTTAATTGGAACTAAATGGTGTGCATAATTTGAAATGAATTCGTTTCGATGTACTATTAGTTTTTGTATTTGTAAAAAGTTTATATTTTATACGGAATGCATATATGAATTGTAGAATATATTGTTAAATGTGCTTAGTATAATAGAATACGATAAAAATATTGGCAAAGTCAACGCTTTACATTAAATATACTTTTTTATGAATTTAAAATAAAAAGATTTTTTGGATTTTGTGTGGGGAGTTTGCTTCAGGTGAACGAAGTTGAAGGTGTACTTGTATTAGTTTAAACAGAGAACGTATGCTTATACAGTTTTACGTTCTCTGGTTTAAATAAAAATAAATTTTAATCACAAGTACCGTATCGAAAAAAAAAATCTGAAATACGATATTAAAAAATACAAATTGATTTTTAATATTTCATTTCTAGAAGTTTTAGTTTTTTTTTTAATAGAAAATTTTATTTTTTCTTTTCATCGAAACTAATTTTTTAATTCAACAATTTTATTAAAATAAAAAATTTAAGTGCAATAAATTCACCACCCTAATGCTAAGTAATGAAAAGAAAATATTTGGGCTGGGATTTAGATTAGCATCCCCGGATTTCGGGGATAAAATGGGTGTCACTGGAAAGGTGGCGTTCTCCAGATCACGAAAATATATACATTTAGTTGCCGCTGACTTATAGTTTTAAAGATATTTGCATTTAAAGTTGAAAAATTGACAACTTTTACATTGATAATTTGTGTATTGTGAGTAACTTTTTCATTTATATTGTGCACTTTTCACTTACTAACACTTCACTATATCGCGCCGCGCTTCAATAAAAATAACCATGGCAACCCTTTTCTTATTGTGCAAATGCAGAGAATTGTAACTAAAATAAAATAAAGCTTTATTTACAACAAATATTAAAAAAATGAATATACCGAAACGTTATAGTGAAGTGTTAGTAAGTGAAAAGTGCACAACATAAATGAAAAAGTTACTCACAATACACAAATTATCAATGTAAAAGTTGTAAATTTTTCAACTTTAAATGCAAATATCTTTAAAACTATAAGTCAGCGGCAACTAAATGTATATATTTTCGTGATCTGGAGAACGCCACCTTTCCAGTGACACCCATTTTATCCCCGAAATCCGGGGATGCTAATCTAAATGTTACCCAATATTTGATTTTGTTCAAATAAAAACTCCCAATTTACTTAAAAAAATTTTAAAATAATAAATTATTTGCTCTAAACGTCTCAATGCATGCATCGAAATTAGAAAATCCACTTATTTTATTTACTTTGGCTATTTTTATTTAGCAAAACATGTGGCAGCCCTCTTGTATGTTTGACAGTTGACAAAATTTATTTCTTTTCCAAATTCACTATTTTCTTTTCATTTTCACTTTGAGTTTCCTGTTCGTAATGCTGTTTCTCGTAACATTGGCTTGTTTGCGAACACAGATTTTGTTATAAAAATTTAGTTGAAACAACCAATATTAGCAGCAATTATACAAAAATAAAAAAAATTGTTTACTATTGCATAAGAACAGCTATTAAACGCATTCTGTGAAATTTTAGTTGCGAGTGAAATCGACAATTTTAAGGGCTCAAGCTAAAAGAAAAAGAATTGAAACCGAATGAACGAGCACAAAAGCAAAAAGAAAAGGTTGCGAAAATAACAATTTCGGTTGCTCAAGCAACAGTGGTGTTGCACGAATTTGTAGGCAGACGCCACTTGCCACATTTTCAGCACCATTAGGTAGAAAATGGGTTACGATTTACATCGCTTTCAGGGAGAAGTGGATGAAGAGCTCACTTGCCCCATATGCTCAGGTGTTCTTGAGGAGCCGCTACAGGTCAGTAACCGCTTAAATAATTAAAAAAGCGGAAAGGTTGTGAACATTTAAAATATATACGTATGTTCCTAAAACGACATGAAACTCTTTCACTTTGCATTTCTCCTTAGGCGGCAATGTGTGAACACGCTTTTTGTCGTGCGTGCATTAACGAATGGCTCACCCGTCAGCCCACCTGCCCAGTAGACCGCAACGCATTAAATACCGCAAATTTGCGCGCCGTGCCGCGTATACTTCGCAATCTGCTTTCACGGTATGTATATCCAGACTACCAAAAGTAAAATTTGCTATAACACCAAAATAATTATATTTTTTAAATTTTTTTTTAGACTTTCCATCACCTGCGATAATGCGCCATATGGCTGTACTTTGGTACTCAAGCTGGATGCACTGAATTCTCATCTGGAAGAGTGCGAACACAATCCAAAACGTCCATTGCCGTGCGAAAAAGGATGCGGCTTTGTTATACCCAAGGACGAGCTTAAGGATCACAATTGCTTACGTGAATTACGTTCTATGATACATCAACAGCAGTTGAAAATGGGAGAGCTTAAGACAGAGATTGGTGATCAAAATTTGGTCATCAATGAGTTGAAGCGTGAGTTGCAACTATTTAAAGACTTTATGCGCGCAATGCGCGTCTCCAATCCAGCTATGCGTGCGATTGCCGATCAGATGGAACGTGATGAGGTGATACGCTGGAGTTCGACTTTGTCACGTGCACGTGTAACACGCTGGGGCGGTATGATCTCAACACCGGATGATGCACTACAGGTAAGGCGATTGATTAGCAAAATTTTTTGAGTTTGTTTTTGACAATTTCTTCAGATTTTTTGTGAAAATTTCTAGAGGAGAGAGTTTCGTGAGTTTTCAAATGTACGTTTTATTCTTTTATAGATGATGATAAAACGTGCATTGTCTGAATCTGGCTGTCCACCACACATACTGGATAATCTTATGGAGAATTGCCACGAAAGACGCTGGCCACGCGGCTTGAGTTCACTAGAGACGCGACAGAATAATAGACGCATCTATGATAACTACGTCTGCCGACGTATACCAGGTAAAGAAGAAGAAGCATGTTAAAAAAATGTTTTCTAATATTACACCATTGTAATTGGAATTTGTAGGTAAACAAGCTGTGTTGGTTTTAAGCTGCGATAATGCTCATATGTCTGAAGACGTCATGGTGGAACCGGGTTTGGTAATGATTTTTGCTCATGGTATAGAATAAATGCACACAATTCTACTCGTAGACATATAGAATTACACAAACAATTTAAAGAAAAATTAAAAAAGACAAACGATTCAATTGAAATAATAAACCTGGCAAAAAGAAAGAAAGTGTACATGCATGCAAACATACATATGCACACAACTAAGCTATCTTAACCATAGCGACAATTGCGTCAGCTAGAGCATTAAAATTTTATTTAATTAAGCTGCTACAAAATTGTGCGAGACACATTGGCAAATTAGCGAAATTTTAAGTATTGAACAGCCAAATCTTCAATGGACTTTTAGACTTATATAAATTTACTTTTTCAATTACACAAACAACTTTGAGATTTTCCTTAACATTAAATATAATTAATTTTGTTTTACTTTTGTAATTAATTTGTTGTACAAAATAACGAATTGCACTTGAGATTTATTTTAACACATGTGCTTATCAACTTTAAAAACGAAAAATTACAACAATTGTTATTATTAGTATAATAATGTTTAAAGTGTCTTAATTTGGCAGTAAAATGATAAAAATAATAAACAGCTTTATAATTTGCAACCGTACAGGGTTGATTAGGTTGATTATGGCGAGTATAAACAATAAGGGACACAAGTTCATTGGCAGCGCCTGTTCCCTGTATGCAAATTTAAACAAAAATTTAAAAAATCTTTTTGTAGTTATTAAGTACGCCTTAAAAATATATTTTTCAAATGCATATTTGAATTTCATTAGCTTATGCGCTTTTCAACTGACTGTATAATTATCATTGTCTATTATTTAAATTCAAACCAGGGTTGCAATTTCCTTAATTAAAAAATTTTGAATTAAAAATTAGTATATAAATTTTTTTAAAATAAATTTTAATGTATTTTATGATTAATATTTTTTTTTTATTAAAATCTAAGCTAATGAGATTTTTGAGTTTTAATACCGAAATCGGAAATAAAAAAAATAAAATTTTAATTTTAAGCCCTATTTCGAATTAAAATTTAATAAAAAAAATATAATATAATACTTTAAATAAAAATTTGTTAAAAAAAAATTTAGTCCCTATTTTTTTAGGTAAAATTTTTTAAAAATTTAAAAATTATTTTTAAATAAGATTTTTGTAATTAAAGATTATTTTTAATTAAGATTAAAAATTTAGAAATTATTTTAAGTTAAGCTTTTCGAAATTAAAAATGATTTTTATTTAGATTTTTGAAATTATTATTCTCAATTAAATTAATTTTTTAATTTCGAAAAGCTTAACTTAAAATAATTATTATATTTTTAATCTCGAAAATTTGAATTAAAAATAAATTTTAATCACAAAAATCCTAACCAAATAGGATGACAGTTTTTTTTTAAATAATAGTTTTCTTTTTTTAATTAATTTTAATTTTTAATTAATATTTTTGTGATTAAAAATGATTTTTAATTAAGCTATTTGGGATCACAAAGAAAAAAACACAACTATTTTTTAATTCATTAGTTGCAACCCTGCTTAAAAGTGAAAATAACATAAAACAACCAACTTCAACATATGTTTGTAGTCTTATTTAAGCGATCTCAGCCAAGAAATGAATTTTGTGTTAATAAATAATATTAATAATGAATTAACAGCTAACAAATATATATCAACACATATACACAATACATAGATCAATACATTGAAGCAGGTTAATTTATATAAAGAGTGTTTTACATAGTTCTTGCTCATACATATAAATATACATACACAATACATATACATTAGCCCTTAGTATTAGCAGTACCAATTGTTACATATTTTCCTTGCAAATTTATATAAATTTTGTGTGCTCTTGGTACTCTAGTAAATATGTAATATGATAATTTCACACTGCACTTTGTTCAGCCAATCAATAAATATGTTACGTCGATTAGTATTATATACATACATATGTGTATGGACACACTCTCTCATACATACATATAAACATGTATTCGTTATATCAATTAAAACAACAAAATTGTGTGTAATATCGACAACAACTAAAAAAAATTTTAATTTCTGTGGCTTTGTTATATGTATGTATGTATGTATATAGATGTTTACATATATATGTACATTCAGCGAAGTCGCACTGTTTTGCTCTTATTACAATAAATACATTTTTGAATTAAGTCCAAATAAAGGCATACATGAATATCAAACAGGGTGTATGAAAATAAGTATATTTTATTTGTACTATACGCGAACTAGTCCCACAGTTTTTGAGATATCGCTGTGAAAATTTGCACACACGCTTTTCTACCCAAGATGCTACTTATTTGTTGAAACCGTCGATATCGGACCATTATAGCGTAGAGCTGCCATACAAACTGAAGGATCAAAATCCCGTCCTTGTATGGAAAACTTTTTTATTTGACAAAATATCTATTCAAAATTTGACATAGATTATTTTCCAATGCAACTCTACAATCTCCGAAGGAATAGTTCAAATCGGACCACTATAGCATATAGCTGCCATACAAACTGAACGTTCAAAATTAAGTTCTTGTATGAACAACTTTTTTGTTTGATGAGATATCTTCATAAAATTTTGTATAGATTATAGTGCAAGGTAACTCTACAAACTCCACAGAAATTGTTCAAATCGGATCACTATAGCACGGAGCTGTCATACAAACTGACGGCTCAAAATCCAGTTCTGTGGAATCTTTTCCATTTGTGAAGCGAAGTTAACGGTTTTTTTTGCATATATGATAAATTTGCAACATTTGTAACTGTTTTGAACTTAACGGCTTAAATTTATTTTATTTCCCCACTTATGTTTCCGTTCTCTTTGCTTGTGCTCTTATCTCTTCAATCCATGCCTGTGCTCTTTTAGAACTCACATTTAGCGCTCTCTCTCTCTCAGTCATATGTTTACTTAATCATCGAGAATTGACTGCTTGTGTGTGTGTATATAATTAAGATGCTGCTTCATTGGATCATTTAGCGCTGTCTTCAAAGGAACCCCAGAAACTAGTTTCCCCCCTAAATGACTTACGAAAACTTGTTTGCTGTACGCTAAGTCGCTCTTTGCATATAAAAAATATACACACATATATACTTATATCTACATATGTACATATATCTATGTGGCTTTCTGGTTTGGGCTACTAATGATCGATGTTAAATTTCGGCTTTTGCCTGCTTATTTGCTCGAGTTTGCGTTTTGGTCTTCCCCCAGCTGTCGGAAGAGTTAATAGTTAAATAATAAATTGTCCATGCAGCGCAATGACGTACATATGTACATATATACATATATGTATGTATATGTATCTATCGTAAGCACGAGTACAATTGTATATTAAGCGCAGCTTGTTTCATGAAAGTGATTGCTTAGTTTGAGATATCGATCTGGAATTTTGCACACGTTCTCTTCTTCAAAAGAAGCTGCTCATTTGTCGATATCTCGGATATCGGATTACTGTAGCATATAGCTGCCATACAAACTGGACGATCCAAATTTACTCTTTGTATGGAAAACTTGTTTATTTGACGAGATATCTTTACGAAATTTGTCATGGATTCTTTGTCAAGGCAATGCTATAATATCTGAAGAAAGTTTTCCGATCAGACCACTATAACATATAGCTGCCATACAAATTGACCTCTCAAAATTAAGAAAAATTATTTTTTTATACCCTTTATGCTATAAAATATGCAGCTGTGAAGGGTATTTAGCGTCGAGGCAACGAAAGTTAATGTTTCTTCTTTTTGTTTTTCAGAAATGCATTATTTTTAATTTAGGCATATTTTTATGCTTATGACTTTATGAATTTTAAAAACAATGTATAATTCCAATATAAGGTTTTGCGTCGTGTACCTTTTGATATCAAACGCTTTCTAGCCCACTGTTGCGCTCATTTCTACCTTTGCCTAGCTGCTCAGTGCTTACCTTTAGCGGCAAATGCCATAGTAATGTCGAGAGTTATCTTCGGCTCAGTCAATGACTCAGGCAATAGTCTGCGTTTGAGCAGCGTTTAGTGAAGATCGATTTGCGAGACGTTGTGTTTGTCAAGCTTTAGGGAACGGAGTGTGCAATTCCAACCAAAAACATATATATATAATAGTAAGCTATGCGTTTCCTAACTTTTTCGGCTGTCTTAATACTCTGCTCAGCATGCGTTACTGCGGCTACTTTAAATGTTGTCAGCGAGGATAATACACCCAGTGCGCCATTACGTGAGTAGCAGCCAGCTTCAAAATACCAATATTAATTAAATTTTTTTTGCTACCTTCTCTGCCATAGCGATCAATGGCGCTGCTGTCGACGAAGTCTTAGTGGAGTCTTCACTCTATATCAAGCCAAAGACGAATTTGCGGCCACAAGTGCGACGTGTGCGCAGCATACCCTTCGCAATGCCCTTGAACAGCGCGTCTTTGCTGGAGCATGTGCGTGTTAAACGTATGCCACAATCGGGGCAATCACAGGCGACTGCTGCGGCTGATTCCAATAGTTTTAATTTTGGACCGTTTGGCGCTAACTCAGCGGCCGCCAATGCTGGTTCGCAAGCCTTCAACGCATTCGGTCCGAACGGCGCGTTCGGTGCCTCCTCAGCGGGTACATTGACACAAGCTTCGCAATTTGGTCCTTTTGGACCGCAAAACTCTGCCGGCGCTTCAATGAGCCAAGTTTATAGGCTGCCCAATGGACAGGTGATCAACTTTGCTAGCACAAATAGCTTTGCTAATGGTCCCAACGGCAATAATGCCAACAGCCGTGGATCATCGGTGTCTGTCAGTCAACGTTAGAGCAGTAAATTTTAGAAAGCTGCAAATAATATTCGATATTAATAATAATTTGTGCAATTGTGTTAATAATTCTGCGAAGAAAAAATATATATGTATGTATAAATGAACACTAAAACAAACTGATTCGATTTTGCCATGTCCGTCTGTTTTTCTGTATATATGCGAAATAGTCCCTTAGTTTTTGAGATATCGATCTGGAAATTTGCGCACGTCTTTTTCTGCCCAAGAAGCTACTCATTTGTCAGAATCGCTGATATCGGGTCACTATAGCATATAGCTGTCATACAAACTGAACAATCGAAATCCAATCTTTGTATGAAAAAAATTTTATTTAATGAGTTATCTTCACGAAATTTGGCTCGAGTTATTATTTAAGGCAGTGACACAATCTCTGAAGAAATTTTTCCGATCGGACCACTGTAGCATATAGCTGCCATACAAACTAAGCGTTGAAAATCAAGTTTTTGTATGAAATCTTAACTATTTGTGAAGGGTATTATAGCTTTTTTCTTATTTTTCTTTCTATTACTTCGATCTACATTTATTAAAAAACAGGAATTTCAAATTACGTAGCCGCAGCGCTGTGCTTACAAATAAAAAAATCAAATACTGAAGAAATTGGTTTGTTTGTCTTTCTTTATTACCCACACGCGCACACTTGAAAAATGCAAATTTATGCAGAAATCTACGAAAAACATTGAACTAAGACTAATTGCAGACCGATTATTAATCGTTTATTCCGATTCGCTTTCACTTTCCGACTGGAAATCGCCAACCTCAATGGAGAACTTGTACTCTTGATCGCAGCCCAAATATGAATCGCTCATATAGTACAGTGTGTACTCGTGTCGGCCGGGGCTGGGCGCCACAAAATCTAACTTTATTTTTGCCTTCTGCTGCAGCGTCAGACGTTTAATGGACAGCAGTGAGTTGGTTTTCGGATCACCAATGACCACCCACCAGCCTTCCTCGCGTTTCTGTAAGAAAAATTAGTTAAGAAATCAATGAAATTGAAAGCAAAAAAGACAATTCTTGACATACCTGTGGGAAGAATGGTGCAATAACTGGCCCAGTAACTTCGTCTTCACGCTCCAGTTGCACAATCACATTCACCGTGGAGCCGGAATTGATGCGATCTTTATCCACCACTTCGAAGTTCATTTCGATGTTTGGATAACGGTTACAGAAACGCGCCACGTCGGCCATTTGTGCGTCAGTCAATTGCAGCAGTCGTGTGCGGTCATCATCCTCCAACTCCATAATGTCAAAAACGGTTTCGATTTTCTACAAAATAGTGCATAAAATAAATTATTTAAGTAAAATTTCGTATTTTTACGGCAACTGTACCTTTTCTGTGCAACGCTTGATGATGTCGGCTGTAAAGTGCGGCAACTGTTTCAAATACGAGTCCTTGCTCCACATAGCTTGCGTAACCATTTGCGCCAACTCCATGGCAGCCACAGCCGGCGAGAGCCAACCATTTGAACTGAGCACATCCACACAGGCCTGTATGAGGCGTATAGCTTTGCTCAAAATTAGTTCGGTGTCACCCTGTAGTTCGGGGCCTAACTGTAGGCGTGATAAATGCGCTTGCAACAACAAATTTGTTTTAATATGCGGATCATTGAATCTGTAAAAAAAAAAAAGAGTTCATTAGCTATGTTGGTCATCTAGTCCCTGCTTGGGTGGTAAGATTCAGGCTGTTTGTCAACGAAGTCATCTAACGGTAGGCCCAGGAAACGTGCTGTTTAGACGTGGTCGGACGATAGGGAGCGGGGTGTTAGCTAAGTGGCATTCGTTGGGAATGCAAAAAAAAAAGAGTTAGAAGACATATTTGTTGTTTTTGTTGTAACGGATACCTAATACCTGTTGGAATGGTAAGGATTAGATTAGTTGTCATCGATGCAATCCAGGCTCAGGAAACGTGCTGTTTCAAAGGGGTTAGTCCAAAGGGAGAAGGGTGTCAGTTGTGTGGGGTTAGTAGGACATGCAAAGAGATGGTTAGTGTCAAGCGGGGACTCATTGCGCACTGGATATATGTTTGATATGTCAGGGTCTATTCTGGATAAATGGGGAACAATTTTGGATAAATAGAATCTGTAAACTATCTGACTGTTTCTAGTGCTAAGTGTTGTGCGCTTTCTGGAAGTCATTTTGATGGTGAGTGAGAGAATATTGGAAGTAACAAGAGTTCAAGTGCATTGACTACTGGGGAAAGTAGAGTTATCAGACGACAAAATTCCCCATGCTTGCCGGGTTTCCCAATTATCAGTAGGAGGACCACTACTGAACTGGAGCTACTTACTTTGGCGCAGAATCGTTTGGACCAGTCAATTTGTTTGGCAAACGTTGAGAGAGTGTGCGCAGGATATTTTCTTCGTGATGGCGCACCACAATGTCCTCATATTCTGCTGCCGATGAGATGATCTCGAGCAAACCTCTAACTTTAGTTTTGCTATTCAATGATAAACTGAAGAGTTCTATAATAGAAAAAGAAGAAAAATGTAAAAAATCAAAAATCTTCCTAAAATATACCACACGCTTACCAATTGTTGTGTAGTTAATGTAATAATAAGCGGCGATCATGCCCAAGTTCAACGGAAGCGTGTCCATGTCGTCCTCAATGCTAATACACTTGGATTGCTCCAAGTCGGAGAGTGTATTTTCGACCAACTCGGACAAGTGATCGGAGAGATGACGATGTGTAACCCCCTGTAAGTTGTAATAGTTGGGATTTTGTGTGAGACGCCTGTATAAGAATGTCCAAGTGAGATAATCGACCGCATCCTGTTTGTTCTCGATGGTCTTCGTGACGACCTCCACATTGAAGTGATCGTGTAGACGGTGATCTAAGTGACTCTCGATCGGCAACGGTTCATTGATGAATTTTTTGAAGAAATCCTTCTTGGATGACTGACACATCAGCACACATTTAGCGTCCGCGTCTTCAATGGGACGATTAGCACGTCCAATCATTTGCAGCACATCAGTTATTGGATAGTCTTCATAAGAATGATTCTTGCCATTGTAGAATTGTGTGTCCATAATTATAACCAAATGCGCCGAAATGCTCATGCCCCAGCAGAGATCGCGTGCTACAACAGCCACCTGCACAGCGCCGGAGTCGAAGAGCTGCTCAACCAGCCGATGATCGGAGGCCGTAAGACCCTCATGTATGTACGCCACGCCCTGAGATAGTGTCTCCTTTAACGTCTTATCGGACATACGATCGAGGAATGGTTTGATGTCCTCTTCTTCGGCATGGAAGAAACGATTCGGTTGCATATCCGATGCGCTGTACGTAAGTATATCAATGGCCGTAAGACGCGCTTGCTTGCGCGATGAGACAAAAACGATAACCGGCTTGTGTGGACTGTATTTAATGATCGCGTTGTATACGGGCTTCGACATGGAAGCAATGCGCGTTGCGTTGTGTGTGATGCTGTAGCCTTGAATGTGCAACTCTAATGGAATGGGACGCACACTCGGGTGGAAATTAAATGTGGCATTGGCATTGCAGCCGAGCCATTGTGCGACATCACGCGCATCGGCTAACGAGGAGGAAAGCGCGACGATGCGGATCTGTTTCTCAATTTGAGACGAAATGTAGCGCATGCGCGAACAAACGACTTCCAAAACGGGACCGTCTTCGCCACCAACCAATTGCAATTCATCGACTATAAAGAGATTGACCGCCTGCACGTTTTTGCGTTGCTTCCAACGGCGTGACAACACATCCCACTTGTCGGCGGTGGTAACTATAATCTGACCTTTAGCCAGCAGTTTCAAATCGGTACCAGTTTCACCGGTTAACTTGACAACCTTGAGTGAGAGACTGCCGAACTTCGCATGCCAATCGGCAAATACAAGATCGGCAAGCGCTTCCTTCGACACCAAGTAGACGCAACGACCTTCGGCTTGCTGTGAAAACAAACGCATGATGGCGAATTCGGCTATGGTCATTTTGCCGGAACCTGTGGGTGCGCCTACGAACACATTATCATCACTATTATAGACGGCATTAAAAACCTGCGTTTGTATGGGATTGAATTGTGGGAAACGTTCGGCATAGAATTCCTCGAATTTCGGTTTGCGTAGCGCGGAAATGGGCAACGGTTGCAAATCGAGCAGCTCTGTTGGTGGCATATTTTTCTCTGGCAATATTAAATGCCTAAAAGAGACTGGCAATTGTGTTTCCGAACCGATCCAACGATCCGAGACTATACGCAAGAAATATTGCGGTGGCAACGGTTCGAAGACTGGCACAAAGAACTTGATTTGATGCTCATCTAAAGCATATTTCTCCTTCAGCAGAAAGAATTCATGATGTAAAATTACTTCGGAGTCAACATCCTCAATAAGTATCCAAAAGCCTTCGGATAAACCATGCACCTTCTCATCCCATTGGAAATCGGGTGTGATCGTGAGCTCTACGCGCAGCGTAGCACGCGTTATAGGCTGTATGTGTGTGGATAGTTCCAACTTTGGAAATTGATGGACAAATTTATGTATGGTCTTGCCCAGCTTTGGCACGCGTATCAACTCGCCAATCTCATTGGGCTCCAAATCGTACAGACGTTCCCATGGGAAGTTCTTCTTTTCCAATTTCTTAGCAATTTCATCGGGCATCTTCTTGAATTGACGCAGTGGCGTCATAGACTGCCACATACGGCGATCAATCATCTTACACAGTGTCAACGTTTTGTCAGCCAACTGCGCCCAGCCACGATAGAGCACAATTTCGAAGATGGCGCGCATTAAACGCGACGCAGACTGTGTTATGAACACCATATCGGACATTAGTGCGAATCCTTCCAGTTTTAATTGCGATATGTATGCCTGCAACAACACATTCACTTTGGCGCTATGCTCCTCCATGGACTCTTTTATCGGTATGGGTACACGTTCCATAAGCTTTTGCAATTCCAGTTTCTCTTCTTCGCGCACAGCAATGTGTTTGAACTCCGAAGAGAGTGAGAAGACGCGGAATAGCTCGATCTCACTGAGCGTTTGCTTCAGCAATTGATTGTAAGTCATCATAGTTTCGTGTGTGCAATAGTAATGCGACGCTATGCGACCCAACTCGGTCACTTGGAATTGGCCGCTCTTGCGATCGTACTTGACGAGGCCGCTGCGATCTAAATGCAAGGCGGCGGTGTGTATAAGATCCGCGCGATGCTGCTCCAGCAACGAATCATCGCGAATGGCGTCGTGTGAGATGCCGTAGAGAGTGGGATTACGCAGCATGCGTATATAGAGATAGGTATAGCCCAGCCAATGTACGGCGTCTTTCAAATTTTGCACTGTGCCCAGTACAATTTCAGCATTCAGCATGTCTGGCATTTTGGAAATGAATTGTGACTCGATGGGCAGTTGTTGATTCAGCAGCGAAAGGTAAAATTGCAATTCGCTGTGATTAGTGATGAGTATGCCCTCGCCTTTGGTATCGTATTGCGGGCGACCGGCACGACCCAACATCTGGAGTACGTCCAGTGCGCTCAATTCTACCCAACGACCCTTTTCGGGATTGTAAACTTGCGTGCCCTTGATGATAACGGTGTGTGCCGGTAAATTGACACCCCAGGCGAGAGTGGCTGTGGACACCAAAACCTATTAAACGGCGCAAAGAGAGGAGAGAAAAAAAGAGATAATAAAAAGAAAGTAATTAAAAAAATAATTAAAAAAACATTAATTATTTAAAAAAATAATTTAAAAAATAATTAAAAAAACATCAATTATTTTAAAAAAAGTAAAAAAATGAATTAAAAAAAGAAATAAATTTAAAAATAAATTAGAAAAATAAATATAAAAAATTAACAAAATAAAATAAATAAAAATATGTAAATAAAATAAATAAAAATATGTAAATAAAATAAATTAAAACAAAAAACAAAACAATTAAAAAAAAATATTAACAAAAAATTAAAATTGTTTAAATAAACAAAATAAAAATAAATAAAATTTTTTTTTTTTTAATTAAATAAATAAATATAAGCATTAGAAAAAAAAATAAAAAAAATAATAATTAAATAATTTAAAAATAAATAAAAAATATAAAAAAAATTAAAAAAAAATTAAATAAATTGAAAAAATATTAAAAAACAAAACAATTAAAAAAATTCAAAAAGTAATTAAACAAACAATTAAAATTTTTTTAAATAAAAAAAATAAATAAAAACAAGAATAAACAAAAAAAAAAAAACAAATTAAGAAAATACAAATAAATAAAAACAAGAATAAACAAAAAAAAAACAAATTAAGAAAATACAAATAAATAAAAAAAAGAAAAAAAAATAATAATAATAAGAAAAAAATAATAATATCAAAAAAAATTAAAAAAGAGAAAAAAATATTAAATACATAATTTCCTTTCAAAGTCGCTATGAAAACCCTACCTGGATATGACGATCGGCAAACAGATCCTCCACCAATGTACGATCCACACGCGTCATGCCGGCGTGATGTATAGCGAACCCATAGGGCAGCAACTCTTTCAATTCTGTGTTCTTCACCTGCTCCGCTTCAGTGCGCAACACTTCCATGCTGGCTGAGCCCTCACGCAGAAAGCTGCCGAGTGTGTCCTTTTCCAGACACATGTCACGCACGGCGCGCGCCGTCTTACCGGTCTCTTTGCGTGAGTGCACAAAGACAAGCACTTGATTGCGTCCTGCGTGCTCCATTGTTTTCTCGTAAACGATCTCGTTCATGACTTGGAAGCGCTTCAACGCCTTCTTTTCCGTAACACCGATGTATTGCTGCTCTAACGCCACTGGCCGGAAGCTATTATCGAAATAGAACAAACCCTTATCTGGTTTCACTCGCAGGAATGTTGCCACATCCTGATAGTTAGGTAGTGTGGCGGACAAACCGACCAAACGCACATCTTCCTGTGTGGTCTCAATGTTGCGTATGGTACGTGCCACAAGTGCTTCCAGCACTGGACCGCGCTCATCATGCAGCAAGTGAATTTCATCGATGATGACTAGACGCACTAGACTGGTAAATGTCTTTTCACCACCCTTGCGTGTGATAATATCCCATTTTTCTGGTGTGCACACGATTACTTGTGTGGCAGCGATTTGCTCGCGCGTCAATTGATGATCACCAGTTAACTCGGATACGGTCAAATTGTAACAAGCTAAGCGACGGCCAAAGTTGCCCACCATTTCCTGTACCAACGACTTCATGGGCGCAACATAAATTATCTTAAATTCATCCACGTTGATTGTTCCATCCTCATTGATGTGCTTGCCGATTTCGCGCATCATCGTCAGCAAAGCAACGTTCGTTTTACCGGCACCGGTGGGAGCACACAACAACATATTCTCATCGCTGTCAAGTGCGGCCTTCCACAAACGGCTTTGTATGCGATTAAGGGTTTTAAAGCCTTCAAAGACCGGCTGCACGTACTTTGGTAGTTTGTCAATGGACTGCAGTTCTTCCTTGTCTTCGAAAGGTACCTGCTTTAATGCGGGCACATGTACCTCTTCGTAGCCTTTACGTTGCTTGCGGAACGAACCGTCCGGCAGTTGACATCTTTTATTTGCCATAAAGTGAGAGCCTTGTGTAAATGCTAACTCTTCCAACTCGAGCACTTGTCGCACACCTGCCACCTGACCAGCCGTGCCTTGACCCGAGTCATCATTCTCCTCTTTACCACGTTTATTTGCACGCGATGAATTGCCATAGTCATCTTCCTCTGACTTGCCGGTATCCAATTGTCGTAATATCTTAGCTAAATGGTTGTCATTTCGCATCTTTTCACGTATACGCTGACGTTCGCTGTCCGTTTGCGCCGAGGCCAACATTGTGCAATATAAAATCATTTGGCGATTGTTTTTCAGTTGTTTTATGAAGTCGAAACAGTCATAGCCTAATAAAAGTACGAGTTGATTTTCACAGTCTCTTTCGTCAGCAGCATCTTTGAGAATTTTTAAAACATCGGCCGCTTTGCTTTGTGATACCATGGCGTCTTTGTAGTATTTACTCAGACAACGTTGTAACCAGTATGCATCAATGTCTAATGGATGCAAACCACGTTCTTTCTTCACATTCGCTGCATCCTCTGTGAGTAGCTGAAATATAAAAAGAAAATCATAAAATGTTTTTATTTGAAATTTTATTGCTTTGCAAATATTTACATTTTCTGCGTGCAGTGTATGGTCGATGCGTGCTTCCTCGCCCTCTTCTTGTCCATCTTCGTCACGTATTTCACCATGCATATCGTTATCACTTTCTTCCTCCGATTCCTCAAATTGCACATTTATGCCATAAGTCTCATCAATTTGCTCTTCGTTGCCAGCGATGTTTAGAGCGTTCACGGCGTCCGAACCAAAGTCTGTGATTTTCTTACCCAGATTGACTAATAAAGCGAAACTAATGGAAAATAATGAAAATTATTATTTTAATAACTATTTAATTTCTTGAAAATATGTTAACTTACCGCTCATCGGTTACTGAACCTAACAAGCTATCGATTTCACGTTTGCGTTCACGGTCTTTTAGCTTATCATTTTTTAATACTGCCAAAATTTCATCGGCCGCACCACACAAAATATCACGCGGCTGATCACCCAGCGCTTCTTGTATGAAACTTAATAACACCTCATATGTCTGGCGTGTTTCTTGTGTTTTGGGTCGGTACACAATTCCGACCATTTCATCTATACCTTCGGACAGCAATGTAGCACCTTTCATGCGTTCGAAATCATATTGCGCTTCATCTCGCTTCTGACGTTTGGCTTTGCGTTCTTCCATTTTTTCGGGCTTTGTGCGTTGATAGCGATCGCCCATGCGTGTGCCTTCCAACTTACCGACCAGCGATACAACTTCTCCAGTAGCTTCATCGCGACGTGGCCGTTCAATAAGCCGTACATCAGCTTGCAGCACAAGATTGGAATTCTAGCAATAAAAAAACTGTATAGAGCAACTATATGTGCAAGAATTTGTAGCATGCAATTTCAAACGTTTACTTTCGTTGTTCACATTGGACGCTAATCAGATTGCAGCTTTCGTATACACATTTTTCAGCAATGAAAGAACTTACCGCTTTGTACTCATATTGAAGTTGACGAGCTGCAGCATCAGCCATGGTGATATTTGTTCCTCTTATTTAATTTATTAAGTATTTTTTATTAATTGCTATTTTCACAACTTTTAGAAATTGCGATATTTTCTCCGGCTGCTTCTATAAACTGTCAAAATTTTCTCTACTGCGGCCTTTACTGTCATTCGTAATATTTAAAAAAAATGTGTTTAATAAAAACGGTACAGGGTTGTATTTGAGACATATTTTATGTTCGGGAGATTGGAACAGATATTGGCATATAACATTTTAAATATATTATACCTAAATACATATGTACATATATCAATATAGTGGTGTTAAAAGCTATTCATTTTAATACAGTTAAACTACCATAATTTGAAAATTATAACTCTAAATTCTCCATAACCCGAACACTTGCATTGGTAAAAGAAGTCGAATTTCATACAAAATTTCTTCCATAACTCGATGTCTTTCTAACCCGAAGTTTTTTGTGGATTATGGTGGCGAGTAAGGGAAGTTCAACTGTATATATACACAGCTATAAGATTTTAGTGGAAAATATACTGTTTTAATAAGAAATATGCAATTAAGTATTTTACTTTATGTTAAGTTTTCTTCTGTTCTCGAAACAATAATTCAGCTGTTGAACGACGTGTTGTGCCGACAAAAGCAACGCTGTTTAATAGTAACGAGTAATTCGCTACGAACAATCTGTCAGGTGGGGAGCAGAAATTTTCTTCCAAGTGTCTTTCTCGTGCCCATCATAGGTGCTGTCTGTGTAAGTGCTAATTTTTTAACTAAATTGCATAATTGAATATTTATTTGGTATAATATTTGCACATGATTTGAAGAAATATTAGTTTGTTTTAATAAACAACAAATATAAACTAAAAATTTGCTGTATGAAAAGCGTAAACTTTTCTTAAAATTTTGGTATATTCGTCAGCAACTACAACGTTATGTAACCTCAATAAGAGGGATGGTTTTAGATTTTTACAACTGACCTTGCTTTGAGTTTATTCTATATAGGTAATATTTTTCTTTTAATTATTTTCCAGTTTGCAAAAGCATTAACCGAAACAGCGAAAAGTAACATATTCCAAAATGTTCTCATCACTGTTTGAAGCTGCCAAAAACTCGCCATTGCGCACTCCATTTACTAAAGTCCAATGCGACGCCACCGGTAAGTCGGCGACTGGCCCAGTGCCCGGACGCCAGATTCAGGCAGCTGCCGCAGCTAGCGGTGATTCGTGCGAATTCGGCAGCAACAAATACTTTGCGCTATGCGGTGTCGGCGGCATTCTGTCCTGCGGTACTACGCACACCTTCGTCGTACCGCTGGATTTGGTCAAATGCCGTCTGCAAGTTGACCCCAAAAAGTACAAGAATTTGATCAACGGCTTCAAGGTTACCATTGCTGAGGAAGGCGCACGTGGTCTGGTTAAGGGCTGGGCACCAACATTCTTCGGCTACTCAGCACAGGTGAGTGAGTGGGCGAAGTGAAAATTGTATTTGCACGCGAAATATATGTGCGCAAAAAAATAAGTTAAAAGATCTTCATGAAACGGGACATAGGAATTGCGAAAATTAGTGCAGTCAAGCGAGTTTTGTGAAGAAACCATTCGATGTACATTTGTGGAGGACGTCAAACAATAAGAAATGAGAAAATATTCAATATTGTACCGAGGTTACACAATCCCTTGTCGTTATCGGCTTATTGATTTTTAATGCTAAATTTTTTGATTTGGTTTATTTCATTGCTACACATCAAAACCAATCGGTGTATTTTTTTCAATATCCTATATATTAATGCCACATGACGAAAATTGTATGATTAATTAGTTTGCTTATTACGTCTGATTTTCATTCTGTCTGCATTTTGTGTACTTAACCAAAGTTTGAGTGTAAACTTATCAGCATTACCACTCGACGTCATTTATTTAGTATTTGTCATCATGTGATAAGAATTTATATTATGGTAATTAAAGCGGCTACTCAAACTTATACAAACAAATGTAGATAAAAGTAGTTCAAAAGTTTTAGTAAAAACCCTATAAATAAAATTTAAAAAATATATCACATAACATTGCATACGGTTAAAAATTAGTGCGAAATATTTTTAGAACCATATATTTGCTAGAATAGAAATATTATTATCAATAGAATATTTGTTCATATTTTTATTTATATATTCTTGTTATGTTTGTTTACTCATACAACGTGTAGGGTCTGTGCAAGTTCGGTTTATATGAAGTCTTCAAAGTGTACTACTCGAATATCTTGGGTGAAGAGAATTCATACTTGTACCGTACTTGGTTGTACTTGGCTGCCTCTGCTTCGGCTGAATTCTTCGCCGATATTGCTTTGGCTCCTATGGAAGCTGCCAAGGTTAAGATCCAGACCACACCTGGCTTTGCCAACAATCTCCGTGAGGCTTTGCCTAAAATGATCAAGGATGAGGGTGTCGGTGCCTTCTACAAGGGTCTGGTACCATTGTGGATGCGTCAAATTCCATACACCATGATGAAGTTCGCTTGCTTCGAACGCACCGTGGAATTGTTGTACAAGTAAGTACCGTAACTGCCATACCTCTTTTTATTAGTAGTTATGCTAAATTCGTTTACTTTTCCTCCTAATTAGACACGTTGTACCCAAGCCACGTGTCGAATGCACCAAGGGTGAACAATTGGTAGTGACATTCGCTGCTGGTTACATTGCTGGTGTCTTCTGCGCCATTGTATCACATCCCGCTGATGTGGTCGTTTCGAAATTGAATCAAGCCAAGGGCTCCACTGCCATCCAAGTGGCTAAATCGCTCGGCTTCATGGGTATGTGGAACGGTCTGACGCCACGTATCATTATGATCGGTACACTTACTGCCCTGCAATGGTTCATCTACGACGGTGTCAAGGTTGCCTTGGCTCTGCCACGTCCACCACCACCAGAGATGCCAGCTTCGCTCAAGGCTAAAGTCGAAGCTTAAATCAATTTTAGTTTTAAACCGAACTCATCAGTAAACTACAATACGTATCTAAATTAAATAAGTTCAGCCAGCGATATTAAAGTGAGACAAGGCATTAAGTCGTCACAGTTACAGTAGTTAAGTTGCAAAAAAGTATAGCGAGTTTACCACAACAGTACGAGTGAATACAGTGAATATACATACACATTGGCACGGACATACGTATCGGCGCATTTATAGGGGGAAGCGAAAGAAACTAGACGATACGCGATTAAAATGCATAAAACTGCTAAAAACTTAGTGTTTAAGGTGAAAAGTGTTGAAACACAATGGAATAGCAAATACGCTAACTTACTATAATTTAAATTTTAAAGCATTTACAGTAACATAATTCTGGCATTCCAGTGGCTAATGTAAATAAGCCGCTAGAAACTTTGCATTTCTATTCAAAAACATTTAATTAACTACAAAAACATTCTGTTTTTCTTTTTAACTACTTGTTTCATATTTTCAAACACCTAACTTGTATTTAATCTTGTCTAATGTATTTAAGCTACAATTCTAATTGTGTGCGCGCAGCGAAAAAAAAACTTATGCTAAGTGAAAACTGTTATGTTCAAATTACTAACGATTATTGTAACACTAGCTTAGCAGCATTAAGTGAAAAGTGTAAAATATCTATCGTTTTAACCATGTGTTTTGTAATCCCCGCTAAACAGCGTTGCTAACGTTGTCCGAAAAAATATAGTGAAATATTCAAAACTAAAAAACTGTGTTTCTTTTCTTCATACAAAATGATATGTTTTGTTTTATATAATAGCTAAGCGTGTGTGTGTGAATTCGGCCAAAAATGGAAAGAATCCGTAAAAAATATACGTCACCGGAAATGACTCGGATTTTTGCCGGTCGAGTAGTAGCTAATCGGTAGCATAACTTCAAATTACTTTAGAGCCAACAACAAAAATAAAAAGTGTATATTTCAAAAAATATATTTTATTTAGAACTTTATAGTATTTATATATACAAGTATATTTAGGTATATATAGGTATTTGTCTTAATTCAAAATCTACATTTGTTGTTCTTATGCTACTTTAAAAACTAAATATCTACAAAACGCGTTTAACAATTACACATATGGCGCATTTAAAGTTAATAGCTTGATTTTATAACATATATTATATAATTTTTTTGTTTACATATATACATGTTCTTAAAAATAACTAAATTAGTTAAAGGAACCGTAAAGCAAAGCAAATAGTTGATAGAAACTTTTAAAACGTGTGTTGAAATGGTTTAGAGGCTGTCCATGTTTCCACAAAACTACAAATCTTGCTAATGATATAACAAAGAGAAATGTAGAAATGGAAAATATGCAAAAGAGTATTCAACTAAAAATCTAATAATGCGTCAGCTCAGCATATTCTGTTTTATTTTTAGAGCATAATTATTTTTGAAGGCCAACTACGCTGTAAACGCTACATAAAAGTACATACAGCACATGCACATACAAATGTACATATTGTTCGGTTTTTACAAAAAAGTTTGATTTGTATTCATATACATACATTTTGGATTTTATATTTTATATGCATAAGAAGAAACGTTTATTTCAGCAAATTAAAAAAGTTTTAAGAAGTTCGTTCAGTTTCTATGGCAGCTATATGCTATAGTTGTCCGATTTGAAACATTTCTTCGGATATTGTATGGTAAGCTTTGAATAATAAGCTATGACAAATTTCATGTAAATGCACGGACAAATAAAAAAGTTTTTCATACAAGGACAAGATTTTCAGCATACAATTTGTATGACAGCTATATGCTACAGTGGTTCGATCTGAACAATTTCTTCACATAATATGTGTAAGTCATGAATAAAAATCTACACAAAATTTCATAAATATTTCACGACAAATAAAGAAGTCTTTCATACAAGAACAAGATTTTCAGCGTTCAGTTTGTATGGTAGCTATATGCTATAGTGCTCCGATATCGGCGGTTCCGACAAATGTGCAGCTTCTTAACGTTAAAAGAACGTGTGCAAAATTTCAGTTCAATATCTCAAAAACTAACACACAGATTTACATTTGTATGTATGTATGCATGTACTTTTCGCCATTCTGTGCAAGTCTTCAGTTAGCTGCCAATTAATAATTGCGTAAAAATTATTAAAAAAAAAACGAACAATTTGATTTTGTTAAGCTAAATTTGTTGTGCAACTTTCTTAACAACCATTTCAGTCTTACAGTTTCGGATACAAACGAGCGAATAAGTAAAAATGTAAGCCGTGCTAACATTATGCATATAATAGTTAAAAATATATTTAAAAAAAAATTAAAAAAACAGTTTACAAAATAGTAAATTTAATAATGTTAGGCTGTGTTTGCTATAAAATTTTGTTTAACGTTTTATTTGCATATTTTTTTTTTTTTTTATTGAATACATATATATTTTTATATTTATTTTTTAAATTATATATATAGTTTTTTAAATTTGTTTTTTATACGTTTTTTAATGTTTTTTTTAATTTTTTATGTTTTTCTTGCTTTTGCATTTTGCTGCCTATATATTGTTTACTGGCTTTTTTTGCATTTGAAATAGTAAAATTGTAACAAAAGTGAAATAATTTCACTTTTTGTATGGCAACATATTCGAAATTACTTACACACGCTTAAAATCGTAACAAATTTACACGTATATTCATATGTGTATATGTATGCATATATGTACATATGTATATTGTATATGTAGTTATTATATGTATATAAAACTATTTATTAAAAATAATATTTACAAAATTGTTTATTTTTTATTTTTTATGTTTTTCTTATTTATTATTTTTGTTACAAAAAACCGTTTAAAAAATTTTTATCGCTTACAAAAACATAGAACATACAAAATCATATGCATACGATATAAAAAAATGTCGTTGCGAAATTAAAAATGTTTTATAAAAAATTAAAAAGAAATATATCATAATATATAGTACATTATTGGTTGTTGTTGTGGGTAAAAATATAAATTATTGTCAAATAAAAAACATTACACACATTAAAAAAATCCATTGAGACACGGTCTGCAGACATTGCAGCAGTATCTTTAAGTCGAGTATATAAAAATAATCACAAATAAACAGTTATATGTATATAGATAATATTTTTGACATAAAAAAGTAAGTCTGTCTGTTACGCGCACACTAATTCGCTTGCAACACAAGCGGTATGTTTTTTGAACAAAAAGTTGTTAGTAAACTTTTTATTGTTTGATTTTTTTTAATTTTTATTTAACTTTTTTTCAATATTTTTTTTTAATTTACTTGAAAAAAAAATTTTATGTAAAAACCCGTTTGTAAACAATTTCCAAAAGAATTTAAAAAGAAAAAAATTCCAAAAAACATTAAAAAAAATGTGTGAATCAAAAAATTAATAATAAATATATTTATGGCTTCATATAATAAGAGCTACTAAAAACACAATGTGCAATTTTTTTAATATTTTTTTTTCCAAATTTTTATTTTTTTTAACTTTTTTTATTTATTTTTAGTTTTTTGCGTTTTGAATTCTTTTTTCAATGTTTTCCTAACAAAATTTTTTTATGGAAAAACTTGTTTAAAAAAATTTCAAGAAAAGAATTAAAAAAAAATTAATAAAAAAAAATCAAAGAAAAAAATTTGTGTTTATCGAAAAAATAATAATAAATATATTTATGGCTTCATTAAATAAGCGCTGCTAAAGACACAGTACGCATGTGTTTAATTTTTTCTCAAAATTCCGTTAAACAAATTTTCAAAAAAAAAAACTAAAAAAATTTAAAACTACAAAATAATTTGTTTCAAAAAATTTGTTTTTAGCGGTTTTTTCTCAAAAAAAATTAAAAAAGATAAAAAAAATTCAAACCAAATTTAAAATTAAAAAAAAAATAATTTGCTTCAAAAAAGTTTTTGTTAATATCAGTTATTTTTTTTAATTTTTTCCTTTTTTTATTTTAATTTTTTTTAAATTTTTTTTTTAATTTGTTTTTAACGTTGTTTTTGTTTAAAAAAATTAAGCAAAAATATAAAAAAAATTAAAAATAGAAAAAAGGTTAAAAAAAAATTCGAATCAAATTAAAAAAACTTTAAAATAATTAAAAAAAAAATTTCAATAAAAACTTTTGTTTATCAAAAAAATGTATACTAACAATTACAGTTATACAGTTATTTCCGGCTTCATTTAACAAACGCCACTAAAAACACACTGTGCATGTTGCAAGGAATTGTGGCAGCCGCGCACAAACTTGTAAAAAAGTAAGTAAATATATAAAACCATTTATAAAAAAAATCGTCAGCACAAGTCTCGTTAAGAATTTATGCGTCAAAAACCCACAAAATAAAATAGTATACACGCTTGTTTATATAATAAAAGCCAAACGCAGTTCAAAAATCACACAAACTCCGCGCTCACTTAACACAATATTTGCCGCTTACAGCTAGACTACATTACTACAACAACAAGTGTTTGATTTCCAACTTACAACTAAACCTACTATAATATATATATATTTTTATGGCTATTGTAGGCGTATTTTATAGTTTAGTTATAGTTTCAATTATAAATTTAGTTATAGTTTTGGGTATGTGTATGTTGGTTGTAGTTTTCAGTTTTCATATTGTTGTTATTGTTATAGCATACATATGTTACTAGTTTCAGATTTTGCAAACAAACGCTTGATATTTGATTTCTTTAGCGCTTGTGTGCATAGTTTCAAGTAGTTGCTGTAACCTAAACTAACGCTAAACGCTACTGTGGCCCCTAAGCTCACTTAAAGCACTCAAAGTCATAACGCAGCTGTGAAAATGCGCTGTCTTTGCAGTTCGCTTAGTATTTTTGTAGTTATTTTTGCAGTTCTGCTAGTAATATTGAGTTTGCGTTAGCGTTTCGGGTAGTAAATGTTCGTATAAAGTTTCTATGGTACCGTACTCTTAATTTTTTAACTCCGTACTCTTATTTTTTTAACTCCGTACTCTTATTTTTATTTATTGCTTGCTTACTTAAGCGCTTGAGCACCTCAAACATATAAAAAAGTAATGTTTTGAAGTCTCAACCTTTACTTAATGCGCTCATAAGCGCTTATTGCTGCTCTAAAGTACTGCGCATGCGCGCAGCAAAGTTAAATACCGGCAAAATAAACAAAAGTAAGACACTGCTTGCTGAATTTTCATGCCCTGTGCTTACTTTTGCTGCTTGTGCCGCGCTGCTGCGCTATGCGCGTAGCCTTAGTTACGCTGGTGCGTCGTTGCGCTGCAGCTTCTGGACTATAAATGGCAAGTCATCACGTTTTATATAGACTATATAGGAATCTTTAGTGCTTGAGAATGCGACAAAGTTCATGTTGGCATTTAACGAACTTTGTTGCTGCCTCAAATAGTATACAAATATATAGAGTAATTTCCACATTAGTTAACATTATGCAGCGCTACTAAAACTGGCTTCAAAATATATGCCCCGCTTCACTTGCTGGCCGTGAATTCGAAACCAGCTCGAAGACACGTAAGCCACGCATTGAAGCGCCGGCCAAACAAGTTGAGGCGCGTGGCTCGTGAGCTCAGCACATTGAAGTTTGTCACTTCCGTTAACACTTTCTAAACTAAAAGCTACAAAATGGCTGCGCTTTGCTTTGGCGGCGCGTACCGCCTTCCTATTGTTTGCATAGTTTTTAAGTTTACTATTTTTTTCTTTGCTCCCCTTACTACTTCCTTTCTTAGTCATACTTAGTCAACGTTTTAATATCACTGCTCCTACTCTCAAGTCTTTATGATCGCGGCCCACAAATTGCTGTCATACGCAGGGGCGACTAAATCACTTATTTTGTTCAGTTGTTTTGAAGTTAAAGCCTTTAAAATGTGCACAATTGGTTCTCGAATATTGCACTGATTTAACGCACACTACGCTGTCGTATATGTTACATAAATTTTTAAGGATTTTTTCAGATTTTTTAAAATTTTTAAAATTTTTTAGCTCTTAGACATCACCACGAGCGCCTTAACACTTTCATATTATATAGTTTTTGTTATTGTTTTTAACTTTTTTAGCGCCAAAACTTTGCTTAGCAGTTGTGGTAATGCACTTCGTTCCGCACGCTCGGCTTAGTCTGCTGTTTTGGGTTGTTTTGGTATACGCCAGTGGCGTCGCTGTAGCTCAACAGCGCCGCTCATGCTTTTGTGCTGTTGCTGTGTATTTGTCTTGCTTTGTGTTTACATTTGTTATTGCTTGTTTTTGTTATTGTTGTTGTTGCTGCGTCTAAACTAGTTGTTCTACATTGGCATTTATGTAAGATTCTTTGCTCTACTGCAGGGTTGTTTGCGCTGTTTTCGACGTGAGCCGCTGAGTGCTCCTAGCGCAGAGCGTACGACTCGCATCCTTATTTAGTATAATCACCATCACCAATATTTCTCCTCGTTCTGTTTTTGTTGCCTGTTGAATTTGAGGAAATTTTCCTTGTTTAGCTTCACTGTTTCATTCAAGTTTGCTCACCAACAGCTTGACTGCTTGCTTCTAATACAAATGACATTTACCAGTAGGGGCCCGACTCCTGACTCCAATTGTTTTGTGCTTGATGCTCTTTCGTATTGCTCAGTGCTTCCGAGAGCGCGGACATCACATGGCCGCGGCAGCTATTGCGCGACGTATTCTTGTCATATGGCGAGAGCGCGTTGTAGTAGAAGGGCGAACGCTTTGTAATAGTATAGTTCTTACCCTGTGGTGAGATGTACATAGATAAAGATAATTGATTAATTAACATAATAGTGTTAAAATAAGTTATATTATGTCCTTACCCCATTGTTATCCCAGTATTCTTGGTTGTTGCCGCGATAGCAAATGCAAAATTCCAGACGCTTTGACGATGGCGGCAATGTGATCTTGAATGAGAACGTATCGAAGACGACGTGCGCATAGGTAGCTGGTCCATAAGCCTGCAAATAAAAGTGAACAGTGAAACAGTTAGAAAAAATAGAGCTTTGGTTGGCAGCTTGCTTGCAACTCACCCTGGCGAAGGTGCAGAATATGTCCTGCTGATTCTTCCAGTCGTCCCATGTGACGCGCACAACGACTTCCTTTTCGAAGGAGATGTTCTTCACTTTCACCGTGCCGACAACAATGGACTCTTCATCCTTGACAATCACATTTTCGAGTGAGACAAAGTCACGATCGATTTTTTCTCTGTAATAGTGAAATTGTAATTAGTTTATAGGTCCAAATACATAATAATAAAAAACACAAGAGCAGACGTTAACTTCGATTGCACCGAAGCTTTAATATCCTGCACAAATACCAAAGATATGCCCGTTCTCACGACACCGGAACGGATCCGGATTTTTACCCGGCCAAGGGCTGTAAACTCGGCAGTATTCTGCTGCTCCAACACAACAACAACATTTGCTGCAAGAACATTGATCCTATCCATGTATGACTTGATTCCGATTGTTCACTTTGTATGACAGCTATATGTTACAGTCAAGCAAACTGAACCGTTTCTTCGGAGACCACAGCGTGCGTCTTTAGCAATAAGTTAGGTGAGGTTAAATGGCTGATTTGTCAGCATGACGGTTTGAAATGATTCTACCTCATCTTCTTCCAAACAGCTGATGCAGGTGGCATCCCGTAAGACTGCATGAATTCCGATCGGACTGTGTCCAGTTAGAACTCATACCACCATTGAAGGGTGGACCTTGCTGAAAGCGAAGAGCTCCCTCGACCTTTTCTGATTTACCCTGAGCCAAAAGGACCTTGCGACTGCACAGCTGCTGGTAGTTGACCAACGCTTGCGGAGCTGGTCTAAGACCCAACAGTCCAGAAGTAAACCAAACGAAGCTAATTGAGCTCCTACTCGCCTCTGTATATATACAGAGGTACGGGCGGACAACGACTGACGAGATTTCCGATAAGTAACTCAAAAGCTGAGTTGTTAGCTCGTGTATATACAAAAAGACGGACGGTCAGACAGAGGGACAGACTGTTATGGGTAAATCGACTTAGCTTGTTACGCTGACCATTTATATTAATATACTTCATAGGATCTCTGACGTTTCCTGTTGAGTGTTACGAGCATACTGACAAACTTAACAGACGCTATTCAGGGTATAAATATGGAAATTTGTGTTTTGTCGCTCTTTGCACTCACCTAAATGTTAAGTAATCGGATGCTGGTTGTTTAAAGTCGACGGTCCATTGATCGGCCGGGTGTGGACTAACGAGGCCCTGTGTAATTTGCTCCAAGAATTTCGTGCTCCACAATGGCGGCACATTCGAGGGTTCGGACATAACGCGCACCTCCGTTAGCGGTTGACCTTCATCGTCAGCGAAGATCACACGCTTGGTACAACGGCTGAAAGGAGAAGAAAAGATAAAAAATTAAATAAAATTATTATTGAAATAAAACATTATATAGAGTTTTTTAAATCACATTTCGACAACTGTGCGATGTGATTTGTATAGAGTGGGGTGTAAAATAAAGAACCATACGATTGAGGCAACCAAGTTGGTGGGCACGTGTTGCTGTATATTTTCCACATTTAGCCTTTGAAGCAGGCGTCGATCATGCCACTCGCCAAATGACTCGTCTAATAACGCATCAACAAGCAACACACCCACCGAGTGTTGCTTAAAAACGATTGCAAGTGACATAAAGCAAGCAACAACAACAGGTGATTTAAATGTCTTGCCAAGGAAGTATAAAAATTTCGCCAAATATTGCATTGCTTGACTCGTTGCTGACGCCAAGAGAATTAAGAATTCTTAATTAAGCTTCTTATTTGCATAAAAAATGTCTCGAGACCTATGTGCCGTGATGAGGTCAGGAGGTGAAGGTGTTTTTAAGGTTTTCTCAGAATTAATACGACGTGTTTTCAAACTGATTTATAGCTTCGACGTCGCAGCTGGGCCATTAGGAAACGAGTTGCGTTGGTCTTCAATGTGAATAAGTCATCTAAATTTAAAACAATAAATGCACTATACAAACAAACACATATACACACGTACGCACATTCATACATATGTTCATTCATCCATACATACAGACAAATAATCATGCATGCATACATGTCTATATACATATATATCGGACAGATGTGGCATGCGGCATCTGCAAAATGCCTTATTTACTACGTTTGTACTCGTATGTATGTATATATAGACAGCAACTCTAAAAGGTGTGAAAAAATATTGTTGATGGGTGAGGTGATCAAGTAAAGTGCAAGAATTTAAAAAGAAAAAGTCTTAGAATGAAGATGAATGGCACATTTTAAGCGCTATTTTTAAATACATACATATACATATGTATATTGTATGTATATACATATGTTTATTGAAGTCCTTAAAAATATCTTTGTATTTGTAGGTATACTTACATAAAAGAACATATGTATGTCTTGTTCTGGTGTTTGAGTGAATGTCAAAGCGGCCTTTCAGCGCTTTCTCTGCAGGAATCAATATTTTTTTTTATCAAAAACAGTCTTCGAAATATTTAGAAAAATTACAAAATAATGCTGATTTTCATTATTTTTGACAACTACAAATTTTTGGTGATTTTTTTAACTTTTTTTTAATTATTATATTAAAATATAATATATATTATATAATTATTGTATATTAAACGATTTTTAAAATTTTTTCCTATAATAAGAATTTTTTGTTTTAATTTATTTTTTCGAATAATAAAAAATACCGTTAATTAAAATTTTTATTTTTTTTTAGATTTATTTTTAATTTTTATTTGTTTATTTTTAAAAGCTTAGAAATTTTTTAATTTATTTGAAAATATTTTTCGTATGATAAAAATTACAGTTAAATAAAAATTTGTATATTTTTTGAAAATATTTAGAATTTACACTGCAAAAAATATGCATTTTAAATTAGGTTTTAACAAAATTGGTTTGAAATACAATTTTTTGAATGAGTTTTTAATTTACACTGAAAAAAAATGTAAGTTCTTTTGAAAGTATTTTAATAATATATATATATAATTTTTTTATTATAAAGTTTTTTTAATTAAATGTATATATAATATAATTTAATTGATAATATTGTTAATTTTTTATTAAAAAGGAATTAGTTTAAAATGCTTTTTTAATATTTCGACACTGCAAAAATTTTTAATTATATGTATTTAATATATTTTAAATGTTTTAATCAGATTTATTATTTAATTGATACTTTGTAAAAAGTGTGGTTGCCATACTGTTTATTTGCGCAAATTTTAACGTTATGAGTTTTTTCAGGTTTTTCATACATAATTTCCTTTACTGTTTTTTTTGTTTGTAATTAAACAAAAATTAAGAATTATTTATAGCACTTAAAAAATTAAATAGAAATTCAAAACACTTTGATAATTGCAAATGGAAATAAGTTAAAAATTTTTAACTATAAATTTTTCATAAAAAAATGTTTAAAATATAATTTAAAATAAATATTAATAAAAATTTACAAAAAATATAAAGCTGTCAAAAATTAATTAAAAACCATTTGAACTAAATTAATAGAATAGAAGAAATGTTTTCAAAGTAAATTAAAATTTTTTCAGTGTAAATTCAAAATACGTATGTATATTAAAAAATGGCGTTTCAAATTGACTCCTTTATGATAAGCAAATTTAGAATCATTAAATATTATGCTTTCAAAATAAACAAATTTTTTTCAGTGTAGATAAAAAATATATTACAAAAATTGTATTTAAAAAATCCGTTATGTTAAATTTAAATAAGTTGAAACTGGTTTGTTTTTGGTGTCCGATATGTAAATAATGCGGAAAAAATATTGAATGACTTGCTCAAAATGTTGAGAAAAAAAAAAGCTTTAGAAATTTTGATATTAATAAATAATTATATTATGTTATTTACTTTGAAAGCCTATAGACAAAAATACCTACATATATCTAAAACTCATACCTACATATGTATGTATATCGAACTCTATACATACATATGTGTATGCTTATGGCTCACCATAAACCTCATTTACGAGTAGTTGGGATCAAATGCCTGAATCTATTTTCCAAGTGAGGTTTTTTGTTTAATATAAGTAAGTATGTATTTTATATATTTTTCGTATGTATGCCGAAATTTATTAAGCACTTTTCAATGCTCTGAAATCGAGCAATCTCATAACGACCTTGCATAATGAAGTCAGCTAATTAATTAACACCGACTTTATAGTTATCATTTTCTATTAAAATTTATCGTAAGCAAATTAGCTATCAGTCCATAATTGCTACAGCAAACGAACGCTTACCAATTGTTGAAACTGAAACAGCTGTTTGCTTCGTTCTACTGAAGGCGAGTCAATCAAGTGCGCTAAAATGTTAAGCGCGATTGGCGAGCGCAATTCAAACGGTGAGAAATAAACAGAATTAGGCCGATAAATGCAAAGTAAGTCAATATTTGCTAACCTGTTCAAGTATAGACTTCTATACCAATATATCTATATGTATACACAGCTGTTCATTAACTAACGAGCTGACGTCACAAAAATGTTAGTTATCGGCTTATCTACACATGCTCGTTCAGCACATTTTCGGCTGCGCAGAATTGACTCACTGTGACATGGAGTTGAACGCCCAATTTCGTTTGCAAAAAAAAAGTTATGGCTGTCGGCGCGGAGTATTTACGTCTGTCTCGGGTTAAATTTAGATACTCAAGTATTTTTGTTTTTTTTTTTTTTATTCCACGCATGTCTGGCAAAAACTCATTACACGCAAAAAATAATTTATTTTGGATTTCGCTGCTGTTTGGCCATAAGCGGCAAATTGTGGCTGGGAAACTTATTTGCGTGTTGCCAACTAACGGCTGTTAAAAATACTTAACAACAAGAAAAAATGTTAAATTCGGCTGTAGCGCAGCTGGAGTAAACTTCAAAACAAAAAAGTTTCTGTACAAGAACCTGATTTGGATTGGTTAGTTTGTACGTCAGCTATAAGTTAGAGTAGTCCGATCTGAACAATTTTTTAGGAGATTATGCGGTTGTTTTGGTTAATAATGCATGTCGAATTTCGTGATGATATCTCGTCAAATAAAAAAGTTTTTCATACAAGGACTTGAGTTTGATCGGGCAGTTTGAATGGCAGCTATGTGCTATAGGTGTCCGCTGTGAGTAATTTCTTTAGATATTATAGCGATGATCAAAATAATAATCTGTGCTGAATTTCATCAAGATATCTCGTCAATAAAAAAAAATTTGCATACAAGAATCTGATTCCGCTCGTTTAGTTTGTAAGGCAGCTCTAAGCTATAATCGGCCGATATCGACGGTTCCAACAAATAAGCAGCTTCGTATGTGAAATTTCAGATCGATATCTCAAAAACTGCTCACATATACTGATCATTTAGGTATATATTTTAACATGTAGGGTCTCCGAAATTTCCTTATAAGCCTGCTTAAAGTGAAATTCGCATCACTGTTAATTTCAACACACGCTCCGTACATATTTATGCATATATTTATAAATTACAATACCTTCAAGCAATGAGGTCAGTGGCTTATACGCAGACGTTGCATACACGCCTATCAGTGTCTGACCGCAATCTGTGCATTGTCGGAACGTTCAGGTTTACAGCAGGATCACATCGAACGCGGCGAAGACATGATCACTTGCCTATGCGACGACGCTGTTTTGTCTACAACATGTAAAAGTGCGTAGAATGCGTCTGCAGAGGGGCTTCTACAAGCTTCTCAAGTCACATATCATGGATGCAACACACATTGCCATCCAAATGCACAGAGTTTTGAGCGTAGAGACGAGCGCTCAGTGTGTTTAGCCGCTATTTTTTATTGTGTTTAATACCAAGACACTCGCTGTAAGCGTGTCTTTGCGCCTGAAGAATGCGTTGGGCGCAAGATATCTGCAGGCAATGAGAAAATTACAGCGACACAGCAGCAGCTGTGCAGTTTTATTGCTTGGAGCAACAAGTGTTAACGATCGCATGCGCGATCACTGATGGCGACTAAGTAGGCGGTAGGTGGCGCGCTCTGCGAATTATTACTTATTATTGTATATAAAAGCAATTGCATGTATATCATATACATACATATGTACGTATATATGGACAGTTTGATAGGCAAAAAAACCAGTAGGCATTAAGGAATGTGCAGCGATGTTGGGTGCTGGGCTCTGGGCTCTGGGCTGTGGGCCGTGAGCTGAGTATCAAGCACTCGTATATGTACATACATATGTATGTATGTGTGATTGCGGGAAGTGCATTGATTTTTACTTATAAATATGCATTGTGTTGCGTCTGTTTTTCTTCACTTTTATTATTTTTGTTATGGTTTGGTTGCATTGCAACGCCAGCGACGCTGTAACATGCTGGCGTTTTTTGCCTTCCCGGCGATCATGTGGACAACGCATGTTTAATTCTTGAACAGCGGTTATTGGTGGGTGCTGGTGGTGCTAACAGTGACTGATATGGCTGTGGAGACATAGTATATACATATATATATATATACATATGTATATATATAGTATATATGTATGAGTGAAGCTGTCTTTTGGCGGCGATGCTTGAGATCGGCTTGCGGAACAGCGCTGTCTGGGCAACTCAACAACGAATTATTCAATTCACACGCAACAGGTTTTTACAGCTTGCTTGACTTGATTGTCGCCACAAGCAGTGGAAGTAAATGTAAATCGTTGGCGTCTTCACTATCGGCTACGAAAGCGGTCAACGATACGTTGGCTCACATTTAAGCGGCAGTGATAAGCTTTGCCGGTGTTTGCTTCTTGATTTCTCCACGCATTTCGGTTGTATGTTTGCTTGCGTGTTTCGCCACTATTTATTTTGATTTTTTATAACCTCAATTTATTGTTATTTTACACATTTTGTTCGTATGCCTTTTGACTCGGTAATTAGCTGTTGTCATAAGAGTGCACAAAAGTATCAACGCGCCTGCGCTGTACAGCTCATTACAACTTGTAGGCTGTTTGTTTTGGTTTTACAGGTGAAAAAAAACAAAGCCGGTTTTATCAACTGAGTGCCGACTGCCGTTTAGGGCTTTCATTTCAATAAATGCTGGTACAAAATATTTATATTAAAAAACTACAAAAAGTCATGTGGCTTTGGTCCGAAACACTCGATACTGCAGCGGATAGCCACGTTGGCTTGTAGGAAACTTGCTTTTTCACTAATGATTCGATTTTCAAAAAGAGTTGCGCTGTTAACTGGAAAATTAATATGCAAAACCTATAAAATTAGCCGTTAATTGGAAAATTAATATGCAAGGCGCTAATTTTTATGCGTTTGCCATTTGGAAATTAAAATTTTCACTTTTATATGGAAACATGGAAGACATTACAAAATAATTTAGATATTTTAATTGAAAGTGGGGAAATTTTTGAATTTCACTTTGAATGGCGGCTATAAACGGTCCCTACCAAATTTCGTCAAGATATATCTTGAAATAAAAAAGTTTTTCATACAAGGACTTGAGTTTGAACGGGCAGTTTGTATGGGAGCTATATGCTATAGTAGTTCGTTCTATACAATTTCTTTGTATTTTTTAGCAATGCTCAAGATAATAATCTGTGCAAAATTTGGTGAAGATATGTACATCATCAAATAGAAAAGTTTTCTATATAAGGACTGGATTTTCATCGTTCAGTTTGTACGACAGCTATAGCATATAATTTACGGACTTCCATTAAATAAACATGAAATTGTGCTAAATTTATACGAAGCGACTAATAGCGCACTAAGTTTAATGACACACCCGCCCAAATGTATAATTAAATATTCTTGAATTTGAAATATTTTCAAAAATCTGTTTTCGTAACATTAATATTTTCCTACACACGATCACATGTTGCGCTGAATTTATTATTAGGCAGCAGCGCGCATTTTAATAATTGCCCATTGGGGTGGCATGCCAAGCGCGGTGATTAATTTGCAGCAGAAGAAGCAGTAGAAGAATTGAAAAACGAAGGAACATAACGCGTAGATACAGGGTGAATCAGAATAACTAAAACAAAATTACAATTTTGACAGCATTTGATTGTCATAAAATTTGCGAGAACTTCACTTCAGTTGTCTGAACAATTTTTTATTAATGTGAAAGCGCATTAAAAATTTACTATTTTTCAAACAATTTTGAAAATAGAATGAAAAAGTAATGCAATCACCGTATTCGCCTGATTTAGTTCCGTGTGACTTCTGGATATTCAGCATACTCGTAAGATCGTTCCTATTCCTATTTTGAGTAATTAAATTTGAATCGTACATTGGAGGTTGTTGCGGAACTTTAACAAGTGTTTCGAGGAGTGGAAAAAAACGTTGGCTTAAGTGTATTGGGGACGGCTTAGATTTTCGGGGACGACATAGATTTTAAAGAATAAATTAAGAATTTTAAAATTATAAACAAATTCGACTATTTATTGCTCATAGTAGCATGTGAAGACTTATTTTCGTATAAAAAGTGTCTACGCTGCCACCACCCTTGTTCGAAACTTCCCACACCTGCATGTTGTTATTACTGCCTCTACCATCTCTTGTTCGAAACTCTCCATACTTGCTTGTTGTTAAACAATAATATTCCTTATTTATCACAAAGCTTGTAGTAAAATTGTCTAAAATAACCCGAAAATGTTTAATTTCGGGAAAACATTTGAGTGTATGAGTGGGCGTGTCAAAAATTAGAGCACAACAATATATGAGTTTCACGTCAAATAAAATATAAAAGTGAAAAAAAAATAATAAAAAAAAAATTAAATAAAATAAATTTGAAAAAAATAAATAAAAAAATTCAAGAAATGACCACACAAAACAAAATTCAATATTTATATATAAAATTTATTTTTGAAAAAAAAGCAAATATATCTAGTGATCATATGTACATATATACTTAAAAAGCATACAAAATCAAAAGTATCAAACAAGCCCTTCAGTGATTTCTAAAGAATTTATGCTCGGGAACTGTTTACAGTAAACTGTCAAGCATGAATTAAATTACATGATCAAACCCACTAAAACCCGCAATTTTTCTTAATTTTTTCCCACTCCCAACGCCTATGTCTACGCAATAGCCTCCGCCGTGTATGTAGTGCAACGAAAACTTTTCACGTCTCGCGCTTACATGTGTAACTGTTTGATTTCTGCTGTGCTGCGTATTTTAATTTAATTTTAGTTTAGATATTTATTTCCATTGAGCGTCACACCGCCATTGCGGTGTATTTTTGGTTGACACGCAGTCAACGCTGCCAGACGCTTGGCGGGCGATCACGCTCACTTCACGTGAATCAGCCAAGTACGGCCGTCCGTGTGGGGAGGTGATATACGCCACATAATTGTCATGTAAACATAGCAACGTCTACATATTGCATACAAACATACATGCATACCGATATGTACATATATGTTATATGTATGTGTTTGTAAATAAAGTCACAAAGTGATCTTCGTTGCTTTCTTATTTATTTATTTATTTTTAATGCTTAAATTGTCGCGTTTTTTGTATTAACTTGCATTGCAGCGGCATGTTTGTTGTACAACAAAAAATTTATATTGTTTTATTAGCGCTTTTATCGTTTATATTACATGGTATGTGTAAGTATGTTTATACTTTTTGTGTTTGTAGCATAAAGTTGTTAGGCAGAGTGACTTTATACTTGATTTTGAATGATCAATATGAATGGCAGCTATATGCTATAGTCGTCCGCTCTAAATAATTTCTTAGGAGGATATATTTCGTGAAGATATCTCGTAAAATAAAAAAAGTTTTTCATACAAGGCCTTGAGTTTGATCAGTCAGTTTGTATGACAGCTATGTATATGCATTAGTGGTCCGATCTAAGCTATTTATTGGAGATGATAACGGTACAATCAGGCAATAATTTATGCCAAATGGCATCAACTATATGGTTTCCATAGTGATGCCGATATCGACATCGTTTCAACAATTTCTTCAGATATTATATCAAAACCCTGACAAATTTCGTAGCAGTGGTTTGATGAGAAAAATTGTTTAAGCAAAATTTCAGATCGATAACTAGTGACTAGTTCGCGTATTTAGAGGGTTTTCCGCAGCAGACAGCTCACGAAATAACACAAAATGTGTTCGTCGTCGATAAAACGGAAATGCGACAACATCGTCTCATGGCATGAAAAATCATTAATGTGAAAATAATTCTACGCAAATTGACGCAAATT
Organism: Bactrocera neohumeralis; assembly: GCF_024586455.1. NCBI lineage: Eukaryota > Metazoa > Arthropoda > Insecta > Diptera > Tephritidae > Bactrocera > Bactrocera neohumeralis. The sequence goes on along the minus strand of NC_065923.1, from coordinate 75,634,345 downwards.
GTGATTTATGCGCGGGCAGAAATTCGCTGAATTCAAACTCGCCACAGAGCAGGCAAATGCAAGAGAAATCCATTAATTTCAGAGTTTTATTAATAGCGCACCCATACACTGTACATAAATATATGTATATACATACATATGTATATGTGTGTGTTACTTTTTGAAACGCCATTTTTTATAGCATATGTAGTGCATATATACATACAAACATATGCGGTACGTGTTGCTTTCCAATAGCCTTCGGCCCAGTTTAAGCGCTGGCAGTAAAAATCCAGTTATCAGCACGCCACTTTTAAACTCAATAAATGATTACAATAATGATAACGACAATGCAATGTGCACAGCTATTTGGTGGGCAGCAGCATAAAGCTGCGATTACAGCAATTAAAATGCATTTACCTATTGTATGTCTGTCTGTGTATAAAATGCACGTTTTATAAGCGCCACTATCTCACTGCCTTGCTCATATATACATATGTATATGTATATGTATGTATGTATGTTTTGTAATTATTCGGGCAAGTCGTTGTTATGACTAGTCGTATGCGGGAAAAAACAATTTGTTTGACATTTAAAAAGCCGTTCATCATCGCGATTATTTTTACGCGCGCTGAGAGGGGCGTGCGGCAGCGGCGTTTGCACACGCGCAAGCACAAACACACATTGCAATGCTAAGTGGCAGTCGAATTGTAGGCCAAAGTTGATGCGATCAGCATAAATTATTCTTTGCTAGAAAGCTATTTTTAAATAACAATGTTAAAAAAATTAAAAAAACAAAATTAAAACTTAAAAAAAAAATATATAAAAATTAAAGTAAAATTAAAAAAAATATACACATGTTTATAAAATAAAACACAAAAAATTAAAAAAAATTAAAATTAAATAAAATAAAAATATTAAAAAAACATGAATAAAAATATTAAAGACAAATATTTCAAAAATATATTAAAAAAATAAAAGTATTGAAAAAATAAAAAAAAACACTTGCTTTCTCAACATTTTTTCATTTTCATTTTTAAAAATTAAAAGAAAATATTTAAAAAATGTAAAAAAATAAAATCAAAGCTTAAAACAATAACAAAAATAATATGAAACGATTTATAAAAAAATTAAAAGCAAAAATTTCAAAAACGAACATATGTACATACATATGTATATAAAAAATAGAAGTAAAAAATGCAATTTTTTTATATAAAGTTAAAAAAATTAAAAATTAAAAAAATAAAAAAAAATAAAAATCAAAAATTAAGAATATGTATAAAAAAGCACAAGAAAATTAAAAACATGAAAATCAAACCTTAAAACAAATATAAAAAGTTATTTAAAAAAACTAAAAAAATAAATAAAAAGATTAAAACAAAAATTTAAAAAAATATAGTAAAGAAAGGAAAAGTAAAAAAAAATTGAAAAAATTAAAAAAAACACTTGCCTTCTCAACATTTTTTCAGGGTGCGTTGCTGAATTTATGAAGATTAGGCAGTCTTTGCTAGAAAGCTATTTTTTATTACAATGTTAAAAAATGAAAAAAAAAACTAAAATCAAGTCTTAAAAATGTGAAAAAAATATTTGAAAATTTATAAAAAATATATAAAAAAATTAAAAATCAAAATTAAAAAAAATTTATAAAAAGCATAAGAAAATTAAAAACATGTGTATCAAAACTTAAAACAAATATAAAGAATTAAGTAAAAAACTAAAAATATCTAAAACCAACAAAACAATTAAAAAAATATAAAAAATAAAAAAAAAATTATAAAAAAGCATAAGAAAATTAAAAACATGAAAATCAAAATTTAAAACAGATATAAAAAATTATTAAAAAAACTAAAAATTAAAAAAAAATAGTAAAAGTTAAAACAAAAATTACAAAAAAACATAAAAAATTACAATATTAAAAAAAAAAGTAAATAAAAAAATTATAAACAAGAATTAAAAAATAAATGATATAAAAAATTAAAAAAAAACTAAAAAAAGTAAAGGAAAAATGAAAAACAAAAATTTAAAAAATGTATATAAAAAACTAAAATCAAAACTCAAAATATACATACATAAAAATATATAAATAAATTTAAAAAAAATACTTGCTCTCTTAACATTTTATCAGTGTTTGTTGCTAAATTTATGAAATCAAGGCAGAAACGATATCATATACTGGACTATATATTTATATCATCATATCACTATACTGGCTATATAAAAATATTTATTTCACTATAATCCAAATTTCCTTTATATACATATATAGTACATATGTATGTTTGTACATGCGCTTAAGTGTTTGCAGTCACTGTGCTTTATATGCGCCAACGTTAATCTGTGCAATTAATTGCCTTAAATGCATTTGAGCGAATGTTAATGCACGCGATCATTAACAAATCTTGTCATTGATATAAAAGCGACCGCAGTTTGGTGTGAATTCGATAATGAGTGAGACATACATACATATGAATTCGATAATAAGGGTAATTTACATACATGCATATATATAAAGTGCAAGTATAAAGTTGAATATTTTTATAACAAAAACATTTACGGAATGCACATAAGCACATATATATTATGAACATACACACTCATATCCAGGACAAGAATTATTTAATATTTTGTTTTAGTTTTAGCAAATAATTGCTGTATGACTGTTTAGCTTTAGGCTCATGGGTTATCTGAGCGACAAGTGCGTGATTGATAGCGATAATAGATAACTAAATGCATACAAAGGCGCATGCGATTTTTTTTAATAGACCACAAGAGGTCTCCTTGATGCTATACATATCTTTTTAAAAGAATTGTGGGTTATAAATACATATGTCGCTCTATAAATATATACTCTCTTATTCGAGCATAATTAAGAAAAATCGCCTTTTATTTGATCGTTCAGTTTGTATGACAGCTATATGTTGTAGTTAACCGATCTGAAAATATTTTTCCGGAGATTGTACCGTTACCTTAAAAAATAATTTATGTCGAATTTTATGAAGATTTCCCGTGATATAAAAAAGTTTTTTATATAAGGACTTGATTTTGATCAGTCAGTTTGTTTGGCGGCTATATGATTTATTGGTCCGATCTGAACAATTTCTTCGGAATTTATGCGGTTGCTTTGGATAATGATTCCTGTAAAATTTCTTCAAGATACCTTAACAAATAAAAAAGTTTCTATAGCATCAATTCGTATGGCAGCTATATAATATAGTGGGCCGACCTGAAATTTTTTTACTGAAGATTGTACCGTTACCTTAAAAAATAATTCATGCCAAATTTTAAGAAGATATCTCATCAAATAAAAAAATTTTCTATACAAGGATTTGATTTTGGACAATCGGTTAAGCGATATTTTGTAGAAGAAAAACAAAAACCAAAATTAAGTAACAATTTTCCAATACTCAACGCAATTTTCTCTTACTCTGTTCAATTTCCAAGAATTTCTATAGCAACTATTCATCAAAGTATGCAAGAGACAGACAACATTGGCGAGGAAGGTCGCACGAAAATTACAAACCAAAAATAGCAGCGAAACATCCGCCGCTTACAAACAAAGAAATTTACAAATACATAATAATACTAATAATAATAATAATAAAATCAGGCATTTTCACGAACACACATGCAACACATTCGAGAACAACAGTGCAACGCATTGACTCATCTCGAACGATTCCCGAACAATTTTGAAGGCAAGAGAAATTTATGAAAAATACTGAGCGCGACGCATGCCATACGAGTGAGTGAAAGCGGCCTTCTGCTTGTGGCCTACAAACGTCCATATTTTTTCCGACAAATTTCGCTATAAAAACAGCATTTTCCTCAATTTTCTTCCTATTTTGTTTAATAGCTTGTCATTGCGGCTGACAGCTGCTGACGGCAATGACGTTTCGCCGCTGACTAAATGCTGAAAGCCAACTTTCGAAATTTATAAATAAATACGAGTAAATGGCATGAAAGACAACTGAAACTGTGGCAGATTGCAGGCGCGTTGAAATAAATATTGCATGCGATTATTAAAGCCAAAAGGGCGAGACACATGTATGTACATGTGGCTGTGTGGCTATGAGTTATGGTGGCACATTTTGCAATGCTTTTCAGCGTTTGCGGGAAATGCAATAACGTCAGCCGACTGGTACGCCACCACTGTCGCCTATTTATAACGCTGGGCCACAAGCGTTGGCGTTTGCGTCAAACCAAACTAAGCAATTGCGGTAAGATGTGGCACAAACGCCACACGGCCGCGCGACACAGAGTCACCACGAGCGCCTATTGTGTAAAAATAGCGAAAATGATTTATATTAGACTAAGCGCACGACAAACGAAGATAACTACACACACACACATACACACAACTAAACATTTGCCGTATGCCATAGCGCCAAGCTGGTGTCACATTTCCGCTATTGCAGCGCCAAACCGCCGTTGCGCCACCGCACGCCTTGCAAAAAACGCGGCTAATGCACAGCGCTTGGCGTAGCACAAGGCACGACGGCAACCAAGTATGCGGCGTTACCATTAAATGGAACGTAATGCATACCACGGCGTATGAGTAACCGCCAAATAAAACTAATCGCTGCACACCGGCTATCATATCACATCGCACAGCAACAAAAAACTTTAATAAAAAATTTGCAACAACAATAACACAGCTACTGCACTTTGAGTTGTATCAAATGTGTACAGCAATATTTCTTGGTCCACTCACCTTTGTCCATTGCATTTGCAATTCGCGCATTCCGCCGCCGCGCCCGCCGCGTCGCTGTCGCGACTATCGCTGCTGCTGCTGCTGCTGTAGCTCGCTTGCGAACGGTGTAGGCAGGTTTTGCGGCTGAGGCAAGATTTCGGCTGTAAATTGATGGTGGGGGCGGAGAGCGTGCGCGGCAAGCCGCCAATGACGCGTCCCTCATGGCCTTTGCCGTAGCCAGCGGTGACGGTGGTGGGCAGACGCTGCGACTGCTGTTGATGTGTTGAGAACGGCGACTGTTGTGGCGTTGGCTGCTGCTGGTTCAGCTGATGGCTGGCGAAAGCGGCGGCCGCGCTATTGGCCATGGCCTTCGAGGCGAGTGTGATCACTTGGGGGCGACAATAGCGTGACGCTCTGTTTGTTTCGTCATTGTAACTGGAAGCAAGCGGAAAGGAGAAGCGACAATTAATACAAATACAAAAAAAATATATGTATATAGCATGGTGTTTTATACGCTGAGCGCTTTAATGAAAATATCGTAATATCGTAAATAACTTTGGCTAACATTTCACAAGCAATTTTATAAAATTTTACGAATTAACGACATATACATACTTATGTATCGTCACCTAAAATGTAAAATTACGTAACATCACTTTTCATAAGTTGAAAGGCTAAGGAAAAAAGATATAATAGAAACCACTCGTGTTGAAACATAATTTGAGTTTTCGTTATAAATTGGTTATATATATTATATATATTGGTTATACAGTGGTTATGTAATGGTTATATAATGGTTATATCTGACTACGGAAGCCGGGAATTTATTGCTACATATTGTAATATGATGTAGTGAATCGTAAGCAATAAAGCACTCAATTTCTATGTTTTTGATGATACGTTGTTTTGTATTTTAGGTGACGATATTATCTCAAAGGTTGAAAAGTAACCTTTAAAATGTACTATATAGAAGACCACAAGAAGTAGACAATTGTGCATGAAAATTTTTGGAATCGTTAACTTTTTACGCATTTGGCGCAATTTAGCCGCGTAGCTTGTCAAGAAACTGGGCGACTGTCGCTGGACTTCCGACAGCGCAGGCAGACATCAGCATTTGGGCTAGAAAAATTTGCAAAAACAAACAGACATAGCCATTTAAGCTACAAAAATTTACAAAAACAAACAGACATAGACATTTGAGCAAGAAAATTTTACAAAAACAAACACTGCGCAGAAAGTGATGCCGTCAAAATCGTTTGCATCAAAAAAAAAAAAACAAAAATAAAAATCTTCCAAAATCTAGAGTTTATCTTTGCTGTACTGTAGCTGCAAATATCTCTTTACCCTACACTCCACGGCATCAAAGCAGAATGCCTACATAAATTTGCTGCGCGTGTTGTCGTTAACCGATATAGCCCCCGCAACAAAATAAAAGCCGCCAACAATAACAAAGCCAGCGCTGAAATTTTTAAGATAAAAACTCGCAAAAACACATACACACATACATATGTACATATACATATACGCGTAATGAAGCAATAAAAGTAGCTTAGCAAAACAAATACAACAAAAATGTGTTAAAAAATGAAGGAAATGCGAAAAAAAGGAAAATAAGAAAGCATAATAAAAAATAAATCTTCGGGAGGCACGTAGTCCCCGAAAATAAATTAACCGGAGCGTAAACAACATTTCTGCTGCCTCAAGTAGCCTGTGACGTCGATAGCTGTCTGCAATAGCGCCTAGATTAACTCCACAACTATTGTGGCGGCGGGGAGCTTTAGGGAATGTGTTGTCGGCGCTGATAAACTAGCAACTAAATTACAATAAAAAAAGTTTGCGAAAAATTGTGTTAGTGTGTGTAATAGTAATAATAGTTGTTGCCCGACAGTGTATGGTGCGAACTTTAAATGGGCAAGAGATTGGCTGCGCGACAAGCAAACAAGAACTTAGCAAAATACTATTGCTATTTTTATGTGTTTAATTAAAAAATTATTGGTTGCGGCGACGCGTATTCAGCACAAGGATTTTGAAATGGAAATTTTTTAATTTTTATTACTTGTTGATTGTTTGGTTTTAAAAATATGAGCGAAAACAGAATGAGTATAATTTCATGACATACATATGTGCATACATATATCATATATTAATTAAATATTATTATATTTTTATGGCATAAAAGGATATAAAAAGAGCTTTATACTGATTTTTATCGATCAGTTTGTATGGCAGCTATGTGCTGTAGTGATCCGATTGGATATTATGGCAATGTTCAAGATAATAATCCGTGCCAAATTTTGTGACGTAATCTTTTCAAATAAAAAAGCTTTTCATACAAGCACTTAGGTTTGATCAGCTAGTTTGCATGGCAGCCATTTGCTATAGTGGTCCAAACTGAAAAATTTGCTGAGATACTAAAGCGTTGTCTTAAACAATAATTTGGGCCAAATTTCGTGACGATACCTTGTCAAATAAAAAAGTATTTCATACAAGGACTTGCGTTTGATCGGGCAGTTTGTATGGCAGCTATATGTTATAGTTCAACGATAAGAAAAATTTCTTCACATATTATAGCGTTGCTTTAAATAATAATTTGGGTCCAATTTCGTGACGATACCTTGTCAAATAAAAAAGTATTTCATACAAGGACTTGAGTTGGATCGTTTAGTCTGTATGATAGCTGTATGCTACGCGGTTAAGCTCGTCACGCTGATCATTTATATATGTACATATGTATATATGCTTTAGAGCATCTGCGACATTTGGTTTTCATTATTTTGTTAGTATCTCAATATATTATTAAGAAGTTGGTGTTTTTCAAAATTATGTAGCATACATTTAGGATGCTGGAGCATAAAACTTAAAAATGTATATGTTATGCTTTATTTTTGAATAACATTTACGTTAAAACTTTATGGAAAAATGATAACGAAAGCGAAAAATAAAAACAAAAACAAAATTTTGCTTATTATATTCAATGTCATACCGAAGGTAATTAATATAGTGGCACATAAATTATTTTTTTTTTTTTAATTTTTTCGGTTTTTTATATTGTTATTATTTTTATTCAGTTTATTATATTATTCATATTTTTTTTTTTGCTTTTTGTCAAATACATTGCGACATAACCTTCACTACTCAAACGTACTTCAGCTGTTTCTCGCTCGCTATTTACGTGTTAGGCCTGCCATTTTGAGTGCACTTGCAACTCACTTAAACAAATCGTGTATCTTATTCAATCGCACTTCATTTTGCCATTTGTATTTCACTTCCAATTGTTGAGAAATTGAGAAATTCTTTTAACAGACACTAATTGGCAAAAAATTGGCAAAAAACTCGAAAACCCATTTGTGTTCATGCGCTCTTTGTAACTGTTTATAAGCAATGTATCCGCCTTTTGTTTATCGTGCGAGTATTTATGCATTTGCATGAAGGTATGTGTGTGTGTGCGCAACTATAAATTTGTGGCTTAACTTTTACTAGACGCGCTCGTTTAAGCGCTTGTAGATAATTTGCCCGGCTATCTCACTTCGCTTGGGGTAAGCAAATGTTTGCACACAACTTCACTAAAGTTTATTTATTTATTAGCTTTTTCACTTATTTATTTTTGTATTTGATCAAGAAATGCGCGCAAACTTTGGTTTGACTTTAGTTGAGTTGATGAGCACGATCGGTAATCGGCATTGTTTAAAATTTGATTTTTCGGCTACTTAAATGTTTTTGTTTTAATTTTTTGTGGCTTAAATGTGTGTGCGTGTGTGTCTGTGTAAATAGTGTCAAGTGGCGACATTAAACAAAAAAATTATGGAAAATTGCTTAAAACAATAGATAAGGCTAAACAATTTCGGACTGTGGTTAGTTTCCATTGCTTTTGTTTGCACATAATTTTTATATATTAAATAGAAATAATAAAAATTAAAAAAAAAAAAAAAATTAACTTCGTTTGTAGCTTTAATACCGTTCACAGTTCAACTTTTTGTAGTACAATAGGATATGAAAACAGCTTCATCTTGAATTTGAATGGCTTCAGTTTGTATGACAGCCACATGCTATAGTGCAAAATTTCGTGACGATACTTTGATCTGAAAAAATTTCCATACTTACAGCTTGATCAGTCGGTTTGTATGGCAGTTATATGCTATAGTGATCCGATTTGAATAATTTCTTTGGAGATCGTAGCGATGCTTAAGAGAATAATATGTGCAAAATTTCGTCTAGATATATTTTTAAATAAAAAATATTTCCATATAAGGACTTCAATTTGGCCGGTTAGTTTGCATGACAGCCATGTGCTATACTAGTGCGATCTGAGAAATTTCTGAATATATTATAGCGTTGTCTTGAAAAATAGTCTCTACCAATTTTCGTAAAGATATCTTTTTAAATTAAAAAGTTTTGCGTACAAGGACTTGCGTTTGTTCGGTTAATTTGTATGACAGCCATATGCTATAGTGGTACGAATTGAAAAAATTTCTTCAAATATTGTCGCGTTGGCTTGGATAATAATCCATGCCAAGTTTTGTGTAGAGAGCTTGTCAATTAAAAACTTTTCTATATAAGGTCTTCAATTTAATATGCTTTTCAATAGCAATTGATGATTTTCGCCAGTTGGCAACGCGCATTCCAAAAATACTAGTCAATTGCCTTCTATTTGTTGTTATATAAATGTATGCCCTAATTGAAAAGCAAATAAATTAACTAAAGCTCAAGTGATGATTAGGCATTTTGCTAAAAAATAGAAATAGTAAAAAAAGTCCCTATTTGCTTATCTATATTTAATTTATATATTAACAAAAAAATTTGTTATCTATATTTTTTATAAATAAATTAATATTTCAATGTGTATAGAATTGCTTGCATATTTTTGATATTTTGCAATTAATTACTATTGATAACTGACTGTGAATTTTTGAAAATATTTGAAATTTTTATTGCTCCCTATGTGGCATACGTGCCTCTAATATTGACATTGATTTATCAGTTATATGCTAACACACGGACATACATAATTGAAGTTGCAGATTGTTAACTTTTTTATATTTTTTATAATTTTTCTTTATTTTTTTTTATTTTTATACAGTTCGATTTATGGAATTTCCGATTTGCACTGCAAATTTATTTGTCCGTCTTATCGATAAGTTATATTTAGCGTCATAATAATATAATAATAATAAATGCTTTAGATATAGTGTGCTATCAGCGCAAGTTGAGAGCATAATTAAGAAATAAATGCTTCGAACATAACTGATTAATTCATTTATATTAATTACTGAAAGCGCATAAGAGCGGGTGTGTATGTCTGAATGTGTGGATATCAGTATGTGTGTGAATATTGTTAGTCCTGTGGTGTTTTGTGGTATTCCCGACAGCTGGTTGGAAAATGTGGCTAGGTCAAATGAAGAACTTATTTGGAGCTTTGGTAGTAGTAACAGTAAAAAATGACATTAGACATAATGACAAAAATAATAGTTCTTAAACAATAATTTTTAATAAAAAAAATTTATAAAAAATATAATAACATTTTTAATAAAAAATGCATAAAAAAGTATATTAAAATTTTTAATATAAAATTTATAAAAAAAAAATATTAAAAAATTGTAAAAAAATATCTTACAATTTTTAATAAAAAAATAATAAAAATTTGATAAAAAATATATTAAAATTCTAAAAAAAATAATAATAAAAAAATTTTAAAAAAAATATATACTAAAATTTCCAAAAGAAAATATTTATTTGCGCACTCTTTTGTATGTCTACTCAAAGTCTTAACTGAAGCCAAGCTAACAACTTACTCTAAATTAAAGCTAAGCAACTACTTCAACGCATAGAAATGACTCAAATTCGTAGAACAAACTTTATAAAACCAAAAAATTGCCTTTATTTTACACAAAATATTATTCTATTTATGGAAAAAACCACTACTTTCCACTCAACTCTATACCCACAGCCAGCACGCACCGCCGTCATGTTTACGCCACCAACAATAAAGTTTTATGAGTCTATAGTTTTAGTGTGTTCAAAGTTTTATAGGAAATCCTTAGCAAAGTTTCTAAACATTGCCTGATTAACTGCCAGACTGCTGATAAGTTAGTGACTATTATTATTTAGCTTATTTAGCCCCGAGCCGTCACATTCTGCCGCTTAATCGGCGCAATTCCAATTGAATTACGAAAACAGCGCGCGATGAGTAGCGCACTTTAGCTTTATCAGATACAATCTGCAAGGCACGAGTGCTCACGCAATTTGTTTGCCTATTGTTAAGCACAAGCAACTAAAAATTAAATAAAAAACACAAATGTACAATTGCAAATGAAAGTGAAATGATAAGTTTGATTGAATAAAGCAGAGACAGATAGGAGTGGAGTCCCATAAGCATATTTAGGTGCTATGTAGGCAGTTAAGCACGCATTGTGAGATACTTGTATGAAGCAGTCGAAGATATGCGTTTAGAAAACTGCAAATAACAACAACAACTTTAGAAATGTGGATATGTGTAAGTAAGACTTAGATTTTGAGTGTTCAGTTTGTATGGCAGCTATGTATGTATATGCTATAGTGGTCCGATTTGAAAAATTTCTTCAGATATGATAGCATTGTTTGGTACAATGATTTATGCAAAGTTTCTTGTGTATACCTGCTCAAATAAAAAAGTTTTTCATACAAGATCTCGAATTCGATCCTTCGGTTTTTATGACACCTATTCCCACTTATCAAAGCAGCTACTTGGCTAGAAAAGTACGCGCAACCCGCACTAAATTATCATATTGACTCACTCACGCGTTTTTTTATTACTGCAAACATACATACATACCAACATATACGACAATATCTGTGCACAATTGCACTTTCGCACACGCTGACTTCCCCCAACTATATCAACACTATCAACGATTTATATGTGACATCACATATGGCGCCTCATTTTTTATGTATTGCTAAAACAGGCAAGCCGGCGACTAGATTGGCAAGTGTTAGTGGCTAGCAGCCGGCTTGAGGCGGTCAGTAAGCCCGGCCGAGCAATCAGACTATTAGCACGCAACAGCCGCGTGTCTTATCTATAACTATGTGTACATTGCAGTTACATATAACTACATACCTACATATGTCCATATGTGCTACGAGTGTTTACTGTCTCGTCGCGCGGCGGCTGCGCGAGTTCAAGTGGTTGAGTTTATTAAATAGTGATTATGTGCTTATAAGTTTTGGGCTTACAAGTTTGAAATTGCCATGATCTCTTTTCGAGGTAATTTGTATAAAAAGTAGTGCGTTCCGATTAAGCTTGTAGCGTTTCCCCGTTTTTTGCTTTGTTTTGATTATATTTTTACTTATATTATAAGCATATAGTATGTGCTTGTCAAGCGATGTTTAGCTGGATTAGAACACATTAAAATAAAATACAAATTTCATAAGCCGATTTGGCTTGGCAACACGCGCAAATGCATGTTATTATTTGTTTACGGTACTTTTTCATTGAATTCGTTAATAATATTGAAAACACGACAGATTAAAGCATTAAATTGTACGAAATTTCGCATTAACCCTAAAAGTCTAACTGAAAGCAGACTATTAGGTGACAGCGGAAATTTTAAAGCTGTTTGGATTAGGTGTTAAACAAGCTGATAACACGACTAACAGATCTTTTGATCTTATATGGTATTTTCCATAGCTTTAGATGCTATCAGCCGATCGATCAGGCAAATGAGCGCATATATACTAAGTGTATATGTATGTATGTATGTAAATTGTCACCTTAAAAGCAAAATTACGTAACATCACTTTTCAAAAGTTTACAAGGGAGGGAAAGCGTTATAATAAAAATCACTCAAATTGGTACAAAATTTGAGTTTTGGTTATAAAATGGTTATATACTGGTTATATATGGGTTATATATTGGTTATATCTGACAATGGTAGGCCAAAATTTTATGCTACATACATATACATAAGTTTACTGGCGAAGGAAAAACGTTATAATAGAAACCGCTCATATAGGAACAAAATGAGTATTTTGGTTATAAAATGGCTATATATTGGTTATATCTGACAGCGGTTCGATTTTTTTGAGGATACGTAATTTTGTATTTCAAGTGAATATGTATTGCCCAATAATTATAATAGACTTATACTGTGTAATGACTGCTACGCCTAAAATGCTTAATGATTGTCAAGGTTTTTGGCATAAAAGCGATCAGTGATCTCTGACAAAAGATCATTTTATGTTTACAAGCTTTCCAACAAAAAAAGTCTTCACTTTCTGCTCTTCATTATTAGTACAAGCAATGTATCAGCACTGTCGAGGCCATTTTAAAACTTTTACCGGGGGCTTGTCTCTTTAGCCAAGGCCAAAAGATTGTCACATAACACGAAAGTGTCTACATTAGAGCGGGTCGAATTTTCTTTTATAAAATCGTGTATGCTGAAAATGTTTTACGAATCATACTGAACTAGTTTGACTAAGAGACTAAGCGTCTAAAATCGGTCTCCAGCCAGCAATTTTTAAGACGAACTTTGAAAAGGTCGGAAAAATCGTTTGTATGAAAGAAATGTGATATAGTTGTCCAAACTGACTGATTCCGACAAATGATCAATAGCATATCAAAATACAGCTACATACGTATAAAATTTCAAACGGATATCTCAAAAACTGACTAACAAAATTTTATTATCTCTAAAAAACTTCGCCTTCAAAATCGATGCCGCGAAAAGGGTTTTAGACCCATAGTCGCTTAGGCAAAATTCTTCAGCATGATCCGTAGCACATTTCACGCATAGGCGATTCTTCCGATCTCGATTTTTTTGGTTCCCTGCAAATCGACCCGCTCTAGTATACACATCTATGCTAGGATCAATTATGTTGACGATATTTTTTATAAATATCTGCCACTTGCCGCCCATAACTTTGCTCTTGAAAGCTTGCTGGCTTCGCTAATGGCATTCACAAGTGTCAAGAGCAGCTGCTAAGTCAACATGAGCCAAAAAAAAGCAGAAGAACCAATAAAAAAAAGCATTGGAGCAAATACTTATGCGTCGACGCCTTGCGGTTGACAAATTTGCAAAAAATTTATTTAAAAAATTGCAAACTATTTTTAGATTAAGAAACTTTGCGAAGGCGCTTTGTGTGCACGCCGCCAAACAAATAAATCCATTTGGAATCCAAAACAGTGCGCGTTAGCGCTGATTGCGTGTGGTACATGCGCTTGGCAACAGGTTGAATCTGCGCATACTTCGATGGACGATTGTTTATGCTTTATTTAAATCTATTTCACTGCTAATGCTAGTGCTGAATCAGCATGTTGTTTGATAGGCGTTTAGAACATATACTTGTCCACGCGCTGGCACGATCAATGAAGATCGCTGTTTGTTTAAGGATTTAGTCATTATTGAAATCAATGCGACAATACTTTTGATGACACACACGGGTACTTATTGCTAGGTAGTTTTTTGTGGCATTTAAAATTAAACGAAAATATACCTATGCATCTGTGTGGGCGTATTGATCCTCAGATCACTCTTCAAGTTAATGTGACGCATTTGTGCGTAATCGAATAGTTATATTTAACTGTTATTTGCAGCTTAAGTAAACCACTTGCGCTTAAAACAACTGCATTTGAACGAATTTCAACGAATTATATAGAAATTCGCGAACAACTTTTGCACGATCACTTTTGTTTATCGCGAAAATTTTGGTTGTTACTAAAAATATTAGCAAATTGTCATACAAATGTGCAAGCTGACTTCAAGCAACACTATGTATAACTAGTTGGATATTCATATAAACGCATGCTATTGAAATTCGCAAAAAACTTTTGCACGATCACTTTTGTTTATCGCGAAAATTTTGGTTATTACTAAAAATATTAGCAAATTGTCATACAAAAGTGTTATCTGACTTCAAACGACATTATTAATAACCAACTGTCTGTTCATTTAAATGTATTCTATTGAAATTCGCGAAAAACTTTTGCACGATCACTTTTGTTTATCGCGTAATTTTTGCTTATTAAAAATATTAGCAAATTTTCACACAAAATTTCAGTTCGACTTCAAGAAACAAGTTAGCTATCATTTACTACTGAAATTCGCGAAAAACCTTTGCACGATCACTTTTGTAAATCGCGAAAACTTTTGGTTTCACTGAAGATATTGGTATCTTTTCATACAAAAGTGCAAGCTGGCTCCAGGAAAAACGTTAATTATCTGCTTATTTCATATTAAGCGCATGTTAGAGGTTCACTTTTAAGCGCGATCACTCCTCATATTATCAAATCTTATGCATAATGTCTCAAATTAATTGTGGAAAACATTTCTTAAGCACTTTATAGCCCACTTGCTTTTAAGGTAACTGCATTTAAACGAATTATAATGAATTATATGGAAATTTTCGAACATTTTTTGCACGATCACTTTTGTAAAACTTGAAATTTTTGCTATTACTAAAAATATTAGTTCAAGTGATACCATAACCAGTAACCGCCAGATAATTTAAACGTATTTAATTTAAATTCGCGAAAACTTTTCGCGCGATCACTTTTCTAGAACTTGAAACTTTTGGTTTTACCAAAAAATGTTACTAAATTTTCATACATAAGTTCAGTACAACTTCAAGTGATATTGTAACTATCAGCATATTTCAGTTTAAGCGCATATTAGGTGTTCACGTTCAAGCACGACCACTTTGCTTGCTCTAAAAACGTATTTACATCATTTCGTATTCATTCAAAACACTTTTCTCAAACATTGTAGCGGAAACTACTACTCAATACTGCGCCTTTCACTAAATTTAGCACAGGCAATCATCAATCCTGTCTTAAAACAACTTTCTTCCTACACAAATTCGCATGTAATAATTTTCGTAACGTTCGCACTACGATCACTCACCGATGATTGTTCATGTAGTCCGATAGGAAACTGACTGGTGGACTATGGCTGAAGATGGGTGGACTGTGTGAAATCATTTTCTCGGCTGCTGCTTTAATTACAATTGCTGCCTTATTGGCCGTTACTATTGCTGTTGCTGTGTTATAGGTGGTTGTTGTTGTACGCTGCAGTCTATTATTGGCTGTCTGCTGTTGTGATTAGCGGCGCACGCTGATAGGCAACGACTCCGGCAAACGCTGTTGATGCTGATGCTGAAGCGTGCTGCTGCTTTCTTTATGCTCGTATGCTTCGTCAGCTGTTGTGATAGTGCGGTTAGTTCGGGTCTTACCTTACTATCAGTAGTTATTATCGCTACAGAAATTGTTTGTGCGTTGATTGCTGGAATACTAGTGCTGATATGTGTTTGTGTGTGTGTGTGTGCGCTGCAAGTAGAAAGAAAAAAAGAGAAGCATGAGTTTCACAAGTGATCTTGGCAACGATCGTACATACATATGTACATACATACAGACATGTATACATACATACATATGATAATAACTACTAAATGCAGTCGCTTATCAGTGTTTTTCTATTCTATACAAGCTAATCTATTATGAGGAATGCAATTACTGGCGAAAATAGCCACACTTAAGTGACATGAAACAACGAAATTCAAAGCGTTTCAAAACAAATAGTATTTTCGTAACGATTTACTAGCTTTTAGGCTTAATTAAGATGACTATGTATATAATTTTAACAACAATTTATATGAAGTAGCGGTTTATGGTATGACTGGGCAAGTCTTGCTGCATGTAATTGGCGTAACTCTTGCCACAACAGGTTCAGTTGACTTTGCCGCTTTTGGCGCGGCTTAATTGGCGTGAATTTCGCTTTTATTTTCCGGCTGCTTGAGTTTAATTAGCAATATTTAGTTTGCTGTGTGATTCACTAAAGCATTTCGAGTGTGTCCAGTGACTCTTCAACTTGCTTATCACTCGTGCGCTGGCGTTGCGATCTTCATCTTCAAACTCGATTAGGTGTGAGCGATAGCAAAAGCTGTGCTAGTATGATTTTTTGTGATTATTTCTTAGTTATTTCTTCAATGCATACATAACTTTCGGGTATAAAGCACATTTAGTTGCATAGTGATCGTGTCACTAATCTTAAAAGACTAAACAGGATAACTTTTAAGATTAGTGAAATATCACTATGCAACTAAGTATGCTTAATTTGCGATTTTTTGAATTAACTTCTAGAAAAACTAGCGTTTGTTAATGAAGTTTTGGAATTTTCAAATTAATTTCTATGAAGTCTAATATTATTTTTTTATAAAGTTTTTGGCATTATAGAAAGTAAAAATTACTACCGCTATCATTTAATATTTTTTTTTTTCTGAATTGTTTTCTCTAAGCTATAATTTGTTTTATTTATATAAAGGTATACATATGCATTTCTTACACTTCGAAAGCTCTTAAGGATAGTATAATTAAACAGCGATTCGTGATCATTACTGACATGATCACTTAAAACTTAAGGCATATTTAAATAACTTGCTACTAATATTTAACATAGCTTTTAAAAGCGATTCCATAAAAAATCGTAGTTCTGAGACTAAATAATTAATTTACAAGAAAAAACGTTAATTTCGGTTCTACAAAAGCCATAATGCTCTTCAAAAATAAAAAAGTTTCAATACAAGCATTAAATTTTGAACTTTTCCATACAACGTCTTGGGAAATATTCTTGTCAAATTTTGAAGATATCTTGTCTATTCCATACAACGACTTAATTTTGATTGGCAGCTGTATAATATAGTTGTTCGATCTGAAAAATTTTTCGGAGATTGTACTATTATATTTGGTCAATAATCTATGCCAAATTTAGTGAAGATATATTTTCAAACAAAGAACTTTTCCATACAAGAACTCTATTTAGATCGTTCAGTTTGTTTGACAGCTATAAGCTATGATGGCCCGATCTGAAAAATTTTCTCGAAAATTATACTGTTGCATTGGATAAATATCCGTGTTAAATTTTGTAGAGATACCTCGTCATATAGAAAAGTTTTCGATACAAGCCAAGTCCTTGATCTTATTGAACGTTCAGTTTGTTTGGTCCTTCATCGGCAATTCCGAAAAATGAGTATTACGTACTTTGTGACAAACTTAATATAAGCAGTTCAGCGTATAAATACAACCAATCGCCGTGCGCTCATTAAGCTTTAAACTTTAAATTAAAACTTCGCCTTTAACTGCTGCTCGTTATGCTTAACCAATCAATTTACTATATAAGTATGATTATTCAATTATCTTTGCTTTATCATCACCATAACGTTTAACTTCGAAAATTTTCTAATTAATGCGCGTTCGCTGCTGATCATCGCCTATCATACATTTTTATATATATTTCCTACCAAGTGATTGTTAATAGCGATTTCCGCTGGCAATCAATTTTCTAGTTTATTACTCGCTCATATTTAAGTGGTGATTTGTAGCGCATTCGCGTGGCTTTACATGATCTTTGATTTGCACATAAAGCACTCAATGGCTTGGCGAAATTTCATTTAATATACAAATTGATCGTTCACCTGTCCAATCGCGCACTTAGACCAAATAAGCAGTTATTCAGCAAGCTGAGTACGAATTGTTGTTGTTTTTGGTGCATTGAATAAGCGTTCGTTGGCGTGCTGCAGCGCTAAGGTCGCTGGCGTTACGCTTTATAGTTTTGTTGGCGCCGGTTGGTTTGGCGTGAGTGTGTGTGTAATGGGTTCGCGTCGGAGTGCGGAATCGGAGTGCGAATCCAAAACATATGTTTATAAATACATACTTATGTACATATGTACTTGTGTGCCAGCGGCGTTGTACGATAATGCTGCAGGTTTGACGTTTTATGCTTGTTATGATAAATATTTTTGTGCGGTTTTGTCCCACACACACATACTTACATATTCATACATGTGTGTATACGTACATACATATGTGTGCTCTTTCATCAGCTGTTTGAAAGTGGCTTAATTATGTTTACTTGTAGCCGCTCAGCTGTCTCTGCCTCCGCTGTCAAAGCTCCCAGCCTGTAATGGGCGTTTGCCATTCGAAAGCATTGAGCGCGTGTGGGCTATTTATAGTTGAGATGAATGTGCTTGCGAATTTCAAGTGTTTGTTTGCGCATATTTTAATTTGTTGCTACTTTTCCTGGTGCTTTTTTTCAATTGCTTGCCTTGGAGTACATGTGTAGTACAGCTGGTGCCTTGGAGCCCATAAAACGTATGTAAACACAGGGTGTGTGGGTTAGGGTTCTTGCGTTGCTTTAATAGTAATGCGTTTTGTATTAGTCAGCCGCGCACTGGTCGCTCTAAATCATATGTTGTGTTCGCAGTATTTTATAGGCGGGCATTAGTCATGCGATCGCAGTGATAACACAATTTTTTGTATTGTTCGAGGTTCTTGAGTGTTTTGGGATTTTTAACAGAAAATAACGCTTTTTTATTGATTAATTGCAAATATTTTTCGTATTTTTGGAGGTTCTTGAGTGTTTTGGGATTTTCGGAAGAAAAAAATATTTTTCGAATCTTTCGAGCGTTTGGCGATTTTTGAAAGAAAAAAATTATGTTTCGTATTTTTTCGAAGTTCTCGAGTATTTTGGGATTTTTGAAAGAAAAAAATATTTTAAAAAATTTTGAAATTTTTGAAAGAAAAAACTTTTTTGTTATTGAATAATTGCAAATATATTTTTGTATTTTTCGTGGTTCCTGAGTCTTTAGCGACTTTTTTTGTTATTGATTAATGCAAATATTTTTCGTATATTTTCGAGGTTCTTCAATGTTTGACGCATTATTTTAACACTCTTAACATTATCATATATTAATTTGTAGTTTTTTATTATTATTACAGAATTGTCTTTTAACTATTTCCGTCGCATTTTTTTAACTTTTTGCTTGCCTCATCACTGTCACCATAGCTTAAAAGTTCTAATATACTTTTAACTTCAAAAAAAATATGTACATATGTATGTCCAATATCTCACTCATAAATTCATAAATTAACGCAGGCGATATTTCTTGCATTTTCTATGTCACACGAGCGGCTAGCCCACGCTAATAATTATAGTTTTTCGCTTTGACGATTTTTTTAATAATATTTATATGCTGCTAGCGCCAAAAGGATATTATTATGTATCAATATATACATATATGTTTTTGTGTATATAAAATGAATTATGTGCGCCCCAAATCTGGCACAAGCCACATTTTGTTGCTGTAATCTTTGGCGATCACGCTGACGCGTCATGCTCGTAACTAAACGAAAAGCTAATTAAGCAACGCGTTTCGTGTCGCTTACGTCGCGTATAAGACGAAAAAAGCTTAAAAAAATAGCATAAAATAAACTAAAGGCAAATTTCAGTTTGTAAGTGCTGCAGCCTGCCGCCTGTTTGCATATATTTTTGGTATACTTTACAGCACAGCTCGTGCAGGATCTGTGCGTTTTTCATACTTAAGACACTCTGTGTTTCGTAAAATTTAATTTTCTCTACGTTTGCTTGCTGGCCTTTCACCACACGTACCGTATTTTATGCAATTGCGTTGTGTACTTTCTTCTATTATGTTGCTTGTGCGTTAAATTAATTTCAATTATTTTTGTTTGATTTTATTATATATTTTATTGGCGATCGTTGCCGTTCGTGGGCTGGACGAATTTCTTGTTTGTTTTGATTTTGTAAACCGTGCGCGTTCACTGCACCAGCGTGTGTACGTTCGCTTCGGTGTGGAGCAGACGAATGTCGAGCTGTTTTGCCGGTGGCTCGCCAACAAAACTCAACTAAACGCTGAAAATCGACTCGATCGACTAAACAAACCAACAGAGCAGGCCAACAAACAACCGATGCGGCCGTATCACCGCGCGACCGAGCACGAATCGTTTTCTCGCGCTTATGTGTGTTGTTGTTTTAGTGTTGACTCTCATATGCCGTGTGCTGCATATCTCACTCATATTGGCTTAGCTCACTTTTTGTTGTTTTCATGCGAATACTCCTAGTAGCATAAAGAGCAGCTGCCAGCAGCTCTCAACCTGATTCGATGGGAGGCATGCGGGCTGACAAATAACAAACAGCCGAAAACGGCTGGTAGGCAGGTACGACGGCGGTAAGCGAAGACAAGCTGCCTGTGTGTATGTATGAGCGCTCTGGCCGTGCATTACAAGCACATATGGGGTGCTCACAATCATGCGAGCACCCAGGGATAAGTAAATGCTGCTGTTATCGCTTAAGAACAGTGCGCTGTCGCACTGAAAGCGTTGAGTAAAATTGTTCCTGATCTTTTTCGAGCCGAAACGCGTAAGTTCTGGATATTGAGATAAGTAAACATTCGTATTAGTTGAGTATACAATGTCACTTGGTTTATGTGATATGTAGCCTTCAGGAAAGTGTTTATTTCGAGTATTTTTGAGAACATGATATCAAGAGATCTGAAATCGTCACTTCATTTAAATGTTAGTCTTCCATGGACATGATTTGAAGACCTGTGAAATCGGCACACACCAATATGGGTGTTAAAGTGCTCCCACAAAGTAATTCCTTGAAACTACGTGTAAAATAACGTTATAAGATTTGACATTTGATGACAGTTAGAGAGCACATTTCCTTGGTTAAAGTTTCTTTGAGTCAAAGCCTCTTGCATTGATTGGTTATCTGTGATAAATATCATACATATGTATATATGTATGTACTATTATTTAGAGAATAATTAAAGGTTCCGAACATGGATTCATTTCCTGAAGATATGCTATAATAAAACAGTGCAATGAAAACCCATACAAAATGTATCTAACCTTGAAATTAAGAAAAACATATTTAAATTCCTTCAAAAATAAATAATTTTCGGCAGCCTACCCAGTGTAAGAAAGGTTAGCGTTGCACTATTGGGACCTTTAAAGCGTATTCTTCAGGTATCTATGCGAGTAGGTCCATTTGCATTAGTTACTATGCCAAATATGAGCGCGATACAATGGAAAACAATTTCGTACAAAGAATTTGTCTCAAATTTTGTATTTCTAATCAAATTTCGTGTTCGAAATCATTATGAATGTTGAAGAAGGCTTACGGCGATTCGAAAACACAAGCCTACGAGTGGTACAAAGTCTTCAAAGACGGTCAAGAGATCGTTGATGGCATACCTCTTTCTGGACGATTTTCGACCTCTTCAACTGATGAGAATATTAAAAAAGTGAAGGATAGGGTGCTTTAAAATCGCCAGGCAAGTATTAGAGAGATGGCAAGAGAGCTCGATATCTCTCACGAGTCCGTTCGAATAGTTTTGATGAATATTTTCGGTATGAAACGCCTGTTTGCTCGACTCGTCCCGATAAAGCTGATTTTTTTTTTAAGAATACGATTTTGAACGAATAGATCGGTTCAAATCGATCACTAAAGCATATAGCCGCCATACAAATTGACAGGTCAGCATTAAGTCATTATACGGAAGCATTTTTATTTGTGATAGTTAGTCTCAATTAATCATTGTTTCTTCAAAAAAGAGCTATATCATTTTTTAATGCTTTGTCTCTCTGATAAAAAAAAACAGCATGCTTTAATAATCAGCTGGTTTTTTTGGATATTTTCCGGACTAAGTTTAAACAATAAATACTTGATAATATTATTAACTTTTCACAAAGAATTTCAATAATGTAACCACACTTTTTTATCAATATCGTCGCCTTGAGTAGCATGAACACGACCAGGGAAATTGTAAAATCTGCTCTGTGGTTGCTGCTGTCTCTCCATATTATACTTACAAATCTACTCATTTATATTTAATTAAATACATATGTTAACATTTGAATATACAAGAGCAGATAATGCATTTTGTTGAGAGCAAGAATGCAGTTGAGTGAGTGTGCAACACATATACAAACATACATACATATAACGATCATGTCTTCGCTGACGGAGAGTGCAACAGGGCAGGCTTTCAATTTTTATTTAACTTTTTGCGTACGTGACCAAATGAGGGTTGCCATGTATCAGAAGAACATATATATTTTGGGTATGGTTATGTATGTAAATAGATTATAATTTTAACTGCAGTTAGTAAATGCAATAAAATTTAACTGAATATAAAAAATATATTTTTTTAAAATATTTTTAAAGGTTAATTATTGGAGGATGGAGCCATGTGTAGAAGTTCTGAAATTTTAATTTTTTTTATAAGTGTCTGACAAAAATCCAATTTTCAGTTTTTTTTCTTCGTCCAAGTTCTAAGTTAAGGTTTAAACTAAAACACGTATTTTTTTTACTTTAAATGATCCTGTATGAGTTATCATGCCAACGTGGGTCTCTTTTTGCTGAGGGATTACCAGAAATGGCGCCGCAATGGCCGAGTTTAAAATATTTTTTCCAAAAAATTTCAGAATTTCTTTGTTAGTGTATGTGTGTAACAATAAATAATTAAATAAAAAAAAAATAATTTTTTATATAAGAAAAAAATTGTTGAAAAAGGCAGTTTTCAGCCGATTCTGTAATGTTAAAAAAAACTAAGAAAATAAGTGTAATAGTTATAACCGAGAGACGACACTTATGGTTGAACTGCAGCTTCATAAATAAGAGATATTTATAACATTCCAGCATCCTTTCGTGTCAGCTTCAACATAATTTATAAAAAGATTATTGAACTGCAAATTTATATAACGATCAGTAAATAACAATGTGGGCAACACGCCCACATTTCTTTAAAACACTCCTGTAAAGCATTTCCAGTGACAACGTTGACAATGGTTAACTATCATTAATTGCCAGCTTCCTTGGCACATATTTTAGTTTTTAAATACTTGTCGCACTAAATTTGCCCCCAGTAACCCTCAGTCACGCTTTCAGCACACCGCAATAAAAAAGCCATAAATCAATTTCTGCTGTCCGCAACTCCACTAATTAAAATACTGTTGGCAGCTCTACTTCGGCTGGCGTTCGGGGAGTTAATAGCGAGCGAAGCCATGTATTCAAGTTGTTTTCAATTTGCCGGCTATTGTTGCAGTTGTTGTTGCTTAAGTAAGTGCATACGTTTGGCTTGTCTCGCTGCAGTAATTTATGGACTGCACTGATTATAGACTTTCGGACGAGCATCAATAGTTTACACAGATGTTTCGACATTGCCGCTATTTTAGCTATTTTAAGCATACATATTTACATATGTGCGAATGGCTGTGTGAGCTGCAAACATATACGAGTACATGGCTTGTAAAAAGTCATTACGAGTATTGAGTGAGTGTTTCTGCTTATTTCAATTGCTTCCATGCAGCAAGCGTTTCGCGCTCACTAACTCCGAGTGAGCAACACTTGGCGAGCAATGGAACAGGCTACGGCGCAGCAGCCGCGTTAGCAAACAACGCTGATAACCGGTGTCACAGCGACTGCCGGTAGTCTATGTGTTTGGTGGCCAATTTTTGAAACTTGTCTTTTCCTTTTCCATTATCTGCCACGCAGGTTTTGTTCTACGCTGCTGTTGTTATACCCTGCACAGGGTATATTAAGTTTGCCGAGAAAGCTGGTAATATCCAGAAGGAAACGCCGAAGATCGTTTAAAGCATGTGTAGAGGATATAAAAGCTGAATCGATGAAGGCTCTGATGGCGGTCACGGCGGAGGATTTTTCCAAGTGCTATGAGGACTGGAAAATTCGTTGACATAAGTGTATTGCAGCGGGAGGGGAATGAAGGGGATGAAATGGACCTTTAAATTTGATCACAGTAGTATGTTCGTTTTAGTCCCTCCCTCGGTCTGCCAATCCGTCTGCCCGTATATACCCGAACTAGTTCCTCGGGGTTTGAGATATCGAACTAAAATTCTGCACCACCTTATTTTCTCCCCAAGAAACTACTCATTTGTCGAAACTCCCAATATCGGACCACTATAGCATATAGCTGTCATACAAACGGACCGATCAAAATAGAGTCCGTATATGAAAAACTTTTTTAGTTGACAATATAACGGCATAAATTTTGGCATAAATTTTTATACCAGATATTTCTGCAATTTTCGAAGAAATTGTTCAGATCGCACCACTATATCATATAGCTGACATACAAACTGAACGATCAAAATAAAGCCTTTGTATGAACAACTTTTTTATTTGATCAGGTAACTTCACGAAACTTGGTTTGGATTATTTTTCAAGACAATGCTACAATACCTGAAGAAATTTTTCCGATCGGACCACTATAACATATAGCTGCCATACAAACTGAACGATCAAAAGCAAGTTCTTGAACGAAAAACTTCTTATTTTTGTATTAAGAACTTTTTTATGTGTGCAGGGTATTTCAGCTTCAGAACAACCGCACCTAACGTGTTTTCTTGTTTTTTGTTATCTCTCTTCGAAGATATTTTTTTCGGTAGAAATATCAACGCCTCCGTGCCACATGCATAGACGACCGCGCGTACCAGCGTTAGGCCGGTTGAATTTTCCTGCGGCAAACGCTAATTTCACGCATTTCAAAAAGGTAGCCGCCCCGCACACACTCACACGCACATAAACAAGCGCGCGACCACAAATAATCACTTAATTTATTGTTCATAGTTTTATTGTTGCCATTTTGTTTCGCGTTCAAACAATTGGCCTTTCGGCAAATGGCTTAAGATCGGAAATGCGCATGTAGTGTAAGAGATTAGACAGCAAGATATTTCTGATATTATTTATAACAGGTTGCAGTGCCCAAATCCATATTTATGTACTTACTATGTATAAAGCGGTGGGTCCAGTCTCAGCAGAAGCCGTGCTGGATTTGTAGTCTTTTGTAGTTTTAAAAAGTTTGTTTACGGCGCCTGGTACTTTTCATACAAAAGGTTATCTGCTAAACGCTTAATTAGTTTATTAGCAGGATTTGCTTATCAGCAACACAATGCGCTGTTCCACTTTGCGCCGCCCCTTGCTTGCCAGCGCTCAAGCGCAGAAGTAGTGACTGGCTTCAAAGCAGCTAATCCAGCTATTTTTACTTAGAATAATAATAGATGTTTTTCGAGAAAATTATATTGATTTTAAAAATAAACACAAAATGTCATAAATATGATAATATATAAAAAGATATACTTTTTTTCTGAATTTTTGTATATTATATTTGGCACAAATTGGCCTCAAAAATGAGAGCGCGGACTAAAGGTTATATATACATACGTATGATATATATAACTTTCAAGAGTCAATGAACTGTTGATCTTAGACACTAGAGTTCCATTAAAAAATATTTTAAAACTGCCAAAATATAACTAGAAATATTTAGATTCTCACTAGAAAAATTTGGACTGACTTTTGATAATGAATATTATCTCTGAGTGAATTTATATTTTTATGATCGCATATTCTATTTTTTTTTTTATATCAACAGCTATTTATAGCTCAGAATACTCTATCTCTCCTCACACATCTAGGCTTAAAAGGTAGTCGAAACCTCGTATACGAAGACTTTGTGTGGCGAAATAGTTCAGACAAGCTTCGCTGAGGGAATAGGTTTAGTTAGGTTAGGTAAGATGATACTGGCAGGTTATATATCATATATGGATCTTTAGTAAGGCCAGTCTATAGGTTCAGTTTAATTTTAGCTGAAGTATTCGCCATATAATGCGTCAAAGCCTTTAGCGAACTTTAAGAGCGACTTGATATGTAATTTAGATATTTCATCTAACAATCTGAGACGCGATCTAGATATTATGAGGTTGTATATAAGCATAGGACGTGTTCCAGCGTCTCTCGACTTGATATCTAATTTTGAAACTCCATCTTGGCACATGAACAGCGAAACTCTTAGATATCTGAGACAAGTTCTAGATACTCTAAGGTTGGATATAAGCAAACAAGGTGTGCTAGCGCCTCTCTTATGTCAACTTCCCTGTAATATCTGCATGTTTCGTCGTTCTTATACCCATCCGGAATGTACATATATGATGCCAGTAAGTTGTGACCTGTCAAAAGGCCAACAACCGTCCCACAGTCCTTTCGAGACTTGGTAAGTAAAAGCAGGTTCTTAGCGATCCTGCATTTTCTTAAGGCATTTCCTCTCAGCCTGATCCCCCTGACAGTCCTTTCGAAAATTTCATTGTGTATCGTGTTTAGTGATTTTCATCTTTCATGTACTGGTTTGGTAGGTAGACGGTTGGCACTTTTGGCAACTTTATTAGCTTAGACCTCAGTATATATGCAGCCGCTTTCCGTCCGCCACTACATTTACTGCGACGCTGCGTACAAGGACAGACTCTGATTTAATGCGATGTGACATTATTGCCGCCTGGCTATATATATTGACCTCATTTATGTAGTTTCTTACTTTGTTAGGTTTCTCAGCCGCAAAGACTTTCGTTTGGAAGATACAGCAGTATGCCGGAAGCTTGAAAAATCGCCTGTGATGCGTTGTTAGCTATCTCAGTCGCTTTCCCACTGAAAGATATTGCAGTATGCCGGAAGCTTGAAGGATCGTCTGAGATCCAGCTCCGAAGAAATCATTTGCAAGGACTTCCGCCTAAAAGATACTGCAGTATCGCGGAATCTTGAAAGGTCGCCAGAGACCCAAGTCCGAACAAAATATTTCGGCTCCCACACCTTTAGCTTTGTTAGTTATCTCAGCCGTTATCCTGGCCACAAAGACATCCGCCTGGAAGATACTGCAGTATGCCGGGAGCTTGGAGGCTCGCCTAAGATCCACCTCCGAGCAAAAGATATCAGCTCCCACAAATTTAGCGTTGGGAGCTATCTCGGCCGATTTCTTGGCCGCAAAAAATTCCGTCGCAAAAAAAGCTCGAGATCCAGCTCCGAGCAAAATATTTCGGCTCCGAAAACCTGGAATATACCGCAGTATCCTGGAAGCATGGAGCATTTCCTGAGATGTAGCTCCGACATCTACCCTCTTTTGGTGTGAATTGAAACCTTCTATCCCAAATAAAGCAAAGGGTATGTGGTCTATTGTATTCCTTAAGTTAACAGGCTTTTCAATAAAATCTATTCACAAGTCTTCCATAAGTGTTCATATTTGGGACAAAATTGTAATTTGACAATTTAGGTTTAAATAGCTATTTTATAATTTTCTCAGGTTTCAAGCTACGAAAAACTGTCAGATTAATGACAAACGTCATAAAACACCCACACTCCTGGCTTAAAAGTCACAGCCGAAGCAAAAATTTGGGTCTCTATAAGCCGGTTTGAACGTGACACCCTGAGAACAATATCACAACATGAACAAGCGGCCGAAAAAACGAGTTGACTGTGCTGTAAACACCGAGTGGGTAGCAAAACTGCAGCGAGAAGAATGCATAACGAGGCACAAAACCAATATGCAAAAGTATTGCCAGCATTAAATGATTTTCTTTGTAGCGCCTGCGTCATTTGGTGTTAAACGTGGCGCAATTGTTGTTGTACCAGACACCGCTGATGCGGAAATTGAGCCAGTTTCGAATTGAAAATAGATGTGGATGCCAAGATAACAGCAGACAATACGACGTAGAGGCGAGCCGCCTGCAAGCCGAATGCCACCAAACACGAAACGAACGATAAAAGGCGCGCGGCACAACAACACAATTTACATGACCCACCGTATGCGACGACGAGCTGGAAAATACAATGGGTTAACCACTTTCAGTTGGTTGAGTTTAGGAAAATTGGACAAAAAAATGTGAGGGAATTAAAAAATCTACATAAATAAATTAAGCATTCAAAAAGCGGCTTGTCTTGCATTACGGCGCGCATTTTTCATAGTGAAATTTTCTATTGCCATAAATTGTGCTATAAAAAGACAATAAAGATGATCGGCTTTATTATTTTATTTCAATAGTGAATTGCCGCCAAACATCCACACATACACAAACGAAGACCTATATATAAATAAGTTGCCTGCAGTTTAGTAACTGTGGGGCAACGCTGCGCCGCTGGCATATGTAAATCAGTGCATTGTCGTATTTTTAGGTTTTCCGATAAATTTCGCTGCGTCTGCAAGCTCCATCAAACCAGCATTGTGAGTGCAGCAGGGGGAAGCTGGTGTAGTGTTGAAAGGCCGCGCCGTCTATATAATAATGCTGAAGTGGGCAATGCTTTTAAAGGAATTTCTTTTTCAAAAACAAAAAAAATATTTTCGCTGTTGTTGTTGTCGCTCTGATTGTCGCTTCTAAACGCGCTGTACTGCTTTATTGTCGTCGTTACTCTAATAGTTAGTGTTGTTGCACACATGCAGGTAAATTTTGTATGCAACAAGGCATGTCGCTTGTCAACATTTCAACGCAACAAGATTTCCATACCAAATGCAAAGGCACGTACAAATACATACATATACAAAAACAAGAAAAAAATGTTAACATCGGCTGCAACGGGGTAATAATACCCTTTACAAATATGAAATATTGGCTACAAGAATTTTTTTATCGGTCAGTTTGTATGTCAGCTATATGATATAGTAAACCGATCTGTACCATTTCAGCAGAGATTATACCTTTGTTTTGGGTAATAATGTATGTAAAATTTCGAGATAACATCTCTTCAAATAAAAAAGTTTCTCATACAAGCATTTGATTCGGATCGTTCAGTTTGTATGACAACTATATGCTATAGTGTTCTGATCTGAACAATTTCGGCAGAGATTATACCTTTGTTCAGGATAATAAGATATGCCGAATTTCGAAAAGATATCTTCTCAAATAAAAAAGT
Source organism: Bactrocera neohumeralis (assembly GCF_024586455.1). NCBI lineage: Eukaryota > Metazoa > Arthropoda > Insecta > Diptera > Tephritidae > Bactrocera > Bactrocera neohumeralis. Next base: position 75,605,158 of record NC_065923.1, on the reverse strand, counting down.
TTTCCATACAAGCTCTTGATCCAGTTCGTTCAGTTTGTATGACAGCTATATGCTATAGTGATCCGATCTAAATAATTTCTTAGGAGATTGCACCACTGCTTTATACAATAATCCACACGAAATTTCATAAATATATCTGCTCAAAATAAAAAGTTCCCATACAAGTACTTTATTCGGATCCTTCAGACGACATTTTATAGGGTCTCCGACGTTTCCTTCGGGTGTTAAAAACATCGTGGCGAACTTAATAATACCCTGTTTAGGGTATAAAAGTACACATGCCTAGGCTTACACGTTTAAAGGTGCGTACAAGCCGCATGGAACCACTTACAAACTTCTACTATATACTATATATATTTTTTTTTCACTGTAAAACATTTATTTTGTGCCTACGAAAATGTATATCTGTATGCGCCTTTATATAGAGTATGTAGCCTTGTAGCGCTTGCACACATTTTCGTGTTTAAATGACGCTACAACAACACGCTACCAATCAAATTGATTACTCACTATTGCTCCAATGGCTTCGGCCGCTTCGGTCGCCTCGATCACGCCGGGCAATATTTGTCGCCGCATGTGTTTCAATTTTACGACCAACATAATCACAACAACTGCATTGCAACAACAACAATTCGTTATTGTTTGACAAACAAAAAACGTCGACGAAATTGTCTTTACACAACTTACTATTTTGGTAATTAAAATCAATGGGGTGCGGCAGCGACAAGGAAAAAGACAATCTTAAAATGTGACAAAGCCTAAAAATGACTTTAATTTCCATACCCTTCATGAAATGGTATTATAATTTAGAGGTAATATCAATAGCTATTTGTGCAAGGTTGCCCTCATGTGTGAAAAAAAGTTTTCGAAAATCATTCCCTTTTTATTTTGTGTTCAATCCTTTTCACTAGAGAATCTATATCATATACATACATATGTGTCAAGCACTTAATACGATCATTAATGAACTTAGTAGACGATTTTCGAAGCCCTTAAAAGATATGTAGACGAACACAGTGACGACCTTACTTTTTTGCTGCTCTAATCTGTCCTTACTGATAATGATGTGTCTATCTAAAACCATTAATGTTTCAACAAGGGATGAGATGGAGCACAGATGATAAAATTTTGATTTTAGTGACATCAAGAGTGCTAATCAATAAAGTAGATGAAACAGAAAAGGTAGTTGAGTTGTTTTATATAGAATTAAGGAGTTTGGTGGTTGAAAAAGGAAGAGTTATGGACATAGCGAAATTCAATCAGACTATTTTTTCTCAAGATTGGACTTCCATAGGGACTTCCAGCTGAGAATATCGTCTAGACCTGAGTGAGGAAGAGGTTTAGCAGCGGAGGAGAAAATAGACTGCAAAAAGCAAAAAGCAGACGAGTTGGCTAAGACAGGAGCCTCGCTAGATGGCTACATGTCGCTAGATGGCGACATGGAGCATGGCAAAGAAGATGCAACGATCTACCTGAGCGCATAACTGCAAAAGCCATATGTGAAGTAGTAAATCAGAAATACACAAAGTTTCTACCCATTCTTGAAAAAAGAGAGTGTAGGAACATGATTTAAATATTCATTGGTCTTAGTTTGATGGCGGCGCACGCCTGCAGAATGGGACTGTCAAATCGAGAAGACTGCATTAAATGTCAAGAGCAAGGCATTTGAGAAAAAATGCACCTACACTTGTGCGCTTGTTACACATTGGCAACGCAGTGACTCAAAAATTTGGCCACGTCGTGAGAGACCGGAGGAGGTAGCGTTACTGAGCCTGTTGCGCAGGTATTCTGGAGTATGACTGCTACTCATGGATTACTTCAAGGCACTTAATCTACTTCACCTGGTATCGCTGAGGACCATCAGGTGTCCTATGCATGGATCATTAGCCTACTAGACTAACCAAACCAAACATACTAGACGATCGCGTATCGCTATCATCTTTGTTATTTCGATCTTACTTAGCTTTGATGAAAATTTATTTTGAGTTTTAATGCGGGCATCTCTACCAAAGGCTTAAGATTTTGCCAGCATATATGTAAATGTGGCTCCCAAAAAAATATACCTAAAACCTTCTTTAAGCAAACTGCGTTATTTATCTTTCCTGTATGAGCGACAATTTATTTACATAGCAAAGGTGTGTCGAATCGATATTATTTATTTCACAATAAATTCAAACTCATTTCTTACTACTCTCGCAGGCGCAGTCAAGGAGTAAGCAAGCAATTACTTGTAAGTATCGGTGCTTGCCACAAATTTATGTGGAATCACATCCCATTTCCTCAACAACCGGCAAACTGAAAATTTTCAATGAATGCCTCCATCTATTATGAGCACAATTGTAGTTATGCCACTTGTCTAGCTCACTATGCCTATACATATGTTGGTATGTATAAATGTCAGTATATATGTTTGTCGGTATGTATGCGGCATGCTTGTGAAAATATTGTTAAGTACGCTATAAAGCCGCGCGTCCGAAAGCATCGCTCATTTTTACATGTAATTCCACTTGAGTTGCCTCCGCGGCTGCCATGGAGTGCATGCCGTGGCTCGGCGGATTGGGCTCGGAGCCGACCTGGGCCGCTTGTTAAGCGCAATCGCTGAGTTGTGATAAAAATGAATGTTCGCCCATGAACAGATTGTGCGTGTGTGAGTATTTAAGTGAAAAGCGCGCTGGCGACTGCAGGCGTACAAGAGGGCTTTCTACATTTACATGAGTGCACATGAGACAATTCGAGCAAGTGTGTGCGAGTGTGTGTGTGTGTGTTGGAAACGTCACTTATGCATATTAATGTGCATGATCATGCGCTTAATTGAACGCTCGTGTGCGCTGGCATTTCTTTACCCACTTTTTTTGTGCGCGCAATTGCTTTTTCGTTTGTAATGTACTATTGTTGCTTTTGTTTTTTCCTATTTATTTTATACTTTTTGATTTTCATAACAAAACTTATTACAATTTAAAGACAGATTTTTGCTTTGCATTTGTGACATTCCAGACTTTTAGTGGAGCAACGCTGGCGGCTGGGAGCACAGGTCCGAGAGACATTCGGATTTGTGGCATGCGACTAGAACGGTGGTGGTGCTTGAGTGCGCTGATGACAAGCGAATCGCAGTTAAATGTCCAAGAAAAAGCATTATTAATAAAGCAACAACAAGCTGAGGTGCCGCTTTAATGTGAAGAACTACAATAATAACTTCAATAAAATGCAACAACAACAAAATGCAGCAGTAACAACAACAAAACAACATCAAAAGTTACAACAAAGCAAACAAATAACAACAAACGAACAGCAACAACAACAGACATAACAACAAAAACAACTACAAGAACAACGATTACAACAACAACAACAACAACAACTACAACAAACCCAACCTCAAAAGTTACAACAAGACAAAAACAATAACAAAACGTACAGCAACAACAACATATGTATATAACAACAAAAATAAAAACAAAATCAAAAAGCGGCAACAACAACAACAAAAACATCAAAAGTTACAACAAAAAAAACAACAGCAAAAAACAGCAACAGATATACATAACTTCAACAGCTTCAACAACAAAAACAACAACAACGAAAAGAACAACAATCAAAATAGAAACAACAACAACAACTTCAACAGTTACAAGAAAAACAATAACATAGACAACAACATTTACGGCAAAACCAACAGTTACAACAACAGCAACCAAATCAATGCAAATAAGCAACAGCGTCGCAACCGGTTGGCAGCCGCAGCCTGTTTGACCAAACCAACAACAACAACTAGACGTACGCTAATAGAGTGAAATAAAAGTCGGCACAACAACAATAAAAGCAAGCGACGTCAGCTTGTAGGCGCAGCACGTAGTCAACGTTCTAGGCCACTGCTCCTTTATTAAATCACCTACGACAGGCGCAACGCAGCAATTTTATATATGTAGTCTTGCAAGAACAACAACAACCCACAGCAATGTGGCAATTGTTCGTAGACTTTGTGGAGTGGCTTCTGCTGTGATTGCTCAAGTGCATGCAGATGTATAACATATGAAGTGCTACAACAATGAAACTATATTGCTGCAACAAGAACAACAACAGCAACGTGCACAGCAATCGTAACAGCAATGCGAATGCAAACTGTACAATAGCAGTAATAAAAAAGTGCTGGCGGCAATAGCGTTAGCAACTTGACTACCTAAATAACAAAAGTCAAAAGCAACAACAACAACAACAACAACACACAATGGCAATAGCTGCGAAATCTCCAACGGCAGCAACAGCAACAGTCACTTATCATCGTCAATGGCGATCATTTGTTGCTCGCTGCACTACATACAAATATACAAGTACTTACACGCATACACACACATAGAGAAGCGGCAAATGACTGGCACAGCAGCTCAAAAAGGTTGCGACCATGGAGCTTCCGAATGGACCGGCAATTAAGGCTTGCCGGCTGCTAGTTAGTCTTTTTATGCCATTGCATACATAAACAAGAGAAAACGAATCGGCTGTACCGATGCTGTAATGCCCTTCGCAGGTGCAATTTCTTTAAAGAATAAAAGGTATATTTTTTTAAAGATCGGACGATCGTTATCTGAGGTTGTGGCGATGCTTCAAATAATAATCTATACAAAATTTCGAGGTCTTATGCTACAGTGGCGCGATATCGGCGGTTCCAAGAAATGTTCATCTTATGTAGGAGAAAGACGTGTGCGAAATTTCAGATAAAAAAAGAGTTAGATGAGTAGGACCAATTTTGTTTGAACGTTAGAGCATAAATAATTATGAGAAGGTTCGGGATTTTAGGAAGAACTCTCCAAAAGGAGATATTAGGAAGCATTCCGTAATGTATGTAAACTATGTCCAGGCAACCATATCGGTGCTGCGTACATTCCTTTTTCTTCTTCCTTATTGGCGTAGACACCACTTACGCGGTTAATGTTAAACCAGCGCAGCCGCGGTCTCTTGATTCGCTAAAAGATGTCAATGCCGCCGTATATCTCGTACAGTTCAACGTTCAATCGACTGCTATACTCGCCGTTGCCAATGCGCAAAAGACCATAATTCTTCCGCAAAACCTTTCTCTCAAACACTCGTAAGGCCGACTCATCAATTGATGTAATTGTCCATGCCCCTGCACCAGACAGGACGGGAATGATGAAGTACTTGTAGAGTTTGGTCTTTGTTCGTCGAGAACTTTTTAATTACCTACTCAGTCCAAAGAAGCTCCTATTGACAAGAGAGATTCTGCGTTGAATTTCAAGGCTTTACAGTCTTTGGCCGTTAAAAATCCGGGTCCATTCCGATTATTTAGACGCGACTATCGTGTGAACGGTATTATGCAACTGTATAAATTTTGAACTTAAGTCCGACTAGCTGTAAATACTAAATTAATAGCGCAAAGTAAATTTTCTTCTGGCATGCAAGCCGGTATAGTTAGATTTTCTGCGGCTTTACACCTCATACTCAAGTATTTATGTGTATTAAAAGTAAATACATGCCGAAGTAGACATATATTGGTATGTCTGTAATTTCACGGTTGCCACATCAAGTCACATTTCTCCATTCATACGTCCAACCAAGTGTTTGCATTACGAGCGCTGGCATGTCTTGCCAGCGTGAAGCTTTTACGCGCACAACTCTGCAGGCGAGTCGCTATGGACTGGTATGTGGTTGTAATGCCAAGTGTGCTGGAGTGCTTCAACAACTTGTGCTCATCTCAAGAAATGCACTTGTGGCATTTTACTCCGTCCACTCAAGACTGCGCATGAGTACCGGCTTATGCTTATGTAGCTTTCTATTTGTATATTTATTTACTCGCGTGTGTTTCTGCTGCATTTTGAGTGGCTCTCGATGTGTGGTAACATAAAGTAAATATGTTTCTAATATCTATCATTTAATTACGATTACCGTTGAATTTGGAATTTTGGTTTCGAGGTGCCAAAAATAGATGCGCGTCCATTCTTAAACAAATTCAAATTGAAGTCCAGTGGAAAAGTTTTTACGTAAATGCGACCAACACCCTTATCGACAGCCGAGCCATCGATAGCAAATTATCAGCAGGCGGGCGTTTGTGTGAGTGCTTCTTTTGTCAGGTAAACACCCGAAGAATGCTTGCGTTCATTATGCAGTGTTTACTGATAATTATCGCCATTTCAAATAACTTGCAATCTAGAATGACTACTATTAAATTTTTAGTAGCTTTGGGCAGGAGAACATTCTTTCAAGTTTGCCCACTTTTTTTTTGCAAGAACAGTAGCAGCAAGCTGCAAATGCATACGCTTATGGCAGATAAATATTCGCTCGCATTTAAATATTTGTGCAAGCCGGTATCCTGGCTGCTTTGTTGTTGCCTCGGAACTAGTTTCCACTGGGGCATTTCCAATGATTGGCGTACTTGATTTTTAGCTTAACAAGAAATTGCAGCGACGTTCCTGCACAACATTATGGCGGCGTAAAAATGTTGGATACAAAATTTTTCAAAATATTAAAAATAAGTCTGCAATTTTTTTCCAAAAAGTGGAACATATGATTTCAGAATACTATTGGTAGAGCACTGAGATTTGATTGATTTTTTTTTTTAGATATGTGGTTTTCAGTTAGGATGGAGCCATGTGTAGAAGTGAGAAGGAAGTGAGAAAAGTGCTCTGAGCTCTTCTAACCGACCGCAATTGGGGCCGTACGCCAGTAATAACCCGTTGAATGTTCTCTTCCAAGGCGTCAATCGTCTTGAGCTTATATGCGTGGACAAGCGATTTTGCATCACCCCACAAAACTAGTCCATTCGGCGAAATAAGGTGCTCACCAAAGTTTTTTTCGTTGGCTGCATGGCATGTAGCTCCGTCTTGTTGGAACAAAAGGCCATTATTCGCATAAAGCACACCAAATAGTGACTTTTTCAGAATTGACCAAAGGTGTAAACAATGAAGTCACAAAATGAGTTCACCGCGCCTTCCTCAAGGCATCTTTGGCAAAGTGTGACCGAAAGAACATCCTTTGAACCGTGTATAAACCACTTCAGCACTTCAAATATGTGATACGGTGCACCTCTTACTCCATGGTCCGCACTCTCTAATAGTATTAATGCCTGTTTCTCTACGCGAAAATCCAGCACAACTTGTCACCCACGGTCCCGACAAACCATGAACAACAGCAACAACTTACGAAATATTCAATTGAAGTTTGCATTTCTGTAAGCTCTCTCTTCGCATTTTCCAATTATAATCATGATTCTTTTTTCTCAAGGCATTGTGCCCCCTTCTAACCTGATTTCGTCGCGGCCGACGACCGACGGTTGGCAATTGCGCATGGCGCATTGCAATTTGCTTTGTGCTGCATTAATTGCTTCGTCTGCATAAATTTTCATTGTGGGTTGCAATGTGATCGCGCTCAATGATCGCGCACTGCCAGCTAGCCAGCCGACAACAACATTCAGCATTGAGAAGCAACAACAAGCGCATTGCAGGCGAATTGGTCGCAGTCTGGCGCATTTGCGTAGATGCGTGTCTCCGGATTTCCTCTTGAATTTTAATTTAATTGAAAGACTTTTCTTCAATTACAGACAAAAAACGAAAAAAGCGGTGAGCGTGTGGAATGACTATCTACCATATAGTTATATAGTATATATGTGTAATGGGTGAGTGTTCTTTTGTGGCCTGTGGGATTGATGGTTTTGAGTGAATCTGCTATTTTTATTATTAGTTAACGTTCATAATTAGTATCGGTGAAGTATATTTATAACCTGAATTGGGTATTTTAAGAAGAGCTATGCAGTTTGTAATACCCAACCGGACACTTCGAAGAATCTTAGGAAACTCATCAATCAAGGATTGGAATGCTAAGTTTAAACGTGGTGAAATGAGCACCGAAGACGTTGAATGCAGTGGACGCTCAAAAGTGGCTGTTATCGACGAAAACATCAAAAAAGTCCACAAAATCATTTTGGGTGACCGTAAAGTGAAGTTGTTCAAGATAGCAGGCACCCTAAAGATATCAACTAAACGTGCATATTTATCATTCAAGATTATTTGGGTATAAGAAAGCTCTGTGCAAACTGGGTGCCGTGTGAGCTCACTTTTGACCAAAGACAACTATGAGTAGCTGATTCGGAGTAGTTTTTGGAGACGCTCAGGTGTAATAATCCCGAGTTTTTGCTACGCTATAAGGCAGTGGACGAAGCATGGCTTTATCATTTCACTCCGAAGTTAAATCGAGAGTTATCCGAGTGAACTGCACATGATAAACTCGACCTAAAGCGTGGAAAAACGCATTAGTCGGCTGACAAGGTTGTGGAATCTGTATTTTGGGATGCGCATAAAATAATTTTTATTGACCACCTTGAAAAAAGAAGGATCATCAACAGAGACTATTAAATAGCATTATTGGATCCTTTGAAGAACGAAATCGATGCAAAATGGCCGCATTTGAAGAAAAGAAAGTACTGTTTCACCCAGACAATGCACCTTTTCGCAAGTCAGTGAAAACGCTTCTGCGTTCACCGCATTCTCCAGATCTGGTTCCCAGCGACTATTTACTGTTCTTAGAACTCAAAAGAATGCTCGCTGGGAAGAAATTTTCATCGAATGAAGAGGTGATCGCCAAACCGCGTGCTATTTTGAAGCAAAGTAAAAATCGTACTACAAAAATGGAATTAAAAAGTTGGAGGGTCGCTTTAATCAGTGTATCACCCTTGAAGAGAACTATTTGAATGAAAAAACGAGTTTTGCCGAAATAATGTGTTTTACTATGCTAGGACGGTTAGGTGCAATACAAACTGACCGACCAAAATTAAGTTCATGTATGGAAACTTTTGTATTTGTGAAGGGTATTATAGCTTCAAAGCAAGTTAACGCTTTTCCGGTTAGTTGAGTTTATCTTCACCTCAAGTTATGGAAAATCATCATTAGTAGCGTTAGATAACTCCAAACTCCATTAACCTAATTAGTGGCTTGTTATTAATAAGCAATACGAAATATTTTATCATTTAGCTTTTGACAAGTTCACTGATTTCACTTTAGTTGTTCGCTTATGTTTACGAGTATTATTTAAACGATATTCACTATTTTACATACATAATTAATTGAATAAAATTGAGTGACACTCAAAAAGATTAAGCTCATTTGTAAACATTAAACTGAACATCGTCAATAGGAATACATATACGAAGAAACACCAGACATCTTCAATATTCGACAATAGCAATAAATTTCAACGATGATACTAACAACAAAGTGTAAAGAGTTTTAGTGTTCTGACTCCAATAGCTTTATACGCGACAAGGCTAAATTTTCTGTCGGACGCTCTTTGCCGAAGCTGTTTTGAGAAAGACGTGGGGAAATCAACTAGTCGCTTCTTTCTTTATTGCCTGACTTTTGCCGATTTATATTGAAATATCTCGGATGACACACCTTTGACGGTCCTGGAAAAGTTGCTGTTTGGTGCTCTCTATGGCAGAGGGAATCATTGGCCATATTCCCGTATGCGTTATTAAATCCAAAAAAATCGAACATTTCGAAATTTTTTTTTACTTTCGAAAACTTTTTCTTGAAATTCGATAATTTCTTTCTTCCCAATTTATTTATTTTTGTGTTCGAATGAACTGCATATATTAAAATAGTATTTAAAAAAAAAAAAAAATATTTAATCGAACATTTCGAAATGTTTTTCTCGAATTTCGAAAAAAAAATTCGAGTTGTTCTATGTGTTTCCGAATGAGCTGCATATTTATAATAATAGTATTTTTAGTATATGTACGTTATTAAAATCTAAAAAACATTGAATCTAAAATATCTAAATTTGTTTTTCGAATTTCAAAATTCTTATTTTTTTGGGTTTGTATGAGCTGCATGTTTAGAACAATAGCATTTTTTATAATATTCTATTAATAACATTTCGGCAGCATATTTGGCAGCTCTGCTTGGCGAAATCTAATTATATAAACGAAATGGCGTTGGCGCATTAAAGAACTGCTTGTCATTCGCTCCAATGCATGGCGCGATCATTTGCATATTTGCAGTTTTTGTTATTTGATAAAAATATCAATTTTAAAAATAAACTTGCTCCTGGCAAACATCTTTAAATTATTGTTTTCGTGTTGTCTTTCGCATTTTTATGCTTCAACTTGAACGCGTGGCCCAAATGGCGCCACTGATCCGCTATCAAGCAATGAATGCATAATAATAAACGTTTATATTTGCCACTCCATGATCTCTACTACAAATACAAATACTGAACCAATGTTGATTTTGGTTTAATGTTACTACAACAGCAATTTAACAGCAGCGTGACTTCTGTTAATTGGAATGTAGTATCATTCCCTAACGGTATACATATAAATAAAAATATCAGCGAATGGCAACATAATCTGCGATTTTATGTGCGCGCATTGGCAGATGGAAATAAATATTCATGCATGTTTGGTACACATGCTGCTTGTTTTACTAACAAAATGCTGCGACGAATCATAACAGCGAACACAGACGGGCCTTACTAAGCATAGCATATCAATGGAAATTATTAGCATTCGAGTTATCACATGAAAGGTACGTGAACAGCGTAAGCAATAGGCATGATACGGTGGTTTTTAAGAAAATTTCCATACGATATAATGGAGACAGCAGACGCACATGAACAACAACAAAAATGTGCGTGGTGGGCAAAAGAACTTGCGCGACAATTATGAGGAAAATTCCATAAACCAAAATGTCTGCGGTGGCACGTGTATCTAAAATATTTGATGTTTGTATTTTTTGTCAATGGCTATCTACAAATTATGTTACAAACATCAAATCTTTGTTTATATTGAGTTGATAGTTTAGAAAGCCACCGTCGACGGAATAAAAACTGAACGATCAGTTCTTGTATGAAAAACTTTTGTGCTAGAATAGATATAATCACGAAATTTGGCATGGATTAATACTCAAGGCAATGTTTTAATATCTGAAAAAAATTTCTAGATCGTATCAATATAGCATATAGCTGCCATACTGATCGCATAAAATTGTGTTTTGTATGAAAAACTTTTTATTTTATGAGATCTCTTGAGGAAATTTGGTATAAATTGTTATCCAAGAAAAAAACTGTAATCTCCGAAGAAATGGTTTAGATCGGATTACGATATCGTTTAGCTGTCATACAAACTGAATGATCAAAATCAAGTTTTTGGGTGGAAAACTTTTTTTCTTGACAAAATATCTTGAAGAAATTTGGTATAAATTCTTATCCAAGACAGAGCCATAATCTCCGAATAGTTGGTTTAGAACGGATCACTATATCATGTAGCTGTCATACATACTGTACGATCAGAATCAAGCTCATTTATGAAAAACTTTTTTATTTGAGTAGATATCCTCACGAAATTTGATGTGGATTATTATTTTTGGCAACGCTATAACATCTGAAGAAATTTTCTAGATCGGATCACTATAGCATCTAGCTGCCATACAAACTGATCGAATAAAACTAAGTCCTTATGGGGAAAACATTTTCTTTTAACAAGATATCTTCACGAAATCTTGCATGAATTATTATCCAAGACAAAGCTGTAATCTCCGAACAAATTGTTCAGATGGGACTACTATATCCTATAGCTACCATACAAACTCAACGATCAAAACCAAGTTTTTCTATGGAAATAATATAAAAGTCAGCTTAAAGGAGAAGCACATATCCCACAATATTCTTTAAACAACTTGTCCAATGTAGCATCATTTTTTTTCCTTAAAATATTATCTAATTCTCTCACATAGCTATTTAAAATAACACCCAATTCTCTCACATAGCTTCCTTGGTTTGACGTCATGTGTTAAAGGTTCTCTAATGACTCTCTCAATTACATTCAACCCGCTTTATCTTGTCCTCTGGCATATGTACTTATTTTTCACTTATTACAGTTAAATATGTAAGTTTGTCAACAAATAATATCGCCTCTATGTAGCTAATTAATTTTTCCCACATCCTGTAATCATGTGAATGTTGCCCTGCCATTGAAGGCGGCAATCATTCAATAACCTATGCCACATTACACTATCATCACTCTGTCAACGCATGGCAAATTAATTACAAGTACATACTATTTATATACAAGAATACTATTTAAATATATTGTATTATGCAATAAAAATATTAATCTCGTTATAAGACTCGCAAGTAATTTGCCGTAACTCCGAAGTAGATCTGTATTAATTAATATAAGAATAATCTTTGAATTCTTACTTACATACATACTTTCGTTTCACTAAATAGCGCACTATATACATACATACATACATATATTGCTATATATTGTAGTTAATAAACATTCCGAAAAATTGAGCAGTAAGTCTTACTATCTCTAGGACATTTCACGCGGGGGACTTGCATTGCGGATCAAGCGAGCTGCAGTGACGCCAATGCGAATGGAAAATTTTCAAACTGCTTTAGACCCAATGCATAAATTCCGGGTGCTGACTATGAGCTCAGTAGGCGGACTTACATATTGCTTGCTAATTATTAGCTTACTTGAAATTTCAGGCATAATCATTAGAAAAAAAAAATATTCACAAAATATCAACATGTTTTCAAGCTGATTACACTTTGGAAGAAGGTCAAGATAAGATCTCATTTAGTTTAAGAACGAAATGGCAAACCTATACTTATTGCTGTTATATCAAAGAACTATCCATAGCAATCATTTTTATCGATTTTCGATCGCCTGGAGCGTTTCAAAACATGTTTTGTTATGCAACTCATGGCTTCATTTTTGATCCAGCAGTTCTGGGCCTCACAACGGTCAGGTTTCTCTAGCTGTTCAAGTGGAATTATACGAGGTTTCATATTGATCCATCGCTAGGAGTTCTGGACATCACAACTGACAGGCGTCTCGAGCTGTCCAAGTGGGATTATTCTTTACCTTACTTTTGATCCATACCAAGCGTTCTGGGCAGAACGACGGACAGATTTCTATAGCTGACTAAGTGGGACAATTCCTGGTCTCACTTTTAAGTCAAACCTAGAAGTTCTGGTCATCACAAAGGGCAAGCGTCGTTAGCTGTGCAAGTAAGACTATTCATGGTCTCAATTTTGATCGTTACCTTGGAATTCTGGGGATCACAACGGAGAAGCGTAGTTAGCTGTTCAAGTGGGATTTTTCGTGGACTCTCTTTTGTTCCATACTTAGGAGTTCTGGGCATCACAACATATTGGCATCTCTAGAGAACACAACGGTTTGGTGTCGAAGTGGAATTATTCGTAACCTTATCTTTGATCCACGAAAAATCAGCCAATTTACCTAACCTAGCATAACCTATCGGAGCAGACGATTGTAATGCACTAGTAACTGTACGCGTGGGGTATAAAATCGTTGTTTACAGCGAACTTTTTCCAGCGCTTATAAATGTGCATGTAGTAGTTAAGTGCTTCTACATAGTTACACACTAAACCCAGATTATTCGCAAAGGTGCATTTGTATTTATGTTTTCGTGGTAATCGACATACATACATACATACATAAAAAAATAAATATGTACATACATACAAACATATTAATGTTCGCTATTTGCGTTGGCGTTATTTTTGCAATGAAATTGATTTAAGGTTCATGAACTATGAAACTAATTTACTCGCCAATCTAATTAGCCGTATTTTTACTATTTTTGCGCGTGTAAATGTTTCGTCCCTGGTGCGCGTTAAAAACAATGCGCGCTGCACGAACTGCGCGTGTGATACAGTGATACGGTCGTTTCGCTGCAAGTGAGCTGTGAAGTGTGCACTCAATGCAGCGCACTGCCTGCTCCCTATAAAAGTAACTGCTGTTAAAGTGACCGGCGACATGTGTCAGAAGATTCTGCCAACTCAGTAAAAACAATGCCAACGAAGTTATTTGCATATTTTTGATAAGGCGCGTTTGGTGGCGTTGCTGTTTGGCGCCGCGTAGCACGCAGAGACACGCGCCGTACACGAGCTAGCGCAAATTTTTGAAATGCCGAAATTTCACAACTTATCATTTAATCAATTTAAGAACAAAAAACAACAATAACAAGTAAATAAAACAATTGGAAGCTAGTACAAACATACCTACATATATCCCCAAAGCAATGTGTTTGCATGTCGACAATGCAATGCTAACGCTCGAGCGAGGCGCCAATTACTCAACAGCGCAATGGTGGCATTTTTACTCACGCCACCGAGCCACCCACAACTTGGCGCGTGTATGTATGTATGTTTCTGTATACTTATATGTATGTGCGTATGTTTGTGCTATAAACAAATTCGCCAGCGTACAACAACCACCTTAATGTGGTTGACATGCATCAGATGTCGCTATATTTAAAATTTATAGTATTTATTGTATTTGTTTTTGTTGCTGTTGCTGCTAAAAATAGCGAAATAGCACGGCAAGGGTATACGCCGACTGGGCATCGATAAGATCGGCAAGGCGACATTGGCCTTTTATTGCTGTAGTGAGCAGTAGTGGCAAATGCAATGGAATAGATGACGCAATCATATAGCAGATTTGAGAAGACTATGAGAATTCGTAAGAAAAATGTTAAAGAGCATATCGAAACAAAGGTACGACATTTTAATTTATCTGAGTGTTGATAAAAAATGTTGAGAAAACAAGAAAACGTAGAAAAATAGAAAAGCTTCCACGCAAGAACTTGATTGAGCTTGTATGGCAGCTATATGGTAAAGCGAGCCGATCTGAAAAATTTCTAGTGAGATTATACCGTTACTTTGTACAATAATTTGTGGCAAATTTCGTTAAGATATCTTATAAAGAAAAAAGTTTTCCTTAGAAGGACATAATTTTGATCGTTCAGTTTGTATGGCAGCTATATGCTATAGTTTTCCGATCTGAACTATTTCTTCGGAGTTTATACCCTTACTTTCAGTTATTCTCCATCCCAATTTTTTGGAAGATATCTCATCAATTAAAGAAGTTTTCCATACAAGCACATGACTTTAATCGTTCAGTTTGTATGACAGCTATATGCTATAGTGAACCGAAATCGGCGATTTCGACAAATGAGCAGCTTCTTCATGAGAAAAGGACGTATGCAAAATTTCTGATCGATATATTGTAAACTGAGCGGTTAGTTCGCGTATCTACTGGCAGGCGAGCATGGCTAAATGACTCAGTTTGTCATGCTGATCGTATATAAATATAACTTATAAGTCTTGGACGCTTCCTTCTGAATTCTAGACACTTGGTGGCAAACTTAGTACACCTTGTTCAAGGTATAAATATTAGAAAACGGAGCCCTGACAGAAACATGTTACTGAAACATGACACATGAACTTTTCACTCAAAATTCTGTATCTATCGTAAAAGAAATAAATAAATTAAAAAGAAGAAAAGAAAGCAATTATTTATGCTAAAACAAGCTCAACTAAATTTTGCCGTTCACTCTAACATTTGGCGCCACAGTGTTCATTACGCTACTGCTGATCACGCCTCGATCAGGTGATCTAGGTCAGTTACGGTATGGTCGGCGGCTGCTAGTTTGGCAACTGTTTCAGCTATGAGAATGTGTATGCATATTTACAAACATACATACATATATAAAACGTATACATACGTACATATATACATACAAACAAATATACATACTTACATAGAAACATATGTAGCGTATATGAAGGTGCTTTTAGGCAGGCATGGCCAACATATTGCGAAGTGTGTGTAAACAGATGGGTTTGTCAAACGTTTCTATTAGCAACATTTGTGCTATTGACAAATCTAAGGCTAATTTGGAATCGTGGAAATGTCAATAAGTTAAAGATTTTTTTAAGAAAATCGAGTAGTTAAGCTCATAATAATATTGTAGTTGTTGTAAGTACTTAACAATTAAATTGAGAAGTCTCTATATTAAAACAGATTTTTTGGGTTATGTATACACTGATTATAGCGACGCTCCAACTTTCCCATACCATTTTTGTTGTAGTACGATTTATCCTTTGTTTTAAAATAGACTTCAGTTTTGGCGATCACCTCTTCATTTGAAAGAAATTTTGTCCCAACAATTGACAGTTGACAGGCAAAGCTGTCAGTTATTTACGTATGTCTTTCAACGAAATGTGGCCAACTAATATGCCACACCCTGTATTTAGTTGCCCACCATTAGTTATCATTATTATAATTTCGCTTATCGCTCCAGCCGTTAATCGAGTTATTTACCCCCAAAAAACCAGACTTTTAGTAGCGACAAATGGCATTAAGTAAAAATAGCAAATCAGGCAGCTGATTAGATGAATGCTTTTAAAAAACACAAACACTCGAGCACCCCACGGCGCGATCAAGTGATCAAATGATCAAGTAGGCCATAGTTGATACTACATCTGTGCCTGTGTGCTTACATACATACGCATGAGCTTTGAGTGTGGTGTGCATTCTGGATTCTTAATTACTTTAATCAAGCTAAAAGGTTTTATTTACTTTAGTGTTTTATTCCCGCACTTTCACAGATTATTTTTTATGGAATGGATTTTATCTAAAATGGAATACTTGAAAATAATAATTGAGACTAAAAATAGAAAAATTATGGCGATTGCAGTTAAAATTTTATAATTTTCTTTGGACGCCTGCTGACACTAAACATGGAATTATAATAAGGTATTATGCTGAAAAGCATGTGGGGTTGTCCATTGCATAACCAAAATCCAGTAGGAAATGTTGGAAAGTCTTTAAAATGTGTATGGAAATGATCAGCACGACGAGTTGAGCCGATATCCCTCTGTCGTTTCGTCAGTCTCGCTGTATATACGCGAAGTAACCCCTCAATTTTTGAGATATCGATCTGATATTTTGCAAGCGTTTTTTTTCTCCAAGGGACTGTTCATTTGTCGGAAGCGCCGATATTGAACCGTTATAGCAAATAGCTGCCATACAAACTGAACGATCGGTATAAAGTGCTTGTATTAAAAACTTTTTTATTTGAAAAAATATCTTGACGAAATTTGGCATAAGATATAGACTAAAGAATCCGTATAATCTCCGAACAAATGGTTCAGATCGGATCACTATTGCGTATAGCTGCCATACAAATTATTCGTTCAAAATCCAGTTCTTGTAAAAAAACTCTTTTATTTGAGAAAATATCGTAACAAAATTCGGTATGAAATATTGACTAAAGCAATCGTATAATCTCCGAGGAAAAGGTCGAGATCGGATCACTATAGCATATAGCTGCCATACAAACTAATCGTTCACAATTCAGTTCTTGTAAGGAAAACTTTTTTATTTGAGGAGATATCTTCACGAGATTTAACATAAATTATTTTCTAAAGCAGCGTTACAATCTTTCCGAAAATTGTTCAGATCGGACCTTTATAGCATATGGCTGTCATACAAACTGACCGATCAAAATCAATTTTCCATGGAGACTTGTTTACACTTCACAAAGTATTATGCTACAATCGAAGTTAATTTTTACTTGTTTTTATTTTAACCAACCAAAAACATACATACATATATAACATACATGCGTATATGTTCGAAACATAAATATTTCGTCAGTTCCTCAGACGCGTGTGTTGGCACACAACCTTACCTAAGGTCATTTCAATTTGTCTACTCGCACCACAAGCTAATTGTAAATACAAACGTAAATTGTATGTAGACCAAGCAAACTTTGTTGGAGAATAGTTGAATTAAACATATGTATGTACTTATATATTGCATATGCGAAGCTAGTATGTCAACGCACAGTGGAACCTGGATTTGTGTACTAACTTTAAATTGAATTTTTCATTTGAAAAAAAAATATGTATATATAATAATTAATAAAAAATAAGTTTTAAATAAATAAATATCATAATAGAGTTACTCTTGACTCTCTATTGTTTTTTTTTATTTTTTACTGTATTTATTTTTGATGAGCTCTTCATTTTTGTTAGTAGAGATGAGCTCAGTGGCGTATCCAGAACTTCTTGTTGACGAGATTTTCCTTACAAAATATTTTAATATTGCTGTTACTTCGTAAATTCTTCTATATTTGATTTAAAATCTCCGAGTGTGGTGTCAAAACCTTTCAATCGACTCCCAGTGGATAAGCTCTTCCCTCCAATCAAAGCGAGTCACAGTGTGTTTATTAAGGATCAGTCCAAAAAATTTGTTTTCGACAGTGTTTCAGTTTATTGAATACCTTGCAGCTGGTTTTTACTGTGCTGCTTACATATTTATGGTTCGAAACACTCAAATTGTCTGTATGTTAGTGCACTCTAAACATTTCAATCGATGTCATGAGTTGTCTGACGAACGCCTGGGGAAATTGACCACACAATGGGAATTGGAAGTTTTGCATAAATGATGTCTATGTTAGTAAAATCAAGTAATTGGACAAAACGTGGGAAAAAATCCAACGTTTGAGTGCATGTTTGGAGCGCTCAAAGTAAAAAAGCGAAAGTAATTGATTGTTAATATTAGAGAAGCTGCTCGTGGACACAGTTTGAAAGTTGAGAAATAGTTTTAATTTAATTTTGATTTTTCACTGGAAAAATATCATATTAATGCTTCGAGTTTCTTATATTGCGAGACATTATAGCTGAAAAATAGTATATTTATTTTTATAAATAGCATATCGTCACATAAAATGCAAAACAACGTATCATCAAAAAAATCGAAAGTGAGATATAACCAATGCATAACCAATATCTAACCAATATATAATCATTTTATCCGAAACTCAATTTTGTTTCAATATTAGAGGTTTCTATTATATCGCTTTTCTTTCGCCTGCAAACTGCTGAAAAGCAATGTTATGTTATTTTGCATTTTAGATGACGATATGTATGTAAGCACATTCTGTTTTTATTTCGGTTTAAATTCGATAATACTCTAAGCTTTATGCAATAGCTCACATTTTGTTGCATATAAAGTAACTGTGTGTGTCACTTTCCAAACACACGCCCACCACATTTCACTGGAAAATTTATATTTACAAATTTCTTTTAACAGCTTGCGCACATTTTCACAAATAGATAGTCATATAAGTATGTATGTATATTTATGTATAATGATTTTCTTGACGTTTTAATGCCTTCATTTGGGCCAAAACGGCGGAAGGCTCGCATGGCTGCTGACGTCAAGCTCATTCATGCAACTTGAAAACGTTGATGAGAAAAAAAACCAAAAAGTAAGTAAAAATATTAGAGATTAATGCCTGCGTCGCCACAAAATTTCAGAAAATAGTTTGAAGACACTTTTCTTTTTTTGTTCTTAATAGTTGTTGCCTTCAAAATACGTAGGGATGAGATGGCAATTCGGTGTTTAGATGACGAATGAATACTAATTTATAATAAATAAATTTATAAATAATAATAAAAATACAAAAAAATATTTACATACATATACATATGTACAGCTAGGTGTTGTACTAACAAACCACTCGTTTTATTTGCTTAGATTTTCTTTTATATAATACTTGTATACAAATTTACCAATTCCGGAATTCGGAAATCGAAATATTAAAATTTTGTTGAGAAATGTTGTTTTTAACATCCCGCAACGTCTAGTATAGAGTATAATAGTTATGTACTCCCAACATTTGCTTGTAATACTAACGATTTCATAAGAGAACTTTATTTTGAACAGTCGGTTTGTATGGCAGGTATATGCTATAGTAGTTCGATTTCAAAAGTTTCTTGAGAGATTGAACCATTGCCTTAGGCAATAACCCATGCCAAATTTCGTGAAGATATCTTATCAAATATAAGAGTTTTCCATACTAGGACTTAATTTTGATCGGTCAGCTTGTATGACAGGTATATGCTATACTGGTCCGATCTATACCATTTCTTCGGATGTTGTATATGTAGGTGCTTTGAATAATAAATCATGCCAATTACGCGACGATACCTTGTAAAATAAAAGAGTTTTCCATACAAGGAATTGAGTTGGAACGATCAGTTAGTATGGCAGTTATTTGTTACAGTCATCCGATCTAAATAATTTCAAAGGATATTGTACCATTGCCTTGGAGAATAATCTATACCAAATTTTGAGAAGATATCTCGACGATTAAAAAAGTTTTCGCAATAAATACTTGATTTTGATCGGTCAGTTTGTATGGCAGCTATATGCTGTAGTCGACCGATATCGTCGGTTCCAATAAATGAGTAGCTTCTTGAGAAGTAAATAACGTGTACAAAATTTTATATCGATATCTCAAAAACCTAGGGACTAATTCATGTATATACAGACACATAGACAAACAGACAACGACCCTCATCGGCGCTAAATCGACTCAGCTTGTCATGCTGATCATTTAAATATATATTTTATAGGGTCTCCAACGTTTACTCTTAGCTATTACAACCACGCCCACAAAAATGGTTTATTTGAAATTTTACAAAGCAGGTCACACTTGTGGTCCCCCTCTTTAATATTCATATTGTATATTTCAAACAGTACAGAAATTATGTCCACCAAACTCGTTGTCAGTCGTATTTAGCTCTTCCTTACTTATTTTTTTTTTGTTAAAACTATTTTTCTCGCTTAATTGTTTTGTATATTTCAAAGAACTCAGAGCCGCCCACGCAAGATTATACACAAAAATGTTTTTGTATTAATGGTGCCGTAGTTATTTTCACTAAAAAGCAGAAAAAGTTACATACGAACATAAATGCCAAGTTTAGAAGAAATCCACTTAGGTGTGCATTCACTCTGATAGGCTAGAGGATATACTGGCTGTGTGCTCAAACATAGTCAAGGGGAGTATGATTTCGTTAGCAATAGGTTCATCGCATATTAGACTTGTACGGGTGACCGTTAACGGTAACGCCGAAAACTTTAAAGCCGGTGAATTTGTTAGAGATGACAACCTTACACCAAATTTCTTTCGATTGCTAGCGAATCAGTATCGTGATGTGTTCTTCAGTTCAGCTCTTGAGCTATAGATCTCCATTAAGCTCTGCAACCTGCTGGTCAACAACCAAAACTTGAGCGATTGCGTGATACTGTTGGTGTAAAGGGTCTGAACATGGTAAACCAAGTATATTCGCATATACGCGAACTATTCCCTCAATTCTTGAGATATGAACCTGAAATTTTATACATGTTCTATTCTCACCAAGAAGGACGAAAAATCGGAACCGATGTTGATATCGGAGAACTATTACATATAGCTGCCATACAAACTGAACGATCAAAGCCAAGTCCTTGAATGAAAAACTTTTTTATTTGATAAGGTATCTTCACACAATTTAGTCCATATTATTGTCCATGATAACTATACAATATCTGAAGAAATTATCAAAATCAGACTACTATAGCATTTAGCTACCATACAAACTGACGGATCAAATTCAATCTCTTGTATGGAACACTTTTTTATATCACGAGATATCTTCATGAAATTCGGTACAGCTTACTTTCTAAAGCAACTATATAAATTGCGAAGAAATTGTTTAAATCGCACCACTATAGCATATAGCTGCCATTTAAGCTGATCGATCAAAATCAAGATATAAATCTTTTTATATACTTTATGCTATAACAAATGGGCCTTTTAGCTTCGGTGCAATCGCAATTAACATTTTTTCTTTTTTTTTAAACATTTCGACCAGTATTCTTTTATGTATTAAAATGTTATGTTTATTTATTGAGAGCTTTTGCTCATTATCACTCTAAACGCTAATCTCATCACAATCAGCACGCAGTTAATACGTTTCTAATGCAAATCTTACGCGATCGTCTCGCATGATCATTTGAGAAATGCTATTTCAATATACATATGTATGTCTACGTATGTATATATTTACAGTTTCCTTATGCGTCGCGCTGTCTGACTTGAGTGGTGGCCTTATATACTTACATACACATACATTTCAAAATGAAAGTGAGTTTATTGCGAAATTGAGCATACCTGTATATACTTACCATATGCATGCGTGCAATAGAAATCTGTTATAAAAGCCTCAATGCGTAAAGTCGATGTATGTGTGCTATGTATGTGTGTGTATATTTCTAGCTGAGCTAACATTGCGGTCAATAAGTGCACATAATGCGAGCTGTCAACCTCAGCACAGTAGCCCAGCCGAGCCCACTTCCTACTCCTCACAAGTGCAACAACAACATATGCAGTTGTATATGCGTTCACGCAGCTCAATCAAATTAATGTTATGTCTGAAGCTGTGCAATTTTCTGCTCAATGCAAATATTCTGATCACACGCACACATCTATATACTTATAAATGTATATGTAGAAGCAAGAGACGTTTATTCTTGTTGTTAATTGAGGCAGTCTCATTATTATTGTAACCGTTAGACGAGTGCAATGCACGCATTTGAATAGTGAAAACTGCATTAACGAACTGACACAGCATACAACAACAGAAATAATGCGTTCGCTGCATAACACAGCATAGCATAGCAGAGCAGAGCGCAGAACAGCAACCAATTAATAGCATGAGCGGCAATAGAATGAACTTTTTCATTGCCAAACAAAAGCGCAAACCGGAAGTGGCAAAACACTCGAATACATAACTGAATATAAGTATATATGTATGTACATATGTGATGTGTGAGCGTTCAATAAAATTGTAAAACAGGCAAATTTTTGCTGTAACAAGTGCCAAATGCACAACAATAGCAAACACACAGCTGCTTTGCAAGTGTCTTGCGTGATGTGGCAGTTAACGGACGGCTGTGGGTGAGGCGCGCGGCGGCGTGGTTTGGCGGCTGAATGCCACCTGGCAGCGAGTGAGACATTGCTCTTTGGCAATTAGCGAAAAATTGTTGAGAAATTAACAAAATGAATTTGTTGTGCGCTATTTAAGTCGCTAAATGAATTAGCGGTGCTGCTGTGGCGAAGGCGGGCATTATACACATCTTTTATGTAAATAAATGCTTATGTAGACATGTATATATTTATATAAACATACTAGTAATAATACTCATGTGAATAGCCAAGTGTAAACATTTTGTTGTGAAAAGGCATTGTTAGTAAATATTCAACGAAAAAATTGGTTTTTTAGAGATTCGAAGAATTTTTCAGAAATTCACTTTTTTGTTGTTATAAAAGGGTTATTTCGTTTTTTTTTGTGCTGTCACAACAAGTGTTGCCTTTCTCAGTTTTGGTTTTTGCTAACCGAGTGCCAATTTTTGAAAGTCATTCATAGCTGGTCGGCGCTGAAAAGTTCGTTGGCTAATAAAGAATTTTTTTTTCAAAAAATTTGTTTTTATTATTCGATATAAATACATGCAAGGACGATTATAGAGGTGATAAAAATTTTCAATACCATTTCATAATAAAATTTGTCTTTAGGCTGAAAATAAGCTTAAAGGTCCACTCCTCAGAATCAGCAATTCAAAATAAAAATAAAAATTAAATTAAATCAAATAAAATCAAATTAAATTTAAAAGAAATTAAATGAAATAAAATAAAGTGAAAATAATGAATTATATTTCAATAAAATAAAAAAAAAAAAATAAAATAAAATAATAAAAATTAAATGATTTTAAATTAAAAAAATTAAAAAAAATTTAAACAAAATAAAATTAAATTCAATAAAAACTAATAATAAAAAACAATTAAAGAAATAATTAAAATAAAAAAAATTAAAAAAGAGTAAAAAGAAATTTTAATTAAAATAAATTAAATTTTAATAATTAAAAAAAAAATTAATAAAGTTAAATTCAATTAAATAAAAAAAATAAATAAATAATTAAAATAAAAAAATTTAATTAACAAAGTAAAATACAAAAATAAAATAAAATAAAATAAATTAAAGACATTAAAGTATAGAGATAAATAATATAAAATTATATAAATTGAAATTAAAAAAAAATAAGTTAAATAAAAAAATTAAATTAAAAAAAAATATAATAAATTAAATTTAAAAAGTTTAAGCAAATTTAGAATAAAATAAAAAAAATTTAATAATATAAAGAGATAAATAAAATATAAAAATTAAATTAATAACATAAATAAGGTAAACTAATATGAAATAAAATAAAATAAAATGAAATACAATAAAATTTAAAAAAAATCAAAATAAAGTAAAATTGAATTAAATTAAAATTAAAATAAAAAAAATAAATTCATTAAATATAAAAAAATCGTAACAAAAAATTACAGGAAAATCAAATCCATTCTCAAGGTTATAAATAACAGATGATGTGGATATGGTTCTATATCTAACATACTAAGCACATCAAGATCAAGTCGTCAACTACACTATAAGTTAAAATCTCGCGATCTTTTCTAAATTAAGTCACTGTGTCATCATCACCTATTTTCTTTCTGCAAATTTACCTAATTTTTGTCTGAACCAAATGTCAGCAGCTTTGGGCTTTCAAGTAGCGGCATGTAATATATGTTTTATATATTTTGTGTTGCATTTTAACACAAAGCAAAAAAGCGCCGAGTTGCACTAAAGCTATAATACCCTTCACAGTTTCATTTCTTATACATAGTTTAGTATGTACGACAGCTATAGGCTATAGTGGAGCGATCTGAACAATTTGTTCGTCTTGTCTTGATATATTGTCAAATAGAAAATGATATGTTGTCAAATAGAAAAGCTTTCCATAGAATAACTTGATTTTCAACTGACAGTTTGTATGACAGCTATGTGCTAGAGTATTCGGATTTAGAAAATGTCTTCAGATATTGCACCGGAGCCTTAGGCAATAAAGCTCATCAAGTTTGGTGAAGATATCTAGGCAACTAAAAAAGTTTTCCATACAAGGACTTGAGTTTTGTCGTTCAGTTTGTATGAAGGCTATAAGCTATAGTGTTCCGATATCGGCAGTTTCAACAAATGAGCAGCGTCTTAGAGAGGAAAGAGCGTGTACATAGTTTCAGTTCGATATCTCTGAAACTGACGGACTAATTCAGCTATATACAGTACGGTCATAGCTAAATCGACTCAGCTCGTCACGCTGATCAGATAGATATATTACTTTTTATTGTCTCCACGTTTCCTTCCGGTTGTTAGAAACTTAATTGCAAGCTTAATATACCCTGTTATGGGTATAAAACCCCAAAAGTAGACACAATAATAGCATGAGAAGTTATTTATCGAAATTTTATTTGACCTAAATAAATAAAAAATTTAAATAAAAATATTTACTTACAACACTTTTAAGCCGTAAATTAAATTAATTTAATTCAATTAACCCTTCGCTGTTTGTGTGCCGTTTTTGGCACGAAGACAAAATGCCCGACTCGTAGAGACATGTCACAAAGTAAATTGGACGGCTGAAAAATTTACTTAAAATTGGCAATGTGAGATTTATTTTTAAACACTTTGCTGCACGCGCACGCCACTGCAGCGCTGCCTTTGGCATATGCAGCCGATTGATGTGCTACGCCATCTATGACAAAGCCAATAAGCAGCCGCGCCACACCACAAACAATTGTTGGCACAAGCCAGCTGCGTAAGCCAAACAAAGCGTCAAACAAACGCCAAGCAAAAAGTTGAGCAAAGTAAAACATTTAAACGCTAATGAATGGACTTTTCCATTTTATGTGTCTTGGCGCTAATATTGACATTTCTCAGACATTAAATACGCAAACAAGCGGGAAGACGCTGATTTTTGCCACTGCGGGCGATAGAAGATGCCGCCTTTGGCTGGAGATCGGCGAGATTTGCCAAGACTTTTACATCCTTTATTGAGTAAATGTACACACTTGCCTGCTGGCGCCCCCGTGTACGTATATACACATGCACAAATATATATGAGTGCCTATTTAAATATGTGTGTACAAGTATGTGTGCTTGTGTGGGTACGTGTGGTGCGCTTTCATTTGAAAGCCCGTTTTATTTATAGACTGTCACATTTACTATATGATTTGCAGAAAAAAGCGAAACGTGCACTTATTTATTTATAGACGAACGATTATTCCACTTGCGAGTGTGTTTCTGTCAATAAATGTGCATCATACGCCCCGCCCAACTGCTACAGCTTCTCATTATATGTAGATGTATGTGTATACACATACATATATAGATATGGAGAGATGTTGATATGTTTATATACATGTATGTGTGTACATATATGCCGCATATACATATGCCGTGATAGCTGCTGCTGCCAAAACCGTGCTAAAAGCTATGAGAAGAAATTAAGTGCGCAATTTTCGAAAAATGCTCTGTTGACATTTAGCGTATTCTCGCAAAAAACACGAAAACGCTAATAAAAAATAAAAAAAATTAAAAGTTCGGTTGCACTGAAGGTAAAATACCTTGCAGAGGTGCATTTTTTATTGCATAAAATGATAGAAAAGATCTTTGTCTTTATTTTGTTCGGTCAGTTTGTATGGCAGGTATATGCTATAGTGGTCCGATCTAAGTAATTTCTTCGAAGATTACACCATTGTTTCAGAAAATAATCTATGCGAAATTTGGAGAAGATATCACGTCAAATGAAAAAGTTTTCCATACAAGTATTTGATTTTGATCGTTCAGATTGTATGGCAGCTATATGTAATAATGCTCCGATATAAACAGTTCTGAGCAATAATTGCAAAATTTCATATCGATACCTCATAAAATAATGGACTAAACCGTGTAAATATGTATATATTTTTATAAGATCTCCGACGTGATATTTTTTATAGGCACTTCGTGAAAAACTTTATATGCCGTGTTCAGGGTATAATAAAAAGCCATAGAAAATCTAAAAAGTAAATGTAAACAAGAGTAGCTCTGCAGATGTTGAGTGGCGCCTTTTGTGGTCTAAATTTGTTGATGGCTAAAAAGCCAGAAATTTTTCTGCACATAAACATACGTACTATAATATAAACCTGTTATCTTTATAAATACAATGTAGCAAATATAAATAAGGTGCAAACCGAGTTTAATGCATGCGCGTAGCGGATCTGTGCTCTAATTGAGTCTTCGTATTATGTGTGTATATTGTGCATTTGATCAAGAGCTTGTCAAATTATTTAAAAATATCTATAAAAAAATTGCATAATAAAATTTTAATGTTGCGCAAATAATTTTCGATCGAGCTTATCGCTCGTAAATTTCTAATTGAATTATTTTATAATTGCAAACGCATACACACATACACACGAGTGAATGCATATGCTCATTTATCACTGTACATAAGTACATATGTATGTCTGTAGGCGATCGAATTTATTGCAGCGGCGAGGCGAAAATTTGCTATAATTGCAGCAGCTGCTTGATTGACACGTGCAAATGTTGGCAGAAGATGGACAAAAATTACAGTGGAAAAAATAAAAAAATATGTAGACATGCATGAAAACACACATATGTACAGGCATTACATGAGCTTTTGTTAGATTTTGAGGTTGGCGCAGATAAAAATCAGCAAATCTGATGTAATTAATTTGTCACAAATTAAATCAAAATAATTTTTTCAAATTAAAATTTTTGAAAATTAAAAATAAAACACATAAAATTTTTGTAATTAAAATTTTTGAAATTAAAAATTTTTTAAAATAAAAAATAAAATGACAACCGTTTTTTTTTAAATAATGTAAAAATATTTTTTATTTAAATTAAATTTTTGAAAATTATAAAAAAATAATTTCCTAAATCAAAAACAAAATAAAAATAATTTTTTAAATTTAAATTTTTGAAAATTAATAATAATATAAAAACATTTATCTAAAATAATTTTTTTTAAGATCAAAATTTTTGAAATTTAAAATTTTTTAGGATAAAAAATATGATGGAAACAATTTTTTTTAATAAAAACAAATATATTCGTTTTTTTATTAAAATTTTTTAAAATAAAAAGTAAAATGAAAATATTTTTTGAAAATTAAAACTTTTTAAAATTAAATTTTGGGAAATTTAAATCTTTGAAAATAAAAATAAAATAAAAATAATTATTGAAAATCAAAATTTTTGAAATATAAAATAAAATTAAAACAATTTTTTAAAATCAAATTTTTTTAAATTTAATATTTTTGAAAACTAAAAATAAAATAGAAATAATTTTTTAACGTCAAACTCTTTGAAATTTAAAAATAAAATTAAAATACTTTTTTACAATAACATTTTTTAAAATCAAACTTTTTTAAGTTTAGAATTAAAAATAAAATAAAAATAATTTTTAAATTAAAATTTTTGAAAATTTAAATTTTTTAAATGTTTTTTTTTTTTTTTTTTAATATAGCCATTAGTAATAATATATTTAAGCAATTTCAGTTATTTTTTCTTAATATTTTCTTTTTATTGGTCCCATTACAGTAAGTAGCTACTGTATATGCATACCTACTACTGATCTAAATTAGTGGCGCCCCGTAAGCACTGTGAAAAACCGCAGTTATCTGATGCCACATTAGTTTCTCTTACGGATTTTTGTAGAAATAATGGAAATTAGCTAATTTAATATTGCAAGTCTGTGTAAAATAAGATTGAGTAATAGTTTTTTTTATGAACGTAGTAAATGTGCGCAGTTATTAGTACACATTTGCATGCAATACTGACAGTAAATTGAACGGAGAATCTCCACAATTTCTTCAAAGATTATACTGATGCCTTGGAAAATAATTCGTGCCAATTTTGGGAAGATATCTCTTTAAATAATAAAGTTTTCCATATAAAATATCGATTTTGATCGTTCAGTTTGTATGACAACTATGCATATGCTATAGTGATCCGATCAGAATCATTTCTTTGAAAATCATATCGTTACTTGATAAGATTTGGTGCGGCGACACTTAAACGAGAGCACTCAGTCGATAGCTGCCTGCATTCTTCGCTTTGATAACAACAATAACCTAACACTAAAACCGTTATCGCGGCTAAAGCACCTCCCGGAGACATTAAAACAATCGTGTACTTACATATACATATACTTCTTAATATAGAAACTGATAGTAGTCAATACAAAAATCAAGCTTACTTTTTTATTGTTTCTACTAAAATTTGACGCTATTAAATTTTTATGGTGTGAAAATAAAACAAAAATCTGCATGAAGCCACACTTTTGACGTGACATCTACATAAAAATGCAAAATTGGATTTACGACTCTATTGGAAACGTCAATAAAATTATTATAATTAAAATTTCTTAATATAATTTTTGAAGCAACTGCAGGTGGCTATCGCTTACGCCCAGCAGAGTATTTCTTCATTAATATACAAGTATAGAGCAGATTAAGCGGGCAATTTTGAAATTGAAAAATATCAATATTCCTATCAAAATAGTTGCTAGCTAAAAAGTTTTGTTGTTGCTATAAAATATTTAAATTTATTTTTATAGCGGGTGATTCAAGTAGAGGTACTTTTTTCAATAGCCTTTTTTGACAGATCTCGAGTGAGTCGTGACAAGCTTTCATGTTATTTTTGTTCTGCATTGTTTGGCATCTTATCATAGAAAGACTTACGCCTGAGCAACGTTCACAAATCGTTCAACTTTATTACGAAAATTCACGTTCAGTAAAGAATGTGTTTCGCCGGCTACGCTCAACTTGTGGTCAACATAATCGGCCTACTGAGCGTACTATTCGCCACACCATCACATACTATATCTTGAGACCAAACAATCATTATTGGATAATATTCGACCGAATAAACCACGTCCAGCACGGAGTGAAGAAAATATAGCAGCCGTAGCTGATAATGTACGCGAAGACCGTGGATAGTCGATTTGGCGCCGTTCGCAGCAACTCGGATTGATGAATGGAACGACTTGGTGCATTCCATGTCGAGATCTTGATTTGAAAGCGTAAATACAGCTAGTGCAAGAACTGAAGCCGCCCGACCTTCACAAGCGACTTCACCTCGCTCTATGAGCTCTTGAAAAGTTCCAAGAAGATCTGAATTTTTCGATCCAAATTTTGTTCAATGTTGAGTCCTATTTCTGGCTTAACGGGTATGTAAACAATTTACCACATTTTGGGCGAAAAGCAACTAGTAGAGATTCAAGAGCTGCCATTTCATCGAAAAAAACGGTCTGGTATGGTTTGTGGGTTGATGGAATCATCCTTACATATTTCTTCAAAAATGATGCCAGTGAGAACGTAAGCATCAATGGCGACTCTTATCGCAACATGGTAACCGACTATTGATGACTTGATTTGCTTTCAACAAGATGGTGTCATTTTTTACACATCGCAACAATCAATGGATTTGTTAAGAGAACACTGCGGTGAGCCGATAGTTTCACGTTTTGGACCGGTCGATTGTCCACCAAGATCATGTGATATCACACCGTTAGACTTATTCCTGTGGGAATATGTAACGTCCAAGGTCTATGCGGACAATCCAGCTTCGATTCAGGCGTTGGAGAAAAACATCACATGTGTCATTCACCAGTTACCAGTCGAAATGCTCGAACGAGTCATCGAAAATTGGACTCAAGGGATGGACCATCTGAGACGTAGCCGTGGCCAACATTTGAAAGAGAAAATTTCTAAAAATTAAATCCCAAAGACTGTTCTTTCTAATGATATAAAAAACATTCTCCATTAAATTTTAAATTTCTCTGTTTTTTCTTTAAGAAAGTAGGGAACCTCGTCTGTTTTTTTTTTCAAAATGTAGCGAACCTCAAAATGGTTCACCCTATATTTGCTTATCACTTGCTTACTGAAATAAAGTCTATTTAAAGCTAAAAACTAGTTCAAAACATATCTGTATATTTTTAGTTTGACCTTAGTGATGGCAACACTGATAAACTGTTTCGACATCAAACTAGTTTAGAAAATATGTTTCTTATATTTAATCTATATCACCTATACCACACTTCGAATCGATTAATTGCCACTATTAACCAAACATAAATATACAATTCTTCCATAATTTTAGCATAACGGTATCTGCAAATCATTATTATTGCCCCACAATGAGTGTTTAAAGAAATACCAACAAAAGTGCGCGTCTATTTAGGGCAAATATGATAAGGGCGCATGGCTGTGAGTGGCGAGCGAGTGGTCATTAAACGATAACCGAACGCTGATACTCGTGCTATTTACTTTGAATTCTTCTGGGTGAAGTGTTAATGCAGCGCATACTTGAGAATTAAACAAACAAATGTATTTATATATCTACAACAACAAGTATAGATTTACAATTGAAAGAAAGTGAAAAGATATCCGATTGTGGAGCGAAAAAAAAGAAAATTATATCTTGAACACCACTTCAGCAGACTCTACGCCAAGTGAAACCAGTGACTATCTGTTGAACATTTGATATCTTGTGCGCATGCGTTACGCACATATGTACATATGAAGAGTTGAGCAATGAGACTGATTCTACGTTAAGGGGCGTGTGTGAAGAAAGTTGTGTATGACTGCGTTCACACAAGGACTCTTATGTCGCACATTAACGCCAAATGCGAGCGACACGAGTACGATAATTTGAGTTGGACAATTTTCGCATTTTCTTGTCTGAAGCTTCCAAGATTTTGAGAATGTGATTTTGGATTAGCTAATTCCTAGATCCTTATTCAGTCTTTTCTAAAACATTTCCATTCTATAAAATTCAAGTTTCCGAACATAAACAAAGTATTCATTTGAAACAAATATGAAAATAGTTTCGAAATGAATAGAAATGCCGAATACTATCCCGAGCACGAGTTGCACGGTTCCCTGTTGTTGTTTAGGGACAGAAAATATTCCTGAACTAATTTCGAGACATAGTACTGAGTTGACAGTCATCGGCCGGGTGTCGGGGATAAAAATATGGGTCCCTTCGTTTTTCCTCGTCGTCCCATAGCCTACAAAAAAAACCGGTTTGGGGCAAAAAAAGTCCTCGTGTGAACACAGTCCGCGCAATCGAGCTTTGGAGCTTAATGAGCTATGATTGTTGGGGTTTTAACACCACATCGCCCTATCGGCGTCCAAGGTTGAGAATTTTACTGAATACCAGCTGTAGTAGTTATATGTAAGAACTCGAAGTTAAAACATCTCAACAATTTCATCTTTATTGTTCTGCGTTTGCGAGATCATGCTTTAAACACTTGAAAGCTCACGTTCTCAGACAACCACCACCACCAAATGACCCTTGAAGCAGCTAAATGCCTTTTCGTTTCCTCCTATTTCTCTATTATTAGGCACCCAGATGACCGCGTTACATACTACTTATTGCCTGCTTACGTAACCTAACGCAGTGAGGCTTAGTATTGGTCCTGCAATGGCCGAAAATCATGAACCGGTAGACCGCAAGCATTGCCTATAACAAGATTTCGGTCCACATTTATTTGTCTCCAAATATCATATGACTGCCATGCCATTTTCATACTACAGAGGTATGGTTAAAAGTTGATCTATCACGTCTTTCTATACATACACTACTTTCTTTAATATTTTATAGCTCAAGCACGTGTTAAATCAACATTATCTTTCTTATCTATCTGGTGTTTGCATTCAGTTGCACTCGTTTCTTCTTACGAAAACTAATTTGTCGACTAAACTGAGAATTCCAATGACCTTTGCGACACCCACAAGTTAGTTTGTAATATATTTTGATTATTTCCCATTTTATATAATATTACGTATAATATTTACAGTTGTTTTTCAAAACCCTTCGCGAATAAGTCGTAAAAAATATTAAATTATTGAAAATATTATGCACAGGCTTTCAAAACACAAACCCCACTACAGCTGGAAGAGCACACACAAACCGCCCACCCACCCGCTCGGCTTGTGAGCTGCAATTTTTTAATAAAAATAAAAAATAAACGGCAATTAACAAAAATCGTAATAGAAAATTTATTTATTTTTCTATTTGCGCCGCTTTCATATTTACTAAGCCACTGTGCAGTGAGACAAATCCGGCCGGTGTCGGTGCACCGGCGCCAACACGATTGCCTAATCTTAATCGCAGCATGTTCAATAATACGAGCATCTCATTATAGTATATAGTATGTGTGTGCTTAGATTAATAATTAATATAATTATTAGACAACAAATAAAGTGACTGCTGTGAAAAAAGCTCATCATTGTTTTGACAGCTAAAGATTACTGTAAATCGCTGACAGTTCATAAATGTTAGTGCGAACATCACTTGCTTGACTGATCCGCTGAAAATAATTTGTAGATTACATGATCTGTCAATACTTTTGTGTTATTGTTGTGACTTATCTAATTCATAGACGAATGCTAAGGTCAAAGGTTATATTTTTGTAGAGCGAGTGGTACTTCAGCAGTGGCCATTACACTGTGGTGTTTACATGTGGCAAATTTTGTTGCACGATTGCACATGTGACATACAATATTGTTTAGAAATTTGCATATATACATATGTATATGTATATAGACATATTTATAGAGACAACTGTGAACCATATGAACCACACATGAGTTGACCAGTAGCAGCTGAGCAGGAAAGGAATTAAATGTAACCAATTTTAGGCTTCATAGGAACGAATTTATATGCTTTTTTGAGGGCGTAACCAAAATCAAACGTCGTACACGCTATAAAATATTGTATATACATATGTTTGTGCATAAATGATCAGCACGTCCATCTGAGTCGATTTAGCTATGCCTGTCTCTCCCTCTCTCTCTCAGTTTTTGAGATATCTATCAGAAATTTCGCGCATGTGCTTTTCTCTCAAAGAAGCTGCTCATTTGTCGAAACCTGCGATATCGGATTACTATAGCATAGAGCTGCCTTACAAAATGGACCATCGGTATCTAGTGGTTGTATGGAAAACTTTTTCATTTGACGAGGTATCTTCACGAAATTTAGTATGAGTTATTCCCTAAAATAATGGTGTAATATGCGATGAAATTGTTCTGATCGAGTCACTTTATCCTAAGGCTGCCATATAAACTAAATGATCGGAATCAAGTTCCTATATGGAAATACCTTTTAGTTAACGAGATATCTTCTCCAAATTTGGCACTGATTTTTATCTAAAACAATGGCGTAATCTCCGAAGAAATTGTTTAGATCGGATCACTAGAGCATATAGCTGCCATACAAACTGGACGATCGATATAAAGTGCTTTTATGGAAAACTTTTCATTTGACAAGATATCTTCACGAAATTTGTTATAAAATATTGTATGAGGAAGTGGTTCAATACCTGAAGAAATTGTTCTGATCGGACCACTATAGCATATAGCTGCCATACAAACACAACGATCGGAATCAAGTGCTTGTACGAAAAACTTTTGCATTTGACGAGATATCTTTACGAAATTTCTCATGAAATATTGTATGACCTAATGGTTCAATCTATGAATAAATTATTCAGATCGGACCAGTATATCATATAGCTGCCATACAAACTGCGCGATCAATCATATAACCTTTTAATTTAAGTCTATAGATATAGACCCTCTGCGAGCTTTTAAAATATACTTTCTTTAGTGCTCTAAAATATATTTTTTGTTTTCCATTCCCTGTTATTCCCAGAAACCAACATGCGAGAGTATAAAAATACTCCTATATGCTATAATAGTCTGTGCTAAAAAATTTCGCTTGCCAAAAATAAGTTTCTGCTAAAATTATCAAGCATGAAATACTAATGCAGTAGCTAATAATGACGTATTTAGTTATTTATGTGGCAGTTAATCGGATTCTTTCTAGGCTCGTAAACAAGTTGACTCGTCGCTTTCCTTTTATTTATGTGTGAATTAGGAAAGTGTGGTCAACATAATTATGCGCCATAAATTTCAAAAGCTTTACAAACTTCTCCGAAAAATGCATGTGCCTTTGTCATTTTTATTATTATTTTTTTTTAATTTTTTAATTAATAATGTTTTGAATATCTTTTAGAAATAAATAGTAAATCGAAATTGCGTGCTTATAGCAACAACAACCATTATTATAAGTGAATATTATCAACTACATACCTGCTATAAATTGCTATAAATTATAAATATTTTTCTATAAAAATCTCTAATATATATTAAACTTGTTCAAAATGTAGGCATTTGATTAAAAAATTTATGAAAACCTGTCAAAATGAGTTATGCGCTTTTTAGTTTATACACAAAATTAAGAATTTATAAACAATAAATTTACTAATAAATTTTTATAGAAACTCAATTTAGAAAAGCTATAAAACTAACAATGAAATCGCAATTTTTCATTTCAGCCGATAACGGTGCATAAGTTGCAGAGTTCATAAAGTAACAATTACAGTGATAATCTCTGTTGCTGAGATTAAAACTAAAATGACTGGTTTTATTCTTCTGTTCCTTTTTTTCTTCTGCTGCTTTCAACCTTTTGAAAATAAGTTCTTTTACGCCGTTAATCTTCCCTACTAATTCTATTTTTAGGCTTTGACAGCGTCCTTATTCGCCTACGCTTCCCTTATCTGCTGACGTCATTGACATCAGTGGCTCATTAAACAGCTGATTACCGCAGACTCTTTTAAATGTGTGCAAAATAAGCGATTAAAGCAAAAACGACGTAACTTAAAAACTCAAAATAAAGCAAAAATAAGAAAAAAAGTTAAAAAAAATTTAACTTTAATTTAATTAACATAAAAAAGTAAAAACATGAACCCTTCACATATAAAAAAAGTTTTTCATACAAAAAATTGATTTTCAGCGGTCGGTTTATATGTCAGCTATATGTTATAGTGGTCCGATTTGAAAAATTTCTTCGGAGATTGCAGCCTTGCTATGTGTTATAAGTTCCGCCGTGTTTGATGAAAATATCTTATTAAATAAAAAAGTTTTTCTTACCGGCACTAGATTTTTATCGATCAATTTGAATGACAGCTATATGTTATAGTGGTCCGATCAGAACAATTCTTCAGAGATTATAATATTGCCTTGGGTAATAATCCACGTAAAAGTTCGTGAATATATCTCAACAAATAAAAAAGTTTTCCATACAAGATCGATCTGTTTGTATGGCAGCTATATGCTAAAGTGATCCGATCTGACCAAATTTTATGGATAATATACTTTTACCTTAGAAAATAACCCTAGTCAAGTTTAGTGAAGATATCTCGTCAAATAAAAAAAGTGTTCCATACAAGTACTTGATTTTGATCGATCGGTTTGTATGGCAGCTATATGCTATATTAATCCGATTGAACTAATTTATTCGGAGATTAAAGGTTTTAATTAAGCAATAACCTGAACTGAATTTCGTGAAGATAGCTCGTCAAATAAAAAGTTTTCTACACAAGCACTTGCTGCCTATCATTCAATTTGTATGGCAGCTATTTGATATACATAGTAGTCCGATATCAACGATTCCGATAAATGCGCATCTTCTTGGGGAGAAAAGATTGTATGCAAAATTTCAGCTTCTCTCCATCTTGTGTTATGATTTTCTTATAGCAAACGATCGATTTGACTATAAATATTATACCTACATACATCGAACTTGTTAAAAAATGTATCGCATGTTCAATCTCATTACAGTGACATCTACTTGGCGCTTCCGTTCAGCTAGAAAGTGCCAGGAAAAAACCCACAACAACAAACATTAAGAAACAGGCGATGCAAATGCCATGAATACGTTTTACAGATTTCCATCAACGAGCACATAAATAATGAATTTATTTTTTAATACGCAAATTTGCTACGACATTTCAATTAATTTTGATTTCATTCACAGCGTTGTGAAATAGATAAGAATAATATCTTGCTTAAAATATATGAATAATTTATATATAAATATATAGAAAACGTTTTTTTTCCAAATAAACAGAGGCTAAGGCCATCAGCATCAAATAGGTCTCTTCAGAGAAGAAGCAAAAAATTTTCATTTGCGCGCACCTTGCAGATTTATTTGTATACTTAAATTTTTGCACCCGCTACCCGCCAGCTTGACTCCATTTGCATGCTAAGATTTTGTTTTTGTCCATTGATTGAAATACCGTGCCGTGTGTGCGGCAGTAACAACAATAAAGTAAAAATACCCATCAATCACGACAAAAAAAAAAATAATAATAATAAAAAAAAAAACAAATGAAGAACGCAAATAAAAATAATAAAAGACAGCTGACAATAATAATGAAATAAATTGGCGATTTTTGTGTGATCTCTGACCCAGCATTGCGGCGGCAAACAACAGCGATCCACATTTATAGCACTTGAGTATTTTTATTTCACGGCGCAGAGATTAGTAAAGTAGGGCGTTCTTATATAAAAAGCATATAAGTACATAGGACTCGCATATCAGACGCTGTACATGAAGGCGAAGGTTTCCAAATATTATTATTTGTTTTTATAATTTTTTATTTAATAACAAAAAATAGTTT
Organism: Bactrocera neohumeralis; assembly: GCF_024586455.1. Taxonomy (NCBI): domain Eukaryota; kingdom Metazoa; phylum Arthropoda; class Insecta; order Diptera; family Tephritidae; genus Bactrocera; species Bactrocera neohumeralis. Next base: position 75,568,089 of record NC_065923.1, on the reverse strand, counting down.
TTCAAACATAAACAATTTCGAATTTGAAGGACTTGTATAATTAAAAGTTTACCGACGGAAATGGGATGGTGTAAAAATTGATATTTGAAGGCACAATAAATGCATAAAATTATCTTTTCTCTAGTGTATATACGCAAGCGTTTCTCGGCGACCACACAGCCTGCGACTTCAGAAGCCATTGTGGAAACCTTATCAGCAACGAAGCAGTGCAGAAAAAACATTGAAACGAGTTGCAGACAAATGAAATACAATCGATTGATAAACGCTAACCCCACGGCATCTACAGCCAAAGAAAACGCTGCAAAAATAATAAATAAAGCGCACTAGGCAATAGAGTAGGCACGCGCGTACAACACCCACAACACAGACACATTACGCGCGTACACAGTTCCAATTACTGCTGCGCTGCAAGAATTCGCCAAACGCAACAATGCTTATGAAAAATATGCAAACATTTCCTACATTTTTATGCGTGGTGGTGTACAGCGACCCAAATGTTGCCAGCGCTGCAGCTGTTGTTAGTGGGAAATGACAATAAATCAGCAGAGGGAGCGCAACTACGGCAGTCAACTAGTCAAACGCCAGCAAGAGTAACATTTGTAAAGCATGCGCCGGCGTTGTACTTTATTAAGGCACTTTCGGCCTAAAAAGTGAGCAAGCTGGAAAAGTTGCAACGCTTTGACGCAGGTATGCACATGCCAAGCAACAAACATAGGACAGTAATTCACGCCCACGCCGTCGTTGGTCTGCATATCTCACAAATAACGCGTTTATCTCGCTGTGGTTTTACTCCAAGCAACATTTTGGCAGCGGAGCATGCGTGACTGACACGAGGAAAATGCAAAGAAAAGGGGAACAAGCTCGCAGTTATATCTTTTGACTTTTTTGTATTGGTTTAGTGTGTGGTGCACAAGTAACTTCTCTTAATTTGAAAGTTAGGTTATGTTTTAATGGACGCCTTCACGTTTTACCTACAAATAAGACAGTAAATGACTGTGGGCGATAATTAATATGAATTTTTCATGCAACTGCATGTGACACTTACATAATTGGGCTTACTGGAAATATGCAATATCCTTAATAGTTTAAATTCATACTCGTACAAATATAAGCACTCACCCAGAGTTCACCTTTGCTGCTTTCAGTAGCCCCATTTCGTTGATATTCTATATAACCGGTCCGCAAGTTTTGTTTGCGGTAAATTTGAGCTTACAAATAATTTAAACTTTCGTTTTTGTTGTATTTTTATGAAATTTTAACACTTTTTACACACAAAAACAAACACTACCAGCGCAGACTATCGCTGCTCCTACGACTTTCCTTAATGCAACTTTTCCTGCGTAAAAAACATAACCAAAGCACACTTTTTGATATATTCCTGATATTTACTTAAAAATCTACCCATTAAGCTTTAAGTAATATAGAAAGATTTGTAAATTCACTAAATTTTCGACGAAATAAAACTTTACGTATCTTAACGCGTCTTTCCGGCGGAAAATTTTATGACAGCTACTGCATATTAGTTGGCAACGCGGCTAACGCTTACGACCAGAGAACGTATATAAATTACAGAGAACGTAATTTATAAACGTTCTCTGCGTCAAATCGCACTTGCGTTGGCAACACAAGAACAGCTGTTTTGTATTGTTCATTTAATTCTGGCTATTTGTCAGAAATCTGCCAGCACCGCCAAAACCAAATTAGCGTCTAAATATTTTTCTACAATGGTAAGTTTTTCCTAACTATTAATTAAATAACAAATGTTTTACTTTTTTGTACTTTAATGTAGTTGCAGCCAACAATAGTTTGAAAGTTACATGATTTTGTGTTTGTGTTAAAATTTTTGATAGTTATATACAGTAAACAAAGGTATCCAGCCCGTAAAGAATTCTAAAGATGTTATATGCTTAAACCAGCTTCTTCCGTTTACAACATATCCATGCTTCTGTCGTCAGTCGAAAGGTGTGCGCGTTTACCGCCCCACGAATGGAAACGCTGCTTCTTACCCAATACAACGGAATTGCGTTTTTCGTCATGCTGCAGTTGGGATTTCATGCGACAACGATCAATAACTGCCTCCTTAATGATGTTGACAAAATCCATATCGTTAAATTGTGCCATCAATAGTTTGAAAAAAGCCCAAATTTCATTACGTTGTTCGCTGGCGCTGCTGCCCGTTTGTAGTGCACGGAAAAGCGGCGCGTTTGCGGAGTCTTGTTGGTCCTGTCTATATAAAACTTCAAGCGGATTAAGAGGATGTGAGTCGTACGCATCACAGACATCTTCAAAGCTCAAAATGGCTTGTAGTAAAAAGCGACGATATTTTGTAAGCTGATCTTCGCATGTGCTTAGCTCATCACCGACGGGCTGTGCCAATACAAATACATTTTGGCAAAAGCAAATCAACAAAGTGATAAAAAGTATTGTGTGTATGATGTACATGTTGAAGGAAGTAGGCAACCAAAAATCCTGCAACAAAAATTAATTTGAAAATTACTATGCAGTGGCAGGTGTGCGCTGTGCAACCACACTGTTGTAATCACACATATTTTTAAAGCAAGTTACATATAACTTTCGAATAGTTAAAGTACCTTTTACGCGATTAAACGTATTTCAATAGATTTGTTGCAACTTCCGTACACAATAAGCTGCGTATCCGATCGGTATTATAAATTTCGTTGCAATATTAATTCCACTGTTATAAATATTAAAAGAAGTTATTCCGTGTTTTACCGAGCACAAACTGTGAAGAATTCAAAACCTACACGCATATTTATAGCAAAAATTATGTGCGGCAGCTAAGGATATAACTAACTCGCAGGCTTAAAGCAAATATGTACATATATGTATGTATGTGTATGTGTTATTTGCATTTAAAAACACATATTTACGTTCACAAGAAAGGCATGCAGTTAAATAATTACAGCTAGCAAAACGGTAAATGCCAACGATTAGCACATTATAAAGAAGTGGATAAGTGGTATGAGGGAGTGCTTTTTCTAAACCGTTACACTTTATGCATTTCAAAATGATATACAAATAATTGTAGTGTGCTTTTTGGCGTTAACGCACGCTTCAGCAAGTGAGCGAGTGAAAGGGGTGCCGACACAACAAGCATGTACACGTATAATAAGCTATCTGCTGCAAAGTCAGCTTGTACTTGAGGGTGGTAGGTGGGTTGTCTAATGTCTATGCACTTTGCTGCGACAAATTATCACAAGCAACAAGTGTCATAAATTCCACGTTTATGCTGACAGTCAAGTATAGGGAAATTTTATTAATTGCTTCTCTACGAGTTAGCTAACAAACAACACTTTCGCGGCAAAGATGGAAACTCAAATAAATAAAAGTGAAAATAAATATGCACACATATACACATACATACATATGTATATTGCTTACAAATATATTTACTTGCCTTTGGGACGCACATAAAGCGTGTTTAATATATATATTTAATTAGCGCACCACTATGTGTAGCATGAGTCTAAAAGTCAAACGGAGGACCCCTTAAAATAGCACATTTTCTTTACTGTCAGACCTAATCCTTCGTGTGAGTTGACGTTCAAATATTGTTGAAAATGGTGCGTGAACTAAAATGTTGTCGCTTCGTGTTAATTCTTTCAACTCATTGACTTGCTTCGCCGTTATTTAATTGAGCCGTATGGAATCGCAGTTAATTCATTTAATCGCTTACAATTGCTTTTTGCAGAAATTCCGTTTCTGTGGTGATGGCGACTGTCCCGACTGGGTGTTGGCGGAGATTATATCCACACTATCCGTGCTGAGCGCCCAGAATTTAGAGACACTAGCTGGTTTAGTTGCCAAGAGAATTGTTGGTGCACAGTTCGAGGTAAGTGTAAACTCTGCTGTTATATCCCTAAAGTTTTTCATTTTTATTTTTTCCATATTCTGCATGCCCAGGAGAACGCCATTAAAGCGATAACAGCTGATTTGTCCAACGATGGCAAATCTGCTGTGGCTTGCATACATTTCTTGCTGATCAATGCTTCGCGTCATGCCGTTACGGAGGCGGTATTCAGCGAAGAGATTCAACAATTGGGCTTACCCAAGGAGCATGCTGCGTCAATGTGCCGCGTCTTGGCGGCCAATGTGAGGCAAATACGTCAACGCTTGCAGGACAAGGCATTTAAAAGTGTGTTTTATAAACTTATTAAGAAAATATATTTATTATCATTTCATGTTCCATATTTATGTTCTCCCTATTGTGTCTACAGTTAATGAGCTCTCGTCAGTGCGTTTTATACCACCGTCACCAGAACAGCCCGATAACACAGTTGGCTGCGTCAAATTCGAATTAAAAATCGCACAGGAGCTAATTGATGGGCTGCCAGAGGACACCACACATGTGCTAAATATTGAGCGTGCAAACGTTGAGGCCTTACTCGATGAGCTGAAGGAGGTGCGCTCTACATTGCAACAATATAGTTGGCGGGAAAAGGACAAAACGGATGTCTAAGTGTGAAACTAATTTATAGTGGACATTTCTTTACAAGGTATTGAATTAAAAATGCATTTTGTAGTAGTAAAGTACTTAGATGTACTAGTAATTCTTCAGGGTATAAGCTAGTAATTATTAGGTACTATGAAAACCATTTATAACATTCTAGTATGATAGTATTAATACTCATATGTTGCGTTTACAATTACAGTAAATGCTTATGAGAGAAATTCCTGTTAGGAAGACTTATATTTCGTCATAATCGTCAAATCGTAACTATTATTGTAATTATAAATGACAAAAACACAAAAAAATATTGCATTTAGATATAATATAAAAAAATAAGACAAAACGTTAACTTCAGTTGCACCGATGCTGTAATACCATTCCCAAAAACGAAGTGTTTCTTACAAGATCTTGTTCTTGATCGTTCAATTTGTATGACAGCTATATGCTATAGTGGTTCGATCCGTATAATTTCTTCGGAGATTGTACCGTTGCCTTCAAAAATAATTCTTGCCGAATTTCGTTCAGATACCTCGTCAAATATAAAAGTTTCAGTTTGATATCTCATATCCATGAGGGAACAGACCGGCTGACATATGCACACCTGTGTAGATTTTTTTGATTGTTTTGTAATCGATAAATCTTGTGCGGAAATGCATTTCAGCGTCATCTAGTGACAATGTTCATGAACATTGTAGAGCTTGAGCTACTTAACACAACGACCTTAGCTCAGTGGAGCTAGTCACCGATAGGTGGCGTTGCCATGTATTTCCATCCGGCCTTGGGCATTTCATTTGGTAATTCTCGTCTGTTGCTTTTGTTGTTGTTGTTAAGAGGTCTCGATTTTATGTATTAAATCCATATTCCTTCCTTTGTACTGACCCCACTGTTGCACGAACAGTCAGTTGAAAAATTTATACTCCTTTATGGACGAACTGACCAATTAATCATCTATTGAAGAATAACCGCTATGTCTTACCAGTTATTGGTGTCAAGTGGAGAAGGGCTTCGCTGAAACTTATAGTTCTCTGAAAACAAGTCGAGGCAGACTAGAATACTCTAGAAACATCAACAAAACTTCTTGCTTGGAGGAACGCGGAATCGCCAGACCGCAGGCGGCCGCTCTAAGACCTTCATTAGGCCCATTATGATCCAATAAGCCCTTTAAGTGGCTCCATGCATTAAAACGGTGTATTAATTATTTGGTTTGTTTCGACGTGTTCGGACCAAAGAAGCTCTTCATCGGTAAAAGTTAGTGGAGTGCAGTCTCTTGGCATTTTGCGCAGACGTCGGGTAGCACATCGTTTGACCTTCTCTGTCGACGGGTACAGTGTAAACTGCCGGCTCAATTAACTCACATGCATCTCATCTGGGTGCCAGGTCATATGCGTGCAGCCGAGAATGAACTGGCTGACAAGGTTGCTTGCTGTGCAGCTGCCCCCACGATTGTTGGACCGGAACCCTGCGTTACGGTTGGTTCCCATACCATAAAGTAGCTACTCCGCATGGATGAAAGAATGACCAGAGAAAAGTAGTGATAATAACTCACAGACATGCACGAAGCAAAGGTGCTAATGGGTGTAACCAATCACTACGTTTAAAAGTGTAATCAATCATCACTAAGCTGGGTCTAAGTGATTTGTTGTGACTGAGGAAAGGGTTTAATAGACGATAGGTGTTGTTGTTATTGATGTAGCCGCAGAAAACTTCGTAAAGTAATTTCGAGGAATGTTGCCGAGTTGACAGTCCTTCGTTGGATAAGAAACCGTGTCAGTTCCGATTACTTAGACCCGGTATTTAGTGAGTTCAGACCTTAGATTGCGCTGCATGCCTCAATTTACTTCTATTCTATTGTCCTATTGTTGTTGTAGCGACAGAATTCTGCCGAGTTGAGAGTCCTTGACCGGATAAAAAATTCGGGTCCGTTCCGGTTACGTAGTCCCGACTGTCGCGAAAAAGGATTCTGTTCTCCTCCTTCATCGCAATACAGAAATAGTCAGGAAAAGTCTTCATAATTAGAGGATATTATACTTTTGATCTCTTCAGCAGCTAAAGCTTTTTTTGTAGGTTATGTTTTGTTCATTTTCTAGGTTATGTTTCCGCTGCTTCCTTTCCACTTAACATTAATGTAATAGATGAGTCAAAATTAGCCGTCCAATAAATTGTATTTTAGTGCTGCTTAAATTTATTAATTAAAAAATCTGCATTGTAAGCCCTCACCGCAGAGGTAGAACATTAATTTTATAACGGCAATGCGTAGATTATCTGCTGACCACAAGGGAAAGCTCTTTTATCGATTTATGGCTCAGCACACACTAACACACACACAGAGACACAATTTTAGTGTGGCTAATAAAAGCGGCGTAATTTTAACCCTTTTCCGTGCCCAAACCACGCGATGAGGCAAAGAAAAATAAAAAAAAAATTTACCGAAAAGGATAACAAATTTCAAGTGATAAACCAGAAATATCAACCTAAAATTATGCGTGAAATAACTGCAAGCTACAGTTGCACGTGCGCCGCTGGTTACAAGAACAAATTAAACTCCGAATGTGACAAAAATTATGCGGCCATCAGTTTGGGGTTAAAATAGATAAAATCGCTGGGCCCGGCGACGGTAAATTAAGTGCGACGCAAATGCAGCCAAATTTGATAGTAAAAATGTAAAAATTTTGTACGCATGTGGCGCATATACCCATCACGACCCCCTCCTCCCCTTTAATAATCACACACACACAGACACACAATAGTACAGGGTTTGTCCGGAAAGTAAAGGACTGATTTTCTTCCACCGCGACTCTACTTCGGAGCGTGTGCGCACCTACTGGATTCCGTACAAGGCGTTCCTAGCTAACGAACGAGCGGCTGGCCAGTTGTCTCCGAGCACCTGGACTAACATTTTTGCGCGACGTGTTTCTGTGAGTGGTGCAAGCCGAAGGCGAGAGAAAGTGTACCAAGAAAATTTGAACTTCACACATGTGAGCCCCAATTTTTGAATAACGTAATCACAGGTGACGAGTCATGGATCTTTGAGTATGATCACAAGACAAAGAGACAATCATCCGAATGGCATACGCTGGGGTCTCCACGCCCAAAAAAGTGAAGAATGCGCAAATCAAAAGTGAAAACGATGCTCATTGAATTTGTTCCTCCTGGACAATCAGTCAACGCCAAGGCTCAAACGAAGGGTTGGAAGTTCCACCACGACAACGCACCGGCTCAGACCGCCTTTTTTGTGAACAGCTAGCTAATCAAGGCTGGCATTGAAACGCTTCCGCAGCCGCCGTCCAGCCCAGATGGGGCCACCCCGGACTATTTTTTGTTTCTTTGCCTAAAGAGGCCAATGTAAGGCAAGCATTTTGAGACGACAGAGAGGATCCAAGCAGCTTGCACCTAGGCTCTCAAGGTTATTCCGGAGAATGCCTTCCGCGATTGGTTCAATAATAAATCGATTCAGTCCTATTACTTTCCGAACAAACCCTATATGCAATTAAATTCGCTTTCCTCACGGTTGAGTAATTAAAAAATTTCTACCTCGCCAACTTGTGCTTTATTAAAAATGGGACATACACACTCATGCGCGCGCTTAGGCGACTAAAAACGAGGAGTGCGGGGAGGCAGCGCTGGAAAATGCTGCATTGGATATTTTTTTCAATTAAAGCTTACGCCGTTTGTCGTCGCTAATTTGCTGCAGTCACAGGCGCTCGCTTTGCTGTAGTTGTTGTGAGCGCCGCGCTGCCCACGTCACATATACGCATGCATCTTGTAGTTTGGCCGCAGCTGCTGCTGTCGCTGTGGCGAAAATGTCACCTCAATTAAATTTTTTCCGCACAACAAATTCCCAGCCTTTGTTTTTGTAATTTTTGTATTAATTTTTACACTTTTCGCGCGGCGCTGGCCGCTGTCAAGACGCGCAGCAGCAATAGCAGCAGTCAAGCTCAGCCGGCAACTTTCTTGTGATGTTTTTGATGCAGCGCAGCAAGTCTTAGCAGTTTAGTTGCCCTCAACGCGCCCAACGCCTCCTCACATACTCACTTGTTTCTTTCTTTTCTTTGAAGTGTTTCAAGTATTTTTTTCTCTGCCTTGGCGCATTTACTTGAAAATTACTCAATGTTGTTGCCACATGTTGCTGACATTTGACGCGTTATTTCATTTGCGATTTCGCCTTAGTTTCGCGTCGCTTCGTACGCTGTTGGAAATTATTTTCTTTTCGCATTTTTTCCGATTTTTTTCAAATTTTTTTCGCGCTCATTTACTTAGTTTTTATTGTCGCTTGATTTATGACTGAGAATTGCTTCGAAATTTACGAGTTCTTTCAATTGGCTTCACTTTATTTGGCGCAATTGTTTTTGTTTCTTTTTCGTTTTCTTCATTTACTCTCATTTGGTGCGTGTGGCGCGTTACCATCATGTAATCAATGCAGCACAGGTGTTGTTTGGCGCTTGAACTCTAAAGAAAAATATTAATTAAATTTGTAAAAATTGTAGAAACAAACTTGAAACTAGAAGCGAAACTAAGTAATATTAAATTATGCACTAGATAGAAAGAAACTGGGTCCGATTTGCAACAAATCCAAGCCTGCTAGCCATCTATCGGTTAAATAACCGGTTAATTACCCAACAGCGCTAACAGAGATTGCTGTTTTTATGAGTTTCTTAAGGCCCAATTGATAATTCTAACCGAAACTCTTGTGTTCGAATGAACATAGCGTGTGAAAGACTGAAGCCCACCGTCAACAAACGGATTGGACCTTATCACTATGGTCCCGGAAAATCCAAATGTTTGAGAAAGACCCACACCACCTCTTCGTCGATTTTAAAGCCGCCTTCGACAGCACGAAAAGGAACTCCCTACCGTGCGACTTCTTCAATGGCATATCTTTGTCTAAATTATATAATTAAATCAAATGCGTTGTATTTCTTCTCGAAAGCCATATGTCTAAAGAAACAAATTTGATATGAAGAAATGAGGCAGCTATAGGAAAAGTTCTTTAAGAAAAAGTCTTTTGAATCTATTTAAAGTATTTGAGCCCATGATTTTTAACACTTATTATTTAGAGTACATTTTTTTAATGAAATACATTACTTGATTATATTTACAACAAAAAGTGCAATAAATATAAATTTCCCTGCGATTTAAAGTGTCAAAAATGTTTTTCAAAATAATAACTTTCCACCCGCAAAAGCAAGAGCAATGATAATAAGTGCAGATAAAGTCAAATCTAACCGCCCTGCAATGAGAGACTTAATCATTTAAACCAAAAATCATAGAAACGCCGAAAGAAACTACGGGGGAAGTTTGCTCCTGCATTAGGGCAGGATAAGTATACAACAAACTTCCAAAAGAATTTTATAACGCGCTCTATATATATCTCGCAGCTTTGCCTCAATACGCGCTTAACTCGAATCACTTCTCATAACTTAAAAAAAATATATTAAATTTGAAAATACCTTGGGGACGCCCTAATACTCCTTCCAAGCCAGCGGAAAAGTGCATCAAACTAATTGAAACTCATGCAACATGATGAGATAAGCCCAAACTGCCAACAAAGCAGCGACACTTGCAACAGCGTCAGCAGTCAAAATCTACAACAAAACAAAGGGAAAGCACGCACACAATAAAAATAAGTCGAAAAAGGGCGGAAAATGTAAAATACGAAATCATTTAGCGCAGCATTTATTTCATTATTACCCTTGAAGTCGAATTGTGGTGGGCAACAACCCACACTCAGAAGCTTGCGAGCCGCGCAGGCAAGGGATAAATGCTTGCCAAATAGTAACAAACTTGCAGTTGAGGTTGCCGGCGAGAAGGCGATGTTTAACAAAGGGAAAAAGATTGTTAAAAGTCACAAAGTGGCACTACGCACATGCGGCAGGATAACAACAACAAGCACGCACATCCCCACACACACATTAAACGTCGCGGCTAAATACCGGAACGCGTAGCGGATGTGATTTCGCCACAGAAGTACACAAACCGCCCGAACAACAAGAAAACGTAAGGCAACCGGAGTCAGCCACTTGTTTACTGCTTTCACCCTCCCATTTAGTTAACCCGACAAAGCGCGGTGGCAAGAGGGTGGTCGGCCACCTTGTTTGACAACAATTGTGACAAGACTGCGGCGTCTACAAATATACAACGCTATGCTTCGGCAGATAATGTTTGGCATATGTAATCGCAACCTAACAAAGCAAAAACAACAATAGCAATATTACTTTCATTACGTGTAATGAAATGAATGAGTGTAAAGCCAACCGAATTGTCAGAACGCTCGGAAGCTTCTAACAAGTTACGGCACTATTCAGCATTTAGCACCAGAATTGGGCGGGTATTGCTGTGAAACGTTGGTTTTGCGAGCGAAACTTTGGCTAAACGAAATTGTTTTATCTTCTTGAACCCTTCATTTTTTCTTTACTGGCGAAGAGACCGCTTACGCGGTTGTGAGCCGAGTTTACAACTGCGCGGCAGTCGTCCTTCCTTTTCACGGTTTGGCGCCAATTGGAGATGCCAAGTGTAGCCAGGTCCTTCTCCTTCTGGCCTTTCCAACGGAGTGGAGGTCTTGCTCTTCCTCTGCTTACCCGGCGGGTACTGTATCGAATACTCTCAGAGTTGTAGTAGAGCCGCTATCTTCTATTTCGCTGAACTATGTCAGTGTCGTCGTATAACTCGTACAGCTCATTGTTCCATCGACTGCGGTATTCGCCGTTTCCAATGCGCAAAGGACCATAAATCATCTGGAGAACCTTAAACTTGTAACGCCGACTTATGAGATGTTGTCATCGTACAGCAGGACGGGGATGAATTTGGTATTTGATATGCCATTATGTAGTGAAAATTATCACGGGCAAGTGACTGGCGTGGTTGGTTCGAATGCATTTCAGTCGAGAGGTGCAATTTTCACTTTTGAGCAATAACGCGCCGATTATTCTATTCCAAAGCGATCAATAGTCTCAGGTTTATTTGCGCAGACAAGCAACTTTACATAACCCCACAAAAAATAGTCCAGTATATTAAATTTCTTGGAGGCCACGCCACAGGCCCACTACCCACACCAAAAGTTTCCTTCAATAAATAAATATTTTATGTTTCGTTGGCTGACTTGTTGAAACCAAAAGTCGTCCACCAATTCAGGCACGAAGAAGTTATTAATTCTAACTCTAAAGCTGACAATGATGAACCGAGATGAGAAAGCACTTGGAGCATTCGATAGAACTGTTCTCCGCGAAGTCTTTGGAGTTCTCCGCGTGAGCTGTGAATATCGAAGAAGAAGAAACAACGAACTAAATGAACTGTGTATATATTTCTATGGCAACATGTATGTATATACATGAAAATCAAAGAAATACCCTGGTTAGGCCTTGTCGTTCGCAAAAAGTATAATACTCCAGCGAAAAGCTCGATTCGAGACCCACGGTGGTAGATTGAGGCATATCATGAAACATTGGAGACGGTGTCGATACTGAAAGATGACTACGAAACGGTACTCCATTTGACATCGCTAAGAACCAAAATTGATCTATGCGAGGCTCACGAGCCTACCGGACCGGACCTAACCTAATTTAGTAATATTTCATTGGGCTTCTAAAGTAGATACATATATCCAAATTAACTCTTCTGGTGGATTTTTCGCGTAACTAATCAGTTTTTTCCAACGTTCTTAACCCTTTTCATGCTTTCCGCATTGCGCCGAGCAACATTTAACACATTAGACACACTAATTCGCTTAATGGCAAATAAATAAATGCAACAAACACGGCGGACCGCGCTGGCAATTGAATAAATATTGGCGATGAGGTGGCGAGGGTGGGCAAAGAGTTATGGCCCTTCATTACAAATGATAAACAGCGCAGAGGCAATGCACTGATTCAACACACACACACATTCAAACGCACTCATACACACGCAGCTACACACTCATAGAGGCACCAGCGCCAGCAGCAGCGTTGGAGTGATGACACCAGCGCACATTAAATAAATAGAAGTGCAACAACAAAAACAATAAACAACAGCATTCACTAAATTAAAGTGGAAAGAAGAAGAGCAAAATGACACAATAACAACAGCAACAACAATCACCATATAAAGCGATACCCGCTGCGTATTTGACTCTAAATTAATACAATTGATACTTGAGTGCGCTCACTTAGGCGTGCAACCGAGCGGAACAGCGCGGCAGGATAATAACATTAATGGCACAGGACACAACGACGACTAGTGCAGGGCGAAGGTGGGTGGAGTGTGAAGTGTAGAAAAAGTTAGCGACGAGTAAATACAAATAATGAAATATAGACATTAGTGGCAGTGAGGGGGTAAATTGACACAACAACTGCGGAGCGAGTGGGGGGTAGTGGAATGTGGAGGGAGAGTGGATGCCAGAAAAGCAAGTGATTGTGAGTATTTGCGCATTTCGCAGCACCGCACTTCGCTTGCGTATACCTCGTACATAGAAGTCTCGCGCTGTATGTGTGTGTGTGTGTGTGTGTGTGTGAGGAAGTGCCTGCGTGTGGGGGAAAATGAGAAATGATATCTATTAAATGAAAAAGGATGAGTTGGTTGGACAATCAAGCGCATATAAATTCAAATAGAATCAGAGTTTATTCAATATTGCAAAGGGGGGGGAGGCGCAAATGAATTGAAATTATTTTCTTGTTGCTTGGTTTCAGCACAAATATTAGCTTTACTGAGGTATTGAGAGACTTATATAAAAGTACAAATGTTTGTAAACATTTTAATTAAAAAGCTGAGTACACAACTTTCTTTCATTGTTCAACAAACACAGCTCAATTATTGCTTAATATTGTTGTTTAGTATATTGAAGAACACCTCTAAGGAGTGATTAAACTCGGACTTTTCCATATTTTCGTCAAGCTCTAGCACACAGATGATTATTCGGCATTTATGTTTGGAAGATTATCTCTTTCAAATGTTGGCCGCAGCTATACCTCAGATGGTCCACCCAGTGAGTCCATTTTTCTATGACCCGTTCGAGGATTTCGACTGGTAACTGGCGCATGACACGCGTAATGTTTTGCTCCACGGCCTGAATCGAAGCAGTATTGTCCGCATTGATTTTAGACTTCACATGTCCCCACAGAAAAAAGTCTAACGGTGTGATATCACACGACATTGATGACTAATCGATCGGCGCAAAATTTTACTCCGAAGTATTCTCTCAATAAATCCAGTGCTTGATGCGATGTGTGGGAAGTGGCGCCCTCTTGAAATCAAATGTCGCCGAGATCACAAGCTTCAATTTCGGGCATCAAATTCGTTTGAACATATTTTTCCTGAAATTCCCTCCTACTTCAATTGCATCCTCTCTATTTTTTCGCTCACATAACGACGAGGCCCAATTGGTGGACGAGGAGAAGTCACTGGAAAAGAGGCGGAGTGAGCGCCTATGAAGTAGTCTACACAGAGACCAGCTAAAATTCTCTCCTACTTCAATTGCATCCCTGAAAGTTAGGAACACTACGTCGCGGAGACTGCAACTGATGACTGTTTCTCCGCTTACTTAACGATGAGGCCCGATTGGTGGACGGGAAGAAGTTGCTGGAAAAGAGGCGCAGTAAGCTGTTTATCGCTTGCAGCTAGGAGAAAAGGTTGGAGCGCGTTGCTTTAGGCTATACGAAATACTACTAATAATTGTCAAAATTGTATGATAGAAGGTGAAGTGAAAACTTTCAGGAACTTTCAGCTTTGTAAGATTGTGGTAGAATCATCTCGGCAGTCCGAAAACTGACATTAGTTGCACATTAGTCTACAATTTTGTCATCAGCGCATCGTCGCTTAGGTACCACAACGAACTGGCGCTATAACTTGTCCAAGTAAGATTACTATTAGGTTCGTCTATTTAACTTAACTTAACGTAATTCTGATAGTCTTGTATTCTTTGAAACGCTTTGAAAGCTACTAGAGATCGTCGATCTCAACCATAGGGGAGATTATTCACAAGCTGCAACTGCTAGAACTGTAGCTGCTTCTTCCTCGGATATTCTAAATATATGTATGGCGAGCTGAGTTGAATTAGCACCATATATAGCATATATACGAAGTATCGTCCTGAAATTAAGTTCTTGTACAGAAAACTTTTTATTTGTCAAAATTTTTACAAAAAAATTGGCTTGGATTGTTGCCCAGGCCAACGCTATAACTTTCGAAAAAAATTTCCAGGTCAGACCCCTATTTCGTATAGCTGCAACACAAACAGAATGATCAAAATCCAAACCTTGTATGAAGAATTTTTTGATTTCAAGAGATCTCCACAAAATTCGGCATGGATTATGGTATAAGGCAACTCTACAATTTCGGAATAGATTTACCAGATGGGACCATTATATCATATTCCTTCTCCATTTGTGAAGGTATTTTAGCTTGGGTACAACAGAAGTTAAATATTTCTTCTTCTTTATGGGTGTTGCAGTTGACTAATTGGTTCAAGCAGTCACCTCGTATAAAAAATATTAAAGAGACTTCCTTTTCTTAAATTATCACCAGCTTGTAGGTCTAAACGGCCCAGGCAACGGAACGTGCTGGAGTTAACAAGAACTTCCTCATATATTTACATATATGTATGCATATCTCCCGGGTTGGCAGGTGAGATAAATTATGAACGTAATTTTATATTAAAAAGATATCGCGACAGTCTGCCTAAAGCATGTGTTTCTGCGCACATACATACATACGCTTTTCTTTTCACTTCGCATTGGCGACAAATCATCACTGATTTATATTGCAACTCCGCGCCAAAGCGACCTGCTTAACTCCCATTTTACTTACGTTTTTCATTACTTCCCCCTCCGCTAACAATCTTAAGTGCCTGCGTCAAATAATTTCGCACTTCAATTAAATGGGCGCATGTGTGTAAGTGGCGCGCCTCCAGCACTTTCGCGCCGCCTCGGTGTGCTCAGTGCCGCATTGCGCTATTAACGCGTGGCAAATAAAAATAAAATTAAATTAAAATCACATCGCACATTGTAAAGTGGCCAATTAAATTGTTATTACGCGGCGCCCGAAATGCGCTTAATGCGCTGCGCCAAGCGCCGCACCGCCGAGGTATTTAGTAGCGCTGTATTTAACGGCGCATAGTGGTGGCGGCGGCGGGGTACAAGCTCAGCTGGCGTGGCGCGTCATTTTAGCGTCGATAATAAATGCTACCAACCAACACAGGCAGTCAGCGCTGCGCGGCGTATTATGATTAACGCTGCTGATGAGCGTTGGGAGGAGCGGTGCGTGCGTCTCGGTAATCATTTTACGAATTTGTAACGTGCGTAAATTTTCGCAATTCCCATTGCAACTGTCGCAACTCATTCCAACACATCATTACTTTCATGCGACACGACAACGTATGGCTTACGAGGCCCTTGGCGCACAGCTACGAATCAAGACGCGTTCAAGCGCGCACATACACGCAATCATCAGCAGTGCGTACACCTGTATGGCAAGCATATTTTTAGGCGCACAGCCGTAGCAGCTGTCTGCAGTTGCACAGTCATTGTCGCCATTGACGCACACTCACACACACATGCACTCGTCATCATCAACGTTGGCGGCGCGCTACTTCGCTTTGTTGCCTTCGCTGGGCTAGTGTTGGCGCTTGTGAGAGGAAGGCGCTTGGTTTAGGAAGGCGCGCGTTTGCCAACCTGATGCGTAATTGAATCATTTAAGCGCAATTTGTTTGCCACTTCTCGCACCTCCCGCACGCACTCACAGTTGTTGCCGCGCGTTGAGTGTTGTGTCTCCGGCCATATTTTGCGCTTCACATTGGCGCTATTGTTTGCAGGCTTTCGATTTGCAAATATTCTTGGCGCTTTTGTGTGTTGTTGTTGTCGCGCTTGGCATGTTTGTCGTTGTCGCTCGTCGCTACTTCCATTCCAGCCTGCCGCAGTGTCGCGCTGACATTTGTAATTCAATTACTTTTTTGCGTGTCGCCGCTCCTTCTAAACCCATGCCCAGCAATGCGAAAGTAGCGCGTTATAAGAGGTAGTGTGTAGGCGCGGAGGTCTCTTGGTTAAAATTCTGCAAATTTATACAATGACAAATTGATGCAGTCAATCTTGGTACATGGCGCACGTGAAATCGCTTTTAGAGCTTGTTTATAGCTTGAATTTATAGTCCAATTGATGTGTGAGGAAACTTTATTGGAGAAATGTTTTGGATATAAATAAAGCGAGGTTTTATTATAGATATCTTCAAACATGAAGAACTCTTAACCACTGCTTGCTTCCGCTTTGTGGCTGCTAAGCCCATTTTGTACTATACCAGGTGGACAGGAGTGCAATGAAATTTTGTGAAAATTAAATACTAATTTTGTATGGGAAGGTAAAAACAAAATATATTCAAAGTATTGATCATTGCTTTTTACACATTTTGACCACTTTTCGGTAATCGAAAGGGGCCAAGTCTGTTGAATACGGCGGGTAGCGTAGCAGCTCCCAGCCAACTACATACTTTGCTTGATGCAATTGTCGTGTAACAAAAGCTATTGCTAAGACGCCGTTACATCTTCAACAAGTCACTGTTTGGTGTGTTTTATAAGCATAGGTAATCATTGGTCATAGGGTTCAACAAGACTGCCGAGTCGTGGGTCTGTGGCGTGGCCTCTAAGATCGTGCGCTTTAACAACGCTAGACTGTGGGGTTAAATAAAGTTACTTGTAGACGCAGATAAGCCGGAGACGACTGACAGTTTGGAAGAGATAATTCGACGCGTACTATTATTGACTTCTTCCGGTATAGCCTTCAAGCCCTTTTTCGATTCGATGGTCTATCACAATTCTGGTTTCTATTTCAGCTAGTGGCTGGCTGTAGGTTGTATCGAAGTTGCTTGAAACTTAGCATTCGGGATAGTTAAGGAGGAATGGATAAGATGATTCTACAAAATCTTCCATACAACTTCAAGGATATCTAATTGAAAAGATGTTTGTCGTTATACAAGTATGTTGAACAAACAGAAATTAATTGTAAAAATAAATGAAATTTTCTGAATGAGTACCAGAGTGGGTAACAGAATACAGAACTTTTTCATAGGTGAGTTGAAGCTAGGAAAGGGCAGTTTCTGTAAGTTCTTTCTCATTCTTTAAGGCTACCAGACTACTCTTCTGCTAATACCTGCAGTGATAAACGTATTGCAACGAAGTGCAGCTTCTTTCAGGGTGGTGAAAATTCACTCCGACAGCAGAGCGGCAATACTAGCGCTGAGCTCAATAACTGTTGACCAATAGACTACATACTGTAAGGCTAAAAATCCTGTATTTTGCAAGTCGTCAAAGTTGCATGGAGGAGGGAATCATCCAGGCACTTTTTCTTCCACTGTCCAGCGTTTACAAGCCTGACCTCGCCACTCTTATCTTCTGAGAACCAGAAGACATAGCCGAAACCGTCATAAGCTGATGCCACAAATTGTGTAAGGCTCAAAACACTTTTTCGATTTGTGAAGGTCTTATGTTCAATTATATAGAAGTTTCCTTATGGCATTTCGAGCTGTCTAAGTAAAATCCCTGTTAGGATCGACCTCTGAACCTAACCTAACACAGTCTTCTGCCAATTGCACACACATATTGAAGCAAAAAAATGGTTTTCGTTTGCAAAACGACAGTACAGCTAATGCAATTATAGCTTAGTTCACATAGCTTTAGTCAGCCGGGTGTCATACCTTAAAATTGCAGCTGCAGAGCAGATTTTTGGTTTTCAGCCAGCTTAAAAGAATGCTGAAGAATTATAAATGGTATGATAAGGATTTTTAAGCACCTACTACCGTAGCTTGTCGATACCAAAACAATATTGATTCGAAGTTCTTTTATGTATATACTTTTCCTTCCCCTTCATGTGTGTAAATAACTCAATTCCAAATCAAAGTTTAAGCAGCTAAAACTTTAGTATAAAAAGTAATATTACATTTCTCACATATAGAATATGGAATTTCAAAATATCACAAATTGCAAATTCAAATCAGCAATTTGACTAACTTCTTGTTGTGTTTTGTATTTATTTATTTATTTTAATAAATCTCGTATGCTCTAATGACATAATCTCGGCTTGGTTTTCGGAAATAAATTTAAATAGCTCGTAAAAGTAAAGCAATAAACATGTTTTACAACAACAAACCAGTTACTTATATTTTATATTCTATGTACACACACCGGACATATGTGTAGACATCACTTATGCTGATATGTGTACTTCTGCTGTGGCACTGTGGCATTCAGCACATGTAAAATTGTAAAAATAAATTTTTATGTCCGAACTGCAACAAAATAAGATTTTAAAATATATACAAAAAAAAAACAAAAACAAATTGTTGATTATGCAAAAACACCTTTACGAGAGCGCAGTGGTGTGCCAAGCCTACACACACACACACGAACAAACATAAAAGCAGCACTAAAAAGTACTAAAGGGTCGGTTGCTTGGGTCGATTTTATAGGCCAAACAACTGGTTCAATGCACAGAAATCGACACACATGCACGCAGCAACACACACTACTGCATATGTATGTGTAGTATATTAAGTGCTGCATGTGTGTGCTTGTGTGACTTGTGCCCACAGGCTTCTTCACCTACGGTCATTACCATGGTGAAATGTCCTTGTAACGTGTTGTTTTGTTGCTATTTTGTGGCGCGCACACACCGACAACAGCAACAACAAGCACGGCGTGCGTAGCAGCGTTGTTGCCAATAATGTCAATAATATTGACGCAACATTTAGAATTGATTTTTATGCCTAATATGACTTTTCGTGTCCTTTATGCGATTTTATATGTGGCAACCAGGTTGTGCCGCGCACTTTTGACTCCGCAACCTTTCCTATGGGTGTGTGGCAACGTTCTATGTGTCATTAGCTAGCCAACCGCAAGCATATTAAACACATTGCGAGGCGTATATCAATAAACTTAAATATTCAAAGATTTCCATTCGATTTTGTGTGTGCGCTTGCGATTTTATTTTACGATCGCGCGGTCGCTTTATGGCTTGTTAGGTGCGTTTGTTGCGTCTGCATTGGTATTGGTGTAGTATTGCATGCGTGTAGGTATTTAACTATGCCTGCTGCGGCTTGACGCGTCTTATGAGTTCTAAATACACACATTTAGTGGCAATTTGACGAGCGCTTACCGCACACTACATACACAAGCACGGGGATACACCGATCTCCACCCAAATACGACATAACGCACAAGCAGCCGCCGCCTCTGCCTGCCTTGCTAAGAACTCAATTTGCTTGTGTTGGATTTTATGAGTCCGCATACATAAATGATGATTACGTATGCCAAAGCTTTTATGGTTTTACAATATGTTGGCCTGTTTTGGGTTTTAGCCTATTAAACTTTGATTTGGTATTGAGTTATTTACACACATGAAGGGGGAGGAAAAGTATAAACATAAAAGAACTTCGAAACAATATTGTTTTGGTATCGCGCAGCTACGGTAGTGGGTGCTTGTAAATCCCTACCAACCCACTTATAATTCTTTAGCATTCCTTTAAGGTGGCTGAAAACCAAAAATTTGCTCTGCAGCTGCAATTTCAAGATATGACACGCGGCTAACCGAAGTTAAGTGAACTAAGGTATAATTGCACTAGCTGTACTGATCTCAGTTTTCCAAATGAAAACCATTTTGTGGCTTCGATATGAGACGCAACTCGAGTAGACTGTGTTTGGTTAGGTTAAAAGAACGATGCTAACATGAATCTTACTTGGACAGCTTGAAACGAAAATCCGTTGTGGTGCCTATGAAACTCCTATATAATTGAACATAAGACCCTCACAAATCGATAAAAGTTTTGGAGCTTTTTACAATTTGTAGCCACGGTTAATGTCAGTTTCGGCTGTGTCTGCTGGTTCGCTGAAGGTAAGACTGCCGAGATGTTTCAACCTTATTCTAGAAAGTGCTGGATAATTGAAGAAAAAGTGCTTGAATCTTGCCACCTCACCCTTCTCCATGCAAATTTGACTACTTGCGTCCGACAAGATTTTTAGCCTTACAGTATGAAGCCTATTGGCCAACAGTTATCGAGCTCAGCGCCAGTATTACTGCTCTGCTGTCGGAGTGAATGCTGACCATCTTAAAAGAAGCTGCACTTCGGCGCAGTACATTTACTGCCACCTTAATGCCTGCAAAACTCTACAGTGGTCCTGCGGAAAGCTAAGAATGACAGAGAGCTTACAGAAAACTTCACCTATTAGCTTCAACCCACCTATTAAAAAGTTGTCTGCTGTGTTGCGCACTACGGTACTCATTTATAAAATCTTATTTATCCCCATATACAGAAGAAATCTTTGTGAGTTCATCTCATCACTTCCTTTTTCACTGTCCCGAAAGCTAGGGTTGTCGTTTGTCGAAACATATGGGCCTAAGAAACAGATCTTTCGCCAGCACACTGATACATTTCAGTATTCTGCTGGATACATAAATCTAAGGACCTTGATACTGCGTCTAAGGATTGCCGTGCAGTCAAACATCAGGTCCTTCAGAGTTTCCGGCTCCATGAGACAGAACCGTCTGTTTGCACACGAGGCTAGATCCTTGTTAAATAAGTCCTTCTTGAGCTTACAGTGTCCAATATAAAATGAAAATAGAATTTGCCTTTCGGGAGTTTGATTGCACTTTTAAATCTACATATATAGTGAGGCTGTAACCACCCATTACCAAATTTGTCTAGCGCATGCAAGTGAGCTGTTACTAATACTTTTCTCTGCCCACTCTTTCCTCCATGTGGATTATCTCCTTTATAGTATGAGAACTAATCGCAATCGGAACCCCACCGATTTTACCCTTTTATTAGCAGCTGCAGAGCGGGCTGGCTCGTCAGGCAGTTCATGCCTGGCTGTACTCCTGCAACCTGGTACCCAGATGAGGTGTATTTGGTGCGACTTGATAGGCTGTTAAGCCATCCTATGCACTCACGCATCAATAGCGATTTGATCTCATAAGTCGAGATCGCTTTAAGTGCCGCAATAGTTGGAGCTTCATATCTACACACCAATTTGCGTGGTAAGTGCTCAAAAAATGCCCCAGATTTGGTACGCGCTCCTGAGATACCTGCAGCAATGCATTCCGACGTTTTCGAGTCACTAGCGTACTACTTAATATTGCTACCTCTTAGCAGTAGATCAAACGTGAAGTCTTTGTGAGAAAAGCCAGTGGTGTTTCATCATTTAAGGCTTTCATTTGCTAGGATGTGATTAACTTCCCTCTTCTGCTTTCTTTTAAATCATGACTTCAATGACTTCATGACTTCTGGTGCTTTCAATGGTTGAAATCATATCGAAGTCGGAGATGCTTTCGAATCCACCGCTCCATCCGTAACAATCGGCCTCACGATGATGGTACACATCCTCCTGTTGATTCTGGGCTGGGAGCTTTTGTGGCTTTGATCATGGTCAGATCCACATGCTGCTTTCACTTAGAGAGTGTGACTCAAATATACGATCTTATGCGTAATCTCTTAACTTTCTGTCTCCAAGGGATTAGCTCCTAAGGCCCGGCAGGGTGCCATCTCTAACTTTCTGTTTTCAATCTTTTAAAATCTACTCCATAAAGTGAATTGCACACGATGGCGTATGGACTCATCTGGTTCTTGTTGAATATTCTGCTCCACAGCCTTCTATAAGACGAGTAGAGAATAGTGGAATAGTGGAGCTTGTAGTAATCCATTGCTCTAGCATGCTCTGTCTGCATTCCATTCTCTTTGACAGGGCGAGTCTAGTTAAATAGAAGAAATGATTTGTTTTATAAATATGCGAATGAAGTTTCTAAAATAAAACAATAACCGTGTTCATTCCCCTTCCGAGCAATATTTCCACTCGCACCCAAGGGACAACCTGCTCACAAGAGGAATTTAAAACTCATTTTTTCGCATTTTATATATTCACACAACGCACTGACAGGCGATCTGCGTAATCCGTAAATTATCATAAACAAATTAAATAAGTTCGTGATGTGTCAGATTCAATGTGAGAAACAAAAACAAATCCAAGGCTCGGATGCCGAGGGTGAGTGTGCAGTATATACTTACGCCAGACAGCCACAACGCCTTGTTATTAAGAAACGTTGGAACGAGCGGTTAAGAGTATAGCAGAACCCTTTGTTGGAGCGAAGCACCTTTTTATTTGTCGAGCAAAGTAAATATGGCAAAATTAAATGAATTGTAGCGACATTTCTGTATGGAAAGTTAGCTTTGCGGCAACAACAAACAGACAAGCACACAAGACGAAGGGAAGCGGTACGGTTGTGTTGGTGGATTGGTTACTTGGTTCATCACATTTTGCGTGCCGCTGGGAGTCTGACAGCGGCCACCACAACAGTGTCAACGGCGGCTCAAGTGATGAAATTGTACGCAATGCCCGCTGGGACTGAGGCCTAACGAAACTTTCTGGCTGCGAAAAAAGCAACGCCGAGCGTAAACCTACGCAGGCAGGTTGGCGGAGTGTGTAACGGTAAGGGAAGTCAGGGGAGCGCTGTGCGAAAAAGTCACTTGCGAGCTTAAAAGTAATTTGTTTGTGGCGCAACATGACAGCATTGCGGTGATGACACTGACGGGCACCGAGGAATGCGGGTTGGTGGCCGCGCTCAACTCATTGGCCTGAGTAAAGTGGAACTGGCCGGCCAAGAAGGGGTTGTTGCTATTAAAGCTGGTGTGATGCTATGGTGTTGCAACCAATGACGTTTATTTAAATCACAGCAGCGGCCATTCAGATTACAGGCGACACGCAATCTTCCGCTGCTGATTACATGTCTCAGCTCACCTCACGAGCTTGCGTGGAGGACAAGGAAGCGCTGCGACAGTTATGAGCAGCTCAAATGATGGACGGTTATGCAAAACGTGAAGCCAGAGAACAGACGGGACCCAGCATTGAGACGCCGCCATCAGGTTGTAGGGTGAGTTGTGAGACTTGTTTTACATCATAACCGTTGTAATCATATTTAATTACTATAAATAGACCTACGAACGTATAGTCTTCATATTTAATCGTCATTGTTGTTATTGTTTTCATTTTCCGCTTCATTGCGTCACTGACATAATGATTTGCTTTTAACTGCGCAAATTTGTATCTCATCATTTACCCGTAATTACACGAAATATGCTCGGCCCATGTTGGGTTGAGCTGCGCGTAAGTGCACTGGGGTGTTTGAGAAGCGTGTTGTAAATATTGTTTGTCATTTAAAAAACGCGCAAATCCATTGTCCTGCCACAATTTGTTGTTGCTGTTGCTAAAACGTGTCGTCGCCGCTGATTTAATTTTGTTTTCGTCGTTATTGTGGGTTTGTTGTATTGCCGGCACGTGTCCGGACGTCGTCCCACACATCGCCGATTGCTGCTTTCCGGCCGCTGCTCATATCCCGTTATTTCGTTAGAGTGCCAATCTAATGCGCAGCATGTTATTCTATTTTGCAACACATCCTTTCGGAAAGCAAATGAACAAATTGACCGCAGCAAGTTGCTCTCACATATTGTTCAGCGACGAAAGTCGATTGAAGCCTTGAGAGCACAGTGTTTTGCTATCGGCTATTATTTACGCTAACTCTACACAGTTGGCCGTTCGGCTCTAAAATGTCGAACTACACAACTCTCCGGTAACTGTTTGGTGGATAACTGTTTTATGAGAGGCCTAGGATTGCAGAAGGGCATGTCATCGTCGTTGTCTTTGGCATGCTGGTCAAACATCGAACGCTCCACTGGCGATCACATTGGAAAATGAGATATGTATGTACCTGCACCGGAGTTTGTTGTTGGTTTTTTGTTTTTGGTTTTTTTGTTTTTGATCTCTTGTTGTTGCTGTAGTGTGGTCCATCAGCTCTGTACGACCTTTGGCTCAGCACAATGGGCTGTGGGGTTAATGATTATAGAGGGGAACGCAAAAGTTCGACTCGCCTGAGCCCCCCAACGCCGTAACGCCACCTTTGCTTCCCAATGCGGACCAGTGTCGCATAACACCCTAGGTTAGGAGGTGGTAGCTCTTGGTGGTCGCACACATGCGATCTCTAGCAATCAGCTTGAGGGGTGCCATGAAGTACGGCTTACTCCGGTCGAGAGGGACCGGGAATGCCTGTGACTGAGGTCCCTGCACCAAATTTGAAGATGCCATTCGTAGAGAGATGGCTATGACAGCTTAGCGCGGAAGGCAGGATTTCTTGAGCAAAAGTGTGGATTCTCTGCTCTCAACAGCGTGCTTTCTTCTCAGTTTTAAACAAAAGTGAGATAAAAGAAGGGATAATCCTCTCATAAAGCCTTTGAAAATCTCACTTGTTTTATAGTTTAATGAGAACACCTCGGTTTATATGGAATATTCAATATAAGCAATAGTTTTTCTCTCAATTTTACTTCCCTCGCCCACTGTATTTCCCATCCAATTGGTTTTGGTTGTGATTTGTGCGCGTGAGAGCGTGTAAAGTGCGTGTAATCATAGTCAAAAAAACAGCGTTGCACCAACAAATTATAAAAGCTAACAGCATCAATAACAACAACACGTGCAATCGTAGTTATAAAATAGTCATTAAGCATTTAATAGTCGGCGTGTCGGCAAGTTCGACTTACAAGCGCTTGTACAAGCATCGTTGAGCGCCAGCAGCCGTCCGACCACGCATTCAAACGAATTGGTTTTCGACGTCGCGGTTGTATGAGGTCTCTTTCATGACTGCCGTCGCTACTCCTGCTGAGGTGGTGGTGGTGGCGTTGTTGTCTTCGGCATCGGTGTTTATGTTTTGTGGTTTGGGTAACGCGTGTCACGCGGCTCATCACTCATCCAACCGCCGAGCGGCCTGCTTCAAATACCTATTCTCAGCGCCTTTATATAACTTTCCCATGTATTGCTGACTTTTCCCCTTGAACACTGCTCTGTTGTAGTTTCGGATCGCCCTCACATTGTTTGTGTTATAAATTATGAGCAAATTTTAAAATGATTGCGCGATAAGAGTGCCTATCAGCCGTTATTTAGCATAACCCGCGTTTGTTTCGCGTAAACTACCCCACTTAATTGCGGTTGCATTGACTTTTACAATTTTTACGATTATAAAACTTATCTCACACGAAGAAAAAACTTTGTATTTCAACAGGGTGGGATTAAAAAAAAAGAAACTACATTATAAAGTAAGCCATGTTTTGTGTGGGAAATTATTTCTTAGATTTTTAACGCCGGATTATTCTACTAAAACCATAGTGTGCTCGAAATTTGGAAGGAATACTCGTAAACCCGGTTTTGTGTGGGGTCAAGGTCTCTGGTTTCTTGCTTGTAGATATTTTGACACCGGATCGATAGATGATAACTATATTCCGTTCATACCACAGTCGGGGTTCATCCGTCAAAGTACTGTCAACTCGGCAGCATTTTACAAAATTTTGCGAAGAACCATAGTCCACTCTCACGATAGTCGAGTCTATGTAATCGAAACGGACCCGGTTGTTTATCCGACCAAGGACTAGAAACATGGCATCTTTCTTCAAAATTGATAAGTCTAAAAAGATTATATCGAGGCGTAGGTGTATGGTTTCTTACAACTTTTAATGCCAGCTAAATAGATGATAACCATATTCCGGCACAGAACAATAGGGTCTTCGTTATCGGAACGGACCCAGATTTGCATCCGTCAAAGTACTGTCAACTCGGCAGCATTTTTAAAAATTATGCCAAAAACCATAGTCCGCTCCCAGGGTAATCGGGTCTATTTAATCGGAACGGGCACGGCTTCTTATCCGGCCAAGGACTATCAACTCAACAACTTTCTTCAAAATTGATGAGTCTAAACAGATTATGGCTAGGTTTAAGTCTCTGGTTTCTTACAACTTTTAATGCCGGCTCGTTAGATGATAATTATATTCCGTTGAATCGATAGTCGGGTCTATGTAACCGGAACGAACCCGAACTTTTAACGGTCAAAGGGCTATCAACTCGACATCATTATTAAAAATTTTGTTAGGAACCATAGTTCGCCTCCACGGTAGTCGAGTCTACGTAGCCGGAACGGAATTTAATCACCAAAGCACTACGAGCTCGGTAGCATTCTTAAACATTTTGTCTGAAACCATAGTCCGCTCACACGTTAGTCGAATCTACGAACTCGATTGTTGTTTATCCGACCAAGCAGTAGCAATTTGGCATCTTTCTTCACATTTAGATCAGTATTGTTTACTGCTGCTACAACAACAATAGCGGTAAGCATAGTATGCTAGAAATTAGTAGCGAAAACTCAACAACATCTGCGAAATCTCTGGCGAAACTGCAAGCAGTCACTTATCATCAAATTTTAACACGATCGTTTGCTTGTGGTACTATTATTTTTATCAGCACTGTGTCAACGTGTTTGTTTACTTTGCGATAGCTCCTAAAGCTAGTGAAACGAGTCGCTTTAATCGCTGGTATTGTTTTACCAAAATACACTTGCTTTACCGAGCACCGCTGAGCATAAGTTTAGCATTTTACGGCCGTTCATTTGTAACGTAAAATATCTCTCATTAATGTGTAGGCATTCAGTTGTTACTCGTGCCGCTTAGAGGCTAGACCATGAAACTATTGCTTGGCGTATTAGCTTTGGTGGGCACACTCGTCGTTGTTGTCGCACTGGTGACATCAAAGTCCATCACAGCCGATTCGCCGCCGCACGTCACTATACCCGGTCAAGGTGCAGTACTCGGCAGTGTCGCTGAAACATTATGGACGAAACAGAAGTTTAACTCATTCCGCGGTATTCCCTATGCGGAATCGCCAAGTGGTGAACTGCGTTTCAAGGTTAGTTTACAGTGTGCGAAGTGCCTAGTCCAGTGTTAGTTGTTACAGAATATTTAAAAATAATCGGCGTGTGTCACCTGCATCTATTTAGAAAAAATGCATAATATGGGAAATGTGAAACCAGTCTATAATTTGTGCTGATAATTTAAATATTTGTTTCTATTTGCATTTATAATTAGCGATCTCTGTATTTAGTGCCTTTATACAGCGTCTAGTAATACTACGAACTTTGTTTTGCTAAGCAAGATTTGATAAAAAAAACTTGGCATAAATAATGATTTCTTTAAGGTTTTTATAGCTTGTGAATGAAATTTCGTTTTAAATATTTATAGTGCTTGTTATGCCATAAAAAGTGTCTTTTAAGTTTGCCACGAAGTTTATAATAGCCAAAAGGAAATATCGGAGACCCTATAAAATATATATACGAGTATAAGTGATCAGCTTGACGAGTTAAGCCGATTTAGTTTTACTAGTTCTTGAGATATCGTTCGTGAAATTTAGTACACGTCTTTTCCTCTTCAAGCAGCTGCTCATTTGTCACAACCGCTGATATGCGGCGACTATAACATATAGCTGCCATACAAACTGAACGATCGAAAAGAAGTGCTTATATGAAAAACTTTTTTATATGAAGATATTTTCCCACGAAATTTGGCACAGATTATTATCTCAGGCATTGCTATAATCTCCGAAAGAGTTGTTTAGTTTGGATCGGATGTAATTTGATTATAAAGTTTCAATGTGATTTCACGAGAAGCTGGCCGCCAGCGGGCTCTATAAAAGAAACGTGTCTGACCAGTGTTTACGTGACTTTGATATCAAGATGTGATGTGATTTAAAATTCAAGAGGTGACCTCACGTTAAGCTTGCTGTTAGCGAGCTCTATAAAAGAAAAACAGGCACCGTACCTGGCCAGTGCTTGAGTGATTCTCGTGTAGAGATGTGATGCGATTTAAAAGTCAAGAGGTGACCTCAATGGAATCTGGCTGTCAGCTGGCTCTATAAAAGTAACGCAGTCACCGTGCCTGGCCTGTACTTAAGCGACTCTCATGTCGAGTTGTGATGTGATTTAAAAGTCTTAAAGTGAACTTAAAGTGACTCTCATGTGATGCGATTTAAAAGTCAAGAGGTGACCTCACGGGAAGCTGGCTGCTAGCGGGCTCTATAAAAGAAAATCAGTCACCGTGCTTAAATGACTCTCATGTCGAGATGTGATGTGTTTCAAAAGTCATGACGTGACTGTGGACTTGACTAAATGTAAACAAAAAGGCTGTTGACTCTAAATGTAATGAAAAAAGCTAATGACCTCCGCAAAATGTAAACAAAAGGGCCATTGAATGTAAACTAGGTTTTTTGACTTGGCTAAATGTAAACAAAGGTTGTGGGCTTGACTAAATGTTAAAAAAGACCATTGACTCTACGTGTTAACAAACAGGTCAATGACATTTACATACAAACCATACAAACTGAACGATCAAACTTTAGATCTTGTATGGAAAACTATTTAATTAACGAGATATCTTCACAACATTTGGCACAGAGAATTGTTCGCGGCCTCTTCTTCGAATAAATTATTTACATCGGACTAATATAGCATATAGCTGCCATACAAACTGAACTGTTGACCTTTCAAATAGAATTTTAGTCTTGAATTTTTCTCTTCCTCGCCCTTTTCCGTTCTCTCCTCTCTCTCTCTCTCTCACACTTTCCTATCAATACACTTAGCATTGTACTCTCAATAGTCGTGTTCCTCAATCTTGAAACTGAATTAAATGATAACGATTTAAGAGAAAGAAAGAAAAATAGGCACATAGATTGAAACGTGCAAATCGACTCGGTCTTATCTCCGTTAAGTGAAGTGAGTGGCAAAGTCCGAGTATGCATAGGTATATGCTTTCGTAAGCCAAAAATTATGAGTGTACTAGGTACGTATATAATGACGTAGCACCGAACTGCGATAACACTATAGTGTACTAGGAACGTACGGTGGCTCATAATGACGTAGTCACAAACAAAAATACTATATTCTTACTCTTACTATAATATTTATGAGTGTACTAGAACTGCGATAACACTATAGTGATAATGAGTGAACGTCACGGTGGCTCAGTGGTTTGGCTTTTAGTACAGCCAGAGAGTTTTTCGCGCAAGAAAATATTAAATATGTCAGCAAACAAAAATACTATATTCTTACTCTTACTATAATATTATTATAGCCACCAGTTAGTCGTAGCCCCTGGCAAGGCACCTACGATGCGCGCAACTTCGGCAAACGCTGTCCGGTCATAACAACCGTCGGAAAATTAAATGCTAGCCAACTGCAGGAAGACTTGGAGGATTGTCTAAACTTGAGTGTCTACAGCAAAAAAGTAAGGTTCACACGTACATATATATTTTCTATATCTACATATATACATTATATACTTCATATATATTCCAATAACAGCTCGCGGCCAAGCAGCCGGTAATGTTCTACATTTATGGCGGCGGCTTCACCAATGGCTCCGCCTCCGATCACCCACCACACCATCTGCTGGAGAAAGACATTGTGCTGGTAGTGGCGCAATATCGCGTCGGCGCGCTCGGCTGGTTGACCATACTCACCGAGGACATGCCCGGCAATGCGCCAGTGCTGGATCTGCTTTTGGCCTTGAGTTGGGTGCAAAAGCACATACATGCGTTTGGTGGCGATCCCACGCGTGTTACGATAGTCGGTCAGAGCGCCGGTGCCGCCATGTCTGGTGCGCTGCTGCTAAGTCCGCAAACACCGGAACACTACTTTAAGCGCTCGATTGTGCAATCGGGCGCCATAACGGCACCGTGGGCTATAAATCGCGAGCCATATGCGCAGGTTCAACGCATTTGCGAGGCGCTTCAATGCGCGAAGTGTGAAGATAAGCACGAGGCATACGATTGCCTCAGGCAGGTTGATTTGCTGCAGCTGTTGCGCGTAACCAAAGAGGTGAGTTTTGAGCGCCTGTATTCAGAGAGCTGATTTATTTAATATTTTGTGTGCTTAGGAAAGCTTCAGTCCCGTTATAGGTGATGTGCAGGGCGTGCTGCCAACAGAACCGCAAACACTGTTACGGAATCTCAAGCGCACAGTGCCGTTAATGACTGGCTTCACAAAGCACGATGGCACTTTCGTGCTGGCAAGTAAGTTTTAATCTCAACAAAAATGGATTGAAATCAAACTAATTTGAAAAAAATGTTGAAAACATCATTCAAAACACGTCACAGCGCTTTATGATATGCTTTTGGCAAAGTATGGTAGCATTGCTAAGCTCACTGTGCGCCAGTTCGCAAATACGCTGATCGACTTAGGCAAAGACAGCACTAGCCTCTCTAACAATTTGCTCTTGCGCATGCTCTTCAGACCGGAAATTTTGGATACCAACAATCATACCGCTGCCTGGCCGGCCTATATTGATGTGAGTTAGCATAATCGTCTATTTGCACGTTGCATTATACGCTCATCCACTCCTTATTGCAGATCGCCAACATCATTTATATGAAATCGCCGGTGATTGCCTATGCAAACGAATTGCAGCGGCGCGGTGCCGCAACCGTCTACTTATACAGCTTCGATTATGCCGGCGAGCATACGCGCTTCGGCTATGAGTTGGGTAACTCGCAATATCCCTTTGAGGGTGGCGTACATCATTCGAACGATAATATATATGTGTTTGCCACACATAAACTGAATGCGTATGACACGCAAATCGCAAAGAAAATGGTGGACTTGTGGTACTCCTTCATAGCTGATGGTGTGCCGAGAGTGGCCGATCAACCGGAACTGTCTATCAAAGCCATGGAGAGTATGTATAACTGGAAAATAATGTTCTTTGGTTTATTTAGTATGTATATTTCAGCGGAGTCTGGTCCTTATTTCCACATAAATCAGGTAATGAGCGTGGGCAATGATATTTTAAGCGAGCTCACAGTGACTGTCGACGATCCAGAGCGCTATAAATTGATCAGAACGTTCACTTCGCCGCCAGCATTGCCACCAAGTTTAGCAATTGATTGAAAAATAATTATAGAAATTAGAAAATTTATTTTATTTGGTATGTACTTTAAGTTTCTTATAGCTATTAAATATAAGACTTGACAAGAAAACTGACATTCTATAAAATTAGTGTTCAGTTTTCTGTACACTGAATAGAAGTCCCAAGACGATTTTTACAGTCTGTCAACTCTTGTTTCAGAAAACAAGAAAAAGTACAAATCGGTTAATTTGTATGACGGCTATATGCTATAGCGATCCGATCTGGTTAATTTCTTCGGAGATTGTACCGCTGCCTTGGAGATTAAGACAAGCCGAATTTCGTGATGATATCTCGTCAAATACAAAAGCTTTCTATACCAGTACTGATATTTGAACCTTCAGTTTGTATGACAGCTATATGCTATAGTGATCCGATCTGAACAATTTCTCCGGAGATTATACCGTTGCTTTGGAGATTAACACATGCCAAATATCATGAAGATACCTCGTCAAATGCAAAAGATGTCCATACAGGTGCTGAATTTTGAACGTTCAGTTCGTATGGCAGCTATATGTTATACGTATAGTGATCGGATCTAAATAATTTCTTCGGAGATTATACTCTTGCCTTAGGCAATAATTCTCGTCAAGTTTCGTGAAGATACCTCTAAAAAAGTTTAAACTTGGAATATAATATACGATTCTTATACCCCTTCCCAACACTGTTTCTACTAATCTCCACTATTTTTACTAATCACGCCAATTTTTCCAATTAGCTAAGGCATATGACTTGCTCAATTTGCCTGCCATGAATTTCCATCAAACTAATATATTTCTAGCTTTTAGCCACAAAATTTGCTGCCAAAAAGCGTTTCAAATTCAATTTTAGCTTTAGCCACAAATGCCCGAAAGTTGTTTGCCAACACTATATTTTCGCAACCGAACGTAGCATTTTAATGTACATCGCACATACACACGACAATGAAGTCTGCCTTAGCGCAGCTAAAAGCTCTCTCAAATGGCACTTACTCTTGCTAACTGCCCCCGTCTTAATTTTCAT
This sequence comes from Bactrocera neohumeralis, assembly GCF_024586455.1. Lineage (NCBI taxonomy): Eukaryota > Metazoa > Arthropoda > Insecta > Diptera > Tephritidae > Bactrocera > Bactrocera neohumeralis. Next base: position 75,535,853 of record NC_065923.1, on the reverse strand, counting down.
ATGTCAACAGTCGACGACAAAATTACGACACCACAAAGTAAACAAATTAACTAAATCATCCAGAAATTGGCAGCGAGTGAAGTGGACCAAGGAAGCGCACCAAATTCAACAGTAGATTTATGCTTTGTGCTCGTATGTGTATTTGTGCTTTTTAGTGTTTGGCTGTGTGTGTTTTTTAAGGTTTGTCTGTGTGTTTGCTTTGTTAGTGTGTGTGTATTTTCTTTTTGCTACTGTCTTCTTTATTGCGCTTTTTGTTTTGCTTAGACTTTGAGGTTTCTGTGGTGTAGCTTTTTGACAATTTTATCTTTTAGCTGTGAATTAGCGATTAGCGCGTAAAGTACATAAGTCGAAAAAGCTGATTTTGAAGCTGAGAAGGATTTGGTGCTTTCTTTTGTATTTTTTTTAAAGAGCCAAACTTGAAATGAGAGAAAAGTCAAATGACAAACATTTTGGGAAATCAAGATTCTTAGGAAAATGATGAATACATCTTCCATTGATAAAAAATGGAGTATCCAGGTCTAAAATAAAGCTTTAAGTTCATTAAAAACATTATCTAAAATTTCCTAATAAGCGATATATATATACATTTAAAAAAATTATTGTGAAGTGCATAAGTTGAAAAGCAAATTTTTAAGTTGAAGTATTATGGTGCATACTAAGCTCAAGGTTTATTTTGTATTTTTTTTTTAAAGAGAAAAAAAGTAAAATGACTTGGTAAACAATAAATCTAACATTGTTAAAAACAACAACAACAACAAAATATCCTACCCAGGTCTTAAATAAAGCTTTAAAGCTTAATATTTCCTAAAAAGCCATATCTAAATGGAAACCAATTTATAATTGCATAATTTATTTATTTTTTTAATTGAACTTATTCGCTTTTATTTGTTAACCTACGTTATATCCTCTAGAGAATGAGTTTAAAGAAAATTTATTTTTAACAGTCAGCGTCAGTGAGGACTTAAATTAAAAAATATTTCAGCGAAATGAGAGGTGAAAATATTTTTGAAAATTCAAGCATTTTCGGTGTAAATACGCACTGGTCCGACTTCAATTTTTGGTATATACGGGAACAAGGTTGTCCTTAATTTTTGAGATATCGATCTGAAATTTCGCATACGTTCGTTTCTCACGGAAAAACTGGTCATGCGTCGGAATCGCCGCTATCGGGCTGCTATAACATATAGCTGCCATACAAACTGAACAGTCACAAACACATCTTCGTATGGAAAACTTTTTTTCAAAACGAGATATCAACACGAAATTCGGCATGGGTTACCGGCTATGAAAACGATGCAATCTCCGAAAAAAATATGCAGATCGGAGTACTATATCATATAGCTGCCATACAAACGATCGATTTAACATGACTTGTTTTCTAAAGCAACTGTATAATCTTCGAGAAATTTTTTTCGATCGGACCACTATAGTATATAGCTGCCATACAAACTGATCTGTCAATTTGAAGTCCTTGTATGAAAAAATTTTTTAGCTTTACGAAATTTGGTTAGAATTATTTTTTAAGGCGACTCTACAATTAATGCAGAAATTGTTCAAATGGGATCACTCTCATACAAACGGAACGTTCAACGAAACGTTCTTGTATGGAAAACTTTTGTATTTGATGAGATATCTCCCTGAAATTTGGCATATATTATTCATTAAAGCAACGATATAATTTCCGTAGAAATTGTGCAGATCGGTCCACTATAGCATATAGTTGTCATACAAACTGAACGTTCGAAAACATGTCCTTGTGTGAAAAACTTTTGTATTTGAGAAGATATCTTTACAAAATTTGGTGCGAAATATTTTTTAAGGCAACTCTAAAATCTGACCAGAAATTGTTCAGATCGGACTACTATAGCATATAGCTGTCATACAAAGTGACTCATCAAAATCAAGAAAAATAGATTTTTAAAACCTTTTATGCTATAAGAATATACCTGTGAAGGGTATTATAGTTTCTTTATTTTTTGATTTCAATTATTCTCATACATTTTAGCCGCACCATCTCTTATAAGCAGACATCTTAAGCACATGCAGGCTTGAGTTTTGCTGCTGACAAGGCTTTTAGTGTCATTTAAAGTCACAAAATATATTAAAACACACACACAAGTATATATAGTCTTTGTCAGGCTAAGCATATTCTACATTTTATCTATGTAAATGTGTTTGTATTGCTTGTATGTGTGTATGTGTAAGTGATAATTGAATTAGAATGGAAACAACGCCAAATAAAACAAAAAGCGAGAGCGCAAAGAGCATTGGCGTCGCCGCTTGCCAACAGCTTAAATGCCCACTATCCGCAACAACAAAAGGGGAAGAGAGTCAACGCCAACTGTAACTGGTAAAACTTATGTGGCAACAGCATTAGCACATGACTACCACACACACACACATACACACAGGCGAATGCGAGCAACCAAGAATTATTGTGCTTTTAACAAATCCAACATGCATTCGAAATACTCACCACTTGCATACGCATAGATCTTAATTATTTCTCAAGGAATGAATTGCCAATTTCCACACACACACATACACTGATATACATATATGTATATGTATATACATAAGTATTTGTAATAAATGTGCATGAGTACAGTAGTAGGTTTATATGATAATTTGTAAGCTTTCAAAGTTGTCTAAAGTAAAATGTGGTCACCACATTTATATATACATATGTGTGTGTGTGGTTGTGTATGTGTGGCATGTGTTTGCCAGTGTGTGGCGCGTAGGGGGTATATGTTACATTTACATTTGAATTTTCAGCTAATTTAGTGAGTTTGCTAACGTTTGGCGGTGAGCAGGCGGACCAAGTGTTGCCAGAGCGGTAAATTGGTGAATTGCTTTTTGGCATGAATATCACTTTTACCGTTAAACTGGTAAATAAAAGCAGCAGAAGCGGAGTTCTCGTTGCCCAAACGCCTGAAGTTTAACGACACTTTACTAATTACATGTGTGGCAAGCAAGCCAAGTGGTGTGAGTGTGTGGGTGGGGACGATTTCAAAGGCACACACAAGTATGTAATAATATGTATGTGTGTATGTGTAATACTTATCCCTATATGCTAATTAATTTGTCCTTTCCATCAGCGCAGGCTCTCCGCTCACACCATTGCGGCACTTAAAAGTTGTGTAAATCTGTGTATGAGTGTGTGTGGGTTATCCACTGAAATTGAAATAGTAAACAAACACATTATTCTTTGTTTCAACTAACTTTTTAATTGTTTGTTGAATGGTTGGGTTGGCTGTCGTTTATGTATGTATATAATTTATGAGTTTGAAATATTTCTATGCTCTGAACAGGTTATGTTAACTTTGACGGTAAGACTCCGAAGAAACCATACAACAAACTGGCTACCATACAAACCGACCGATCAAAATACGGACCTATATCTCTACAAGATCAAATTGACGCAAGAACTGAAGCCGCTTGACCACCAGAATCGTCATATGTTCGTGAATCGGGCTGAGCAACAAATTGAAAATGATGCGGATTTTCATCAAAAATGATGAGGCTAATTTCTGGCTGAATGGCTTCGTCAATAAGCAAAATATGCCTTATTGGTCAGGCAGCAATCCACACGTACTCCATTAGTCACCATTGCATCCCGAAAAACGATTCTGGTTTGGTGCAGCTTAAGGGAAGGCGGCGTCATTGTGCCGTACTTCTTCCGTGATGATAAAGACCAGCACATTACTGTGAATGGGAATCGCCACCCCCCAATGATAACAGAATATTTTTGGCCCAAATCTTATGAAAACTGGAAATGCTCCCGCACCCTCACTTAGGAGAAAGAATCATTTTGACGATTTTCTCCCCAAAAACCGGCGATTTAGAACACATTTTTATTTTTTTAAATTTCTGTATGAATCCAAATTCATTTTTTCTTTAATAAAAATATGCGCCATGCGATTCTGCAAATTTCTACATTTTTATTTTTTCTCTACGACTAGTAGTTTAGAAGTTATAAGCATTTTTGTATTCGGTGAATTCGGCGGTTGCTTGCTGCATGCTCCTGGTCGCCTGGTAGAAATCTGAGATTTTGGCACCAAATTGAATGCAATTTTTCTGCAGCGGCGGCGACTGCACTGGAAATTTGCGTGGTGTGTTGCATACGCAAAGGCGCGAAATTGGGAACACGGATGCGGGTATATACAATGCATACGCAAAGGCGCGAAATTGGAAAAACGGATGCGGGCATGCCCGGAAGCGGGACCTTGAGCGGAAGTGGAGTAACGGTACCCCACTTCCGGTCCGGACCCCAACCGGAAGTGGCAAACCGGAAACGGAAGTGGGGCACCGCACTTCCGGTTTGAACCCTAAACCGGAAGTGCCTGACCGGAAACGGAAACCATCAACCGGAAGCGGAACATCTAACCGGAAGTGCCTGGCCGGAAACGGAAATGGTCGATGTTTCCGGTTCTCCGTTTCCGGTTGAAGTTTCGAACCGGAAGTGGGGTACCGTTACTCCACTTCCGGTAGAGGTCCCGCTTCCGGGCATGCCCGCATCCGTTTTTCCAATTTCGCGCCTTTGCGTATGCATTGTATATACCCGCATCCGTGTTCCCAATTTCGCTCCTTTGCGTATGCAACACACCACGCAAATTTCCAGTGCAGCCGCCGCCGCTGCAGAAAAATTGCATTCAATTTGGTGCCAAAATCTCAGATTTCTACCAGGCGACCAGGAGCATGCAGCAAGCAACCGCCGAATTCACCGAATACAAAAATGCTTATAACTTCTAAACTACTAGTCGTAGAGAAAAAATAAAAATGTAGAAATTTGCAGAATCGCATGGCGCATATTTTTATTAAAGAAAAAATGAATTTGGATTCACACAGAAATTTAAAAAAATAAAAATGTGTTCCAAATCGCCGCCTTTCGAGGAATAAATCGTCAAAATGATTCTTTCTCCTCAGTGAGGGTTTTGAAGTGGGGTGTGGGAGGACTTCCGAGTATGTCTCTATTTATTCCGAGTCCAAAACTTTTAAATTCGAACATTTTGTCCATAAACGATTAGTTTTTGATGATAATACCCAATTTTTTGTTTGTTAATCCTTTTGACAATTAGGCAGTCCAGATCTGATGGGTTTAGATGCCTTAAATATTTATGTCTAAATTTTCAAGATATGTTCTCCTCTACTCGCTCTTCGCTCCCTCAAAAGTTCACTTCACGGAAACCGTTTTGAGTCAATTGTAGAATCGCTAGAAGCACATTGAAGGCTATGCCGGAAATTGACTTTAACAACTGTTTCGAGGATTGAAAAAAAACGTTGCTACAAGTGTATTGGAGCCAAGGAGGATTACTTTGAGGGGACGACATAGATTTTGAAGATTAAATGAAGAATTTTAAAATTATTAAGAAAGTCTTACTATTTTTTGCCCGTCGTAGCAAGTCCAGTCAAAAAATATTAAAAACGCCAGCAAAGCAAAAATCGCCATACTACACTCGTACCATACATATACGTACATATGTATGTATATATACATGTGGTTATTAGTGCAAAGTTCACAAAGGACCTCTCGGGTCTGGTTAATTTAGCAGAAAATGTTTTATGGTATAATTAGACACCCGTGCACACGGTCCATATTTACATGTAATGAGCATTTCACATGTTTTACAAATGCGCATATGAAATTAAGTCCAAGCACCCGTGCTCATATAACACATACACTAACACTATGTGTGTGCGAAGTACACGCGGTTTACACACACATGCATACGGCATATATGCCATAATCACAATTACAATCAGCGCTGCTGGAACACATTTTGCCACAGTGGCAATAAAAATATTAATGCTCATCTAGCAGACCACGTAACCGTTTGTGCGCCGCACTTCAACCCCTGCCGCCACCCCAGACGCAACAACAACGCTGTGCGCGGCAGCCACTTTCCACCGTAGCCAATTAAACTGAAAGGCGATTGGCGCAAAAGTCGCATAATTAATCTGATTACACAAGTTCTAATACGAGTAAATATGCGACCATTTATGCGTGGTGTGTGTGTGTGTGCGTGTGTGTTTGGTCATATCAATAAAGATTGAGCCGATTAGCAAATTCGTGGCAATATTATTATAGCCTCAGCCATTTCGAAATCTCGCCGTTGTGTTAATATTATGCCAAACATCCATCCGTATGAGCCAAAATGCCAATTCTAATTATGTATGAGACTCATATGCGCATATAAAGTGCATGAGTATGTGTGCGTGCCTCCTGAGTTTATTGATTTCATTGGCAGCGTTCGAATGGCTTATGATTTGCTGAATATTGGACTAGTTTTTACACTCATATGAGTATATATGTACATATTTGTATATATATATGTATATACATGTATGTATATGTGTATAATTATAAGTACATGCTTGTATGATTGTATGTGTGTACATATTATTAATTAAGCGAATATAGTGTGTTGCTGATTTTCCTCCTAACCTAAATTAATTGTGGACTAGGCAAGCGAGAATTATTTAGAAACGCTGACGAAGATTGATAAATTAATTTAATGAAATAAATTAAGTGAATTTATTAAATATTCTAATGAAAAAACATTTTGATTAAATTTATTTGACTAAAACTATCCACTTTTCATCTCTTCCTCTTTACTAGCGTAGACAGCGCTTACGCGCTTACAGCCGAGTTAACAACAGCGCGCCTGTCGTTTGTTCTTTTCGCTATTTGGCACCAATTCGAGGTCCCACGTACAGCCAGGATCTTCTCCACTTGATCTTACCAACGGCGTGGAGGCCTTCCTCTTACTCTGCTTCCACCAACGAGTACTGAATCGAAAACCTTCAAAGCTGGAGTGCTTCTTCCATCCGGACAACATGACCTAGCGAGCGCAGCCGCTGTCTCTTGTTTCTCTGAACTATAATAATGTCGCCGTATATCTCGTAAAACTCATCTTTTCATCGACTGCGACATTTGCCCTTGTCATTGTGCAAAGGGCCATAAATCTTCCGCGAAACTCTCATACTCCTAACATCGACTCATAAGAAGTTTAGCTTTTGTTCGTCGAGCGTTTTTTAATCTGACCCTTTGCGATACCAGATGGAGTTCAATTATTAGGTCCATGACAAGTAGTCATCGCCACCAGACAGTGACCAGTTAGTATTCCGATCATATCCCTACAGTCTCTTCTATCGAATGCCAATAGAAGTTTTGGGTATTTCCGATCCGCTTTTCACATGACTTTTGCAGTTTTGCACCTAGATAGCTCGTCTCATCAGCTTCTGAGAACTTTACTTTTCAATTCCCTACTCAGTCTAAAGTAGCACCTGTTGACAATAATGATTCTGCGTTGGATTTCAAGGCTGATGTTGTTGTTGGTGTTAATTCTGGTTCTAAGATAGACGAAATTATTTACGACTTCAAATTATTGACTGTCCACACTGACGTGTGAGCGAAGTCGCGAACTTTGCCGCCGTATTTGAATATTTCGGCCGGCGATCCCTGCCTATTTGTTGTTCTTCTGGCAGTTAATTCCTATTCGAACCTCTTAATAGTTGGACAATAGTACATGTATTCCATCATAATCGATTGGTGAATCGGGTTTTCCATCTCCTGATGTTACACCTTCTCTGCCATTCAGCTGACTGGAGAAGTATTCCATCCATTAATTCAGTGCTATCTGGACATCAACCCCTAAGTCACCTCTGTGGGTTCAACAAGAGTATGCTTCGCTCTTGAAACATTCCTGCGTATGCAATCTTCCGCTATTACGTATATGCGAGGTACATTCAATCGTATTCAATTCTGTCTTTTCTGCGGTGCTAAGGTTGCAGCCCTTCAGCCCTTTAAGAGCTCATAAAAGCATAATTCCGGTATTCGGTTCTATAAGTCAGCAAGAGGTCTTTTGATCAATACTAATTTGCATAGAAATTTAATTTCTATACCCACCAGCTCGGTGGGATATCTGAAAGCGTGAGCTCACAGCTGTTTAAGCCTTAATCTCGCAACCGCGGGGCAATGAAGAAGAAAGATGTTGAGGCAATTTCTTCCTTTATACATCTGCAATGGTGTCCGGTTAGCTTCTCAACTCTTCAGCATGAACGTCCTTAGGGCAATGGTCTGTTGGAACAGCCACAACCTGGGGAGAAGCTAACCTTATTGAAGGCAAAGATTGATATTGGGCCAAAAGCGATCATGGACTAGAGCTAGCCAAGATCATGAGAAGTGCAGCTATTCAGTGGTAGAACACGCGAGGAGAGCTGAACACACTATTTGTCGGAATCGCCGATATCGGTCAACTATAGCATAAAGCTGCCATACAAACTGACCGATGAAACTCAAGATATAGATATCTTTATATACCTCTATGTTAGAAAAAATGCACCTGTGAAGGGTATTATAGCTTCGGTACAACCAAACTCAGTTCTTATCTTGTTTTTCTCAATTCGTTTGAGTTTTATAGTTTTAAACGTCCATTCCCAAAGATTCGCTATTATTTGCTTAGCTTTTAAAATTGTTCTAGCACCAAGCAATGCAAATATGCTTTAAATTAATTAACTTTTCGCTTACGAATAGCGCAGCTTTAAGCGGATTAATTAATATTAACACATGAACCCCGCCCACTCATGGCTGTAGCGTGAACTCATGTTCAGCGTCGACAATAAGCTGTGAAATATGAGTTTGCCGTACAAACAATTAACACTAATGGGGGACAATGAAATTTCATGTGTGCGCTGACGACGGAGGACGAGTGGCGTCAAATCCACGACACATAACCATTTGTCAATACAATTGGATTGGCGGCCCGACAAGATGAAGACAAATACAAAGCGCGCCACACGCCCGTCCCCCCTTGGCAGGCGCTTAATAGCAAATCTAGCGCGGGCACGCTATGTACTCGTAATATTAACTGTACAAACACACACACACATGGACACAAGTATGTGTGCTTGCGCAGCGATCTGCATAAATCTATGTCGAACAGTTGGAATCAATGCAAATGGAACAGCGATAAACATTATGAATTACATATTTAAAAACGTCACGCCACAGCTGCGCGCATCACAATCCACAATCGATGCAATCGAAATGGAAATGAGCTATGAAATGTCACAAATCCACTGGCACACACACACAAACAAAGGCACAAACATACTGTAGAAGTGGCTGGTTGATAGCGTGGCATGGCGGGCGTGCGGCGGTGGCACTAAGCCGTGAAGCTTAGCGCCATTATGCGCGGCTGTCAATTGCAGGTGGCGCAGATAATATTCAAAGGATATGCAAGCGTAAGGACATAGCCGTACTTAGGCGCACAGAAGTCAATCAGCCATTAGAACTGCGCTCAAATGTGCGTTGGTTGGTTGGCGGCAACGGGGAGGTGGAGTGTTTGCATGCAAATTGACGCATTTAATGGCGTGTACGCCTAACCAGGCGCGCAATTGCAATTTTACGCTGTCAATTTGCATGGCTACATGTGGGTGTGTGTGAGTGCGCGATTGAGTTGCAAAAATCCGATTGGAGTCGCCAAAATCCGAAATAGCTAAAATTGTTTTTAATTTTGAATTCGCATTAAAGTGTGTCGAATGCGCCTAATGGCTCGAGGCAATGTCAATTGTATGCGCGGTTAACGGGACTTTGGCGAAATTTCGGTGTTAAGATAATCTCCGCTAATTCTTACATATGTAGAAATATTCATATGAGGGTTATAAAGGGTGAACCATTTCGAGGAGCCCTACTTTTTCAAAGAAAAAACACAGAAACTTCAAATTTACTGGGGAATGTTTATTATTATTCAAAAGAACATGCTTTGGCATTATTATGATTTTTTTTTTTTTTTGAAGATTATCTCTTTTAAATGTTGGCCGCGGCTACGTCTACCCGTAGAGTCCAATTTTCGATGACGCGTTCGAGGATTTCGACTGGTAACTGACGAATGACACGCGTAATGTTTTGCTTCAAGGCCTGAATCGAAGCGGAATTATCCTCATAGACTTTAGACTTTACATATCCGCTTAGGAAAAAGTCTAACGGTGTGATATCACATGGTGGGATGGATGGTTGCCAATCGAACGGCCCAAAACGTGAAATTATCTGCTCAACGAACTGTTCTCTCAATAAATCCATTGATTGACATGATGTGTGTTAAGTGGCGCCGTCTTGTTGAAACCAAATGTCGCCACGAGCTTTAATTTCAAGAATCAAATAGTCGGTTATCATGACGCGATAACGGTCGCCATTGACGGTTATGTTTTCACGGGCATCATTTTTGAAGAAATATGGAACGGTGATTGCACCGGCCCGCAAACCATAGATGAGCGCTGGTTTTTCTGGATGAAATGGTAGCTTTAGAATGTTTTCAGGTTTCTCTTAGTCCCAAATGCGGAAATTTTGCTTCATTACATACCCATTGAGCCAGAAATGGGCCTCATCGCTGAACGAAATTTGGATCCAAAACATCGGATCTTCTTGGAACTTTTCAAGAGCCCAAAAAAAGCGCCAAGTCGTTCCATACGTCAGTCCGAGTTGCTGCGAATGGCCCCGAATCGACTCTCCACGGTCTTCGTATACACTCTCCGCTACGGCTGCTTTATTTTCTTCACTGCGTGCTGGACGTAGTCTGTTCGGTCAAATATTATCTAGTAATGAATTTTGGGTCTCAAGAACTCTTTACAGAATGCGAATTTTCGTAATAAAATTGAGCGATTCGTAAACGTTGTTCAGACGTAAGTCTTTAAATGATGAAATACCAAACAATACTGAACAAAAATAACATGACAGCTTGACACGACTCACGCGTGATCTGTCAACAATAGGCTGTTGAAAATAGTACCTCTACTTGAATCACCCTTTACGTATTTAACGTTTTATTCAATTTGCTCCCTTTCCCTTTGCTTTCTTGTTTCCTTAACCATAAGCGGCAATAATTCAGCGCGTCGGACTGAGTTATATAACCTTGACGTTATTTTATAGTTTTCTACTTTTTTCTCACCACTATTTTTTTTAAATTTTTTTATGAATATCATTTTGGCTACGATTTATCCGCGTCACAGCACAAATGGTAACATGCCTTGCTTGCAGTTGTTGTTGTTCCTGCGCGTCGATTTCCATACGCAATCTAAATAGCGCTATAAATCAGTCGATTGGCAGCCGATTGGTTGGGCGGGCTTGTGGATGCGCCAGATTCGGCAGATTCGCGAAAGCAATGCATGAATTATAGACACAGGTTTTTCTCCACGGACGCAAATTCGGCGGCACACGCGTATGAGGCGGTAGAGCAGCGCTACAGGTGCCGCTGAGGTAGTTGGCGAATGAGTCCAGTTGTAAAAAAACCTGATTCTCTTCCACCCTAGCTGCCCAATTTGTCTAAGTTGGAGTATGGAATATATTTCTTTTCAACCGGCTGAAGGCTGGGCATTCGCATAGATATTATGCCAGCGACTCATCATCCTCCATGCATCTTCTGCATCTTGCCGAATCCACTTTTGCCATTTTCTGAAGTTTTCTCAATTTTCGGAAGGTGGGATCTTAAGGTTAGATGCCCTGTGATAACTCCTACAATGTTCGTAAGATCTCTTTTGCCTAAAAGTATGACATGTGGTAGGCCCATCAAATGCAGTTCAGTGTTAATACTAGGCTTGGCACTGCAGTGAATGTCCACATAATAGTGTTTAACTCAGATTTTCCATGTTCCAGTTTCACTATGTTTATAGTTCAGATATCGTGATGAAGAGTGCGTGAGGGCCGAAGCTCGATTATACTCCGTTGCAAAGTAGGAAGGTTCTTCACCTAAAACCTTTTTAGCATGCCTGTAATGCTCGGAACTATTTTCTATGAAAATTTGTTGTGAAACCGAGGTAACAAATTTTATTTTTTATACGGAAACTTGGACCAAATACTTATTTACATGTTCCCCCTCACTCCACCTCAATTTATTTATGTTTCCTTTGATTATGTAGATTATTTTATTTGCCAAAATTACGCTCCGCATCAACGCTGAATACCCACATGAATAACCTCATCATCGTATGTGGAAACAAGTAACACAAAACCCACTCCCCAACACCACGCACATTGGTTGCGGTATCGCATGATTTCATCATCGTTTTGTATGATTTATTTGAACTGCTGCCATACGTCGACTCGACGCTGATAACTACCCAGGCCTTCGGTACAAAAATGTTACGGTTGGAGCAGCGCATGAGTTACTAGCCAGCCGTCTTCAGCCACCACCACATTCATTTCCGCACGCAAAGAATTCAATTTACCATCACTATCCGCCTCAACTCACCACTTTGAGCTGGCGCTAGCTATATTGGTGGCGTTGGAGCATGTGGTATGGCGACGGACCAATGAGCCAGCCAGCGGCTCAAACCACCAGTGCCAGCGTTCGTAGGCACCAGTAGACGTACCGCAGGACTTACAGCTTTCAGAGATAAGCATTTCCATATTCCATGCAACAACAGTATGTAAATTTCCTTATGAAATGCCACAGCAACCGAAATATATTCCGTAAGAAAGCAAAGAAATCAACGCGACCAACTTTGAAGGTACTGTTATGCCATTGTGTGGGGAAAAAATATTGAAAGTTATATAAATCATAAACGAAAAATTGAATTGTGAATAAGAGTATGCGTGCTGGTACTTTTTTTGGACCGAAGAGAAATGCAAAGCGAGCGAAATGAAAAATTGTGACAGGCCACGGCGATTAAACGGAGAATCATTGGCGCTATTTGTGGAGAGCAGTGAAACATTTACAGGTTTTTATGATTTTTAAATACATATAAAGATATAGTTTTATGAGTTATGTTAAATATTGCTCAAAAGTAGTGGAGGCAACAAGAGTGTCTTCAATATTAAGATGTATCTCTATAGTTTTGGAGAAAATAGCGCTAAGCTCACACCTGTACTGAGTAGGCATCGCCGAAGTAAATACTTTAACTACTCATCCATGATCCAGTTTATGTTAGGTTAGGTTACGAGGTCGATCCCTACACGGATCTCACGTGTACGGCTTAGAACGCCCGTTTGCCAAAAACTTCTATACATATACTGGATAATAAGACACTTACAAATCGATAATGCCTTGAACCGTTCAGAAATTATTGCCGAAGGTAAGACTACCGAGTTGTTTCAGCCTTAGTAGTGCAAAGACTGGACAATGGAGGAGAAAGTGCCTAAATGTTTTCACATTATGCTCCTCCATACAACATTCACTACAAGCGTCAGTTAAAGGAGGTGAGAATTTCGACGTGTCCTTGTTCGGACCTCTTCATATTCCCAGCTTCCCTGAGCCTTAGAGTACACTTCGCAGTCATACACCTGCCGGCAATGTCCACGTGTACTAAATGGCATTAACTGCTATTGCTGGTGAGGTCCGTAGTGCACCGGAGATGCCGATAAAAGTCTTTGGAAGCGCTCAAGCGTTTTGGCAAGCGTAGCCTTTTTGAGCGTCTTCCACCAGAGGAATACACAATAGAACATTATTAGCTTGACTACGGTTTCGTAGAGTCAAAACCAGACCTTTTTGAGTGCCACTTCAGGCAAGTGACCGCCGCGGCCAGTAGTCTCCTTGGAGCGTACAGGGTTATGCTAAATGATTTGCGACCTGTGAAAACTCTTAATGAACCTTGATCTAGGTTCCGACTCCGATTATGATTTCAATACTGAAGCTTTTGGACTTGGTTAAATCCTGTGCTGGCGGTCAGAAGAAATGGCTGGCGGTTTAATGCCGAGACTGCCTCCGTCTCGTCAAAACCCTGGCAGACCTCGGAGCACGTTCCTCTCCCGTCATATTCTGTCCTTGAACTGGTCGGCTTTGAACACATTGCTCCATAAGGACGTATGACAACACGCGCCTTGGCCCTTTAAAAGAGATGACCTTGGAATCTTGTGATCATTAAATGCCACTGACCCCATAAACATGAGTAGTAAAAACAACTAAAATTAATGTGGGTGAAAGTAAGACGGAACCGATATGGAAATCGGGCAGTGTCGCGGGTGGCAATAGCGGGCCCACTGCCTGGGCGACGAAATCGTCCTTCACGAATAGCAATGAAGAAACTTGCTGTTGAAAGCGCGGTCACCAGCTAAGGTTGGTAAGACAGTCAGCAGAAGCCGCCCGCTTGGATGCATAGGTAGGGTTGAGGTACAAAGCGGATTCGCCTGCATCTTTGCAAGGCTCATGGTAGGTTCAGAGCAGGTAGTAGGTAGGCGACAACAAAAAGGAAGTTAAAGTAGGGTCGTCGTATGTCAGCAAAGATAATAGCGAATTGGCGTGTGCTTCCTCAAAGAAGAAACGCCGGATTTGCTTTAAACGGTGCGGTCCGAACTATTATTATAAACCGAGTAAACGCCATATAGTTCCCATATGACTGAGGCGGTATTTATAACCTATAAATATGGAAGAAAACTGCTATTTATTAAAGATCTTCGAAGCGAAGAAAATTAGGTAGGTTGGCTAGCTAATGTAGTGTATACATGAATTACATACCCTTTCCGAATATTTGTAGTATCGGGTTGATAAATCAACAAATCACGTTTCATTCTGTTTTTTAATAGATCTTCGTAATCCGCTTAGGTATCAAATAATCAAGTAGACCACAAGCCCAGCAATCCTCATATGGAAGACTGAAAAAATCTCGAGCTTCCAGCCATCTGTTGAAGGTCTTTTATTAATTAATTATTGCCCGGAACGACCGGGATTTGGTTATTAAAAACTGCAATGACAACCGTTTAACGAGTTTCCGGCGCTACCGTGTGCAACTCAACTACCCCTAATTATATTGCCACAATTCATTTTCATTTTATTTCTACTTTTACGCCGCTTTCGAAATCTTTGTGATCGGTTAATGATGAACACGAAATGATCTGCATTCGTAAAACGCTAGAAATGGTAAGAAATGACAACTGCGCATGCGCGTCGGACTTTCTTGACTTCCTATTGTTGTTGCAGTTGTTTTGTTATCTTTCAAAGTGTTTGATTTGCAAAAGTCAATTGGGAAATTAATTTACGAAACAAACAATGAAATCCTTCCAGTTTACCTAAAGGATATGCGCCTCAGCATTGTTGAATGCCATTGCCAGGGAATGAGCTTGGCTGTTTTTGCGACAACGTTCGTTGATGAGGGACTGACAGTGCATGAAAGGCAATTTGTGCCAGCTAATTCGCATTGTTGCCGATGTCATTAGGGGAGGAGAGCGCTGCCAAATATGGTTAAGGAGGAAGATTCATAAATTTCATGGTGGAATATAAAGGATAATTGAGTTTGATGACTAATTAAGGGTGGGAATCGAATATGCACTCAGCGAAAATTCGTCTAATATTCGAGGATTTTGAGTGTGCGCTCAAAACTAGTCAAGGATGGAATGATCACATGAACAATAGCACTAATCTTTTCTATATTAGACTTGAATTGATGCCTGGATACAGTGGAATCGCCGAAAACGGTAAAGCCGTGGACCTTACTAGGGAGAGAACCCTTATCTCATCGATGGAAAGCGAGTCGGTTGTCTGATGTCGTCTTGCGTTCTAGCGTGGGGGCTATGAACCTCCAATGACCTCGATAAACGCTCACCAACAATCAGAACTTGTGTGACTAAGAGATCCTTTTGGCCCGGAATGAAGATTAAGAGGGAGTGGACGCCGAAACCTATTGCTCGGGGTTGGATCTCAGGCGATTCTTCAAGGCTATTGTATACTGCAGTATCTTCCAAGCGGAAAACTTTGCGCCCGAAAATGTGGCTGAGATAGCTATAAGGTGTGGAAGCTGAAATATTTTGTTCAGAGCTGAATCTCAGGCGATCCTTCAAACTCCGGCATACTTCAGTATTTTCCAGGCGAAAGTTTTGCGAGTTCGAAGCAGGATCTCAGGCGATCCTTCAAGGCTCCGGTATACTGCAGTATCTACCATTCGGAAGTCTTTGCGGCCAGAAATGTTGCTGAAATAGCTAACTACGTTAAAGGTATGGGAGTCGAAATCCTTTGTTTGGAGCTGGATCTCAGGCGATCCTTTAAGCTTCCGGTTTTTGAGGTCAGGAAAGTGGCTGAGATAACTAACAACGCAGGAAACAGCTTAGAGAGGATCAACATATACGTCGACAGAGAGCCGGCAATCAAGGCAATAATCTCACATCGCATTCCGTAAAAGAATTTCCTTAGAAGCAGTAGATGTAGCGCTCCAAGAAAGCGACTGCTTACCACTATAGCATATACAAAGTGAACAAGACACCTTAATGCAATTGGCATGCTTTTTATCTAAGGGAAGATGAAATATCCGAAGAAATTTTTTTTCCTTCTTTTATTTTTCCTTGACGTCCTAACTCACATTTATTTACAGTGTACTCTCAAAAAAATTGTCTGTTTTCATCTTTTTGTCACCAAATAGAATTAACTGCATTTTCATTAAGCACACACTTTCCACCTTTCATAGCTGAACAGTCCCATTTGGATAGTAGTTAAACGCCAACTGCTGCTCACTTCAGGCAGCCTGACACAGGATCTACATAATTATGACAAACTCGAACGTCAGTCATGCAATCTAATTAGTTGTTGGTGATCCATCAAAATATGCAGCCACTGCTGCTACTGTCACCAAATCGGTCGGTGTTTGCCAGCGCATCTAGCTTGCCAAAGCCATCCAGCCGCGCTCTAGTTAACATTTACCGCATTCCTACTCTTTCTCTGAGGGTACTGTGTGTTCACAGAGCCTCCTTTCACTTTTTGCAGCGCGTACCACAACTGCGCGTGTGACTTTGTAGCCGGTTTCAGCCGAACGCAGTGCACATAATTGAACCAGATTGCTCGCTTCGCTGCGCAGTTGGTCTTTTATTTCCGCATAATTCACATTTTTCGACAAACAATTGGCTTTTATTGCCTGCATGAAGCACAAAAGATCGACTCGCGAGTGTGTGAATGTCGCTATAATGATATGGAGGGTAGGGCGGACAGTGTTGGACGACCTTCTGCTGGCTTTGTTGCTGCGTCTGCGCGCGCTCTACTATTCCGGCTCCCCTTAATTGGCTTTATCCCTGCTAATTTCGCACCTCAATGACTTTTTGTGCAGGAATGAGTGAATGGAGGACACACACTCACATATGTATATAAATATCACTGTTATGCACTGAGTTAGTGCCTCGACAATCGGCTTTTGTGTTATCCTTAAGCGCCTAACTGCGATAGCTGCGATTCATATGTATGTATATGCATGTGTCTGCTTCTTTTGTATGTGTGTATATGTCGGCTTGTGATGTATGTGACTTTAAAAGTGAAGTCTGTATGTCAATTCACCATTCCTGACACGGCGCTACAAAACGACTGCTAATTTGCTGCTCTCCTCGTAAGTGTCCTTCTCATCCCTTGCACTCTGCTTTTTATTATTTTCCACATTTTGAATTGCTGCTCAATTATTTAACTGATATTATTGTAATTAATTTTGTTGCAAATGATTTGAGTAATTGATATTTTATTTATCTTTTGTTGGCATCTTTCGCATTACATTCGGGATAGCATAGCTGCTCGGTTAGGTGCCTGAATCGGTGTCGCCGTTTGGGGTGGCCGAGTGTTGATGAGAAAACAGACATTTTGCTGATTCCAATTTCGATTGCGACTGTTTGTTGACTTTGTGGATTAATTGTGTTAGGAATTATGAACTTTTTGTTTGTCTTTTGGATTTTGATATACCGTTATAGCAGCTGTTCTGCTTTACTTTTAAAAATTAGATTTTTTTGTTTCACATTTCGATGATAACCTTCTGGATTCCAAGCGAAAAATGACCTGACTGGGGGTACCTTACCTTGCCAGCTAATCAGCTTTTTCAGTTGCTAGTCTTTCCGCCGTGGTCTGGCTCCTGTACAAGCTTTAGCATAAAGGGACTCTCAAACGCTGCTCAAGCAAAAATTTTACACAAATGGAGTTTAGGAAAGCTTGACAGGTTTACAGTCGGATATAAAATTTCAATATTCAGGGTATTTTGCACCATAATCAAATTTACCTGAAAAGCTGTGTAAAAAAAGGATGCTCTGAGGCATGTACGTAGTTTCCAAGAAGAAATAATTCCTTATAATTTAATGCTATGACCAAGAATTGAGCTTTATTATAAAAATGATTACAGGCAAGTGACCGCCGCGGCTGGCAGCAATTGTGATCAGCAATACCGCGTCGAATATGCTCCTCTAAGGCGTCAATCGTGTCTGGCTTCACATAACCACACAATCTTGGAACCCACGCCACAGGCCCACAGCGTGAGATATCAACGTTTTTTCTAAAAAACTTTCACCGACGGAAAGGGTTGGAGAACATTTTTCTACTAACAAAACTCAGAAAAATATATATTTGGCATTCATTTGAGTTCATTTAGCGATAATAATAAGAATTTATGTATCTACATACATATATGGATCCTTAATATGCGCATTTAAAGTAGTGACATGTACGGTATCTGGCCATAAAAACATGAAAAATATGAAGTCAAAGCCAAATGAAGCGTAAAACATTTTGCAAATCTTCTTTGTGCAACATTTTCAGCATTGTCATATAAGCAAAGTAGCAAAAAATTCGCATTCATGCAACATATATGGATGTAGCTGTGTATGTATGCTTGTGCTTCTACATATACATATATGATATCAGTATGAGTGCATTGGCATAAAAATTCGAACATCTGCAATTAATCCTCATATGAGCAACGCGTCACAAAGGCAAAGGAAAAGAGCAGCAATTTTCCAACTTTCATAAACAGCACGGACAAACATATATAAATTCATATATATACATATATATACATATGTGTTTATGTATATGGATATAAACGACGCAAATAATTTGCCCTTATTTGCTGCCGAACACGCATCAATTGTAGAGAAAGCAATAAAAAGTGTCGCACATATGAAAATCAATTGAATTTTATGCATTCGCTTTGTGCTTGTTTCACGCTATTTGCTGCCGATTATGCGCTCTACTTTGGGGTGCATTTTTTGCGTTTATATGTGGAAAATTTGCAAGAATAAAAATTGAGGAAAAAACAAAAAAAAACGTTAACTTTGGCTATAATACCCTACAGAGCTTCAATTTTTCTTAGAAGAACTTGATTTTGAGCGTTCAGTTTGTACGGCAGCTATATGCTAACGTGGTCTGATCTGAACAATTTCTTCCGAGATTGTACCGTTACTTTCGGCAATAATTCATAGAAAATTTCGTGTAGTTAGCTCATCAAATCAAAAAGTTTTCCATACACAAACTTGTTTTTGAGCGTTCAGTTTGTATGGCAGCTATATGCTATAGTGGTCCGATATTGGTATTTCCAACAAATGGACAGCTATTTGGAAGGAAAAGAACGTGTCCAAAATTTCAGAGCGATAACTCAAAAACTGCTGGATTACTTCACGTATATATAAACGGAAAAACTTCGTGGCCTGCTTCATATGTATGCCTTGTGTAGGGTATAAAAATGTAGAAAATTTAAGCGAATGTGAAGCATCCATATTTGTGTGTTATTAAATTGACTAAGACGACCATAAAATGCTAACTATAAACACGCATACGCACATATATGTATATACATAGACACAGATGTGCATGCACACATGAGAGAACTTATAACTTATAGGGCAGCAATATATTAATTTCGTATAAATAATGTTATTGATAAATTCGCAAGTGTACAAGAAAGTTTATGCAAAATTAAATACACTTACATATAAAACACTATTTGTACACACACACTCATACACACAACCAAGTATTTAGTGGATTTTTAGTGGACTGTGCTCGGGGTATTTACAGCGCCAGCGTGTCTAATATAATGAACTGTCCGTTTGCCACCGTTTAGCCAACAAAACAGCGAGTATCGCATCACTTACAGACGCAATTAAAAGAGATCTCACTACTCAGCTGCCGACCTACCTAGCGACACAACTACAAATACACGCACCCCGCTCCCTTTACGTGCCTTTGCCATTGTCGTTGGCAGCAATCATTTTTATGAGTTTGCCATTCGGACGAAAACTGCAACTGGAACGCAATAATTCGGCGAATGTGCCATCATTGTCTTTGTTCCAGTCACCGCTGTGTCATTTACTCCTATTTGTGCTTGTATGTGTGTATGTGTGTGTGTTTATATGGGGCGTTAATACTCGAGTATTTTATGCATGAATGTTTGCATGCTTCTACGTCTGTGTGTGTGTGTTCACCCAAACCCAACCCAAACGGCATTGCATGTCCAGAAATATCACAGCCCAACCCATTAAATTAAAAGTCCATAAAGTAAATGGTTTTAATGTCATTGCTTATTATCGTTGCTCGTTTAGTTTTTCCCAAATGAGGCATAAGCACTTACTTTTGTGCAACTGTGTGTGTTTAAGCGTGTTTATATGAGTATATCTGTAAGTGCAGAAGCATTTCTACGTCCCAGATCCAATTGAGGGACCATATATTTCTAGATGAAAGCATTTTATGTAAGCTCCTGCATGATATTCTTTAAACTAATTTTAAGGATCAAAGGTATATTGATTAACTAAGACAGAATAAGAAGATCTTTTACGAGATTTGGACGCCAGGCCACACCGGAATAGTAGATAACTAATTATAAGACTGATGAGTGGGGAAGGAAATGCACTTTAGCCTCACTATCAGTCGAATGGAAATGGGTCGGAGTTCATATCTATTTTTACGTTTTAATAATGGATATCTGAGCCTTATTGACATAATTGCCTAGCAGACTCGACATTTTGACTAACCATGGAGCGGCTATGCACTACGTTTACTCTTGTGGACAATGTGCATACCCAGAGATGTAGTACAGTGTGCAGCGAAGACGCTATTGCTGCTCCGCCTAGAAGAGTAGAAGACGAATACTCGAATGAGTTCATCCGCCATCGGTCTCTGGAATTGGAGCTGTGTCCATCCACGTTATGGAAGACTATGCGGAAGGATTGTGAGCTTACAAAATTCCAAATCGATTAAGAATTAAAGCCAAAGCCAAGCCATCCACGTTCATCCATCGATTCATAAGAATATTTTATTCAGCGCGGAAGCTCACTCTTGGTTGAATGAGCAAATCGGCGCATTTTCAGTGATGATAATGTCTAGCCATTGTTGAACCGACATCCTAGAAAGTCACTGTTTAGTGCGTTCTATGGCCAAGAGGAACCCTCCGTTCATATTTTTCTATTATGGCAGTTACAGTTTAATGACTTTTTCGTGCCTGATTTGGGGGAAGTTGATGTGGACGACCTTTGGTTCTAACAAGACGGCGGTACATGCCATGCAGCCAACGAAACAATCAATTTATTGCAGGAAGCTTTTGTTAAGCGCATTATCTCGCTTCGCGGGTATGTGTTGTGGCCGCCAAGATTCTGAGGTTCAACACCGCCACTTGTCTGCGCAGATACGACGAGATGACAGCGCGTTATGATATACAAGCGCGACAGGCTTTCAGCAGGAATTTATTCGAGCAAGCCGTGGACATCGTCGGAAGGTGTATGGCTGTGAAAGTTGTTACCAGACTTATAGAATCTTAAAAGAACACGTATCTGAACACTCGGACGCTTAGACTTCATATCGGAATACTTGGATCATGAAGTCGTTAAACCGAACTCTGGCGGCAGTGAGCTTTACGGATTGGTTGGGGTGATGGTTGGTGGAGGGGCTTGCACTGTTAGGAGCTCTCTATCACCTCCAACCTCAGACTTCCAGACTATTGCAGTATCTTCCAAGTCAAGGTTGCAGACATTAAGGTAGCAGCTGATCTACTGCTCTGGCGTGCAGCTTCCTTCAGAGAAGTGTCTATTGCCTCAGATAGCAGAGCGGCGATACAAGCCTTGAACTCATTAACAGTACATTTATGGTTGGTCGAGGAGTGCCTCACCTCGCTATCAATAGCATCGAGTGGCTTTGTGATAAGACTGGTATGGGTGCCAGGCCATAGCGGAATCGCAAAAAATTGCTGATGAGCTGATAAGGAAAGGCACGTTAGAATCACTATCGATAGAATGGGAGCGGGACGGAGCTTCCGCATCCTCTTGTGTTCTACTACTAGATAGCTGGTGTTCGCGGAAGCTTCAGATGATATAATATTTGGCAGTACAGGTTCGAATTAAGAGATTTGGTCGTAAGAGGGCAGCGTATAATGCCTGATTCCCTGCTACACCCACTAAACACATACCACAACCTTTGCGTCTATCGATTCTGGTTTGACCACGAAAATTAGTTATCTGACCTTTTATTTACCATATAACCCGTAAGTCTACATAAATTCATGTATACAAATACATTTTTCTATGCCCGATCGCCTGATAACCTCCATGCTTCATATAAATACCTTAGAATTGAGCCTTTATTTGTGAAGATAGCAATATAGAAATGTGTATATATGTGTTTCCTTGTGTGTATATGTATATATGTACATACATATATAGGAGTCAAACAAATACCAAACGAGATCTCTTGAAAATACGCAGCAAAATAATAACGGTAAAAAAGAGTTATTAAAAACTGCATAAAACAAATACAAATACTTGCAGAACAGGAAAAGTATGCAACAACTATAAAAATATAAAAACAACAACGCGCCAGCAAGCACATGAAATAACAATAACAGCAACAAAGCAACACGAAAACATATAAAATGTTCAAATCATCAAACAATAAACTCAAAATGGACTCCATCGTCGCCGATGTTGTTGCCATTGTTGTTGTTATTGCCGTTGCACCAGTGTGTGTTTGCTACTACTAACTACTACCACAACCACGGCTGGCTGTTGTTGCTTACACATGAAAATGAAATTGTTGTTGTGCGTTTATTGCCTGTGGCTTTTGTTGTTGCTGTTGTTGTTGTGTAAATTTTATGCTCATTTTCAAGCACAAACGGACGCACATGCCCCTTCCAATTAAAAATTATGCCATTAAAGCAACAATATGCTTACAAACAACAACAACAACGAACTGAAGCATGCGCAGCAGAACCTGCTCAATTGCCACAAAGCCTCGCTACGCTGCTGGCTAAAAGACTCTTAACCAAACAAGCCATAGGAATGCAGTGGCAATGGAACAGCGCTGAGACCTGCGCATTTCAAGCAGCAACAACAAATTGATTTTGTGCGTTTTTTAGCGCAAAATGTTTTCCATCTTTCAAGTGTGGCCATGTCGTTTGCCACGTAGGCGTGGCCCCGCTCACTCACTCAACTCACTTGAGTCGGCACGCCACTCTGGCACCGAGGAGTCACTCAAGCTGTGCAGCAGTGTGTTTTGCGTCTGTTGCTGCGACTGCAGTCGGCTGGTTGTTTATGATTGTGTGGCCAGCGGTTGCGTAGACTCTTCTTGTTTGCTTGCTAGCTGTGCGCCCCGCTGTTTCTCAATCCACTGCCGTGGTGGTGTGGTGAATTATTTTATGGCCTTCTGGTTACTCCAAACAGTTCATGGCTGCCGGCGATTTCCTTGGTAGTTATGGACTCGCTGCGGCTGTGTGGTCGGGGGTCTTTGGAGTGTTTCATTTTGAACTTATTGTCAGCACTTTTAATGCCACTTGTCTCTCTATGAAGTGGCAGGGGACATGGAATGTTCGACATGCATACATATGGACATAATAATTATAGTCATACAAGTTTTATAGATATTGGTAATGGATGAGTGTTTGGAGTATGGATAAGTAATGCTAAGGTACGTTGTTGGCCATTCTATTTGTATGTGTGTGTATTTACAATATTGTAGCTGTAATCTTATAGATGCTGTTTTTTAATAAGGATTATTTTTTTTTACTACTACAACTACAAATAAGGAAGAGCTAAGTTCGGGTTTAGCCGACATTTTTTACTCTTGCTATACTAACCAAATGTTCCTTGGGTTTCATTAAGGGGTTACATAGGTTTACGGGTTTCAAAAAATCGAAATTGCCTCTAGAATATTGTCCTAAGTTTTCAACTTGATCCGAGTAATAGTTTCGGAGATACAGTCTTGAGAACTTATGCACTCGAGGCTAGCTAAGCTAAGCACTGTCTTTAAACGCTTTTTTCTCGAAACTGTATTTTTGAAGTCGGTTGACGAGATTTCTCGAGAACTACTAAACCGACAATCTTGAAATGTTACACAGATCTTTGAGATACAATTCTTAAGGACTTGGACGAAAGATTTTTTTTAGGTTACAACTATTTAAAAAAAAAATGTCGCGAAATTTTCATTGAAATTTTAATTTTTTTTGTAAAAAATCCAAAACTCAAATTTTCGGTTTTTTTCCTTCGTCCAAGTAGTAAGTTAAGGTTATAACAAAAATACGTATTTTTTCAGTTTAGATGATCCTGTAAGGAGTTATTCTGCCAGCGCGGGCGCATCTTTTTTTCGAGGAGTCACTGGAAATGGCGGCGCAATGGTCGAGTTTAAAATATTTTTTCCAAAAATTTCAGAATTTCTTTGTTAATAGTGTATATTTGTAACAATAAAAAATTTTAATAAAATATATTAGTTTTTATATGAGAAAACGTTGTTGAAAAAATGCTGTTTTTTACCCAAGGAAATTCATGTAACCCCTTAAGGTACCTCACATGCAATCGCCAATCAAATGAAGTAAAGTCAATGAGATGTTCGAAAAGCCTGATATTAGTTCTATGGTACGGATGTAAAGTTTTAAGTCTTTGTCGTATTTAGTAATTGATTTCTCGCAATTTTAGTAGTTTTTAACAATACCCTTATATGGGGAGTGGACGTGGTTATCTTTCGGTTTCAACCATTTTTACAGTGTCGGTAGGGGTGCTTAAAGGATTTATCCTGAATGAGAAAACTTAGAGTTCTATATCTTATTTTAGTGCTTAGTTATGGCACTCTATAAGTTTTCGGTTAATGATGTTTTGTGGGCGTGGCACTGGTTCGATTAATCCCATCTACGAACTCCGCCTAACTTTTTTGCCAAGGAACATGTACAGTTGCAGAAGGATATCTTCATTTTTAATAAAATTAAATCTTGCATGGAAGGACGGCCGGACGGACGGACAGACAGACAGTCACCCGGATTTCAAATCGTTTCATAGTTCTGATTATTATACATATTGCTACAGAGTAAAATAGTTTCATGTTGCAGGAGAATAAAAACAAAGAGTATAGTGAAATATTGTTGTTTCATATAACAATAAAATATTTTCTTGATTGCCTAATGGAATTTTTAAACTCAAAAAATCTGCATTACCACAACTCATTGCTTTAAAATAATTATTTATCGATATTCACTGGTTATTGAAGATAAGAGGCTAAGATCAATGTATACAAAGTAATGTAGCTATTGAACTTCTAATGTATGTTGATTATTACTAAACGTAAATTTAGATGAATTAATAGTCAAAATGTACGAAAAAAAGAAAAACTTAACTTCGATTGCACCGAAACTATAATATCATTTAAGAATACAAAAGTTTCTATACAAGAACTTGATTTTAATATTTCAATTTGTATGGCAGCTATATGCTATAGTTAACCGATCTGAAACATTTCTTCAGCTATTGTAGTGTTGCTCTGGGTAATAAGCTATGTTAAATTTCGTGCAGTTATCTCGTGAAATAAAAAAGTCTTTCCATACAAAGATTGAATTTTGAACATTCAGTTTGTATGACAGCTATATGCTATAGTAGTCCAATCTAAACAATTTGCGTTTCTTTCTTTCAGAAATAATTTGTAGAAAATTTCTTGAAGATATCTCTTCAAATAAACAAGTTTTCTATACAAAAACTCGATTTTGATCGTACAGTTTGTATGGCAGCTATATACTATAATATTCCGATATTGGTGACAAATGAGCAACTTCTTGGGAATGTACACAAAATTTCAGATCGAAACTACGGCTCTCCGACGTCTACTTTAGCGGCAGACTGAATATATCAATGCACAAAAATAGGGGTTATCTGAGAATTTTAAGCCTATAGCTGATATACTGTTATTTATTATTGATTATTGTTGTTTCGTACAAAATTTTGATCTGTAGTTTATTTAAAAAATTTATCCTGCTTAAATTTGATGTTCGGGTCGGCAACAAGATTACTGCTCATATTAAAAAGTTGGTTGCTTTCTAAGCTTTCAAAGTACAGAATCATGACAATTTACTACTTGGTTCAATAATATAGGCATAACTAGGCAAACATAAAACATTGATTATGCTCTTGAAATGTAATAAAACGCTGATAGCATAATAAAATACAAATAAACCAAAAGTGTACGAAAACAGGCGATTTCGCCAATGACAGACAAACATAAAATCGAATGCCATAAAAATCCGTTTTATAAAATACAATCATATAGTGGCAGAATGAACGAGCTGCGACAAAGAAACACACTTCCAGAGGAGCATAGACAGCGCGGCGAACAAATAGACAGAGCGACGAACAAGCACAATCTAATCCTTGGACGAGTGCTCACTTAAAACAGCAGCAGCAACTAACAGCACGCAGTGCTTTGCAAACACACATGCACAAACATATGCACACATATACCAGTTTAAGGACATAGCGAGTTGTTGTAACTCTGTTTGGACTTGGCTATCTGCGCCACTTTATCCGAATCTATGGCATCCATACTCAATATTTCAAAAGTTATCCACCCCGAACGAGTTAAAAGCAGGCAAAGCAGCGGCCCGACTGCCAATAGCCAATGTACGAGCCAGCGGTGGGGCTAAAAGCTATTACAACAGTGGTAGTAAGTGGTAGTAGCCAGGCAACAACAAGAACAACAACACAAAGTTGTATAGCTATTGTTCGAACATTTGGCGCAGCATAGAAGATGGCGTCAAAAGCGCCCTAAAAGCGCTGTGCATACTTGCTCACACACACATATATACATACATACATACATGTATGTATATACAAACTCACACATGTAAACCAGCGCCGATAAATTGTAGCAGTAAGTAAGGCGTTTGTGGCTCAAACAGACTACAACTACAGCTAAGCTTCGCTGCTGCTATGTATGCATACATATATGTGTGTGTGTTTGTGTGTTTGCGTGCCTCAAAGTGCTTTGGCGAGTATATGAAGTGGCTCTGCAGCCACTCCTGCTGCCGTTATTATGCCGCTATAGTTGCTGTAGTTGTTGTTGGCTGCGCCACAGACTATCAAACGCTTTATGAACGTGCGCGTACAAGCTGCCAGCCATGAACCATGATGTTTTGCTCATTTTTATCATTTATCGATTTCGAATTTGCAGTTTCTTCACCGCCAACCAATTTTCCGTGCGCCACTGCTGCCGTCCCCAACTCTCGAAGTGCTACAAACTGGCAGCGTCAGTTAATACAAAAATCTCATTGACTCACAAGTACATGTATATATGTATATATTGTATGTATTTATACATGTATGTCTGTATGTATTCGCAGCAGTTACACGCGTTCTATTTGCTGTTGATGAGTGTTGCAATCATTGCTGTTGTTGTCGTTATTGCTGTAAATGTTGTTATTAAATGGCATGCCGTGCTGTCTCATCAACAACTAGCAACATTGAAGCGTGCAGCAGCAGCAGAAGACGAAAACACTGCTGAAGTATCTACATACATGTACATATGTATGTATGTACGCGAAACACACTTGAAATCTAATTTGACGCACTAAGCAGTGCTGCGCCAGCAGTTCGAAGGACTGAAGAGGCGGGCTTGGAAGCCGCTCAGCCTATTTTGGCTACAATTTCCGCTAGGCCCGCGTAGCCAGCGCTTGTACCGGTTGCCAGAGCATATTTATGCATACAAACATTTATATGCCTCCACCTCTGCATATGCCTCCTGCAAAATATGTATGTACATATGTGCCTATGTATGCCGGCAATCGCTTGTCATTGTCAGATAAATTCAGCTCAATCGCTTCGAAAGTGTAGTAAATGCTAGCAGCGGGAATTTACGATGCAAATTCCACTTCACTTCCGCAAACTTTTTGCCGCGCGACGCTCGTCGGCCCTTGCCTAACCTAACACTGACTGGCTGTCTATCGACAAAGCTAATAGACTCACTACCAAATTTAGTCGCTATATTCGAAGCTATACTGAGTATTGTTAAGGTTGTTGCTTTTGTTGTTTTGCTGAGGTGGCGTAGAGCAACGAACGCGTTACAAGTGTATGAATTGTCTTTTAATACAATTTTTTGATACCCTGAACGGGGTATACTTATTAAGTTTTCCATGATGATCAAAATCATGTCCTTATAGGTAAAACGTTTTTATTTGACAAGCTATCTTCACAAAATTTGGCATGATTTACACTTCAATGCAACACTATAATATCTGAAGAAATGATTCAAATCGGTTCACTATAGCATATAGCTGCCATACAAACTAAACGTTCAAAATCAAGTGCTTGTAAGGAAACTTCAACCTGTGTAGGGTATTTTTGTTTCAGCTATTTGTATTTAACGTTTTTTTTTCTTGTTTTCTATCCATTTTGACACTCAAGTTGGTAATATGTAGGCATTTTGCGCTTTCATTTGTAGTTTTTATTTGGATTATCGATTTTGTTGTATTTTGTCCCACATTGATTTCGATATTCGGCAAATGCGGTAATTTACATTCATTTCTCTTGAATTGTTATCGAAGCGAATTTATATTGCCTTGTATTGTTTAATAATTTTCATGAGCGCTAAGTAGTTTGGGATTTTATGTTGGGCACTCGAGAATTCTCTCATATATTATATGCATACCAATAAGAGTCAAAAAAAGAGTTTGTCTTAGCAAGATTCTTGTTAGGATCGACTTCTAAGCCGAAACTATGGTAAGCCGGGGACTTTTTCATTGACCTGTTATGTAGTCTCATTAAGAGCGCAGAATAGTCTGGATATAACAATGAAACGTGATAAAAAGATATAAAGTTCCTACGCCGAAAGAGCTGTACACTTACCTACCTACCTATAAAAATGCCTCTGGGTTATCAGAAAGTTTGATTGGACTTTAGATCGCTTGAATATAAAAAAAAAATTTAATTCCTTCCTCTAAATGTATCTACTGTCACCTAAAATGCAAAATAACGCAACATCGCTTTTTATAAGTTCACAGGCAAAGGAAAAACGTTGATATAGAAAACACTCATATTCAAAAAAAAATTTGAGTTTTGGTTATAAAATGGTTATATATTGGTTATATTCGAATTATATAGGTACTAGTTATATCTGACAGCGGCGATGTTTTTGATTATACTTAGTTTGGCATTTCACGTGACCATGTCTATGTAATTTGTGTTCCTTAGACGTCTTCACAAAATTTTTATGCAACTACCAAATCCGCTTAGCATATTTCAGTATTGTTCCTTCTTCTGCATATTCGCATGCATGTTTGTATAATCTTTTGACTTTGCGATGATCCATACAGATTAGTGTCAACAGTGAATGCAAATGAACAATAAAACAATTAAAAGCAATTAATCAACGTTTTTCGCATGAACTCACACGTAAAATAACAAATACCAAGGCGCACAGACACACACGCACGTATCCAGGCAGACAAAGTGCCAAAAACTAACTAATCCAAATTAAACCCAAAAGAGGCACAACAGCAAGACAACCAGCTGAGCTGACAAATCACACAAAAGTGGCACACAGACACACGGAGATAGTAATACAACATACATACAGATATAGTAATACAACAAACACATACACATATAAGAATCTGAAAAACCAAAATAAAATAAATTCTCAAATCGGAACTGCATTTTGCGGCAGTTAATTGGAATTCGCAACCAACAACACTTATACACATACATACATACACAGGTAAGCGGACCGAAGCTAAGCTGCGCTGAGTTTTGGCAAATTTCTGTTGTTGGCTACTCACCAGCGACTTGCTGACTGTTCACAAGCCTCATTGATGGCTTCAATGACTTCAACAGCATTTTTATGTATGTATGTATGTATATGTATATGTTTGTGCACAATTGTATTATTGTGCGCTGCAAATCTCTCGGGAGGCACGCACGCACGCATTTCGCAGAGCACTCGCACCTTTGTCGAGCTGCGCTGAGTGGCGAGCGAGCGAGTGACGCAGCTGGCCAAAGCGAGTATTGGCAATTTTCGGACGGATTTACAAGCGGCTGTGAATTGCATTTGTTTGCCAGCAACTCATTTGTTTTGCGCATTTCTCCAGTTCATTACATGCTCGCACTGACAACGTGTTTATGTGCTCCTGCTTGGCGTCCTGCTGCGCCGCATGTGTCCAGGAAGAAGGAAGCACAGGAAATGCGTATTAGAAAACATTTCAAACACACACGCTATTAAACTATAATGCACACATATGTACATTTTGTTAGAATTTATGTGCTCTAAGGCTTACACGGTGAAGATGACCAAATGAAAATTGTGCAAAATCATTGGAAGAGCACGTCGCCGCAGTTAAAATGCGCCTAGTGAAAAGATTACACGATCTTAGCGCATTATAAGCGATTTGTTATGGTTTTACATGGAGTAACTTTCATGTATATTTATAGATATGTTTTTTGTATGTACAAGTATGTATGTGAATTTGTGTGCTCTGCGCAGGCGCAACGTGCTCTACAATTTGAAGAATTGGATTAATTGCTTTCTAAATGACTTTTCAATTTCAATTGAATGAGCATGCTCGATATTTAATGTGTTCGATTTTTTAAAGGCAATTATACATATACTAGATCGGAGTAATATGACATATAGTAGCTGCCATACAAATGAACGCTCAAAAACATGTCTTTGTATGGGAAACTTTTTTACTTGAAGAGCTATCATAACGAAATTTAGCATGAATTATTTTCTAAATCAACTTCATGATCTCTGAAGAAATTGCTCAAATCGGACAACTATAGCATATAGCTGTCATACAAACTGAACGTTCAAAAACATGTTCTTGTATGAAAAACTTTTTCACTTGAAAAGTTATCTCAACGAAATTTGGCACAAAATATTTTCAAAAGTAACAACACGATCTCCGCAGAAATTATTCAAATCGGACAACTATAGGATATAGCTACCATACAAACTGAACGTTCAAAAACATGCTCTTGTATGGAAAACTTTTTTAATTCAAGAGCTATCTCACTGAAATTCAGCATTAATTCTTTTCTAAGGCAACAGCACAATCTCTGAAGAAATTATTCAAATCGAACAACTATAGCATATAGCTGCCATACAAACTGAACGTTCAAAAACATGTTCTTGTATGGAAAACTTTTTTAATTCAAGAGTTATCTCACTGAAATTCAGCATTAATTCTTTTCTAAGGCAACAACACAATCTCTGAAGAAATTATTCAAATCGGACAACTATAGCATATAGCTGCCATACAAACTGAACGTTAAAAAACATATCTTTGTATGAAAAACTTTTGTGTTTATCGAGATATCTACACGAAATTAAGCAGTAATTATTTTCTTAAACAACAACACGACTTTTGAAGAAATTATTCAAATCGGACCACTATAGCATATAGCTGCCTTACAAACTGACCATCAAATCAAGTTCTTGTATGGAAAAAATCTTCTTTTAATTAAAAGATTTCTATAGAGACTTGACAAGAATGCAAAGTTGCATAATTTCTCGAACACATTAGTACTTACAGGTCCTCGGAATACCTGTTCCAACAATTAAACACCGGAAATCTGCTTTGGTAAAGTCAAAAGGATTAAGACAAAAAGTAAAGAAAAAATGCCACACAAAAGCAACCAAAGGCAAGTTAATCCTTAGAAGACAACAAACACAAAAGCGGAGCAAGGCAACAGTCAAGTCAATAAGGTGCAAGGGGATTTCCCAAACAGTTGAGCGAGCAGCGAGTGCGTAAGTCGCGCACACCAGCCGAAGATTGATTGAATGTCAATCAAGTGAGGCAATGAGAGAGTCAAAGCGCAATGAATGAATGGATTTCAGGCGTTCAATGAATATGCTGAGCATAATGGATGAAATGATGTGGAATGAATGAATGTATGGACATATACATATGTACGAATATGTATGTATGTATATATGCAGTTTTAGAAAAGTATGAATGAACCCACAATGCCTTCTTATACATATGTACATACGTATATGTATATGATGTTGAACAATAATTTTGTAGAAGAATTGTTCAATACTTACAGGCATATGTATATAAATGTATGCATACATATTTATAATATTCTGGTACCAGTCACTACAGACACTTTGGAGTCACTTTAATAATCAACAGCAGCAACAAGTATCCATGCAATAATAACTGAAATAACAACAATAATCAAATCGTAATAACAAGACACATAATCATCAAACTGTTAATGCGCATGACGTACGGTTACGCCTGTCAAACGGCAGCTATGTCAAAAGTCGCAGAGTGAAAAGGTCTGAAAGTCGCTTATTATTGTGCCACCATAGTCGTTTGAAAGCATTTT
Organism: Bactrocera neohumeralis; assembly: GCF_024586455.1. Classification (NCBI taxonomy): domain Eukaryota; kingdom Metazoa; phylum Arthropoda; class Insecta; order Diptera; family Tephritidae; genus Bactrocera; species Bactrocera neohumeralis. The sequence goes on along the minus strand of NC_065923.1, from coordinate 75,503,563 downwards.
TTACTCAGTAGAAACACAAAAACAATTAAAAACGTTGTAGAAATAAAGTTCGAATACATGTGTAGAAATGAAAGCCTAAATACAATTTTAGTGTTGTGAAAGACGTCGGAAGGCATGCGCTGCTTAGCTGAATAAGCATTTCTTTGGCTAGTGAGAAAATATTACTTATACATACATATCTCTTTTATCATAGCAAAAATAATAATTTTTGTAGTTAAAAAATTTCGGGATCCCGTAATAATTTTAATTGGATCTCGAATTTTTAGCTAGTGAGGAAATTTTTCTCATACATATCTACTTCATCTTAGCAAACATAGTAAATTTTGCAGTTGAAAATTTTTCGGGATCCCGTTATTATTATATTTTTATCCCGCAATTTCCGGATTAACTAATTGGCATTATAGAGCAAATACATAAAATTCATACATATGTAAATAAAACATATATTTATACAGTACAATTTTATCAAAAAATTTAATTTTTGAACTGAAAATAATTCGGGATCCCGAAGTCATTATTTTTTAATCCCGAAATTTCGGGACTAAATAATTGACACTGTAGCGCAAATCTTAGTAAGTTTACAAGTAGATACATATTCATAACAGTATATTATTTGTCAAGCTTAAGTCAGCTGCTGTCAGTAAGCAAATGTTTAAGCTACCTTGGCAGCTTCGTAATTATTTAAGGAAAAAAACAACAACTATTTTTTATATAAATTCGTAGTATTTTAGTGTTAGTGAAAAGTTATTGGCTAATGATTTGAACCAAACCACTGAAAGGGCTTAGGCTACTTATATACATTGTTGCCGTTGCTGCCATAATGCCACCGCTGTAGGTACCTGTTGTTAACACTGACGAGCGAGCGCGTACATTTGATGGACATTAATCATGCCAACGTTGAACAATGGCCGAAAATGCTAATGGTGGCTGCTACGCGTATTTGTTTTTGTAGTTTTTTTTTACTTTTTTAAATATTTGCTTAATGCCATCAGCACGAGAAACGGGCAAATATTCGTTGCAGACAACACCTCAGACCCGGTGTCTTTTCTTTCCGCCCGCTAATGTTTTCATTGCTTCCAACTACTGTTTAATGCTCGGAATCTCAATACGCATGCCATTAGCGTGTTTGTGGTAATTGAGGCCGATCGCCGATGAGCATGTTCCGCTGTGAGTGACTAATGCGTGGGTAGATACAAATACACATTTACATAAGTACACAGATCTGTAAATAGCTATGCGTTCTGAGAGAGAGTTAACCTTTTATCATGAATGAGTTACTAGAAGCTAATACATATATAAGTATATGTAGATATATTTCCACCTAACTTATAACCCTTCATATCGGTGATCAATTTCAGCATCAAAATCATGCACCTGTTGATGGTTTGAAGGCACACACCATACGCCCTCCTATCTTTCGGGATTAGAGAAAATTTATATCTATACACATTTGCCTGCGTTTAAACCAATTGTCAAAGCACTTTTGCGAGTCTAATCGAAGTATCTCTGAAACATACGTTCTGAATGCATCAACCGTTCTCTTATTTTATTTTTTCGTATAGGAATAAAAAGAAGTCATTCGGTGCCAAGTCGGGGTCCATACGAAGGTTGACTCATCAAATCCATGCTTTGCATGCTCAAAATTGCAGTTGTTCAGTCGATATGTGAGCTCCAGCATTGTCACGTTGAAGAGTGATCCATCTTCGGCGGCTGATTTTACTGATTTCTTGTAAGACCACTCAGAATTTACTTGGAAGTGCTTATTCACGTAAAAATGTTTGCGATTTAATTTAATTTTTTGGTCGAGATGAATATTTTAAGTAACTGTAAACAGATGAAGATTTTAAGTTACTGTAAACATCTCAAATAACGCTCATATGCCAAAACTTTCTGAATACGTATAATAACATAAATGTTAAACTTAACGATAAAGTTGTGAGTTGCCTGTTGCAACACTACGGTTGCCAGATTCCATAATAGATTTCAAAACTCTAAAGTGTCTCTGAAATGCAGAGAGATGTGATCTCTTTAATCAACATTTTGGTGACCGAACTTTTCTTGCATTGTGTGCACATTATCTACCATTATTTTCTGCAAAATATGGCAGAAACCGATGAAGGCACGTAACCAGTGAGTGAGGTCTTGAAAGTGTACTATCATTACTTGTTGCTGAATATATCAATAACTCTCCGCAACATTTCGTGCTTTTAATTGTACATTTTGCTAAGCAAGTTTGTTTAATAAAATAATTTGCTCACATTTGTATATGTGTATTGATTTATTTATTTATATTTACGTGTATTCGCATTAAATACATAATTTTCAGTTTTGTATATCGATTAAATTTTAATTTAATTACTTTAAGTAGTTATACATACGCATAAATTTAATTAAGTATTATAATACATAAAAGACAAGTTAAGTTCCTTAGAATAGCTATCAAAGATGAAATAAAGCCATATACATACATACTTATAAGGAATAATAATCAAAATATGTAAAAGAGAATGGGAGAGAGAGAGAGAGTGCAGGAAGTTTTGAAAGTTGTTGTTGATGCAGTTTCTTAGATATCGATCTGAAATTTTGCACACGTTCATTGCTTGCCAAGAAGCTGCTCATTTGTCGGAACTGCCGGGATCAGATCACTATAGCATATAGCTGCTATACAAACTGTACGATCGGAATTGAGTGCTTGTATGGACAACTTTTGTATTTATGGAGATATCGTCACGAAATTTGGTGTGAGGTATATTCCAAAGTAGGGGTATCCGGAGAAATTATTCAGATCGAACAACTACAGCATATAGCTGCCATATAAATTGTACTATCGGAATCGAATGTTTGAATGGAAAGCATTTTGAATTGACGAGATATCATTACCAAATTCGGTATATGTTATTTTCTGAAGCAAAGCTAGAATATTTGAAGAAATTTTTCGGATCGGACTACTATAGTCTATAGCTGCCCTACAAACTAACCAGTCAAAATCGAGAAAAATATAATTTTATATCGCATTATGCTGGAAGAACTGCAACTGTGCAGGGTATTATAGCCTCGCTGAAGCTGCTTTGATCTGACTATGCACTTAACCTTATGTGTACCGTTATTTAGTGTAGTTGTGTATCGAAAATCATTGAAATTTGTAAAAATAAGCGTTGCACTCGCTGCCAAACTGCGTTGGTAGCGAATTTCTCTCAAAGTAACATTGTTTAACCCTATGATTTGCCTTAACATATTTACTAACTGCTAAGCTGCATTGCCGCCATTTATTAAATTTATTTCAATTCTTAAATTTTTATTTTTTTCATTTAAAAATAAATTTTTTTAAAGGTTTTTTTTATAATTTAAAAATTAATTTTTTTAATTAAATTTTTTTTTTAATTTCCAACTCAATTAAATTTTAATTGCTATCATATTTATGCTTAATTTTGCTATACAAATACACAATTTACATATTAAAAAAGTAGTTTAAGAGTACGCACACATATTTACAATTCAAAAAAGATGCTTAAAAACTGCTAATTTACACTTAATTATGTAATGGAAAAATCTAAAAATTAAAAAAAAATTTAATTAAATTAAAGTTTTGCTTAAAAAATGCTAATTTACATATAATTATGTAATGGAAAAATCTAATAATTGAAAAACTTAAAAAAAATTAATTTAAAAAATAAAATTAAAAAAATTAAAAAACAAATAAAATCAAAGATATGCTTAAAAATTGCTAATTTACACTTAATTATGTATTACAAAAATTAAAAAATTAAAAATTAAAAAAAAACATAATTAAAAAAATTAATAAAAGAGAAAATTAAAAAAAAAATAAATTTAAAGATTTGCTTAAAAACTGCAAATTTACACTTAATTAAGTATTAGAAAAATTTTAAAATAAAAAAAAATTAAATAAAAAAATATATTAAACAAATAATAAAATTTAAATTAAGGATTTGCTTAAAAACTGTTAATTTACACTTAATTATGTGATAGAATCTAAAAAAATAAAAAAAGTTAAAATGAAATTTTTTGCTTTATATTTGTAACTATTTCAGTGTAGACTAACTTAGTGAGCCTTCAGAAGACTGCTTTAAAACTCAGAGATTTGCTGCTATCACCATTTGGCGCCGTTAAGTAAACGTTAGGAAAATAATTAAACCGTTTTTTCATTAACTATTACAGTGTTATATCTAATTTATTTATATATTAGTGGAGTGGCCTTCCACGTGCGGTGCTGTTTACCAAAAGTGCCGCAGCAACACTTGGAAGTCTTCACCGCTGCCGCATTTAACGGTAATTATCACCCATGCGACAACGTTTACTCTGCGCCGGATTCTCGCCCATGTCCAAGCTCTCGTTGTCGCTGTCCATTGTCTCGCTGCAGTCGCCATCGGGCTCGCCACCGCCCATAATATCCTGTTTCCGCTTGGCGGTGGCCATTTCCGCAGCATGTTTCTTGCGCCACTTGGTGCGCCGATTCTGGAACCAAACCTGCAAGCATAACATTAAGCAAGAAATTAGTAAAAGTTGAGTGAAAAAGTAGATTTGTTGTTGTTGGCATTTAATTTTCACTTAATTACGGCATATGTGTAAGGGGTCAGCGGTATTTTACAAAACTCGGTAGGCAAATACTTAAACTTTTCTATGTGTGCAATTAATTAAAAGTGGGTTTACTGGCATTTATTGCGCGTCTAAGTGACGGCTCAACCTTTTCGAAAAAGTCGAAATTGCAACTTTAATGCTTAAACTCGTTGATGACTCGGCTGAGTTTCGTGCCTGACGCCGTCGCTCGTTGGTAACATGTGTAAAGTCATTAAGTCGCTGTCGGCATTAAGGCGTTCACAGACAATGGTGTTTACCTAATACGGCATAGAAATTCCAAGCAGCTGCTAGGGCACGCATGTAGCGCGGCACAAGTGGCACACTGTTGGCCTTGTGGCAGGCATAGTCGCCACCCCATAAGCAGCATCATCAACGCCGGTTAACCCTCAATTAAGAGAAAATAAAGCACCAAACGCAAGGCAGGCGCTACAAGAAGCGGGGGTGGTGAGTGCTGAAGGCGACGTGCAGCAGTGTGCGGCAGAGTGCGAGGGCGTACGTTAGAGTGTGGGCTTGGCGCAAACCATGACTAACGAATTTGGTGCGGCAAGTGAAGCTACATTTTGCAAGCCGAAACATGTAAGCAAGCAGCGGCACAAAAATCACTGACATGCTTAATAGTGTGGCATGCAACATATGTTGCCAGCAATACATACATACGTACATAGAGGTGCGTGTGACTGCAAGGCGCAAACAGGCTGAGCGCCAAAAGTCGGGTTTGTCTTCGTATATCACTACTTATTGGCTCAGTCGTTAGCTATGTTTGTGTGTGTGTGTCTTATTTCCTCAGTCATTAGGCATGTATGTATATGTGCGTCATGTTTTTGTGTGTGGCCGCCACAATGAGCTCGCAAAACAGTAACTCAAGCAGCAGCCGAGTGTGTGCAGCACATTTTCGAGCTCATTGAGCGCTTCGAATGACAGCGTTGACGACATAATTTGCTTAGCAAAGCACGAGCAATGGACCCAACCAACTTTTTTTCCGTTCATCCTGTGCTCAATGTGGCTCTTACATGCATGCCGCATCGTGTCCTGGTGGCAGCTTTTGTTTTGCTAGTCGCTTTACTGCTGGCTACTGCTGGCTTTTGGCGGTCATTAACACACTTTTGCGCCAGACAATTCACTGCCCTTGCGTCATTAGCCAGCCGCTCCAGTGCCACTGCCACTTTCATCTGAGATTCGACGTTGGCCTTTGTCGGCCCTTGGCTGGCTTGCGAGTTTATGGCCGACAGCTGTTGTCTGTTGTGATGTGGTTACAATGCTACGGTTAATTACTTTTCGAGTTTTTAAAATTTTTGTGGCAAGCTTTTTTTGAAGGTGGGGAAATGTTTTTAAGGAGCGGTCGCTCAAACAGCTTTTGAAACCTTTAAAGCATTTCATAATATCCTCACGTGGATTTTCAAGCAAAGTAGAGCTCTTCAATAAGTATGATACAACTTTCGCTATTTCCAGACTTCTAATTGGATCTTCCTGTCAAAGCAGAGATCTTCAATAAGTATGGTCCAAACTTCATATTTCCAGACTTCTTATTGGATCTTCTTCAAAGTAAAGCACTTCAAGAAGTATGGTCCGACCTTCACTATTTTAGAGACTTTTAATTAGATATTCCTCTCAAAGTAAAGCTCTTCATTAAGTATGGTCCAACCTTCACTGTTTCCAGACTTCTAATTGGATCTTCCTATTAAAGTAAAGCTCTTCAACAAGTATGGTCCGAACTTCATTATTTTACAAACTACTAAATGTGTTTCCTGTCTATTTTGGTAACTGTTCTGAACGCAAAGAAATGTAGTGCTAAATTCATCATTACTTATTGTCCAAATTCTTGTTTTATGGGTTGTTTTTGGTATTTGTTGTTTCGAAGAAGAAAATGGATAGATGACAAAAATTAAAGTCTGCTTAAGACACCCCGTAGCAGTCTTAAATTCCATAGATCTGTGCAAATTCCTTGCTTTTTTCCGGTTTTGGAATTTTCGCAGAAGAAGTTAGATAGTTGAGAAAAAGTTATTTTGGGAACATTAGGCGCTGTTTAAGGAAACCCATAGCAATCTTCACGCCAATAGATTAGTGACAAATTAACTGAGGAAGAAGACTTCAATCGAGATCTCTGCGAATTCTTATTTTTTGCTCTGTTCTTGGCATTTTCAGTTTCGCAGAAGAAGATAGATAATTGAGAAAAATGGTTTTGGGAACATTAGACTCTGTTCAATGCCGTAGCAATCTTCACTTTCATAGATTAGTGACATATTAACTTATGAAGAATACTTCATTCGATACGCTTTGATTGCAATATCCAATAAATGTTGCCTGCTTAAGAGCCAGCCTCACAAATGCCTTAAAGAAATGCCTATAACTTAGATCTGGCTGGAGAAAACGGTAGAAAATCATGCACACGATTGTACAAACCTGGCCAACAACAATAAAAACATATGGTCACATCACTTTGATACAAAAAGAACACTTGGATAAATACCTAGAGACTGGATTGACAGTCGAGAGGTAAGTTATGATATTTCAAGAAAAGAGACCAACAGCCGAGAAGTAAGTTATGGACTGTCAACAAAAAGGCGATTGAAGTTAAAATATACAATTAAAAAATTAACTTCGGCCGCACCGAACCGATTCGAACCCCTCACAGGTGCATTTTTTATAGCACAAAAGGATATAAATTGACCTTTATCATGATTTTGTTTGTGCAATTTGTATGGAAGCTATATGCTATAGTCGTCCGATCTGAACAATTTCTTCGGAGATTGTAAGGATGTCTCTGACGAAAATCAATGCCAAATTTCGTGAAAATAACTTGTCAAGAAAAAAAGTTTTCGATGTAAGGACATGAGCTTGATCGACCAGTTTGTATGACAGTTATATAGTATGTTACAGTTGTCCGATCTCAACAAAAGGGATGATAGCGTTACTTTATGCAATAACCGTGAAGATATCTCGTCGATTAAAAAAGTTTTCCATACAATGACTGGGTTTTGGTGGATCAATTGTATATACATATGTATGTACGTGTATAGGGTCTCTGGAATTTCCTTTTGACTAACTTTAATATGCGAGCCAAACTTTGATGTGCTGGCTTATCTATCTATATCAGCATATACAAATAGCATATATTTTTATGCACATCACAACAAATATTATACGAAAATAGTGGCGAAAAGCTTGCGTTTCGGCACCACTGTGGTATGTCGGTATGCATTTTTTGCTGGCTCTGGGATATTTTGGCCACAGCTGTTGCAACAAAATAATGACCATGAAAAGCATCCTTAATGATGCCATCTAATGGTGCGTTGCCTGCGAGTGTTGCTTCCGCCGCTGTTTTACTCCAACGCACTGCCAGCTGCTGCAGCACAATGCGGGTGTGTGGGTGTTGTAAAGGACTGTTTGCGGTGGCGTCGGAAATATTTTGACTCCTCGTAAAATCTGCTACACTTATGTGTATGGGTGTGACATGCCGAAAAAGCTGCTGCTTCACATTACTTTTGGTTTCTTTCGAGTCACATGTGCACTAATATAATTCTTAGTCAATCTCAGTGCCTTTCTCACTTCATTTTGTTGTTGTCATAAAGAAAAATTAATTACATTTTTATTTGCACATAATGCCACCGATATAATAATTACACAAATGTGCAAATGAAGTTGTAAATTATGCAATGAATGTGTTGCAAGCAAGCTAATTACATGCAGGTTGTAAGGATTTCATCTGCAGTTACAGAGTTTTGGCCCATTCGATCATTGATATGAAATTAATTGGAATGAAGCTGCATGATGTACTAAGCATGAAGTGTTTTAGCTTTAGATATAAAGTTGCAGTTGGTTTTTCGAGCAGAAATCTACTAATCTCGGAATTGTCGATATCGGACCACTATTGCATATAGTTGCCATACAAACTGGTAGATCAACTTCAAGTCCTTGTATATAAAAACTTTTTATCTGATGAGATATCTTCTCGAAATTCATCATGTCTTAATACCTAAAGAAACAACACAATCTTTGAAGAAATTATTTAGATCGTATTATTATAGCATATAGCTGCCATACAAACTGAACGGTTAAAGGCATGGCCTTGTATGAAAAAACTTTTTCATTTCACGAGATATTTTTACAAAATTTGGCATGGAGTATTATATCAGACAAAGGTATAATTTCCAAAGAAAGTGTTGGGATCGGACCACTATAGCATATAGCTGTCGTATAAAGGGAATGATTAGAGGCATGGCTTTGTATGATAAACTTTTTTATTTGAAGAGATATTTTTACGAAATTTGGCATGGAGTATTATATCAGACAACGTATAATATCCTAAGAAATTTTTTAGATAGGACCATTATAACATATAGCTACCATACAGACTGAACTTTGAAAGGCATATCTTTGTAGGAAAAACTTTTTCATTTCATGTGATATTTTTACAAAATTTGGCATGGATTATTACCTTAGACAAAGGTATAATTTTCAAAAAAATTGTTGAGATCGGACTACTATAGCATATAGCTGCCATACAAACAGAACAATCAAACACATATCTTTGTTTGAAAAACGTTTTTGTTTCATGAGATATTTTCACAAAGTTTGGCATGGATTATTATCTAAAGCAACAGCACAATCTCCCAAGAAATTGTTCAAATCGAACTACTGTAACATATAGCTGCCATACAAACTTATCTATCAAAATTCAGTGCTTGTATCGAAAAAAGTTCGAATACAAAGATAAAAATATACACACGAGCATTATATGCTCAAATCTCACATATAACATATACTGTATCCAGCATAAATTTACATGCACATATATAACAGGTTTGTGTCCAATTGTGCACTCAATTGCGCAAGCGACGCACCGGTCCAAGGCATTTTATGACAGCAACATGTCAAAGTCAATCAAACATTGTCGCCGGCTGCAATCAATTCGCTGCGCTGCCATTTGAGCCGCAACAAGCAACCGAATTTCGATAGATTTATGACCAATGCACAAAAAAATACGAACAAAGCGACGCAGGACCACATGTCTAGCTGGCACTCAATTGTAAATGCATGGCATGGTGGATACCTGGAATAAACGAATTGGCCAACAAAAGCGGACGAGCGCACAAAAAAAAAAAGAAATAAAGGGTGCAATAAAACCAAAAAGTCAAGTATTCAAATTTTTATGGCTTTTCGGCGGCTCTGACGGGCTTGTAGTGGTTGTGGTGGAGTTAGTGGTGGCAACGGCCGCCATGCTATGCTAAGAGGCGTAAGAAATAAAGTCAAAATATTGTTGGTGTGCGTGTTTTGGTGGCATTTAAATTGTGGCAAAGCGCATGCGTCGCAAAGCAGCAAGAGCCCAAAGCTGAGAAATCAGTCAACACAAACGAAATGGCTGACGGAATGTCGCCAGGTGGTACGAGTGCCAGGCAGAGAGCTGCCAATAAAATGTTGCTGTTTTTGGTATTTCGTGTTTTTTGTTGTTGTAGTGTTGGTGGTGGTATTACTTTTGCTGTACTCGTATGTATGTGTATGTGTGTAGATAAAAGGATATCACACATGCGTACACATAAATGTACACACTGATATGCAAATTCGCTTGAAAGCAACACGCCAGCAAAGATGCTTGAAACTAAAGGTCCAAATAAAATTTTTAATTCATATCCGTGCCCCCGCTGTGCTGCGAATATAAACTGATACAGCGGGATATGATAGACACTACATATGAGTTTGTAGCATGAGGATATATGCATATGTTATATTATCATATAATATATATAAGATATGTAGCGTTGAGATTTTTCATCCATCGCGATCTCATGAATGTCCTTGTATGGAAAACTTTTTTATTTGAAGACCTAACTTCACAAAATTTAGCATTTATCATTATCCAAGGCAGTGTGACAATCTCTGAAGAAATTGTTCAGATCGGACAACTTTAGCATATAGCTGCCCTACAAACTGAACAATGAAATACATGTCCAGGTAAGGAAAAACTTTTTTATTTGTGCAGATATCATTATGAAATTTGGCGATAATTATTTTTTCGAGGCCACATTTTAATCTCTGATGGAATTGCTCAGATCGGACAACTATAGCATATAGCTGCCTTACAAACTGGATGATCAAATACTTGTCCTTGCATGGAAAACTTTTTTTATTTCATGAGATATTTTCACAAAATTTTACATGAACTATTAGCGAAGATAACGGTACAATCTCCGAGGAAATTGTGCAAATCGGATGATTATAGCATATAGCTGTCATACAAACTGACCTATAAAAATCAAGATAAAGTGCTTTTAACACCCTTTTATGCTAAGAAATGCAACTGTGTAGGGTATTATAGCTTTTTTTATTTCGTTTATAACCTCCACTATGCGCTCCGCTTAAGCCTTCATTGTTTATTTCTACAAATTCCAAACTATGCTTGAATGCAAGTGTGAGTATATTCTCTCGGCTTTAGTATTTCGAAAAGTTATGTTGCCTCATAGAAGTCATTAATTTATTTTATAGATGCATGCAAGCTCATATACATATATGTATGTTTAGATTCACAAGTATATATGTATGTATATTTATATTCACAACTATATATGTATGTATAGGTTAAAATAAACGAGATTCTCCGCATATAAAAGTTGAGTTATTTGCATATACGAGCAACTATACACTTTCTCACTCAGTATAAATTTTAGTTGTGTATTCACACATATTCGAATACAATGCACACATACATGCATCCAAATAAAGAATACCTCAGTTGTGTTTTGACTGATTTACTGCGGTTTTGCTAGTAATAAACTTCATGGAAAAATCGTAAAGATTGACAGCAGTTGACTAATTTTGTGCAGAAAGTTGCTCAGTAGGCGATAGAGATAAATTTTTCGGGCTTAGCTGCTGCTAAATAAAAACGCAGTTAAATTAGTTTTACGAGCGTAAGGAGCAGAGAGATTGGTCATGGCGTTATTAAGCTGAAAAATTGGTTGTAAAATATGATAAATGCCTAATTGAATGGCAGCGGGTTGAGTTGAGTTGAGTAGCGCTAAGTGGAGCAGAGTAGATACTTTTTTAGAGTTCAAAAAATATATATAGTGGAAGGCAAACCATTGGAAAAGGAAAATAAAATAACAAAAATTAAAGGATAAATAATTTACTGGCGAGCTGCGGTCGGGAAGAGGAAGGTGAGGTGCGTGGTTTTAAGGGTTAAAAACGGTTAATTCGCTTACTGGCACAACGACGCGTCTTATAGAAAAAAGTGATATGGCAGAGTTGCATTTTTTGCGTTTAAAGTATTTATTTTTCACCTAAAATTGGACTCTGTATTGAAAAATAACTCTAATTTCCTTTTTCTCCAATGAAATCTCTACTTTCTGATGGTATGGAGATGGTCTACTAAGGTCTCTAAGAGTAGGTATCCCCAATTAACCGAAACTTCAATCAATTAAAGAAGCATTGAAGACGACCTTTTATACATTATTGACAGCGGTTGCTTACTCTCCAACTTTTTTTCCACTCTAAACCCCCTCTAAAATACATGGCTTTTCGCATCTCACAAAACATCCATTAAATCTCGACAATATACAACTGTTAATGGCTGTCGATAAACAATAAATTCTGTGATTGCCATATAATTTTAAAGCTCAGCTGTGCCACAGTACAATCATTGCTTGAAAACTTTGTTTATGAAACAAATTAAACCGAAATTTATAATAGGCATTCATTAGCTATTAATGCAACAGATTTCCTTTATTACTTGTTGTTGTGGCCAAACACAGAGCGTGAGGTGAGAGGAAGCCATAAAGAAACGAAAATGTGAACATAAAGTAATTCGTTATAGAAATAGCAAATAATAAGTTGGAAAGTAATTTTTAAGTTCAAAAGCAGCAACAACAAGAAGACTTGATAACAGAATTCCGCTTTTGTTTTTAATTATGGTAATTTTTTTAATGACTTACATTTGTATAATGGCATTTGACATTTGCCTAAAAGCTTTTTTGGGGGTATGATAAATTATTTTGAAGCATTAATTAATTTTATTAATTTATGCGTCAATCGCAATTAAATGTATTGTTATTTAGTCTTTGAGGGTTTTTTGAAGCTGCTTAAATTTTATAAGGACAATTTTTTTTAATTACTTTTTAAAATTATTATAATTTTTTTAAAATTAATTTTTTAATTAAATTTTTTTTTACCAATTATTTTAATTATTTTAATTAAATTTTCTTTTTAAATTTTTTTTTTATTTTATTTTAGTTGTTACAATTTTTTAAATTATTACATAATTTTTAAGTCACTGTAGAGCAAAATAGTTGTGTTAATTTTTGTTAATTACGACAATTTATTAATGACTTACAAATTAATAATAACACTTGATATTTGCTTAAAAGCTTAATTTTTAAAATTTTTTATAATTAATTGTTTTGTTATTAACTTTTTTTATTTATTACATATTATTATATTAATTTTTGCAATTTTTTAAATTAGTTTTAAAATTATTACATAATTTTTAAGATACTTTTGAAACTACTTGACGAGTGTGGTAAAAATTTTAAAATTAATGCATTTTTACAATTATTAAAAATTAGGAGATTATTTTATTTTTAATTGTTAAACAAATTTTCATAAATTTTTTTATTGATTACAGTTTTCCATAATTCGTTTTTCATTATTATTATTTTTTGTTTAATTTTTTTTAATTATTAAAATTTTTTATAATTAATTTTTTAATTATTGGATTTTTTTTGCTTAATTTTATTAAGTATTAAATATTTTTATTAATTTTTTTACTTATAAAAAATTTTTAATTATTTTTTTAATTATTAAACTTTTTTTAATTAAACTTTTTAGAATATTTTTTGAACCTGAGTTCTGCATGCTTAATTTCAGTTTTTCCTGCACCAAAAAAAGGCGAATACTTTTTTATGTTTGTGTTTGTAGAATTTTTTGGCGCATTTCTTGTATGTTCATATATATACATATGTTCATATGCATAAGCAAATCAGACTCATTCGTATCAGACAAAAGCAAACTTTAACAGCTAAACATAAAATTTCCAGCATTTTTCAATATCTAGAAAGAGAATTTGAGCATGAAAACAGAACCAAAAAAATGTTTTTTGTTGACCAGTGTAATTAGAAATTATTAGTTACAATTAAAAAATTCATTTCTATAAGCAACTACATATACATTTTACCGTTATCTGACACTTTTAGACATTTACATGGAAAGCGCAGTGCATCCACGCCTAAAAGATGACAACACTAATGCAATGAGACACAAATGCACACATACACTCAAACAAAACAGCAAACATTTGGCGATTATGATGAGGAAATGATTAATGGCCGAAGAATGAGGAGCACGAATGTTTATGATTTTATGAGGAATTGAATCGAAGCGACAGTTGCACAGCGACGGCACTCAGTGTGGCTGCAGCGCAAGCGGAACAGAGTATACATACATATATGTACAAGTATGAGTGCATGTGTGCGTGTGCGCTGATGGATGGCTAAGTGAATGGCTTAATGGCTGGCATGGATGAGCATAGCGTTAGAGTCGAGCAAATGACGAAGATGGGCTGAGTGCGACAACTGCAACGACAAATGGAGCTCATTGCAGCCAAGCAACTAAGCATTTATGGTATGTATGTATGTATGCTATATGTGGGTGTGTGTTTCAGAGAGTTTACGTGTCACAACATAATGAGTGCGTTAGGACGATGGCAACAATTTGGCTGTAAATTAAGAATTCGGCAATGGCAAGTGGACTCAACACACGCACAACTGCATATATGTATGTATGTGTGGGTTTATCTATTAGCCATGCTTGCCTAATGGCAACACGACGCTTCATACATATTCAATTAGTAAGCGAATAAGCGCGTGGCCAGCAATGAAATCGACTACCGAACACACACATACAAACACTCGTAAAAAGTGGTGAAACGGCAAAGGATGTTCATGAATGTTTTTTTGTTTTGCTTTTCAGATTGGTTGCATGCTTATAGGTTAGACTGTGTAACGGTATCATGCTGCCTCATGCGCTAGTATGCAAATTGTGGCAAAAACAAAAATAACAATCGGGCACATCAATCGGTCGGCTATTGCCCGGATATGGACAGCTTGCATATGCAAATTAGTTAATATGACAGCGAGACGAGCACACAAACACACATACGTACGCACATACATAGTTGTATATTAAGCAAGCACTATAGACAGCACAAAAACAATGTGACACAACAAAAAACTAGCAAAAGCGTGCGTGTATGGGTGCAAATGGTAGCCGTGTTTAGCATTGCAACACACATACATACATGTAGTGACCTCCTGTGGGCGGCAGCTGTGCACAGCGCACTACTAACACCACCACCAAACACTAGCAATGCAACTAACGGTTGTGTGGCGACCTTTCATAATATGAGAAATGATCTTGACAAGAATAATTGCATGTTAGCATAATTAAAACCATTTGTAAGCACGCACACACACAGACATCAGTTGTTTGGCCACAAACTAAAACAACAGCAAATGCTATTAGACATCAAAGCGCCATACAATGAAAATAATGGTGGACATAACGTTGTGATTTGATGCCAAAGCTGAGATTTTGACACAACAACAAATATGTGTGTGTGTATTAATGTATGTATGTATGCATATATGCATATGTACGTTTGTATATGTTTCTTTTATGTATAATTACGAGCCATTTGTAGCTTTTTGCCTTGTTTTAGCTGTTATTATTAATGACTGTCGGGAGTTGTGTTGATGATATGAATTCTCGAGCACGTTTTGAATACACAAAATACCGTTAGCCAGTGCACAGCGCGCCACTGCAAAGCTCGCTTGGAAAATATGACATTTGCGTTTGTATTTGCTTTCACTGCTAACTTAGAAGTAGGGTTTGAAAAATAAATGTTATTAAAGAAATGTGCTTAAATTTGAGTTTATAAGAAAATTATCTTGGCAAAAATGATGCAATTAATATTTTTGTAAATTTTTTTTTATGAATTTTATGGTTAATTAGTTCATTTTTTTACTATGAATTTTAACTATTTTTTGAGAGATATTATACAAAATTTAAGAATTATTTTATTGATAAATATTAGTGAAATTTTTAGATTAAATTTTTTAATAATTCAATTTTTTATTATATAATTTTAAAAATGTTTTGATAAATTCTTTTAATTATTACAAATGTAAAATAATTAAATTTTTTTAAATTATTTGATTAATTTTTAAAGAAATAATTTTTTTTTTAAGTTAAGTTGTAAGCTATTACATAATTTTTAAGACACTTTTGAAGCTACTTGACTTGAGTGGCAAGAATTGTTTAATAAGTCTAACTTTATCAATTATTAAAATTTTTTAGAGTATTTTGATTTATTAAAAATGTTTCGATTCATGTTTGCCATCACTACAATTTTTCATAATTTATTTATTTTTTTTAATTAATAACATTTTTTTTATAAAAAAGTTATAATTGATATTTTAATTAAATTTTTATTATAATTTTTTTTTTATTGATTAAAATTTTTTAATTAATTAACCAGGGTTTGTCGGTGTATACGCAAACAAGGCGCTCAGTTTCTGAGCTAATGCTCTGAAATTTGGCACACAACCTTTTCTTCTCAATAAGCTGCTTATTGGTCAGAACCACCGTTATCAGACTACCATAACATATAGCTGTCATACAAACTGAACGATCAGATTCTTGTTCTTGTATGGAAAACTTTTTTATTCGACGAGATAGTTTCACGAAATTTGACATAAATTTTTCTCTAAGACATCGACACAATCTAGTTTTAGATCGGATAACGTTCAAAACCATGTTTTTGTATGGAAAACTTTTTTATTTGAAGAGCCATCCTTATGAAATTTAGTACTAATTATTGCCAAAAGCAGCACCATGATATCTGAAGAAATTATAGAAATCGGACAACTATAGCATATAGCTACCATACAAACATAATGCTGAAAATTAAGTCCTTGTATGGAAAACTTTTTTATTCTGCAAAATAATTTCATGAAATTCAACATGCATGAGCGATCAGAATAAAGTTTTAGTAAGAAAACTAAAAAAATTGAACATGTGGAGGGTATTATAGCTTCTATACAGTCGAAGTTAACGTTTTTTCCTGGTTTTTTGTTTTGTTTTAAATATTTTTCGCCTTTTTTGTTAAAATGTTTGTCTCATTTGCATATAAAATTTATTGAATTCCATGTTTGTACCATTAATTTCAAACTTTTTTAAATTCAATTTATTTTTATTTTCTTCTTATTTTACTCTTATTGCTTTAAACTTACATTCAGTTGCCAAAGATTGCATATTATAACAAACTAAACTATTGGCCGCACCCCAATGCCGTATAACTAAACTAATGTTGAACAGCTCAAAATGCTGAAATTTGTATTTGAGTGCAGAAAACGCCTACACTCGTTGCAATTAACGTTGATTTGCGCAGAAAACTGTCAATTGGTGGTTCCAACAATTATTAGGAATTTCGCTTTAAATATGGGTACATGGCATGACCGCTAAATTTTCGTACAATAACGCCTAGACTTGCGAAAATATGCCATAATTGCAGCGCAATTGAAGTTGTTAATGTATGTAGACAATATTACTGTTATCCACAATGAGCTTTCAACTCGTTTATATGAAATATAAATTATATATACGACTGCAACGACAACTACCACTAGCATTGACAAAATACGAAAAGACATTTTCGACTACCCAATATGTGTGTATACATATACATATGTACGTACATATGTGTTCGTATGTCCCAATGGCAGCGAAAGCCGGACCAATTAAATGCGCGGATTAGGACTAATTTAAATAACGGTACACGCGCGGTGGCGAACAAGAAAAAGTCAGTAAATAGTTACCGCCAACAACACCAACAACTAACGACATGCAACAAAAGCAGCTCAAGCGCACAAAAGCCCGCACACGTGTGCCACACACACACACATACATGATGTGCTACAGTATCTCTGACAAGTCCCACAAATCAGCAACATTTATAAAGCGACTGACATGCCCACAATAATGCCCAACAAATTTGACGACAAAAGGATTTGTGTTTAACGGTATCAAATGCGACAACACATATCCCCTTGAAATAAATGAAAAAAAAAAAAAATTACGTATAAATGGAAATACATTGAAGTATTTTAAACTGCGCATTCAGTCGCCGAAGCTCGTGGATTTCAACATTAAGTGGCAAGCGACGGCAATGTCTGCATGGATTTTAGATTTTAAACAAAAAAATATAACAACAACAAAACTTAACTTTTGTTGCAAAGAGGGTATAATACCCTTCACAAATACAAAAGATTCAACACAAAAAATTAATTTTATACGGTCAGTTTGTATGGCAGCTATATGCTATATTGGTCCGATCTGAGTACTATCTCTGGAGATTTTGCCGTTACTTTAGATAACAATATGTGCCAAATTTCGTAAAGATATCGCAACGAATAAAAAGTTTTTGTTATTAGGACATGATTGTGATCGGTCGGTTTGTATGGGAGCTATATGCTATAGTGATCCGATCTGAATAATTTCTTAGGAGGTTATATCGTTGTCTTGGAAAATAATGTGTGCCAAAATTCATGAAGATATCTCGACTTATAAACAAGTTTTTCATATAAGGTCTTGAGTTTTATCGTTCAGTTTGTATGGCAGCCATATGGTATAGTACTCCGATATCAACAATTTCTCTGGAGATTACACGGTTACTTTAAACGGTAATTCATGCCGTATTTTGAGGAGATATCTCGTCCAATAAAGAAGTTTTTCATATAAAGACTGAATTTTGATAGTTCAGTTTGTATGGCAGCCAGATGCTACATTGGTCCGATGTGAACTATTGCTTGGGAGAATGTATATTTTCTTCAAGCAAAAGTATGTGCCGAATTTTGTAACTCTCTCTCTACAAATAGAGAAGTTTTTCTTACAAGCACTTTATTCCCAACATTCAGTTTGTATATACATACATATGTATATATATAGTATATTCAGTTTTCGGATCTGAACCATTTCTTAGGATATTGTATTGTCGCGATGAAAAATAATCTGTGTAAAATTTCAGATCGATAACTCAAAAACTGAGGTCTCCCACGCTTCCTACTGCTTCCCACAAACTTCGTGACAAACTGAAGATACGCTGTGCAGGGTATAAAAATAAAACAAAAGTCGAGCAAAAAACCTTTTGCAAACTTAGACATGCGGCGCGTATTATGCGGTATTACGCGTATAAAGCGCGCACCCGCAGCAGCCACAGCGACCCGCGTAATCCCAGGCGACAGCGACGGCGAACCGCATACAAGTTAGCAGCCAACAACCACAGCAAAAAGAGAAAAAAACAAGATGAAGAAATGAAAAATGTAATAAAATGCACATAAAAGGTTAGCGCAAAATGAAGCGCTCGAAAACGATGAAGCCACAGCCAGTCACAGCAGCTTCACCGACGTAGTTGGGGCTTGAGTGGCACGAGTAAACACATACAAGCGTGTATTTGGACGATTGGTTGTTGTGACCGCCATTTTCACGGCAAATACGTGCGATACGAGTAAGTGTGAGTGCGCTGTATGCACAATATTACACACCACCCCCTGCTCGGCGTACACCGCTAAACGCCAAAACTTTTGCGAGCCATACTTCATTCGCTTTATACCCAGCGAAATCCACTCGGATTTGCCTTTCAATAAAAATGCAAATTTTTCAACGCCTTTCACGCATTTCCTTTTCACTTGCATTTCCTTGCCCACTTTTAACAGCGCTTACGAGATAGTACATATGTATGTATGTGTGTTCACCTTAACTGCTTGGGATCCCGAATTTCAACTTTGTTTTCATGTTCGGTGGTGAATATTTCGTTTTATCTGTGTCTTATCTCTTTTAAATGTTAAAACTGCATTTCTTCAAAAAGAAAAAAAACAAAACACTCGTTTACAAAAACACTAAAAAAAAGTTTTGCTTGCTTTAATGTGCTGCCTTGTTAGATAGTAACCGAGCTGCATTTCTAGTTTTCATATTTCATTTTATATACTTTTTATCACGGACGAAGCTGAGTAGTGCTTAGAGTCTAACAAATGTGTACATACATATATATACCGAGTCTATGTATGTATGTATTGACTCACCTTCACTTGCGATTCGGTCATCCCTAAGGCATAGGCGAGTTTCGCCCGTTCTGGTCCGGCCAGATATTTGGTCTGTTCGAATGTCTTTTCCAGCGCGAAAATTTGCTGACCACTGAATGTTGGGCGGGTGTGCTTCTTCTTGCCATCCTTGTCGTTGCTTTGATGGTGTTGATGCGCCTGTGAGAGACTCGCCGACACTGGAAAGCGGAAGAAAATAAAAATGTTTAGCTTGTATTAAGTTAAATTTAACTTTCTGCGTAGACTGGCGTTGTATTGTCTCCCAACTTGTTTTATTAAGTTGGGGGGAGTTTAAGAGAATCATGCATATATAAATGACTGATTTAAGATAATATTTAGAGAAACGTGGCGAAAGCTATCTTACCGAGAGAAAAAAGTTTTTCTAGACGGAATTTAGGCAAATATTAATATAGCAAGACAAGAACGTTAATCGAAACTGTAATACCCTTCACAAATACAAAAGATTTCATACAAGAACTTGATTTCTTCGGTCGGTTGTATGACAGCTATATGTTAGAGTAGTCCGATCTAGAAAATTTCTTTGGAGGTTGTGACGATGCTTCGGGCAATAATCAATGTCAAATTTCGTGAAAATATCTCGTCCTTTTCACAAGTTTACTATACAAGGCCTGCATTTTGATCGATAAGTTTATATGGCAGCTATAGGTTATAGTGGTTTGATCTGAAGAATTTTTTCGAAGATTATAGCGCTGACTTGGGAAATATGCTATGCCAAATTTTGTAAACATATCTCCTCAAATAAAGAAGATTTCCATACAAAGACACCTATACGATCGTTCAGTTTGTATGCCAACTATATGCTATAGTAGTCCGATCAGAACAATTTCTACGAATTTAGTCGTGAATATATCTTGTCAAACTACAAAGTTTTCTATACTAGGACTTGAGTTGGATCGGTCCGTTTGTACGACAGCTATATGCTATAGTAGTCCGATTTGAACAATTTCTACGGAGATTATGAAAATATTTTGGGTAATGATCTATATAAAATTTTGAGAAGATACCTCCTCAAATGCAAAAGTTTTTCATACAAGCACTTGATTCCAATCGTTCAGTTTCTATGGCAGCTATATGCTAAAGTGGTCGGATAACGATGGTATCGGCAACTTCTTTGAAAGAAAATGAAGTGTGGAAAATTTCAGCTAGAATATCTGAAAAACTGAGGTAGTATTAAGCACTTATACAGACTGATGGACAATCAGATCGGCATGGCTTAAACGACTCAGCTCATCATGCTAATCATCTATATATAAATTTTATAAGGTCTCCGACCTTGCCTTCTTGGTGTTAGAAACGCACTGACAACAAGTATGGGCATCTCTTGCTGCCACCAGCCACAAAATTTATCGAAAATCCATATAAATAAATTTCAATGTTTTTGCTAGCCCTAACCTAAAATAATAATTACATACTAATTAGGCATTTACGGTAAAAAATTACATGCAGTAAATCGAATCAATGCAAATGGCGCCCACACACATACACATGCACAAACGGAGCCACATTCGGAGGCCGGAAATGACAACACAGGCAATTACAGGCAACAACTCGCATAATGAGCCCCAAAGGCAGACCTAGCAATTGGAGCCAATTGCCCAGCAATCCGGACATTTAGTGCCGCCCAATGGCCATCAAATTAACAAACGCAAATTGTCCGCAAATTAATTACGTTGCTCGCATAGAGAATAAACATTTTGCCAACAGAACCGAGAGAACACTCATTTATATATATTTATATATTTACAACAAATGAAATTACAACAAATTATGTATATAATGTAAGCCTATGCCGCAGTAATTTGTAAAAGCGCCCTCTGGCGTCATTTTCATTTTCATGAACACAACATGAGAATCAATTAGCCAAACAGGCGAGGTACAAATCCGCACGGCGCAGCGCAGCAAACTCCCCTGCCAAAGCAGGTGGTGTGGCGGTTGAGTGCTGTAAGCCCACTTTTATGCGAGTGTAAGCCAATAAAACGAGTATAAACAAAACGCCCGTCGTGCCTTTGTCGTGGCCACACCGACCACCGGCTCTTGCCCGGACCGCGCGTCGCACGTACATAAATCCCAGGACCTGTGCGGCTCCCTGGTGTGGGTTGAAAGGCAATCATTACAAGTGGGCTCTAAATGCCAGCGCTACCTTGTTGGCAAGTGTCAATGTGTATGTGTGTGTGTGTCTGGATGGTGGTGGCAATCACCCACAATGCCGCAACCAAATCTCAAAGGTCTGTTTTAGTTGCCTTACAGCGGCGCTAAACCGCACTTATAAAGCTGTGACAACGGGGGTTGTGCTCGGCAACTAGTTGACGGCCCGGACGTTCTCATGCCAGCGACGCTTTGTGGCCTTCGCTGTGCTCGCTTTGTACCGTGCTTTCGGCCAATTAATGTCACCCCATTATTAAATGATCCCTAATTATGTGAAATGATTTTAGTTGGGAGTAAATGCTCAACACAGTTATTTAAATTGCTGCGCAGAGGGTTGCGTTGAGCTGGAGTTGGGCTGGATATTTTTTATGGTTCAAGTATTTATGTACGGCTTCCGATTACTTTCTTATTGTTGACATTTAAATAAAACTAGTTTTATGACTGTGGTGTGAGGCGGTGGTGTTATAACTAGGGGGTGCCGTCGTCTAGGTTAGATTAAAATATTAGTAGAAGCTCTAAAACTCATTGCATAGACTTTGTATGGAGCTAAATGAAAGTAACAAGGAGTACTAAAGTGTGAGAATAAGGGATGCTATCAACGTACGAGGATTGTACGTTGGCCAGACCAACTTTTACACAACAACTAGCTGTAGAAGCTCCAAGATCTAAAAGACTTTGTCGTCTTTTTCGGTAAACTGTCCGACCATCCTGTAAATTACTGAAGATTACGAGCTCTAATGAAACTTTCAAACAAAATCATTTTGTTGTCTGAGTAATAACGATGCTACACACAATTTTTTTCAGTTTTAACTCCCTCGGAGTCTAGACTTACCGACTTTGTCGTCTTTTCCGTTAAACTACCAAAGATTACGAGCTCTTATGAAACCTTCAAGCGAAATCTTTAGGTTGTCTGAGGAATAACAATGCCTCTCACAAATTTCTGCGGTCTTAACTCGCTCGGAGACTGCGACGTTCATAGTTATAGTTATACACTGAAGGGAGTATACCATATTAAGTTTCCCACGGAGTTCGTAAAGCAGGAAACTTCGGAGACCCTATAAAATATATATGTATGAAAGATCAGCATGACGAGTTGAGTCCAGTTAGCCATATTCGTCAGTCCATCCCTACGTCCGTCCATCTGTTTCTCAGTATATAAGCAGACTAGTCAGTCAGTTTTTGAGAAATCGATCTAAAATTTTGCAAAAGTTCATTGCTTTCAAGGATCTACACATTTGTTGGAGCCACCCATATCGGATCACTTTAACATATACATAGTTGCCATACAAAGTGAACGCTGACAAGCATGTCCTTGTATGGAAAACTTTTTTATTTCAAGAGTTATCTTCACTAAATTTGGAAATTACTACTGTTAAAGATAAATATATAATCTGTGAAGAAATCGTTCAGATCGGACGAATATAGCATATAGCTGTCATACAAACTGAACGATCAAAATCACACTCTTGTATGAAAACTTTTTCTAATGAAAAGATATCGTCACGAAATTCGGCAAATATTATTGCCTAAGCTAACGGAACAAGTTCTAAAAAAAATATTTAAATCGAACTTCTATAGCAAATAGCTGTCATACAAACTGAACGATTGAAATCATGCTCTTGTATGGAAAACTTTTATATTTGCCGAGATATCTTTTTAAAATTTGGCAAAGCTTTTTGCTTTAAGCAATGATATAATCTCCCCAGAAATTGTTCAGAACAGATTACTATAGCATATATGTAGCTGTCATACAAATTCATTTTTAAAAAACCCAGTCCTGGTACGAAAAACCAAAAGGTTCAAGACACTTTTCAAGCAAGAAAAAATTCTTACGATTTTCTTTTATTTTTTTTATAATATTCTACACCACCAACTCTTGAACAAAATAAAAGCCGAGACCCCTATTAGCCAAGTGTATACTAACAAGTAATAAAAATCTTATAAACAAATCATCAACTTTAAACAATTCTCCTTTTTAGCAGGCAATCAGCCATTAATGTTACATAAAAACACCATTAAAATCTGGCGTTCGTTGCCATTTCCACTTAATTGTCATAATTTTAAAATGGCTGTCTTTCACCTCATTAGCATATCAGACTTGGAGTCCAAGTCTTAACAAAATGCGTGGCAACCAGTTTCGTTGTCTTCCAACACAGCACATTGCACCAACACTACAGCTACGACGCGCTGAGCGCTTGAAAACTTGTTTTCAACTTTATTGTCCGTCCATTGCTGGCGTTGTGCCGCCTCTGTGTGCTCAACTCAACCCACCAAGAAATTGAGATTTTGGTGACACAAACAAACAATTTAGACGGCTACAAACATCTCAACTCTGTATGTTAGCTGCCGAAGTCCGCCTGACCCGCCACCCCGCGTAAATTAGCAGCTGTGCCAGGCATTTATAAACAATTAATAAATGACAAAACAAACGACAAAGTTTCTACATGCATTGCCTTGTTGCCTGGCTTGCCGACTTGCAACAACAACAATGGTACATTTGTAGATTTAGACGTGTCTTTTACGCCGCCATCCGTTCCGCTTGAGCTCTGTGAAATTTCGCATAATAAAATTTATAATGAAATAATGACTTTGTGAAAATTTCGAAAAGTTTTTAAGTAGCTTGTAAACATGGGCCTTAAAGTATGCTCCGACACGACAATATTGGAAATGTTTTGGTAGTTGAATGCTGAATGGATTGCACAAAAGTTATGGATATGTCTTTGAGAGCAATTGGTAACCAGTAATTTATTGTTGTAGTGAATTTTTCGGAAATCATAATAACTTCAATTTATAATAGCAATGAGGAAAAGTACACTATAAACGTTTTTAAAAACACCCTAATCAATATACTGGATCTGCTCGACTCAAAATTAAAGGATGCGGTCTTCTAAAGTAGGGCCTTGTAAAGTCGCTAGTGCACGGCTCACGTGGCGCTAACTTATCTGAGTATAGGCTTCAATAAAACAAGAGATCGAGTCGTAATACAGCGAGTATCGCCATACAATTTACCACAATGTCAGATTAAGTTAGATTCCTTATACCTCAGAATTGCGAAATGATCGCACTTAGATTGTTATATTCAGTCCTTTGTAAAGTCAGACGAAAAACTCCAGTAGTTGGATACTAGCTATGGGAAATTCGTGTTGAATCTAGTAGAAATCTGTTTAGCACCTTTCATTCTGTTTTTTCTATTTCACCTCAGTGACTAAAAGTATGATATCCGAGGTATTTTGGCCTGATCTGGCAAAAGCGGTACATTTGAGGAGGAAATGTTGAGAAGATTCTATCTCGTCCTCTTGGAAACAGCTAAGGCAGCCGGCATGTAGTGAGATGTCCAATCTGTCTGCTTGGATTCCGTCTAACTCCACTAAGAACTCCCAAAACGATTGAAAAGTGGATCTTGCTGAGAGCCGAGAGCTCTCTAGACCTCTTCCGATTGACTCTGGGCAAGAAGTACCTCGCAACTGCACAGCTCCTGGGTTGACCCACGCTTGCTGAGCTGGTTTGAGATCCAGCAGTTAAGAAGAAGTCACACAAGAAGTCAACATAGCTCCTATCCAATTCCATTCCGCAGTTTTTGAGACTGAAGTACCTGTCCGAGCTAGCTCATCAACCATACGGTTTCCTGCAATATCGCTGTAGCCAGGAGGTAATAAGTCTACACATCCTTCTTTAGTCTTGAACATACAGTCAACGAACTCAAGCCCCTACTATCGGAGTCGATTGTCACTACTCTGAAAAAGTTCGAGCTCTGCAGTAGTACATCTACAGCTACCTTTACGACAGGCACTACAGCTTGAAAGACGCTGCAGTGGTAAGAAAGTCTAAAACTGGAGCCGATGGATAGTTGCCGACAGTTTATTGCGCCACCAAACCTCGTCGCATGCTTAATAAAACGTAATAAAGCTCCTCTCATCTACTGAGTTCTTAACTTCGACGCTTCCTTCAAGCTTAGATCCGTGTATCCTCCAGTAAATTCTTAGCTAACACGCCACCCTCAAAGGTAAATAAGCAGAGAAACGACAGCCAGTCACAAGTGTATCACAAAATAATGAGAGCAGCCCTTGGAAAACCGATAGTTTTTACGTGAGTGTAGTCTTTTCTATCGTCTTCCGCCATAAAACAATACCGTAGACTATTATTGATTTAATTATTGTTTCATAGAGCCAAAGGACTATATAGCCTAAAAAGTTCAGAAGTGTAAGAAACACGGCGATACCACGACTTTATCTCACAACAGTTTGCTATGGTAGAGAGGAGTTCCAGTACAAGTATTTCTTAAGGCAGTTTCATATTTTGCTGCAGTTCAAAGTGAAAACCTATCCAAAGCCTTCTATAGTTTCATATTGACAGCACATATTCTTCCACATCATATTTTTTCCACTTCATTAAAACGATTAAATTTATTATGAGCAATGTAGACTTTATCAGCAATTATACCAGAATATAAAAATAAAATGGAAAAAAGTTTAAATGCGGCTCACCGATGCTATAATACCCTTCATAGGTGCATTTTTTATAGCATAAAAGGTATAAAGAGGTACTTAACTTGATTTTGTTCGAGAAGTTTGTATGTTGGCTATATGCTATAGTGGACCGATCTGAACTATTTTTTCGGTGATTATACCGTTACTTTGAATAATAAGCCGTGTCAAATTTCATGAAGATATCTTGTCAATTAAAAAAGTTTTCCATACAAGGATTTCAGTTTGAGCGTTTAGTTTGTATGACAGTTATACGATATAGTGGTCCGATCTGAACAATTTCCACATAGATTGTAGCGATGCTTTGAAAAATAATTTGTACTGAAGTTCATAAAGATATCTTGTCAAACAAAAAAGTTTTCCATACAAGGAGTTGATTTTCATCGCTCAAACTTAATATACCCTGTTCAGGGTATAAAGAGTGCGCTGCAAATATACATATAAAGATGCCAGTATATAATTACACAGCAGGAACTCATTTTATGCGCGGAGGAATGCCATTTAATCCTTTCGCTTACATGTAGCAATCAAAATCCAGCCAAGCTCTGAGCTAAGGTGCAGCCAGACCGCGCAATTAATTAAAATTCCAAAAGATATACGCGCAAGTAACCATAATAAAACAACAACAAGCACATAAAAATCTGCTCAGCAAAGAATTCGACCCACATTTGAAAGGGCTCATTAAAATGGTTGGCGCACAAACAAGGCGCCATACAAACATACAAATAAACACACATACGAGCATAATGTGTTGACTAAGGAGGCTTGAGGGTGCGCATGAGTTATGTAAATGCGGTTGAAAAGGTAAAACGACTTAAGTGCGTGCAATAAATGTTTCCCGCTCTTGCTACAACAAGTTTTTAAGCGCTGGTGAATCCTTTGCGACTCATAAAGACATACATATGTATATCAAGATATAATTACATAACATATTGAAATATGAAGGTATGTATGAGTAGGAAAGGATTCACCAGCGATTAAAAATATGTTTATAGTAGCTATATTCATATATAGCGGAAGCTCATGTTTTATCCACATATACCAACTTTATATATATGTATGTACATATCCACCCATAATAGTATGCACTCACATATGCGTACCCTCGGCATAATGCCAAAGCTAATTGCCGAGTATGATAATGATATTTAGTTAAATGTGCGTCAGCAATGCCTCAATTAAAAGAAGGCGCAGGATCTTAATTATACACACTACAAGGAACCAAATGAGCGAAAATTAGACTCATGTGACGTCCAAAGGGTTCTTTACGAAGACACCGTATCCCTATCATTTACAAAAACAGTTTGTAGTACACGGTCACGCCAAAGGTCGAACTTAAAGCACGTTCCCAGATAAGCAAGTAAATTACTTTGAGCGTATGAAAGCGAGCATAAGCTCAAAATTTCAGCGCAGCCCGTGGGTGCATAAGCCTATCCATTAGGGTGGGCAAAAAAACAATTGATTATTTTTGTGGGTGCATAAGCTTATACATTAGGGCGGGAAAAAATTAATTAATCTTAGTTAGTGCATAAGCCTATACATTAGGGTGGTTGAATCCTTTTTTATGTTGGTACTCTAAAAATAGGTTTTTTCATGCCTTCTAGTTAAAAATTTCCATACAAATTATTCCTTTAATTTTTTTTGTAGTTTTAAATATAAAAACAATATTTTTTTTTAATTTTTATAATATTTTGACTTAAATGCATTTTTCACTTTTCCTTAAATTTTTTTTTAATGTTGTTTCATTATTTTTTTTTGTTTTAAGTATTTTTTAACTTTTTTTAATTTCGAATTTTTTTATATTTTTAAATTTATTTCATGTTTTAAAAAAATTTTAAATTGAGTTGTTTTTTCATTGGCTTGAATGCATATTTTATTTTTCATTTTCTTTTAAATTTGCATAATATTTTATTCAATATTTTTTATGGTTTTATATATTTTTTTATGAGCTTTTAAAATTTTTTTAATATTTAATAGTTTTTAAATATTTTACATTTTTTTCGTGCTTTACAATTTTTTTAAATTATTTCATTTTATTTTTCATTAAATGTTTGTTTTTACATTTTAATTTGTTTTATTTTATTTTTAATAATTTTTATAAATTTTTATTTTATTTTTAATAATTTTTATAAATTTTTATTTTATTTTTCATATTTAATTTTTTCCACATTTTTTTCTGTTTTTTTGTAATTTCGGATTTTTTTATATTGTTAAATTTATTTCATGTTTTAAAAATTTTTTTATTAACTAATTGCTTTAAATATTTTACAATTTTTTTAAATTATTTTTTTTTCATTACATTTTATATTTTATTTAATTTTTAATATTTTTTATAGTTTTTGTTTTCTTTCTATTTTTTTTTTTGTTTTATTAAAAATTACGTTTCAAAATTTTTTTAAATAACATTTTTTATTCAATTTTCGTTTGTTTATGGTTTTTTTTTAATTTTTTAAATATTTGTTATACTTTTAAAACTTGTAAAATTTTTTTTATATTAATTTTTATAATATTTTATTTATACATAGTTTTTTTAATATCTAATTTTATATATATTGAAAATATATCTAGTTTTTTCTGACCCACCCTAATATACATAAATTGGTATGAACCTTATATTCATACATGCATATGTATGTGTTTATAAATGTGTGCATTCCTTGTCGCTTTTT
This sequence comes from Bactrocera neohumeralis, assembly GCF_024586455.1. Taxonomy (NCBI): domain Eukaryota; kingdom Metazoa; phylum Arthropoda; class Insecta; order Diptera; family Tephritidae; genus Bactrocera; species Bactrocera neohumeralis. The sequence continues at coordinate 75,474,508 of NC_065923.1, read as the reverse complement.
CAATTATTTGCCTCCTTAACGTGCAGCGCTGCGCTTTCACACACGCCATTCTCTCCGATTGGCCCGTTTCATGCGGCATTTGAAAATTTTATTAGGTTTACGTGTTACACTTTCATTATAATTTTCGCAAATTTTATTATCACCAACATGACTAATAAAAAGATAAAAATCATTTCAGCAACGACATGTGAACATTTTCCACTGCTACTCGCATATGTTCGCTCTTCGTGTTCGCTCATTTGCACGAGGCACTTCAAGCTTATGGTTTATGGTTTATGGCTTATGTTGCTCGGCTGTTTTAACGGTGCATTGCATATCGTAAATGTTTTAAATTTAATTGTGTGAATTGTAAAGGGAACGAGGCGTTCGTGGCTTGCCGCATGCGAAGTGTGTTAAATATTTAATTGGATTGCTTTGAGACTGGAGTAATTGAATTGATGCTTTCTTGTGGACTAGGACTAATGAAATCAATTCATTTCTTTATTGTTTACATCTTTTATGAAGCAGGCAGGTTAATTGGGCGAGTGTAGAAACGGATTTAGTATATTTCAGTTCTACATGCATGTTGCATTTCAACGGCCTTTTGATGTTATAATTGAATTAAGTGAAATTTTGCTGGATACTAAACGCTAATTGGCGAATAATTAGGATTAGAAATTTTGAAAAATTTTTACATGAAAAAAATTATTCAGGAAGAAATATTTTCCAAAAAAACATTTATATAAAAAAATATTTATGTTTCTTTGAAAAAGGTAATTTTTAAGTTTTCTGAAAAAAATTTAAAAAAAATTTATAAAGTATTTGGAAGGGTCAACATTTGAAAGTTTAACCTTTTTATTAATTTAAAATAAATTTATTTACTTATAATAATATATTTTAAAAATTGTAAAAAAAAAAATTTGAATTTTTGATGTTTTGAAAAAAATTGAAGAAATTAAAAAAATGAAAATAAAAAATTTTGAACAAAGTATTTAGAATTAAAATTTTGAAAAAAAACTGATTTCAAACAATTTATAAATTTTAGTAAATTTGTCTAAAGTTTAATCTTTTTTACTAATTTTTTATTAAAAAAAAATATATTAATTTAAAATTTATAGAAAAAATTTCGCATAAAAAATTTTTAAAACTCAAATTTTTGAAAAAAATAATATTATGAAAATTAAAAAAAATTTGGTAAAGTATTAAAAATTTTTATTCATTTAAGCTGTTATCGATAGCGCTTTTGTTAATTACGGAACAAAATATAGAATTTTTTAATAACTCTTTCTTCAAAAAACTCTTTACAAAAAAAACAAACATTTTAGAATTCCACAAAACATTTTTTTTAAGTATGTATTGTCAAAATGCTATTGATTTTTATTCTTGAGAAAAGGTGACAACTCCAATTTTTCGAAAAATATGAAATATTTTTGTTTAAAATGTAGGAAATACGCTAATAAATGGATGGAAGGAAATCTAATAAAAAGCTCTTTTTATAAAAGATTTTATAAAATCTAAAAAATTGTATTAACATTTTCAAAAAGAAAAAAAATTTAAATTGTCCATTAAAAGTTTTTAGTTTTAAGTAATATATGTACAAAAACTATTACTATTTTTTTTTAGAGGTGGTAACTCCACTTCGGAAAATTGTGCTTCCAAATCAAAGCAACACCCTTTGATTTACAAGGCGAGTAGTTTATCAAAGAATATACTTTTCAGCTTATCAATAACCGCAGAATAGTCGGCATATGTATGCATATACATATGTTTGGTAAAATATTGCCTTGTTTAATCATTTTTCATGTTCAATAAAGTCTGCTGAGCTTGTGCCACAGATTTTTGCGGCGGCAGTCATAATCCCCTAGCTGCGTGTCCCATTTCAGCGCTTAAACTGATTGAATTGCCAACACAATAATTTATATATAACTATTTATATGTCACACTGCGCGTCAATGTGTGTGTGTGTGTGTGTACTATAATTAATTAGCCTGCAATGAAATTTGCAATGCAAACATGCAATTATACCGACAGTTTGGCGTAAAATGCAAATTATCGGCTTGCTTGATGAACACCGCGCATACATGCAGCCACACGCAGCAAAACATACACACGCACGCATGGTAGTTGTTGCTTTTTTACGCTTTTCCCCAAGCGCATTGCACTTCATATTTATTGCAAGGCAATTAATTGCATTTTTGCAACGAGATTAAGCAGCACACACACACGCACACACATAAAAATATGTTTTCCACGCAAGTATGTGTATATGTGTGAGTGCACAGTGGTCAGCACGTGCCGACGCGTGCGCGAAATCCGTACAGGCGTCAGGTCGTCAGGGTGTTAAAAGGCCTCCAATCACCGCGGCAATATTTATGTTTATATACATGTGTGTGTGTGTGTTTGTGTATGTGTAGGTGTGAAAATATGTGTTTTTATCAGTCTGCCCTACGTTACAGGTGGGAGAGTCAATCAAAGCATTGTCGTCCAACAATAAAAAAAAATGCAAACAACGCGGCTTAAACAAACAAATATGGCTGTGAAATAATAAACAGTCTTTATTAATATTATTACTATGCGATTTAATTGAATTTTATTATCAGCACTTTTGCGCGAAATCACAAGTAAATAAAACCATAATTATTGCAGTAAACAGATAAACATTAATGGATTTGCTGCGGTTGCAATTGCAATTAAATGGCAGCAGAAGGATTATTATATAACAATGCAGATATACTAGAGACTCTAATAGATAATTAATTTATGCAATGGGAAAAACGGCTAACAAATGCGTTAGATAATCGAAGAAAAGTAGAAACATTAAAAATATTTATACAAAAAATCAGCATGACAACAGATTTCGACTCACCGCTATTTAGCCATATTCGCCTGTTTGTATATACATACATACTTGAACTTGAGAGCTAGAAGATTTTGAGATATCAATCTGAAATTTTGCATACGTTCTTTCCTACTCAAAGTGCTGCTCATTTGTCGGAATCGCCGATATAGGACCTGTGTGCCATAAAGCTGTCATATTACCTAACCGCTGAAAATCAGGTCCTTGTATGGGAAACTCTTTTATTTGAAGAGATATCTTCACGAAATTTTGGCACAAATTAATCCGGAAGATAACAGTATAATCTCAGAAAAAATCATTCAGATCAGACAACTATAGCATATACCTGCCATATAAACCGCACAATAAAAATCTTGATTTTGTATAGCGAACTTTTTCAATTGATAAGACATCATCAATTAATTTGACATATAGTATTCTTTCAGATAACGGTATAAACTGCAAACAAAATATTCAGATGGAACCGCTATATCATATAGCTGCTAAACAAATTGAATGATCAAAGTAAAGTTCTTGTATGAAATCTTTTGTAGTGAAAGGTTAAGAATTTTTTCGTTTTTGCAAATTTTGCGTTTTTATATAGTAAACAAATATTTTTGCATTTTTTGCTAGAAAATAGTTTTCTAAAAAATATTTTTTAATATTTTTTTCTAAATAACATTTTTGATATTTTTTCTAAAAACTATTTTAATTTTCTTTTTAGAAAATATTTTTTTAATTTATTTTTTTCTAAAAAATATTTTTGATATTTTTTCTAAAAAATATTTTTAAATTTTTTTTCTGAAAAATATTTTTTTAGTTTTTTTTCTAATTATTATTTTTGATTTTTTTTTCTAGAAAATAATTTTAAATTGTTTTTCTAAAAAATATTTTAATTTTTTTTCTAAAAAATATTTTAATTAATTTAAAAAAAATTTTTTTTTTTCTAAATAATATTTTTGATATTTGTTCTAAAAAATATATTTAAATTTTTTTTTACAAAAGATTTTTTATTTTTTTTTTATTATTTATGAATTTTTTTCTAATTTTTACTTTTGATTTTTTTTTTTAATTAAAGCTTTTATACTTTTTTTAACATAAATAACATTTAGCGTTTATTTTTTTTATTCGTTCACCATTATTTTACGACAAATTTCGATTGTCTATTACAAAGATTTCAATTACCTTATTCAACAGCTCATAAAAGTGTAAGGATATAAAACTTATGATTCCATTTACACGGCAACAGCGAACAATAAAAAAGCGAAGCGTAAAAACAGGCGTATATAGGCCTACACAACACAGGTTACACTAATACACAAGTAAAAGAAAATCAATAACACACTACCGCGTTGCTGAGGCTGCTCACATACTGTACTATATAAATATATATTGAAAAAATATATGTGTGTATGTATGTGTATATGTATGTCTAACAAATTGAAAAAAATTACGGAAATATTATGTGACCCTTGCAAAAAAAACCGTGGCATTGACAAATTGAGCTGGCGCTAAGTCGCCAAACGGCACAACGCTTCATCAATAGACAGCCACCTATACACTCGCAGCCAACGCCGTGGCAAGTGCTGCAGTCAATTGGCCTTTGACACGAGCTACATTGCTTTCGAGCATTCGAAGTAACGAAAAAAAAAAATAAAAATAAACGCTTTAACAAAGCTAATCCGGCGCGAACACAGTGCAGCAAATGAGAGGGGGAGGCGCTGTGTAATGCAGCGCTTCTCTGTTTTCATCAGCATTTTTATTATTTTTTATGAGTGAAAATATTGTTTAGCGACGCACAGCTGAGTCCCAACGCACTGCTGGAGGTAAACGTGCAGAATATACATACATACATACACATATGTACGTGTTTATCATTTTGTGTGCGCGCTTGACTTCGGCTGTGTCTCACTTCCCTCATAAATTATGACAAATATGAAGCGTTTATTTGTGTTTGCCACCTCAGCAGCAGCACAAAGTCGAACTGATCAACTCACTCCGCGCGCTTGCAGTGTTTGCCGCCTGTTCTCGACTGCGCTGGCGCACATAATGCTCGGCCGCCCGGCTGCATCAGTTCCAACTTCAGCGCCAGTTATTCAAACTGTGTCTGTAAGCCTCTCTGTTTTGTGTCTCTCATAATCGCTTAAGTCACCCTCACCGCTGTCTCAAAGCAACCTCTGTCCATCCGTCTGCAGTTGTTGCACTACCTTTTTTCACTTCGGTTTGCGCGCTCGCAATTTTCCGCCTTTTAATGGGTCTCAAATGTACGTAAATTATTTGAAATATTGTCTTTTTATATTGTAGCTGCACACACACATACATATATATGTAAGTTTTTGTATAATATTTAAGCGCTTATTATAAATGTGTGCAAACAATGGTGTGGCGCCTGCAGCTATGCCTATACAGCAAAGCAGAACTAACGGTATTGCTTTTGATGGTGGTAAATTAACACTTCGCATCCTGCAGCTGGGACACTCCTCTGGCATATTAGTTAAAATATTAAAAGTAAATTTGTTACCTATTGATTATCAGGCATTATGAAGTGCGTGTTGCTTTTGCGCGGTGGGAGGGAGTGCCGTATGCAGAGTAAGCGGTGGAGAGACTAACGACAAAATTGAAAAAAATTTATGTATATAACAGAAAAATACAACTGAAAGTAAGCATTACTTGTAAAATTGTGAAAAAAAAATATTTTAGGGTTGCCATATCACAACTTTCGAAATAGAAAATTTCAAAATTTTAAAATTTTTTATGGATGTATGTATGTATGTATGTGCTTCTGTTTGGAAAAAAGTATTAAGTATTAAAAAAATATTTTAAAGTTTGCCATATTAAATTTTGTGATAAATAAAATTTCTAAACTTTTACTAATTAAAATTAACTGTATGTGCTTCTACTTGGTAAAAAAACATTATTATCATTTTTATAAATAAAATATTGTAGGGTTGCCATATTAAAATTTTTGAAATAAAAAATTTCAAAGTTTCTAAATTTTTTACTGATTAAAATTATGTATGTATGTGCTTCCATTTGGCGAAAATATTACTAAAAATTTTATAGAGTTGCCATATAAAATTTTTCGGATAGATAAAATTTCTAAATTTACTGATAAAAAATAAAGTATGTACATATGTATATGTAAAAAAAATATTATATTACTTAAAAAATAAAAATATTGTAGTGTTGCCACATGAAAAATTTCAAAAGTCTGCAATTTTTACTGATAAAAAATTTTAGTTGGGCTTCGACTTGGTAGAAAGTATTATGGAATTTTAAAACAAAATTGTAGAGTTGCCATATACAAATTTTCAGTATAAAAATAATTAAAAATTTGGTATTCAAAGTATATCTTTCTACTCGGAGAACCATAGCCGGTAAAAAAAAAAATTGTAGAGTTGCCACATGAAAGTTTACGGAGTAAAAAATTCTAAATTTTGGAAATATTTATTAATTTATATTAATGTATGTATGTACCTCTATTTGTAAATTTTAATAAAAATATTGCAGCGTTACCATATGTAAATTTTGGAAACAAAAACATTTAAAAACATTTTAATTTTACTGGTTAAAATTATTGTATGTATGTGCTTCTACTCGGCAAAAAAAATTATGTAAAATCTTAAAAAAAAATTTACGAAAAATTTTCAGAGTAAAAACCTTAAAAAAATTTTACTGATTTATAAAAAACATATAGCAGGATTGCCGGGTTATAATTTTCGGAATAAATAAAATTTCAAAATATCAAAAATTTTATTGATTAAAATTACTCTAGAGAAGCACATAGCTTCTACTAAGTGGAATAAATTAAGTAAAGTTTTATTAAGAAAAATATTGCAGGGTTACCATAAGAAAATGTTCGGAACAAAAAAATTTCAAAGTTTAACAATTTTTCTGATTAATATTCTTTTATATGCTGCTACTACGTTATAAATATTGTGTAATAAATATTTTATTAGATTTTTGTTGAATTACTGCAGGGTTGCCAAAAGAAATTAAAAAAAATTCTGTTAATTAACTTTTTTACAATATGCAAAAATAAAATAATTTTTCTAGTATTTCAAAAGCTAATCAAAATTGAGTTCCAGGCGCGCTCTCCACCCAATTTTTATACCTAGAACGGGGCAAAACTGTTACCAAAATTTTTTAACACCTAGCAGGAAAAGTGGCAAGCGCAAAATGCAACTCTGTAAGCATGACTTAATCAAGCAGATGTGAGAACGCAAAATATTCGGGACTCTATAAATTATAAGCGTATATAAATGATCAGCGAGGCAAGCTGAAGCGCTTTAACCATGTCTTTCTATCAGTCTGCCTGTCGGTTTGTTTGTCTGACAGTATATACGCAAACTAGTCCCCCAGTTTTTGATATATCCATCTGAAAATATGCATACATCGTTTTCTCAGAAAGGCGCTTGTCATTTGTCGGAACCGCATATCGGAACAATACAGCTTTAGCCATACAAAACGATCCAAAATCAAGTCTTTGAAAAACTTTTTATTTGATGAGATATTTTCACGAAATTTGTCTTCGATTAATTCTAAATAACGCTACAATATAAGAATAAATTTTTAAAATCAATGTATAGCATATATTCAGTCTTTGTAATTTGATGAGATATTTTCACGAAACTTTGCACAGCTTATTCTCCAAGACAAGGCAATATTCTCCGAAGAAATTATTTAAATCGGATTACTATAGCATATAGCTGCCATACAAACTGAACGATCAAAATTAAGTCCTTGTATGGAGAACTTTTTTATTTGAAGAGATATTTTCATGAAATTTTACACGTATATTTCCTCAAAGCAAGACTATAATTTCCTTAAACATTTTTGAGATCGGACCACTATAGCATATAGCTGTCACACAAACCTTCTGATCAAAATTAAGTTTTTGTAAGAAAACTTGAACTTAGAATAGTTATTTTAGCCTTCGTGCAAACAAAATTAACGTTTCTCAATTTTTAATCATTATTTTTTCAATTTAATATTGTTTACAATTCGTTATTTCTAACTATTAAATACTGTAAAGAGATACATTGTTATGAAAACAACTCTTTAAGTGCAATTTACGTTTGCCTGTATGTATTTCAATTTAAATTGCCGACCTTCACTTTCCACATCATTGCATTTTGTTGCTATTTGTCTATGCTTGCCAGCCACACCACATAAAATAAAAAAAAAAAACAACAAAAATCAAGCAATGTTTTATTTGCTGTTAGAAGATTGTATCATTGTTTCCACATCATTTTGCAGCAAATCGATTGGGCGACCTACATTTGGCGCACTTTGCTACTTACAACACTACTATAACAACAATAACATGCGTGTGGTGGATGTGTATGTAAATGATGATGTGTATGAATAAATATATAAAGAATTTCAGTAACATATACTTGATAACAGTATATACCTACTTACATATGTATGTATATATATGTGTGTGAATTTCACTTAGGCACCTTTAGTCCGACACTTCTCGCGTCTATTTTGCCAACGGAATTTCGCTATTCATGCGCGTCAGCTGTGCGACCACAATTGTTTTCGAAAAATCAAATATTGTACACGCGAAATTATATTTTACATATTTTATTTACCGTTGCAAATGGATTTGGCACAACTTATTTTTGCCTTTTGCCAAGCATAGCTTCGTCTTTGCAACTTGTTTTCAACAGCTTCTAGCTTTTTAATAAACAAAATCAAAAAATAAATGCGCAAAGCAAAGCAGCTACGAAAATAGACAGCGCTAAAGCTGGCTGGCAACAACAGCAACAACAACGAATGGAACTACTTGCAGCCGCTTATTTGAAATTTGTCTGTGATTCGCATTTACTACATGTTAGTAAGTGTGTGTGTATGTGTATGTATGTAGCTGTAAGTATGTATCAGTGTCTGCAACTATAAGAATGTATTCATGCATGTGTATATGTATGTATATATATTTGTATATATATATATCTGTATGTGCATATGCAACACTTTATTTTCGTTGCCACATCCGTTTCCGTTTTATCGCCACATTTTACAGTTTACTGTTACTTTCGCATTTCTCATTCGCCTGCCAGACAGATAGTCAGCCCGGCCATAAGCCGTCGGTTGCGTTGGCAACGCAGACATTTAAAGCAGTGCCTTTGTTGTCGCTTTGCATAAAAAACCAGCAGAAAAGTAAGCACAACAACAATAACAACAGCAAGCACTTGGCGCGGCAGCCGTTGCGCCGTTACGTGTAGCGATGAAGTGAAATTCGCTGCCACATTATTATACAGAAGTACATATTTATACATATGTTCTTCCTCCACACACAGCCACACACACATACTTACACAAACCCAAGTTTATGCATGTGTTGGCATTTTATTTTCATTGTTGTAGTATTTCCCCCCTTTAACGCTTGCTTCGTATACCCTTAAAGCAGCATTTGCTTGCTCCACACGGCAGACATTTTCACTTCAAGCAATCGTGTAGCCTGCTTTTAGGGGTTGCTGCCGCATTTGCAAACTTTGCAGCTTACAGCTTTGCCGTGCTCGTCCGTCTGTCAGTCAGCAAGTTAGTCCTTCTTATTCTTAATGCCATTTTCGTACAATAAATCCGCAAACGGTACATGCCCTGCCTGTCACACACACACAAATATGTATGTGGGTGCGTTGATGTGAGACTTGTAGTAGATGCTATTATTTGTTTGCTGCTGGCATTGTTTATGCGCATGTTGCTTGTCATGTCGTACACGCTGCTAACACACCATCGCATAAACGTTTATCAATTTGTTTAAATGTAAATATATTGCTGTTGACGATGATTGCTTGCTTGCTTGTATGTGTAGCAACCCCAATGGGGAGTAATGGCGTGCTTAGAGTGTGGATGTGAAGTGGGAATGAAGGATATTTTTATTTATTTTACGAAATTTGTTGAATTTTGTATTTAGTATTTCTCAAAGAATTTCAGAAAAACAAGACAAAACTTTAAATTAAAAAATTAAAATAGTTTTACATGCAAAAACTTGATTTTGACTGGTCGACTTGTATGGCAGCTATAAGCTATAGTGGTTCGATCTCAAATTTTTTTTTCGAATATTATGTTGTTGGCTTAGAGTGTAATCTGTGCCAAATTTCGTGAAGATATCTCGTCAAATAAAAAAGTTTTCCATACAAGAACTTGGTTTTGATTATACAATTTGTATGTCAGCTATATGCTATAGTGGTCGGATTTGAGAAATTTATTGAGAGATCGTACACTTGGTTTTGTCAATAATCTCTGCCAAATTTCATAAAGATATCTCGTCAAATAAAAAAGTTTTCAATACAAGCACCTGATTCCGATTGCTCAGTTTATATGGCAGCTATATGCTATAGTGTTGCGATATCAGTGATCTGGACACTTAAGCAATTTTTTAGGGAGATAAAGATGTGTGCAAAATTTCAGATCGATATCTCAAAAACTAAGTCATACAAGCAGATATAGAGTTAATTTAGGTATAATTCAGGTATAAACCAGTTAGCAAGCAAGCTTGCAGGCATTTCCGTTGACAAATACATGCAACAATGGCAGCGTTGGACTAGTTAATGATGCTGCAACAATGTGAGAGTAAAAAACAGCAACAACAAAAACAACATATTTAAAGATAATTAAGGAAACTATGCGTAACAATAACAACAATAATTTTTAAGGCATTGCACAATACAAATTGTATATGAATATATGACAGTTTATAAGTATGTTCGTGTATATATGCATAAGCGTGTTGCAGCTGCGTGTGTGTGTGTGTGGTTAATGATAGCTGACACACTGTGCTGACAATTGCTGCTGCTAATGATCAACACCTGTCAACAACAGTGAAATTGTATTAATAACACATATTGTTGTTGTTGTTATGCTTCGCACACGCATTCGCCTTGCATTGATTCGTTAATGCGTTGACGAGCTGTGCCTGATGCGATGACTTGGCATTTTGGTCTTTTGTCAGCCACGAAATTTTCAACGCTCTGCATATAAGTCAATAAAATTAATAAATAAATAACTGAAATAACATTAACAACCGTTGGAGCAGCAGCAATGTGCGTCTGACGCATCTGCTGCATTGTCACAATCATTAAAAACGCAGCAACCGCACACAAACACACACACAAGTAAAAGGCATTGTCCACAACTTAGGCATGCGCGATCACTACAACAACAACAAACAATAATAACAACAACGGGAGCAGCACGAAATTCTGCAGGTCATCAGCGTGCATTTGTTTGCTTTAGCGCTGGCAAGATCAACAACAGCAGCAGTAACAATAACAACAGCAAGTTGCAACACAACAACAATTGACTGAACTGGCTTACTGGAGCACTTGCTCTGCCATGGCGAACTGCAAGCAGTCAACACTTTAAAATGATGCGTTCAACATTTGGTCAGCTAAGCATTGCTGCTGTTATTGTTGCTGTTGGCTGCACTTATGCACGATCCGCTTTCTGGTCGATTTCACTTCGGTTTCGCTTGGAGGCATTGACAGGCATATGAAATATTAATTTACTCCTTGCCAACGGAGGCGATCAATGACAAAAGCAAAAATCAACAACAACAACAATAACACATTGTGAAAATATTAAACGTAAATCGGGTTTGACAACAACACACACTTGTTAATGAACTGTGGGCAGTGAAGCTGTGGTTAGCAACGTCTCAAGTGCAGAAGCGATTTTGAAGTGGCTCTCGGCGGTTAGCTCATTAATTTTGTGAGCGATATTTTTGTTGTTTTAATGTCAGAGGTATTTTGATTATGTTAGCAGCATATTTTATATTTTGTTGTTTCAGAAATATTTTCAAATTAATTTGGTACAATTACGATGAACTACTTCGAAAGTGTTTAAAATCGGTAAATGAACATGGTAATATGCTGGCCATCGCCTCGGCGTTACGCATGTAAAACTGCTAACGATACTAATTTATAGACTTAGAGTCAGCAATTATGTCCTAATATGTACGAACTTAACAATTTTTATGTCAAAAAGCAAAAGAACACTAAAAGAGGCGACTCAGGCATTAACTCGTTTAAATAATATAAACTTGGTTGCTACCAAAAACAAAAGAACAAAGAAAGTTGACTACCCAGGCATCTACTCGCTTAAACAATATAAAATTTTGCTACCTCTTTCACACTATGAATATATAACTGCATACGATACTCAGGGTAAGCAATTGTGTCCCAATATATACTAACTAAACAAGTTTAGTACCAAAAAGCAAAAGAACACTATAGGTGGCTCTGCAGACGTCAACTCGCTTAAATAATATAAAATTGGTTACCACAAAAACACAAAAGAACACCAAATTTGACTTCAACTTGCTAATTTATTGACTCAGTGCTGCTAAAAAGCAAACGAACATTTAGGGAGGCAACTCAGGCGTTGACTCTCTTAAATTGTTTAAAATTTTGCAACCAAAAAGCAAAAGAATATTAAAGGAGACGGATCAGACATCAACTCGCTTATTTAGTATATACCTGGTTGCTATCAAAGGGCGAAAGAACACAAAAATTGGCTACGCAGACATCGACTCGCTTAAATAATATATATTTTCCTATCAAAAAGCAAAAGAACACTAAAGAAAACGACTCAGTCATCGACTCGCTTAAATTATATAAAATTTTGCCACTTAAAAGCAAAAGAACACTAAAGTTGGGTACGTAGGCATCGACTCACTTAAATTATATAAAATTTTGCTATCAAAAAGCAAAAGAACACTGTAGGTGGCTGCTCAGGTATCCACTCGCTTAATGCGATTTAAACGAATACTTCATATTCGTGTTATTGCATAATTCATTATTAAAGGTTATTAATATTTTCAAACTCACTCGTATTCGACAGTCTTTCACGCCACGCTATTGGATTTGCGACCAAACCTTGCAGACCGGGCCAATACAGATGCGTTCGTTCTACAATATGGCCAGCATGCGTCTTCAAGGGTCCACCTTGACTTTGCGATAAGTATTGGGCCATACCAGCGGCGGCGGCGGCAATGGAGAAACGCGGTATGCCACCTGAAAGTGAGAAGAGCATGTTAGGTTCTATAAATATGACATTATTTGGATCAAAAGTGAGGTGTGTGAGAATTCTAGGCTTCAATTATTATTTCTATTCGATTAATTTCAATTTATTAATATTTAATAATTTTTTTTTTTTATAAAATCAGAGTTTTCCAGATATAAATTAATACATATGTACATATACCAGATATTTGTGCAGTTTACAAAATATTGAGACCACTGTCGGTTTAGGCTGAAATGACCGATTTCAAAATCACCAAATTCAAAATGAAAACTTTTTACATACATATGGCGTATATGTTGTATATTCTTTAATAAACATAGATAAATAATGTACTATTTTGCGTCGAAATCTTTTCTGCACTGGAGGCCGTCGGACACTCTTCGAAAAAGTAATCCCGATCGGTCCAAAACCAAGGTACTCATAGTTCTCATCAATCATCAATATTTATTTTGTTGCCTTCAAAGTTATCCCCACCAGATGTAATACACTTATGGCACCGATTTCTCCAGTCCTGAAAACACTTTTCATTAGCACTTTATGGGATGACCTATAGTTCCGTCAGCAAAATTTTGTTTTATCTCTTCGATCGACTGAGAACGGAACGGATTCCACGGAGCGACAATTTCAGTTTGGGGAACAAGAAAAAATCACACGGAGCCAAATCTGGTGAATACAGTGGTTGATCGGTTGTATGCAAAGCATTTTAGGACCAAAGAGACTTGTTTATGGTACTCTTTTTGAAAAAAAAAAATCAGCTTTACCGGGACGAGTCGAGCAAGAACGTGTTTCATACCCAAAATATCCACCAAAATCATACGAACGGACTCGCGAGAGTTGTTGAGCTCTCTTGCCATCTCTCTAACACTTGCCTGACGATTTCAAAGCACCATATGCTTCACTTTTTAATGTTTTCATCAGTTGAAGAGGTCTAAAGTCTTTTGAGGTATTATTTGTAATTTGGAAGCTTTCAAATATTTTAGTATTTTAGTTGAGTTCATAAATATAAAAAATTCCTGTAACGCACCGTTTCGGACTTATAGGGGTTTTCAGTTTTTCTTATAACAATTTCATGAAACCAAGTTCGACAGAGATACCAGATCTGATTCCGTGTTTCAGACAGTTTTTCTACCGCTTCTAACTTTCATAGATTTTTTGTTACTGGGTAGATTCAGTTTGTCAAGAAGCTTGTAACACTCACAAGGAAACGTCAGGTACGAACGGTGCATTAGTCCCTCAGATTTTGAACTTTCGCGGAAACGTCGAAAGCCTTATAAAATAGTTTAACAGATGACCAGCCTGACGAACGTTGCATTAGTCCCTCATGTTTAAGTTATCGCTCTGAAATTTTGCATACGTCCTACTTTGAGCTTGTTCGTTTGTGGAAAGCGCTGATATCAGACTACTATAACATATAGCTGCCATACAAACTGAACTATCAAAATCGAGTCCTGGTATGGAAAACTTCTTTGTTTGATAAGGGATCCGCACGTAATTCGGCATGTATATTTCTCAAATGCTTCGCTATAATATCCGAAGAAATTGTTTAGATCGTAATACTATAACATATAGCTGCCATACAAACCGAACGATCACAATCACCTTTTTGTATAGAGAACTCTTTTGTTTACCAAGTTATCTTAACGAAATTTAGCACGTACTATTTTTTGAAGCAAAAATACAATCTGCGAGAAAATTGTTCAGATCGGATGCCTATAGCATATAGCTGCCGTACAAACTGACTAATTACGCTAAAGGTCTTGTATGGAAAACTTCTTTATTGATTGAGATAGCTTCTCGAAATTTTAAACAAATTATTACCTTAAACCATGCTACAATTTTCGAAGAAATTGTTCATATCGTATATATAAAATTAAGTATATAATCAATACGTACAAATGTTGATATAAAATTTATATAATGTATATATGTGTATATACATATATATGTACATACATACATCAACAAATATTTGTACATATATATAAGTATATAAATACATAGGTATGTAATCATATGTTAGTTAACACCTTGATGTAATCGATTTGATCTGCTCCGCTTCGTCTCATTTCGCTTTTGTTGTAATTTAATTTGTTGTCATTTATTTAATTAGTTATGAGTTGTAATCAAAATAGTATTGAAAATATGTATGCTGAACGCACTGTCATGCAGCAGCCGTCGCGCATATACAATAAAAACAATTTGTCACCCGCCTGCGAGCGCCCTTCTTCTTCGGCGCTGTCGCTCAATAACTCCACTTAATTAAGCTACAATAATTTAGTGTACAAAAACGAACTAGTTGGACAATACCAAATGCGACAACAATAAATATTAGATAATAAGTCGTGAAAAAATTTAATGACTTCGGTTTGTTGTTGTACAATTCGAAAAAGTATTAAATAGCTTAAGCTGGCAACACAAATGCTGGTAATTGAACGTTTAAAATGATTGCTCATGACATATTGGTAAGTGAGATTTTCATGTGTCTTTGGCATGTACAATTTTTAAGTGAAACCGGATTTGAGCAAGAGCGTCGCGGGAAGGAAC
Source organism: Bactrocera neohumeralis (assembly GCF_024586455.1). Lineage (NCBI taxonomy): Eukaryota > Metazoa > Arthropoda > Insecta > Diptera > Tephritidae > Bactrocera > Bactrocera neohumeralis. The sequence continues at coordinate 75,459,114 of NC_065923.1, read as the reverse complement.
TCAAAATTCGTAACTTGACGTATTTATAAAAATATTTTGGAGCTTGGGTAAACTAAAATTGTTAGAAAAACGTCTAGAGTAAGGATAAAATCAGTCGATATGAGATGATGAGATGAGATGAGATGAGATGAGATATGAGATGGAATGAGATGGAATGAGATGAGTTGGTAGCAACTCAAGCGCTATTTCAACTTTTATTTCGGAAGTAGGAGCTTCAGAAACCCTCACTCCATCAAGCTAAAGGCCTAAACTTAAGTTTATCAGGATCAGCAATGAAAATTCGACGGTTTTGAGACCCTTACTTACATAAATATTTGGGAACTTTTGTAAATTAAAATTGTTAGACAATCAGCCTCACTAAGAGTTGCGTTGAGGTGAGATAAGATGATATGGGATGAGATGAGATCAGATCAGATCCGATGAGATCAGATTCGATGAAAAAAGATGAGATGAGCTGTTGACGTCTAAGCCGCTATTTCATATTTCATCCCAGAAATATAGGCTTCGGAAACACACACTAAACGATTTAAAGGCCTTACTTAAAAAGATATTTGGAAGTCTGGAAACACACACTCAAGCCAACTAAAGGTCGAAACCGCAGCCTTTCATAACTAGCAAAAACTATGCGAAAAAAATTGAGAACCCCAAATATTACGGACTCTAGTACAACTCACCTCCCGTTAAAGCACTTAGACCCGCCGATGTAACCGGCGGCGGTTTTGACAATATCGTATCGATGCCGTGCGGATTAGCCGCACCTTGTGTATGTGTTGTTGTTGTGGTCGTCATGGAACCGGATATACCGCTGCCCACGACACCAGCGCGACCATCACCGATCAAGTGCTGCGTCTGCTGATTATTCGCATAGCCGTTCATCATGCTCGCCGCACCGCCGCCAGTCTTCATTTCGGTCATTGAGTGTAGCGCCGCCAGCGGTGGCCCCAGAAAGCTCAATGGTAATTTGTGTTCCAGCATATTGTTATTGTTATTGTGATGCACACCCAATGGATGCATACCGCTTATGTTGTTATTATTGTTATTATTATTGTTGTTGTGATGCGCTTGCAATGCATTGGCATATTTGGCGCGATTGGCGGAGAGATTCTCCGGACTGTAGTCCGGCGGTGGCGGACTCGACTCGCTATTATTGCCCGCCTCATCGCCAGCACTGCCGCTACGCTGACTCACCGGATACGATTTGGAGCTATCCACGCCGGGACTGGAGTTATTGTCATAGCGATTGCGTTGATGCAGCGAGTTGGCGCAATTATCGGGCGATTCGGATTGCAGGCGGGACGATGAAGCGACGGAGGAGTGATCAGCACCGGCGCCACCAACGCTACCCGCCGACAGTAAAGGCGGCGGTGTGGAGGAATCCTCAGCCGAACGCGTTGACTTTGTGCCACCGGTCTCGTGGCTGTGCTGCAGTTGCTTCGACGGCGCTTTCAGCAGCATAAGTGGGCTGGCAAGATTATTATTGTTGGCGGCATAAGCGGCCGCAGCCGCCGCATTATGATAGTCGAGTAAATGATCGCGACTCGCTGCTGCAGCGGCCAAATTCTGATAGTCATGATGCGCAGCTGCCGCAGCGGCGGCCGCTTCGGCGAAACCGTTCGTCAAGCCGGCGGCATTTGGTAGGTGATGATGCAAGCTGGCCGCGCCAGTTGGTGGACTGCGACTTGCCATAGACGCCATAGCCATGGCCGACGGTGAACTGCTCTGGCTCGTGGCAAAGCTGTGATGACGCATATAGGGGTTTATGAGATCCATGTTGTCTGTGTTTGTTGTTGGTAGCTGCAATTGCTGCTGTTCACTACCGTGGCCGCCACTACTGTACGTGGAGAGGCAGTAGTCGTGGGATGAGTTGCTGGTGCTCTCACTTGCGCCGGCAAAGCTGTTGAGGCGTTGATAAAAAGCGGCCGCGCTGTTGGGAAAACCCGCGGCACCAGCGATCGCTGTGGCGGCTAAATTGAAAGCGGAGTGCTCGGAAAGCTGGAAATGCTTCTGCGGCAACAGCGGGTGTTGGCTGTGGTGCGTTGCGTCGTTGTGGTTACCGTTGTAGGCATGTAGCGTGGGCGGCAGCGGCTGCACGGCGGTTATGTGTGCAACGGCGGTTGCGGCATGCGGACTCTCAGGGCCCGCGGGCGTCGTTGGCAAATAAGGGCTACCCAGTGTGGATGTTGGGCGCCAGTTGTTGAGGAATACTTAATTTAATACTTTTTTGGGACTTTTTTTATGGTTTTTTTCGAGTTTCCGTAACACTTTGCACTTTTCCGGAGAAAAATTCACTGAATTTTTCAATTAATTTTTTTTTTTTTTCAGTGTAAAATAAAATTAGCCGACGAATTCGAATCCAATGCCACTTTTTGCACAAGAGTAATATTTTTTATAAAAAAATTTTGATTTTGATTATTTTTTAAAAATTCGCGGCGTTTACTCAATATCGTGTATTAGTATATAGCCCGCTATGCTTGCAGTCAGTTTGCTAGTTTTAACTAAAATTGCTATAAGCAATTTTGCTTTTTATTTATTTTTAAAATTTTTTCATTTATTTTTTAAATTAAAAAAAATTTTATTTTTCAAAAAGTTGAATTTTTTTAAATTTTTTTTCAAAAAGTTAAAATTTTTCCGAAATTTCACTTTAATTTTGCTTAAAAACCACTTAACACTTGACGTGCCTTCACTCGTTCGATAACGCCGTTATGCGTACTCAACCGACGTTATGCGACTATTTCTTTTCCAATACAAGCATTATTCAAAATCCGTTTTTTGATTTGATATTTTCAAAAAATAATTATGATTTGAGCGATTTTCTTCAGACTGGCGTGCGCGTTACCATTTACCGTCCGTTTGATTAGGCCTAAGACTACAGAATGATTTCCAAATTGACTACCGTCGTTGTGTCGACTGTGCTGGCGCGCTTGTCCGTCCGCTGTAGCGGTGTTCGTGTTCGCAACGGCAGCTCACACGGCAAGCAATAACAAAGAGACCAATAAGCCAGAAAGTGCTCAGCAAGAAATTGAAATCCCAGCACAGCAGCAATGAAACAACATCAACACTGACACTAACACACACACACATACACATTGACGATGAGGCGTTTTGTTTCCTCAAATCCGCTTTGCCTACACCTCCGTTTCCGCTCTGCTGCTTGCCAACCAACATTTCTGCTGCATTGACTCATAGTTCAGCGTATGCTTGTTATTGTTGTTGTTATTAATGCCAACATTGTTGTTGTTGCGAGTGCGAGTGTGTTACAATTAAGTCCGAAATGTGTGAGCGCGAGTGAGAGCGCAACAAACTGCTTGCCTCTTCGATATTATTGTTGTTGTTTTTCTTGCTATTATTGTTGTTATTATTGTTTTTCTTGTTGTTTCTCTTATTTTTCTTGTTGTTATTGTTGCTACTGTTTTTGTATTTGTGCCTACTGAGTGCAGCTAATACAGTTTGCCACTCATACACATCCTCTTGCTGTTGTTGTTGTTTTTGTTGCCGCTTTTATTGTTCATTTTACTCATGCTGAAGGGTTGTTCGTCGTTTATTACGACTTTGGCCGGTGGAGGCTTGCCGCACACTCGCTTTTCAATGTAGTTCGAGTAAGTAAATCAGTGGAGAAATCAGTGTTTGAAAATCACTATCAACAGCAACAGCAAACGCAACAACAACAGTAACAATAAACAGCCAGCAACGAGTTGGCTGGCTGGGTTGGAATTATATGGAATTGGCACAAAACGAATGGGAATTTTATTATGTACGTCATTAAAATACACTATTTCGGATTGGAGGAGCAAGCAGTCGGCGAAATGTATGTATGTATGACGGCCGGGCAGACAGACGTAAGGGGGTTTTATAAACGTATTATATGCATGTCGCAAGCTGAAAGTGTTGGACAGTGTGTTTTCGATGTGAAAAAATTGCAAATATTGAACTGAAGATGAAAATTCTGCGGGAAAAGTCATCTCAAAAAGATCATCGGAAGTAACGGAATATCAAACAAAAGCGTAAAAACACTACTAACTGTTTTTTGCTTCTCCAGGGATCATATTTTATTATTTAAGTTAGACTGGGTTAGATAGTATAGTTGATCCCACTATTAGCGGGTTTTTTTTTCCAGGGATTATGTTTTCCCAATCAGTTAGGTTTGGTTAGATCCCATTTGGTCCTTTGCGATATCCAACAACTCCTAAACATGAATCATCAGAGCCTCATAGACCGACAAAGAGTTATTAGCAACATATTTACTGAAGTTAGGTTAGGTTAGATGGACGAGTTGTTCCTAATGATGGTTCTAACTTGGAGAGCTGTGAACGTTGGTTCATTGCGATTTGCGAAAACTCCTAAAAATTAAAAAAACCCTCACAGCTCGAGGAAGCGTTTTTAGGATGATACTTTCCTATGTTAGATTAGGTTATTAGGTGGAGTTGATACTATCGATGGATCTCACTTGGATTGCTCTGAACGTTGGTTCCTTGTAATACTAAAAAAACTTCTAAAAATGGATCGCCAGATCCTCATAGATCGACTACGGGTTATTAGGATCATGTTAGGTTCGGTTAGATAGTAGAGTTTATTCTATCAATGGATCTCACTTGGATAGCTAGGAATGTTGGTCCTTAGTAATACTTAAAAACTCTTTAAAATTTAACATCAGATCTGCAAAAGCCGGTAAATAGAGGAGAAAGTAATGCTAAGTTGATGCCACCTCACTTTCTTCGTACATCTTTGGCGCAAAGGGTCCCACAAAATATTTACCCACACCGTGTGTGAAACTATTGGACAGTGTCCAGTCAGAGTAACCACAAATACGGCGATATTGTCTTTGCTAAAGACCTCTTACGGTTCACTCTGAGCCAGAAGAATCTCGCAGCCGCGCAAGCTCTAGTGGCTGACTATTAATATATTTCATTTGCAACTTGCCGAGTTCAGGGGAGGTACATAGAACCGGCACTAAAACGCAAGAAGACAAAGAAGTACTGATTTGTCATCTTTTCTTTTGCCGCGAAGAGCGGCAGCTCAGATTTCCCTGCCCGAGTACGCGTTGATAAGAAGTTGGACTTTATGAGCTCGGCAACCTTGCAGCGCATACCGTCCAGAAGTGTCTTGGGTAGCAGGACAGAGCTTCCTTTAAGTACTCGATAGAAGAGCCTACATGAACATGATCGGAATATTAACTGGTCGCCGTCTGGTGGCGACACACTACCGCAGAATGGGGCGAGATGACTGCAGAAAATGTCAAGAGCATGACACCAAGGAAACAATGGTGCCTCTCTTCTACACTTGCCTCATATTGGAAAGACTACGGAGTAAGCATTTGGGTACTCACGGTATGATACACTGGAGGACGTCTCGATAGTGAGGTCACAGAGTGTGTTAGAATTCGCGTCAATGTCTCACCAAGAAGCCAAGGTTAACGTTTTTTATAGTCTTTACTATATTTTATTTAGAAAATGACTTTCAGTCTCGATTTTTTAACCGCCTATTTGCTACATTGTGCCCACGGTGCCTACATACAAATGTGCTTATGAACCTACAAAGCACACACTAAAGCAAACGGCTTAAATGAAGTGCCCCAAATGGTTTGTGGTGCGAGTAGGAGCATATCACCGAAATAGTTGCTGTTTTGCCTGCTAATGTGGCAACGATGAGCGCAAGCGGCAAGCGTATGCGAAGCAGGCCTCGCGTGCGTGTGTGTGCGAGCGAGAGCGAATGTGTGTTTATTTGTTTAAAATGTAATAAATATTAAGTGAATTGTGCAATTTTTTTCACCACGCAGCTAAATGGCGAGCAGCAGCCAGAAAAAAGCGGCGAAAAAAATCAATTTGCTTGGTTTTTAATGAAGTTGATATAAACGAGTTGTATTGTTTGCATGTTTTTTTGTTATTGTTGTTGTTGTGTGCTATTGATATTTTATGGCGTCGCATTACGAATGATAAACAACTAATGTGTACACATGAATATTTACGCAGGTATATTTTGCGGTAAATAATAAATTAAATAAAGATAAATTGTTGAACGCGGAAGAAAGCAAGGAATATGCTTACGAATAAAAATGAATAATAAAACAAATTTTTTTTAAATAAATTTTTCAAAACTTACAAGCAACGGAGCACATGAAGTTATATTTGCGACCATTTTATTTTTTGTTTCCTTTACATACTCTTATATCTTTTTGCATGCTTGTGCGTGTTGCAACTTGTTTATGAGTTCATTATAACAATAATAATTATTACATTATTTTTACCCATTTGGCGCATGCAGACACGAACGCACAATAAAAGCACAAAATAATCGACCAAGCGCTCCTACACACGCCGCTTGCTATGCATGCGCATACACGCACAAACAAGTTCGTGCACTTACGAATATATGGCTTCACCCTGTCCGAGCGCAGTGCTGGCACGGCGCGGCACGACACGACACGGCATGGTGTGACTCTCCATTTATTAATAAACTACATACAAAAATTTTAATTTACTCAACCAAAAAACATCAACAGGCATTGCACGCACACACACCAACACACGCGCTTACTCACACATTTGCGCATAGCTAACGTGCTCTTATTGGATTACCGCGTGCAGTGTGTAGGAAATGGCAATTGAAACACGCTTTGGCCACACCTTTTCACTGGCGACGACATCTTGGACGCCATTGTTGAGAGTTACCGGTTGGGAGAGCGAGAAAGAGCGCGCTTGTATTGAAAATACGTTGCTTGTTCAACTTTGTTGTTGAGTGGCGCAATATTTCTATGAGTGAATGGATAATAAGCGGAAAAAAGTTGCTCGTACGATTGAGTGTTATTTTGAGTGTATTGTGGTGAAAGTGGTGACTTTGTTGATTAGCGCTTGCATTTCGCAGGTGCTGTTGGAAATGTGTATGGAAGTGCTGTGGTATATACTCATATGTATTTTCAATGGACTTCTGTGGAGCAGGTATTCATAATAAGCGTAAGGGAAAAATTTATTTTAAATATACATATGTATATGTAAATTAAAAATATAAAGCATATATAAATATAAATTAAATATATATGTAAATATAAATTAAATATATTAATCACAGAAGTCAATATTATTTTACGTAGTTAAACTAGATTTTGATGCACTGAAATTGCCTATAGCCGGACACCCACCGTCGAGATTTTTTGTTGGTCTAAGAGAGCTGTCCATATATAGGGGCGTGGTAAAAACGAGTGTTTATTTATTTATTTATATTTTATTAAAAATTTAGAAAAGAAATAATGATAGAATTAGTATTTTATAGACAGAAGCTGCAACTAAGAGCTACATATATTTCTATTGAAGTAATAAATGCCAACCAATGTCAGCCAGGAGTGAAAGAATGACAATTATCCCTACCTGTTGTGCCACCGCGCACCAAGCGGCACCAGAACAAGTTATTTTATTTGTTATAATCATTTGACGTATGCTCTTGAAAACACACAAAAAAAATATTAAAAAAAATTAACATTTAAAAAAAAATCGGAAACGATAAATTGTACACAATTTTCTTAATACATTTTAGAAAAAATTGAAATAATAATTTGAATTTGAAAATAATGCGCGTGTCCGGTCATCGGAACGCACTTATGTCCGGTTAAAGGAATAGCTCTTTTATGAAAAGACTAATAAAAACAATGTGTTTATAAAATTTGTACGGTTATGCGATATGTCCGGTTATGGGAGATGTTCGGCTAGGAGAGCTGTCCGTAAGGAGAAATTTCACTGTGTATAGTAAATTTTTATAAACTAAATAGGCTACACTAAGTTTTCCAGCATGTTTGTAATACACAACAGAGAATTGTCGGTGACTTTATGCAAGTATATAGTACATCCATTTTATATATGTACATACATGTATGGTATATTAGAGCGGATCGTTTTTTCTATAAAATCGCGTATACGGAAAATGTTTTACGATTCGTACTGAAAAACATTGCCCAATAGACTATATACAGATCACACTGTACAACTTTGCCTAAGGGATTATTGGTCTAAAACTGTGTTCCAGCCACCGATTTTTAAGGCGAAGTTTAAAAACTCAGAATAATCGGTTGTAAGGGAGATATGTGATATAGTTGCTGGATCTGGCAGATTCTGACAAATGAGCAAATAGCATATTAAAAAACTAAAGCTGATGAACAAATTTTGTGAACCCTAAAACATTTGTAAAAATCGCTGCCTAGAAACAGGTTTTAGACCAATAATCTCTTAGGCAAAGTTGTGCAGTGTGATCTGTAGAACATTTTCCGCATACGCGATTTTTTAGTTTTTTTCGTTTTTTATTTTTTTGGTTTCCAGTAAATCGACCCGCAGTAATGTACCCATGCATACCTGGATGAATATGTTGACCATGTTGAAAATGTTGATCAAAGAAAAAAAATTAAGGCTCGTTTACAACAAATGTTCCCTACCAACACTTTTGTATCTTAACGCTCACTTCATACCGTTACACCTGCTAGGTTAGGTTAGGCTAGTCTGGTAGGTTAGTTCGGTAGGCCAATGAGCCACACATAGAACAGTTTCGGTGCTTAGCGTTACCAGTTGGTGTTCAGTTAGTAGGTTCATGAAAAGTAGTCATCCTTTAGGATCCCTAGCCTCACTATCGATACCTCCTCCAGTGTATCATACCGTGGGGACCCTAGATGCTTACAGCGTAGTCTTGCCACCTGGTATACGCGATAGATAATATTTTCAAGAATATATACTTATTTCAAAATTTTAGAAAACGAAAGTTTTTTTAATGACTCACACAGCCACATCACTAAACATGCACCAAGCGGCTTCTTTAGAAACCAACTAATATCTTTTATAAACTCAAATCTTAATTAAAGACCGGCGTGTGGTTCTCCAATGTAGAAGTGCTTTTGTAAACAGGAAAACCAGTAGCCGAAGTTAATGGCTGCCACTTAGCGCCGTGGAGCCACAGTGACCAACCGTCTTTGAAGCGCCTTTGAAGCGATCTAAAGCACTTTTGAAACAATTTTCAACATTTTGTGAATTTTCGAGCATTTGTACGTGTGCTGTTTGAGTTTCAATTTCCGCCAGCATAAAGACTACACAAACAATTTTATAAGCGTGCTAATGCGTTCTTGTTAGCCGCGGCTTGAAAGTGTTTATGCGAGCCAAATAAGCAGCAAAGAATCGGTCTAAGATTTCATTTAACACTTTTATAACTGCAACTTCCGCCATTGATCTGGGCGCAGCGCAGCATGACTGGAACGCTTTAATTTCATTGGCGGCCGAAAGCAATGTTGGAGTCAATATTTTGGTAAATAATGATTTGATTTTTTTTCAGCTTGCGAATGGTTGGGAAGATGTGTTTGAATATACATATAAAAAATATATATTTGAAAGGAAATAATGTGAAAAGGTAATATTTGTGCTAACAAAAAAAAAAAAAAAAATAAAAAAAAAAAAAGAAAAAAAAATTAAAAAAAAAATTAAAAAATATTAAAAAATTAAAAAAAAATAAAAATAAAATAAAAAAATATAAAAAAATTAATTAAAAATTAAATTTTTTTTGTAATTAAAAAAAAAGAAAATAAACTATCAAGTTCCACACTTAACTCCACTTGAGCTCTCGAAATCATGCTTAAATCTTTGTATGCCATCTTCATTCTTTACAACAAAAGTGCATATTGCTTGGCGGCGCCTTTGAAGTATTTCTGCAATCAGCAAAATATCCGGCTACTTGCACATATTTACATATATGTACATATATTATTCGATTAACAATTGCACACAATTAAGTGCAAGTCTCGCCCTTCTTACCTTGCCATCGCTGCCGCTTGGCTAATAGTCAATGGTAATTAACCTGGTTTTACACGAAAGGCCGCCGCCAACAATGAACACAAAGCCACCAGAAGCTGCTCAAAAGCAGCGCACTGAAGAAGCCACCGCAGACAATGAAGTTCGGGACGTTTCTCTTCAGCTTATTGTGAGCGTGAAATGGGCATTGGTAGTCGCGTGTAAAAGTCGCGATTTAATGAGGAAATTTTCAGAAATAACTAATGATGGCGGCTGACAAGTGAATGTACATATGAACACATATGTATATGTATATGTATACAAAAAAAAAGGAGTAGATTAAAATATTTATGGTTTCGTGCTGAAATAGTCAACTTTTTTTATATATTTTTTTATATATTTGCCTAATTATCTACGGAATTTTATTGCATGCAGCGACAGAATGCGATCTGGTAAATTATTAAATTCTTTTGATTTGCTAATTTCGAGTCGAAAAAACTTCGGCCTTAAAGACAGAATGGTAGTCATTTTGTTTGCAGCTACCTTCGGGTATGGATTCCTGCACATGAAGCCCGCACCTGTTCCTAGTTCACACTATGATCCTAAACCTAACTTACTCCCAACTCATGTCTCCCCCAGGCTGCCACTGGACAAATTATTAGTTCATAAGATCCGTCTGTCTACATTACAACGTAGATTTTGACATAGAACCATTGATCCTTGCTTGTCTATTAACGATGCATGGACACCTGGTGTTTAATCCCTTGTGGGTCATGCTTTCTCGGTCCCATTGTCAGTTAAGCGCGAGTTTCTTAACAAAGACGAGTATAATATTATATCCGTAGGGCCACCGAGTCTTGTTCCCATGATCTCAAATTATTTGCCGGCTGTAGCGCATCTTACTTCACTCGAATATGTATTGCCGTATATCGAGAATAACCGCCAGAGACTTTGTAGTTGTAGTTTTCATCGCGCTCGTAATCCTCAGCAAGCAGTATCGTTACATCTTTCCAGGATTTTAAGGCATAATATTTTCGATAATGCCATCTATGACACCGCCGCATGGAATGGATGACACTTTTGTAGTGCCAATGGACCATGTGAGATCGTAACCTCCACTTTGGGCACAATGGCTCCTTAGCAGAAGTTCCAGATTGGAAGGCTTCCGAAGTCCTGCTCTAAACTTGTTCTCTTCAGCTTAGTTTTTTATCTAGGATAGAGCCAAGCGGGTTGACAGAGCCCAAGAGTACAGTAGATCTACACTTTAAAGTGGTTACATGTTTGAGAGGGACACCGTCTGCCATATATACGTCGCTCAGTTTTTGAGATATCAATCTGAAATTTCGCAAACATGCGTTTCTCTGCACGGAGCTACTCATTTGTCGGAACTGCTGATATCGGATTACTATAGCATATAGCTGCCATGCAAGCTCAACGATCGGAAACAAGTGCTTGTATGAAAAACTTTATCATTTGTCAAGGCATCTACAAGTAATTTGGGAATTATTATTACTAAAGAAAAGGCTACAACATCTGCAGAAATTTTTCAGATCGGTTCACTATAGCTTATGGCTGCCATGCAAACTGGTCGATCAAACTTAAGTCCTTATATGGAAAACTTTTGCATTTGCCAAGATATCTTCACGAAACTTGGCGTGGACTAATATTCAAAGGAGCCTTACAAACTCTGAGGAAATTGTTCAGTTCGGACAACTATAGCATATAGCTGCCATACAAACTACAAACTTAATCAAAATCAAGAAACAAATCTTTTTATACACTTTTATCCTTTAAGAAGTACACGTGTGCAGGGTATTATAGCTGTGGTGCGCTGATGTTAACGCTTTATGATTTTTGCACAACTTTAATTGTCAAACTTCCTAGAAATGTCAATAAATTTTAAAGCTCTATCGTGTTTCCTCAACTCTTAAGGCGTGAATTTTGACTCCGAATGAAGAAAATTCTAATACATTTTATTATCAGAAATAACCGATTCTTTTGGGTAGCTTAATATTCAGTATGGAGCATTTTTTTACAAAATTATTGCCCGAAACGTCGAAGCTCAAACGAGAACATGCCATTTCCTCACTTTATACAGCGTCTACAGCCACAAATGTTCACCTCAGCCTCGCTCTCCACCAAACAACATAATGTTGCTTTTGTTTGCCTAACTTACTAACAAGGCAAATTGTGTATTAATTGCGACTTTATGATTTCGAAGATTCATTTTTTATTTTTATAACCAACATTTTTTTTTGTAAATTTTGTTGCTCGAATGCCATTAAGAGCAACTTGTTTGAACTGCTAACGATCTTTCGCACCCATTCGCCAGACACACATAAAAGGTATTAACTGCCTGGCCAAAGGCGACATAAGTCGCTTGGACTGTCGTAAATGCGTTTGATATGGCCAATTGCTTAATACGCCCGTACGAAATAACAAAAACAAAAAAATTAAAAAAAAATGTAAGAAAAAAATATAAAAAAAAAAATAACCGAAAGAAAGACTAACAGCATGCAGCTCTTTAGTTATGTGCGTGTATACATACATATATACAATTCTGTGTACATATGTGTGGAAAACCGACCAACCGCCAGCAACCATTTTGTGTTCATCAAATTAAAGATCTTTTTTATTTATCTATTTATGTGCGCATAATTTACAACATCGTTATACGCATATAGCTACATTTTATATATACATATGTGTGTGTGTTTGTCTGTGGCTTGACTGCCGCATTTTTCCGTAAATTTTTCCATTTCTAATCTAATCTTCACAACTGGTGTCTCAACTGTCAGTTTTTTTCAATTTCTTCAGCCTTTGTTATTGTTTTTGTTCACTTTGCTGCATCACACGCATTTATGCTGTTTGAAAATTGCAGCAACAAACCATAAATCAACTAATTTCGAGTTTGAATAAATTCACATCCTGTTGTGAAATTGTGCGGTTTTATATTTTGACTTTCAAAAATTGAGTGATTTAAACGATTTGTCGAAAAAATGTGATAGGAATTCGTACAAAATAGCAGTGAATTGCTTTGGTAGCGTTTGTATGTTAAAATTGCTGCAGGTTGGTATTAGTAAATTTATGGAAAAAATGCGTTTCATTTCTGAATTTCATTGGTAAAGAAAAAAATATATATTGTTTAGCTGGAGTTGCCAGATTATAGAAAATAAATTTAAAAATCGTTTATTAAAAATATATTATTTTTTTTATTAATAGTGTTAGTATTTGTTTAGCAGAGTGGCAACACTTTTGACAAGTCTAGAATCTGCTGACGAAGAAATTTTTATTAGTGACATTTTTTTTTGTTATTTTTTTCATAAATCAAAAAATTTAGGAAATTAAACAACATTTTTTAGCATATTTTTTTAGCAATAAGTCTTTTATTATTTTTTTTCGCATAATTTTAGGTGGCAACCTTCTTCTATTCTTTAAAATACCAAAATATAGCAAATTAAAACAAAAATGTTGAATATAATTTATTAGCACTAATTTTTTTATTATACATATATTTTACTTATATTAAGGTGGCAACCACTTTAGAATCTTTAATAAAAAAATAAAAAATTTTGGAAATTAAACAACAGCTTTGAGCATATTTTCTAAGAAATATTTTTTTCGCATAATTTAGGTGGCAACACTCTTAAGATCTGTAATATGCAAAATTTTAGTAAATTAAAATCAATATTGTTAGTTCATTTTATTAGGAATAATATTTTTTTAATAATATTTTTAGCATAATTTCAGCTGGCAACCACCTTCTAACCATTAATATATAAAAATTTAAATTTAATTCTTAGAAAATTAAAAAAAAATATTGAATATAATTTGTTAGCAATAACTTTTTTCCTTTTTTTGTTTGCAATAATGTTAATTATTTTTGTACATATAATAAGGTGGCAACCACCATAGAGTCTTGAATGTGCAAAAATTGAACAAATTAAACAAGCAATTTGAGCATATTTTATTAGAAATTGTTATTTTTTAAATATTTTTTTCATATAATTTCAGGTGGCAACCACCTTCTAACCTTTAATATACTATAATTTAGCAAATTAAAACAAAAATAATGAATATAGTTTATTAGCAATAACTTTTTTCCTTTATTTTTATTAGCAATAATTTTTTTTTATTATTTTTTTTACTTATATTTATGTAGGTGGCAACCACCTTACAATTTTTAATATGCAAAAAATTAGGAAATTAAAAAAAATGTTGTGTATATTTTATTAGACATTTTTGTATTTATTTTTTTTTAAATAATTTTAGCTGGCAACACCCTTCTATTCTTTAATATACCAAAATTTAATTAAAATGAAAACAAAAATAATATAATTTATTGGCAATAACTTTTTCTTAAATTTTTTTTAGCAATAATGTTTTTAAAACTATTTTTTCACGTACATACATATATCTAGATGGCAACCACCTTAGATTCTTCAATATGCAAAAATTTTGAAAATCAAACATAAATGTTGAGCATATTGTATTAGCAATAAATTTTTTAACTTTCTTTTCGCATAATTTTAGGTGGCAACCACCTGATATCCCTTAATACACCAAAATTTATCAAATTAAAACAAAAATATTGAATATAATATATTAGCAATTACTTCTTTCTCTTATTTTTATAAGCAATAATTTTGTTTTTATTTTTTTCACAGCTTGGAAGAAAGGTCAGTGGTGTGTCTTCCCTTAGAACCTTTATTTGATGAGACGACATTATCTTAACGAAATCGAAGTTTGATCACTAGATGCAGCGGTGTGAGCTCCAGTAAGTATCCCAGCAAAGACTCTATCCATCTGCATACTGGAGCCATGACGTTCCTTTTATTATCAAAAGCACCTTCGATGTCAAGAAAGGCGCATATCGCAACCTCGTCATTATCCAGCGAATTCTGAAGTTCAACCATGAGTTGGTACTGTACGCTTGCTGACTGCCTTCGGTCTTATATGGTTGTTCACAATCGTTTTCATCATTTTCAGCATGAAGGATATGAGACTTCTTCTTCTTTACTGGCGTAGAAACCGCTTACGCGGGAATAGCCGAGTTAACAACAGGACGCCAGTCGTTTCTTCTTTTCGCAAGGTGGCGCCAATTGGAGATTCCAAGCGAAGCCAGGTCCTTCTCCACCTGGTCCTTCCAACGGAGTGCAGGTCTTCCTCTTCCTTTGCTTCCCCGGCGGTTACTGCGATATGAGACTAATTGGCTAATGGATAATGCTGTGTCCGTCTTGCCTCTAGACAAAGGCTTGTGCAGTCTGGCTGCCTCAGGGGTCGAGGAGACATTGTCATAGAATTTTCTGAATCTTCGCTTTGTTTTGCTGACTTAATCTTCTAGTTATAGGTTGTAAGGTGCTGCTTATATTGCTCCCTGTTGCGTCTATATATTTTTAAGGATTTCCTTTCTTTCCTTCTGTTTATTACAAACTTCCGGGCAAACACAAACCCTATTCAGGGTATAAAAATGTCGCAAATAGCTTTGCCACCGAACAATCATCAAAGCTCAAAACTGGCATTCCGAACACGTATAAACAAATCATGGCTGCCATTTTAACCCAATTCATTTATTTTACAAGCACTTTGCCGAAAATCGACACAAAAAACTGTCAAATCAACAAATTGATTTCTAAGCGCGCAATCAATTAATCAGAAAAACGCCAGCGTTGAAAAATTGCAAAAAATAAGGAGCAAACACAAACAAAAGTGCGATGAAATATATACCAACAATTGCATATAAACACACACACAAACACAACTACACAGGCTATAGCGAGCGACGTGCCTGACGGGTTGCAAATATCTCGCTGTTGTTGTTGTTGTTGTGAACGGATTGGCTCCAATTATCAATGCTGGACACGCAGGTACAATCAAACATTTATGACAGCGCAGATCAGTGTGCAGCGGAGCTGACAGCGAGTGGGACGCCACAGCGCGCAGCGGGGGAGAGGCGTAGTTGGCGCTTTGGCTAATGCTAAGCACACATGGACGGTTTGTTGTTGTCGTCGTGGCATTTGGCCATAAAACATATTTTATGGCATCAGTTGCTGCATAAAAAACTAAACGCAACAACACACACACACATACAGAGTTATTGCTGCACAAACACGCGGCACGTAAGCACTGCGTCCCGCAAGGACCTAGGAGACTAAGGGGATATATGAAATCCAAATACGACAGACCAATAACAAATCATAAGCAAAATAACAAGAAATCATAAAAAATAAATATAACAACAACAACAACAAGAAAATATGCAGAAAAATATGCTGCCAATAAAAGGCAATACTTCAAATCAGTCGGATAAACAAACAATTTATAACGAATCAAAGGAATATGGATCAGTTTTGACAGGTCGAGCGCACGCCCTGCACTCCAGCGGCGTCCAAAGCAACTCAGCAACCCTTTCGCACTGCTTTTCACATGTACATGTGTTGGTGTATGTATTTGTGTATTGTGCGGTGGGTTTCGCTGCCTGTGAGGTGGGCGTTAGTGGCGTCACTGGCGGCGATTTCACACCTTTGTTTATTTTCTTGGTGCGTGACGAACTCAACTTGGTTACAGTAAGTGTGTGTATGTAGTAGTGTATATGTGTTATTTGTGGTGTCTTTTGTTCGTGCACATCATGTGAAAATCTAATCAAAACATTTTGGTTATGTGTTGGTGAGAAAATCCTCAAAAAGTGGCCAATCAATGTCAGCGAATTTAATTTGAAGATAAACAAAAATAAAATAATAAGGCAATTTGCATTTTATTTAAACTTAAATCTACTGCTTGGTATATACAGTGGCGGAAATTGAATTTCGGACAGTTAAAAAGTCATGGTTTTTCTTATGCTTCTTGGGTAGTTGAAAAAGTCTTTTCGTATTTCAAATCAAACTTCAACATAATTTCTTTTTTATTTATACTATAATCGACTTCAGTCCAGCTTTGATTTTTCCACCTGATCTTCTTCCAAACAGCTCCTGCAGATATCCTCTAATAAAGGCCCCACAACTAGGATGAGGGCCTAACAGCGCTGGCTGAGGCTCCGCGAAGCCAAGCTATATAGTCTAGGGTGCCTTTCCTTGCTAGCTCATCAACTTTGCAATTTCCTGCGATCCCGCTATGGCCTGGCTCTCATAACAGTCTTAGCGCAAAGGCACTCGATGCTACTGATAACGATATTACGCATTCCTTGACTAACTCTGAATGTACTGTTAATGAGTTCAAGGCTAGTATCGCCGCTCTGTTATCTACGGTTACTTCTCTAAAGGAAGCCGCACTCAGGAACAATAGATCTATTGCTACATTAAGGGCGGTAAACTTGACCTTGAAAGATACTGCAATAGCCAGGAAGACTGAAAGTGAAGTTGATAGAGAGCTCCTGACAGTAAACCAATGCACAAACCTTCTCCCCAAGCTTTGACCCATCCATAAAGAAGCTCACAGTCCCTCTCCTTCAAAGGGTTCTTACCACCCACAACTCCTTCGTCGGTATATGGGCGGAAAAGGAGCCGCCAGAGTTCAGTTTGGCGACTACATGATCCAAGTGATCCGGTATGAAGTCAAAGTTTGTGAGATTATCTGAGTCTTCAGTTACGTGTTCTTTTAGGAACCCAAATTCTCTGTGGCTGATAGTAACTTTCGCAACCATACACCTTCCGTGTTGCGGGGACTATGTGTAAGACGACGTTAAGTGCCATGGTTGGAATGGACCTTATGTAGCACACATGCTGATGCCGCCCGTTGTACGCTCTCTCTGCAAGTGTAGTCTTTTCCAGAGTCCTCCATTGTAAAGACTCCATAGAACATAATGTTTGTCTATGGTGTTGTAGAGCCAGAGAATCACTTTCGATGAGAGACTCCACCATTTACCAATAGCTTCTCTACAACAGTATTAGGCAATCGATGCCTTTTTTGCTCTTTCTTCGATATTCAGCTTCCATGAAAGCTTCTTATCCAGGATGAGCTCCGAAGCCGGGCAAAAAATGCATAGATGTGGTTAATTTCGAACTCCTTCCGACAGGCCAAACCATCAACAAGGAATACTATTTGAGTGTTATGCATCGTTTGAACGAAATTGACTTTATCAACAGTTTCGAGGACTCACAGAAACATTAGCACAAGTGTATTGGGGCCAAATAATGTTAGTTTGAGAGGACTACATAGATTTTGAAGAATAAATTAAGAATTTTAAAATTATGAATAAAGTCTTACTATTTTTTGCTCATAGTAGTATACCTCTCTTTCTACTCCACTCTCTTATTAAAACAAAGCCTCTGTTTCCACTCTCATCAATATTACCATCAATAAAATCCAAAAGGGTCTACCAAATCGTCCAAATCGAAAGCAAATAATAAACAATTACTTTGCGATACAAAATTCGAAAATTATGAGTATTTCAGCACGAACCATTATGGCAGGGTGTCGAAGAACTTAAACCGTTACTAAATGGCCAAATGCTACAGCAAATTTTATTTATTTTAATGCGATTTCATATCTATTGATTGTTTTACGGCGAAAAAATGCCAAAAGAGCAAATAAACGATGCATCAGTTGGGCCGACGGCTGTGGTCACTGGGCGGGCCCTTTTTATGAAGCCTCGCAGGGCAAAAAAAAGCCAAAAAAAAAAATAGAATATATAAAAAATGTAAAAACGAAAAAAAAAAATCAAAAAGAGTTACAAACCACGAGCGGTTACAACCCAACTGTAACCCTTTTATACAAATAACGGTACATTTGTATGTTTGCGTGTGTGCACGCTGTAGTTGCGCTATAAAAATGCTAAAGAAATCAAATTTGTAACGCACGTTTCGCACATTTCACAGCAACCAAAATCAAATGCTAACAAATTAAATTAAAAAATAACCTCAAATAATCCAATAAAAGGGTGCACAGAAACAACACATTGACCGCAACAACAGCAACAACAAGTTAGCTAAGTTAAACTGTAATTGAATTGGGAATGTATTTACATTTGCTTGGTCATTTCGCTCTGGTCTATTGATAAGGTCATTTCGGCGTTGTAATCGCTAACCCCTTCGGCAAGGCTGGGATCTGTGGCGAGTAGAAAAAAGTGAAAAAGTGAAATCTTAATGGGGTGCAATGCACAGACGGCGACATTTTTTATGAGCCATACTGCGATCTCTGTTCTTTGGCCATTGTTGCTATTGTTGTGCTGCATTGATACCCCATTATGACTTTGATAACCCTCAAGCATTTGGTGTATGGTACATACATATGTACATACGTACTTATATACTGGTGCATATGTGCGTTGGCGGCGTAGAAAACTTTGTTCCATCAAATCGTTAAATCCAATGTTGGATTAACGGCGTTAACTGGGTGTTGACCACAGTGGACATACTGGAGTGTTCTGTTATAATGTAAGGATGCTAAAAGCTGTACTGAGCTCAGGGATAGTAGTCAAAGTAGCTGGAAAGAAAGGAAGAAGAACTGTCGAAGGCGCTTTTGAGGTTAAAAAATATATGATGCTCAGAGAGAGTAGCCAAAAATACCAGAAAGGAAAGAAGAGGAACTATCGGAAGCGAAATTAAGTTTAGGAAACATGTGATGGTCGGAGAAAATAATCAAAAAAGAAGCAAGAAGAAGTTTCGGAAGCGATTTTATGGTTAAGAAACACTTGATGCGTAGAGATAGCAGCCAAAAATACCGAAATGGAAGGAAGAATCACCGTCGTAAGCAATTTTTAGGTTAAGAAATACGTGATGCTCAGAGATAGCAACCAAAATGGACCAAAAAGAACTAAAGAAGAACTGTCGGATGCGATTTTATGGTAGAAAAACACGTAATAGCTCTGAGCAAGCAAAAGAACCGAAAAGGAAGGAAAATGTTCTTTCGGAAGCCATTTTAAGGTTAAGAAATACATTATAGCTATTACCTAGCTCCTCTTGTTCGCTTTTTCAAGATTTGACACCTGATGAATAACTTGTCAAATTTAAACCTCAAAGGTCGAGCGGTACACTAATGAGACTTTCGGATTCCTAATTTGCATGGAGTAATGTGTAAAAGTTCACGCAAGCGAGGAAAGTTCTCTGATCGCCATTCTCTTGGGAATGACCCTGTTACATATGGCTTAAGCAGCTCACGACTTCCCGTCTTAGACCAAGTATCCTCTGGGTACCCAAAGAACATGCGTTTGAAGGCGATCTAAAATGAAAAGGCGAACCATCCCCTCCCCAGGGTTGTACGCTGGTTTGGCACAAGCCACTTAAAAAACGTCCCCTATGAAAAGTAAAGAATAGCCGCACGAGAGACTTCCTTCTGATGACGACCATGGCAAACGCATTAAGGATTACGATTTAAGGGCACGCGATGGACGGGACAGAACTGAGACGAGTAGGACCTTGTGGCATTTACTACAGTGGCTATATAAAGGAGCGCAAATCCGGTGTGGGGTTCGTGGTGGGAGAGAGACTCCATCGCCGAGTCCTGGTATTCACCCTGGTGGATGAACGGCTAGCCACAATCCACATCAAAGCGAAGTTCTTCAACATATCGCTGATTTGCGCCCACGCCCCGACGGAATAGAAGGACGATGTGCCCAAAAGATGCCTTCTATGAGCGCTTGGAGCGCACCTATGAGTGCTGCCCCCGCCACGATGTCAAAATTGTGCTTGGCGACTTTACCGCAGGGTGTAGGGCATTATAGCCTTCGTGTAATCTAAGTTAACGTTTCTACTCGTTCTTCTCGTTCATCTCACACCTTTCTCCACGTAGATTTTTAATTAACTTAATGAAGTGAAAGTTAAAAAGTTGCGCCGCACTCTCCTCAAAACTAAAATCAGAATCTGCAGAAGTAATATGCTAAAAAATAAGTGCCACCGCATTGTGCATTAATTAATTAGAAAATTGCACGGTGCTCAGTGCGCGCGCTTGTGTGCGTGAGTGCGCCAATAAATAATGTCAAATAAAATTGTCGAACAGTTGTCAGTGTCAGCTGCACGCTGCGGCGAATATAATTTATAAGCGAAAACAAAAATCTAATTAAATTGTATAAATCGAATTAACAGCGCCCACAGCCAAAATAATGCCAATAAAAGCAAATGCAAACAACAAAAACAACGAATAATACCCACACAACAATTTTACAATAACAATTAGGATGCTTGTGAAATAAAGTTAGTGGCAATTTTTTGGAAAAATAACTCAAAAGAAGAAATGCAAAAACTGTTTTTTGGCTGCAAAGATTTTTAATTTGCTTAATAACGGTAATAAATTGCCCATACCGCTAGCTACTACATACATAAAACGACCTTCTCAGTTAAACACTTCCGTGCGCTACTCGAATATCGTTAACTAATTTACATACTAACAAACAGCGATATGCTTACAAGATATGCCAATAATAAAGTTTGCGCATATTTCCGTTTGCTGGCCATTGTTGGTTCAATATTGACTCGATAAAATTTCAATTACCATGGTAGCCTGTGCAAAATTGCTTGCTATATTTCCTTGTAATGCCAATACTTGCAACTAAGGCGGCGCTGTGAAGTTTGCAAAAAGGCAGCAAAAACAAAAAATTAACAGTTAGCTTTGAGTAATACCCTTCACAGGTGTATTTATTTATTTAAAAGGGTATAATAAGAGCTTTATGTTGACTGTGATTGGTCTGCTTGTATGACAGCTATATGCTATAGTGGTCCGATCTCAATAATTTCATGGGAGGTTATAGCATTGCCTTGAAAAATAATTTGAGTCAAATTTCGTGCGAATGTCTTTTAAATGAAAAAGTTTTTCATATAAGGACTTGAGTTTGTTAGTTCAGTTCGTATGGCAGCTATATGCTATAGTGGTCAGATCTGAAAAATTTCTTAGCAAATTATACCGTTGTCTTGGAAAATTATTCATGCGAAATTTCGTGCGGATATCTCCTTAAACAAAAAAGTTTTTTCATATAAGAATTTGAGTTTTATCGGTCGGTTTGTATGGCAGCTATATGCTATAGTGGTTTGATCTGAATATTTTCTTAGAAACTTGTACCGTTGCTTTAGAAAATAATTCGTAGCGAATTTTGTGCAGATATCTCTTCAATTAAAAATGTTTTTCATATAAGGACTTGAGTTTTTACGGCAGCTATATGGTATAGTCGTCCGATTTGAAAAATTTCTTTAAGATTTGCGCCATTACCTCTGAAAATAACCCATACCAAATTTGGTGTTGATATCTCTTCAACTAAAAAGGGTTTCCATACAAAGACTTGGTTTTAATTGTTCAGTTTGTATGACAGCTACATGCTATAGTTGTCCGATCTGAACAATTTCTTTTAATATAGTAGCAAAACATCGGAAAATAGACTATGCCAAATTTCGTAAAAATATCTTGTTAAATAAAAAAAAAATTCCATACAAGCACCTTATTTTATCGTAAGCACGTCGGCAATGTGCTTACTTCACTGTGCACGGCATTGCCAAATCCAACTCAATCGAAAGTTCAAACAGCGTACAACAGCACTGCGTCAGTTTGAAAACTTCTCACACGAAAAGCGACTACTGTAGAAAGCTGCTACAAAGCGCTCAGTCGGTAAGTGCACACTCGACTTCATTCTCTCCGCAGTTTAGCTTTCGGCAACCCCCGCCCCAGACTAAATTGCGACCATTCGAAAGCTGGAAACTGCAATAAAAGCGTGTAAAGGCAGAATTCAAAAATTAAAACATACATTTTACGACAACAAAAACATATCGAGTGCAAAAAAAAACACAATAACGGTAATTACGTGGCGCGGGATTGGCGTAGAGTGTCAAAGAAATCGCAATCGATGGAAATAAAGTTTTTAAAAGCAATAAAAGCGAAATGTCGCATATTTTTATGACATTTGCGCGCGAGCCAGACCGAACAAGGCCAACAACAACACCCACACATACACACACCTACAAACAAACTCACTTTTTGCTGGCTTCTCACCTCCATGCCAGCGCCAAATGTCAACGATTGGCACGCCAAAGCGCGACGCGAATTACGAATACTTGTTTTTTTTACCGTTACGTGTATTATTGCTGTTGTTTTAGTACAATAGTTGGCGATTTTCGACGCTTCGATTAGATTTTCCGACATTTCTCGCTTTTTGTTCTGCCGTTTGATCGTTCGTTTGCTGCAATTTTCTTCTATTTTATTATATATGCATATACATATTTACATATGTATGTACGTATGTATGTATGTAAATATGTATATATTTACATTTTCTTTGCGAGTGCCATTTCTGCCGCCATTTTAAGTTGGTGCTCAACGCCACTCGCGCCGCCGCTTCCTCACATTCTTCGCTGCTGTTGTTGCCGCCTGCTGGCTTGTTGTTGCTTTGTTGTTGTTGTTAGCGTTGTCGATTTGAATTTGTTTGCAATTCGTGCCATGCAATCAAATTAGATTCGTTGCGGCAAATTTCTTTTGAACTCATTGCAGCAACAACAACTCACAACCAGATGGGAAAAGTATGAAAAATGGCAATAAAATAAAATGCAAAGTAAGAAATCGGAAATTGGAAAATTACACAAATCGAATGACTAAATGAGCACCATGCTATAAACGACTATATTTATGTACGTTTGTGTAGCTTTCAAGGAAATGAAGGTTTGTGCCAAATGAAGGAATAAAAAGTGTGAGAAGGACTTGAGAAGGCAAAGCTGTTCGGTAATTGAGGTAGAGACAAAATGGACTTAACGCTAGAGGGACTTGATAATCAAGGCCTATGGCGTTTACAGTTGTACCCTTCTAAGCAAACGCAACAGGGACGAGCTGTTATCAGTCCTTCCCTGTCATGGCCGTGATACTACTGTGGTATCTATTAACAACCGATATTCTTGGGGAGGTTCTGCTGGGGATTTTTGCCTGCAGGGTGTTAAGTTAATTCGTATTCCCACTAGCTTGGTGTAGTATCTGATCTGATAGTGTAAGCTGCCATATGTTTGAGCTATGATCTCGCAAACGCTGGACAATCAAAATCTTCATCCCTAGATCCCAACCACAACTAGAGAGAGACTAGTCTTACTGAGGACAAGTAGCTTAGTAGATTACTTATGATTAGTCTTGGGTCAAAAGGATCTTGCGACAGCGCAAAAACCAGTGGTAGCCCAGCGCTGACTAAAGTCCCATTAAGTCCAGCTATCCAATTGAAGGACATACGAGGAGAGTGGAGCTCGACCCGTTCCCATTCTACTGTTAGTAAGGCTAGGGTGCCTCTTCTTGGGATCTGGCATCCCCATTAGTCCTTTCACAAAGCGACTCGATGTCATTGACAGTTAGGTTAGGCATTCTTTAACCACCCATGAACGCACTGTTAGTGTGCTCAAAGCTAATATTGCCGTTCTGATATAAGAGTGGAAAGTCACTTTTCTGAGAAATCCTGCACTACAAGGCAGTAAGCCTACCCCTACTTTAATCGCAGCCACTTTAGTTGGAACAACCCTGCCATAGTCAGGAAATCTGACACTTAAGTTGATAGAGAGTTCATGACAATATAGCCACAACCATCTCCGCAAGCTTCGCTCCAGCCGTAAAGAAGCCACTGCGTCAAAGTCAAAGCGTGCAGTTGAACAGTCTTAAGTTTTCTTGGAAGTGGGGCCTTTTCAAGGACCTTCTCCGACAAACCCAAAGACCCATAGAACATAATGGGCTTGAATATGGTATCGTAGAACCAGAGTAACACTTTTCGGTCGAAAGCCCACCTTTTGCCAATGGCTCCTATGCAAAAATGAGAGGCAGTCAATGACTTTCTTGCACTATTCTCTATATTATTCATTCATGAAAGCATGGAGGGTATTACAAAAATTTAAAAATCAATTTTGTAATAAAACAGTTATATAATTACCGCGCCATTATTTGAGCTGAGAGCAATCGAAATTTAATACTTCATTATTCAATGCCACTTAAACAAGTTTCCATTAAAGCTAAAAGGACAATTATGACTCTGTAGCCCTGAAAGCTTGAACTATGCATCGCCACTGCCAGCCAGAACTTAATGGTCCAATATTTTGGCCCTTTTATGGCAACACTTAATAACATAATTCAAACGCACAGCGCTCATTTCAAGCACACAGCGCTACATATGTATGTATGCACATGAACTCCGCAACGAAGTGGCAAGAAAAGCTTTTACGAAGCACAAAAAGCGCAAAAAAACGAGAAACGCATGCAACAACAATAGCAACAACCCGTACCGCAGCGTCGTAAAATGCGCAACTCGCTCGGGCGTGATAAATGGTAGTGCGTCGCAGCGCTTGGCGCAAATGAATGAAGGCATAAATGGCTGAAGCTGGCTGTGGTACGAGGTCGTGGTTCGGGGTGAGCGGCGGGAAGCACTTACAAGCTCATATTTGCTAACAAGCTGCCAAATTATGACCGGTGCTTTGTTGCTGCTGTTGTTGCAACAGCACTTTGCTGCGTTGCGTGTGCAAGAAATCATAAAACAAAATAAACGCCTTTTAAGCAAAAACAACAACAACACGATTGTGTACGAAATAAATAAATAAAAGCATAAAAAGTTTAAATGCGTCAACCAAATGAGAAGTGTGAGTAGAGAAGAGAGAGCGGCGAGTGCGAACACTAAGTAAAGTGGCAAAATGATGCACAGCGGTCTTAATAGACACACACATACACACACTTACAGACGTCTGTGCATACAGTGGATACAAAGAGTAAGCGTACGAAGCCTTTTCCTCAAGAGGCTAGAGCCAGTTTGGTGAGTAAACGATTCATATCTTAACTAAATTTAGAAAAGGTGTAACCTTTATGGGCTTCAGATAAGACAAGTGCTTCGCTTTATATTCAGAATCCTTTCTCTAGTTAAAAACCTGAAGCAGATTCTTAAAAATTCATCGCATTTAAAGCTTTAATCTATTTGCACCACTCTTCATAAACTAGTGAAGATAAAAGTTACATAACATCGGCTGGAGTCGTCCGCAGGAAAGAGTTATCTCCAAACTTATTTCCTTCGAATATTTCAAAGCATTTATTAGCAAATTTTCCGATTTTCGACCACTTTTTGCAGCAGTTGAGGCCGTATGTCAACAATAATCCGCCGAATATGCTCTCTTAAGTCATCAATGGTCTCAGACTTCTCTGTGTTGGTCGGAAAATCGCCCGCTGAACCCTCCCAAAAGGTGCCGACTGTTAATAGGCGTCACAGTATCACGACGTAGGCAGGGACGAGCTGACAACAGTTCGCTCCTGTTGTAGTAGTGAGGTATCTAGCGATGGTCAGACTTTCTACTTGGGTGTTCGTTGCTTTTCAATAGCAAAGCATTCAGACATGGAGCCTTATCTTGGTGAGGTACAAAATTGGCTAGATCAAGGTGTCATGCGACCAGTGCTGAGGATCAATGTGGCTAGGGGCTCTTAAATAGCCCAGTTTCAAACGAAGTTTACGTCAAATTAAGGTGATAGCTTGTGATGATGAGCTATCGATCCAGCCATATAAGGCCGCAATAGCCAAGGTTTTGAAGGTTTAACCAGCAAGCATATATAGGCCGCAAAGGCGAAGGTAGCCAAGGTTTTGACCAGATAATGTAGCTTAGAGTCCAACTGGAACCGCCAACTGAGGCTGTAGATTCGATATATGCCTTAAAGATATTCTGTTGTAGAGACAAACAAGGCAAAGGTATTGAATTCCGGCTTGATGACCATCGTGTTGGGGAGTTTAACAACGCCAAAAGGAAAAGACATAATATATATGTGTTAGAAGCCGATGCAGTAAACTTGGCATTAGAAACAGAGAATGAAGTCGAGTAAGATCTAATAGAGTCTTCGAGTGGCGTGGAAAACACAGAGCAAGGTAAGTGTTTTTTGGGGTCTGAGTTTGCAGACATACTCTCTAAAGACTCTCAAGAAGACGCAGATGGATCCATAGTTAATGTGGTTTCTTCAAATTAATCTCCACCACAGCAAAACAGCTTATCTGGAGCCCTAATTAACTGCATGACAGCAGTACATCCAGACTTCATCTTAATTCAAGATCCATGGATAATGGGAAGTATGACACAGCGAAACATCTAGGTGCTTGAGTTTATTTGGATGAAGAGAGTATACACAAGGTAGAAAGTTTTAGGTATCATAGGAAAACGAACTGGCAGTTGTACCTGATAGAGCTAAGCGAACGTATTCCTACGATTCCGCCATACCGACCAGAGAACAAAAGGATCTGGACATCTACATTCAATAGTAAATGCGATGCGGAACCAATCCATGCTTTCGCGAATTACCAACCGTTTGTCCCACAGGAACAAATTTATGATGAACTAAGCCTCGAATATCGAAATAAACAATGAACATCATCTTGACTTTTGAGCGGCTTTGGCGTGTTTTTTTTTTGGTCTATGGTCGTTTTTTTCCTCTATTCCCATGATCTTGGATTTATTTGCATGTCAAACTCATAAACCCATGTCTCATCGGCAGTCCCATAAATGTGGGATCGGAATTCGCGCGTTTAACAATGTCCAAAGAGACCTGTTTACTATATTTTTTTTGACAAAAATTCAGCTCTATCGGGACGATTCCAGCAAGAACGCGTTTCATATCCAAAATATCCACCAAACTCATTCGAGCGGACTTGCGAAAAATGTCGAGCTCTCTTGCCATCTCTCTAACCCTTTTCTGATGATTTTGAACCACCATATCTTTCAGTTTTTTAGTATTATCGTCGGTTGAAGAGATC
This sequence comes from Bactrocera neohumeralis, assembly GCF_024586455.1. Lineage (NCBI taxonomy): Eukaryota > Metazoa > Arthropoda > Insecta > Diptera > Tephritidae > Bactrocera > Bactrocera neohumeralis. The sequence goes on along the minus strand of NC_065923.1, from coordinate 75,431,715 downwards.
GAAGTTCATCCATAACGTAGCATATGTTCAACGATCTCTCGACCGTCTTTGAAGGCTCAGGCAGTTGAAATTTTTGTACACATATTTTTATAACACACTGTGCACTTGCAGACATAAATGCTCGTACATCATTTAACAAAAACTTTGGCACTCAAATACAATTGTACACAAGTCTATATGGTTTTGCATTTGTACTCGTGTATTTATACACAACCCTTCCCGGCAGCAATGCGAATGCCCGCAATATTATCGTGCATATTAAAAATGTACCCTCGCGGCCTTCGCTGTGCTGGCTGGTGTCGGATGATGGCATAGCAAAGTCATTTACAAATATTTTAATTGCTCCCTCGATGAACATTTAAGAATAGCCAAAAATAATGATGCCAAGTACGTTTGGGTTTGGGGCAAAGTGTTGTATTGGCTTGAAGTTAGAGAAAGATTAATTGCGCTGCACAGAGTAGAGGAAACAAAATATAACAAAAGCTAAAAGGATGGAAGTCGTAACTTAAAAATCAGTTTATTAAATAATTTTGTGTATTAAAAACCTAATAATTAATTTAAAAAAAGTTTTTGGGAAAGCCTATACATTTTTTCGAAAATATGTATTAAAATTTTTGATAAAAATAAATAAATAAAGTTCAACTAAAATAACTTAACATACCTTGGACATGCTTTCGACAAACCTCACCAAATTGCTTATAATTATTTTCAACCTAACCTCCAACAAGCATTAACACACATTCGGCATCATCGGTGAGCCACGTTAATATTGAACTTTCGCATAAATAAACCATTGAATATTATATATATGTATATGTTATATGGCGCACTAAAACCAAAATAAATGAGCATAAAATCCATTAAATAAGTAATATTAATTATTATGAGTGCTGTTACCGTTACAATCTCATAAATACAAGAATAAATCTACCCCAACTGCGGGCAACTCAAACCACCTGCCGCTCGAAATATGCTCGCAAACAGGTTCATTTAATAATGGCGGCGTGGTGAGAGGGAGAGCGCAGGCAGGCGAGTCAGCTGTCATGGAGAAAGGGTTGCACGGCGGCTACACTGAGAGAAGTGGCATGCAATTATGTTAGAAAAGTGTGATTCGAATTAAAATTTGATATAAAAAACAAGTAAGGTAGTAGTAGGTACGGATGTAATCGCACATATCAAATTTGGAGTGCACCACATTATAATAATTTCACTGATCCATCTGATATTCTAACGATACCAGTAAGATCTCTGACTGTTAATCGTCGATTCTCAAACATCAATTCTTTTATTATATTGACGTGTTCATCATCAGTTGATGTTGATAACCGTCTTGGAAGTGGTTCAATGTCAACGCGTTCTCAACCCATTTTGAATAATTTGTACTAATCAAAATCACTTGCTAGCAACCGTTGAGCTTTTCGGCACCAGAAAGTTGATACAAACATTATTTGATGGAGTCTCTTAAAGCGTGCCTGTTTTGAAGACATATACGACCAGCGCGGAATAATGAGCTACGGCACTTCTGCGGTCGCATTTTCCGGAAAAATTCGGTAAGACCAATGTCTAACCATAATCGAACACAAGCCATGCCGCTTAGTTTGAGTAGTCGCAAGGCAATTGTTTACTGCGGACTCGACTTCGTTCGAGAAATTCAAGTCTTCGTGTGTGGACGGTATCTTTCAACAGGGAGAGCAGGTTCTACTTCCGTACCTTGTTCGGCAATGAGGGATAGCCTCGCACTGGCGTACATCTCTAAAATATGGAGGACCTCGAAAGTGATCTTTATACCCAAGGTAGGAAGGACTATTACCTGGCGAAATCCTTCAGACCAATTAGTGTGACTTTCTCCTTACTAAAAAGCATTTCATCTTATGAGATCAAATCGCTCCTGATGAAGGAGTGTAGAGAACGGCTGAATACCCTAGCGGAACGTAACCATGAGCCCCTCATCTGGGTGCACAGTCACAATGGTATAGCCGGGAACGAACTGGCTGATCAGCTCGCCCGCTCCGCAGCATCCACTAACATGGTAGGACCTGTAGCCTTCACTGGGTCCTCATACCATAAAGGAGTTGCTCCGCAAGGAAGAAAAAAAGTCTTACTATTTTTTGACCACAGTTTCATCAAGATATCGTACTCAATTTATCGCCTCGTCATCCTGATCATTTATATATAAATAACTCTATATCTATCTCGATTGGTGTTAGGTGTTACAAACAATCGTTTAAACAACCGTTAGTTACAAAAAAGAAATCCGTTATTACTTTTCTTTCACGAAACAAATATTTTTCGCGTTGTACGCATGCAAGCCACCTCCTGCCGTTGCAAGGTATCTTAATGTTTTGTCTGCCAAAAGGCGCCGCATTGCCACACCAACTCCTCCACCTTTATGGTGATTATTGCGAACGTTTTCGGTGTTGTTGCTGTTATTGTTGCTTTTGTATTGCAATTATAGTATCTTCGGTTCATGAGCACCATTCGGCAGCGATGTCGGTCGTGTTCATTTGTTGTTGTTGTTCCTTGCTTTTTATGCTCAATTAAAATGTTTTAATGGAAATAAATGCGCTTAATTAATAAACACACATTTTGTGGTAAAAGCGAACGGGTACGAGGCGCGACGAAATGGCGAAAGGCGCGACGAGAAGCTTTAAGCGGAAATGAAAGTGTTGCGCTCTGCTCGCGCGCATGTGGATGTGTGCGTGTGTGCGCGCTTGTTTTCGTTTTTACTGCGGTAATCGTGTATTGTTAATGTTATTATTGTTATTATTGCAATATACTTTTATTGCTTTGTGTTGCTGTCATTATTGTCATGCTGCCAGTTATTGCCGATTTAAATAAATGTCATTTCGGCGCGCTCGTGCAGCGCTTGGCGGCGGCAGCTGTTTATGTTGCGGTTAACAATGATTGTGCAAATGAATTTTCCTAGCCGAAATTGATTGTTCGCGTTTTTGTTGTTATTTGGTTTAAGCAAGAAAACTTTTTATCGCAGCGGTGGGAAAATACAACAAAAAAAATTAAAATTTAGTTCCTTTTAAATTTTCTGAGTTCATTGCATTTCCGGTAACAGAGTGCCTTTTGTATTTAATATAAGATCTACGCAATTTCATTGCCTACTTTTAGGTGCAGTTAGCTGAGTTGAGCACAGTGGCGGCTGTTGTTACCAGCTGCAGTCTTTTTACGCTACAAACGATGATAAATGAAATAATAACTGTTAACTGAAGGGATTACCTAAGTTTCATCGAGCAAAAAACGACCTATTTTCAATATTTTTTTTTATAAAAAATTAAATATTTGAATAACACTTTTTAATATGATACATATCTTGCAAAGATGAAGTGGTGAAATTTTCAAAAAATATTCAAAACCCGACCACTACGACAACCATTCTGGCAGGTCCTCGGAAAACAGGTGCCTCCGTGTTCACAGTAAAACTCCCCTCAGAATCATATGACCTTTCGATGCATGTATCTCCAAAACAATTACGTTGGAACTGATGGAATTTTAAATGGCTTTATCCCTGGAAAATCAACAAAACACCAGATATTCACCATCCGTCAAAAAAATACCAGTCAAAAGACGATCGACACACACCACCTCTTCGTCGATTTCAAAGCTGCTTTTGACAGCATGAAAATCAACCGCCTTTATGCCGCTATGTCTGAATTTGGTATCCCCGCAAAACTAATACGACTGTGTAAACTGACATTGAGCAATAATACAGCTTCATCAAGATCCGGAAGGACCACTCCGAGCCGTTCGTTATCAAACGAGATTTCGGACAAGGCGATTCCCTTTCGTGCGACTTTTTCTACTCTTGGGAAAAATAATTCGAGCTGCAGAACAAAAACGGAAGGTTCCTCAATGCTATAAATTGGACCTTTGGATTTCCAATGAGTTCAGCAGGCACTGGTCATCGACAAGAACATGTGAGACTGCGAGATCCTTCTGGCCGATAGTGAACTGTAAGATGTCATCCAAACTTCTGACATCAAACAAATCCCGCTAGATCGACTGGGGACTGTTCACTTTTATATACTACGGCTAAATATTCTGTTGACGCTCTTTGCCAAAGCTGTATGGAGGAGATGGAATCATCTTGTCACTTGCTTGGCTTTGTTGAACTTAGCGAAGCTGCTGTGATTGAAATTAACCGCCTTAAAAATTGTGGTAAGCTCAAAACAATACGTCTGGGGATCAAGCTTTTATGAGTTTATGGGTAACACAAAAGACAATTATCCGTACATGTGGAATTCAGGGCTACGGCCTATCCTAACGGCCCATTCTAACCGAGCTTTGGTTTTTATAAGATGGCACTACATGCCATACAGCATCCGTTTATTAAAGGAAGCCTTTGTTGAGCGCATTATATCGCATCGTGGGCCTGTGGCGTGGCTATATTTTGTTACATTATATGATGTCTCTTGCCTGCGCAGATAAGTCCGAGACGATTGACGCCTCAGACTGCCTACCTGCCTACCAACGTTATTATCGACCATAACATTTACGGGATGAGATAGATACCGGGCGTTGAAGAGGGAAGCGAAACGCATTTGCGGACAAAAAAAATAGAAAGGCCGAAATGCCTGAGTTCGAAGAGCTTGATAAACTGGCCGACAGTATACTCTTGTAGAACCCTCAGAGGTGATCTAATGACTGATGGCCAGAGCATACTGCAATTATGGAGGGAACACTTCTCCAGCCTGCTGAATGGCAGTAAAAGCATAACATGAGGAGAAGGCGGACCCGATTCCCCAAACGATGACGATAGAGCGGACGTTCCATCGCCCGACCATGAAGAAGTTCGAATAGCAATTACCCGTCTGAAGAACAACAAAGGGGCGGGGTCGATGGATTGCCGGTTGAACTATTCAAATACGGCGGCGAAGAGCTGATAGATAAGGAGCATGCATCAGCCTCGCCTGACGATATGATCGGACGAAAGCATGCCCGAGCTGTACGTGATATATAACGACATTGACCTAGTTCAGCGAATTAAGAGACAGCGGCTACGCTGGCAAAGTTATGTCTTCCGAATGGATGAAAACACTCGAGCTCTGAGAAAATTTGATGCAGTACCCGCCGGTAGAAGCAAAGGAAGAGAAAGACCTTCACTCCGTTGGGAAGACCAGGTGGAGAAGAACCCGAATACCCGAGATCATTACGAATATTATCTATATATAGTTTATATAATATAATTTACTCCATGATAGTTTCGACGTCAAAATTGTTTGTGCGAAATAACTAGGTCTCAATCAAAGGGTGCACGTCAGCAAAATATACGGTTATGTGCGGTAAACAACAATACTATCGCTATTATGAGACATACATAAAACAATTTCACTCACACCCACATACACACACAGCCATCCGTCAAATATGCACATTTATCAAAGTAATTTAAGAATAGTCTGGAAAATCGTGACCTAAGCGAAATCAAAAATGCAAATTCCGGCCAAGCAACAGCCGAGCGCCAATTGCCGACGTCTCCAGAAGCGCTTCCTGGTTCGCGGCAGCACAGAAGGCATTAGAAAAACTTAGATACACTTGTTTCGCCGACTATGCCCGACTATCAGCATGCAGCAGGCATAGACAACAACACCAATAAATACAATAACATTTACACACATTTATATGCAAAACAGCGGAGCGAGGCTAAGACGTGGCAGGCAGTGGTGACGACAGCAGAAGCGACTGTTTATTGCAGTCAATTGAATTTGCGGTCAAGCAGTTTGCGAATACAAAAATAACAAAAAAAAAATTCAAATGCAAAATGCACATAAATAGGGAGGTATGTGACGTTTGACGGCGGCAAAGAAATCGACCAGTAGGCCTAGGTTCTGACTTTGGCTTTGAGCGCATACGAGTGCAGCGCGAAATGAGTAAACAGCGTAATAGAAATATACGATTGCCACATATACATATAAATGCATTTCTTGTAGATGCTTACATATGCAACTATATGTGAGCGACGCAGTAGGAAAATATGAACTTGTGGAACAAAATATAACAAAATTTTTACTTTTTTCCCGCAAAATGTCAAAATTTGATTTTTTGGCTGTAGCGCGGTTGAGGTCATGGTAAATTCATTGTGATTGTAAAGAACTAAATCAACGCTCAATCTATACGAGAGAGACTCAGTAGGAAAAATATGAACTTATGGAACAAAATACGTCAAATTATCATTTTTTCTTGCAGAATGTCAAAATTTGATTTTTTAACTATAGTGGGGTTCAGTTTATTTAGAATATCCCACACAAATAAGAATCTTTTCATACAAGAACTAAATTTTGATCGTTAAGTTTGTTTGGCAGCTATATGTTATAGCGATCCGATCCAAAAAAAAATTCGGAAATTTATAACGTTGCCTTGGTCAATGATCCACGTCAAATTTCGTCAAGATATCTTGTCAAATGAAGTAGTTTTCCATACAAAAATTTTATTTTGATCGTTCGGTTTGTATGGCAGTCGTATGCTATAGTTGTCCGATTTGAACAATTTCAGTGGATATTATAGCGTTGAGCTAAATATAATTTTATACGAAATTTTGTGAAGATATCTTGCCAAACAAAAAAGTTTTCCATACAAGAACTTGATTTTGATCCTTCGGTTTGTATGACAGCTCTATGCTATAGTCAACCGATCCAAAAAAATTTTTTCCGGAATTTATACCATTACCTTGGTCAATGAACCTCGTTAAATTTTGTGAAGATTTCTTGTCAAATAAATTAATTTTATATACTCGGGTACTATTTTGATTGTTCGCTTTGTATGATAGCTATATGATATAGTGATCCGATCTAAACAATTTCTTCGGAAATTGTAGCGTTGATTTAGACAATAATGTATACTGGATTTTGTTAAAATATCTCCTCAAATAAAAAAGTTCTCCATACAAGGACATCATTTTGATCATTCATTTGTATGGCAGCTATATGCTATAGTACGGCGATTTAAACAATTTCTTGGGATATTGTAGCGTTACTTTCGATAATATTCCATGACAAATTTTATGAGAATAACTTTTCAAATAAAAAAGTTTTTCTTACCAGGACTTTAGTTCAAACGGTCTGTTTGTATGTCAGCTATATGCTATAGTGGTCCGATAACGTCGGTTCTAATAATTAAGCAGCTTTTTAGAGAGAAAAGCAAGTATGAAAAATTGCAAATCGATAGCTCAAAAAATTGTATCTCAAATATACAAAACCAACGCATTTCCTAGCGGGTAGTCAAAAATGTGTACACATCATAGCTAAACAAATTGAAAACCAGCAATTACATAAGCTATTTGCACTTATAAATATGCAAACATGTGCGCTGCATACCGACGACCCGCGAGCGCAATTTCACAATTTCTTTAGTGTAACTTTCGTTAGCGCTATTGAACTTAGCAATGATCGAGTTACATGACTGCAATGGACACCAAATGAAATAATTGCTATTGTGCAAAAGGGCAACAACAACAAAGAAAGCATATATTTGGCTATTTTGCTAAATAACAGTACAAAGCATTGAATTACGCGACACGTTGCGTTTAAATTTGGGCGTACGCCCATTCTCACCCTACTTACGCGCAGGCGACGCGCCTATGGCTAGACTACAGGCTTACATGCATACTCACATACAGCTGTATGTGTATCGCATTGCTTTTCTATACACTATACGTAGCTATATACTCACATATGTGTGTATATATGCGTGTGTACATACTGACATTCCTCAAATTTTGCAATCGACACGAGTTTCGCAGCTTTTTGTTGCTTGCTATGTGCAGTATTTGTTGTTATATATTGTCATTTGAGTCGCTACAATAATGCAGTAATCATAATTGTGCATTTGTTTATTTACTTTTTGCATGTAATTATTAATAAATCAAAGTTTATTGCGCTGCTCTTGCTATTTTCGTGCCCAACTTTTTTGCCTTTATTCTTTGCAGCGCTCATTAGTAAGCGTATATGTGCTGATATGCATGCACATGTATGTGTATGTGTGTGACAGTGTATCAAATTAAATTCAAGTGTTCGCTGCATGCGTTGACGTCCACGCCGACGCCGACTGCATTGATAAACTGCACAAGTGTAGGCAGCGTGGCTTGTTTGCGCCATCACATTGCAGCTGTTTGTTGTTGTTGGCATTTTTTGTTATTGCAATTATATATTGTAAGTGCATACTTACAGATTACGTTAGATCTTCACAAAGCTAACCCTGCTCTGCTTATTTTTATTGATATTTTAATAGGTCATCAGAACGCAGTTCCCCGTGCTCGCCATCGGTCGCGCATTTTTGTCTGCTCCAGTGACCTGAAATTGGAATTTTATAAACGTTAATTATTATATTATATAATTTGTATACTTTAAGCATTACTGTCTAATTATTATGCCCTGCAGAGATTCGATTTACCCATCTCCGTCTGTATGTCCTTCTGTATCTCCGCTTGTCTGTTGGTCTTGGTTTTACACGTCTGTTTTATATTTGTCGACCGTATCGAACTAGTGCCTCTGTCATACGATATATTGATCAAACTGATCTGATTTTACACAGATATTTCTCTTTTTGGAAGCTGCTCAATTTGTCGAAAGTGTTTAGTATCGGAACACTATAACATATAGCTGTCATACAAACTGATTGATCAAACTGAAGTTCTTGTATGGAAAACTTTTGGATTTGAGAAGATATCTTCACGAAATTCGACACAGATTATTGGCAAGGACAACAATACAATATTTTGTCAGATCTATCACTGCAGCATATAACTTTCATACAAACTAAACGCTCAAACACAAGTTCTTGTATGGAGAACTTTTTTATTTGACGAGATATATTCACGAAAATCCAAAAATTAAAAAAAAAATGGAGATAAATCTTAAAATAGATAATATATATCTATCCTCACTATATTTCATTTTAATTTATTTCTTGCCGTTTGATGAATATGCCAAGCTCACTCAGCAGTATGTATGTACGTATAGTATTTTAGATTCTTCTTTCCAACATTTTTTAAAACGCTTCTGCTTCAGCTTTAAATTCGATTAATGCATGAAATCATACGTAAAAAAATCTATAAATATATTTTATTAAAAAAAATTGAAATTTATAATTAATATGGTTGGCCAAAGATTTATGTTCTCTGATTTGGCGCGTGCGAAGCCGACCTTCAAATTCAAATATAAAGATAATGATTTTTTTCAGTCATCTTAAATTGAATTAGACGCAAAATTAGTCAAGGTAAGAGCCAAAAATTCTATTAAAAAATATATGTAAACTAAAAAATAATCATTAAGCGCATCGCAAATAAAATATTGATTTTTGACTTGGTGTCGAAACCAGCTGATGTTGATAACAGAATGTTTGCCTTCGAGTACCTCGAGCATTGCAGGTTGGATGACGCAGACCTTTGATTCAACACACTCCTAAAGAAAATATTCTAGAGGCCTTAAATAGCATGATCTTGGCTGCCTTTCGACTGAGTCATTGCACAAAATTAACGAGTCGCCGAACTTTGTACATAATGTGTCCATGTTTAGACGTGTCGTTTTCATAAAATTTCAGGAAAAAAGTCAGTCAACATTAGTATTGATGATAACGGCATTTTCCGCCTCATTTTGATCGAAATAAGCCCCATTGATGCCGCCATACCAAATTTTCTCAGGAAATGTAAAATGAGACCCCAATAAACGATTCAAACCTACTACGAAAAAAGAGAAAATTTCCAAATTTTTATACATATGTATACATATGTACATATATCTGTGTGTATGCAATTAAATAAAATTTTTAATCTGCATTTCATTGAAATTGAAATATTTGATAATGCTGCTGACGTAGCTGTCACCATTAATTCACACCCCATAAAACCGCAGGCGCTTGACATTTCAACTGAGCTGTCAGAGTAAGCAAATTGCCCCGAAGCTGACACTGATAGGCGCAACACGGCGAAAACCTAAGCCCACTATACCCAAATTAATCGAAAGCTTGCTTATCAAGCGAAACACGGAATTTTGTAAATTTTACAAGTGTAAATACAGCACTCGCGGCTAAAATGTAAACAATTTTTTACTTGTTTGCACGTCGCTCACACAATCAGCGCCGATAAGTTCGGAAAGTTTATATATTTTCAGTGTACTTTGTTGTTTTTGTATGTACTAGTCCGGCCACACACATGCAGCGGCTTTTCGCTTTTATTACCGTTGTGCTTGAAATTGCCGTTATGGCCATATCAGTCGCTCGGCTGTGCAAGCAATGGAAGCATTTTGGAGGTGAAGTTCAAGATCACCGAACGATTTTAATTCGTTATGGTTTATTTTCAAATTTTATTTGGTGATTTTCATTGTTCACCGTTGTTGTATATTTTTATTATTATTATTATTATCATTATTATTATTATTATTATTATTATTATTATTATTATTATTATTATTATTATTATTATAAACTTAACTTGGCGACTAGATTAGGACTTATTGTTTCTAATGGAAAAACCAAAAACACTTTGGAGTAGAGAAAAATGCTAGAAGACTTCGCAGGTACCGATAACCAATATACATATGTATATGCCTTCTATGTGGGCCAAAAAAAAGTTCAAAGAAGAAGAACACGTAAATGGTACGCTTCTAAGGTACGGAAGAGCATAACAAATATAAAGCTGAAAAAACTGGGCTGAGAGATTGAATAACAAGGAACAAGAAAGATAAATGGGAAGAAGAAAGGGCCTTGTATACCTCGAAGGTTATGAGAAAATTCGGTTCGAAATAATACTTCTAAGAGTTAAGTGACACAGCTATGGAAAACACTCTGTTCCCAGCCCATGATCTGGGAGGAGACCAAGCAGAGTATATGTAAGACTCAACAACTGACCCAGATCCACCATCGGAACCGTTGAAGAAGTCGTGCGTAGCATGAAATTAGCCCGTCGAAAGAACAACGACCCGAACCCAATAGTACTCTTCGCTACAATGGATATAAGCAACGCACTCAATGGCTCGAAATGGGTTAATATAATCGACGCACTAGAAAGCCGATTTAAAATGCTTCCCTACTTAATGCAAATCATACGGAGCTACTTTAAAGCAGAGAATTACTACTCGATATAAGGGACGGCGCTCTAAGGAAGGAAATTACCTCTCTAATAGCAACCTTACTTGGACCAGATCTATGAAATTCCAGCTGCGATGGAGTTTTAAACGTCGAAATACCAGACGACTGCTGCCTCGTTGGTTAGGTGAAAGACATCGCCGCCGTGATATCCGCACGTAATAACGGCATATCCAGACACAAACTAATCCAAGTCATGCTGTGAAAACAGACATGTTTGGACTCATACCGCCTTAGTCTAGCTGCGGAAAAAATGATCCTGCTTACTAAGAAACTATCGAAATAATAAAAGCACTAAAATACCTCAGTATAAGAATGGATAGCAATTTGACGTACTGCGCTCAAGTTCAGAGTTGCCTCGACGTACCGCACTGTATCCGAATCCGCAGTGCTGGTGATAAGAGGCGTCATTCCAGTAGATCTACTCGCAAAAGAGAGAAGACAACTCCGGTCAGGGAAGAAGGACGGAATCGAAATACACATGCCCCCCATGCCAAGCAGGCATGGAAACAAACCCTTCAACTCAGTCGAGATCGGTGGACAATAAATATGGACCGCAACTATTGAAAATTATAAAGATCTAGCACAGTAAAAGACAAAAAGAGCTGACCTGCTCACATTATAAAACGAGATTGGAATTCTCATTCGAAAGAAGATTCTTTGGCATTTATTTTCTGAAGATTATCTCTTTCAAACGTTGGCCGCGGCTACGTCTCAGATGGTTCATCCGATGACTTTTTCGAGCATTTCGACTAGTAACTGGCGTAATGTTTTGCTCCATGGCCTGAATCGAAGTAGGATTATCCGCATAGACTTTAGACTTTACATATCCCCACAGGAAAAAGTCTAACGGTGTGATATCACACGATGGCCAATCGACCGGCCCAAAACGTGAAATTATCTGCTTTCCGAAGTGTGCTCTCAATAAATTCATTGATTGAGGTGATGTGTGGGAAGTGGCGCCGTCTTGTTGTGAACAAACGTCGCCGAGATCACTAGCTTCACTTCCAGGCAATAAATAATTGGTTGTCATTGCGCAATAACAGTCGCCATTGACGGTTACGTTCTCACCGGCATCATTTTTGAAGACATATGGACCGATGATTTCACCGCACAAGTTTGTTTGTTAATATACCCATTGAGTCAGAAATTGGCCTCATCGTTGAACAAAATTTGATTCGAAAACGTCCGATCTTCTTGGAACTTCCTAAGAGCCCATAGAGCTAAGCGATGTCGCTTGGGAAGCGCCTTCAGTTCTGCTGTATTTTGTACGCTTTTAATTTAAGATCTCATCGTAAAATGCGCCAAGTGGTTCCACTTGCCAGTCTGGGCTGCTCCAACCTTATGTTTGGATCTCATTTACAAAAATTATTTTCTGCCCGCTTACATAAGCACGCCTGTGTATCACACACATACATACACGCAAATGTATTCTAAATGCCAGCCTCTGCCGACCCTTTCATTCATCATTTCAATAAAGCGCTAATTAAATTATTAAACCAAACAAATCCTTTGCAGAGGCGCACACAAACACACTTGCATATGTGTGCATACCCACACAGTTAAACACACACACATAAAAACGTAAATTTTTATGGTTCACTTTTTCAACGCGCACCACTTTTCGTACTCTCTCACAGCGCGCCCAACAACACACTTGCCGTACGCGCCAACGCCGTGTCGTGTTCGAGTGGCCGAGTTAAAAGGCAGCACATTTTCAGCGCTGCGCCATTTCGCCACACCTCCTCAACCGCAAGCACCCTCTGCCAGCGCAAAATTGTGTTTACGGCTTTGCACTTGTTGTTGTAGCCCATTTTTTGTTTCATCTGCAAATAGAGCGCTCATTCACTACTCGTAGACGCAGCCGCTTCCCCTCTGCGACGCACCGCTGCCAGCGCAACAAGTTCTTAGCATCTGCAATTGCTGCAACAACAACAACTTGCATCGGCGATCCCTTATAATAAGCAAGAAATGCTGCTGCACTTATTTACAAATAACAAGTAAATCAGCTAGCGACAACAACAGCAAAAAAGTCAAAGCAGCAAATGCAACATGCATGTGTTTAGCAGCAACGTATCAGCAACGTCATCGCAGCAACATTTTGCGCATCCAGCCTGTTGCTGCTGGTATCGGCCACTTCGGCCGCGAGTCGTGTCTATTAAGATTCGCAAATTATTTTTACGAGCGTAATGCGAGAGCCCTCGCAGCTACACACAACGGCTGACATAACGAAATGTTTATATTATGTGTTTTATGCCACATGCACAATATGTTAGGGTTAAAAAGTTTTGTAGAGAAAAAAAATTAAAAAAAAAAATTAAACCGAAAAAAATAATAACTACAAGCTTTATCCTATACCCAAATGTTTCAGGTAGCTAGGTCTTTCTGCGCTTTCGCCTGAATGTAGGCAACGATTTGTGCTTTAAAATGAAAATAGTTGCTGCGGTGCAGGGTTGGGGGTACTGCGGTGGTTAAAAGCATGTACCGTTACTACATAGCTGACCTCTTTTCTGAAAGCTGTGGGTGGCAGCCGCAATATTAAGAATATTGTGAAGCCTACATTTAGGGTTTAACAAAATTTAAAAAATATATAAAAACTATTTTTCATCTAAAAGTTTGTGAAACAGTTATGAATTCCTTCGAAAATATAACATACAAAGTATGAAAAATGTGAATAAAATAATAACAATTCAGGAAGAACTAAGTTTGGACGTAATCGAACATCTTAGACAACCGTAATTTAGAAAGGTCAAAAGGCGAGAAATACTTTCCGGTTTTGGCATAGCTTAGGTTAGGTTTGACAAAAGTCAAAGGGGAAAAATACTTTCAGGTTTTGGTATAGGTTAGGTTGGGTTAGATGGCTGATCCCACAGGCTGGCGGGTATCACCTTGAGGCTGTTATGTACGGTCCTTTCGGAAGCCAGCCGAGAAACTCCTGTATTTGTGTATTAGCTATCGGCAAACCACCCAGAACCTATCACAACTCTGCTTAGGTGTTTTATTTGTATTTTCGCTATTTCACTCGAACGTCTAAAAATGTGAGATCTGAGTAGTTTTTGCCTTGATCAGGTGAAAAGGAGACATTCTGGGAGGAAGTGATGCGATGATTATTTATCATTCTTTAGCAATCATATGATGGAGCTGGCATTAGATGAGATGTGGAATCTTACCGCATAAATCTCGATCGGACAGGGTTCAGTTAGAGTTCCTAGACCCATTAAAAATGGATCTCTTACGTTTTACCATGGGTCAGAAAGACGCTTATCAAGCTGGTCTGATGCTTACAAGCTGAAATGTTCGATGGAACAGTCCAATAGTGAACCACACGAAGCAAATGGAGCTCATAACCGTTCATATTCCGCAGTTATTGAGACTGAAGTACCTATTCTTACTATCTCATCAGCCTTAACATTTCATGCAATACCAATGCGGCCGGTTACCAAAACCTCTGTAATCATAATATAACTTTAAGCCAGAAATAAGAAGTCTAAACATCCCTTCATTACTTCATTAGTCTTGAGCGCACAGTCAGCGAACTCAAGGCTGATGTCGTTGTCATACTATCGGCGTGGATAGTCACCATACTGAAAGAGGCTGCACTCCAGAGCAGTAGATCTACTTCTACCTTTATGGCAGCCAACTCCGCTTGAAAGACTATGGACTTCATTAGCAAAATAGCTCATCGCTCCTCTCTTCCAAGCAACGTTTGGTGATCTGGTAAATCAAGTATTTTGGCAGTTTTGAAGGTTTTCGATTCATAACCCGCCAGTGGAAGCAGAGGAAGAGGAACCCCTTTACTCCGTTGGAAAGAAGTACCTACTTTCACTAGGTATCTCGAATTGGCTATATCTATCTCAAATAAACTATTATACTCTCTGTATCAACATGTTGCCAAAAAATAAACCGTGGGTTTAAAAATCTCGTCTCAACACACACGTAGCCACTTCCCTAAGCATACTTTGTACTCCTTTACTAGCTTCCAATTACGATTGCTTTATTACTTAATTTTTTGTTGCTTTCGACATGCGCTGATCACGCTCGGCTTAAAATTACGACGCGTCGTCGAATTGTGTTGAGCTGTAAGTGACGCTAATAAAATAAACACCCGCCAGTAAGGAACGTGTAATAAAATTATTGAATATGCGCTGGAAGGTATGTAAACTAAAGGGGAAGATAAAGGGGAAGATAATGCGAAAAACGAAACAAAAGATTGCGATATTAATTTTAATACGGAATTACAAAAGCATGTAATTCTGACCCAATGAATCAGGTGCTGGCCGGCGGCAAAAAAGCTTTGTATGAGGGTTACGCATGGCATGAAAGTTTTCGGATATACTTTCGGTTAAGAATCAAGCAAACCGATCGCTTTATGGTGTACGATAAGAAAAGAAAAATATTAAAAAATATGGAATATATAAATCCTATGAAATGGCTTAATGATGAAATAGTTGTACTAGTAACCCTAAATTTGTAATATGGACCAAGAGATCTTAGTAGGTGTCAGGTTAATTAAATAGTCCCCGGTCTGACATGCAGATGGCGCTATTAGTTTTAGAGATCTTCCTTTTCCTCTGCTTCCTCCGGCGGGTACTGCGTCAAATACTTTCATAGCTGGAGTGTTTTTATCCATACGGACGACATGACCTAGCCAGCGTAGCCGCTGAGTATATTAATTCGCTGGACCGTTGCCAATGCAGAACCTTTCTCTCGAAAACTCGTAACGTCGACTCATCAGATGCCGACGGTAATAATGAGTGACTAATAGAGTTCGGTCTTTATTCGTCGAGAGCGGATTTTACTTCTCAATTACCTACTCAGTCCAAAGTATGCGTTGGGTTTCGAGGCTGTAATGGTTGACGCTTAACTGGTTCCAAGATAGACGCAATTATCAACGACTTAGTTTCGGACACTCAAAGCTTCGTATGGTAAGTTTGGACGTTGTGAAATGAGCACTGAAAACGGAGAATGCAGCGAACGTCCAAAGATGCTGCTACCGACGAAAACATCAAAAAGGTCCATGAAATTGTTTTGGATGACCGTAAAGTCGAGTTATTTCAGATAGCAAGCACTCTAAAGATATAAACTGATCGTGTACAACATATCCTTCACGATTATTTTGGTATGAGAAAGAACTGAGCCAAGAGGATGCCGTGCGAGCCCTCATTGGACAAAAACAATGAAGAGTTGATGATTCGGAGCAGTGTTTGGAGATGTTCAAGCGTAATAAATCCGAATTTTTGCATCGATATGTGACAATGGATGAAACGTGGCTCCATGATTTCACTCCGAAACCCAATCGTCAGTCCTCTGAGTGGACTTCATAGGAAGAGTCGGCTCCAAAGTGTGAAAAAGTCGGCTGGCAAGCTTTTGGCATCTGTATTTTGGGACGCAATAATTGATTATTGACTACCTAGAAAAAGGAAGAACTATCAACAGTGACTATTACAAAGCGTTATTGGACTGTCTGGAGCTCAAAATCGCCGAAAAACGGCCGAATTCGAAGAAAAAGGAAATTTTGTTTCCCCAAACTAATGAACTGTGTCACAAGTCAGTGCTAATGATGGCGAAAATTTATGAACTTGGCTTCGATGTGTTTCCGTTTTCAACGTTTGGTCCAGATCTGACCCTAGTGATTATTCCCGGCTCTCGGATCTCAAAAGAATACTCACTGGGAAGAAATTTCCTTTTCTCGGATCAAAAAAGAATACTCGCTGGGGAGAAATTTTCGTCGAATAAAGAGATGATCACCGAAATTGAGGCCTACTTTGAAGCAAATTTTTGCCTAAAAAATGTGCTTTACTATGGTGGGCCCGCGACTTTTCAATTGAGCTGTTATAGAACAGTCTCAGACTTTCTTTCCGAACTTCAAAGTTTCGCCGAACTGCTTCAGACAACAATTTTTCGGAATGAAAGAGCCAGGCATATGAATTTTAAAGCGAGCGCGTTTCGCACTCACTTTTCCACCCCTCCAGCAGTAGGTGGCACTGGCCGCAACAGTAGCCATTTAAATTAGGCCACTTCTCATAATTGCCAATTGGTTGGAGCGTCGCAGCGCCGAGTATTGTGTAGCGAACGGATTCGCGTAATGCGTAGTGCCAATTCCAGAATTTCAAGGTCAACTTACTACGCAACTTATTTACAAGCCTCGCCTGCCGCTATGCATACAGGAGAGTGTGTGAATGTGTGTGTGTAGCGTGTATAACAAACCGTAACACGTATTCATATTGAACTTGGAATTGAACTTGAAACAATTACATGCATGACAATTACCAAAGTGACCTTGAGAAAATGGGAGACGCATGAACCTACAAACACACAAACAAACAAGCGCACAAACATACATACAAACGATTTCCTGCTACGCCGAGCTAAAAGCTTGTAGCAAAAAAATCAACACTATATATGCATATGTGTGTATGTATGTAAGTAACACAAGCCAACGCTGCCACCAACACTGCGCTGTCTGTCTGTCTGTAACGCAGTCTGTCAACGGAAACCAGTTCACCAGTTCAATTGATGATCAACACACTAAATAGGTTTCGTTAATTCCTGCCACTGCTACTGTTGTTGTCACTTTTGTTGCTGGTGTTGTTGCTGTTGCAACTGGCGCTGATGCTCGATACCTACTGCTCTAATTGATTTTTATTTCTGCTGTCTCACGCGATATGTAATCCCCAAAGCGGCGCGTTGCAAGAATAAAATAACAACAACAGCAACTACAACAGCAACAAAGTATGCAAGCAACAGCAATGCAGCGCGACAACAGCAAACGCCACTATGGCCGCAGCGACGCTGAGTTAATTGTGGGATCTGTAGAAATTTAATTATTTATACAGCGCGCCGAACGCGCATAATAATCACTTATTAAGTCGCGTAAGGCGCAAAGGATAAGCAGTGCTGCCACGCTGTCCAATGATTGAGTCTGAGAAATATTGGCGCTGTGGTGCGACGACGCATTACATTGTGTAATCAATTGGGGCGGCATTGATTGTGTAGCAGAGCGCGCGCATTTGCCGCGTTGTGTTGGCGCGGCGCGTGAGCAGCAAGCCTGATTGGCGGCGTTGCGGCGAATGTAAACCCAAACAAAGTAGTTGAAACTGCAAAGAAACAGTTCACACACATATATTTATTTCACATGTGCGAGTAGGCGCCTGGTGTGAAGGAGGCAAAGGAAGCGTCAGCGCGCAGGACCACCAGCGCGTCTGATAGCAAGTGATTGCCGCGCTGACATGACCAATGAATAGTAATTACAGAGCGCAACACACACTGCGCGCTGGCATACATAAGTATGTTGTTACACACAACTATATATATATATATATATATATATATATATATATGCATACATATACATATATATGCGTGCATGTTTGCTGAGAGGCGTTGCGCGCAGCACGAAAGTAGAGTAGCGCACTTAGCCGAGAGTTGCGCAATGAACGCGCGCCACCGCAGCAGCGTTTATGCGTGTGAGTGGCACACAGACAGCCATGGCGCAGCGCTAGACATACAACAACACTTCATAACAACAATTATCAACAAAAAAACTGGTACTCGTTGATTATGACCAGCTGATTGAAAATGCAACTGCACGCTATCAATGAAAACGCATGGTAGCTAGGAGTTGGGGTAAAGGGTGTAAATTGTATGACAGTGTTATTGCTGATCGGTTTAAAAATGTTTAGACATTATAACTTAGGTGTATCATACATAGTAAGTATAGTTATTTACTCCAAAACTATAATACACTTCACGAATAGAAATACTTCCACAGAAGAACTTGATTTTAATATTTTAGTTTGTATGGGCGCTATAGACTATAGTCGTCCTATTTGAGCCATTTCTTCACAGATTATACTTTTGCTTTAAAAAATTATCTCTGTTTAATTACGTGAAGTTATCTTGAAAAATAAAAAAGTTTTTCATACAAGGACATGATTTGGATCGCTCAGTTTGTATGGGCGCTATAGGCTATAGTCAACCGAACTGAATAATTTCTTAAAGGATTAGAACATTACCTTGAATACTTCACGTCAAATTTCGTGAAGATACCTCGTCAAATAAAGCAGTTTTTCACACAAGGACTCGATTTTGATCCCTCAGATGGTATGGCAACTATATCTTATAGTGGTCCGATCTAAACAATTTCTTCAAAGATCATACTGCTGCATTGAACCATAATTCACATCAAATTTTCGTTAAGATAACTCTTCAATTAAAAAATTTTTCCTTAAAAGAACTAGATTTTTATCGTTCAGATAAAGTTTCTAGGCTTTGGCGAAAGCATAAAACACCTCGATCTCCGTTCCCTTTATCATATTTTGTTTACCTTTACCCATGCTAATAAGCGCAGTCTTATCACTCGGCTCGGCTTAAAATGTAAACAATCAGTCGCCTACATCATAATCAACATACAACAACAAAAACAATATCTAATCGCACACGCTCCAGCTTCGATTCAAGCGTGAGATCTCACCGATAACGCATTCGTCCAATATGCGCTTGCTATCAGAGCATTAATTCATTTTGCTCGCGCGCTCAATTTCTGCTGCTCAGCTCTGCGCGCTGCACTCCTGTACGCCACTGCACTTACCGGCAAGTGAAGGAGCGCAAAGACGTTGTTATTATTTCAACTGATTATGTTGTTACCGCGCTGCCCAACCAACACACACACACGCGCACGCACTCACGACCAGCTGCTGGCTAGCGAACAGCGCGCTTACTTGTTTGTTTATATGCTTTTCGGGGGCTCCACTGCTCCACTGAGCAAACGGATTCAAACAGCTGTGCGCACGAACCACACAAGAGCGCGCATTGTTCTTCTTTTTGGGGGGCCACAGCGTACGGCACTACGCTGTCGTGCACGCGCTCGGTTCTGATCGGCACAGCGCGCGGTTCTCGTGCGCGTAGTCGTAAGTCGGTGCCGCCGTCGCCGCAACGACAAAAGTAGACAGCAAAACGCCGGCGAGCTGCAGTCTTTGAGAAGCGCGCGCATTTGAAGGTTTAGCAGACGGCTAGTGTCGAAGCGAGCGAGCGTTTACCTATAAGAACAGACGGTGCGTCCGTCGGTTTTACGTTAGAAAAAAGTGCAGAACAACAAAAATTTGTTAAAATCTAATGCTCATACGGATATCAGTGGGGAAAAAAAGCAGAAATTAGAAAATATCCTCAAGCCGAAGGCGACGAGAGCCAGCAAGTGTTTAATTAATTTGAAACAAAACGGTAATAAATACAAATAAATTTTTTGGTACCAAATGTGCACGAGTTGTGCAATAAATATTTACAGTTATGAATTAGTTAATAAAAAATTACCGTTTGTGTGCTGATTTAAAACAAAAGTGTTTGGGATCCAAGATCCAAGCTGTGAAATTCGTCTATGAACATTGTGTGACATTGAAGCCGCTGTCTAGCTTTAATGGTGTTACAACAACAATTGTTGCTGAGCAAATTCTTACGGGCAAATAGTAAATAAGGTAAATGAAAGTGTGTGTAATTGCTGTTTTTGTATAAATCTTATGTATACTGATCAAAATTGAGTAACAATATTAAACAGCGTAATGAGTGAGCAACAAAAACTGGGGAAAGGAATAAAAATAAAAATAAAGAATAAAAATTAAAGGAAAAGAAAAAAATATAAAATATAATTTCTTTGATAATTTAGGTACTGAAAACAATAACAACAAGAAAAACCTTAACTTCAGCTCCACTGAAACTAGAATATCCTTTACAAATAAAATAAGGAATTTAATTATGTGCGATCAGTTTGTTTGGCAGCTATATGCTATAAGAATCCGATCTGTACAATTTTTTCGGAGATTGTACCGTTACCTTCGATAACAGTTCATGTAAGATTTTGTGAAAATATCTCGTGAAATGAAAAAGTTTTCCATACAAGGACATGTATTTGATCGTTCAGTTTGTATGGCAGCTACAAGCTAAAGTTGTGCGATCTGTACAATTTTTTTAGAGAATGCACCGTTGGCTTGGATAATAACCTGTGTCAAATTTGGTTACAATATCTCAATAAATGCAAAAGTTTTCCATATAATGACTGATGTGTATTCGATCAGTTTGTATGGCAGCTATATGCTATAGTCCGCCGATCTCAACTTGACTTGGATAATAATTTATAGCGGATCTTGTAAAAATATCTCTTCAAAAGGAAACAGTTTGCCATACAAGCACTTGATTTTGATCGTTCAGTTCATATGGCAGCAATATGCTTTAGTGGTTTCATCTTAAAGATTTGTTGGAGATTATAGCGCTGACTTGGGTCTTGATCCATGTCAAATTTCGTGAAGATATCTCGTCAAACAAAAAAGTTTTCCATACAAGCCCTCAATTCTGATCGTTCAGTTTCTATGGCAGCTGTATGCTATAGTGATCCGATATCGACAATTCCAACAAATAAGTAACTCTTTGAGAAGAAAAGAAGGTGTGCAAAATTTCAGAGCGATATCTCGAAAACTAAGGGACTAGTTCACGTATATAAAGGTTCGAAAGAAAATGCAACCAATGTCTACCATACAAAAGCCTAAGCGATTTCAACATAAGACCGCTAACCATATTAAACAAAAGTTAAACTATACAAACACTAAACTCAACTGAAGCTGTGATATATGCAATTATATAGCTGACGATCCTCTCCTATACTTCTTGTAGACTTCAGCAAACTATAAAAAGTCATGGTTTCTTAGCTGAACCTGACTTAACCTCTAATAGCAACACATTTGAGCGCGCACAGCTTATGATTTTCCACCAAACAAGCGCTATAATGCAATAGAACACTAAACAAGCCAGCAGTATACCAACTGGCTTATCTATATGCGAAGAGAAGATGCGGCTTAGACAAACATTTCTAACTTCTAGTCTTGATTTGATGTGCTCTGCAAGACCTATGCGGATGCGCTCAGTGCGCAAATTATGTAAACAAATCCTATAGAGAAATTAATATTTATTAGTAAAATTGTATATGCCACGCAATTGTTACGCCGATCGAGCGCAATCTCAGTAATCGGCGCAAAGGCAGACCAGCGACTTAGCTGCTAGTTGTATGTATGAATGTGTGTGTGTGTCTAACACCTGACGTGGAAAACTAAAGCAAAAATACACATTTACACGTATGTAAGTATGTGTGTGTGGAAAAAGAAGATGAAAATCACGTGCAAGGCATACATACATATACATGACACACGTACAGGCAGCAATACTGTGTGTTGTTGCGATTATAAGTTAAATAGAAAAATAGAAAAACATGAGTTTATTGCACCACACTATAAAATTAATGCTTTATTTGTATGCACATTTGCATATTCTATGCATTTCTATTGTGGTATTAGTGAAAATAAAGCAACAACAAGCATTTGCTGCAAATATCAGAATTTTTGCAAATTTTTATTTAGGCATTGACGCCAGTCGCAACTGCGAAAATTTTCAGTTTCGATTTGAATTTGGAAAATGAAATAAACAGCTTATTACAAAAACAAAACAAACAACTAAGAACGGTAACATCGATTGCATTGAAGCTAGGATATACTTCACTAATAAAGCACTCGATTCCGATCGTTCACTTTGTATGGCAGCTATAGTAGACCGATCTAAGTTTTTGATTTAGAAAATTTCTTTAGGACCGATCCAAATTCTGATCGTTCACTTTGTATCACAGCAATATGCTATAGTGGACCGATCCAAATAATTTCTTCAGAGACTATATTGTTGCTCTAAGGAATAATCCACACGCAATTTGGTGATGACAACTCGTCAAATAAAAAAGTTTTCCATACAACGCCATGATTTTGCGAGTTTGGTTTGTATGGTAGCTATATGCTATAGTGGTCCGATTTAGAAAATTTCTTTAGGTCACTTAGCGGTGCTCTAATAAATTATCTGTACCAAATATTGTGAAGATATCTGTTTAAATAAAAAAGTTTTTCATACAAGTATTGGATTTTTAACGTTCAGTTTGTATGAGGGCTATATGCTATAATGGTCCGATTTTTTAAATTTCTTCACAGATTTTAGTATGACTTTAAATAAAAATTCTTGTCGAATTTCATATAGATATCTCGTCAAATAAAAAAGTTTTCCATACAAGCACATGATTCCGATCGTTCAGTTTGTATGGCAGCTATATGCTATAGTGGTCTGATATCGATTATTTTGAAAAATGAACAGCTTCTTGAGTAGAAAAACAGGTGTGCAAAATATCAGCTCGAAATCTCGTTCAAAACCCCAAAAAAATTTATGCACAGTGGGCCAAGTCAAGCATATAGGCGCTTAAAATTTAAAAAATATATGTTTTTTAACGCGCATTTTACACACGTCGCCCCCTCCAAGCACATTTATTGACAAACATATTTCATGCAATGCTAATTTTCAGCGGACAAGATTACTTACCCAAAATATGTAGATTGTCTTGCGATAAGATTAGAAT
This sequence comes from Bactrocera neohumeralis, assembly GCF_024586455.1. NCBI lineage: Eukaryota > Metazoa > Arthropoda > Insecta > Diptera > Tephritidae > Bactrocera > Bactrocera neohumeralis. Next base: position 75,408,197 of record NC_065923.1, on the reverse strand, counting down.
GACACGAGTTCTACCACCTTCAAAACGCAATAAATTTTGCTTGCGAGATAAGACGCAGGTGCTTACGAAACGTCTAGCAAATCTACGTACTCCGTTATAAAAATATTTAAAAGCAATAAAATGTTGTAAATAAACACGAAAGAAATTCGCAACAAAGTTTTTCAAGGTTAAGCACAAATTTGTTGACCAAGCATGACTTTCGAATTTGTCAGCAATCACACAGCTGTTTATCAAATTTCGAGAATTTGTGCAATAATTTTCACGGTCACAAGATTTTGGAACAAATTTGTTCTAAGTTTTTAGTTAAGCACTTTAGCTGCTCTCACGGAAAGCTATCATAGCATTACGAACGCAGAGAGTTGACCTTAAAATTTTAATCGCTATGTAATATTTTAACGATTATCGTATTTTCTCATTCATCAAAGACAAATCACGCAATGTAATGCCACACCCCTGTATGGGGTATTAAGTTTGCCAAGCAGTTTGTAATACCCAAAAGGAAGAGTTGAAAGCCCTATGAAGTATGTATGGACATAGTTCTTAGTTTTAGAGATATCCTGCTGAAATTTTACAAACGTTCTTTTCGCTCAAAAAAGCTGCTCACTTGTTGGAATCACCGCTATCGGACCACTATAAGATATAGCTGCCATACAAACTGAACGATCGAAAGCAAGTCTTCGTATGGGAAACTTTTTATTTGACGAGATATCGTCACGAAATTTGGCAAAAATTATTTTCTAAAGCAACAAAATAATATCTGAAGAAATTTTGCATATCGGTTCACTATAACATATAGCTGCCATAGATACTGAACGATCAAAATCGAAGTCTTGTATGGGAGACTCATTTATTTGACGAGGTATCATCACGAAATTTGGCAAAAATTATTTTCCAAAGCCGTCCTATATTATCTGAAGAAATTTTCTAGATCGCTTCAATATAGCATATAGCTTTCAAACAAAGTTATTGGTCAAAAGAAAGTCCTTGTATGAGAAACTTTTTAAGTTGACGAGATATCGTTACAAGATTTGGCACAGTTGATTTTTTGAAGCAAAGCTAGGACATCTATAGAAATTTTTCAAATCGGTTTACTATAGTATATAGCTGCCATACAAACTTAATGTTCAAAATCAATTTCCACCTCTACTACTGTTCATTTTGGCACCGCGGTAGAATTTCAAAAATATTTTTCATTAAAAACACGTCTAAATATAGTAATTACATAATTTTGCTTATTTATTTTTTTGCTGATTTGCACTTAGTCAGCCGTACGATTGCAAAATCCAGACACCACAAATTACTTACACACTTTTCCTTAACAAGCGCTTTATTAATATTTTTTAGTTTTTTTAGTCAATGCTAGCATTTTTTATTTGCATAAATTCTACACGGATATGCTCGAGCTTCGAGCTTTATTTAATTATAGAATTCGCGTGTGTTTACTTTTGTATAGCAAAAACTCCACCAAAAAGTCATTTGTGTGGCATTTTTTCACAGGTACTTGTTGTTGATGAAGTAATTTGATCTAAATGGGTCTACAAATAAATCGGCCGAAACAAAAACAGCACGGCATTACGCTATTACATTACTTAATATATACATATTTACCATAATTATATGTGTGCTTAACACTGCTCCAGCGCTTATGCTCGAAATCCATGGAAGCTCATTAAGCGTTCCAAGAGCAATTTACGAAAATATACCTAGCGATATGTCAGCGTTTTATTTTGACAATGACTTAGCAAAAGAATTAAGCAAAAAATTATATAAAAGCGATCTAAACATAACGCTACTATACACTGCTGTCTGTGGTAATTAACATTTCTGTTAAGTCATATGTTGATTTGCGCCTACTGTAATGAGTATAACTACTTAGCGGGCGGCAATGCTAATTAGATTATACTGCGTATAGCGATCACCAGACTATTAGCCAATGGTCATAATGGTCATATTTCGGTTTTATTGATTAAAATGAGAAAAAAATGTTGTATAATATATGTAATATCTCTACATATACAAAAGCTTCCATATTTATTTTTAATCGATCAGTTTGTATGGTAGCTATATGCTATAGTCGTCCGATCTAAATAATTTTTTCGCAGGTTGTATTGTATTATCAAATAATAATTCAAGCCAAATTTCGTTGAGATATTCCGTCAGAGAAAAAAAATCGTCATACAAATACTTGATTTTGATGGATCAATTTGTATGGCAGCTATATGCTATAGTGCTCCGATCTCAAACATTTCTACAGATATTGTATAGTTGCCTTGGATAATATTTCAAAAAAAAATTGGTGTGGATATCTTTACTTCTAAACAAGTTTTACATATAAGAACTTGATTTTTTTCGGTCAGTTTGTATGGTAGCTACATGCTATAGTGCTCCTATCTGAACACTTTCTTCAGAGATTGTATCGTTGCCTTGGATAATAAGTCAAGTAAAATTTCGTAAAGATTTCTCTACAAATAAAAAAGTTCTCCTTACAAGAACATAACTTCGATCGTTCGGTTCGTATGACAGCTATATGCTATAGTCATCCGATCTAAACGATTTCCTCAGAGACAATATGGTTGTCTTAAATAATAGTTCGAGCAAAATATCATGAAGATATCTGGTCACCTAAAAAAGTTCTCCATACAAGAACTTGAATCCGATAATTCACTAAGTATGACAACAGCTATCATATGATATGACGATATCATATGAAGATCACATGGAATAATTCTTATTGACTCGCTTGAAAAGGAAGGACCAGTGACAATTACATAGCGTTATTGGATCGTTTGGAGTACGAAATCGCTGAGAAACGATCGCGTTTGAAGAAAAAAATGTGCTGTTTCACCAAGTCAATGCACCGTGTCACAAGTCAGTGAAAACGATAGTAAAGATGTATGAATCGAGTTTCGAATTGCTACCGCATCTAAGGTATTCTCCAGATCTGGCTCTCCGCGACTATTTCCGGTGCTCAGATCTCAAGAGTATGGTTGCTGTGAAGAAACTTTCGTCGTATGAAGAGGTGATCGCCGAAACTGAGGCTTATTTTGGAGCAAAGAACAAATTGCCAAGCAAGAAATCAGCTACAAAACCGGTATCGAAAAGTTAGAGGGTCGCCATAATCAGTCCACTACAATTGATTGTCTTTTACTGTGTTAGGTCGAGACTTTTCTATAGACCTGTTACTATTAGACATTCAGGTGAAGTAACAAAAAAAAAAGAAATCAAGCAGCTAAACAGATTTGTAGGCGCTTTGCCGACAGCTGGTATACAATTGCAGAAGTTTTCCAACTGGCTACACAAAAGACTTTACATAACAGTCGAAGTATGATGCCCACCATGTTGACGGATCAGCCATCTAACCTAACCTTACCATCAATGTTTGATATTTTCGTTTACTGCGCCAGCTTTTACAGCAGAATTTGTATTATGTATATGTATATAATGATCTCATGCAAGCCTGGTATTTCCCCTTAAAGTCAATTAAGAACTAACAAAATTATTAAAATTTATAAAAGAATTGCTTAGAAGCGCTGCTTAAAATAGAATTTCGATTTTAAAATTGAGTAGAAGCACTGCTTAAAATAGAATTTCGACTTTAAAAGGCGCCGCTGCGCCGTAGGTCATACAAACCCGTATGGGGAATGGAAAAAAATGTGTGTGGAAAAAAACGCCAAAAATTATATAATTTCCATGCTAAGTGAAACCGAAGTCAGGTAATACCGACAACAATAAAAAATTATGTCCAAATGTAGCGAGAGCGAAATGAAAGAAAGAACGCCACACCGCATGGTTTCGCTTGATTCTACCACTCCGCTTTCAATACCACGATTTTTCATTGCCATTGCAGCTAAGTAAGGTAATCAACAAAAAACTTCGATACGAAATAATAAACAAACACGAACATGGAAGTCCATTAAAACACGAAAAAAAACACCCAGCGAATGCCGAAAACTTGTCCCAAAAATGCTATTAATAAAACCGAAAAATTCTTGTTTGAAATTCTCGAGCGCAACGAAAGCTTGTCTCATTATTTATGCAAATGACTTTCTCAATACATACCCCCCCTGCAAGTTGGATACCAAACGAACGCGCAGGCGAGCGCGCGCACGCCCGCGCAGTGTGGCGATTAATCGTTGTTGCGTCGCTGCTGGCTTTGAGCTGACTTGAGGTGGAATGTAATTTCGTTTTTTATTAACCTTACTTTTTCTTTTCGTTAACGCCTTTGGGATTTTGGTTATAAATTCAAGGTTGTTGTTGTTGTTATTGATATTGATGATATTTGTAGTTGTTGTGGCTGCCACTGCCATTGTTGTAACCAAATTCTTACTGCTTTTTATTTGCTTTCGTATAAAATATGCGCAGGCGCACAAGCGCTTTCTTCCTGTTGTTTTTGTAGTTTTCTTTGACTAAATCAACAAGTTTGCGCGCTGCGCGCTAAGATTATGTCACAGCGCTGAGCCAACGCGCGTCTACACGCGCACTTCTTTCACACGCCCTGCCGCCGCCAACGCTCAAAGCGCGCAGCGTTGACCAAGCGCGCGGTTTCTTAATTCATAGTCCAAGCGCTCGGTTTTTTTAATTCAACGTGCGCCAGCAGAGCGCATCACTGTGCGGTGGGCTGGCATTTCTAATAGCGAAAATATCATTTCTAACGCCTGGCTTGTGGGAAAAGTCGCTGGTAGCTGATTATCGTGTGCCGCCGACCAGCCGCGCTGCCATTGTCACTGTGGCGACCATGGCCAAAGCTGGCGCGCGTTCGTGACAACGCAGCGACAGCGGCGCAGATACACTTAACCCCGCGCCGTGTCTTTGCTGCCGCAGGCGGTTCATTGTCCGTCAACATGCTGCAATAACAACAACCTCAAATGGTAGCGGCGCAGAATTAACGAGCTGGCAGCGAGCGTGCCCGATGTCGGTGCAGCAAAAATAACAACAAACGCTATTTGCGCAATATACGTGTGAGTGCGCGCGCGTATGTATGTGTTTGGGTGTGTGTCTAAAAGTAGAGGCGCTTCTAATGATTTGTCTATTTTGTACGCTTATTGCTGTTGTTGTTGTATGTTTACTTGATTCCTGTTCCACTTCCATGAACAATATAGAAAACATGCAGAGGCAGCCAGAAGACAAGCACAAACAGCAAGAAGAAGAAGAAGAAGCCGTAGCAGCAGCACCAGCAGCAGCGAAGCATTAGAAATAGTGCCTCAAGTCGGGTGGCAGCAGCAATAACAACAAGTTCGCGCAAATCGCTAGAACAGGAAGCCGTGACCGCGACTGCTGGCCAACAACCACTTTCAAAAGTCCAAATAACAGCAAACAAGCGGCCAGCAATGGCAGCAACAACAAAAAATAACAACAACAAGAGCCAAAGAGCTACCAAAAACCAACAGCAAAGCAGCAACAATTCTAACGTCGCAATAGACAAACGACCGTAGACAACAAGCCAACAAATCAACAAACAAGCAACCACAATCCACCGCAACAACAGCAACAACATTGATAATTATCGCCAGGCGGCTTTCTACGCAGCGCTGTTGTTGTTGCTGTAATTGTTGTTGCTTTTCGTTCGCATTGAACATTGAAAGTTGTCCATGTTGGCCTCAGTTCGGCAGCTCCGGGGCTCCGTGGCGCGGCGGGCTCAGAACAATTCTCGATTTTAGCTGCTCTTTGCTTTCTCAGCCGCTTTGGCTTTTACTTCTAACGCCATTCTAAGCCGCGACCGGCGCTGGCACTGGAAGCGCAGAAAAGTGAAAGACGTGGCCGCCGCTTCACCGGCGAGACGGCGATGGTGTTGCGCCAAGGGAACTCGCGGCCGCGCAAATGGTCATTGGAAGTGAGGAATCTTGATGTGCTGCTGCGCTGAGCAAGAAATAGCGTTTGCTTGGCCTGGAAGTTGTGTGAAAAATAAAAACGAATCGGCTTGTTATGCACACCGCGGCCTGCTAGTTACACATTCTTGGCAGATCAGCAAATAAAAAATAAAATTATGAACTTGGCATTTTTGTTGAAATAATTGAGAAAAATTTAATTTTATTCGCAAGGTGATTAAGGGGTTAGGTGTAGTCATAAATTAGAATTCATACAAGCACTTGGCGCCGATCGTTCAGTTTGTATGGCAGCTATATGTTATAGTGATTCGATCTAAACAATTTCTTCAGATATTACACCTTTGCCTTAGACAATAATGTATGCCTAATTTCTTTGAAGATATTTCGTCAAATGATAACCTTTCAAAAATCAATGCCCAAGGCTTCCCAGAGCAAACATAAAGCAGCAGTTTACTACGCAGACGCACATGTTTCCGCCTTCGCATGAAATCTAGTCGCAGAGGCGCCGCATCCCGAGAAGGCGAGCAATACCAAGCAGCAAAAAAGGAGCTGAAGCATGCCATCGATGATAGCAAAAAAAAAAAAAAAATAGGAGAACTGACGCGAGGATGTTAACAAAACCCCTGGGAACTTGGGTGTAAAATATTAATGAAGAATCTCGGAATTCGAGTAAAGCCGCCTGACTTAACCGCAGCCAAACTGGATCACATCGTAAACGCACTTTTCCTCACACTCGAAAAAAGGGTTAGTGGTCCAGAAAAGACTCTAAGATTTCCGCAAATCCCTCAGTTCGTCCTCGAAGAGCTGCAAGAAGCCACTGACAAGCTCACGGCCAACAAATCTCCCGGCCCGGATGGGATCCTAGCAGAAATTCCGAAAATAATTGCTGCAGAGCGACCGGCAGTACTATTGAATATGTACGACGACTGCCTCGAAACCGGAATATTCTCTGAACTCTGGAAAAAGCAACGGCTGATGCTAATCAGTAAGGGGAAAGGAGATCCCAATTTGCCATCAGCATACCGCCCACTATGCAAGCTTGACGTATTATATATATACATACATACATATTCAATCGTGTTTCCTCACTTCCTCTTCCGCAGCTTATATATACATATTTATGCGCAGTTTATCTGCCATTCATTGTCTGTATATATGTATAGTTTAACACCTAGTGGACTGGACCCATTTGAACTTGGACTACTTCTCATTGCGATAATTATCAGCGTTTACTAATTCTTTGTACACACATGGTATATATACATATGTACAGGGGTATGTACGTATTACTAAGCAACTTTTATTTTCAATGCCAAGTTTATTTGCGACAACAACGATAACAACAACACGGATAGATAATAAAAAAATTTGCAAACAACAAATGTGGCTACTCGGTTGCTGCTAACAAGTTAATTACACTAAGCGATAACGCGCAGAAGTACACTCATGTGTATGCATGTGTATGTGTGTATGTTTGGTAGAAGATAAGGTTAGGCTAATAATCACTGGCCGACAAATCATGTGAAAATGCGCTACCACTTGTATGCGTGTGTATGCTTGCTTAACGCTGAAGTATTTGTTTGAAAGGCAAACAAAAAATGAAAACAACAACATTTTGGCGAGCAACAAACATTTTAATGGTGCATTAACTTATTTAATAACTATTTTTATACCTTGAAGTATAACCTATACTAAGTTTGTCATGATGTTTATCATGCCTAGAAGGAAATGTTGGATACCTTTCAAAATATTTATATTAACGATCAGTGTGACGAGCTTTTTCAAGTTATTCTGTATGTCAAGCTGTCTCGCCATTTTTATATATGCTTACTAGTCACTTAGTTTTCGAGATATCGGTCTGAAATTTTACACACATTTTTTTCTCTTCAAGAAGCTGTTCATTTATCGGTATCGCTGATTTTGAACCGCTAAAGCATATAGCTGTCACACAAACTGAGCAACCGGAAGCAGGTGCTTGTATTGAAAACTTTTTCTATTGAAGATATATCTTCACGTAATTCGATACAGATTATTGCCTAATATAAAGGTACAATCTCTGCGAAAATTACTCAAATCGGATTACTATAGCTTATAGCTGCCATACAAACTGAACGATCAAAATCAACCTCTTGTATAGAAAACTTTTTCATTTCAGAAGATATCTGTACGAAATTTAACACAATTTATTGTCTAAAGTAACAGTTTAACCTACAAAAAAATTTTCAGATCGGCTGACTATAACTTGTAGCTGCCATACAAACAGAACGAACAAAATCACACTTTTGTATGGAAAACTTTTTCTATTATAGAGATATCTTCTCGAAATTCGACACAGACTATTGCCAAAGATAACGGTACAATATCTGAAAAAATTACTCAAATCGGTTTACTATAGCTTATAGCTGTCATACAAACTGAGCAACCGGAAGCAGGTGCTTGTATTGAAAACTTTTTCTAATCAAGTGATAACTTTACAAAATTTGGCGCGAATGATTACCTAAGACAGGGGTACAATCTCTGCGAAAATTACTCAAATCGGATTACTATAGCTTATAGCTGCCATACAAACTGAACGATCAAAATTACACTCTTGTATGGAAAACTTTTTCATTTGAGAAGATATCTGTACGAAATTTAACACAATTTATTGTCTAAAGTAACAGTTTAACCTACAAAAAAATTTTCAGATCGGATGACTATAGCTTATAGCTGTCATACAAACTGAAGGAACAAAATTACACTCTTGTATGGAAAGCTTCTTTATTTGAAAAGATAGCTTAACATTTTTGTGTGTAAACTTTTTTTTTGTGCAGCTTATTATAGCTGCTTTGCAACCGAAGTTAATTTTTTATTATTTTTATTTTATTTTTAATGGCAGTTGAGCGCTTATTAGCCTTCAAACAATGTTGACCTTGAAAATTTTAAGAATTTGCGCATGTGATTTTTTAAAAGTGGCATATATGTATGTGTTTGCTAAACATACATATATGCCAAACATACTACATATGTACATACATGTAGCAACAACAACAAGTAGTAACAATGGTAACAATTTTTTCGCCACCACGGTGCTTAAGCGTGCTGCGCTGCTATGATTTAATTGCTTTGCCAAAAATGTCTATTGCTAATTTTCGTCTTATGTTGTTGTTGCTATACTAACTTCACGAAAAGAATGCCTGCATTAACATAAATTAAACATTAGTGAAAAAATTCGCCAGCAAAGTTCGTTGAGCTTCGGCGCGCGCGCTTTGCCGCTCCAACTAAGCATATTTTAGACATTTTATGTTGATATTTATTGGCTTTTACTAATTTTGTATGATTCTAGTTGTTGTTATTATTGTCGCTCGCTGCGCACACATTCATCTAATACCGAAAAGCCGGTTTCGCAGATTATTTTCAGTCACTCAGTCGGTGATTTGGACGCGCGGCATGCAGCTTTGGCATTAATGCTTCCTCCCAACAAACATAACAACAACAATTAACACGAAAAAACATGCTAAGACACAAGCAGTCGCGGCTTAAAGCACGCACGCCAAACGCAATAACATCAATGCGCAGAACAACAACAAAACGCGCACAGTAATCAACGCCATAACAACAATTAGAACAGGCAATAGTAGCGATTGCGCGCAGCATTACAGCCACCGCCAACTTGTCAATACCGGCTTTTTACGCGCGCGTAGCCGACGTGTAGACAGCTGCGCTAAAGCGCTGCGTTGCCGCCACACTTGAAGCCTTGCCGGCCGGCTAAGTTGAGTGTGCGGCGTTAGCGTCTAATGCGCAAGCGCAGCGCTTAGCTGCTTCTAATGGACGCTACGCTGGTGGCTGGTCTCATCTTTCGCATACCCGCGAATACTGTTGCTGTTGTGCTATGTTGTTGGATCGGCTGAGCGCATATTAATACGGGCAATTATGAACTGGCTTTAATGTGCGCATGCGCGTTGCAAGCGGCGACGTCGCGCGCGGCGAACATATGCACACAAATATTGGCGGGCATAGCTTCCGAAACTAATTAAAAGTAAATAAGTGTACATATATGTGTGTGCGTTCACTTGCAGGCATGTGTGTGTATGTGCGTTGACATGAACGGCGCGTCTTGCAAAGAAAGTGAATTTTGCGCCAACCGGTTGGTGTGCTGGCCCTGGGCCTAAGGGCTTGGCTTATAAAATTCGCAGAAAATATATGGCTAAGTAACTTCTGCTGCTGCTTCGCGTATTATATAACACACGAAAAGTGTGTTAGCCGTACGCGCACAGCAACTGGACTGCCCACTTCTAGCCAAGTTCTGCTTAGTCTGCTTTATGTTCTGTTTTATGCTTATTCACACGCGTCTAATGCTTGACATTTCGGGCGGAAGTTCGCGCATTAAGCCGAAGAAGGAAGTGCTCGTCGCATTTATTCAAATGTAGAATGAATTTAGCTGTTCATAGTCAGAAAAAACGTGTTTCACATGCATACTCATTATGTTCAGATGGATTTGTGGTCGATAAATGTGTTTAGACCTCTCAATTAATCCACGCGAATGTGTTTGCACGCGCACACGTTGCTTAGAATAAAACTAAATTTAGACTCAAGGATAACTAGAAAGCAGGTTCGCTATGATTTTGCTATAAATTTGCAATGACTTCGTTCTAATTTTGTGTGTTAACACAAAGAAGAATTCGTCAAATGAAAAAGTTCTCCAAACAAGTTCTCCATCCGATCGTTAGTTTGTATGTCTGCTATACGCTAAAGCAAGCCGATCTTAATAATTTCTTCGAAAATTTCTTCATTGTCTTAAGAATAACACACGCCAATTTCTGGAAGAAACCTCGTCAAATAAAAAAGTCTTCCATATAAGCACTTGATGCCGTTCTTTCGGTTTGTATGGCAGCTATATGCTATAGTGCTCCGATCTAAACAATTCTTTTAGAAATCGTACCGTTACTTTAGATAACTGTAAATCTCAAATATCACGAAGATATCTCGTCAAATGAAAAAATCGTCCATACAAGGACCTGATGCCAATTTTTCGGTTGGTATGACAGCTATATGCTATAGCTATTCGAACTGAAAAAATTTTTCGGAGGTTGTACTGTTACCCTAGGCAATCATCCGTGTTAAATTTTGTGCAGATATCTCTTCAATGGAAAAAGTTTTCCATACAAGCGTGTGGTTTTGAATGTTCAGTTTGTATGGCAGCTATATGCTATAGTAGTCCGATTTGAGTAACAGAGAATATACCGTTATCTTGCAGAGAATAAGATACCGTTATCTTTTCCAAGCAATAATCTGTGTGTTATAGGGATCAGAATCTTCTAATACTATTAACGAAGAAATAAGCTATGTTAAATGTCTTGACGATATCTTGTCAAATAAAAAAGTTTTCCATATAAGAACTGCATTCCGATGGTTCAGTTTGTTTGACAGCTATATGCTATAGTGCTCCAATAACGGCGGTTCCGACAAATCAGCACTTTCTTCGAGAGGAGAATACAAATGCAAAATTTCAGGTCAATATACCAAAAACTGAGAGACTAGTTCGCGTTTATAGATACCTAAGGGCAGACAGACTGATATGACAAAATCTACAAACGACTTCTGATCAATTATATATAGTATATGTATATATCCCTCCCCAGGGTTGTGCGCTGGGTTTCAGACCCGCCACGTGAAAAACACCCCCAATATAAAGAAGAAAACAGCCTCGGATGAGAGACCTGCTTTTGATGATGACCACTCCAAACGCCTTAGGAGTTAAGATTTAAGGGTATGCACCTGGAATTTCCGGTGCCTTAATTGTGAAAGTGCCGCTGCCAGCTAGTTGATGTCGTCGTAAAAAAGAAGGTTGACATCACTGCCGTCCAAGATGTGCGATGGACGTGACATGGACTGAGGCGAGTAAGCCCTTGTGGCATTTACTACAGTGGCCATATAAAAGCAAATACGGTGTGGGATTCGTGGTGGAAGAGAAAGTTCAAAAATATGAAGCTAACCGCTTTTCTAGAACCGTTCTGATCTTTTTTCCTCCCAGAAACACCTCACCCTTTACTGTCTACCAATGAAGATATCACCATTTCGTACCACCATTGTTATGTATGTCTGTGATTTTCTTATGTATTTGATCGCGCAGAAATGATCACACGTGAGATCTGCTAATTTTATTCATCCCTTAGATGAATTTTGGTCTTTCTAATATTAGAACAGAATTATTCGACAGTATTTATACACACGTAAAACATGTGTTCTTACCAAGGTCTGTGTGTGTCTGTATGCTCTCTGTGCCGCCGTGACCGAAACAAAAATAAAATGCGATCAGCATGTGATCTCTTGCCACAAATAGGTCATTTTGTGGATTTCATTTGTGAGGCAAACGAGTACAAAAAGGATTCGCACGCGGCGAAGCATTTCTTTCAGTGCTCATCACGTGTTTGCGATAGCGTCTTTTTGTCCTGTGGTCCGTATGCCGTCTAGTATTCCAGTGCGTTACAATAGTAATTGATTAATAAATGAAGATAGTAATATAAAAAAAAAAGATTGTAAAATTAAAAAAACATTATAAAATTAAAAAAGGAAAAAAAACTAGAATGCTTAACGCCAACAAAAACGTCAGCTTGTCAACCGACTAATCGTGCATTTAAATTACTGTAAATCTTACTACGTTTCATTCATTAATCCCGCTAGGCATATAATCACCCAACCGATCATATGTGTTTGAGTTTATGCAATATTGTTTGCGTATTTGTGTGTGTGTGTGTGTAAACATTAAAGCAACGAGATCGCTTTCTTCACGCGCCGCACAGCGCTGGCACTGATAAGAGAACGACGATTGTCGTCATCGGCGATAGCTTCCACACAATGCAAGTGGCCCACTGACATTGAAATTTGCTGGCTATCTGTGTGTGCGTGTGTGTGTATGTAAGTGCATGTCAGAAATAGACCTACTGAAATGGAAAAGTGCTGATAATGTGTAAATAATAAATAATGATAGTTTTAAAGAAATTTTGTGGAAATACTATGTGTAGTGGTAATTTAAACTAAAAGAAAATAGTAAAAATAATATTTTACAAAACAAAAAATTAAAAAAAAATTATTTGAATATTTAGTAATTGGAAATGATTAATTAAATGTTTTTGAATTTTATTTTACTGAAATATCAATATTTAACAAAAAATTTTATTAATAAATATTTTTTCTTTACGTTTTAATATAAATTATAACTTACATTATTAAAAAATTGCGTGGAAATAACGCATTTAATTTTTAAGAAAAATAATTTGACATAATAAATTAAATTATTTTGAATTTTATAATCAAAAAATGTAAATATATAATACAATTTTTCACTAATAAATATTCAAAACGATTTTTCTTTCTTTTTCAACAAACATTTTAAGTTTAATTTTTCAAAAATTAATTGAAAACATTAAATTAAATTATTTAATTTTTTATATTCAATAAATTATATTATTTTTATTATAATTATTTTATTCCAAATATTTTTCCTTTAATTTTTGTTAATTTCTCTTAATTTTTTTTTTTAAATTATTGAAATTAAGAAATTAAATTGCCAAATTTTTACATTTATAAATAATTTTTTTCTAGAAATTTATAAGTTTAATACAAATTTACATCAATAAATAATTAAAATATATTTTTTAATAATGAAAGTTAATTTTTTTATTATAATTTAATTGAAAATTACGAATTAAATTATTTAGATTTTTTTATAAATGATAAATTAAATTATTAAATTTATTCTTAAAAATTGTAAATATTTAATAAAAATTTACATTATTAAATATTTAAAACAATTTTTCTTTATTTTTCAAAAGAAATTTTGAGTTTAATTATTCAAAAAATAATTGAAAATATCAAATTAAATTACTTCGATTTTTTACAAATGATAAATTAAATTATTTAGAATTTTTTTCCAAATATATAAAAGTTAATAACAATTAGCATTAATAAATATTTAATATACTTTTTCTTTATTTTTCTTTAAAAAATTGCATTTCAGTTAATAAAAAAAGTTATTGAAAATAATAATTTAAATTGTCCTGATTTTTAATTAAAAAATAATTTACGGATTTAATTAATTTGAAGGCTTGTTTCTAGAAATCTAAATGTTTAATAAAACTTTACATCAATAATTTAAATTTTTTTTTTTTTTAAACAAATTCTCTATTACATATTTTAGTTAAAATTAATTACAAAAATTAATTTAAAATAATGAATCAAATTATTTAGATTTTTTATAAATTATTTCGATTCTCTTAGGAGAAATAAATTGCATTATTTTGAGTTATATTTTTTAGAAATATACAATTTTAAAAATATTTCAAATAATTATTTCAATACAAATTTTTAAATAATTAAAAAAGAAATTCGATAAAATGAATTAAATTATTACGACTTTTCTTACATGCATTAATTAAAATTATTTTCAAAAATTGTTGGAAATAATGAAATAAATTGTTTTTATAAATACTTTACTAACTTGAACATTTTTTCTTGAAATATATGTAAACGTTACATAAAAATTTACTTAATAAATATTAAAAATATTTTTTAAATAATTTTTTGCCATATAATTTTTATTTAAATTGATTTATATTTTTTCAATTGACATACTTTTTTACGATTTTTTTAATTATTTGAAATTTTTAAAATAATTTTTTCGTTATAAAAATACAATTTGGTAATATAAAACTAATAAAAGTGAGAGAAATATAAAATATTGTGGAAAACACTAAAAAATGCTTGAAAATATATGTTTAATATAAATTATTCAAAACTTTATTGCATATAACAAATTACATTTTTTCGTTTTTTTTTAATATTTGAAAAATTTTTTTAGTACTTTTTTCTACATCAAAAAGAACTGGTAACATAAAGCGAATAAAAGCGAGCATAATATAAAATATTGCGAAAGTTTTTTTTAATTATTTCACATTTTTTCTATAATTTTTTCTATATTAAAAAACATTTGGTTATAAAAAAAATATAATACTCCGAAAAAATAATAAAAAAAGGGTTTGCAATAAAATTTTAATTGAAATTATTCAAAAATTTATTTGTACATAATGAATTAAATTTTTTCGATTTTTTTTTAAATTATTTGAAATTTTTGAATTACATTTTTTCTATTTTTTTATTATTTGAAATTTTTTCTATATTAAAAAAAATTTGGGAATGTAAAGAAAATTATAAAATGCTTCAAAACATTTTTGTCGATTTTTGTTTAGTTGGAAATTTTTTAATAAATTTTTGTACATTAAAAATAAATTGGTAATATATAGTATGTAAAGAGAATGAAAGCGAGAAAAATATAAAATACTGCGAAAAACAATAAAAAATATTTAAATAATTTACAAATTTTTATTATTAAAATATATATTTATTCAATTTATTTATATGTACACTTATTTTATTAAATTTATGTGTTTTTTTTTTTTTAATTTTCCTAACATTCCTTTTCTGAGATAAATTATTATTATTATTATATTTATTTAACATATCTATATTTCTCTTCAAATTGCATACGAATGAATTGAACTCCCCCTTCACTTCCCCATTTCAATTTGCGCTCACTTGCAATAAGAATATTAACACTCTCGCCACCCACTCAAATCCACACAGACACCTCCTCAGGCAACCACACACTTGCATTTGCTTCTTTATGTCGATTTAAACGAAAATTAAAATAAAAATTAATTTCAAAGTCATTTAAAAAGGTTAACAGCAAACAAATTACGGTAATTTTCCTGCCTAAAATGCAACAACAACAAGCAGTGATTCACAATTATTTGCACCGACGCGATTATGCATATTCCCACACCTATTTATACACACACAGGCACACAAATGTGCATAAATCAGTTGAGCTCGGCGGCGGTCTCGTGCGTTGTCGGCGGCATGCCATCTACATATTGCCCACACAAGTGTGTGTGTGTGCATGTGCCTACCAGCTTGTGATCACGTACAAATTCTTATTGATCACTGCGTTAGCTGATCTTGCACACACACCCAAATATACATATGTACATATATACCGGCAAATAATTCAGCAATCGGCGCTTTGGCGCAGGTGGTGATGCAGCGTTCCCCACAATTTCGTTTTGGGGTTCGTGCTTTATTTGATGCAAAGTTGAGTGAGTAATTTTCACGCAGTTGACACTCTTGTTTTGGGTGTTTTGGCAGTTTTCGCTTTGGCTTTGCTTGAATTTCACCATTCTTCTTTCACATTTCCGAGTTGACCTATTTTAGTTTGTTTTTGTTTACGTTTCTGTAATTTACAATTTTTTTGTTGGGTCTTTGACCTCAAAATTTGCTGACTGCATGGGTTTTAGGAAAATTCGAGACCTTGATATTGAAATTGAATTGGAAAATAATGGTTTGTTATTAGTTCTTCGAAATATGGAATATTTATTTTACCCTGGAAAGGGTATATTAAATTTGTCACGAAGTTCGTAACAAAATGTTCAGCATGGAGAGCTCAGTCGATTTAGCCATATCGGTATACTTTTTCTTTCCAAGAAGTGGTTCGTTGCTGTTGTTTTTGTTGTGGCGGTTATCTAGCCTGCATTTAGGTGGTTTAATTGTCATTGAAGTCAAAAGAAACGTACTGTTTCTACAGGGTCGGACCGTAGAGGGGCATTTGGAAGAATTAACCTGGAGTAGCCGTCGAGTAACATACCTTTCCGATTAACATGGCCTTGCCGCTTGAGAAGGCAGTATGAACTGCCGACTAAAAACATTTTAAACATTCAAAATATCTCTTCGGATAGAACAAAGCCTTGTACAAAAAAGCTTACTCGCACCGGTAGAGAAGGGACTTCAACCTGCTTGTCGGAAGCGCCAATCACTATAGCAAATAGCTGCCATACGAACTGAACGATTCGAGTTAGAGTCCTTGTTTGGAAAACATTGTTATTTGAAAAGATTAAAAGCGAGATAAAAATTACTTTCTCGAATTAAATATAAAATATGTCAAGGCGATAAACGCCTATAGTTACAAAGTCCAGCCTTAATCTGTATTTATTTTATAAAAAATTATTTATATGCAATTTTAAAACGCCTGTGTTCAGATGAAATCTACTAAATGAACTTGTCGATTAATTTTGCAAATCTGCAAATCTACATTAGGGTGGTTCAGAAAGACAACGAAAATGTTTCTAAATTAAATGCCTTTCACAAAAGTTGTTCATATGTATAATAACTCTACTTATTTTTAAAATTTTTACGGAAATGTTTAGAACAGTATAAATAACTAAAATTTCCATATTTAGGGAACCCAAAAACGATTTTTTAATATAAAATTTTTAGAAAAACGTGCTTTTTTCTAACTAAAATGCTTTTCACAAAAATTGTCAATATAACCGTATTTATATCAAATTTTTTAATATAAATAATATTTCACATTAGGGTGGGCCAAAAACGATTTTATCGAAAAATTTTCTAAACAAAATGCTTTTCACAAACATTGCCAATATTTGTAATAACCCCATTTATTTGAGTAAAAATTTTAATATAACATTTCACATTAGGGTGGGCCAAAAACGATTTTATCGAAAAATTTTCTAAACAAAATGCTTCTTACAGGAATTGACAACACCTTTAATAACAGTACTCATTTTAAATTTTTTATATAAATAACATTTCACATTAGGGAGGGCCAAAAACAATTTTACCGTAAAGTTTTCTAAATAAAATGCTTTTCACAAACATTGCCAATTTTTGTAATAACCCCACGTATTTGAGTAAAAATTTTAATATAACATTTCACATTAGGGAGAGCCACATACGATTTTACCGACAATTTTTCTAAACAAAATGCTTTTCAAAAAAATTGCCAGAGTTAATAATAACCCGACTTATTTTCAAATTTTTGGTATAAATAACATTTTACATTAGGGAGGGCCAAAAACGATTTTTTTCTTTCTTAGTGGCGTCTAAGGACCTCTTTTTCAAAACACCTATAGAAAAAAAATATATTCGACTTTTTCTACCCACCCTATTCCACATGCATCTTAAGATTTCACAAAAAAAATTAATTTTTTTTTAAATGAACCCTCTTAATATGAACCATTTGTGATTGCATTTTTTTCTGTTTATTAATATATTCGTACACACTTAACAGCAACAATTAAGCATTGCAATGTCAATTGCAATAATTGCTTGAGATAATAAAAATATGTATGTAACAAATACCGGTTAGACGCGACGGCTGGAAATCAAGCAAAATCAGACCAAAACGGCGGCCGGACGAGACGAATCAACATCAAAACATACATACAAACAGTCGTCGCAAAATATGTGCATGTAAGGCAAGCAGAGGCGGCAGCAATCAGCGCTCAGTTTTGCTTAATTCATGAAAAATGTGCTAAATATATATTAAATAAATTTGGGCTAAAAATATCTTGCACGGCGGCGAGGGAACGGGGTCTAATAAGTGGCTTGTGTACATTGCATAAGCTGTGACTCGGCCGAATTTGCGTGCACAAGTTGGACTACAGCAAGCTGTTGACTAGAAATAGCGCCTAAATTTGTTTGAGAGACTTCGGGGAAACAAATTCAAACTTCAACAGTGTCGGCAGCAACTGAGCGCCAAACTTGTGTGCGCCTGCATTGACCACATTTCGAAGTAGAGCACTTGCACAACCGCTTACCTACTGACTGACTTAAATTCTAGCGCACGACATACATACACACATACTAAAAGAACCGATACACACATACCAAGAAAATGGAGTCATACTCATGCAAAATTTTTAGTTTTTGTAGCGCATACTCGCACTTAAAATATTTTTAAACCATATTTATATAGATATGTGTATTCTTTCCAGCGTGCTCCCATGGTTATGGCCGTGATTCTATTGATCGCAATCGCTGTACTTTTGGCTTTCTACTGCAACTTTCATTTGGGCAAGGGAGCGACCGTCTATCTAAAGCCGCTGCTGACACGCTATCTCAGTAGCAATGGTGGATTAGCCGCTGCCGACACCCGTCTGTTCAGGCCAGAGGATGAGGCCATGGAAATACCACGGCCACGCAGCGTCTGGGACATACCAGGGCCGCTGCCAATACCTTTTCTCGGCACGAAATGGGTATTCTTTGTGTTCTTTCGCAAATACAAAATGTCGTTGATGCATGAGATGTATGCGGGTGAGTGCAAAAATGTTTCCGAAATGATAAATATATTTCTTTGAAGTATTTTTAGATATTTGTAAAGGGTGCTTTTTAAGAGCTGTTGTTTTAAAGAAGCAATAAACTCATATAATTTTAAGTTATGGTAAATAATTTGGCTTTGTGATGATGACAAGGGTCTGCCATGATGTTTTAAGAGACCGTCGCGGCTAAATTCCAGTCCAGAGGCTCAATTTTCAACCACTTTTTGCCGCAATTGGGACCGTATGTCAGCAATAACGCGCCGAAGTCAAGGAGTCATTCGTTTCGAACTTATCTGACAAAACTTCGCGACTTAATATAACCCCGCAAAAAAAGCTCAGCCGTCCAGCGGTATGAATTTCACGTTCTTCGCCCACAAGCCCATGCCACGAGACAACATACGGTTACTTTGGTAGGTTTTAGTAATATCGAAGAACTCTTCTCCGCTTTCGTTCTCCTCTTGTTATAGTTTTCCTTCGTTGTCCACACATGCTTTCGGTAACGCGAAGGTTAACATAAGTTCTCATGGAAGATTATAATCAGAGCCTGCCAGGCGCCAATCAGGAATTCTTTCAACTGAGCTTGTGCGGCCGGTTCAATAATTACGTGCATAGAAAATACTAGAAGACCTGCCAGTATTTTGAAGAGACGGGGATAATTGTGGTATTGGCTTACCAGCCATTTTAGCAGGATATCACCCTTGCTAACTAAAGTGACAGAATACCATTTTCTCCAACCAAAAGTACATCTTAATCAGAATATTACTGGTCTCGACCCTAAACGGCGTGAACTAAGGGGAGTCCTTTTCACGCAGTAGCCACTTAGAGGCTGTGGAGGCTTATTCCGAGGCGGCAACTATTCACCACGTCACCGGAGATTGGAAGTTTTTAATTTTTTAAGTGGAACCTTCTGACGATTTTGGTCAGGGGCTGCTTATTAGGTATTCACAGTTAACCTAAGATCTTACTGATCTGAGTTCAGCATTGTTATAAATATTTTGAATTTTTATTTAAAATCTCAACTTGTGTCTAATATCGTGAATACCTCCAAAATGACACGCTTCTTCTTTCTAATATTTTGTTCAGACTGGCATCGCAAATACGGTGAAATCGCTTTAGAAGTGTTGACCTCTGGCCTGCCGATTGTGCATTTATTCAATAGGGATGACTTGGAAAAGGTGCTGAAATATCCCAGCCGTTACCCCTTTCGACCGCCCACTGACATTGTCGTGACGTATCGACTATCGCGACCAGATCGCTATTCCAGTTTGGGCATCGTGAATGAGTAAGTATTTTAGGTATGTATTGTACGTATGTATTAAAGTAAGTATATTAATACCGTTAAGGTTACACATATTTTACAAATCCGGAAATATGAAAATAACTTTGGTGACGGTTCTCAAGTTTTGATATTCTATATATTCGATTTCAATATGGTTTTGCTGCCTTTGCTATTTTTCGATTATGTCTCTGCAAACTTTTCAGACAAGGCCCCACCTGGCAGAAGCTACGCACCTCACTCACCTCTTACATCACCTCGCCACGCATACTGTACAACTTCCTGCCCGCCCTGAACGTGGTTTGCGACGATTTCATTGAACTTTTGCGCCAACAACGCGATCCCGACACGCTCGAGGTACACAACTTTGAGGACATCGCCAATTTGATGGGCTTGGAAGCCGTATGCACGCTTATGCTGGGTCGTCGTATGGGTTTTCTGGACAAAAGTGCTCAGCAACCGGAAAGCATACGACAACTTGCGAGTGCGGTGAAGCAACTTTTCATCTCACAACGGGACTCTTACTATGGCTTAGGTTTGTGGAAGTATTTGCCGACGAAAACTTACAGAGAGTTCGTGCATGCCGAGGAGCTTATCTACGAGTAAGTGTTGGGAAAAAGTGGGCAATGGTCAGCCCTGTGAAGGTGTGACACAGTTATAGACTTGAAACTGATTACAGTGTTATTTCCGAGATGGTTGACATGGCACTGAAAGAGGACTACCTCACGTCGGCGAGCGATGAGAGTGAGGCGACTTTGCGCAGCATATTCTTGAATATACTGGAACTAAAGGATCTTGATATACGTGATAAGAAATCGGCAATTGTCGACTTTATAGCGGCGGGCATTGAAACGGTCGGTACGCTACAACTAAAAGCCAGAACAATATTTGAAATCTATTTACTTTATATTCACAGCTCGCCAACACTGTGCTCTTCGTGCTCAGCTCGGTGACCAACGATGAGAAGGTGATTGCTGGCATATTGGCCGACTTTTGTGAATATCGTAAGACGACTATCACGAAGGAGGCAATCGCCAAGGCGGACTACACCAAAGCTTGTGTACAGGAATCGTATCGCATTAGGCCGACGGCCTTCTGTTTGGCGCGCATACTCGAGGAGAATATGCAGTTGTCGGGCTATCAGCTCAAAGCCGGCGTGAGTGACACTTTTTCGTGGCAGATTCGACTCAAAATTATGTAAGCTTTTGTTATGTTTTGTCTCTTTTTTGTAGACGGTTGTGCTTTGCCAGAATATGATTGCCTGCAACAATGACGCCAATTTTCCAAATGCCAAAGAATATCGACCCGAGCGTTGGCTGGATGAGAAGGGTCAATTTACGGTAAATGTGCCGAATGCATGTATTGTCGTGCCATTTGGCATCGGAAGGCGTACCTGTCCGGGCAAGCGGTTTGTAGAAATGGAAGTGATGCTGTTGTTGGCTAAGGTATGGTCTGACTTATAGAACAGAGTATATTAAGTAGTTTGTAATACCTAAAAATAAACCTAGGAGACTCTATAAAATATATATCTTAATATATAATCAGCGTGACGAGTTAAGTTGATTTTGCCTTTTCCATCTGTATATCCGTCCGCCTTAAGATCTATCGTAGATATGGAGAGTTTGGTATGTGGTTCTCTGACTTCTGCACCAATTCGCTCCAACATTTTTTGAACTGTCGGTAAATCACTTAATAGTGCTATCCCTTAGCAGTAGGTCAAGTGTAGAATCATTCCATTCAGCCTTACTGCCAAGAAAAGCGTTAAACTTCGTTGTAAAGTTTACCCTTTTTAGTAATGCTGTCCCTCGAGAGAAGAGCCAGTACTGTTTCACCATTTAGGGCTTTCATTTGTAGGGACGAGATTACGTTCCCTCTGCCAAACTCTTCTGCTGTCATTTGAAGTATTGTATGTCAAGCTGATTGATTGACGACTAAGCGAAGCGGTGTGAGATCCGCCATGACCTTCTGTGCACATATGCAATAATGAACTCTTGCGCAGCTGCAAGCAAATTATTGAAATGATTTCGAAGTTTGCGATGCTTTCGAAGCCCAAACCACCGCTCCATGTATAATAATCGGTCTCACGATCATTGTGTACATCCATCTGAAATTACTTGGCTTGCAGCGCAGGGATTTCCCGGAGCAACATTAGTTAACCCACCTCTATCCTGTGGGGTTGCATCTTCTGCGCCTTCGATCTTATTTCGTGATCTGTGATATTTTCCAAATTTCGTAATTGGAAGAAAGTGAGACTAATTGACCCAAAGGATTTCGTCTTCTTACTGGATATGAAGATTACCTTTGTTGCCCGCCATGGACACTAACCGACCAAAGTCAAGTTCAGTTATGAAAAAAAATTTTATTTGAGGAGATATTTTCATCAAATTTGGCATTGGTTTTTGGTCAAAAATAAACTATAATATGCGATGAAGATTGTTCAGATCGAACTATGTACTGTAACATATACATAGCTGTCCTACAAACTGACTGATCACGCTAAAGCCTTTGTAGGGAAAACATTTTTGTTTATTAATAAATCTTCAAGAAATTTTACACAGATTACTACATTGGGTGATGCTACAATTTCCGAAGAAATCGTTCAGATCGGATCACTATAGCATATAGCTGCCATACAAATTGAGCAATCACTACCAAGTTCTTATGAGCAATTTTTGTTGTTTTTATTATTTCTGTAACCTGTGAATTGAAAACATAGTATATTTTTAATTGAATCTAATTTTCCATTACAGCTGCTGCTCGCTTACGAAATCAAATTCAAAGAGCCGTTGAAAACGGAATTTGAGTTTTTGCTTGCGCCTAAAACGCCACTAACATTAATAATGAAAGATCGCGTCTACTGAAAGAACGCGCTGGACACAGCAACACACACACACATGCAAAACGCGCTGCTACGATCGTGCTATGGCGTACCAAACCGACAACCGCGCAGCTTTTGTGAAATATTTGTAAATTCTTATGAACGAAAGGCGAAACTCTACAAGAAATATTTTTAGTAATTTAATAAAACACAATGACGAAGGTTGTAAATACTTAAATTTTATTTTACACACACACACACATACATACATATATGTATACATGCATAGTTACAATTGTGAGCATTTTTGCGTAACGAAAGACTGTCTTAATTTTAAATTGTATTTATAAACTTAACGAGGAAATGTTGCAATATTTACCCAAAAATTAATAAAAAAATATATAAGTTAAAAAAAATATGTAAATGTGTATATAAACACTAATGTGTATATAGTTATTGTAAAATGTGAGCAAAAAAAAAAAATAAAAAGCAAGCCAGATGAACTTTAAATGTTATAAAAAATATTATATTATAGACATTAAAAATAATTATTAAAAATTAAAAAAAAAATAAAAAATATTTAAAAATTGTTAAACATAGAATTTTAAAATAAAAATAATTTTAATAAACATATATGCATTTTATATAATTTAAAGAGCAGACAAACAATTTAAACCACAGTTAAGTATTAAAGATAATACTATTGTGGGCAAAAAGTAGTAAACTTTATGCATAATTTTAAAATTCTTAATTTATTCTTCAAAATCTATGTTGTCCCCCTCAAAGTAATCCCCTTTAGCTTTAATAAATTTGTGCCAACGTTTTTTCCTATCCTCGAAACAGTTGTTAAAGTCAATTTCCGGCATAGCCTTCAATGCGCGTAGCGACTCACATTTAATATCTTCAATACACGCTAACTAAATCGAAAAATCAATTATCTCGCTTCTACTTCTAATTAATTAAAGCTTTTAAATTAGACTATAAAGCAGAGAGACTCAACTGAGAAATGGTGACTGCTCTCGCGTCATTACTAAGAGAACTACTATGAGAGCTACGTAGTAAGCGTTCAAGTGCCAGCCAGCTACGCAGTCGAATTCGAACTTATAGCAAAGCAAAGGCGGCAACTGTACTACTGAGCGGCAACCAGCAGTCAACAGCGCCAATGTCAATTTAGCCAAAAACCTGGTCTTAAAACTGACCCAACTAACGAGCTTGTCAAGTTGACTCAGCCGCCGGCTACAGCACGTCAACAACGTGTATTCGAACATAACAATCGAACTTAACTTTTGAACATAACATTCGAACTTAACATTCGAACATAGAATTCGAACTTAATATTCGAACATAAGATTCGAACTTAACATTTGAACACAAAATTCGAACACATATGGCATTCGAAAGTGGCGTTAAGTTGACTCATACACCGGCCACAGCAAGTTAAGTAACGCGTATTCGAACTTAACATTCGAAATTAAAATTCGAACTTAACATTTGAACATAACATTCGAACTTAATATTCGAATTTAATATTTACACTAATTCCAACAAAACATTCGAATATAATATTCGAACATAAGATTCCAACTTAACATTCGAACTTAACATTCGAATATATGGCATTCGAAAAGGGCGTGTGTACGCTTGCGAGAGCGTCAGCCCGTACTCTCCGTTAGCACTTCGAAAACGTGCCTAACTCGCTGTTTACCAAGCGCTCAATAACCGCCTTGAGAGGGCTGTCTACACTTTCTATCTACGGCGCAGCAGTGCTTGCACGCCAAAGTTGTTGGCTACTGACATTCGGTGTTCGCAGTTCGAATTGCACGGTACGGTAGGCGCACAAGCGAAGTCATAACGGTTGTAAAGCGCTGCATTGTTGAGTGTTGAGTTGGTTGGAGAATATTTTGTAAATAAACATAACGGCCGAAGGAGTTTATTTTCGAACGAAAAACTAAAACTAACGCGAGAAAGGCAAACATACAACGAAAAACGCTGACGTAGGCAACATAAAAGTGCGCGCGCGGTGGTTTTCAACTTTTCGCAATAAAATTTATTAAAAGAAAAATATTTAAAAAAAAAATTTTCATTAAAAAAAATTAAAAAAATTTTAATTGAATAATTTTTAATTTTTATAAAAAAAAATTATAAAAAAAATATTTTTAATTTTTATAAAAAAAAATTATAAAATTTATAGTGTATATACGCTGTTTCGGAAAAAAAATATTTTTATATAAAAAATAATAATAGTTACGCGTTTTCGAAAATAACCAAAAGTGCACCGTATAAAGTTTATTTCAATCGCTGTGCTAATCAGCCAGTACATACTAAATTTTGTCGACTAACCAGTACAACAACCAGCCGTCACGCTAATTATAGCGCACTTGTACAACAATAACAACAACATTACCGCACAACCATTGTGTTTAAGCCGTATTCACAACGAAAATTTTCTAAAAAAAAATAAAATGTGTGTAAATAATATAAGTAAATAAATAATATACGTAAATAAATGATATACTGTAGCTTAAGCGTAAAATTCTAAATAAATATTTATATTCTTAGTATGTAGTCGTGAGTTTACTAATAATTTGCATGCGCTTAACAAGTTGTTAATGCATTATATAATCTTTACCTGAGACGTTGTTGTAAAACCTGTTTTCAACATTCATTCTAGCACAAAGCTAGCAGTCTGACGTGAAGATGC
This sequence comes from Bactrocera neohumeralis, assembly GCF_024586455.1. Taxonomy (NCBI): domain Eukaryota; kingdom Metazoa; phylum Arthropoda; class Insecta; order Diptera; family Tephritidae; genus Bactrocera; species Bactrocera neohumeralis. The sequence continues at coordinate 75,382,426 of NC_065923.1, read as the reverse complement.
CACAATTGAAAGAATTTTTATTTATTAGTAGCTGATTAAGCGAGCGACAGTTTAATGTGCTGATGACGAGGCTAATGCAACGGGCGCGGTTTTTGAGGCACTGTATAATTAATTACGTGAGATGGAAACTGATTTTGTAAAGTCAAGTTTTAATTGAGATTTGTGCCACGGTTTAGGCAATATGCCAACTCATGTAAAGATAACTAGTCAAATAAAAAACAAATTACAAGAACTTGATGTTGATCGTTCAATTTGTATGGCAGCTATATGTTATAGCAGTCCAATCTTAACAATTTCTTCGGAGATTATACCGTTAGCTTGAAAAATAATCTGTGTCAAGTTTGGTGAAGATATCTGGTCAAATGAGAAAGTTTTCCATACAAGGAACTTAGCATGATCAGTCAGTTTGTATGGCAGCTATATGCTATAGTGATCTGATCTAAACCGTTTCTTTAGGTGCTATAGCAATGCCTTAGATAAAAATGTATGGCCAATTTCGTTCAGTTATTTTGGCAAATAAAAAAGTTTTCCATACAAGAACTTGATTTTGATCGTTCAGTTTGTATGGCAGTTATATGCAATAGTGCTCCGATCTTAATAATTTCTTCGGATATTATAGCAATATTTAATTAAGTAATTTGTGTAAAATTTCGCGAGGATATATCAACAAATAAAACAGTTTTCCATATAAGGACTTCAACTCGATCAGTCTGTTCGTATGGTAGCTATATGCTATATTTATCCGATATCCACAATTCGTTTGGATAATATCGTGATATTTTTAACAATAATCTGTGCCAAATTATGTTAAGATATCTTTTCAAATAAAAAAGTTCTCCATACAAGGACTTTAGATTGATTAGTCAATTTGTATGGAAACTATATGCTATATTAATTCGATCTGAACAATTCTTCGGAAATCACAGCATCGTTAGCAAAGTAAAAAGTTTACCATTCAAGGACTTTAGCTTGATCATACTCGTATACTTTGTATGGCAGCTATATGTCATAGTGGTTCGATCTTAACAATTTCTTCAGAGATTGTACCATTGCTTTAGACAATAATACCACCCCAAATTTTGTGCAGATAATAAAAAAGTTCTCCATACAAAGACCTGATTTGGATCGTTCAGTTTGTATGACAGCTATACGCTATAATGATCCGATATCGGCTATTCTGACAAATGTGGTGCTTCTTGAAGAAAAAACCATGTGTGAAAAGTTTCTCAGTGATATAACAAAAACTGATGGCCTGTTTCCGTCTTAACAGATAGGGAGCTAAACAAACAGAGCGACCTAAATCAACGCACTACAAGTATTTTACACAATTTTCAAAATGATTCTACATTTTCAAATAAAATTTTCAAGCAACAGCAACCAGCTGTCTCGAGTCTACCTTTAAAAGCCCCACCCTAAATTATTCACAGCTTTGCCGCATCAAATTCGTTGCGTGAATAATCGCACAAATGAATCGTTTGTTCGTTGCATAAGTACAGTGCGACTTCAAAGTATGCTGACGTGACAAAGACGCTCTCAGTAGTTTGATTGATCTATTAACAGCCGCAACTAATCATCGACTTCAATATCATAATGCAACTACAATAATTTTCAATAAATGTTTCAACTAAGCAACGCTGTTTGGCATCATTTGCATATTATTGACCACAAAACACTTTGCTTATATGCATACATACACACACATACGCATATATATGTATTAATTGTAGTCAAACAAGCGTCTTTGTGTTTTTGTTGTTTTATGTCTCTCAAATTACCACATCACTTTCATTCACATTTTCTTACATTTTTTTCATGCTGCTTTGCGCTGTTTTGTGCGCCCTAATTGGCGACGATGATTCATAATGGTGGGGTTATTTAGTAATTGCATGTGGATTTACTTGTTAAAATAGTGGAAAAATATATTATATGAAATAATAGTGAACATTACTAGAAGGTAACTACCAGAAACTAACGCAGGCCTACAAATTTCACATTAGAACGTTTGCTTCAAAGCTACACCACCGCCCACCTTGATGACCACGTGGCGTATTCAACCCTCATGTCATAGCTATTGCCAGGTGTTCATACATACATATACTATATACATATATTATCATATCACATGACACCGTTACATTTTGCTTTATTTTCCTTATTGCCATGTTGACTCACGTGCTATTGTTTGTCTTGTTTATATGGCATGTCCTTGCAGGTCCTAGCCGCCTAGCTTGGCTGTCGCTCACGTTTCCTATTGTGTCGGCGTCGCAATTGGGTTAACGGTAAATTAATGACTTTGACATTGAAGTCCAGTCTTTTGTTTACATGTTTTCATTGCGCTATCTGTCGGTTTTTGCGATGTATTTGCTTGACCACGCGAAGTGGCTACGCTGAACTGACTTACGTGGAACAATTTAGCGGCGGTAACTGAGTGAATTTAGTAACATTCAATATGTTAGGGCGCGACGTAGTGCTCTTAGGCATAATTATACCCTCTACAGAATATATTATATATTGTCATGAAGTTTTCCAAGAAATTTGACCTAAAAGGAAGCGTCGGATACTCTATAAAAGCTCCAACGGCCTATCTGTCTGTATTTTCGGGAACTAGTCCCTTTTTTTGATATAGCGAACTGAAAATTTTTACACGTACTTTTCTCTTTAAGAAGCTTCTCATTTATCAAAACCGTCGATATCAGACCACTATAGCTTGTAGCTGCCATACAAACTGAACGATCGGATTCAAGTTCTTGTATGGAAAGCAATTTTATTTGATGAGATATCATCACGAAATTTGGCATAGCTTATTTTCTAAGCCAACTATGTAACCTCTGAAGAAATTGTTCAGATCGAACAAATATAGCTTATAACTGCCATACAAACTGATGTCTCAAACTCAAACCTTTGTATGAAAAACTTTTTTGTTTGTTAAGATATCTTCAAGAAATTTGGTATGGGTTATTATCTAAGCCAAAAATAAAACCTCTGAGGAAATTGTTCAGATCGAACAACTATAGCTTAAAATTGCCTTACAAACTGATGTATCAAACTCAAGCCTTTGCATGGCCAACTTGTATGTGGGCTATTATAGCCTCAATGCAACCGAAGTTAAATTTTTTTTTATTTTTAAATACCAATTGTGCTTATATGCGCGTAGCCACTGACTAGCCGACTGTTTTCCCACACACCCACTTGAGTTGCGCATTCTATAAAAGTTTATCCAGCTCGTGAAAGTTATAGTTCAATTTATTGTTATTTGATTTAGCAGTAGTTTTTGTTATTATTGTTCGCATTGTTTATATGAAAGTGTGTGGGAATTTGCAATGTGTTCATTTTGCGCATTTGAACTCTGAGAACTAGGCCTCGCCAAAGCAGGTCACCACACCCTACAAAGCTCGTCAGACTGTAAGTGCGTTGGTGTGTAGTCATGCTATTGTTTGATGTGTGAATATTAGCTACTAATTTTATTGACGTTATTGAATGCAGGTTATAGTTTAGGTTAGGTAAAATGGCTGATTTGAGGTCACGAATAATGCCACTTGGAGAGCTAGCCACCTGCATGTTCATTGTAATGTTTAGAACTTCTAGGTATGGATCATAAAGTCCATGCAGTTTTGAGATATCGATCTGAAATTTTGCACACATGATTATCTTCTCAAGAAGCTTTATAATTGTCGGAGTCGACGTTATCGGACCACTGCAGCATATAGCTGCTATACAAACTGAATAATCGAAATCAAGTTTTTGTATGGAAAACTTTTTTATTTCTGAAGATATTTTTACAAAATTTGTCAAAACTTATTTTTTAAGAGAACGATATAATTTCCGAAGAAATTGTTCAGATCGGACCACTAGAGCATATAGCTGACATACAAACTGAATCAGGTCTTTGTATGAAAAACTTTTTTATTCGTTGCGCGAACTTCAAAAAAAATTTTGGAGAAATTATTGACTCAGACAACGGTACAATCTCTGAAGAAATTATTCAGATCGGCTCACTATAGCATATAGCTGCCATACAAACTCAACGATCATACTTAAGTTCTTGTATGGAAAACTTTTTTGTTTAACTTGTTTGTTTATTTTAACGAAATTCAGCATGAATTTTTATTTCAAGAAACGGTACAATATTCCAAGAAATTTTTGAGATCGGACAACTTTAGCATATACCTGCGATGCAAACTGAACGATCAAAACCAAGTTTTTGTATGGAAAAATTACTATTTAACGAGATATAAGCACGAAAGTTGGCGGTTATTATTGTCTAAGGCAGCGCATGCATATATTTACTTATATATACATAGTACTCACAAAAATAATAATAACAAATATATAGTAGTAATTAATCAGCATTGCTTTGACCTGCTTGCTGATAAACAGTGACTCGCCTGCTGCTTGTATTGCTGTTAGCGTCTGTTGACCTGCTTTGATGGCGAAAACTTTTGCGAATTCTTATTTTGCTCGCATTTTTCCATAGGCGCGTTTCCACTTCCTCACCTCTGTTTTTTTATTTTTCTTTTGTTGTTGTGGTTTTTGTTTTTCGCTGCAGCACGTGAATTGCCAACATTGCGATGGCAATGCGTGGCATGGCAGGTTTTTTCAACTGATTTATGTGTTTTTATTTACAAAAGCATCGCCGATGTGCTTCGTGCATTAGACACGCGAAACTGGTTTATTGCAATTGCAGCTACTCTTGTTTTACTCTTCACACGGCTTCTTAGTAGCTGCAATCTCTGATTATATTTATGTATGTATGGGTGTATGTATGTTGCAATAAGTTGTTTTTTTTTAGCTGCCGTGCTTCGCTATTTTTTAATTGTTTGCTGATTTTTGCTCGTGCACACATACACATTTACATATATTCATATGATTTTAGCATGTGTAAAGGCAGGAAATTGAAGCAATTATTCACGCGCCTGACATATTATGTGAAATGGGTAGTTCGTGTGCTCCAAAGAAATGTTGAAACTCAGAAAATTGTTGGATTTTAGACAAAACTAAGAAAAGGAGTTAATTTGTTTTTGTAAAGATGCTAGAGTGCACTTCACAGGCTCAAGTTTTTCTTAAAAAAAGTTAATGTTAAGCATTAGGTTTGTATGACAGCTATATACTGTAGTCAACCGATCTGAAAAATTTCTTTAGATTTTAAAGTTTTGTCTTAGAAAATATTCAGTGCTGAATTTTATGAGGTTATCTCGTCAAATAAAAAAGTTTTTCATATAAGAATTAGATTTTATAAGCTATATGATATAGTTATCCGATATGAAAAATTTCTTCAAAAATTATAAAGTTGATTTAGAATATAATCTGTGTCAAATTTCGTGATGATATGTTGCAAATAATAAATTTTTTCATACAAGGACTTGAGTTTCACCGCTCATTTTATATGACAGCTATATGCTATAATAAACCGATTTGAAAAATTTCTTCAGATATTGTAGTGTTGTTGTAGAAAATATTCTGTGCTAAATTTTGTGAAGATAATTTCTCAGATAATAAAGTTTTCCATACAAGAACTTGTATTTGATCGTTCAGCTTGTATGGCAGCTATATGCTATAGTAGTCCGATACGAAATTATTTTTTAGAAATTATAGAATTGAGTTAGAAGATAATCTGTACGAAATTTCGTGAAGATATCTCGTCAAATAATACAGATTCTCGAATCCCAGTTGCATGATGGATGGCTTCCATTGACGTATCCCTGGAAAATTGTCTTTCGGCATACTTGTTAGATCAGAAAGTGTAATTGTTTGAAGATTCTTACTCTATTAGCTTGCTTTTAATCTTTGATTAGGGCTGAAGAAAGCCACAGGTGAGTCCCAATCCCTATCGGAGACATTTAAAAGCTGATGTTATACCACAAATAGTAAACTAAACCACCATTAAGAAAACAGTCATCGAAAATACATGCTTTCCACTTCAATTGTCTCGCTGAAAAATCTTTCAGATACCTTAAATAATCACTACTCAAATAATTTTTTGTCAACAAAAGACTTAAGCAACAAACTCGCACGCAACCAAAAATCGAAATTCCATAAAAGTTAAACTAAATAAGGACACATTTGTGCAGTCGCACGCTTTTTACCATACCAGTATGTAAACAGAGCGAGCGTGAGCCGCCAGAAACTTGGTAAGCTAGACACGTCTGTTTCTTGCTATTGTTAGACGGGTGTCAATGGAAAATAGGCTCAGGCTAGCTGGCACCGATATTGGCTCTAGACCAAAACATAATTCCTGAGTACATCAAACGCACGTATGCACGAGTTGACCAAAAATAAAATAAAAATCACTTGGCGCGGCTTCACACGAGCATGTTGATGTGTGACAAGTCAATGGCCGCTTTATAAGGCTTCATGGCGCACTTTTGTGTACTTTTGTAGATGGTGGGCTTACGAGCGGTTTCAGCTCAAAGGCAGTTGCAGTGAGGTATCATATCGAGTATTTGTTTAAAAATAAGCATAAAAGCCAGAAAATATATTTAAACTCTTTTGAGTGGATTTTAAGTTTGTTAGTTTACTTACTGCGCATTTTACACATTCTTGTGCGGCAGAAACAGGTGTGGCTTGTGGCAAAGATTTTCACTTGGCTGTGCGCAGTACAAGCTGCATTTATTAGCAACGCTCGTACACTTCAAAAGGTAAATTTGATTTTCGAAATTAACTTCGAATGGTAAAACTGAGTTTCGGAGCCTATTTCGAAGAGTAAAACTGATTTTCGAAAAGTAAATATGGTTTTCAAAATTAATTTCGAAAAAATAACAGATTTTCGAAATCAACTTCGAAAGCCCAAAAACGAAAAAGAGCCAACTCAAAGCACTTAACTTTGTTGGTATACTCGTATTTCTTACGAAAACGCGCCAGTGTTACGCTCTCCGCTTTGCTCTCATTTCCATACTCATATTCCCACATTCTTTCGACGCGCATTCGAACAACATTTTCTGTTTTTCGTTGCTTTTGTTGTGTAAGTCAAAGTCTATGGCCAAGCACACACACACTGCCAACAGTTTGTTTACATTTTTTATTTACCAACAAATTTTCGAACTGGCAACGAAACTCGTTTTGGCGCCTTCAGCCATAACACAACAAACTCGGCGCGCTTTCATTTTGACTTTTTTTACCACCACCTTTTTTTCTTGTATTTTATGACCTGTTTTGTGCGAGACGCCAAGTTTTGTCGTCACCGTTTATTTCGTACAATTACCTGAAAATGTGTGGAAAAAAATAAAAAAATTTATTACCGTTATACATATTAATTGAAAGGCATGCGGGCAGCAATGCGCTAGGGAAAAAGTACTTGTCTACTCTTATTTGTTTTTGTGGCTAGCAACACGCGAGTGGGGCATAAAAAGCAGTAGTTTAATTATTACTAACTCACGCGAGTATTAATTCATATTTCTTTTTGTAATATTGAAGCGCGTTAAGTGTGAATATGTGTAAAGGTAGAATCATGGTCAGAAATATTTGTTTACATTTTGTTGTTGCTTGTTTTGTTGCCATTGTAATGCTATCGTAACAAACATTTACTTATACAAGCAGGTCAAGCGTAAAGGATAGCAATCACGCATACGGAATTAGGCAGAAATTGAGTGGGCGGTCAAATGGTTGCCAACGCAATCGCACAGTTATTAACAATTACCAAATGTATATGTTTCAAATTTTGAAAAAATATTTGTTTAGCGACAAATGTGGCATCGGTTGTACTGAAACAATGAAGCTTAACAAATAAAAAAGCTTCTATACAAGATATGAGATTTTATGGCAGCTATATAATATAGTAGTTCGATCTGAACAATTTCTTCAGATTGTGTAGAGTTATCTTGGAAAATAATTCATACAAAATTTCGTGAGGATATCTTGTCATATAAAAAAGTTTCTATACAAGAACTTGATTGTGATCGTTCAGTTTGTATGGCAGCTATAAGCTATAGTAGTTCGATTTAAATTTTTTTTGAAATATTGTAGAACTATATTAGAAAATATGCCGTACAAAATTTCAAGAAGATATCTCGTCAAATTAAAAAATTTTCAATAGAAGAACTTGATTTTGATCGTTCAGTTTGTATGGTAGCTGAATGCTATAGTGGGCCAATCTGAAGAAATTTTTCAAGTATTATAGCAATGCTTTAGAAAAAAATCTGTGCCAATTTTTGTGAAGATATCTTGACATATAAAAAAGTTTTCTATACAAGAACTTGTTCTGTGGGGAGATATTTCTCGGAGTGCTGCAAGATGATTACGCGGCCTTTGCCAACCTTCTGGATAAACGGCACTTGACCTGGGCGATCAATTCCTTTAAACCTTTCAAGTCCCCGGACCAGATGACATCATACCAGCGCAGCTACAGCAAGTTGTTAAGGTGTCATGCAACTGGTTGGCACCTATCTATACGAACTGCATAAGACTGAGTTACATTCCGGGGCCTGCAGAAGAGCCGGTGTTGCATTTATTCCGGAGGCTGGTAGGGGTTCCCACGTTACGCTCAAGGACCGTAAGTCCATCAACCTTTTCTCCTTCTTTTTAAAAAAATTGGAGAGACTGATGGACTGGTACATAAGGAGGCGCATACCGAGGGACCATTCATCAGGAGCGCAATATGCTTATTGTAGAGGCAAGCCAGTGGTTACTGTACCCGCATACTATCGTATTATGGTTGAGAAAGCCATTAGGGTTAAGAAATTCGCTGTTGCGACCTTCCTTGATATTGAGGGAGCTTTTAATAATGTTCTACCAGAAGCAGTCGTTACTGCTCTGAACGGGCTTGGAGTTGAATCTAGCCACAAATTCCTCATTTTCAGTTCTCTGGGGGACAGAGTGATTGAAACGGAATGGGCCAACGCACGTGCTCGACGAAATGTGAGTAGGGGAGCCGCAGAAGATGGAGCTCTCTTTCCTTTTCTATTGATCTTAGTCGTTAACGATCTGCTTTAAAAACTTGAGGATCGTAGCTGCCGGGTGATAGCCTCTTCAGGCGATGTAGCACTTATGATCTAACCAGCTGACTGACCAACGGATACAGTGAAAATATTTAGGACTCATCCTGGATAGGAAGCTTTCATGGAAGCCGAATATCGAAGAGAGAGTGAAAAAGAGATCGATCCTCTACGTCAGTATATTTAGGTGGGGTCTCTCACCGAAAGTGGTCCTCTGTCTCTACGATGTCGTAGTCAAGCCCATTATGTTCTATGGAGTCTTTATGTGGATTACTGATGTCTCAAACAACAATTTTTGACGAATTTCGTGAGAATATCTTGTTTTATATGTATGTATGGCAGCTATATGCTATAGTGATCCGATAGCCTCAGTTTCCACAAATGAGCCGTTTCTTGAGAAGAGCAGATTTTGTGCAAAATTTCAGCGCGATATCTCTTTTCAAGTAACTACAAGCTTGTTGCTATTGCAATAGCCTGAAAATCCTGACAGACTCGGCCGCTAAAAACAAAGATATTATGCCAAAAGATGCAAGTGTTTTTTTGTTATGGAGTGTATAAAGCGATTAAAAGCAAAATGTTTTCTTTCAATCGTCTCACGTGAAATGAACATTTGTCCGTGGTGAACTTAATGCTGCATATAAGAGCTGGTCAGCCATTGGGCAGTAATGCACCATATTTTGCGTTGCGTGCAAACGTGTTTCCTGGACGCTAAGCTGTGTTCACATATGCTTTTTTTTTATTGTTTATGTCAGGCGCAAGTCAAGACAGGAGAAAGTGGTTGTCGTTGGGTCTGAAAAAGTAGTCAAGTGCCATACATATGTGTACACAATATTGTGGTCAATATTTGTATGAGCTTATATATAGTAAAGGGTGTTTTTTAGGCATGGCGTTAAGCTAACTGACATTTATCCTACATTTATTTAACAATTGATATATAGTATGTATATGAAGCACTCCAGATTTTTATAGATATACCATAGTTGTGTATAAACTATTTGACCTTGCCATGCGTAATCAGAAAAAATTAATAAAAATCACATAAAATGCTCATTGTGTCATCAGCTACAAAAGAGTTGGCCTTTCGCGTAATAACAACACTGTACGCTTGAGTGCGTCTTCAAAACGATACGAACGCTTGACGATCGAGGAAATTTGATACAGTAAACATGAAGCCAAATGATGGCATATAATATAGAGAAACAATATTGTTAGAAAATAGAAAAAACACATACATATGTACAACACATTTCTAACTCCATTTGTCACTAAACTAAATTTGTTTGCATGGGAATACTTTCCGATATTTCTAAATGCGTAGACCTCGAATTGCACGTACTGTTCTATAAGTGAACTCTACTTCAAAAGTGTATCGTTTTTTCTCAGTTAGATTCGGTGCAAATTGCTCAGCAAAGCTTTCAATTATAACGAAAAGTTCTAATTCTAAAAAAACGCTGCCAAAATGAGCTATCTGCGTTCAATAGGTAAAGGTTAATACACAAGCAACTGCTTCCAAAGTCATTACGTGACCCCATTTATTTTGTCCATCTATGCCCATATTAATACACACAATTAATTGTTATTGCAAAGTAATAAATTCGGTCTTGCACTAATTCTTGCCACAGAAATCTCACGCGTAGAGATGACGCCGGCGGAAGACTCCACCTACACGACAAGTAGCGGTTCGAAGCGTGCGAGCTATTCGTTGATGGGCATCAAATTGTTGGAATTGGTAAGATATAAAGATATATAACTATAAAAATACATACATATGTACATATATATGTACATACATAAGTACATATGTACATACATACATACATAAATACATAACAAGTCAATTGAAAAGTCCCCGGCCCACCATACTAAAACACGCTTCTTTGGCAAAATTCTTTTTTTTTTTTCATTCAAAGAAGACTTCTTCCCAGCGAGCATTCTTTTGAGATTTGAGAACAGAAAATAGTTACTGGGGGCCAGATCTGGAGAATATGGTTGATGGGAAAGCAATTTGAAGCCCAATTGATGGATTTATGCCAGCCAATAATCCAATGTAATAGTTGATGGTCCTTCGTTTTTCAGGATGGTCAATAAAAATGATGAAGTATGGAGTCATGAGTAGAAGCTGCAAGCAAGTGAGGAAAGTTCTCTGACTACCATTCACTTGTTAGTGGCCAGAAATGATTCCATTATATAATATGGTTCGAGCAGCTCACTACTTCTGGTCTTAAACAAGCATCCTCTGGGTAGCCAAAGAACATCCGTTTGAAAACAAACCATTCCTACCCAGGGTTGGGTAGTGGGTTTGGAACCCACCACGCAAAAAACAACCCCAATGATAAGAAAACAACAGCCTTGGACGAGAGACCCGCTTTTTGAGCAGCGAACTAAAAAACAGCGACTACGCTGGCTAGGTCACATCATCCGAATGGTCAAAAACCCCCAGCTCTGAAAGCAGAGGAAGAGGAAGACCTCCACTCCGTTGGAAAGACCAGGTGAAAAAAGACCTGGCTTCGCTTGGAATATCTTTAGAGTGTCTGCTGTCTCGAACATCTTGATTTTTTGGTCATTCGAAACTATTTTGTGGTCTTTTTCGATGTTTTCGTTGGTAAAAATCTCTTCTGGGCGTCCGGCCGGGTACTTTTCAATTGACCTGTTTTATACATACTCATGTCACTGCTTGCTTTATCCCCACACATTTAGTGCGTTTAATTCAATTTAAAAATTACTTCACCACACGCTTATACTTATGCTTAACTAACATCTACATTCCAGGCGCTGGTCATCACTTGCATCGGCCTCATCGATGAGCCATCCACACACTCACATCTGCGCATCTTCATAACGCCGCGCGTTGTCGCCCTCTGCTACGTAACCTTTGGCAGTCTCATCATTTATACTTCAATTTACTTAATTATGGCATTGTTTGGCGATGTGTGCGTAACCTTTTACAATACCCCCTTTTAACCCACATAAGTTGTATGTAATTTTTTCTTTTATGCTTGGCTTGTTTAGCACATCTTGGCGCACCTCGACGCTGTGGTCCATCATTGGCTTCATACTGCTTGTGGCTGTGACGGCGCTACTCTTCCGCGATTGGTCCACCACAAAGGAGCGCAATTACTGGCATCCGAATATGCAACGTCTTGACCTGGTGCTGGCCGCTGCTGCGGTCTCATTGGTGACCACACTCATCTACTTGGTGGATTTGTTGGCTACAATACGCTTTGGTGTTAGCGGTGAACTGGAGTAAATGCGATAAATGAGGTTGAGCGACTATCGGCCGCACAGTTTGTGCGCATCATCGACGTCTTCTGGCTACGGTTTAAAGATAATGCTGTAATATTTACAGAAAATCGACGCAAATTTGTTTATAATATTTTTTATCAATAATCTTTACAAAAATAATTGCAATATTTTAATTTTCAATGCATAGTATTAAGCTCAAAGTAACAATTCGTTGGTGTTTATACTTATTTTTAGTAACATAGATATCTATAAAGTTATATAGAAATATCAGTGGCGCATCCACGGGGGGTTTGGGGTAACAAACACATCTCAAATAAGAGATTTTAATTCAAATTCAGTGAAATTGGCCAAGTAACTTCAATAAAATTCAGCAAAATAACTTCAGCAAAAACCCCCCAAAAGCAAATGCTGGCTCCGCCACTGTGAAATATATATACATATAGGTATACTGCTAAGCGCAATCGAATATTTAATATGCCATGAGAAATTCGCATTTCTTTAAATGTACAAAAATCACAATTAAAATGTTCAATATTGATTAAGTGCGTCAAATTGTTGACGAGACACAGTTTTTTTTTTAAACGATTTTCTTACAAACTAATTGTAAAAGTTAAATAAACAATTTTTAATACAACAGTAATTATAACCGAATTTTACGAAGTCTTTTACTTAACGAAATTAAGAAAAAAGAGACTCCAAACTCGCTTGATATACATACATACATATATGGTCCACAAAGTAATTTCGTTTGATGACAACGGCTGATCCTATTAAATTGTTTCGCAGCCAACTTCCCACTTAACCGCTTTCTTCTTTTTTTATTGGTCGGTGATTTACAAGGGGATACAAGATTCCGTCATGGAATCCAGCCAAGGGAAGAGTTAACTACTAAGTATCATATCACGTATCTGGTAGTAATTTCGGACAGAAAACTGACGTGGAAACTCAATGTGGAAAATAGGGCGAAAAAGGCCAATGGTTCCCTCTGCGAATGTAGGATGGTGCCTCTAATCACCTTTCCTTATATATTGTGCCACAGCTTTATAGTCAAGCCAATCAGTCCTGCTCTACAGAACTTTGGTATGATGAACCGCTGCCAGTAAAATCACATACAGGAAACCGTTGGAAGGAATACAGCGGTACGCTGCTCTCTGGATAACGAGAGCACTAAGAACAACTCCAACGGCTGCACTTAAAAGGTTACTCAACTTGCCACTAATGGACATTGCAAAGGCAAACTGGATAGTGAAATCGGCTGCAAGATTGGCGGCGCTAGGTGAATTTTCCACAAGAAGCTTTGGTCAGAGCTCGTTAGGTAGGGAGTCGGTGGAATAAATAGACCACAAACCCTCACGAGTCATCTGAGAGCGAAAGTATCAAGTCATGCTAAAAGAGAGTGGATAGCGAATCTTCCAACAATTACACGAACGAATCAAAAAGGCTAATAAAGTGGGCGCCGGGATCTCTTTCGCGGTGCTTGATGTCGGGCGACGCTTAAAGTTGCTGGAATACTGCAGTCTTCTACGCAGAAATCTTTGTGGTCAGCAAAGCTGCTGAGGTAGCTAACAACGCAGGAAATATCTCGCAGTTAAAGCCTAATTTCACAACGCATTGCGTCTAAGAATGTCATTAGAAACAGGGAGGCAGTAAATACTAGTAATAATAGTATAGTGACCGCCAGAAAGCGGCTGTATATTGGGTTCCAGGCCAGAAGGGCGTTCCGGAAAATAAAATAACTGATAAGATTGCCAAAAGTGTCATCCGCTTGACTACCGAATCAGTTCTGGAAATACACAAGCCGTTGTAAATGATACATAATAAGATTTGCAAAAAGGCTGACAGATGGATCAGGTTGAACAGGGAAAATGGCATGAGAGAGCCTCTGAAACACCTCCTCTGCTTATGTTGCCTAGAAGCTTTACAGTTTAAGGCTTTGGATGAAGTATCAGCATTAAATATAGAGTATTTATTAAATTTGGCAAAAAGCTTTGATGTCCTGCACGACGTAAACTTCATTTCGTATTGGTAAAGACACTTGATCTTTAGACTGCGTTCTTACTTCAACAGTTCAAAAGAATAACCTCACATTTCCATAACAAAAACCCATTAATTTCTGTTTTTCCTACATATACATTGACCTAACCAATTGTCGTAGATATGGAACTTAATTAGGTATTACAAGTAGCGCGTTATACAAAATTTCCTTCTTGGAACTTAAAATGGAATATTGACGGACATTAAATAATGCTGCCAAAAAGCTTTAATGTATTGTGTTTAGATTCTCAATATGTTCCAACTGGGTCATTAATTTTCTCTTTTTATTTGCATCAAATACTTTATCATCCACCAAAGCAACCTTGCGTGCGCACAAACATATCTGATTTGCCTCAATTCTCGCGAAAAGAGAAACGTCAAATGTCAAAACACAAAACAAAGAATAACCGCCGAAAACATAAGCGAGGTGGAGGAAAAATTTGTCAGGAAAAGAAGAAAAAAGCACGCATTTGATGCGAAATTAATTTACTAAATTAAAAAAAAACGTGCTTCAACAAAAGCAGAAACATTATTAAATACGATGAGTGTAGACGACAGCGCAGATGCCGAACTCAACGCTGCGCTTGAGAAACACTTTGGCCACACCAGCTTCAAATCAGATTTGCAAAGAAGTGCTATAAAATGTGCCGTGGAAAGTAAGTGGTGCCTCATATATGAATAACTGTGTAATATTTTTTAATAAATAATTTTAAATGCAGAAAAGCGCGACATATTTGTGTCTATGCCAACCGGCTCCGGAAAATCGCTGTGCTACCAGCTTCCCGGTGTACTGTGTGAAAATCAAATAACTATTGTTTTTTCACCGCTGCTGGCGCTAATTAAGGATCAAATAGATCACTTGGGTAAGCTTAAGATACGCGCCGATTCGCTGAACTCCAAGATGTCAAATAAAGAACGCGATGCGGTTATCAGCGATCTAAAAGCTATGCGCCCTAGCATCCGTTTTCTATATATAACGCCCGAACAGGCGGCAACACAGTTTTTTCAAGATCTCTTGCAAACATTGGTGAAGCACAATAAGATCGCTTATTTTGCCGTCGATGAGGCGCATTGTGTTTCGCAGTGGGGTCATGATTTTCGACCAGACTATCTTAAACTTTGTAACCTGCGTAGAAAGTATAACAGTATTGTTTGGTTGGCGCTGACGGCGACTGCATCCAGACAAGTACGTGAAGACATTTTCCAGCATTTAGCGCTGAAGCAGCCGGTTGCCAGATTTACGACGCCAAGCTTTCGAAAGAATCTCTTCTATGACGTAGTGTTTAAGAATTCAATTGAGGATGATTTCCAGCATTTAGCTGCATTTGCTTTACACTGTTTTGGGGATGTGAACGAGTTCAAAGCGGTGCCGGCACCAAAACGTGGCTGCGGCATTGTTTACTGTCGCACGCGTGAGAACGTGGAACGCGTAGCATATGGCATTTCCAAGCAAGGTGTGGGCGCTGTGGCCTATCATGCGGGCCTAAAAGGAGCAGAGCGCATACAAGTGCAAGAGCAATGGATGAACGGTGAATACCCTGTGATATGTGCAACGAACAGCTTTGGTATGGGTGTGGATAAGCCGTCGGTGCGTTTCGTTGTGCATTGGGATGTGCCACAGAATGTGGCGGCCTATTATCAAGAGTCCGGCCGCGCTGGACGTGATGGACTACAATCATACTGTCGCTTGTATTACGGCAGAGAAGATGTGAAATCTATACAATTTTTGCTGCAGAACGATGTAAATAGAACGAAGAGTTCCACCTGCTCTGGAAAGCAGGAGTTGGCGCAGGTCAGTTTACAAATTTCTAATTGGAAAACTAATATTGACTAATTTTATTTTATTTATTTATTTATTTTTTGTCAGCGTGCTGTGAAAAACTTCGAAGAGATTGTTAGCTTCTGTGAGAGTCTGCGTTGTCGCCACAAACTCTTCTCCGATTACTTTGGTGATCCGCCACCAGACTGCAATGGTCAATGTGACGTGTGCAAGCAGCCTAAAAAAATCGAAAAGGCTTTAGAAATGTTTCACAAATTATGCATGGATGGCCGTTTCAAATCTGGCGTTTCATTGGAGGATAGCGCTGATTTGTATGAAGGTATTATGCCACGATATTCGTAAACAAAAATATATTTAATTGTAAATAATTTCACAGGTGGTCGTGCGGCTGCAAAAAGACTAAAGGAGGACTATGGCGAGTCAGACAGCGACAGCGCTGTAAGTCACGATCAGTTGGCCAAAAAGGCAAAGCGTGAGTCAGAAGATTTCATACGTAAACAATTTCAACTGCGCAAGCAATTGAATGCGGCACGCGAGGTGGAGAAGGAGGGCAAATCACAGATAACACGTGTCAAGCATGCGCCATCATCCGGTGTCAAAGTTTCCGGACTTACAGCGGCCATACGTGAGAACTACCTCAGCGCCATCATCAGTGCGCTGAAGTTAAATGTTGAACAGTGCAAAGAAGATGATCCGCGGAGGGATCTGCGCCATCGCGATATTGAAGCCATTGCCATAGACGTAGAGTATGAATGCTTTTCGAGGGTGAAGGTGGCCAACATGTATCGACACGCCTTGGCGAAAGAGGTAAGCTAACTGGATTAGGTTATTAAATACAACAACAAACAATTCAAACCCCAGTTAATCAAACTGCCACTAACTAAAACCAAAAATTTTCCAACAGCTTGCAGCCATCCGCCAGCAAACCAGCAAAGAGCTGCTTATGCCGATATTAAGATCCTATGTGGCGCGTCCCGAAACGAGTCAGCAGGGCGTCTGGACGGGCGGTAGTGTTGAGTATTTCGAACGTAAATTGAAAGAGCTGGAAGACTCGCGTCCAACATCACCCAGTGTGCCGAACAAAAACAATTCCTCGAAAGATCTGCCGAAAGCGCTGCGGCATAAAAAAAGTTACAAACAAGACACTACCAAGCAGACCACCATTGCCAGCTTTTTCGAGAAGAATAAGAAAATTAAAAGTGAAGACGATAACTGTTCGCCGGTAAGCAGTAGTAGTGAGAACCAAGATATGGAAGGCAATGAAAATGGTAATATCAAGCAAGAGCACATGGAGTGCATGGATATAGAAAAGACAGGCAACGAGCAAGAGAAAGAAGTTGATTTTGCAGGCACACCCGTAAAAGCAGAAGATGCTTACGACACCGACAAAGACGACACCATAAAAAATGATAGCGTTAATTTGAAAATAGATGATGATCTCGAGGACATAAGCGACAAAGATATCAACTCCAATGAATTTAAAATGAGCGAAGACGAGGAAAAGCATGACAGTGACCAATATGGTAAGGCGCGCTTGGATAAGCATGCTGCGAAACCGGCGGCTGGCAAAATGGATACATTGTTTGGCAACGACGATTGGGACGATCCAGCTCAGGAAATGTTAGAGAACTCCATTAAATATACAACCAAGAAAGAGGATGGTAAAATAAAGACACTCTTTGGCGATGAATCGGATATTTCCACTGCAAACAAATCAGATAGCTCTAACAGAACAGACGCCAGGAACGAAGATGACGAGTATTACGAGGTGCTCACACATCACAAACGCAAACACAGAACATCACACTACAGCAAATCCAAGGAAAAATCACCTTTGCACAGCTACAAAAGCTCGGCCAGTTACGATGCATACTATCAATCCACTTCCAGCGCCAGCTCACATCATCATAAATCAATCACCAGTACCACGTTAATCACGCATCAATACAAATCGGATTCATCATCTACTAGCTCATCCTCGCGACGCAAGCACAAACACAAGCATCACTCCAAGCATAAGCACAAGGATGACGATTTGGACGAACTCGAAATGTACGAGAGTGCAACGGCCAGCAAATGTAAATACCAAGACGCCTTCGAGGACTCGGTCAAATATGAAAAGTCGGTGAAGGAAAAGCTCAAAGCGCTGCGCGCCGAATGGCAGGAATTCGAAGGCGAATCGGATAAGAAACACGAGGAGTCGGAAGATTCGCTTGACGAATTGGAACTGCTTGCTTTAAGTAAGAAGAAAATAGAAGATGAGCTAAAGGCTTTAGAAGAGATCGAGCGTAACGCAGCGGCGGGTGATAAAGCGGCTGCGCAGAAAAAGTTACTCAAGCATGACGAGCAAACTGCTGCAAACAGCGATCTAAAACAAAGCGAAAAAGAAACTGCAACAAAAAACACAAACGTTGCCGCATTAAAGGCGGAAGATGCGTCTAGGCAGTCGGACTGGCATGCAGCCAAGCGCAAGAAAGAACTACCCCAAACAACCGAAAGTGATATGAATGGCAGTAAAACCAAGTACGCATTGCCGAAAAACAATAAAAATACTGAAAATTCCAATACCAGTGAAAATGCGGCAAAAGGCGGCGAATATCGTAAGCCAATGCAAAGACCCGCAACGAATACAAAACACGCCACAAATGAAAGACAAGCGCGCCTCAACGCTGCCAAACATAAATCGGATGTGAGCAAATCCGTAGTTGAGCTACTAAATCCTTACTATAAAAACAAGATCACTTCAAAAGAGCTCTTCAAAACATTGGCCAAAAGAATAACGAATCGTGTTTGTGACGGCAAATTGGGTGAGTGACCATAAAAATTTTGATTTTCCATTTAAAATTAATGCCTTTACTTGTTTTCGAGGTGTACTAATTATTTGCTTTTTTTTACAGAGCCGTCGCATTGCAAATCATACATACGTGATACCTTCCTCACCGTCAATATGATCGCCACAGACGCAGACATAGACAAATACTTTCCGCTCACTTGAACAAACGGCTGGCACTATGCTAGGCAATAGCACACTTCATTGTACTAGGCTGGCTCGTGTCGCAATCATACATTTCACTATAAAACTATTTCTTGACTTTTCGTGCTAAAAATTTCAACTTTTCGCTAGAATTAGATTTGAACAATGGATTACTTCGAACCAAGCAACATATTTGTGCATTTCTTTATAATGACAAGGCGCATGTAGTTGCCAGAAGTGCCATAAAGAATGCAATTTATTTATAAAAACTTTCCGAATTCATTATCTACATATAAACCTACATATGTATATTGCTTAATAGTTACACTTACGCTAAGCTTCGTTCTTTCTAAAAAATGCTCAATAAGCAAATACAAAACATTTTAATTTTTGTGACCAGTTAGTAAAGCTGAATTCTACGTTTATTTTCCGCTGGCTGTAAGTGGCTTTTGTTTCCTATATATGTTCGTGCTTACATAGACATTACAACATACATGTATTAGAATGTAAGTCAGTAATTAATTAATATACGCGTATATCGTGCATATCCACATATTGCACTTAAATAACAATATGTAAATATTAAAATGTAGTAACAATAAAAATAATAAATAAATACAGAAATATGGACAAAAGTGCTATATTTTAACAACAAAAGCAACTATTTGTGTGCTACTTTGCTTTTCTTCCTGCTGGGCACAACATAACTTACAATTTTCACAACAGCCGGTGCTACATTAACGGATTATAACCGGTTAAGTGTTGTTATTTCGGCGATTTTGCACTGTTTGGATCGGTATGTAGTACTAATAGTAGGAATAGACATTTCCTGTAGTCGGAATGTCGGGTCCGACTTAACGGTAATAACTTGTAATTAATTCTGCCGATATAACAACTAAGGAGTGCGGTTCAAGGGGAGATTATCGCTGAATGCGTGTAAAACAATACCAATTTTTATAATTTTATACTTTGTAATTTAAATTCTTCACTTTTTCAGAGCATTTTTTGGGAAAACGCGATTTCTTGGAAAAAAATTGGTAAATTTTTTTATTAACAATTAAAAATTTGAACAGATGTGTCTTTTTAACTCAAAATTTGACGTTATAAGAACAACAGAGTCGGTTTTAAAGAGGAAGTAGTGTTAATTTGAACACTTTGAAGGAAAGAAACGCGATTTTTTTGCAAACAAGGAATTAAATTGGTATTGTGAAAACAAAAATATTAAGAATTCATAGTTTCCATTATAACTCGCTGCTAACTTAATCTACTTATAAATATGTTTACCTGTCCAATAATATTCAACACACAATATTTCATATTTCCTATTGGACAAACACAATCGACACTGACAAACATATGTACCTATAAAAAAGTAATTATTATTAAAAATCACAAATGTACATATATTTTCTATACTTGTTACCTTATTGTGCAAGGGAACGCCAGCTCACCATGGCACTGCGCTGCTGCTATGCTGCATCCTTTCATCCATTTATTTTCTCATTAACACTTAGATGCATGGAATTTAAACTAACTATATTTATATATATGCACATTCATACACTCATATATAATAGATATACATATATTTATATAAAGATATACATATATTTTTTTCACACTAAAAGCACAATCACAACACTTTTATTAAAAACAATTGCACACGCGTTTGAGTTTAATTTCTCATATTTCCAATACCCGTACAATGCACATTAACCGATCGGAGATATATATAATTGCTAATAAGAACAGATAATTCATTTAAATCATTCACTATTTTACGAGAAACTTCTGCTAGCGCGAAAAAGGAAGCGTTTATAATGGCGGCGGAAGCTTGACAGCCTACAGGGTGTAACCGCGTGCAGGAAAATGAAAACTTATTATTTTAAATTTATAAAATATATTTAATAAAAAAGTTAGCAATAAAATATTTACAAAAACGCTTAAAATATTATTTTTTCGAGTGCTAACGCTTTGACACGTTTAATAAGTTAATTTCTTTGTTTACATTTCGCCACAAGTTTCGTTAGCAAAGCGACATCTGTGCGTGAAGTTTAGAAAGGACCATATGTTTTAAACGTTTGCATATAATTTTACCAAAATGTAAACAAATTTATAAAACATAAATGAAATTAAAGTGATTTCTACATTAGTGTTGCTTGGGCATTTCACATTTGCATAAATATAATATTTATTTGTATAATTATATATATTTTAATATCATTTATAAAATATATTAATAAAGATTTTTTCAAGCAAATGCAACCATGTGTCTGTAAAATTTCCGGCGCCATTATTGTCGCTTCCCAACTCGCGTCTTCAAAAGTGCTTAGTGATGCTGCCGCAAATAAAAAACACTAATTTGTTAACAAATCTTGCTGGAAAGTGTAAAAAAGTTGCATAATATTAAAGCAGAGCGCGGTTTGCATGCCAAACGAGTGAAAAACAAGCGCTGGCGTTGCTGAAAGTGTAAATTATTAAGAGTGTAAATTGCATAGAGGACATTGAAGGTTATAACTGCTACAACAATAACAACAATTTGAAGTGAAAAACTAGCAGATTGATTCTAATAGTGTAATGTTTAAGTGTATGTGTGTGTGGTTCACGTTGGGCAAAGAAAGCTGGGAATTTCAAACTTCGCTTTCAACAGAAATATGTATAAAAAATATTCAAATACATATGCATACATACACATAATTTACCAAGAAATGGTTCCAATCGGAATGTAGCTGCCATGCAAACTGAAGGAGGAAAATCATTTGTTTGTATGGAAAACTTTGCTTTGGGACGAGATACATACGTAAATATATGCTTACATACATACATACAAACATGATTAACATTGCATTAACATTTTATTTAACAGCATGTTATCTAAATGTGTGCCTTTGAATTGATTGTTTAATATTTTCCGCTGGCAGTTAATTGTACATATATCAGGTAAATTATCCACTTTTATATATTTAAAACATATCAAATGTTAAAGAAATAAAATTCAGTTTACAGATAACTCTAAATTCAACAAAATGGATTTATGCAGTTTTTTACTAAAACATGCAAACTCCCAGTTTGAAGCCAGGTGAAGCAGCTCCAACATCGAACATGTTCGCGCACACTGTCGTCTTGTTGTTTTTGTTGTAACTGCTTGTATCTGCCAGATACGCACAATGCCTTCGATAACAAAGCGGAAAAAACAACAAATAAAACACAATTTCCACATGCCTGTGAAATGAATATGTGTCGTAGCACACAAGTGTATGTGTGTGTGCGTGCGAGTTACATTTGTATCTTGTCGTTTGCAACTAAATAACTCCGGTTTACGCTGTTTGTTTTGTTGCTTCTCTGCTGTCGCGCTGCCTTCTCCGTCAACGCTGCGCTGTGCCTGCAGTTGTGTGTGTATATATGTGTATCTCATATGGTTTTCGTTTTCGGGAAAAATGTTTCATTGAGGTCCAGCCGGTTGCGCGCTCTTCGTTCGACGCTCATTCGTTGTTCTCTGGTCGCGCGGTGCGGTTGTGCGATATCTTTTCGTAGTTAGCGGTGCGCCAACAACCAGTCTACCTGCCGAACGCAATTTTCGTCGCTTCAAATTCAATTCGGTGTGATTTTTTGTTTTCATCAATATACGAAATAGCAATTATACAGTGTGTATGTTACGAAAATATTAATTTAAACGGATTTTAAGTTAATTATGGCATTGCAATTTTATTAAAAAAGCTGCGTACGGACGTGTGTGATTTTTTCTTGCGTTGAAAGTTAGTGTTTGCGGCAGTTTAACAAAAATAAGCAATAGCAGAAAAATTAAAAAATATTTGAAGTTGTGAAACACTGTAATATTGAAAAGTTATTTTGTAACTCTTTGTTATTTAATATTCTGATGCCATAGTTTCAACTATTTTATGCCTCATGCCCACGAAACACAGTCAAAACTCGCTAAGTGTGCCTTTAATATAACAGCAACTTGTCTAAGTAACCGTGCAATCCTGCCAGCCAACAACCGTTCTACTCCTCAAAACCTCCCTCCTCTTGCTCAGCGTATGCGCCCGAGAAAGCATCGCCTTCTGCCCGCCGTTTAGTCCATGAATCACATGTGTCGCACACACACACAAATCTGTTGGCAACGTCGTTAACCTTGTCGCTGCCATAGTGAACCGGCAAACAGCAAAAAAAAGTAGCAATTTGCGAAAAATAAGTATTTTTTGTTTACGTTGTAGCACCCACCCGTCGAAAAACCCCGCGGCGCGCAGCGTGTTGACAACGCCAACGATAGCCGGCAATTTTAGAAATTTTTTCGTGTTTTCGGTATTTACATACGTATGTATGTATGTGCTCGCGCGTATTACATATTTGCTAATAATGATGCAACACTCATATTGACAACAAAAACTACAACAAAGCGGCGTGTCAATACATAGCAACAACAATTAGCGTGTACAAGTCGAGGGTGTTGTCGCTAGGCGTGTGCGTGTGTTAAAATCATTTGCAAACAAAGACAAGTAGACACCGAAAAAGTGGAGATAAAAACGTGAAACAAAAATAGAAATACAAAAAGTAACAAATAGAAAAATACAGTAGCAAAAAAAATTACGAGCAAGTTTGCTGATAAAAAGTGTTGAAGCCAGAGCCAAGCGTTACAGCAACGAAACAAGCTTTTCTCCATAAACACAAACATACATACACTCGATTTGAAAAAAGTACGTGTAACAACATGCAACGTCTCAGCAGAACTTCAAGTGCCACCGCCACACTTGGCTCGCGCAGCAAAACGATGATCTCCAAAGGCAGCCAACGCGCTGTGTCTGCAGTCGCCAAACGGCGCTTGCCAGCCGCTTCCAAAAAATATTTAAATTTAAATTTTTGCACATTTACCCTGTTGTCATATCTAATTTTATTGTTCTTCTGTGCGAGAGTTCATGCACAAGGTTTTATGAATCACACCCATACGTTATCCGACATGGAGGAGATACCGCATATTTCCGCCGTGGCCACGGAACTGGCTAGTTCGTCGGTAATAGACCAATTTATGCCCAACTGCACCAAAGTTGCACCCGTCTTCAAAGCGCGCGGCATCGATCAAGCGGAGCTACCACTGAAGCCCAATAATGGTGAGTTCATACTGTAAATTACGTGTATATTAAGTTTTAAGTATATTAAGTATTAAATAGTAGTTAACTTGTAGTGTTTTAAAGATACGAAAGAGCATTAGTGAACTGCGAAAAACACGCAGTAATATAATTTTGAGCAAATATTACAGCTTTTGTGAACATCATTGTGGGAGCTTCACTATGGGATTCCATTGTTTTTTCAAGGCTAGGTTTCTGCCATAAAGTTAGCGATAGATCGTGAATAGATTTACTGCGCTGAAGTGCAGCCTCTTGCAGAGTAGTGATTATCGATACTAACAACAAGGCAAGTAAAGGCTTGATAGCTTTGACCTCACTAACCGTGCGTTCAGTGCTGGTTAAGGAATGCCTAAGCTCGTTATCAATGTCGTTGATTCACTTTGTGATAAGATTAGTATGGGTTCCAGACCATGGCGTAATTGCTGTAAGTGCAAAGCTGACGAGCTGACAAGGAAAGGGACCCTATCCCTGCAACACACTACTTCGCTATCAGTAGTTAGAAGGGGTACGGATTGGTGCTCTAGTCTCCTGGTGTGTTCTACTGCTGGATAGCTGGACTTCGCCAGAGCTCTTAGTTTTCATTGGTTCATGCACTGTCGCAAGATGCTTTTGACCCTATTCCGGTCGTAAGAGATCCAGTGAGCTCTTTTCACTCAGTAATGCTAGTGTCTACCTAGTTGTGGGGGTTCTGATAGGTCACTGCTCAATCAGCATTCACGCTGTAAGGTTGAAAATCCTACTGGACGCTGGCTGCAACAGCTGTATGAAAGAAGACGAGCTGAATGGAAGAAGACGAGGTAGAAACATCTTAACACTACGCTGTCGCAAGATACTTTTGATTTTATATCGATGGTAAGAGATCCACTGAGCTCTTTTCTCTCAGTAATGTCAGTCTCTACATAGTTGTGGAGATTCTGACAGGTCATTACGCCATCGGCGTCCACGCTGTAAGATTAATAATCCTACTGGACGCCAGCTGCAGCAGCAGTATGAAAGCAAACGAGTTAGAAACAACAAGAAGGAAGTCTTGATTTTCCCACGTTTTAGAGATCAAAGTTTAAAAACTTGGATGGAGATATCTCACCGAGCTGGTGGGAAAATCACTCCTAAACAAACTTGTGTTAGGTACAAAGCCCTTGATCTTATAAGGAATGTAGGAGCTCCATTTTTATGGCTTTGCAAAGGACTGTGAGTTCAAGTGCGATTTCTGCATCAACCAACACATCTAACCTGACCTAACCATGGCCCTAATGTCTAGAATTTCATAGCAAAGAGTCCTCAAATAACCAACAATCAATGTCACTGAGCCGCGCTATCTTAAAGGCGAGCGGCCTCCAACTTGTCGCACACAATTTCGTAAAAAATATATTTATTTTGACGTGTTGATTCCCAAACGATGAGGTATTTTTGCGGTGAACATTAAAGTAAACTCGGCAGGGTTTAAGTTGCTTTGTATCAAAACTTTTCGTCAACTGCACATAAGAAATACACCAGTTGTTTTTCGGTGATAACGCGCCTAATAAAAGTTATCAGAGATATGTATAGTATGTAATCAAATTTGACGTGCCATTTCTTCATAAATACATCACTCGGCGCTTAGACGCTTGGGCAACGCGCCAAAAACGCTAAAACAAGCGCAAAATTCTTCAAAACAATTAAAGCGCGCGCGAGTCGCCAATTATTTAATTTTTTCCATTAACTTTGGCAAACAGCAAATGCTTATAATCCACGCTAAACTAAAGCGAAAGCAGATTTATGGCCTCTGGCGGCTGAGCGCTTTGATCTTAGCGCCGCTGACAAGCGTTTACTCGCCTTGCTTTTGTTGCTGTTGCTGTATAATTTTTCTTCAATTATAACGGCACTTAAAATCAAGTCAATTTATCTATAACATACCATATCACCTGACCGCACCACTTAACACGTCGTACAAAGTATAAAGTCGAGATAGCGGTTGGAGGCATGCATATTAAGAGTGGTGTGAGTGCGTGTGTGTTCGGTTTTTATACCCTGCATAGGCTTTATTAAGGCTGTCACGAAGTTTGTAATACCTAGAAAGAAACGCTGAAGTCCTTTTAATTTATAAATATATTAATAATAACGAACTGAGTCTTTTAGGTTATGTCCGTTTGAATGTATGCGAATTAGCCCCTCAGTTTTCGAGATATTGCTCTGGTATTTGGGACATATTCTTTTCTCACTAAGCTGCTGCTAATTTCTTGGAACTGCCGATATCGCACCACTATATCATATAGCTGCCATACAAACTGAGCAATCGAAATCAGGTGCTTGTATGGAAAACATTTTTTTTGTAAAGTTATTTTGATGAAATTTGGCACAGATTATTGTCCAAAGTAACGATACAATCTCCGAAGAAATCGTTCAGATCGAATCACTATAGCATATAGCTGCCATACAAACTGGTGAACTAAAATTCAGTCTTTGTGTGAGCAACTTTTTTATTTGCCAAGATATCTTCACTAAATTTCGTATGGATTATTATTCGAGTCAATGACATATGTAATCTTCGAAGAAATGGTTCAGATCGGATCACTATAGCATATACATATGTAGTTGCCATATGAATTGAATGATCAAAAGTATCTTCTTGTATGGAAAACTTTTTTATTTGAGAAGATATCTTGGCAAAATTTCGCATAGACTATTGACTGAATCAATTACATAATTTCCGAAGAAATCTTTCTGATCGGATAACTATATCATATAGCTGCCATAGAAACAAACTTATTTATTCTATAAAAATTGTAAATTTAATAAATATTTAGTGAGCTAAAAGCTTATAGCTTAAGAAAAAATACTGAACTGCATGAAATAACGGAAAATATGCTATTTTTATATGTACATATGTATATATATTGCCATACATTCATACACTATATAAGTCTGTATATACATACATATAGCACAATGTAAGCTCGAGTACGCCAAATTTACATAATTTTTGTTGTCATAATTTTTCTGTCGCAACAAAAACAAATATATATTAACAGTATTTATTTTTATTTTTTTATTTTTTTTATTTTTTATTTTTTAATTTTTCATTTTCTTTTTTTTAACTATTTTTGTTGTTGTTTATTTTTTTCATTTACAATATTACTTTTTTACATAATTAAAAAAAATCTCATAAAACTGAGCAGTTAACAGTGATGTGCCAATGAAGGCAAAAATAAATCAACTGTTTTACGAGGTACTAAATGAGATAAACGTAAGCACATGCATACCTGCCTAATGCAACTAGTGCGAGCTAACTACATACATACACATATGATAGGTGGATGCGAGCACTTTTGTTGTTGTAGGTGCGCAAATGGCTGACTTGAGTAATAAGCACGATATAGTGACTGTTGTGCATATTTACAGTGTATTGTTTACAACTGGGACAAGTGAATAAAAAAGTGTATATGTGTGTGTGTTGACAGTTGCTCTATATAAAAATAATTTTTTATGGAAAAAATAAAATAAAATATTTTTTATAGAAAAAAGAAAATGAAAAAATAAGAAAAAATATACTTTAAGGAAAAAAAAATTGGAAAAAAATATAAAAAAGAATTTAAAAAAAAATAAAAAAAAATGTAAAAAAATATTGCCTAACAATAACGATCATTGCGGACAAATTAGGTATAAGGCAAAAGTAAGGTACAAAATGCGGCTAAAAATAGTTGCACACACATACACCCGCGCAAAATAAATATATAACGTGCAATAAAATGCAGTCATAAATTTACTACTAATATTAAGCACACTAACGGTTTTTCGCAGTAAAATAATCAGTAACGCATACAAGTGCATTCGTTGATAAATTTTTTTAAAACATTATTGTAGTAAACAGTATCGCTTAGTGAGTTGGTATATAAAATATTATATTGCGCGAAAGCCTGAAGACTTCATTAGTAGCAACAGCGGTCATATTTGTATTGCAAAAGTAAATAATAATGGCAAAAACAACAAAACATTTATTGTTTGTTTACCAACGGTGGTCGGCAAAAGTGTTTAGATTTGCAAAAACAATAAAAGCGGCTTACTCGAATATATATAACTCCGTGATTCGATTTAGAAAATTTCCTTAAGATATTGTAGCTTTGATTTAGAAAATTTCCTTAAGATATTACAGCTTTGATTTAGAAAATGACATAAGCCAGATTTTGTGAAGATATCTTTTAAAATAAAGAAGTTTTTCATATAAGAACTTAATTTTTGATGGTCGGTTTATATGGCAGCTATATGCTATAGTGATCCAATAATACAGTTTTTTTCAGGTATTATAGCTTTGCCTTAAAAAATTAGCTGTACTGAATTTCGTGAAAATATCTCATCAACTAAAAAAGTTTTCCGTACAAGACCTTAATTTTGATCGTTCAGTTTATATGGTAGCTAAATGATATAGCTATCCGATATAGGAAATTTCATCAAATATTAGAGTCTTGTCTTAAAAAAAAAATGCATGCCAAATTTCGGAAGGATATCTTCTTAAATAAAGAAGTTTTTCATACAAGAACTTAATTTTGTTTGGCCAGTTTGTATGACAGCTATATGCTATATTAGTTCGATCTAAAAATTTTCTTTATATATTATATAGCTGTTTTAGAAAATAGTCTGTGTCAAATTTCATGACGATATCTCGTCAAATAAAGTAGTTTTGTATACAAGAACCTTATTTTGATTGTTCTGTTTATATTGCAGCTATATGTTATAGTGAACCGATATTGCCGTTTCCGACAAATGAGCAGCTGTTTAGGGAGAAAAGAACGTGTGCAAAATTTCAGAGCGATAGCTCAACTTAGCACGTCTTGCTGGGTATACGACGCTTACTTCTGGGTGTTACTTCGTGGTATACGTGCATATATAGTATTATAGTAATATTTGTATTTATACCAGATATTATACCTGATTCATATTCATTCGCTCCCCATTTTTTTCTATTCCTTTTTATATTCAATTTTAATTAGAACTTCTTCACACTAATAAGTTAAAATCCCTTTAAACCGCCATTATATTTGCAATGCAATTAATATTGACTGCCTGGCTTTGGTGCGCTGTCATTAAGGGATTTCGTAAATTGTGAAAAAAATGTTGTCGGCAAAGCTTTGTGCTGATGGCGAAGAAAGTAGTTTCAGCAAGAGAGTTGGTAAGCCAATAAAGAGTTATTAATTAACTATATGAATTGATGGCAGAAACAAAGTAATTTTAATGCAAGAAATAACTAGTTAGTAGATTGTTATAAAGTAGTTAGAAAATTGGTTATAAATTTGTTCACAATTTGGTAACAAACTAGTTAGCAACTGGTTACAAACTAGTTAAAAACTGGTTACAAACTAGTTAACAACTTGCTTACAACCCAGTTATCAACTGGTTACAAAAAAGTTAAAATTGCATAGTTTTGTGGTTCATTAAACTAGAAATATATTTAAAAAAAAAATAACCAAAATCAGGGGTTTGCCAATAAAGTTTCTGTTAATACAAATAAAAATAAACATCTTTATCTATATATAGTAAATAATTAATTTTACCTGCCAGCTAGCTTTCTGCATACTATTTAACATAATTTATTTCTCTAGTTATCGCTACTTCGCCTTCTCGTCAAGTTTCGCTCATAATTTGAAATTTTAATTCCTTATTAACATTACAGAAAAACAAATACATCAACTAATTACTAGTAATTATAATTTTTCAATGGGCATTATGTTTTCATTCAGTTGCTTAATGACATGTCGTGCTACATAATTATATGGACACACAAGCCCCTAAATCTACACATCCAAACATAGATTAGCGTTTAATGTGCAAATGTATGTATTTTGCATGAATGAACACATACATATATATGTATATCCTTCTCATTTTGGCTTATTGACTTTGTTTACAACATTATCACACACATACATACACTCGTTATCTGTTTGGTTTCCTTTCAGCATAATTAGCATTTGTAAAATATAAATGTAAACATAACCATAAAAATATTAATAACCAATTCGTATTCAAAATGCTGTTGGGCATGCAGAGGCGCGAAGTGTTGAGTTGTGCGTTGGTTGGTGGGTTTTATATTTGCATATGTACATATATATGTATGTGTGTATATGTTGTGTTTGTTGATGGTTTGCTGATTATATGACGCGCTTGAGTGGTCTATTAGGTCGCAAGAATTTTGCAAGGCGGCAAAAATTGCTGTGACATAAGAAAGTATACATAAAAATGGCTCTAAATGAAAAATGGTAGGACATAAGATATGGTTAGCACAAAAAACCACACATAAAAATTATGTGACATAAAAATGGTATGACATAAAAAATGGCGCGATATATAAAATATGGCAGACATACAAAATAGCTTCCAAACATAAAAAAATGGTCTGGCATGAAAAATGGTATGACATAAAAATGCCATGACATACAAAATTTCGTAGCATGAAAAATGACCGGCATAGTAAACCGCGCACAAATATAATCCACACAATAAAATATGGCTGGCATGAACAACACATAAAAATGATATGACATAAAAAATGGCTTGAGATAAGAAATTAAGTGACATAAAACATGACTAGCTTAAAAAATGACCGATATAAAAAAACACACATGATGTGACCTAAAAAATGGTATGACATAAAAAATTGCTCTACATAAAAAGGGCTAGCAAGGAAACGTTCAAATAAAATGTCATGTGACATCAAGATTGTTCTTTTCATATGGTTTGGCATAAAATACCACATAAAAAGGTATATATGTATAATAATAAATTGCTCGATACAAAATATGGCAGACATAGAAAAGAGCTAGCATTAAAAAATGTGTGACATAAAACGTTGTTGGACATAAAAAGGGTTAGTTAGCATGAACACAAACAAAAAGTCATGTGACATTAAGATTGCTCGCCAAAAAATATGGTTTGACATAAAAAACAACATAGCACAAAATACCATACATAAAAATAATGTGACATAAAAAATCACATATAAAAAATGTTGTGACATAAAAAATAGTATGACATAAAAAATGACATGACGGGAAAATTTGCGTGACATAAAAAAAAGAATAAATTACTGACATAAAAAATACAAATAAAAAGTGATGTGACATAAACCATACTGGCACAAAAAACTACACTTAAAAATGGTGTGTCATTTACAATTTCTAGCATAAAACCACATATAAAAAATGGCATGACAAAAAAATTGCTCGCCATTAAATATGCCAAGCATAAAAAATTTGCCAACATAAACAAAAATGCAAATAATGGTAGAATAGATCATTATGTCATGCCATTTAGTGATCTAAAAAAAAACCTTCCCTAAAAATATAACCACAACATACCGCGTTTGCCATTAGCAGCTGCTTCCTAAGTGAATTTATTAAATAAACACGCTGCCGCTAAAACTTGTCTACAACAGACAGGTTCATGCAAATTAGCGCAGAATCTGCAGTTAACTCCAGGCACTAAATGGACGTCTGACAAATGATTAGAGCGATTAATGATTAGATTAGGCTTGCACTTGTTTACACATACCTTAGGCTAACACAAACTATATACGCTTGAACGCGCTTTTATGAGCGTGAATACCCACTCTGATTTGTATTGATTCATTCAATTCACCTGCAGGCGCTGCGCATTACTGACAAGCAGCTGGGAATTTTAGACTTCCTCGCTTACAAATTAGCGCTTGTGGTTTAAATTTTATACAAATACAGTTCATATATACATAAATATATACAGGTATATTACATACTTGCAGCATATGTATATACTTACGTACACACTTATATACCGCTATATATATGTATGTATATACAGCTAATCTTATGTACATATATCAGTTACAGTGGCGAGTGTGTGAATTTTTTTGGTGTAAAATTAATTATGCACACAAATGCAACCTTGCTACATATACATACATATTCTTCCACATACACTGATTTGGAATGGAAATTTGGTAAATACGCGCTAACAAAGCAGCTTTTAATTAATTAACACCTGCGGGCAGCTTAATACGTTGAGATTTCATGTGATTTACGCTCGCTCTGAAGCGCTTAGCAGTTGCTGTTTTTGTAGAGAAATTGTAATAAATGAAATGAAAATATTTATAAATATGGCTTGTGCGCCTGTGAATATATGTATGTACATATGTAGCGAGACGAGAAAGTGCTTAGTGACTAGCTTTTGTAGCCCAAAGCTTAAGAAAATACTTTTTCGGTTTGATAAATTGCCCATTGATCTATACGCATATTAGTCGCTCAGTTTTTGAGATATTGTTTTGAAATTTTCTACACGTCTTTTTCGTACTGAAAAGTTGAACATTTGTCGGAACAGCGTATATTGCGATACTTTAGCATATAGCTGTCATACAAATTGACCGATCGAGTGAACTTAAGTTCTTGTATGGAAAACTCTTTTAGTTGTTAAGTTATTTTCACAAAATTTGGTATAAATCATTATCCTAAATATTGCTGTAATCTTCGAAGAAATGGTTCAGATCGAACCACTATAGCTTATAGCTGCCATACAAACTGACTGGTCATACTTAAGTCCTTGTATAGAAAACTTTTTCATTTGACTAGCTATCTTTACGAAATTTGGCAGACTTTGTTACTAAAAGCATCGCTACTATTACTAAAGAAATGGTTCAGATCGAACCACTATATCATTTAGCTGCCATATAAACTGAACGATCGCACTCAAGTTCTCGTATGGAAAAGTACTTTATTTGTATATATATTTTCATAAAGTTTGGCTTCAATTATTATCCAAAGCATTACTACAATCTCCGAAGAAATTGTTCAGATCGGACCACTATAGCTTATAGCTGCCGTAGAAACTGAACGATCACACTCAAGTTCTTGTAAGGAAAACTCTTTTATTTGTGAAGCTATCTTCACGAAATTTGATATATAATATGACACAAAGTATTGCTATAATCTCCGAAAAAATTGTTCAGATCGGACAACTATAACTTATAGCTGCCATACAAACTGAACGATCTAAATTAGAAAAAAATCATTTTATACCCTTTCATGTTATAAAAAATGTACCTGTGTAGGGTATTTTCTTATTCTTCGGTTAATTATAAAAATATATACCAAATTCCTCACATTTTTATTCACACATTCCCTTCTACAAGCGCACGTTCCTTTAATAAACCAATTTCCTTCGCATAAGTAAATTAATTTAAGCCCTTAAGCCTGCTAATCGCAACGCTTACTGCCAACGTACACAAGCTCAACCGCGTGTCGCGTGTAGTCGCTGCCATGAATTTCGCTTATAATTTTATTACTCAATTTCAGACGCATAAAACGCTGAAAATGTTGTATAAAAATTAAAATTTAATAACCGCTAATCTGCATATGAGCTGACACAAACGGCATGCGCACACATACACCCTCGGATGTGTGTGTAAAATGTGGGAAGTGCGCGGCTGGCAAAGGAATGCAAAAAGCGCACTAAATAGACACTCACCGCCACGCAGTAGGCAACGCGGGGCCGCAAGCAGCCGGCTGTTGGAAACAAAGTCGAATTTAAACGTTAACAGCGGGCAATTGCTGACGCTGCACTACTTGCTGCTGCTTCGTTTTTGCTAACTTTTTTCACTTTACTTTGCTTGAGTCTTTAATGAATCACGCACCAACAGCTATGGATACACTCATTTAAACGCCAACTTCATTACAGCTGCGAAACGCTGTGTAGAGGAGGAATTGCAAGCGAATATATATATAAAATGTGTGTGTGTTTGTGCGAAAAAATCCAGGCGCATTCCTTGCAAATCAACTGTAGTCAGTCGATAACGATGAAAATCCCTTCTCATAGTACATTGCGGCCGAAAGCGGAGCAAGCGCAGCGGCGGTGAGGGGAGCGTATGTTGGCTGCGCACTGCAGCAACAACTTGTTCAACACAAAGGCAACTGAATTTTGTCGCCCAGCAACAAACAAATGCAGGCAGGCATGCATGCAACAACAGCAACGCCACGGCAACGCATCCATTAACAAGTTTTTGCATGGCTGGCAAGCAGCTTAAAGAAACTATAAAAAATTAAATTAAAAAAACATAAAAAAAGGAGTGTGGTGCAAGAAAACGCCAAATCGACGACAGCAAATGAAGTTCAACGCGAACTCATTTCGGCTCATTGTGACATTCCGCTTGCGGTTGTTGTTGTTGCAGGTGATGTTGTTGCTGTTACTGTTGTTGTCGTTGCTGTTTTGCAGTTTTGTTGTAGTAGTTGTTATTTTTGTTGTTGTTGTTGTTGTAATTGTTGCTGTCGCTGTTGTTGTATTTTTTGTTGTTGCAGTTGTCGTAGTTCTTGTTATTGATGTTGTTGTTGTTGTTGCCATCGTAGTTGCTGTTGTTGTTATTATTGTTCTTGTTGCTGCTGTTCTTTTACCCGTTCTTTGTGCGCCACTCGCAGTGCCTTTGTGTTGCTGCCCTTAAATCGTTGCTCACTTTTGCGCGAGACGCTCTTTGTCTGACGTCTTGCCATCATACATACATACATGCAACGGGCGTAGTTATGCGGGCAATGGAGAGCGCAATGCGCTCACTGGGTTAACACCAAAAAGTACACCACAAACGGCGCAGCACTTTGCTTAAAGGGACGCAATCCAAGAAATTCCTTGGACAGGCTGTGTGGTAAAAAAATGTAGTCACACCACTTCCAGTAACAAGCAGGTTGCTTGCTGCCTTTGCTGGGCGCGATAAGAGCCCAGCACTTTACTAATGAGCGAATCAGTTGCAATTCAAGCGTGTCATGGTGGCAAAGGGTGCTGCTTTTACAGTGAATTGGCTGTGACTGCTGTGTTTTTCTAATGAAAAATGTATAAAGAAAGGTGAAATATGAACAAAATGATCGAAAAAGGTGTGGAAGACAACCTAGAAATGAAGAAATGGCAGGGTTGCTTTACATTTAGTTTCATTATGTGCGTAGCCTTAGCATAGAATGCGGAAACAAGTAAATTTTTCGAGCCCAAGAAGCTAAGAATGGTCGATAGTGCAGTGTGACTTCGTAGTTTCTGTCCTGGACCCTCAAATTTGACGGGCTTAGACTGAGAGCATGGAAAATTCGAGCCAAGGAAGCTAGTAGTGGTGAATAGTGCAACATGGCTTCACAATCTGTTGCCTAGATGCACAGATTTGACGGGTTTAGACTGAGAACGTTTGAAATTCGAGCCCAGAAAGCTAACAGTGGTTGATAGCGTAGCATGGCTTCGCATTCTCTGTCCTGGACACGAAAATTTGATGGGTTTTAGACTGAGGGCGTACAAAATTCGAGCTCCAGAAGCTTAGATTCTGTCCTGGAGGCATAGATTTGTCGGGTTTTAGACTTAAGATGTATGAAATTCGAGCCGCGGAAGCTAACAGCAGTCGATTGTACAGTATGGCTTCAGAGTTTCAAGCTTGGAAGCACAAATTTGAACCCTGCAAAACTGAGAGCGTGCAAAGTTCGAGTCCAGAAAGCTGTCCTAGGTCACCCAACGAGGCGCTCAAAGCTATTTCTGTCAAACTTTGCGCAGGCAACGGTTGCAGCCCCTTCAAAAAAGTTGCTGTGGCTCCTTAAAAGCCAGGTCTTCCGTAAAAGTTCTTTGTTCTGTCGTATCTTCCATAACTCACCTTCTCTATGCATTTCTTATTTATGATAACTTTAATTAAGAGCAACGATTTTTTGACCTTTAATTTCAAATTGATTACCGAGTTATACTCCGTCAGCTGCAAAGATTGTTCAGCCAAAACAGCTTACTCGGACCCCCTCAACAAATATTTAACACAAATGAACTCCTTAAGCTACTTTATTAGCCAGCTACATAGACATGATTATCACAACATAAGTGAGACGAAACACCTACCTCGCTCAAAACCGCTCAATCGCGATCGGCTTCGTGCCAAGTCAGCGCAAGAGCGCGAGATCCGCACAAAACGATGCTCAGTATAACTCCGCTAGTTAGTTTATTATGCTGCTATTCGCCATGATACCTGTTCTTAAGTCGCCTTATCAACGTCATCTTTAACCGCAGTAGGCTCTGTGGCAAGCATTTAAGGCTATACAAGCATGTTGCAACATGTTTTCCTGCTCACTTTGGGTATCTCCCAGTCGCCACATGCACGACGATCACATGTTGCCGCATGTGTTACCTGTTCGGGGCGACTCTGCACTCATCATGTGCACATTATTGCATTGCTAATCGCATTTAGCCAACACACTGACTTGCAACATTAGTAATATCAGGCTTTCAGGCTTTTAGCTCTTCGTGCTCTCTCTGGCTACAGATTGCCTTTCGCGTTTACATGCCACATTTTGCAGGTCTTAGTATGCTGCCTTAATGTGCCTTGATTCTCACACAACTCACTCATTCCGCGCAGCCACTCGGCGCTCTGTTGATTTCCCGTTTTATTGCCGTACTCTGTTGTTGCCGCGCCGTGTTGCAACCTTGACGCTGTTAGCTGCTTGCTACATTTGCTGGGCGCCTGTTAACTGGCCTCTGTTATTTGTGCTGCTGCCGATTTGTTGGACGTTGGCCAACAAAGTTTGCTGGTGTACGGAATTCGTGTTGGGTCTGTGTCTGCTTGCAACACAGCAGAAACTGGCCTCGCCACGTCCAGCAAAGCGTCGTAACTTTTTGTTGTAATTTTAATTGTATTTTTATTTGTTTTCGTATTTGTGTTTGATAGCACTTTGGTCTCTGGGTTGCACATTCTTTATCATTATTCTTGTCGTTGCTTATCTGCGCTCTACACGGCTCATCCATTGTCGTCCACAAGTGTCCAGGTTTAGTCAGCGAAGAGGTCGCTCGCTCTGCCCGTCCTTTTTCGTTTTGTTTGCACTTCATTTTCTCTCTTTAAACAATATACTTGTTATTTCTAAATATTCATTTCGTGTTCTTTTGCTTGTCTCTACAGCAAACTAGTTTACCTGTCCGCATAGCATGTGCATCCGCATGGTTTACCTGTGGTCCGTTTCTTCGCGCAGTCACCAACTTACCATTCGTCACTTTGTGCGCCCGTACGTCCGTCGGTGCGTCGGTCCGTCCGTCCGTTTGCTTTCTGTTTGCTTTCTATTTGCATGTGTTGTGTTTGTGCGCGTTCAATCAAGATTCTTGCTTATCTCCCACCATTCAGCATGTATTGCTTTTCATGGCTAAACGTCCAGCCAGTCCAGTGTAGTCGTCGTTCGCACATGGAAATGAGAAATTCTTGTACTTTTTCCTTAACTCATTCGCATCTTCATGGCGTTCACAAAGCCAAGCGTCAAACGCTTAAACTTCCACAGTTAGCTCACGCTCAGCATGCATTTATGGCGTCCACACACATATGTACACCGAAACTCCGTCCGTCCGTTCGTATGCAGTTCGCTCTCTTTGCGCTCGGCTTGGTCTGTCTGCGCCATCGGCATATCTTCCCATGTATCTACACAGCTGTGTAAGTGTATTTGGTGTTGTCTGCATTCCGACGCTACCTTGTCGTCCTACTACCTGTAGGTCGGGCTGCTATGTGTGTAGCCCTTTAATGCCTACTTCGGCGGATTTATGTTTGCCGTTGATATTAATCATGGTGTCATTGAAATCGTTTAAATTATTCAGGCACTCCACAAGGCACGCACACACACCGGAACAGCCAGGCGTTGAAGCAAGCAACCCATGGGCCAGCCTGCCAGCGCGCCGTTAAGCCAGCAAGTCAGTTCGATCGAGTCGCGCACGGTCCGATGTAGCTAGATTATGGTATTGGATTTGGTGCGATTGGTAGATACTTGCTATCTTAGCTGCATACTTACTCATGTGGCGGTGTGTGTGAGCGCGCAATGAATGGCGTTCCAAGTTGCTAAACGAGTAGTCGTCCAATGAGAAAAAGTTGTGCGGTTGGTGAGTGAGTCATAAATATGGTATGAATGATTTAAGATTTGGTAAACTCGAACGCTTTTTATACACTCCACTCTGTTGTTGTTGTTGTGTGTTTGGATTGAATGCGGTCTTGTGGTTTAATAATAGATTAAACGAACTATTTTGTTACGGTGTTCATTCATTTGTAGGTATTTTTATAGTTTAATTGTGGACTTAGCAGTAATTTATGAATAGCAAATTGAGTCTGATTGCCTTTGAAGTGTTTGACCCTACTTTTATTAACTGATGGGAAGGTATTTGTAGGGAAGTCAGTTATGTGAGAGCAGAAAAGCCGAAAAAGATGAACTGCGGGCTGGATAAGACGAGTAGGAATCAAATTTTGCTTATGGAAAATTCAAGTTCATGGAACCATACAAATTAAACAGACGAAACTACTATGTGAAAGTTCTTTAGATCGATGGTGATTAAGCAAACGACACTGCCATGGGAGTCGATGGTTTGTGTTCGAAAGTAAACGGCTCGGACCTTTCTTGATTCAGCTCTGCAAGGAGCCTAACATTCTCCGCCACTAAATTCACAGCGACCGTTGTCATCAACTGAATGTAGGAGTATAGGCTGGATCTTAACATCACATTCGATGACTTCAAAATTCCGACTGTCAACAACACTAAGATTTCAGATGTCACAGCCTTTGTGCCTTGACTACTCATACAACCCCGATAACTGCCATACTACAGGGCCGCAACAAAATCCTCAAGTCACTAGCCGAGAGTTCATGTCGAAAAGTTAAAGAAACGTTGTTGGTAACATACAAGACAATCGGCCAACCGGTTTCTTTGCTTGTTTGCTGTAGCGGCAGAAAACATTCCTGAAGTAATTTCGATTAATGGTGCTGAGTTGACAGTCCTTGGCCGGATAAAAAACTGTTTCCGTTCCGGTTACTTAGACCCGACTTTCGTGCGAATGGTTATACACTACGCCGCACCGATATGGTCGCCAGTTTGAAGTGAAAGGCAGACGAAGATGTGTCAAAATACTGGACTCTGGACGATTATAAGATGAATGTCTTCGGTTGAATCTTTGCGCAGCGAGACTCGCATTTTCCCGGTTAAAGAACATAATGAAGTACGCTCCAAGCAGAGGACTGCAGGAATGGTTTCGGTGAAGACATTCCAGTAGAGACTGCTGCTTCCTAGGCCCTCATTCCTTGATTACGTCGGCGACTCCGCCTACTAGTCGGTCTTTGCTTGATTACATCCAGGACATCGAACAGTATGCCAACCAGACTTTGAACTCAACTAACTTTAGGAACGCACTGACCGTCATTTACAGTACATTCATCAACAACTTTAACGCCTCCCTCGAGCTCGCGTTGCAATGAGAATCTAGAGTAGCCCTTGCGCAACATCGTTATGGCTTCTATAGCAGGTTAAACTCCTGATTATATAGATTCGATTCCGACATACCACAAATATATTCGCTGTTCAAAGAGTCTCCACACTCCGCGACTCTTACCACCTCTTTGCATGGCCAGCGGATCCCAC
Organism: Bactrocera neohumeralis; assembly: GCF_024586455.1. Lineage (NCBI taxonomy): Eukaryota > Metazoa > Arthropoda > Insecta > Diptera > Tephritidae > Bactrocera > Bactrocera neohumeralis. The sequence goes on along the minus strand of NC_065923.1, from coordinate 75,342,971 downwards.
TCATCTATTACCCGTACTTCGTCGAGACAGCACGTTTCCTGCGCTTCGATGATATCAGACCGAACTTTACCACCCAAGCGGGGACTGGATAACTGCTACAAAAACAACAACACCAACACCAAGAGCCATTTTAGAAATATTTACTGCCTGGATCAGAGACTTTTCACCCAAATATTGTTCGATTCAAATTCTTTTCGTCAACATTCCAACTCCTCTTACTAAAGTTCGGGCGATCTTCGAGTGAGTACCGATTTCTTTATCAGTTGCTTCCTCCCAGCTATTCATAACAAAAGTTGCCCTGGAAGATATTTGCGCCAAACCCTATGCGACGTCTTCACAAAACTCATTAATTCGAAGTTGCCACAATCAGCAAACTTGGGAATATTTCATTGCAACACAGTCCGTAACCAACTAGCGGGATGTGGGCAAAGTGTTCTCATGAGTATTGCCGCGTTTGCCAATTTCAGTGTGACCCTCAGTTAAAATAACACACAATAATCCAAGCCCCGCGCCGCAATTTCCTCAGTCCAACTACTATTGGCCGCAACCGAAAATAATAAAGCGACACAATTATGGGCTGCGAATCCCATTGCGAATGGAATTTCATTGTACTGTAAACACAAAGGAAACGTTTTGCTGACGCCGCTGTCTTTCACACTTGCCACAAGAAGCACACGACGTTGCTGATGCTGGGAAACAGCAAACAACGAAGCTGCGGCAGACAGTGAGTTGGTCAGAGAGCGCGACGTGTCGAGTTCGCTTGGAGAGTTCGCTTGAGGTAAAACGACTTTGCCAAATGTTGTCTGAGTATAAAACTACCGAAGTACAATATGCGCCGCGTTTGTGTCTTTCGGACGTAGGTCTAAACTGTTAATGCTACCATAACGTGCCCCCACCTTAAATGCGCGCAGTGCTATTTTGCAGCGTCTTTGGCGTTAGCGCTGGCGCACATGCTGTTGATGGTGTTGGCGTTGGTGGCGTTGGTTGCAGTAGTGGTGCTGTCGACCCATTAATCATTTTCTCGAGGGTGCTTCGTTGAGCCAGCAGTAGAGTTAACTGCCTGGCCGACATTGCCGCTTGTCTGACCGCCTGTGCATACTTTGGTCTGTGTTGCGCTCTTATGGACACTGGTCGTGCCCTGCGCTGTGATTTTGTGAATTTAGTCTTCGTGCGCCACTAGTGCCCCTGCTATTATTATTCCAGTGGTGTGTCTGTTAAGCAGTGTCGGGCTCTTGGCGCTTTGCGCGTCCTCTACGGTTCGTGCATATAAATGTGCAGCTCCATTAAGGAAATTTTCATTCTTCAACTTTTTCCAAGGGCTTCGCTATGTGCTCTGAACTTTTGTTTTTTTTATGCATGTTTTGCCTCTCTTTGTTGCCGCCACTGCTAACGCCACCCTCACGCGCAGCACAAAAATAAGCGTTGTACTGCATGAATGCCGCACGCAAGTATTCTGTCTTAGCTGCACAGCTCCTTTCTACGCGCGCTCCTTTAACGCGGCCCATTCATTGGACTTTCTTTGCTGCCAGCCGTGTTTCGTGCTCAATACTTGCTGGCGCTCATGCAATTGCCGCTTGGTCGCAGCGAGCGTCGTTTTTTTAGTTGTTGGATCTTACACGGCATAGAAGGCGAGGCAGAATTGGTGAAGAAAGTAAGAAATCACGATATGCCTCTGTAACATTCACTGCAGTCGATATTTATGCTTGCTCGGCGCTACTTTCTTTTTCGTAAGCGTCGCGTCTTCGTCGAAAGCGCGTCATTCTTATATATTAGCTCCGATATTTTTGGTGTAAATCGGGCGCGCGGCCCAGCGTAGTCTGTTGGTTTGTGGTTTCTATGACACTTACGTATCGCGCGCTTCCGCTCTAATCGCCTTTCTTATATACTTGATCCTATAATTTGATAGAAAAGCGAGTGCGCTGCCTCGCGCTTTGTGTTGTCTGATTAAATAAGCTTCCTCCGATGCCTACGTACCGCGCGCTTCCGCTCCAATCATCCTCCTTATATACCTGGTTTTATAAATATTAACAGTAAAGCGAGCGCGCGGCGTCGCGCCTTACGTCGTCTGTTGGCTCATGCTTCTTATATCGCTTGCGAGCGCTTACGCGTCCGCGCTTCCAACTGTCCGGAGTCCGATTGAAGTGCTCATTATGTAAATATTTGTAAGCTTTTGCTGCTGTAGTAACGCCTGTATTCTCTGGTTGCTAGATGCATGCTCGCGTCAGCTGGCGTTTGATGCTGCAACTTTAGCTTAAGTACAAGCCACTCTGTTGTGTTTAGCGCAGAAGCGCCTACTTACTCGTAATTGCCTAGTGGTTTTTGTAATATAAATTATTGTTATTTCTATTCACGTATTTAGTGCTTGGCGGATATTATAAAATTTGTTTGTTTTGGCTGCTTATTTGAAATGCGGTCACGTGCAATACTTATAACTATTATTAATAACGGTTTCCGCGTGATTAATTATGTATGTATTTAATTAATCAGACATTTATGCGTCTAATTGTTTGCTATGAATTTAAATTGGAAGCTAATTAATGCTAAGTTGGTGTTTCCCACGCTATGAAAGCAAAGAAACCGCTTTGGGTGGTCCGTTCACTAAAATGGAAAGTCTTAAAACTCAAAAATCTTTCTAAATTTTGCTTGACCTTCAAATATCCACTATTCGTAAAAATAATTTGATACGATTTTGAACACAGTTGTGGTTTAGTAACCTTTTAAGCACGATTCCAATATCTTAAAGGTTTCGAGACACTTTTATAATTCGCCAATTTCTGTCAAAAATATAGAGACTGCGAAGAGAACTTCTTTGAAACTGAAGTGGTTTTAGTATAAAAATTTTGAGTAATTTAATTTTAAAATAAGATGATCTAGGTTAAGTAAAGTTAGTTTAAGACGTCCATCTTGACCGTGCTCTCACTTGGACCGTTGTGGTACCTATAGGTTATGTTAGGTTAGGTTAAAAAGTCGATCCTAAGAAGGATCTCACTTAGACAGCTTAAAACGCCGGTCCGTTGTGGTACCTAAAACTCTTACATATTATAATAAATCATAAGACCATTATAAATCGACAAAACGCTGTGAGCCTTTCGAAAATTCGTAGAGACGTTTCACGTCAGTTTTGGCCGTGTCTCAGTCTTGCAAAGCCTGGACCATTAAGGAGAAAATGCCTTGGTGTTTCCATCTCAACTTCCTCCATACAACTTTGATGACTAGCGTCCGACAAGATTTTTAGCCTTACCGCATGAATGTCTATTGCACAATCTTCACTAAGAAACCCTATGATTCCGACAAGATGAATTTTGCTAAGAACAAGTAGTGCAGTGGATCTCCTACGTTCTACCCTAGACCAAAAAGATCTCACAGTCGCACAGGAGCGAGTTTATTAAGTTAAGGTTTATTGGTGCTAGACGCCAATGGGGAGCTAGCTCAGTCCAATTCCAATGTGATCGGGGCAAGGGTGTTCCTTCTGGCTAGCTCATTGACTTTGCAGTTGCCAGCTATTCCGCTATAAACAGGCGTGGCACCCAAACGAGTATGATGAAGTAGCTTGCTGTTATTTCTAGTGAGAACAGACACTTCTTGACTAAGTGAGTGAATGCTTATCTCCCTGAAAACGGCCGCCGGTTTTAATAGCAGGCACTTTTGCCTGAAAACATTACAGTGGTCCGGTAGCCTGAAGCTAAGATAGACCCAGAGCTCCCTACAGAGAACTGCCCTTTCACCCTATCTCCCTAGCTTCGACGCATCCATCAAAAAGCTCCCTGCGCTTCTTCTCAAGCGACTCTTTCCAATCAACATAATGGTATAAGACCTGAGAAAAAGCCGCCACGGCTTGCCTCTGCTGCGCAGTGATTGAAATTTTCAAGAATGCAGTTGAAGGAGGGGAGAATTTCGTCACATCTTTGTGCGGATCCCTTCATATACCCAACGTCTCTGAGCCTTAGAGTGCGCTCCGCAGCAATACAACTGCCGGGAATGTCAACGGGAGCTATGTGTGAAATGCCGTTCTTCTTGGTGTAGTCCGCAGTGCACTGGAGATGTCGATGAGAGCCGCTCTTTGGACCATTTCAAGCTTCTTTGCAAGTGTAGCCTTTTCGACCGTCCTTCAGCAGACGAATGCACTACAGAACATTATTGGCTTGACAAAAGCACCTCCTTTAGTGAGAGTCCCCACATTTTCCGTACAACTCCTGTACAGGCAGAAGAACAACGTCGTCAGCATAGGCTATCTCCCGACTGCCATGTTTCTCGAGTTCTTTAAGTATGTCGTTAACCACCAAGATACAAACCAGGCACCCAAACGAGTATGATGATGATGATGTCGGGATGAATACTCAGCTTCCTGAAAGAGGCTGAACTTCGTAGTTATAACCCACACTGTAGGGTACACATGTTAACCTTTTAGGATATCAGAGACTATATATGAGTTGCTTGGTATTCGCTTCCACTTAAAACTTTTCGTGGGCCTTAACTTCGTTCGTACAGCCTTGAGAACTCCCTCGATGTCCAAAAAAGTACAGATCATTTTCAAAAGGACATTTGAGATTGAGTAGAGTAAAAATAGGCAATCTAGAACTGTAAGATTATGAAATAACTTGTCCAACAGATCTAACTAGGATTTTACTTCAACGAAGTTACATCAATTCCTCAACTTTTTGCCTTCGGGCAAACAATTTTCGAAACCAAAAAAAAGTTTGTGGACATTTCAAAGAGGAAGCGCGCATACATCATCAACTCAATTATCGCGTGCGAAATATCACAGCAAATAAATTTGGCAGCTTATGAGAAAATAATGAAGTACACACCTACAACTGGCAACACCTTAAAAATTTTCAAACAAAAACAAAACCAATTCAACAAAAACACACATAAAACAAACGACAAGCTGGTGACCAGTCAAAGACCAAATAAACGAAAATGTGACCTGCTGCTCGCAACAACCAACTAAAATAACAAACCAGTTAGTCAAACAACAAATAAACAACAAAAACAAGTGACAATTTCGTTGTGTTCATTGAAGACATAAGCGAGAGAGCCTTGCGAACAAAGACGTCTACTAAGAATGAATCACGCTGTGCGAAGACGCCGCACGCCGTCATTACCACCAACACAGCCGGAGTCGCAGCGACTGAGTGGCCAAGACGACGAACGAAGGCACACAAAAACAATGAGAAATATGTTACAAGAGTATAACAATCAAAAAATATTGAGAGCATAAAGAACCGAAACAATCTAATTGCCGACGCTTTGGCGTACAAAGGGCATAACTGGCTGAGCAGCGGAGTGAGTGCCCGGAGAAGCAACAGGAATTTATGAATTTAGTGTGGCTCAAAGAAGCTGAGTTGCAGCAGATTAAAGCGTAGTCACTTCATAAGCAACAGATGACCTATTATTGCATAGCATTTGATTGCCTGAGTGGTCATAAAAAATAAAGAAGAAAAACAAAGAACTAAAACAAGTAAGAAAAGGGGAAAAATATTAAACATCACGGTGGTAGAGTCTGCGGCAGAAGTGTCAGTGACTAGAAGCTTGAAAAAGGTCAAACAGCGGCCACTTAGGACTAAATATGGTCGGGTACTTGAATAAACAATCAAACGGCGCTGTACTTGTTGCAACAACGCTGAGGCGAGGTGGTACTGGCATTGCGTTGTTGAATGCAATAAGCACGAAAATGACAATTAGATAGTTGGAGCGATGAGTGGACGCAAGCGGACGGACGGTTTGGTCGCAGTGCGTAAAGGCAATAGCAGTGCCACTGCAACGATGGGCGACTGAGTGGTGCACGGACATGGTCAGCGACCACTTCAGACTACTTGAGCTTGTGTGGTCCGGCGACGCGCACACTCAATTCTAAAAATGGATAAGCAGCATACCGATTTGACTTGTTGCAGAGCCAGAGTCTGGCCAATGCAAGGCAAGTAAAGGCCAGACGTGGCGTAGTCGCCGCTGAGAACGCAGTAAACAAGCAAAGAAATATGAAAAAGAGACTTGGACATAACAGCCTTGTAAGCTAGACATTGCTTTGCAGGTATTTACGTCTACGCTGCTTCGCCTTGGCTGAAAAGAAGCAAAACTTCGTTGCTGCCACATTTATGTTTGAGGTGCCAGTATTGCTCCTGCTCTGCTTGCTTGGTTTTCCTAGGCTTGCTTGGCATTCCTAGTTGACATCACGTCTTGCCTGAGTTGGTTGGAGTGAGGTGCCTGCTTAAGTGTGTTGGCGCAGCCGGCGCACATGAGAAACCGTTTGGCTAAATGCCTCCACAAGTGTCACTGTTGTCGCCAGTCGCAACTGACATTGCACCTTGACGTCTTACATATTCTTAGCTGTTTGTGGTTGCTACTGCTTCGTCATTGTCGTGTTTACTGAAAATGTTTGCTGCGCCTGACACGAGCTTCCATTTTGTACGAACACTTTAACACCTTGACATGCCTATTGACCAACCCGTGCAGTGGGGCTGTTGCAGCTTTTTGGCTTTTTGAAGCGATTTGTCATTGCGGTCGCGCTGTATTTGTCCTCCTGCTGCTGACAGCGTCAGTGGCCTTATTTGTGGTTTGTAATAAATTGGTTGTCTTTAACTGCTTGCAGGCATAGTGGGCTGTGCAAACGGTTTGGCATGATTTGGAGCGCGCTTATTTGGTCCTTTGGGTTTTGTGGCGAGCTTTCTTGGATTTATTGTTAAAACGAAGCCGTTCGAGGCAATTATTGGAATTTGTGTCAGGTTAGATTTGCTGAGTTAATGAAATTTTGAACAGGGCTAACTTAGCTGCGGTTGAAATTTGTTTGGTTAGGTTGCGGAGCGAGCTGAGTCCGCCATAACTGTATATATGTGTTATCGATCTGAAATATGTCGTTTTCTCACCAAGAAGCTTTTTACTGGAATCGCCGATATCCGATAACTATAGCATGTATTACAACTGATTGATAAAACTCGAAGTTTTTGTATGGAAAACTTTTTTATTTGAAAAGATTTCTTAACGAAATTTAGCATAGGTAATTACATTAAGGAGCTCTACAATAACCGAAGAAAATTTCCGGATCAGACTTCTATAGCATATAGCTGCCATACAAACTGACCAATAAAATCAAGTCCTTATATGGAAAACTCATTTATTTGAAAAGATATCTTCATGAAATTTGGCATGGATTATTTTCTAAGATAATGTTACAATATCCCAAAAACATTTTCAAATCGGACAACTATAGCATATAGCTACCATACAAATTGACCAATCAAAATCGAGTCCTTATGTGGATAACTCATTTATTTGAAGACATATCTTCATAAAACTCGGCATGGATTATTATCTAAGATATTTTTACAAATTTTGAAGAAATGGTTAAGATCAGACTACTATAACATATAACTATCATACAAATTGAATGATCAAACTCAAGTTCTTATGTAGATAACTCATTTATTTGAAGACATATCTTCATAAAACTCGGCATGGATTATTATCCAAGGTATTTTTACAAATTTTGAAGAAATGGTTCTATCGTACTACTATAGCATATAGCTGTCATACAAACTGGTCGATCAAAATTAAGATACATTTCTTTTATACCGTTTAAATAATAAATACACCTGTGTAAGGTATTATAGCAGCTCCCGTGTAGTTGTAGTTAATGTCTTTTATTCTTCGTGTTTTATTACATGTTTTAAAAAATTAAATTTTTATGGTACTAATTATTGTGTAGATCCAAAAATATTTCTCTCAAATTTTAGTGCATTTTCATCTTGGAAAATTTAGTTTTCACTTTTGGTAATAAAATGCATGCGTTTAAGTACAAAATAATGCGCTCGCCATGCATTTTATTCAATTTACAGCTGATAAACTCATAAATATTTACTGCTCAATTTCAAGCCAACGCAGGTTAAGCAGCTTAAAAGGCATAAACAAAGCGCGATAACAAAAGGCAATCAGTGTTTAACGAATTGGGTTTCCATTTCGTGCAGCAGATACAGCTCTTAATTTATTTTATGGCCAATATAAAGAGTAAATTGGAAAATGCAGCAGCTATGCATACGCCTAGACCAACAACAACAAACAACTAATGGGCGAGTGTCAACAATTAACGTGCGCATAAAAGCAGCAACAACAAAGCAAGCGACCATTGGTGTAAAAAGTGGAAAACTAATCAAAGTCTTGTATGCAGAAGAAGAGGCAGCAGCAGAAGAGGCAACTTATAAAAGACGCCACCACTTTTGGTGCCGCACCTGCGCTGCTGGCAAGGCGCGACAAATTTAAATTATTGCCAGCGCATAAATTTTAATAACTTCTAAGCACACATTAGAGTTGTCGCCTTTGTTGTTGTAAATTGAAAATGTTCAACATTATGCTGTAAGTTGTCGGGCGAGATTGACAGGTTGGGCCAAGCTGTCGGCTACCGGAAATTTGAGCTGATGCGCGCACGCAACACTTATTTACTGACACACTTACATATAAGTAAGTAACTAGCAGTTAGAGGCAACGCATATACAAACAAATAGCTGCTGCTGTCTGCTGATGAGTAGCGGCGATTGTGTGGGCCGCGGAAAAGGCGGTAATTAATACGCCTATCAAAAAGGCATGAAAATAATAAAAAAAAAATAAAAAACAGTTTTAAAAAATTTAAAAACAACAAAAAACGAATAGCTCAAGTTTCTTGTGTGGCAAAAAGTCAATCAAATTAAAACTGCCTACTCTGCGCCAGCAAATTTTTATATAGACAAGCCGCAATAGGCACAGCACACAAGCAGCTTGCGCTACATAAGCTTATATGTAAATATATTTGCATGTGTGTGTGTGCGGTGGAGATGCTGCCGGCATACGCCAACACTTCATGGCTCTCCATGCGGAGCTTAGCATGGCTTGCGAGCGCCAGCGCCGTCGAAGCAACCCACACGCGCGCTGATGAGGTGGCAGCGAACTCATAAAATGTATTTAAAAGTTATAAAATTACAAAAAACTCGTAGCTTTAAAAGCAAAATGACATGACAAGCGCCGCTGGCGTGCAGCCTGCGCATATATGGTGGCAGCAATGGCGTTTGGCGCAGCGTAAAATCGAAATGAGCGTCGATAATGCGGTTGAAGCGTCGCGTGTAGCTTCGCTACGGCAGCGGCGTTGTGCAGACATTGGCTGCGCTTAGTGGCAGCCTACGCACGACAGCTAGTTTGGCGTTGTATTTCGAATTTGTCAATGGAAATTACACGGCTTAACAGCATGATGTGATATTGGCCAACAAAAGACTTAAGCAACGAACTCGGCAGTGGTTAATTTTGCTGGCTAGCAAATATAAGCAAAATTTTGGTTAATTTGGAAAAATTATATGCTTAATTTGAAAAAAATTATAATTTTGGTTTTGAAATTTCGTAAATATACATTTACAGTTATTTTAAAATTTTTTTGTTCCCAAAGCGGTTAGAATGATGAGAGCATATTAGTGAACCAACATCAAAAATTTATGAAATATTTTTAAAAATATATGTATATTTTTCTAATTTGGAAAAAGCACAGGTTTAATTTGAAAAATTTATGAAAACAATAATTTTGAAAGCTTTTAAATATGTATTTACCGTTATTATAATTATTTTTTGTTGCCATAGCGGTTAGAATGCTATGAAATATAAATATAATAAATTATTTATATATATTAAAAAAAAAAAAATTTCTAAACTATTTTCCGCATTTTCTGAAAGCTTCTAAATTTTTGTCTAATAATATTTTTTTTTCCTTTTTTACAGGTATGTACTCCAATTATACGGAAAACTGTACTTCAAAGCATATTGGTTATTTATTGGTTATATCTGACAGCGGAAGCTGAAAATTTTATGGTACATACATATATGTAATATGATGACCTCATATTGAAACAAAAATTGAGGTTTGGTTTTAAAAGGGTTATATATTGGTTATATATCACAGCGGATGCCGAAATTTCGATTTTTTGTTCATACGTTGTTTTGCATTTTAGGTAACCATATGTTCCTGGGCACACGAAGAGGGTTGATATTGCGGATGATAAGTGAGAAGCACTTATGGGGGTATCATCCCGCCCCTAAATGTTTAAATATACATATCTTAGTTTTAGCCTTAGTCCTTTTAGCATTTCTTCATACGCTGTGAAAATGTGTAATGTCAGATAATAACCACGCCCTCTCCCAATATGACAGTTATGTTGAAAATTACTACGAGTGCGTTGACTCACTGAATAAATGAGACACAAGCATTCTATTTCACAAATATCGTGTAAAATCTATGAATTTTTTCTCCACAAATCCAACCGTTTTCGACTGATGTTCTCACGCCAAACAGTGCTCATTACTGACCGTCTGTCCCTACGGAATAAATTCATGATACACTAAACCACGAATATCGGAAAAACAATGAGCATCACCTTGATTTTTGAGCGGCTTTGACATGTTTTTTTGTTTTCGGTTCGTTTTTTCCTCCATTCCGATGATTGTTGTTTTGTTTGCATGTCAAACTCATAAATCCACATCTCGTCGGCAGTTATTGTGTTCTTCATGAATGTGGGATCGGAATTCGCACGATCAAGCATGTCCAAAGAGATCTGTTCTTACTCTTTTCATCAAAAAATTCAGCTTATTTCGGGACGAGTGGCGCAAGAACGTGTTTCACACCCAAAATATCCAAAGAAATCATTCACACAAGCTCCCGAGAGATGTCGAACTCTCTTGCTATCTCTCTGACACTTGTCTGATGATTTTCAAACATTATTTCTTTCACTTTTTTAATATTTTCTTTAAATAAAGAAAACCATGCAGAACGAGGCATGTTTTCAACGATCTCTCGACCGTCTTTGAAGGCTTTGTACTACACGTAGACTTGTGGTTGTGATAAAACTGAGTCACCGAAAGCCTTCTCCAACATTCGCAATAATTCCGCAAACAAAATTTCGTAAGAAATGGAAAAGCTAAGACAAATTTTTTGTTCGATCTTTTTATGCACTGTAAAAATCGCAACACACTACTGAGGTGTACCGACTTAAGCAGGTACTGTAAACAAACTGGTTGACAGATCGCGTTCATTTTTGGCATAGCAATTAAGGACTGTCTTAACAACTTGGCGAAATAAATTTTTTTGAAAACTCTGGAATTTAAAGTACAATTCTTTAGTACTTTTTCTCACAATATATAAATATTTTCGAGGTTTCTGTTGACTTTATATCCCATCTATCGGTTCATTTGTAAGAAATCTTAATGCAATTCCGAAAGAAGCACTTTCTATTAATAGTGTATCTTCTTGCCTGTGATCGCAAATAATGAAAATCATATAGTATCTGCCAGTAAAGCTAAATTTCATAATGCAACCCGATTTTTAACAAACAACAAGAACTAGCTTCATTAAATTTCCACCACATGTGTGTGCAAAATAACACACTGTGCCATTCATCTACGCAGTGTAAGCTGTTTCGCTTGCTTATTGAAATATATTATTTGAAAAGCGCACGTTGCATGTATTTTCCACTTGATCGAATTCGATATGCGGCGCATATTGTGTTTCCTGCCGCGCAGCGGTTGCCACAAACACCCACACAAACAAATATTGGCAAATAACACAAAAAAAATTGCGAAAAAAGCAGACATGATTATACTAAAGAGCGCATAATGTATTTTATTTAGATACCTACTATATATTTACATATGTACATGTGTGTTTGCCAGCTGTTGGGCGAAAAATAATGGCGATTTTTCTCTGTGATCTCCCAGCATAGCTACCCAAATGCAGTTGTTTGGAGTTAGCGGCGCGCAAAATTGCTTTGCTTTGACTACTGCTTTGCCACTTATGTGTGCAATAACACCAACACGTTGCACGTGCAACATAATGCGAAATGAAGTGCAGCGCGCACATGTGAACGCCTCGTTGCATATACAATCATATCTCTCCGTAATCTACACTAACACTGCTTGCGCTTCAATGCGCATTTCGAGTGGTGGGCAGCGACGATTACCCAAGATTTGCAATTGTTTGCGCATACTGCAACAACACGGTAGGTCCAACGCATTGCTGCACGGCTTAAGTAGACCAATAAGTAGGGTCGAAGGCGAGCGCAAATAAACATATGTGTGCGAATCCAGGTAAAGCGGACAGACAGTGATGCGTTTTAGAACACTTCAGCTGCTGCCACAAGCAACGCAGCGCACATATGAGATTAGCAGATTGCAATGTAAGCCGTGATTGAGTTGGAGATTATGCTGCAGCACACTTAACTGCACACGCTCACGTTTAGTAAGCGCTTAGTGACAAAGTATATTTTTTTGACAAAGTATTTTGTGTGGCAAAGTATGTTGTGTGCCAAGCGCAATTTGCAAAAATTGTCCCGTTACAATAATAGAGCAATGAGTACTACCAGTTGACACAAATGAGTGGCGATTTAAGGCGGTTCATATGCCGGCTAAATGCCTTTGGTTGGCCTTCAGCCTATTTTCTTGCTCTTAATTGCTTTTTTCTGCGGGCGTAATTTTAATCCTAATTGCCTGCTGCTTAAAGTGGTATTAAGAAAAGGTTGTCATAACGGTATGTGAAACACTTGAGCATTTATTGGGTTTAGGACTGCATACAAGAACTTGTTTTTGAACGCTAAGTTTGTAATGCAGATATAGGTTATAATGATGCGATCTGAACGATTTCTTGGGAGATTATACCGTTGTTTTGGAGAATAATGCATGTCAAATTTGGCGAAGATATCTCCTCATATAAACAGGTTTCCCATACAAGGTCTTGAGCTCGTTCGGCCAACTTGTATGGCAGCTATATACTATAGTGGTTCTATCTAAACGATTTCATTAGAGCTTATACCGCTTTCTTGAAAAATGATTCATGTAAAATTTGGTGAAGATACATCCTCAAATAAAAAAGTTTCCCATACAAGGTCTTGAGTACGATCGGCCAGTTTGTATGGCAGCCATATGCTATAGTGATCCGATATTAGCGGCTCTGACATATGAGCAGCCTTTTAAGGAGAAAAAGATGTGTGCAAAATTTCAAAACGTTATCTCAAAATATACCGTTGGAAAGGTCGACGGTTTTGGCTAAATCGATTCAGCTCGCCATACCGATCATTTGCATATACATTTTATAGGGTCTCCGATACTGCCTTCTTTGTCTTACAAACTTCATGTCAAGCTTGTATTATACCGTTCAGTCTGTAAATATAATTACAATTATAATTAAGTGCTCCCCCCTCACACAGTTACTTAACGCCTGTGGCTTATTGTTCGACATAATAAGCCACCCATGCTGTTATCTGCCGTCAGCAATCTAAATAACGCGCAGCAACATGCCAACACCTCCAAACCAGCCCAGCGCAGACTTAAGCTAGCGCTCATATGTGTATGTATGCATGTATTAGGCACTAAAAACTTTGCTATCTTCATTCCGGCAGCTGAGAAAGGCGGCGCTCTTTAGTGCTAGCGTGTCATGTGACCTAATTAATTCTCAATCAACCGAAATAAAAGTTATTAAAACAATTTCGGCGCTGCCCCACTGTGAACGCACGGCGCTGATTTCGAATTCGTACGCAATTTGACACACACACATATATATATACAAGTATATACAACTTGAGTTTTGAGTAATGCGCTGAGGTCAGCGCGATGGACACGTAATCTGCGCAGAGGCTAAACGCTGTGATGAATGCCAAGTACCTTCTTTCAACTTGAAGCGCTTTGCGGCAACCTTGCTCCCTACCCAGCGCCAGCTCTGCTCGTTACTGTGTGTGTGCTCTCATCGCTTTTGTGTGTGTGTGCTCTCGGCTGCTGCTCTGGTGCGCTCACAATCGCGCAAATGCATTTAAGCGTATTTAATTAATTTTCCGCTGCTAATTTCCCATTTGCCATGGCAACGCCGCCACCGACACGAACTCGCAATGTAAACGTTCAGCTAAAACAACAAATATACTGTTATATATGAGAGCGAAACAACAACGTGCACAAAGCAAAGTAAAGGTACGCTAATGAAAATAACAAAAATAACAACAACAACAAGCACAGATATCGAAAACATCAAAAACTCAGACACTGATTGCTCATAAATGCTGGTACTTTAAGCACTTGTGTGTTGTTGTTGCTGTTATTTTTACTGATTTATTACACTAGCTGCGTTTGCGTGAGTTTGTTGTTGTTTGCTGGTAAGACTGTGTTGCGCGACGCACTTGTGCACTACATTCCACTACACAGACAAACACACAACTTCGTTTGCAACGTAGCAACAACTTTGTGAAGAAAGCAAAAAGACTCTTCGAGCACCAAAAAGAAATACGCAGAAAAAGCGTTCAAAAAGTGGCAAGAAAAAAGTGTTTAAAGTTAAAAGTCGAAAGCCACGAAGCGTGAGAACATTTAAGCCTTCAACGCCAAGTGGCAAGAATGCTAAGCAACAACAAAAAACTAGAACTTAAAGAAATGTTGTGTACCAAACGCCACAAGCAGCGCAAGCGTGCAGAATGCCGGTGTCCGGTGTGAATATGGCGCTTTCAAGAATTTCCATGCGTGGCCACACTTGGATTTGCTGTTCTGGGAAGTGGACGCACTTAAAAGAAAACTCATTTCATTGAATGAAAATATACAGAAAGCGATTTTTAGTTCATAATAAGTGAGGTTAGGTTGTAGTTTTCGATATAGAGGCGAGAAAACCGTCGAAGTATCAGTGAAGAACAATAAAATATAATGCAATGTTTCGGTAACTCTTAGTTGGTCCAGAATAGAATTCGCTCCTGTGACCCTTACATTTTCCCGATACGGAGAGAATAGAATGGTCAATCCGCTCCCTCGAGCCATGCAAATCTCCCTGTACGGACAGAACAGAATGGTCAATCCACTCCTTCGACCCTTACCAATCTCCCGGTACGGTCAGAATAGAATGTCCATTCCGCTCCTTCGACACTTACAAAACTCCCGGTACGGACAGAAAAGAATGGTCAATCCGCTCCTTCGACCCATACGAATTTCCCGGTACGGACAGAATCAGACGTTATGTACACTCTGAGATCAACAAGAACTAATTTTGGAATGACGCCCTGGTTTTATCGTCCATTACTTCGCCGACTCCAGCAGTGAAGATTGACATGAACCAATGTCTATACTTGAGTGGCATAGATTTGTCGGACAACCGGTTTGGAACGTCTGTAATTAGAGTGGCAGCATTTCATAGAAAGTGAAGTCATCGGTGCAAGACCAAATGAACCTTTTGCCTTTTCGGGATACATAGACAGCCAAGCTGCAATCAAGGCAGTAACGTCGTATCGCAAATTGGAGAGAAGTGTTTTGAGAATCAGGCCAGCAGTGAGAAGTGTCGCCTATTGAAGTTCATTCCAGGAACTGTTAGATGACTTCAGCTCTTGAACTACATAACGGCACCTTATTTGGACGACTATATCTCTTGAACTACGTAGCGGAACTCCATTTGGCATCACTAATTTACCAAAGTTGGTCTAAGTGCGTGACAAAAGTCAATCAAATTAATCTAACCTAACCTATTAGCGCGAAAATAATCTCTAGATTCTGATTTAGCTTTGGCAAAATTTATGGTATAAAAAGGAATAATAGGGCACAGTGCAACTGTAGCTAACTTACGATTCCTCTCAACCCAAAACACTCACCAATTTCCTAAATTAATTTACGCTAGCAAAGCAAACAAACACAAGATACAAATAAATTGCCACTAAGCGAGACAGAATAACCTCTACAAAATATTTGAGATGAGCGCTGAAGATGAGCACATAGAAAGGACTAAGTCAATGACCAAGCAAAATGCCGTTTTGCGGATACACAAATCAGACAAAACGGCAGCGATACAAATCAACAAAGAGACACGGGCGCATAGACAAAGAACTGGACATACAAATGGTTAGTCGTTTCCGGTTGGGTTTGGGTATGCAATAGCCAAGACAAATTGCCTAAAAAAATGCCGAACGGTAAACGACTGCTGACAGTGACACTACGAAAAGTATTAACATAAGGTTCGCACAACTGCTGGACAAAGGCGCTGACAAACGGTTTACAATTACAACGATAACAGCAACAAAAGTGACGTTAAATGAAAGCCAGACTGGCAATCAAATACAGGAAGCGAGAAAAAATTAAACGAAAATGAATGTGCCAGTAAAATCGATTGAAAAAGGACATTTTTGTGGCGAGCGTATAGCGTGCTTATAACAATAATATTGCAACAAAGTGAGAAAGTAAAAACGCATTTTAGCGTAGTTATGATACCCTTTACAAATAAGAAACTTGTTGAAGATGTTTAAAAAACTTGCGTTTGAACACTCAGCTTGTATGGCAGCTATATGCTATAGTGATCATTTCATTTTTACGGAGACGATTAGGTAATAATTCTGCGAAATTTCGTGAAGATTCTTCAAATAAAAAAGTTTGTCATACAATGAATGGCTTTTTATCGGTCAACTTGTATGGCTTAAGTAATAATTCCTGCGTAATTTTGTGAGGATATCTCTTCAAATTAAAGAGTTTTCCATACAAGAACTTGATTTTAATCGTTCAGTTTGTATCGCAAATATATGCTATAGTTGTTCGACCTTAATCATTTTCCTCAAGATTATACCCCTGTTTTAAATAGTTGCCCACGTCAAATTTCATGAAAATAGCTCTTCAAATAAAAGAGTTTTCCATACAAGGACTTGATTTTGAGCGTTCAGTTTGTATCGCAAATATATGCTATAGTTGTTCGACCTTAATCATTTTCCTCAAGATTATACCCCTGGTTTAAATAGTTGCCCACGTCAAATTTCATGAAATATCTCTTCAAATAAAAGAGTTTTCCATACAAAGACTTGATTTTGAGCGTTCAGTTTGTATGGAAGCTATATGCTACATTGAGCCGATATCGGCGGTTTTCATAAATGAGGAACTTATTGTAAAGAAAAAATGTGTGGAAAATTTCAGATCGATATCTCGGAGACTAAGGAACTAATGGGCGTATATAAGGACTCCACTCTTTTATATTCCGACATTTCCTGCTAAGTGTTACAAATTTGTAGCAAACTTTATATAACCTGTCGAGGGTATAAAAATAAGTTGCAAAGAAAAGTATGATAAAACAATCAAAAACGCAATCAAACAAGGGTTAATAACTATAACGAGGTAGGGCATATCATAAAGCATACAAACAGACTCAGAAAGGTGTGTGTGGTTATTGTTGGAGAGACATTGCGGGTGGCGGCGCAAATGTGAAATCGAAAACCCATACGCAAATATACAAGTACAAAGCGATGAAGCAAAAATTGCAAAACAAACAACTGGCGACAATAATAAAAGTCAAACAAGAGCAGCAATGAATGAGCGAGGAAGCGAGTTTTGGAAAACTGTGAATGAAATGGCGAGAGCGTAGAGACCGCACGGGCGGCTGTCTAGGAAAGGAAGAGTAAAAGTTTCAGTTAAATTAAATTTTGAGGCAAACAGTGCAGATATATGTATATGAATACATATGTGTAGAGGTACATATGTATGTATATGAGCATATGATGATGAACAAACTAAATCTCTAGGGAAAACTTTTTCGATAGGTTTATATGTATATAAAACAGATAACGGGTTTTCATTAAAATAAACTAATACGCAATTACTTCCAATCCAATTATGTTAAAGAATAGGCTGAGGACTCAAAAAATTTATTTAAAAACGGAGGAAATTCTCAGAAACGATTGTATTGAGAGACAAGATCAAATGTCTGGCCTTTTGCGAAAGTTTGAATCGAATTTCAAAAACAAAATTTCGTTCGTTGTAGCATCTGTCAGGAATCTTTAGTTAAAAGCTGATATTAAACCCTTCTACTCCAACAATATTTAATAAATTGGTTAGGCAAAATATTTAATATTTTCCTCTTCGTTTCTCCCATAACTTTCCTGAGTACTTGTTATGCCCTAAACGTAGTTAGAGTATACAGTTTTTGAGGTATCGACCTGAAATTTTGCAAACGTCGTTTTATCTTAAAGAAGCTGCACATTTGCCGGAACTGCTAATTTCAGACCACATTAGCATATAGCTGTCATACAAAGTAACCGTTCAGACTAAAGTCCTTGTATGGAAAATTCGTTTATTTGATAAGTTATCTTCACGAAATTTGGCTTGAATTATTACTTAAAGTAGCCATGCAATCTCCGAGGGAATGGTTCAGATCGGATCACTCTAGCATATAGCTGCCATATAAACTGAACTGTCAAACTCATTTTCTTATATGAAAAACTCTTTTATTTGATGAGATAGCTTCAAGAAATTATACACAAATTGTTATACACAGCATGGCTATAATCTCCGAAGAAATGGTTAAGATCGAGCAAATATAGCATATAGCTGCCATACAAACTGCCCGATCAAAATCAAGTCTTTGTATGGAAAACTTTTTTATTTGATACGTTATCTTCATGAAAATTTTCCCAGATTATTATCCAAAGCATCGCCACAATCTCTGCATAAATTGTTCAGATCGGACCACTACAGCATAAAGCTACCGTACAAACTAACCTATCAAACTCAAGCTAAATATCTTTGTATACCCTTTTATGTTATAAAAAACGCAACTGTGCAGGGTATTACAACGAAGTTAACATTTCTGCTTATTTGTATGTAATTTAAAGTACATTTTTATAGATAGGCAACACATGCTCATATAAGCCAACTGACAAAGAAAAGTTCGTCTGCGTGCATCAATTGAAGTTGGCTGTGAAACTTTGTCAACATTGCTGTCGCGCCATTTGGCATTTGTTTCATACGCAAAGCAAATAATACAAAAATACAAATACAAGTGCATTCACACATAGCTAAGTGCATACATGAGGCATGTGTGAGCTGTTTGCTTATCTGCTTATTTGTTGGCTGCGCAAGACAAGGAGCTGAAGCTAGGGCAGACACATGAGAGCGAAATCACATATGCATGCATAACTTGGGCTATATGTGAGAAAGAAAGTCATGCTGTATGCATGTGTAAGTCATGGTGTATGTGTCTGAAAATGTGTTCTTGCAACCGAATGAGCCATTGAGTGATTTTGAACTTTGCCGCCAGGTAAAAATCAAAGAAAAAATTTCCACCTCACTGCATTTCATTTATTAACGACACACCGTATAATAACAACAACAAAAACAACAATTAGTAACATGCCAAACACTCAAGTCCTTTGTGTGCAGCGTAGCAAAGGATGAGCGCTTGTTGTTTGCCAGGTTGTTAGACAAATGTAACTGAAAAATGGAAATTAATTTGGAAAAAACGACGAAAATCTGTGCAGCAAATAGCAAAGAAGATGTAAGCGAGTTGAAAACAAAGCGAAATGCCGCCACATGATTGAAACGCTGTCACACGCATAACATAGCAGAAGGATGCGCCAAGCGACACTTCAGTTGTAGGACAGTCTGGGAAAAAGGATGCGTGTGGCAGCTTGCTACTTTTGTTATTGTTGTTATCTTTGTTTTTTTCCTGTTGTTGTTGTTGTTGTTGTTGTTTTTGTTGTAGCTGCTTTTGTTATTGTTGTTACTGTATTATTGACAATTAATCGCAAATAAATGTTATACAATTTATTGTTAGAGACCGTTCTCGTTCTGTAATAGCACTCGGAAGGCACACTGACAAGCAGTTGCACACAATCAAAGCAAATTGTATGAAATTGTATTGCGGCGCCCACCCACAAACATTTTGCTAGACAAAGACCTAAGTTATACGCATGCATTTCCCAGCATATTCGCAGTAATCTACAAAATCGCTTTATCGCTCGCTTTGTACACTTGCAACAGTTACTATAGCAGCCTGTAGCCATTATGTTGTATGCCACAGCACCAACAACAAACACAAGCCGATGTGAGTTCAAGTGTCCTTTGTTGCCTGTATACATATACATATGTATGTACATATATATATATTTATGTGAGTACACCTCGCACTCACGTTCGTGTCCTCCAGACTGTCTAACGCCATTATATTTCTACCACATCTACCTGTCGCACACTTGAATGATTATCAAGCATTGCGCGGCAGCAGCGAGCGCAGCATACAGCACACATAGCTCAGTTATGCTCCACGCCAGCACTCACCATTACACTTTGCCATGCTTTAGGCGGCGCGTAGCTGCCACAACTGCCTCAAACAGCAGCATATTTAGTTTAGCTTCACATACATATGTCTATATATATGTATATAATAATATATATATATGTGCATATATCGTCGCCTAAAATGCAAAACAATATCAAACTCAAATTTTTTTTCAATATGAGTGGTTTAAAATAAATCGAAAATCGCTGTCGGATATAATAACCGATATATAACCATGTTATAACCAAAACTCAAATTTTGTTTCAATATGGGTGGTTTCCATTATAACGTTTTTCCTTCGCCTGTAAACTTATGAAAAGTGATGTTACGCTATTTTGAATTTTATATAACGATATATACTTATATATGTATGTGTGTGTATGAATGCGCTTTGCATTTGTTGGATTTATGCCCTTATCCGCCGCTCATCTTCATAATTTACAGTTTCGCCTTTATCTGCTAAGTACTAATGCCTCTGCTATCTCGACTGCTATCTGCCTGCACTTGCTTACCTGCCAGGATGCTGCACATAACCTCACATTCAGCTTGCCCTAACACTGTTGTTGGCTGTCGCTGCGTCGTTTTGTTGTGTTGCCAAGTGTTAAGTCGTTTTGCTTTTTATTACCTTTTATTGCATTCCAGCATTGTACTCAACGTCGCTTGTCGGTGCTCGGCTGTCGGTCGCCGCCCTGTCCCCTGCCGTATTATGTTACCGCTTGCCCCTTGTACGGCAATTGCTTTGCCATATTTTAGTCCTTTTTGCTTAGCTGTCTTACCTGTCGGTTCCTCGGCTGTCTTACCTTTCCATTTCATTTCACTCGGCGTTTGATTATTTTCTTTTTATTTCATTTCATTTCATTTTCATTGAGAAAATATTCTCGTCTTCATAGTTTGGGAAGTTTGCGTAATCTCTTTAGAATTTTTTTGTTGTTGCTTTGCTATAATATTTCATGTATTTATTTGCTTTATCCCATATTATTTTACATTCATATCGCTCCCCTCAAACGCCGCGTCGTTGCAGCTGCAGTGAATTTGAGTTATCTATTTGCTTAAGCATTGTAAGTGTGTTCGATTTGGCAATGTGTAGTCAAGTGTCGTCGCGTCTATAGAAAATATCAGGCAATTATGTATACTTTTCCACAAGCATAGTGATTTGTTTCCGCTGCTTTGTCAAAATATTTTGCCATTGATTGGGTGTATTGTGTTTCAAAAGGGATTTCAAATGCACAAAAGTAATCTTAGCCGGGTAATTATAATTACTTTAGGTGAGACTCTTACAAATCTCACTTTCTGTTCGACTGAATTCGCGATATTGTTAATTTTGAGAGTATAAAAAAAAGTAATATAAGTCTGTTTTTGTTATTCGCTGCGCCGCTTTTAGTACTAATAAAGCAACCCTGTGTATATAAGCGGCATAGGAATTTGAGAACTGGCAGATCTGGTAGGGTGTGCAGTGATCTCGAATAGCTGACATCAACTTATGTTTTCGAAATCCTTTTGAGGATCGGTCCCAATCTCAAATATAATTTTCATGCAAAAAAAATAATCGAATGCCATTTCTGTAAGCTTCTGCGCTTCTTGTAGTACTAAATACAGAAGTATTTATCTCTTATAATTATAAATGGCTCACATAATAAATATCTTTCCCCAAGAATAAGGCCGGCCATTGAACCCGAAACTTTACTGAAATATCGGTACCTCAAAGTAATTCCATTTTCTTTTATACTTCAGCTCATTAACGAGTTTTTTGGTATAAAGTCCCGTCGAGATATTCCGCAAGGAGATGGATGTGTGGAATTACTGGCACTCATAGTTAGTAATAAAGGGGACTCGCGAAGAAGTTCCTCTTCCCTTTCCACGCTTACGCTTACAGCTCTTTCATGGTCCAAGTCTTCATGAACTGTATCAACCGTGCGGTGTAAAACTGCTTTGGCAGTAGCACTACAACCTTTGCAACCCGCTGCCATTTCAGTGGAGCTATGACCGCTGGCAACTCAGCTCTTACGGTCGCTGTGTTCGCCGGTAGTAGCAGCCTTGTCTCCCACCGAAGTTTGGACCGATATCTCAGTCCGCTTCGCTGATTTGTTGTCCTCCATTTTGAGTTTTTGATTCGGAGGTCTCTATTCCTAGCGTTTTATACCTAGCGCCATGTTCCTCATTAGCAATGGCCGTTGCATTACCCATTCACCTACTTCTGGAGATGCATGATGATTGCGAAAATACGTCAGCCTTCGCTAGGATCCGCCTGCCTGTAATGCAATGACTTTGACAGGAATCAGCTTAAGATCATGACATTGTAAGCAGCGACAGCCATTGCCCAGTCGACACCCGCGCGGAGGATACAGCTAAGAGGAATTTTTGCCGATCAAATCGGAACTAACCTCGAAACATAATATTTCAAGCATCCACAACGCCTTCAGCACGATACTACGAGAATCTAGATGATCTGCCTGAACATGCCTTTTACAAAGGTTCGAATACAAACGATATGATATATCTACGATATGAGAATTTGAGAACACTCTGGGAGTGTGAAGCGATGTTGAATAGCTGGCATCATTTTATCTTTTTGTGAGCTTTCTGACAATCGGATCTAAAGTTAGGTTATACTGGAAGACTGTCAAGCCATACATACCGCTAAAGGTCATTTGTAAGGTCAGGTGAAGGTTCAGTTTAATGCGAACTAAAGTTTTCATTGTGTAGGATGTCACCGATTTTTGCGAAGTTGATTAGGGACTCCAGTGCTTTGAACTCCGAAACTGCTAGATATCGCAGCCGAGTTCTAGATAAGGCTTATCCAGCGCTTTGAGCTCCGAATATCCTACATTTCTAAGCCGCGTTGTAGATAAGGCCGGTTAGAAGCCGAAGTGTTGTTCTAGATAAAGCCAGACAGCAGCAGAGGAGGTTCTCTAGCGTCTCTCTCATGTCTACTTCCACACTTAAGCTCAAAACACAACATTTCAATCGCCAGCGATTTCTTGTGTGTAGGACTACCAGAATTTTACGTCGTCCGTCTAAAATACCCTTGAAAGCAGCTCAAATATACTTGTATATTCATAAAAAAGTTATGCAAAATTGTCTCAAAGTCAAGCCTTTATTGACCACTTTAATGCATAAATCGGTTTATCGAAGCTGCATTACACTTAAAACTGATATTTTGCCACCGAGTATGAAAATTATTGAAACATTACTTTAATAACAGTTAATAATAGCGCGCTCAAAACCAATCACCAAAAAGTAGCTGAACTTGGAGTTAATGCGGGCAATAAATGAGCGCCTGCAGGCTGCCATTCGAAAAAGGCAAAACTCATTAAAACATTGAGTTTATATTCCTCTACAGTTCCACTCAAAAAGTGTACACTAAAACAGCCATTCCCGCTCCGCCGACCACCGAGTCGAACGCCGACTGCGGCACCTATTCAATTATTTGCTCGGGCTTGTTGTCAGCAGCATTGCAAGGCTTTCGAAAAATGCCAAAACCACAGCAGCATTCTTTCTCGGTTTCATTACCGTTATAAAACGCATGTTTCTCGCTCGTGTTGCGACGACTTTTCGATTTTATTGTGCCACCATTTGTTTCATTCATATGCGCCTTTTATGGGCCATGCTTTAACGCTGTTTCGCAGTCAAATTGCCGATTTACAAACGCACACAAAATCACTTTACCTCAAAAAACCGAGTGCCGAATTGTGCTTGCACGCATGCGCAGCACCAGCAAAAACAAGGAATGCGCGCAAAAGTGGCTATTAAGTGCGCCATCAGCGCGCACGTCATTCCCACAAAGCTAACCAATCAAGCATGTCAGCGGCCGGCAGCCTACAGCCAGCAGCAGTGCGCAAAAGCTGGAGTTGTTGCAACAGCTGCGCCGCAAAGCAAGTGCACACCGCAAACATTACCGCTGATTAAAGGCGTTAGCGCGCAATGCCGCTGCGCATGCGCCACGCAGCAGCGCCGCCGGTGCAGTGCGCCTTGTGCTGTGCCTGACATTAAAAAATGTCCAATGCGAGCGGCGTTTTGCGCACTGTTGCGGCCTTTCATCATTTTTCGCATATTTATTTATGCTTTTTATTGTTGTACGCTTGCTTTTTATTCCCTGAACGGGGTATTTCAAGCAGGAAACGTTGGAGACCCTTTGAAGTGCGTATATATGGGCAATACTGCCTCAGTTTTTGAGTTATTCAGCTGATATTTTGTGTTTATCTTTTTTTATTCAAGAAGCTGCTTATTTGTCGGAACCGCTGATATCGGACCACTATAGCATTTAGCTGCCATACAAACTGAATGATCGAAATCAAGTTCTTGTATAGAAAACTTTTTTATTTGACCTGGTATTTTCATGATATTTCGTACAGATTATTATCTTAGACATTGCTAAAATCTCTGAAGAAATTGTTTAGATCGGACCACTATAGCATATAGCTGTCATATAAACTGACGGATCCAACCCAAGTCCTTGTATGGAAGACTCTTTTATTTGATGAGATATCTTCACAAAATTTAGCAAAGATTATTAGCTAAAACGTTGCTACTATCTCTGCAGAAATCGTTAAGATCGGATCACTATATCATATAGCTGGCATACAAACTGAACGATGCAACTCAACCACTCGTATGGAGACTCATTTATTTGATAAAATATCTTGACGAAATTTCGCACAGATTACTGCCCGAGTCGATGCCATAATCTGCGAAGAAATCGGTCAGATCGGATCACTATATTATATAGCTACCATACAAACTGAACGATCCAACTCTGAAAATGCAATGCAATGAAGGGTATGCTAGCTGCAGCGCAAGCGAAGTTAACATTTTGTTTTTTTTTTTTACTTAATTTCAGTTCGAGTGCTTTTGTATGTTTGTGTGGCAACTGTGTGCGCGTGACATCCAATTTGGTTGTTTGCAGTTGGCTTTCACATGACCATGTGTGCTGCAGAAAGTGCCCTACTTTTGCCTTTCAACTGCATTCCTTAAAAGTATTGTTGCAACTGTGATTTTTTCTTGGTAAATGACGGCAGGCAGTAGCTTAACTTTACGCCGCAGGAATTCCAGAAATTCTAAAGACATACAAAGCCAAACAAGCAACTTCACTTCGCAGTAGTTTCACAACTTTTCAGCGCCATGCAATAGGCAGTCACACAAAGTACTGTTTTCTTTCTTTTGCTTATCAAGCAGCGGCAACTCATTAAAGTACATTTCGATTTGGATTTTGTCACT
The DNA here is from genome assembly GCF_024586455.1 of Bactrocera neohumeralis. Classification (NCBI taxonomy): domain Eukaryota; kingdom Metazoa; phylum Arthropoda; class Insecta; order Diptera; family Tephritidae; genus Bactrocera; species Bactrocera neohumeralis. The sequence continues at coordinate 75,317,713 of NC_065923.1, read as the reverse complement.
TTGAACTCCGCGCTGTCTTGCCATTCAGCTTCCGCTCGTCCGTCTACTGCTGGCTTGCCGAATTGCCCTTTTCCCTTGCCGCTTTGTTTATGGCAACCGCATTTTTTACGGTTTCCCACATTCCTACCTTATCGGCGCAAACAGCGTTCTTATCTTTATTAAATCTTAGTACGTGCAACACTTCTACAAACGTTCACATTTCGCCAAACATTTGAAGAAGTCGTCGGCTGCCGGCATTCGTCTTTAATTTCTGTTGATTTTCCACAGTTCGGCGTTGACCTCAGCATTCATACACACACATACACATGCGACTGTTTAGTTTATCTTTTCTAGTTATTATACATACTTACATATTTTTTAGTTTGCCACTTGGCTGGCCAATTGGTCTCAAAGTCGAAACGGCTTGTTTGCCGTGCGCACATAGCGCGGCGTTGTGTGGTTGTTTGTGTTTGTTGCATGCCGCATTTTTCATGGCATTTTGTGTTTTTCCTTTCCCTAAATTTATGTACCTCCATCCAGTGCAACTCCGGGGGCATTTGCGACCGCGGCGGCACTTTACTTTATGGCTGTGTCAATAGTCGTTTTTTAGCGTTTTGTTATGGTTTTTTCGTTTTAACAAGTTTCGTCAAATTTGTGGTAGTAAGTAGTTAGTTAAGTGGTTAGATTGGTCCAAGTTTCGAAGGTTTGTCTAGTGTTAGATATGTATTGCAAATACTGCCGAAATATTTTTCGTAATTTTCGAACTTCTGCGAACAAGGCAAAAGGACCATCCTGCGGCATGGAGACGTAGACGTGAGTAACAGTTGATACTCGTAGGGGAAATCTCCAAAAGATACCGTCGTATTGCAGACGGACCTCATTCGAGATCATGCCCCGCTCGTTTTCTTATTTGGGGCTTGCAAAGTAGGATGCCTACGTACTAAACCCTTAACTCCTTCTTCTATAGCTTTTCATTCGTCCTTGTGTGACCATCGCCAGGCATTTCATCGGAAACAAAAGCTCTTTCCTGTTGGCTTTTCATCCGAATAGTTCTTCTCCTCCTGATTCAACATTCGTCTTCGCTTTTCCTTAGCTCTGTTAGGACTATCGCTCTCCATTTCCTCATATGGTGCCATATTTGTTGAGATCGATTCATGTGTGGAGCCAGTCGATATGCTATACGTTTCTCGATTTCCATTACTTTACGCTTACAACGCATACACATAAATAATACGTGCTACGCATTTCCTAAGCCGTTGCCGCAGAAAAAGCAGCCTGATCCGTCGTCATAACCAGCCTGGTCCATGGTAATACCCAACATGATCCATCGTCATACCCATACTCCATTAGTGTTAGCTAAAGCCCATCTTCATCTTATGGATCCCATCTTAAGTGAAAGGTTAAAAGCGGGGTCCACTGTTGAGGCTCTCAGTCAAGCCAATGGATATGTGAGGTAGGAAAGAGTCCCGCCGAAGAAGCGCAGTGGTCTTTTTCACGATTGTAACTCAAGTGAAAAATTAGAAGGGGATTCCAGTGACCGAGGACTCTCAGTCAACTCTTGTTTCAGCCTGTCAGGCCACTGTAGTGTCCTTCAGGCAGAGTTAGCAACAGATATACTTCTCCGTAGTGCAGCTTCTAAGCCTATTTAACGAACCTAATCTAATCGAGTACTAATATGGTACAGTTTTTTGGCCTGTTAACTGGAGTTTTGTTGCTGAAAGCCGTTCCTGGGTTGTCATTGCCAGGGGCAATGGGCATTGAATGCCCTTAAGTCTTCTGGCTGACTTTCTTGGTCACTACAATGTCGATGTCATCAGCATATCCAATTATTTGCAGCATTTTAGAAGAACCACTGCTTCTCACATATACGGTATCCATGTACGAATACACGAACGTGAGATTGCGCTTTTGACCTTAGCCAGTCTTCAATAAAACCTGCATAAAATCTTCAGTCATACCACTCTAGCCTTGTGAAACTTTATTCCAAAACCTCTTAAGATCAATTTTAGTTTCGGAAACCTGTTTCCAAAATCTCATAAGATTCTTTTATTCATAGAAAACCGGTTATCCATGCCGTCTATTCAAACTTCCTCATTCTTCATCGTGTGAACCCAAGCTTTATTGCTAATTCACAATCTAAAGTTCTATTGAAGTTCCTGGAGCAATAAAAGTTCACACAAACCCAAAAACAAAAGCAATGAATGGGGCTGTGAGCGCATAAAAGATTTACGCTTAATTATTAAGCATTAGTTTGTGAATGAAAAAAGGTTGAAATCAACGAAAAAATCTAAGATAAAGCAAATGAAAGACTACAAACACAAACAAACCATTAAAAGTGGCGTAAAGCGAAGAAGCCAACAACAAGCAACGCAAAATAGCAGCTATTTCTAACAGCGCCGCTTGTCTGGAAGCGACTAGTACGCTCGCGTTCTTGGCGGCTATAAAAAGTTGATGTTTGATTAAAAGTCTTCAACAACACTCGACTTTGGCGCAAGCGCTGAAGAGGCTTGTAAAAAGGAGACCAAGTGTTAGAGCGCGTCGTTGTACGCACGCATTGCTGCTGTTGTTATTGTTGTTGTTGTGGTTTTTGTTGTTGGAGCTAATTGATGGTGTTGTTGAAATGAATTGTGCGCATACACGCGAAGCATCGGTGCTACTTTGGACTGTGAAAGCAAATCAGCGCCAAGTGCTGATAGGAGCGCTGGGATATGGCATAAGACAGATTTGGAGCGCACAAAAATGCTGCTTGGATTTAGGGAAAAAACACATTTAGGGCAAAAGCCCAAAAATGGTGCTTGGTTATAGTAAAAAAAAACAGATTGGCCATCAAATTTGTGTGTGGCGAGCGGAAGACATTTTCGAAATCTTACCGCTGCATGTCTAACGGCAATTAACCCACAAAAGAGCGTGCAATTACGCAGTTAAAACATAAATAAATGTAAATAATACAAATTAGAAGTCCATAAAATTGAGATATGCGCGCATTGCTGGAATTTCTGGAATTTCGGGCGGACGCTGGTAGCATCAAGAGTTGCTAGAGAAAAAACAAGACAAAGAGGCCATTGTTTTTGTGTAGAAAATCAAGTAAATAAATGGTTATCAACGAAAGGTTGTAAGTAAATAAGCGCTAAGAAAACAACAACAACAAATACAACAACAACGAAAATGCAAAACAATTGTAAAATCGTGCGATGCTTTGAAAAATGCCGTGCACCGCATTCCTCAAATATTATGTCACGCTGTTATTGCTGTTGTTTCACTTGTGCTTAGACGGGCGTTTGTTTGCCCAAACGTCTAACGGATGCTGTGTTACCACAGTTAATTTGTTTGCACAGCATCTTCACCGTTTTCGTACGCGCTATTTATCAAAGAACGCTGGTTGGCGCTGTCGCTGGTATTTGCCAGTTGGCGGCACTTCGGTTTACGCGTTGCAATTTGTTTGCGCAAACCTGTGGCATGCCGCAATTGTTGTTTGTTGGCTGTGCACGCGTACAAGTGTGTGCCAAAAACCTAAAACAACGCGCCGTGATTTATTTTTATAAATTTAAACTGTTTTGGTATGCGTCGTCTGGCAAGCCAGTCGGAAGTCCCTTGGGACACGCGGTGTAGCTTTCCATTTGTGGTGTAAGGCCACACAAGTGACCTCCGGAAAACTGGTTTTACAAGGCGGTTGGGAAAAAGGAGTGTTTATAAATACGCGAAGTGTAGATCTTCGACGTCAGCAGTTCAAACAGGTTGCCACGCATCTTTGAGTATGAGTTCTGAAAGACTACTGTTATATGCATGTATTAAGTGAGTTTACGGCCACTAATTTGAAGAGAATTGAGCTTAGCTCAGTAGTAAACTAATGCTTGTGAGTATTTGAGGTTAGCTTGTATAGAAAAATTTCTAACGGCTGAAAGTTATCACAAGCTGAACTATCAAAATCAGGATCTTGTATGAAAAACTTTTTCATTTCACAAGATATCTTCACGAAATTTGGCTGGTATTATAACTTTGCGTAGTGATATATTCTCCCAAGAAATTTTCCAGATTGAACCACTATAGCTTATAGCTGCCATACAAACTGAACCATCAAAATCCGGTCCTTGTATGAAAACCTGTTTTATTTGAGATAATATCTTTACGAAATTTAGCACGAATTATTATCTAAGATAACGGTATAATCTCAGAAAAAATTGTGCAAATCGGACCATAATAGCATATATCTGCCATACAAAATGAACGATGAAACCAAAGTACTTGTATGGAAAACTTTTTCATTTGACGAGGTATGGTCACGAAATTTGGCTGGGGTTATTATTTAAAGCAGCGCTACAATCTCTGTTGAAATTCTTCAGATCTGGCAAGTATATCATATACCTGACATACAAACTAAACGATAAAAATCAAGTGCTTGTATGGAAAACTCTTGTATTTGTTAAAATATCTTCACGAAATTTGATACAAATCATTGCTCAGGGCAGCGGCACAATCTCCGGTCCGTAGATCAGACCACTATAGCATATAGCTGTCCGCTCAAAATCCAGCACTAATTTGAAATTATATGAAGAGATTTTACTTGTTTATGACTTCACAAGCACTATTGTCGGTTGTCGGTATTCTGAAAATATTTCGCGGTTATTTAAGGCTTAAATTTGATTTCCAATATATATACAATTTTCCAAAGAGTTCTTATTCTATAAAATTATTAAAAGTTTCAGCAAGCATATATACAAATTTACAAACTCCAAAATAACGTATAATCAAAATAATTGAAATTGAGTTTTTTATTGCTTAAGACTCACTGCAGCATATAGATAGCATAAAATTTCCAGCTTCCGTCAGATATAACCAATAGGTAACCAATATATAACTAATATATAACGAATACATAACCATTTTATAACCAATCTATAACCATTTTATAACCAAAACTTTCTATGTGTGATTTCTATTACATCGTTTTTCCTTCACCTGTAAACTTATGAAAAGTGATGTTACGTTATTTTGAATTTTAGTGATGTAGACGTTTGACACATGCTGTTGTTGCTGTTGTATACATCAACAGCTTTCTATACGCTCAGCTAAGTAAAAGTGTCAAGTGTGTGCACTTGCCGTTTGCTGCTTACATACTTCTGCTTGTACTTGCAATTAGTGGCAAATAGTGAGAACGTTGCGCGGCAGTGCCGCAAGCAAGGCAACAACAATATGTAGGAGGACATGTGTTGCTGGAAAAAAGTTGTTGTATCGAAATAAACTCAAAAGCTGCACAGAAATATAATTGATACCAGCTAAACGGCAAATCTCTTGCTCCAATAGCTGCTGCATAGAAGAGCGCTTGTGTGCAAAGTAATGATTTCGAATTCAAAAATGTAACGCACAAATACATTTTGAGGATGAGTTTGATATTTTGGTTTACTATGGATTTTTCTAAAGGGTTTCATATATTTTTTTTTTCTGTTAAGATATCAGCTTACTATGCTTTAAGAATTTATTCTTCAAAATAGGTATAGAGTCATACCAAATTTAATTACAAAAGAACTACTTCTTAACTAGTTAGTTTCGACGCTTGTTGTTAATTTGTTAAAACTGAGTGGTGCTAGTGTCATTATAGTTTTCTCTGAACGCTTATAAATACATATCTACCTATGTACTTATGTAATTACTTGTTGTACCTTCGCCATGCTTGCCAACATTTCTAAATAATTATGCGCGCATGACACTAACGAGGCGTCTAATGGCGTCTTAAAGCAATGTTAATAGCCTCCAACTGCAATTGCAATGCGCGACATGCCATGGCGTCTCATGGGTTTGCATTGTCGCCGTGCGTCGGCGCGGGCTTTGTTGCGCGCAGATCGTTTGTCGTTGTCACGCATGAAAATGTCACTCAATTAACGTCACAAAAATTTTTGTGGATTGATTGTGATTGCCTACAGCAACAGCAACAACAACAGGAAAAAGAACGACAACAAAGAGGATAAACAACAACAAGAAATACAACAATCTGAAAACAACAACAACAGCTCAGCGAGCAATTGCACGCTCGTAGCAAACCAAAGTGGCTGCTGGCAAGCGTTGTTTTACTTGCCTTCGTGCCTCAGTCAGGCGCAGCCCTGGAGCCCGCGTTTAAATAAATAATCTTGCAGTCAGCATTAAGCTATTGCATGCCGTGATGCGCTAAGTGCTGGAGAAAACAACAACAAATAACACGTAAAAACTCGAATAAAGCAAAACTCAAACGTTGCATTCACACACAGCTATTGTTGCAAGCAATATTTTGAGCAGTTTATGTGGCTTTCGAAATCGTTTAATAAATTCAAATCTATTTTGTTTTTATGCATGTATGTGTGTGTGTGTGCTTATGTAAGCCAATGTTTATTTGTAATTTTATACAAATTTCTTGGTTTTCTTCGACCCTCAGCGCTGTTGTGGCTGGTTCCCAGTTACTGTCATACAAACACCATTAAATGTCAGTCAGTTTCCTGCTTTTGAAATGTCAATCATCGTTTGCTGCACAGCGTCTTCTCATTCGTATGTTAATGTTAATTGCTGCTTTGGCATTATTAGCGCTCATTTCATGGCAAAGGTGCTATAAACCTGACACGAACTGGGCTTATTAAATGTTTATGTTTATTTTTTATTTGTTAATTTTTCAATTGTCCAACAGTTGCAGCTCGCATTACTGCGCGGAGTCAGTGTAAATATTAATGCTTGTTGTCAATTTCTATTGTTACTTATGAGCCATAATTAAATGGCTAACATAGTGTGTCGGATTTCGTGGAAAGCAGCTTGTGTGTTGAGAGAATTTATGAAATTTTGTATGCTTTAGAGTATTATCACAGGTATATGTGTAGAAAGAAAGGTTTCTTTAGTTACTGTGAGACATGATTTTCACTTAAAAATTAATGAAATACATTTCCATATATACATTTAGGGAGGTAATAGTCTTAAGCAGCGGCTCCAATGCGAACACAACTGGCGCTTTGGTTTGATAAATAGCATTATCAAAGAAAAAATTGTAGAAAATGTATGTTAGAAATGAAAATTCTTAACTAGAATAGATATAAAATAAACTAGAACAGGCATAAAATATACTAGAACCGAAAATTCTTAACTAGAACACATACAAAAGTACCCATAACTTCAAAAGCAAGCAAAATATCAAAGAGATCTTAATATATTCTTCAATAAAAGCGATCATATGTGTTCAAAACATATATAAATATAAAACTCATTCACTTAATAAAAGAAAAAACTTTAATTTGTCGTCTTAGGTAATAATTCAAGTCGCATTTCATGAACATACATATATTCTCGAATAGAAAACTTTCCATACAAAAACTTCATTCTGATCATTCAGTTTGTATGGCAGCTATATGTTATAGTGGAGCGATGTCAACAATTTTTTCAGGGATGCTACCGATATCTTAGGCCATCATCTGTATCGAATTTCATGAAGATATTTCTTCAATAAAAACTGTTATCTATACAAAAATTTAATTTTGATCATTCAGTTCGTATGGCAGCTATATGATATAGTGGTCCGATTTAAACGATTTCTCTGGAGATTACACCGCTGCCTCAAATAATAATTTCAGCTAAATTTCGGGAACATATCTGGTGAACTAAAAAAGTTTTCCATACAAGAACTTAATTTTGATTATTCAGTTTGTATGGCAGCTATATGCTATAGTGGTCCGATCTCAACATTTTCTTTACAAAACATGCCGTTATTCTGGATAATAATCCACACGAAATTATCTGTTCAAATAAAAAAGTTTTCTATACAAAAACTTAATTTTGATCGTTCAGTTTGTATGGCAGCTATATGCTATATTAGTCTGATATGAACAATTTCTCTGAAGGTGGCAGCGATGCCTGAGAAAATAGTTTGTGTTAAATTTCCTGACAATATCTCGTAAAATGAAAAAGTTGGCTATACAAGCACTTGATTCCGATCGTTCAGTTTGTATGACAGCTATATGCTAGAGTGATCCGATTAGTACAATTTTTTCAAATATTGCTGGTTTATCATGTACAATAATCCGTGCCAAATTTCGCGACGATATCTCGACAAACAAAAAAGTTGATCACTTGATTCCGATTCTTCAGTTTGTGTATGGCAACTACTTTTTGAAACAACCAATCAGCAAAGATCTTATTAAGTCCGAAGCAACACAAGCAGAAATAGCTGCAGCATCAACATCATCCACTCCCAAGCCTTGCTTCATTAGCGGCAATTCGAACTAGGAATGCGCTGATTTCCTCTCATTTCCTGCAAATATTTACACACGATCAATGAAACACCACAGAAATCAAGTCACCTTGAGCACACGCACGCACGCACGCACTTGCCGAATGCTTTCCTAGTAAATATATGCATGTATGTGTGCGTGGCACTGCAAACGCGTACGAATGCATTGATGTTGGTAGCTTGTAACTGCCCATTGTGGAATGCGCCAACATCCGCTCAGCCGCCTACTGGCCGCCCAACGACTGGCAGTGCAACTCGGCCGTACTATGTGCGAGGGCAGTTGTTGCTAATGCCACACACACACATATATACAATATGTATATTATGCCCACTCGTTTGATAAGTAAATATAGACAGCTAGAACGAGGCAGTGCGCATGCGTAGCCATAACTGCTGTTGTTGTTGTTGCATTGACTGTGCGTGCATGCTTGGCGCTGGAATGCGAAGCTGCAACAACTCGTGCAACGCACCTCCAACGATGCGTGGCCGGCTGGTTGGGCCGTGCGAATGCCCGGAGGGCTGGTTTCGCGTACGCGAACACGCCCGAGCGAGATCAATGCGTCGAAGAGCACGGTAATAAAAATGGAATGAGAACGCGAACGCGCAGGTATGAAGCAGCGCGAAGTTGATAGCCAACGTTGAGGTGGTGCGGTTATTGGTGTTGTTGTTGTTGTTGGTAGTGAAACAAATGCAACAACTGCAACAGGAATTTAAAGTTCGCATATTTTTATCGCATCGCACAATCAAATATTTTGCTTTCTCACGCTATGCGCGACCCAACGCAACAACAGTAACAACAACAAGAGTCACAGTCAGAGCAGTGTGAAAGGTATTCGCGACAGTGAACTGTTGTTGCTAGGGCCCATGTTGCCGTGTGAGAAAAACGAGCATTGTTAAAGGTGGAAATGGATACGACATGCGCTTGTTGTTGCTATGCTTTGTTGTTGTTGTTGTTGTGATGCTTACTGCTTATCTCTGTTTCCCATTTGTGCCCATTTGCTAAATCGGTACAAGGTCTCACTGCCGCTTACGGCTACCCTGCTTCGCGAGCACGATGCGAAACCAATAACAACAACAACAATGAGTAAGCAAACAATCAGTGGCAGCGGTGGGTAACATATTATGGCAACAGTGCTCGTTGCTGTTTGCGCGACAAAATCAGCACAACTTTGCCACGAATTGCCTACAACTGTTGTTGTTGTTATAATTATTGTTGTTACATGCAACACTTATGTATTGCCTACCAAACACGAATGTGTGCGCAAGCGTTTAAAAAAATTCACAGATTTGCACTTTGCGAAAAGAAGTAAAATAATGAAAAATTGCTGTGCAACGTGCGACGGGTGCGGCAAGTGGGCGCTGAGGCAGCTGAAGTGTTTGTTGGAGTTGCATACACGTCAGCCTGCAACAACAAAGCAGCTGAAAACATTCAATGTGTCGAGTGTATGTTGCCGGCTTCAAGTGCAACCAACGCGAACGCGTATTTTATGCAACGGCATGTGCCACAAGCACAAACACACACCCACAGACAACAACACTTGAGTCCTTGTTTTGTGTGAAGGGCGCGAGTGTGCGACGCCAAGCATAGTAAGCGCGGAATTTCAAGTGCGCGAAAATGGATTAAAAATTACAGCTGCGCTCTACGGCTGGTTGTTGTATGCCAATATTTCATGCCACATGTCATTAGCGAACGCCGCTTTGTGGGTATGCGCATGTATATTGAAGTAGCTGCCACGCACACACGCACTTGTTGCCGACGCGCGCTGCTGCAATTTATACGCGCTGCCTGCAATTGACAATTCCCGCTGTTGCAACAATACGTGTGCCACACATATACAAATAATATTGCTTTATTCTCGTTTTCCTATGTGCGCGCGCGTTTGCATTGCTGCCACACCTATTCAACTATATACGCGTGCATGGCAATGTCATGCCACCAAATGTGGCAAGTAACAGTATGTATGGAAAAATATATATACAAGCACTTCAATGCCACAGTTCAGTGCTGTTGTATGCCGCGTTGCCGCGTATTGGGGACAGGTGGTTGCAACATGCATTTCTTTTCTTGCCATTATTACTTCATATTTATTGTTGTTTATGTCACTGGCAACTTTATAAATGTGACGGCAGCGTACTTGTCATTTGTAAAGCCATAAAATTGTTTTCTGCTTCTTCTTCTTCTTGTTTTTTTGTGTATTTGGTTGCATATTGTTTTTGCTGTTGCACTGTTTTTTCTGTGTATTTCGACTTGCCATCATACGCGCTCACATGCGTGCCACAGCACATTTTATAAATTACAAAATACCCACATCCGACTTGCTGCGCCAGCCATCAAACCGTTAGCAACCTGCGCGCATCACTCATGCTTCACGCGGCGGCCAGATTTGCCATGAAATAAGACAATGCCGCATAGGTTTGAGCCTGCAACCGGCGCTGCAAAAATTGTAATCCTGCCATTGCCGAGCACCCTTGATATGACAAGCAGCGCTTACTCCACCTTGCATCAAGATTACCGACGCCTCTTACGGAGCGCTGCCACGCGCTCACTCAGCACCTGCCGCGTATCTAGCGCCTGCTGCAAACACAGCGCCGCCGCGCGTTCACTCAGCGCTTGCCGCATACTCAACGTTTGCCGTGTACTTAACACCTTTCGCATGCTCAGCGCCTGCCGCGCTCCTAATGCCTGCCTCGCAGTCAACGCTTACCTCACACTGAACGCTTGCCGCGCACTTATCGCTTGCTGCATACTGAGCGTCTGCCGCCTCCTCAGCGCCTACCGCGCAATCAATGCTTGCCGCATATCCAGCGCCTGCCGCGCACCTAGTAATTGTCGCATACTCAGCGCCTGCCGCGCACTCATCATCTTCCACGCACTCAGCGCCTGCCGCGCGTCGCAGCAATTCACCTGCCGGCAACAACATGTAAATTAGTTACAAAACACAAAAACCTGAGTGCTTTCACGGCGGCTCACACAAGCTACAGTGTTGGCGGCCGCTTATCCTTTCTCGTTGCTGCGCCACGCGCTCACCCTTGCCTTTGTCTGCGTTGGCTGCGCATCTTACCTCAGCTGCGGCTGCAGGATATGCATCCTTAACGACTTACAGCTGTGCAAGTTCTTTTATTTGGTGCTTTTAAGTGCGTAGCGCAAACAGCTGCCAGCAATCAAAGGCGAAAAAGCCGCTACACGACGCGCTTTGCAATGCAAAGCCAAGTACAAAGTGCGCGCACAAACACATATTGCATAAATGCCAGCACACAATGGCAAAGGGCGACACATCCGCATCGTTTGGTGCGCACCCTCGCTCACCACACGTCTGCCGTGTTGTTGGCTGTGTGATTTGCGTTTGTCAAAGGTACCCACCGCCAGCGTCTTTATGCATTCTTTATAGGCTTTCTTCGTTGCCTGCTTTTATTTGCGCGCTTTGAAAACGCACTCTTCACGCAATCTTAGTCGTTCGCTTGCGTAATTACTTTTGCATTCGTGCATCGCTTTTAAATAAATTGAAATGATCTCATTAAGGTGCAACTAAGCAGCATTTTTCGAAATAAAAAGCGTGTAAAATCACATGCGAAAATTATATAGCTGAGCTTTAGCATTGAAATTAAAGCAATGGAATGAAGATGGCAGGTTTTCTTATTTCCACTTTGGCTGCGTTTCCTTTGAGTAAAGGCAGCAGGCACTTAACATTTTAGTAGCAAAGTCATTAACGTGGTGGAATTTGCAGCAGAAGATATTTTCTTAAAGTGAATGCCATGATGTCATAGGGTGGGATTTAAAGTTATCTAAATGCAAATCAAAATAAATGTAAATTAAAATATTTATTCTCAAAATTTAAGAGAATTTTATGGCGCCTAGAATTATCATAAAATATTATTAGCTGTTTTCGATTCGCCATTACTCTGCTGGCTTCAAATCTCTTGTCAAAAAAATTGTATGTATATATAATAAGTAATTTTGGAGAGCAACCCTTAGCGAATCGAAGACGCCCATTATTTAATGATTTTCATATAGAACTAAAGGGTGAACGATTTGGAGGTTCTTTCCATGAAAACTTCAACCGACTTTCTAATCTTGGTGAAGTTAGCTTAAACTACTATCTTGAAGAAGCTTTCTCCTGCTTGAATATGTTTCGATAAGGCTATGAGAGTGTTTATTTTCTCTATCTGGATGCTTGATTGTTGATCACTTTAAAGTGAGATCAGAACGTTTGATATTTTCGTTCAATACAACGTATGAGTATTCGTTTAAGAGATCGTAGGACTTCCGGTTCTTGAATAAGTCCTCTCTTGCTTGAAAATATTTCAGTAAGAGTATGCAAGTGTTTATTGATTCTGTCAGGATTTTTGTTGAGCTTGCTTAAGGCTGGTCAGATCACTTGATCCTTTCTTTCAATAGGTCGTATGAGGCTTATGACTTCCAGTTCTTGAATAAGTCCTCTGTTGCTTGAATATATTTTGATAAAGCTATGGCTCTGTCAGGATTTTTTTTTATCACTTTAAAGGCCACTCAGCTAATAAGTCGTATGAGTCTTTTCATTTCCGGTTCTTGAATAAGTCCTCTATTGCATGGATATGTTTCAGTAAGACTATGAAAGTGTTTATTGTTTCTGTTGGGATTTTTGTTGATCACTTTAAAGACAGATCAGAACACTCGATCTTTTCGTTCAATAACTTGTAAGTTTAAGTCAAAGCGGAAATAATCATTTAATTTGAGTTTAACAATATTTCTTTCCATTTCCAGTAAACTAATAAAAATAATTAATAATCATTAATTCCATGGCGGCAATTCACTCATATACGGTTTTAAATTCAATTGACTAAATAGCTCGTATACAAAGCATTACCACAAATCTCCATAAAATGCCTCGCTAATCACAAAACAAATCCCTGCGCTGTTGAGTCAAGGCACTTGAAATGAAGTTTAGTTCGTTGAACATATGTAAATACATACTTCCTGTAAGCCCACACGTTGGCTCATTCCATTCTTACTACGTTTTGTGGCATTATTTACACGCCATCGACTAATTCACACACATTCAGCTTCAATTTGTATGTGTGTATGTTTGTATTTGGGTTGTCATTTTTATACAATATTTACATAGCATTTGATTTATTAGCCACAGCATTTCCGTAACAAGCATTTATTTATCAATTCAGCGATTATTGATTTTGTGCTCAAAAAAAAAAAAAAAAAGAAATAGAAATATTTAATCTTATCTACTACTGTAGCTGATAACTGAATGGGCAGCTCAATGGGCACACAATAAATGTAACTACAGAGTTTATTGAAATTAGTATACAGTGTTTCTAAGAGCACGCTGATTCGCCTTCATTTTCATTTTCGCTTTTTATTTGCTTTCCTCTCGATAAAGTTATTTTATGTGCTGACAGCGCACAGATTAGATTTCACTGGAAAATCGTATTACAAACAGCCAATCGAACACGCATTGTTGCCGCGCTCTATATGTGTAATGCAGCCATTCATAGTTTCGTCATGTCGTCTAACGCGTAACGAATGCAATTATCGGTAATAATGGCATTACGAACAGCCGAATATTGCGCCACTCTACACTGTCCCAGCCAAGTTGCAGTGCGTGGATACTAAATTTATATTTTTGTATCACTGCTTACATGCCAAGCTGGTTGGGGGACCATGCTGTGCTCATTCGTTGTGTATGTCATTCGTTGCGCTTCGTATACAATGCTACCCTGTTATGATATCATATGTATGCCTTAATTTAGCCCTATTGAGCTTATTCGTCACACTGCATATTTTCCTGGCAGCTGGTTCGCACTTAAACACACATATAAAGGTATTTCGCATTTGTGGCATGCAACTCTCAAATTGTTGTTAACAACACTGCGGCGTGTGTGGCACATAATTAGCGCGTTTTACCAAATGTAAGCACTCGCATACGGTTCGCCCACTCACTACAAGCTGTCATTATCATATTTTGCATTGTTTGATTAGCAGCGCTGCTGCTGCCACAATTTGCTCTGTGTGTTCTGTTCGTAGTTGCTCAGTATATTTTTTTATACCCTGAACATTGTATATTAAGTTTGCTATGAAGTTTGTAACACTCAGAAGGAATACGGAGACTGTATAAAATATATGCTATATAATATACTTACATACATCTATAGTATATAGCTGATTCGATTTAGTCACATTCGTCAGACTCCATATAAGCGAAATAGTCACTCAGAGCTGAGATATCGATCTGAAAATTTGTACACCTCTTTTATACACCGAGAAGCTGATCATTTGTCGGAACTGTCGATATCGGACGATTATAGCATATAGCTGTCATACAAACTGAACGATCGAAATAAAGTTCTTGTATGAAAACTGTTTTTATTTTAAAATATATCTTCAAGAAATTTAGCGAAAATTATTATCCAAACTAACGGTACAATCTGTGTAGAAATTGTTCGGATCGGAGTACTATAGCATATAGCCGCCAACAAACTGGTCTTTCAAAACCATGTCCTTGTATGAAAAACTTTTTTATTTGACAAGATATCTTCATGAAATTTGGCATAAATTACTTTTCAAAGCAACAATATCATATCCAAAGAAATGATTCAGTTCGGACTACTATAGCATATAGCTGCCGTACAAACTGGTCATTCATAATAATGTTCTTATATGAAAAACTTTTTTATTTTACAAATTATCTTCACGAAATTTGGCACACATTATTATCTAAAATAATGGTCCAATCTGCGTAGAAATCGTTCAGATCGGATTACTGTAACATATAGCTGCCATACAAACTGAACGTTCAAAATCAAGTTCTTGTAAGAAAACTTGCAACAGTGAGGGGTATGTTAGTTTCGTTGTAACCGAAGTTAAGAATTTTTGCTGTTTTTTTTTGTTTTTTTTTTTTTTATTTGTTTTTTGTTTCTTTTCTTCTTATTTTCCTTGTTTGTTCGCCGGCATTGCCGGTAACGCCTTTTCCTGGTATTCAAATGTACAAACGTTTTCCTTTCATTGTTTCACCTTCTACTGCTTCTTCTTCTTTTACTTTTTTACTTTTTTTATTTTTTTTTAATTTTGTTTCTTGCCAGTCCGCACTGGCATCCGTTGCGCTCATTGTCATTGTGTTGTTACAGATTTGAAGTGCTTTTTATTGTTTCATCGAGTCGGCGCGGCACCTTTGGCTGTACCAGTACATATACACTCACACGCTAACATAACCTCTCAACGCTACTTTTTCCTAATACTTTGCTGCATGTGAATTGCAGATTTTTCATTTGCTCCACGCACAATACAGCTCAGATTGCGTTGATATCCCTATACTTCACACATACTCACACTCATACATATGCACAGCCGTTTGTATTCATTTCTGAACGCTCGCATCCTGTGAGTTAGGTGATTGCGTGTAATTTCTCAATACAATGTGATTCGCTTCATTGACTTGCCTATTTATTACGTCAGTCAATACAAATCTATCTACAAATATATGTACATATGTATATATTTAAGCTGGATCATTTGCTGTTAAGGATTTGTTGCATGCAACAACGTGTTTTACTCCTGCGGAAATAGATTTTTATAGGTGGTGATATATCAATAGCTTCGCATTGTTGTTTTCTTTTATACTTTTTGTTGCTTTGGTGTGCTCTCCAGTAGGTGGCGTCCATTTGGCATTTAATGGCCTCTTAGTCTCTCATCATTATTTCGGATTAGTAATGCGTGTACGCGGTAATTGTAAATGCAACCGATTTCGCCCCTTGAACTCACACCTTTCGGTTATGCTTGAATTATAAACACGATGTGCGCATAAATCTGCCGAGGTATGTTGCAGTAAGTTGATTTTATTTAGGAGTTGGCTGCATTATCAACTGATTAGTGCTCAAGTAGTGTCCCTGGCCTTTTATAATAATTGTAGGGCGGGCTTTACAAAATATAGTCATGGAGAGAAATAGATAAGAAAACCTGCGTCGTCAGCACGATTTTGAGATCCTCGATTATAAATTTCCGGAAAACAGTATTCCCGTATATTTTGAGATCTAAAAAGGTAGTCAATTGCTATCAGCTGACTATCACATACTCACCAGAGTCAAGTTTAGATCACTCAGCTGATTTTTCCTTCTCTTAGAACCACTAAATGTTATGATTTTTGAAAAAAATATTAAGAGCGAAAGAGCAGAGGCACGATATTAGCATATATCTCTGTAAAAAAAAGTACGCACTGATATGCTTATATCTGAAAAAGTACACACCTACAATCAGATGACTAGCCAAGATCAGGTCACAAAGTTGATTTTTCCTTCTCTCAGACTTAGTAATTTTTTGATATCCTCAATCATTTCTGTAAAAGAGTATCACCTGTTATTCAGGCATCTGAAAAAGTACACACCTACAATCAGCTGACAATCAGGGACTCACCACAACCAAGTTCTGGTCACACAGCTGATTTTTCTTTCACTCAGTCTTACTCACTTTTTTTTTGATTATCGAAGAGAGAGAGAGAGCACATGAGATGCGATATCAGCCATAATCTTAAGATCCTAATATCTTATATTTTCATAAAAAGCATGCCGTGATATTCTGTCATCCAAAAAAGTACACACTGACAATGAACTGACTATCAGTGACTCACCACAGCCAAGTTCAGGTCACACAGCTGTTTTGATTATCGAAGAAAGAGGGAGAAAGAGCCATAAGGATGGTAATTGATCATTTATTTCCATAAAAAATTATGCCCAGAAATTCTGACTTCTGAAAATGTACACACCTATGATCAACTGACTCCCAGGTGCTATGATTTTTGAAGAGAGAGGTATATAAAGTGGGGGAGATGGAGATAGAGAGAGGGAACTGGCATATTCGCTTTAACAGCCATGGTTTTGAGATTCTCGAGAGCTAGTGCGCATACATATACTCGGATATTGCGAGTCCGGAATGGACTCTATTCTTTATTCATACTTATTCTTCAGCCTGTGATCTCATTAATGATTTATCGCTAAGTAATCTTTCAGAAGCTCGTCATCAAGGACCAATTATAGGTGGTTGGGTTAGAGCAATTACTGAGTATGCCTCAAGCGTTTGTATACCTAAACTGTGTACCCTCACTGGTATAGACTCGGGTCTAAAATATACCACTTTCCAACAAACTGGCAAAATATGAGTAGATAATAGATACTTTCAACACAGCGCGCTGCTACACTACTGTGATAAATGTAATTATGAAAATAAATTGCAAAACCGAGCAAGTTATTGACATTCCACTAGCTGGTAAAAATTTCGTGGGCAAAAAGCGCCAGGTGGCACTGGCAACAACACGCAAAATAGCAAAATGAACGAGCTCAAGTTCTGGTTTATGCAAATTTATTGCTTGTGTTGCCAGGGGCCAATGGCGTAGCAGCTATCCTGTGCCGAGTTGATATAAATATAAATTTTTATATATACATGTATGTATGTATGTTTGTGTGTGAGAAAGCATGCAAGGTATATTAGTGTGACAGGCGAAATGTCTTCGTGATGCTGATGGAGAAGCGCCAATGCCATGCCGACGAGCAGTGCTACAAGTCGACATGGACACATGCCACACGCAGCATTTATGTAAATACATATGTGCAAGCTACCTACATGCAACATGCTGCAAGTCAAGGCAGCCACATGCTAGTTGCTGTTTAAATGACAGCACACCAAAGTTGCATGTGGGAGGGGGAAAGAAATAAAGATATAGGAAAGTGGAGAACAGAGCACAGAAGAAGCACTTGGTGACAGCGCAGGTTGCAAGTTGCAAATGTGGTAGAGTGGCGGTAGTGCTGACGCACAGCAGGCACCGGCACAGGAAATGGCATAGAAACGCGCTCTGTGCTATGTGGCATGCAAATTTATGCAACACAGGCTAGGAATGCGCACGCAACACAGCGTGGCAACAGAAAATTTGCAGCAAATACTAAAAGAATGGCGAATGGTGGACCGCATCGACAAAAAGAGACATCAAAGTGAATACTATTAACGCTCGTAACCGTGATTATTTATGAACCGCCGTTGAACTGGCTGCCACAGTCAAGCATGGCGCACAGTTAGGCCGTTGGACGCACCAACCAGCCAGCCAGTCAGGCCGAAGACCAGCTTTGCCTGGCAGCAGCTGTCGGCAACACGACCCAGCAAGTTTATGCGGTTGAACGCAGCGACCTCAGCGCACAGATCGCTGCACGCCGCTACCGAGGTACCTGTTCCATGGCTCCTTATTTTTTTTGTTGTCATGCTCATGTCGGCGCATGGACATATGCAAATTTTTGTCATTTACAACATTCTCATGTCAGCGCAACCGCTGCCGTGCCGTTAAAGAACCCATCTAATAATTAATATGTGAAAAATACAGGAGCAAGCAAAGTAATTTAGAGATTTCTATAAGCGGCGAGTCGGTTTAAAAGGTTGCGGAACTAATTCATGCACAATTTCTTACGCGCGCGGCTGCAGAGCGGCGGTATAAATGCCGGTATATGAAAAGAACACACACATACACCTGCTATTCATAGAATTTTGGTTTAAAAGCTTGCGTTCATCTAAATTTTCATTTGTATGTGTGTGAGCTAGTGCGCTGAGCTAGATTTATGGCGATTACTGCGCTGCATAATAATTATACATATCTATGTATGAACGTATGCTGTCATTATAGTTGGAAAGCTGTTTAGCTACACTTGTCTATCTTCATAGATGTCCATCCAGCTGTCTGTCCGCCTGCTTGCCTGCCTGCTGCACGTCGCTTCTGTGTGCAACGCCGACAGTTAGAGCTTAGAAATGTTGGCGATTCATTGAGATTACACTTGTATTTTTAAGCGTTAGCATAGCTGGCTGCAGATGATGTGATATATGGGAGCACAACATGCTGGCGGTTGGCGGTGGAGTTGAAAAGTAAGCGCTTTTTTCAATTAAAACTTCAGTCGAGTATTTGAGGGGGACAGGCGCGGAGTTGCGTTGGGTTGGGCCATAAAAAATTAAAGCATGACGATTGCAGCTTAACTTTCAGAGAATTGCTTAATATGACTCATAAATGGTGTTATATTCCACGAGATGTATGTGTCTGAGATTATATACGCTATCTAATCTCAGACACAGAAATATCGTGCGAAAGCATTAGAAATAGATGTGTTTACTAATATAAGTGGGTTAAAGAGTTTGAAAAATTCTTTTGTGGAAGTTAAAGGTGCTATAAATCAGAGGTGGTGAAGAAAGGCTGTGTAAAGAAGCAAAATAGCTACTACGTCACTTTATAGCTTAACCTAGTTGAATTAACCTACCACTCCTTCTTCATGCACCCGACAGTTTTGGATACGAATCTTACTTGTATTTTATTGAGAAATTTTTCTTATGGAATCTACGGGATCATAGCCCTGGAATTCTTGTTCAGTAACATTATTTCAAATTTAACCAAATAGCAAGCAAAAATCGTGCATGGCAGGTCAAATGAAAAGCCCCTGGCCTAACATTATAACGCCCAATACAGTCCAGAATTGGCCTTCGCAAGCTGGTCTGGGGTTGATCCCGGAGAATACGGGTCTGCTTGTGTTCACAAAAAGGCACAAAATTCCTTTACGGAGGGCTGTTAGATCGAGAAGACTGCATGCAATGTCTAGAGCAAATCACCAGAGAAACAATGGCACATCTCTTGTTGCCGTTATAAACATCTGTGGTCTCCACGGCATGATACACTGTAGGAAGTATCGATAGTGAGGCCACAGAGTCTGATAAAACTCTCGTCACGCGCAGGCATCCTAATGGATGACTACTCCTCATGGACCTAGTAACTGAACTCCATCTGATATTGTAAAGGACCAAAAGTAGTCTATGCGTGGCTTATTGACCAGATTAACCTAACCTAACCTACACACAATTTTCTGGCAAAATTCGTTTATTCAACATACATGGTTTGTCCGAAAAGTAATAGGACTGAGTCGATTTAAAAAATTTATCGAACCAATCGTTACAATTCTTTAAAAACCTTCAAAAAAGGCTCCTTCTGCGTAGATGCAGCGCTGTCAACGTGACTTTCAAGCATTGAAGGCGGCGCGGAAGGCATTCTCTGGAATAGCGTTGAGAGCCGAGATGCGTGCTGCTTGGATCCCCTTCCATCGGCCTTTTCAGGCAAGAAAACAAAACAAAGTCCGATGGGCCATATCTGGGCTGTAGGGCGGCTTCCATCCGGCTTTGGTTAGCTGTTCACAAGAAAGGCGGTTTTTCAATCGATTACGATGTCTTGCCGGACCCGATTGACTCTTTGCTTGAGCCTCTTGAGGACTTCCACGTAAAACTTGGCGTTGACGGTTTGTCCAGGGGAAAAAAATCCATGGTGGATGGTGCCTTTAGTGTAAAAAAATTCAGTTTGGATTTGCCCGTCGTAGGTCCCCCAGAACGGTCTTCATCAGGCCCTCCAAACAGGCCTGGTGCTACCGAAATATAACCACTTTTTGCTAAAGATACATCTGGGTAAGCCTGTTTGATCATATGAATCGTCTTTGTCGCAGATTTACCGAGTTTCACACAGAATTTAATCGCGTACCTCTGATCTAACGAACGCTGCATTTTCGGCTTGCACCACTCACAGAAACACGTCGCGCGAAAATGTTTGTCCTGATTCTCCAGGTGCTCGGAGACAACTGACCAGCCGCTCGTTCGTTAGCTAGGAACAGTGCAGTCGAAGTACAGTCGCGGCGAAAGAAAACCAGTCCTACTAATTTCCGGACAAACCCTGTATGTAGTATGACAGCTGTCAAATTACAACCGGTATTTTAAAAACCATTTAAACACTGTGATGATTAAATCCGTTATGCTCATTATCAATTTCTTATTTTAAAAATATAAAAAAAAAAATATTTATGATTATTTTATTTCAAAAAAGCTTGAAATCTTTCACTATTATAGAATATGCTCACTTCTTTATACATATAGTATATCAATTATTTTTTCTATTTCTTTTTCTCCTTTCATTCCAGGTATGTACAATGCAATCTAGTCGACTTAACCTCAATATTTCACTAGAGAAAATTCGTTTGACACTTGGTGAGTTATAATGTGAGAATGTATGTATATGGATGTGCATGTGATTGGCTTGAAAGCTTAAAGAGTTGCTATTAATGAAAATTAATTGCATTTTAAAGAGTCTATAAATGCCCGAAAGCATAAATTATACACGGTTTGTTGACTAAAGAAGATTTATTTATAAAAAAAAAAAAATATATACAATTCAGCATTTCATATTAAGATTATATAAACAAGGTATGACATACGTATATGTATATACATATATGCTGCTCAGTATATTTAAATGCCTGAAAAATGCGCCACGCTTCCAATTAACCCGATCGCGGTGCTCTGGTGCTCCTAAAGTGCAGCCGTAAAACTTCGCACGTAAACCCTATTGAATAATACTTGTACACAGCTATAGAGCAACACGCTCGTTGATTTTTTAGTGCAGTTGGCGCTCACTTGAACCCCGTGGGTGCTGTCTCCGAAGCGGTTGCCAATTGTTAACAAATCCGCCGGGGCGTTAATTAATTAATTACCGTATATTAAAAAAAAACGCATGAAGATAATTTCATGACATTTAAAGATGTTGACCGCGGCTGCGTAGGTGGTCCATTCGAAAGTCCAATTTTGGGCAACTTTTTCGAGCATTTCGGCCGGAATAGCCCGAACTTCTTCGGAAATGTTGTCTTCCAAAGCTGGAATAGGTGCTGGCTTATTTCTGTAGATTTTAGACTTGACGTAGCCCCACAAAAAATAGTCTAAAGCATTCAAATGCGAAGAGTGAATGGCGAATGCGATGCTCGCTCACGTATAGTCACATATACAAACACCCATACTCTCATACATACTTTCTTAAATACTGTCATATATACAGGCCTATATGCTTGGATATGTATATTTATACAAGATAATGAAGAAATAAAAAATTTAGAATTTCAAAAATAAATGCTTCAACATTTCAACACGCAAGATGGGTGCAACAAATGATAAACAAATAAGAAAAGCGTTAAGCTATATGCCCTACACAGGTGCAGTTTTTATAGTATAAAAGTATATAAAAAGTACTTTATCTTCATTTTGTTCGGTCAGTTTGTATGGCAGCTATATGCTATAGTAGTCCGATCTGAACAATTTCAGTGGAGATTGTACCGTTGCCTCGGATAATAACTTGTGCTGATTTTTGTGAAAATATGTCGTCAAATGAAGAAGTTTTTCATACAAGCACTTGGGTTTCAACGTTCAGTTTATATGGCAGCTATATGCTATAGTAGGCCGATCTGGAAAATTTCTTCGAATATTAAATGACTGCTTTGATTTATAAAGCATGCCAAATTTCGTAATGATATCTCATCAAATAAGAAAGTTTTCCATACAAAAGCTTGATTCAGATCGTTCAGTTTGTATCGCAGCTATATGCTATAGTTGTCCGATATCCGAAATATCAACGGAAGAGCAGCTTCTTGGTAATACAAGAACGTGTGCAAAATTTCAGGCCGGTATATCGAAAACTGTAGTACTAGTTCTTAGTCGGTCTGACGGGCGGAAGTCTAAACCGCCTTAGCGCCTCATGCTGTTCATTTCTATGTATATATATGCATATATTTTATAGTGGTATCCGCTGTTCTCTTCTTGTTGTTCAGGGTATAAAAAAGGCAAACAAAGCTATAAAACACAACAACAACAAATCGCTTGGTAAAATAAACATGACACCATTGTGTTTGTACGTTTGTTGTTGGCATTGTTTACATTCCGCACATCATCATTGCTGGCAATAAAACTAACAAAAACAGCAGCAATAACTCGAAGCGTCAACACACACAGCAGCAACTACAAGAATAAAAACACCAACACTATAAACGCACAGCGCACTGTTATGAGCGCCTTTGGCACGCCAAGCAACAACAAATTATTTGTTACTATATTTGCTTTTGTTGTTGTTTCTTTATAATCACTTTGTTGCTGTTGCTGCTTGTCTGCTCGCCTATAGCTATAAATGAAGATCGGATATGCTGTCGCTATTTATAAATTGCTCACATTGCAGCTAAACCGTGTATGCCTGCCCAAACGCTACAGCACTTCCGTCGCCACCTCGCTCGCCGCCACTTTTGTACCTGCCTAAGCTGCGCCCAGCTATGCCACACCAACATGCCACATTGCCGGCCGTTTGTACACATTGTGTGCGCTCCAAAAAGTGTTAATGGTTTTAATCGGATTTTAAATCTTTCATTAACAAAAGCAAAAAGGCAACAAAAAATAACAATAGCAACAACAGCCATCGATAAAAACCCCACCGTGTGTTGAGTAGAAAATTACAAAAATATTTTCATTACTAACAGCAGCTATTCAGCCGAAAACTGGCCGTGTAGCTTCCCAGCACAGCGGCAGGTGTAGCCAATCGGCAGATCAGATCGCACCGCCGCTGCTTGTAATACAGCTATAATGCGGCACAAATTTGCCATGTCATATCCTACAGCAATATTCGGCTTATTAAGCTTATCATGCTTATACAAAAACAACTGAAACATTGGAGCTGGCGGGCAGGTAGAGGCCGGCTTGGTGGCAGTCGTAGTCGCAGTAGTGGCTCATACAGGGGTCTTACGCGCTCGCATCGCCTCAGCCAGGCAACATGCCTCCGACAACTTAATTTTCTCTCATTCACTTTTTTACTCCGGCTCATATAACAGACACACACAGCCATAAGTACATATATACGAACACATGCGCGCGATATCTAAATCTGCTCAATTTCATTACCGCTATTTTTGTTGTTGTTATTTGGTTATTATTGGTTATAATTCGTATTGTTGTGGAAATTTAGCCGTTTCTCTGCACTTACATTCACTTTTCTTGTCGATGTTGTTGTTGTAATATCGTGCATGTTGTTGTTGTTGTTGTTGTAATTTCCTACATGTTATTGTTGCTGATATTCCATAAATGAATACCCCAGCAATTGTTGTTGTTGTTATGATTAACAATATGTTGTTGTAATTTCATAAATGAATAGCCCATTAATTGCCGACATTTTAATATATCCGAAATAGCTGGCAAAAGGTGTTGGGAAAAAAATTCAATATCACGTCCGGCGCATTCTTCCCCTCACGCCATTGCACATTTTCACTGTCTTCTTCTTCTTCGTAATTATTATTACTTATCTTCATTTTTATTATGCCTTGCTGCGTGTGCTAATAGCGAAATTATTTACGCTTTAATGAGATTTCGAGTGCTGCGAGTTAGTCAGCTGACCTGAATCCGCTGAGTAGCGCTCACTTAGCTGGCTAAATAACAAATTATGGCTCAGAAAGTTGGGCATAATGAATTTGTCATTTTTTAGAATGATTCAGAATTTAATGAGTAAGTGAAGAATGCGATAATAATGCCATTCTACATATAATACCCGTGGACAGAGGCGGTATGTGGATTGCAGTGAAGGTTACTATCAGACTCCAGGAAACCGGACACATAAAGGCTGCCAGAGAGGAACATTCCGAAATCTTGGCTGCGTTCTTGATAACTTGGACCATCCTAGTGGCATCTTCTACACGCATATACCTCCGAAGAATATGTATGTAGGGCGAAATCGCTAGAGAAGAGACGCAAAGAACTTTTTCATGGCGGTCAAGGAGAAGGTTGAAGGGCAGTCTTCAGTCGGAAGCTCTCAATCAACTCTTATTTCAGACTCCAAGAACAATGTAGTGTCTGACAGACAGAAGTGGCAGCCACCAAGGTAACAGCAGATGTACTTCTACGAAATAAGGCTACTTTTAGAGAGGTATGAATTTACTCCGATAGCAGGGCTGCTATATAGGCCTTGATCTCGCTGACTGTGAGCATAAAGCTAATCAAGCACTGCATAACCTTACTAGCAGTAGCAGCAAGCTACTCCCATACTAAACTGGTCTGGGTGCCTGGCCGCAGCGGAATTGTACGAAAGCCGAATCGCCGAGTTTGAGCTTGCATGCTAACTTCGTGCATACGGACGCCGGATTCTTGCGCCACTCACAAGCTCAGCAAGCGTTGGTCAGCAACCAGCACTTATGGGGTTGCGAAAGCCTTCTGACCTACAGTGGAACGTAAAAGATGCGTTGAACTTCTAGCTCTTAGCAATTATAGGTGTTCTAACAGTACATTTCCCATTGGCACTCACCCGGGGAAACAAAATATTTTGAAGGACGTCACTTGTCAAAGTTACAAGGCGGAAGATGAGGTTGAAACATCTAGACACTTCCTACTCCACTGTCCTGCTTTCGCCATTCTAAAGTTGAAGCATTACCGTTTGCTCGCTGGTCCCTACGAACTCGGCGATTCGGCTAGAGCCGGCTCAACAAATTTGTGACAGTCTCCAGGCGCTTTGTCGATATGTGTCGATCTTTTGGATTAATTCCTAGGAGTTCTGGACATCACATGCAACTCATGGTCTCACTTTATATTCATACCTAGGAGTTCTAGGCATTACATTGTACAGACGTTTTGGCTGCCCAAGTGGCATTTTTTGTGGTATCACGAAAAATGGATCTGTCTTACCCGAGGTTAAGCCCCGAAAATCTAAAAACATAGACAGTACATCCTAATCAGGTTAAGAAGATCCTTGAATGTGTCATTACTGCGGAATGACTGGATTTCCGATAAGGATGTGGAGAGGAAGGATATCTAGAGTGCAAGAAGCTTCTAGATGATATGGGTCAGGTGTAAGATCATTGGGACAATAGTCCTAATGGTCGAGAGACTTTGGGTTTGTTATGGGTAACCCAGGCTTCGGATTCTGTCTCTCTCTCTTTCAGGCGGCTTATTTCCCAAGCTCCCACCTCAAATTTGAGTTGCTTGCGCAGAATTATTTCAATAATGTTACATAACTTATTTTTCCGGCCTTCTATGCCATGGTCGAAAATAAGCGACTCAAACTCAGAAAAGCAAAATCTTTAGAAAAACCAGTTGTATTAAGGATCCTACAAGCGATTTCGAATGTTGGGGAAACTTTTATTAATTCCTTAGTTTTTTTTTATTTCTTAAGGCCCTCATTGTGATCAACAAATGCCTGCATTTATAACTGTTTAGCTGAAGTTTTCGACGTAGTTTTCGACGCTCGAAGCTCTGCCACAGTGCTAACAACCTAAATGTAAGCTATCTTGATTGACCACACTACGAAGAATGCCGGTCAGTTACAGTAGTATCCTCAAGTCAAATACCTACTAATTTGATTAGAAGAAAATATCTGCCGTTCTCAATCACCACATAATCTTCCCACTCAGTGTTGCTCAGTTCATCAGCATTGTAGATTATCGCAGAATTTTCAGCGCGCCTCGACAAAGCTGACAATTAACAAGTCATCCATTTACGCGCTGATTTTGCGCAAAAAAGTGGTTTGAGTAGTGGCTCAGCTGATATGGCGATAAGCCAAGTGCCTACACCGCCTATCGGCTGGCTGCTTGCTTCAACGCAACAGGACGTGCAAGCCCACTCGCTGCCCGCGCAAGACGCCGCGCGGTATGGCATTCGGTGTACTATGCGAGCCCGCAATCAACTAATTCTGTTGGTATGCCGGCGCGCGCCAATCGCCAGCTGCTTGCTTGAGGCTCATGGCAGCGCTTATTATTGACCACACCAACACGCGGCGACTGCCTTTGCAGTAGATGCTCAGCATTATGCCACAACGCCATTCAAGCGTTCGCCAATTGTTGTGGTGTTGCAAGTAGGATGCTGTTTTGACGCAATTGCTGCTGCTGCTGCTGCTGCATGTGTGTGTGTTTGTGGATTGTTTACTGGTTACTGGTTGCAAAGTCCGCCTTGGCAGCTGCGCCTCATTTCTAACCGCAGCGCGCAACTCCGCCAGTTTACTGTGCACTCCTTTATTATTGCAAATTTATTGGCGTTTGTGTTTGCTATGCCACCAATTGATTGGGCAATTTGGTGCAAATTTCTGCACAGCGCATTGCTTGAATGTGTTGCTTTATTAAATGTGAGTGGCTGAAAAAATTTGTCTTCATTGAATAATTGTTATTGAATAATTGATTGAAATTCTACTGATGCGTGATGGGAGCTGATGACTGGTGCTGGCTTGAGCTGTTGAGAGTCGAATTTATTTAAAGGAAGTGAGTGCAAATTGGCACTGATACTTTTAAATTAATTGAGTATTCAATGAGTAGGAAAATTATTTGTAAGGAACTAAGAGATCAATGAAAATATTAATTGAGGAACAAAATGATCTAAAAAATATTAAAAAAAAAGTAAATAATTTTGGAACAAAAATGAGCAAAAACTTTAACTTTGGTTGCAATTAAGCGAGTATACCCTTTACAGCTGCATTTTTCAGCATAAAGGGTATATAAAAATATTATTTTTTTGATTTTGAGCAGTCTATAGTTGTTCGATTTGACCAATTTTTTCACAGTTTGCAGTCATGCATTGGGTAATAACCCATGCCGAATTTCATGCAGATAACTTGCCAAATTAAAAAGTTTTCCATACAAGGACTTGATTTTGAACGCTTAGTTTGTATAACAGCTATATGCCATACTAAACGGATTTGAAAAATTTTTCTTGGAAATAGTAGCAATGCCTCACATAGTAATCTGTGTCGAATTTCGTGAGGATATCTTATCAAGGAAAATAGTTTTCCATACAAGGACTTGTTTTTGACAGCTTAGTTTGTATGACAGCTATATGCCTTAGTGAACCGATCTGAAAAATTTTTCTCGCAGATTGCAGCGATGCTTTAGATAATGCCCTATGCCAAGTTTTGTGAAGATATCTTCTAATATAAAAAAGTTTTCCATACAAGTACTTGATTTTAATCGTTTAGTTTGTATGACAGCTTTAAGCTATAGTAGTCGGTTAATGGCAATCCGCAAAAAGTTATAAAAAAATATTTAATTGAATATAAACTAAATTAATTTTTGACATCACTCAACACTTTATCCACCATTTTATCGCTTTCCAACCACTTGAAAAGTGTCACCGCTAATCCCAGCAACCGAACCACTGCTTGTACACCGCAAAATGCTGCCGCATAGCAACATACAGCGTGCAACCTGCCACATGAGACAACAGCAACAAAACAGTGAGTTACGGCTTTTGCTGCGCCAACTCGCCACATACCGCGCTGCAGTGCGGTGCAACGCAAGCAGTCGTTGGCTTACTGCAGGTCTTTGTGGCAAGCTGCAATGTTGGTCACAAACTCTACATAGGTGTGTGTACCTGTGTTTCCACAATTGCATGTGGTGTATGTACGTGTGTTTCCACAATTTGCGCTTCGCACGCGCATTCTCCGCAGCGCCAAGTGGCCATGTGGTTTGTGTGTTGGCCAGTTATTGTGCTGAGCTGTTGCATACTTTAATGAAATTTCGCAATTTTTTCATGGCAAAACGGCCACAATGAGCTGCCAGGCATATTTCATACTTGCTGGCGACAATTTGTGGCTGCCACACACACACATACACACAACAAGCAAACGACTGTTGGCGACCGCCTGGCATGCGCTGTCAACACCTTGAATGCTTGCCAAGTTTTAACGAGTCTACAGCTAGTCGGCAATTTTGTTGTAATTTTAATTTGTTGCTGCCTCTTCGCCAGTCACTTAGCCGGCTGCAAGCTGCAAAAATCTGCTTTGGAAAAAGTAAAATTTTAATTTTCGCTTAGACAATTTTAGCGCTCATATTTTATTGTCTTCGCGTCACAGCGCGACAATCTAACGGTACGTCTGCCTTTTATTGCCACTTTCAACTTGCCTCATGCCACATGTTACCTGCCAAATTATGTATTTCGCTACTAAAGCGTTTATACTTTCTTTAAATGCAACAATGTGGCAAGTTGTCAGCGAAGTTGCACCACCTACTCGCTGCGCCAAGTGGCAGCCTCCCGCATTCGCTTTTAATTAGTTGTTTAGCTCGTTCGCATCTCGCTAATTAGCGGTGTCGTCTGCCACAGCGTGTGCCACCATCGCAAACTGCTCGAAACAATTTCATGCATCCGCCTAACGGTTCAACAACTCAACACCTTGCCCCACAGCCGCTGTGCAGCCGCTTGCTGAAGCATTTTTGATTTATAAGATTTATTAAATAAATTCGCATTGATTCCACTTGCGCAGCAATTCAGACATTTCCTGTTACACATATAAATATATATGTGCATAGATACATAAATATGTACAATTCACAGCATCAATTTGTGTGTATTTTTAACGTCCATCCACACATGCTTTCAAGCGCTCAATTATTCATTCGCTCATATTTGGCACTTGTGCGCCACTTGTGCCATAAACATTAACGGCTCTCAATTAAAATTTAAGTGCACACACTCTGGCCGCATGAATGACAAGATTAAAAAATTAAATAGGTAAGAGGCAATAAATAATAAAAACGAGAAAAAATATTAACTTCGGCTGCGTTGAAGCTAAAATACCTTTCACAGTTGCATGAAAAGGTATAAAAGAATTTTTCTCTTGATTTTGTTCGATCAGTTTGTATGACAGCTATACATATATGTATTATAGTGGTCCGATCTGAATAATTTTTACAGATATTTTAGCGATATTATAGATAAATATCCTTGCCAAATTTCGTGATAGCATGAAAAATAAATGAGTTTTCCAAACAAGGACTTGAGTTTGAAAGGTCAGTTTGTATGGCAGCTTTATGAAAAAGTCGTCTGATCTGAATGATTTCTTCGTAAATTATAGCCATATCTAGGCTAATAGTTTATGCCGAATTTGGGGACGAAACCTTGTTAAATAAAGAAGTTTTCCAGACAACGACTTGAGTTTAAACGGTTAGTTTGTTTGACAGCTATATGCTAAAGTCGTTCGATCTGAATGATTTCTTCGTAGATTATAGCTATATCTGCTGTAATAATTTTCACCGAATTTAGTGAAGATAGCACTTGAAATAAAAAAGTTTTCCATATAACGACTTGAGTTTGATCGGTCAGTTTATGTGGCAGCTACATGCTATAGTGGTCCGATATTAATAATTGTCTTCTAGGTTAGAAAGTCACTCAAATATCGTATTTAACTTACTAAAATCATTCATATCATCACAATACTTTCTGCAAATTATAGAAACTATAAAATTTGAAGACTTTTTTGCTAAGATGACGTCACAATAGCAACAAATGTCGATTTTATGGTTTCAAATGGTGCTTTCTGGTTAAAGAAGGCGCCATTGGCAATAAATATACCCACAAGTCCTCAATATGCTGTCTAAAATAAATTTTAGCTAAGAGGAAACAAAAAAGTCGAAAGATAAAGGAGAAGTCAACAAAAGTTGAAAAAAGAGGACAACAAATGAAGATGACTTTTGAAATTACTTCCAACAGTCTAGTCGTGAAAACTCAACACTCAGCATCACTAAAGTATTGTCTTTAACTCATTAACTTACTACAGTCAATCATTACAACAAAATATTTCGCCAAACTCATGGATCTTTCATACAAAAGCTGAAGTCTAGTATGCGCTGCCGCTCCAATCAGATTTCCATATATAATCACCTTGAGCGCCACAACCCCACAGCGCTTATGACAAGCTAACGTGTGCAGTCATAAATTTAATACGCATATAGTAAATGTTGTTGTTGTAGTCTAGATTTTCATTAGTCCAAAAATATCACGCCATGTTGACACACGGTTCAAATTCAAATCAGCTAAATCCTCCAAAGCAATGAGAGATCAGCGCTGCGATGCCAACAATTTGTGCCATAATCGATGTGCAACAGCGCAGTGCCACCGCATAAATAAATCTTTCGGCACAGTACTATTCGTACACGTGTGTATGTGCGTGCATATTTTTGTATATTTAACCCAGTGGTATTGGGCGCAAATAGAGTTAGCGATGCAAGTCGGAGAGGCGCGGCGCGTTGGCCGTCAGTCAAGCGTTGCTTCACGCGCTGATGAGGTGGCTGTGCGCCAGCACACATATTTGCGTAAATTGTGCGTTTGCATGTATTATATATATGTATTATATATATAGATTTGGAAGCATATATGCGTATTTGAAGGCAGAAGCGCTCATCTGCGCTAGCAGCGCATGGCGGAGTTTGCACGTTCCAATCGCAGCTGTCTGTGATGCCGCCGTTGGCTGGTCCATTTGTCGCTTAACAGTGGCATGAAGCAAGTACTTTTAGTATGTGCATATATGTACATATTTATGAATTCAATATATATATACATACATATGCGCTGTCGAAATTAAAATCAGCAAGCCTGAAAGTATTTTGAGTGCAATGACAAATCTCTGCTTGGACGGCAACCTATTTTTGTCACTACAACAACAATAAAAATTGCTGTCATTTCGTTCTACATTGGTTGTTTTTCGTTGTTGTTACTACAAAATTAACATTTAACAGATTTAATACGTGTGGCGCGCCTCTGAAATCCATTGCTTGACGGACTTGCCTACAACGGAGCTTTAACAGCTGAAAGCGCTTTGGATTTTTGCACTATTTTATATACAAAATCAGTAGCTTTGGCCGCTTTCGCAACTACGCGCTCATCTTTATAATACCATTGTCGAAGTTGCGCGCTAATTGCACCGTTAACCGGCACTTAGTACAGACTGCCGCGCGCTGCGCCGCTAATACACTTTTCAACACTTTTTTAACACATTTTTTATCTGTCTGTCAACACCTTCCTTCACATGCGCGCTGTACAGCCGGCGCTGTCATATTCTAGTCACACTTAAGCGCGTTGCGGCGCTTTGTTATTTTTCAATTGTTACCGCCACCGCCATTAAAATCTTTTCAAATTTCATTAAAATGCGCATAACAATTCATTGCTGCTCTTATTATTATTGTTGTGCGCACATTTTTCGGGTTTTTATTCTTGCTGCTTTTTGTAGCTACAAACGCCGCGTTGACAATTTTGATGTTTTTGTGCGCGGTCCATAAATCTAAGCGACGCGCTGCACGTACATTTGTGCGCACTCTTACGGCGCTTTGTTAGCAGCCACTTTGCCTCGTGCATGTCCGTCCGACTGTCCGTCCACGCAACTCGCACACACACCTTTCATTCGCATTCGCGCAAAGTTTAGCCCCAAACCGAGTAAATGTCATGCGCATAAACAGATTTAAATGAGATAAACTCCGCGCGGAGCCAGCGCGCACCGCGCGGCCGTGGCCGCAACCGGCACAGCGCCATTGCGCGCACATTTCGCAATTGTATTATTTATACAAAGCACGTACCGCTCTCGTATGGCTGGCAAATGACTAACAGCCGCAGCAATCAGTCTGTCTGTCAGCGATGACTGTCACAATCTTCAATTGTCGTGTTGTTGTTGTGCAGCTGTTGACTGCTGACTTGACTTATTTGCCTTGTCGTTGCGATTTCGCCGGACGCTGAGCTGTCTTGTTGCTTTAGCTTTTTATAGTCCGGCTATTTATAGGCAGACATGTATGTTTGTATGTTTTAGGCTGCTTGACATTTGATTGCTCGAGTTGTGTTTGTTGTGCTGTTTGCTTTGCCACCGTCAATTAAGTGTGTCAGAAATTGAAATTCTGGATTTTCGTAAGAGATTTTTAGATTTGCGCTGCTGCATTTTAGTGGAGCGCACGCTACGCCCGTAGCGCTTACCGCGCATACTTAATGAGTTTAGTGCGCGCTGGATTGTGGAAGCGGCGACGCGTCAAGTGCGGAAGCGCACGCTTGTGTGTGTGCATGTTTTCTTGTTTTTAACTTAGGCAGATTGCACTTAAGTGTGTTCTACAACAAATAACTGTGCAGAAATTACGAGGCGCGCCGGATTTGGAAATTTAATTTTTTTGTAAATAGGTAGGCGCGTGGTTGTTAAGCGCATTAATGTTGCTTAAGTCCCTGTTGATTTAAGGTATCTAAATTATATGCAGAGAGTACTTAGCACTTGATGAGTAAGCAGCGCGCACTGTTGCCAACAGCAGACAATTTTATAGTTTTCGTTTTCGCCAATAAATTTAGGCAACTTTTCAAGCACTTGTTTAGCGCGCATGTCGTTCATAAGCACTGACCTCAAAATCAATTTTCAATCAGCGCGCAACATCAATAAAAATACAGATTTCTACAATCAAAAATGGGCCATCAATTTTCAATTCAAACGCGAATGTTTACAACAAAAGCAAAGCAAGAACATATATGCTAGATATGTATATTTGTATAATACGCATATTTCTGTGTATACATTTATGTATATACAGATTCCGCGGAAAATGTAGTGGCGAGTACGTCAAAGTAAGATCACTAACAGTAGCATTGCTGAAAAAGATTTAATGAAAGAGGTTTCGTTGAAATATAGATGAAAGTATGGCGTTATGTAAATTGACTGCAGTTTGAGGAATTTCATTCGAAAATATTTCAAATTTTTGAAAAAAAAAATTAGAAGTGAGAAATTTAAGCTTTGTAGTGCCCTCCGCGTACTTTTGCAACTCAGAGTTGTATTTATTTTGAGGTAAGGTGCTTAAGAATTGTATTTACCCGCTACTTTGAGATACCATATGAAACAAAAACAAGAAAAAACTTTAACAAAACTCCTTCCTATCCTTCACAGGTGCTTTTTTTTAGAGCATTGAATGGTATAAAACCATATTTTCTTGATTTTGAGCGATCAATTCGTATGGCAGCTATATGCTATAGTGGTCCGATCTGAACAATTTCTACGCATATTATAGCTATGCTTCAAATAATAATTTGTGGCATATTTCGCGAAGGTTGCTTATGAAACAAAAAAGTTTTCCTTACAAACACTTGAAAATGATCGGTCAGTTTGTATGGCAACTATATGCTATAGTACTTAGATCTCAATAATTTCTTTGGAGATTGTAGCAATGCCTCGGATTATAATATGTGCCAAATTTCGTGAGGATAACTTGTCAAATAGAAAAGTTTTCCATACAAAGGCCGAATTTTGATCGGTCAGTTTGCATGGCAGCTATATGTTATAGTCATCAGATTTAAACAATTTCTTCGGAGATTTTAGCGGTTCTACGAATAATAATTTATCCCAAATTTCATAACGATATCTTGCCAAACAAAAAAGTTTTCTATACAAGCACTTGAAAGTTATCGTTCAGTTTATATAGCAGCTATATGCTATAGGTGTCCAATCTCAACAATTTCAGCCGTGATTGTGGCAATGCCTGCAATTATAATCTGTGATAAATTTTATGTCGATAACTTGTCAAATGGAAAACTTTTCCATAGAAAGACTGAATTTAGATCGTTCAGTTTGTATGACAGCTATATGCTATAGTGGTCCCAGATCATCGGTTCCGACAAATGATCAGCTTCTTAGGGAGAAAAAGGCGTTTTGCAGAATTTCAGTTTGATAAATCGACTCAACTTCTCACACTGATCATTTGTAACTATATTATCCAGGGCCCCCGACGTCTAGTTTTGGTTGCAACAAACTTCGTGGAAGACTTAATATACTAATTTACGACTAAAATACTGCATAAGCTAAACTTTGGGGTGACAATTAGCAAATTTTCGTAGCAAAATGCGGCGCTGCCTTTACACAGCACAACTAATACTTCAAGTGTCCGAAGTTGCATGCCAACTTTCTACTCAGCTTAATTTAAATACATACTTGAAAGCCCCATAAATTCTGCAAGAGTGTCTGCTTTACGAAACATTTGCGCAAATCTTGTCTAACTAACATAAATGCGCATTGTGTATACATAAAGACACACACATCCACATACATTTGCGCAGCCGTATGTAAAAGCGCCAACATTTCCTAATTAACTTTTGTGGCGACACTTGAGCACAATATGGAATAACTGCAACAATTTCACAGTTTATTGACACAGCCTAACCGCAAATGCCGTAAACACACACATACATGCATGTGAGCACAAGAAAATTCTGAGAAGCATTTTGCTGAGTACTTGCGATTATTTTGCGTGGGCCAGCGACTTTTGTATGCAACAGCAATTTGTTGCTGTAAATACGGTATTTACCATTTAAAGACACACACACAGGCATGCATATGCAACACACTGGCTGCAAACTTGACACTTGTGCGCACAATTAATTTGCATTTCACTTGCCATTTATTGCGAATGCAAACACACACACACATATAAATATATACAAAAAAACACAGACATGCTTTAAATGTATGTAGTTGTGCAATTACAACAATCACATACAAATAAAAATTTTGCTTGCATTCATACAACGTGTGGCATGTGTTGCACCATTGCCGCCAGCGCATATGTGGGTAGCAAGTTATTGTAGTTGTTGTTATTGCCGGCATGTAGACCTCAGCCTCTGGCAACGGATGCAGAACTCGTGCAATAACTTAGAGTATTGCTTTTTTGGTTTGAAGCGAGCAGTGGTGGCAAGTACCGTTACGTGCTAGAACTTACTCACGCAGCAGCACTTGAGATCTAGCAAGAAATCGTAACTCAAGGAGCTGTTTGCTGCCACTTCAGGGCCATGCGTGCAAATTAATTTATAATTTGCATTGGTGTTGTAAATAATGTGGCACGCAGACACACATATAAACATATGTAACGCACATCTACAAACATATGTAATACACACATACAAACCCATATAAAATACCGTTACAGAGCCACAGGCAGTTGACAATTGACGCGTAGCCATTGCTAGTGGGCAGCAGCAGCCGATATATCTTCATTAAAGCGCTTGCTCGCCTCTTAAACGACGCGCGGCGACAAACGACGGCTGCTGTGATATAGAAAAACTGCTGCGTTGTGGCAAAGTCAGCTTGGCGTGGAGCAGGCTGTTGTATAAATACGCTTATCCGATGACTTTGAGCGACTTAATGGGCTATAATTACCAGTTGGTCGCCAATAATTGACGTTGAGTGAGCGAAATTGTAGTAAATAGCAACAAATCGGCAGAAGAATTCGCAATGACTTGTGTTAGATACGAAGAGACGGCTGCTTAATGTAATGCCATTAATTATAATTAATCAATATTTAGTAGAAAGAGAAAGAAAGGTTCCAAAAAATGTGTACAAGACGCTTATAGAGTGAAATTTACGCTCACTTTGGTGGTATATTTTATGGTATCTTTTTGGTATTTTTTATTTTTTTATGGTATTTTTTTTTTGATATTTTTTATGGTATATTTTTGGTACTTTTTTTGGGGTATTTTTCATGGTATATTTTTGGTATTTTTTTATGGTATCTTTTTTGTATTTTTTGTGGCATTTTTGTGGATTTTTTTTTGTTATTTTTTGTTGCATTATTTCGGTATTTTTTGATATTTTTTATGGTATACTTTATGGAATTTTTTTGGAACTTTTATGGTATTTTTTGTTTGGTTTTTTTTTTTTGGTATTTTTTCAGTTATTTTTTTGGGTATTTTTTATACATATATTGGTATTTTTTAAATATTCAGTATTCAATATCTTTATGATATAAAATGTCTACAAACACTCATGTAAAACACATAATCACTTGTGACAAAACGAGCGCCACTTATATAAAATATAACACCAAACCAACTTATCTCATTTGGTATACTAAATGGATCCTTATTGATATATTATTAAGGTGCTCTTTAGGCTCGCTCTGTTATGCTTTTTATACCCTGAATAGGTTATATACAGTTTGCCACGATGTTTGTAATACGCTAAAGGAAACATCGGAGGCCCTAGAAAGTGTGTATACACATATCTGAATGATCAGCACGACGAGCTAAGTCGCTTAATCCATATTCATCCGTCCGACTGTCTGGATAAATATGCGAATTAGTCCCACAGTTTTTGAGATATCAACCTGAATTTGCCCCCACGTCCGTTTCTTACAAAGACGCTGCTTATTCCTCAGAAACGCCGATATCGCACTACTATAGCATATAGCTGTCATACAAACTGTCCGATCCAACTGAAGTCCTTGTATGGAAAACTTTTCTATTTGAGAATATATATTCACAAAAATTGGCACAGATTATTTCTCAATGCATTTCTACAAATTTCGAAGACATTTTTTTGTATCGAAACACTATAGCATATATCTGACGTACAAACTGACAGATCAAACGTAAAACCTTGTATGGAAAACTTTTTTATTTGAAAAGATATCTTCACGAAATTTAACACAGATTATTCTTCAAAGCATCGCAACAATCTGCTAATAAAATGTCCAGATCGGATTACTATAGCATATAGCTGCCATACAAAGTGAACAAGCAAAAGCAAGAAAAATATAGTTTTATATCCTTTTATGCCA
Source organism: Bactrocera neohumeralis (assembly GCF_024586455.1). NCBI lineage: Eukaryota > Metazoa > Arthropoda > Insecta > Diptera > Tephritidae > Bactrocera > Bactrocera neohumeralis. The sequence continues at coordinate 75,280,347 of NC_065923.1, read as the reverse complement.
TATAAATGCAGCTATGATGGGTATTATAGCTGATTTGCAGCTGAACTAAACATATTTTCTTGTGTTGTTTTTTTAATTGTTTGTGGTTTTTGTTGCTGCTAATTTGGTGCTTTCTTATTGTTGCCGGCGACAAGGCAGTAAACATGAGCATTTAATTGGCCATAAAAGGCATAAAAGTAAGTGGCGTTGACAAAAAACGCGAAAAAATCAGTAAATTTCAACATAACAACAACAACAAAGACAAAGCCATAAACGATATTGAACGCTGATGTACACAGACACACTTTATATATATGTACATATAATGCATATTTATATATATACATACAATATGAAAAAAGTACAACAACAACAACAACCTACACTTTGCCGTTCACTTGACAAATATTCAATCTTTACTCCGCAGCCATTTCTTCTGCCAAAAGTCATAAAAAGAAACGGTCACTTTTGTTGCTCGATAAGAGCGGGAGAGAGAGTGTGTGCCACCAACTAAACTCAATCCAGCCAGTACAGAATCACTCAAGTGACATACATCAGACAATAAATTGCATATTATGCACATAATACTTGGAAAAATCTGTCATAAAAATGTACGCAGTGAGCGTTGCCAGCCGCAAGCAGCAAGTACACGCTTCCTGCTTTCGCCGCATTTGCAGCAAATTAAATTTTTATAACTTTTTAAGTAACATCCGCGAGCGTTTACTGTATGTCTTGTCATTATTTGCGCTGATGGCAATCGTCATAGCGTTAAGCGCCGCTGCACAGTGACTGCAAATGCTCACTCATTAGCAGTGCTTGGCTTGAAGTGCATTTGATTTGTTGTTGGGAAACTGTGCGACGGCTGAGCGCGTGGCATGCGACATTTGACATGCCAAAGTGACATTAAACTACAATTCTGCGCACTTTCCTTGCGCTCCCCTCATCGCGCTCAACACTTCAATGTCGTAAAGTGAAAACAAGTGTCACATTTCCGGCGCACGCCTTTTGGTGGGGAACCACGCGGCTTTCAGTGCCTGCTGCTGTTTCTCTACTTTGCTGCTGCTGTTGTTTGGTGTCATAAAATATTTACGACTTCAATGTCACACACTACTGTACTTATGTACATGTGTAAGCACATAATCGTTCGTAGTGTTCACACAATGGCGCACATGAATAATAAAGATATTCGTGCATATATGCATGTGTGTGTGCAGTGCTTAATGCGTGTGACAAATTGGTTTATAAAATTTATGTCTACTCTTAACCCGACAAGGCAAGATTTATGGCCGTCCACCCACTGCTCTATCACTTTTTAAACGATCTGTATGCCACTACGGTGACATATTGTATATGTATGCGTGTTTATATGAACATTCTTGTACCTCAAACACACATATGTATATATGTATATATATATTCTAAATGTGTATATTTTAGGATTATTTTTATTGCCTTTTAATTTTATTGTAACCTCGAGTCATAAAAAGACACACTAAATTCCCGCAAAGTTCGACTTCCGAAATTTCCTTCATTAATTGCGCATAATTAATTAATTAGTTCCACACACTGCACACAAATTGCCCGTTAATATGTATATATCGCTTGTATTATTTGAGGTTAAGAACGAGTAGCTCATAAATATGCCCTAAATATGTCGTTTGGTGAATAGGATAATTTCCAAATATTATTTGAGGGGTGAGTCACTTGGCTAAACATTGTGCAACAGCAATTTACAACAACTTAAACCAAAATATTTTAGGAATTATTTCCTTCTGTCAGAGGGAGACATTTCTGTCATAAAATGTTTGCTTAGCAGTCAAATTTTAATCACATTTGATATATTGTCATATTAAAACAAGAAAAAAGGGTCACTTTGGCTGCACCACAACTATGATACCCTACACAGGCACCTTTTTGTAGCTTGAAAGGGTATAAAACGATATGTAGCTTGGTTAAGATTGGTTAGTTTATATGACAGATATATGCTTTAGTGATCCGATCTGAACGATTTTTACAGATATTATTGCAATGTCTTAGAAAATAAGTTGTGTCAAGTTTTAAGACGTTATCTTGTCAAACAAACAAGTTCTCCATACAAAGTATTGAGTTTGATCAATCATTTTGTATGGTAGCGATATGCTATAGTTATCAGATCTGAACAATTTCTACGTAGTTTGTTGCAGTGTCCCAGAAAATAAGCTACGTCAAACTTCGTGACAATATCTTATCAAATAAAAAAGTTTTCCATACAAAGATTTGATTACAATCGGTCAGTTTGTATGGCAGCTATATGCTATAGTAATCCGATCTGAACAATTTTTACGGATATTATTGCAATGACTTTGAAAATTAGTTTTGTGAAATTTTAAGACGTTATCTTGTCAAATAAAAATGTTTTCCATACAAAGACTTGATTTCAATCGGCCAGTTTGTATGGCAGCTATATGCTATAGTAGTCCGATCTGAACAATTTCTTAGGAGATTGTAACTCTGTCTAAGATAACAATTTCTGCCAAATTACATGAAGATGCCTGCTCAAATAGAAAAGTTTTCCATACAAGGGCTTGAGTTAGATAGGTCAGTTTGTATGACAGCTTTACGCTACAGTTGTCCGATGTCCGCAGTTCTGACAAATAAGCAGCTTTTTGGTAAGAAAAGCAAGTGTAGATCGATATATTGAAAACTGTGGAACTAATTATGACGTTTAAGGCGATAAGGTCTGAGAAACCAGCGTTTCCTTTTATTCCTCACAAACTTCCTGTCAAACTCAAAAACTCTGTTCAGTGTATAAATATATTTTAAGATACTCATTAAATTAACATATATTGCACAGTTTTGTCTAAATAACCCAAATAACTCGTTTTCTTTTTTCTCTCTCTTTCTCTTTGCAGGTATGTTCCCACATATGCGAAAATATAGCCTCTCTTTGTTGGAGGTTGTCGAAGGTCCACAACTTTAGGCCTCTAGCACCTGAATTTAAAAAACTTACGTATTTCATAATAGTGCTAGTTTGAGCATTAGTTTCTGCCAGCCTTGAAATTATTTCATATAAATTTTGTATTTTTTCAGTATTAATTTTGCCTCATGACATTCTTAATAAACTGTACTGACTGACTATAAACGAGCGTACTTTTTTTTTTTTTTTGGTAGAAGTCAGAGATTTCTACTAATGACTGAGGGTATATAGAAAGCGCTGAGCTTTTTGGATAGTAACCGAGGGTATATACAAGTATAGTAGTCCGATATCTGCAGTTTCGATAAATAAGCAATTTCTTGGAGTAAGAAGAACGTTAGCAAATTTTCAAAACGAAATCTCAAAAACTGAGTCATCAATTCGCTTATATACGAACAGACCAACAGACCAACAGAAAGAGGTACATGACTCAATCGATTCAGCTCGACCCGCTGGTCGTTTATATATATTTTTTTAGGGCCTCAACCGTTACCTGTGTGTTGTGCTGTGTATTAGAAACTTCTTGGCAAACTTAATATACCCTGTTCATTACTTTTACTAAATGCGAAACAAGTTACTTAAGTATAAGTAGTTTCTAATTGCTAGCAATAATTGGTATCACGCTCCGATTCATACACCTCAACTATACAATACACTAAATGGCAAATCATGAAGTCATCCCTTCGTAAAAAAATCAAATACCTTAAGCCTGCTAAGCATCTTACCGAACTTAACTTCAACCGAAGTGCACAATGGCATTAAGGCATTCAGGCATTCGGCACAAAATGTTGCCACAACTAATGATTAATGGATATACTCAGCACAAAGGCGAAGAAATTGTAACGAAAATTATGTTGTCACATGAAAAAGCATATTTTGCGGCTACAAAAATGACAACAAAAAAGGTAATAATACATACCGTCACGCTAAAATTTTATCCTTATACGCTACTACACACACATACACACTCACATATGCGAGCGTAGTAATATGGAAAACAATGCCAACGACTTCCGTAAGCCGAAATTGTTGTGAAAAGAAAATTGCCTTTATAAATTAAAATAGCTGACATACCTACACTACCACACACATGCATGGTATATGCTGCGGAAATATGTATGTATATAATTACCACAGCAAAGCGGCTGAAAACCACACACATGACAAGCTACTTTCGTGGCGCGCAACCAAATTTCTTATGATTAATATTAATAATAAGGTTAATGTGACATTTTTGTTGTATTCTAGTAGGCAAATAGGTCATGACGCCCAAAAATCCACATACACATACATAAATACTTGCCAAGGTATGCTACTTGCTACATAATGAGCACGCTAAGTCGGTGGCATGGTTGACAGGATTATGCCGCACGCTAAGTTTCTCACAAGCAAACGTGCAGGCAGCAGGTAGTGGATGATTGAGGTGTATACTTCAACTCTTATACAGACATATATATATATATAGATACGTGCGTATGTGCGCTAGTGTGTGTGTGTAAGAAGAAAAATGAGGCTTGAAAATTGGCAAGAAAAGTCATCGGCTTAACTGAAGTTTAATTATTAAGACTGCTTACAATTTTTTATATGGCTTAGGTTACAGTGTAATACTGTGGATGTAGTAAAACATAGCACTGTTACGCGTTGGCGCATTGCTTTCGGATTTGTATAGCCTGAACAAGGTTTATTAAGTCCTAATAAGATAAACTCTTTTATTTTTTAAGACATCTGCAAGAACTTTGGCATAGATAATTAAAAAAATTATAGCAATAAACTCCAAAGAAATTGTTACGATCGGATCAATATAGCTTATAGCTGTCATACAAACTGAATCATCGAAATTAAGTGCTTATATGACAAACTTCTTCAATTGATAAGCTATCTTGATGAAATTTGGCACAGATTATTATTCAGAGCGTTGCTATAAACTCACATGAAATTGTTTTGATCAGAGCACTATAACTTAGAGCTGTCATACAAACTGAACGATCAAAATCAAGCCTTTGCAAGGAAAACTTTTTCATTTGTCAAAACATCTTCAAGAAATTTGGCATATATTATTATCTAAAGGAGTGATACAATCTCCGAAAAAATTATGCAGATCGGTCAACTATAGCATTTAGCTGTCATACAAACTAAACGAACTAAATTAAGTTCTTGTATGGAAAAGTTTTTTATTTGACTAAGTATCTCCACGAAATTTAGCACAAATTATTGCCCAAGCCGACACAACAATATCTGAAAAAATTATCCAGATCGGACCACTATATCGTATAACTGCCATACAAACTGAACGATCAAACTCAAGCCCTTGTAAGGAAAAAGAGTTTATTTGTCAATGTGTATTACAAAAACTTGGCACGAATAATTTTCTAAAGCACCGCCATAATCTGCGAAATAATTGTTCAGATCGGACAACTATAGGATATGGCTGCCATACAAACTGAACGATCTAAATTAAGCTCTTGTATGAGAAACTTTTTTATTTGGCAAAATATCTTTACGAAATTCGGCAAGAATTATTATACAAAGCAATGCCATAATATCTAATAATATCGTTCAGATCGGATAAATATATCATGTAGCTGTCATACAAACTAAACTATCAAACTCGAGTGCTTGTATAGAAAACTCCGTTATTTGTCTAAATATCTTCACGAAATTTGACACGAATAACTGTCTACAGCATCGCTGCAATAACCAAAAAAATTATTCAGATCGGACAATTATAGCATATAGCTGCCATACAAATTGACTGCTCAAAATCTAGTAAATAATCTTTTTATACAATTTTATGCTATAAATGGTACTTGTGAAGGGTTTTACGGATAACTGCGGTGTAGGTGAAGTTAACGGTTTTTTTGTTTTGGTGTCTTTTTCTGCAAAATATTTTATAATTTTGATATCTTATCTTACACTGGATATCTTCCCTTACTTCCTTGTCTTAAGGATATGTGTCTACCTGCCGCGCAGCATGATTTGCTTTGCATATACTTTTTCCTTGCAAACATATCCTCACATTCATGTATGTATTTGTCTTAAGAACCTTTGCCTTAAAGTGTTAGCCTGCTTATAGTTGTTGCTCACACCAGCTGCCCTTTTCATTGTTATTGTATTCGCAACATATTTGGTTGAAAATGATCGGTTGAATAAGAATTTGCCTTTTGCATGCCTAAATGCTCTTATACTCTACTCTACCAACATACTCTGAAATAAATAAAACACAATCGCAAACACACACTTGTTACATATGAATATATATATATGTATGTAAATATGTATATGTATATATGAGTATAAATATATATGTATGTGTGCAAGTTTGCGACTTCAGCGCATTGTTATAGTCACTCTTTTGGTATTTATTGATTTCTTCCTCCAAACTGTAGCAACATAACTGTTTTCATAAATATTTCACGAAGTGTGTAAATACATAAATATTTATACATATCATAATTAAGGGGATGAATATCTAAATTATACATTCCTGCCGCTGCGTGCAGCAACTTTTCTGAAAGTGGATTTGCTGATGGAATTATTAGTCAGCAGTTTTAGGCGTATAATTGATGAAGATTGCCGAAAGGTACAGGCAAAACGCGTTGATTAGAACCAAGTATATATAAAAAAGCATAATTTTATATTGTCGAAACATTATGTGTTTGATGAAATCGTAAGATCTTTATCTATAGTTATTAGCAAATTTCTTAGCATGAATTTAGGCGCTTAAGCTTGATTACTTTCGGCACGCTATACAAAGTGGCGCGTAAAGCCCATGATAATAGCAGAAAATTTTTTTTATCGTAGTTCTGATAATACACACTTGTACATGTATAAATGGGCAGCATGAGGAGCTTAGTCGATTTAGCCAGGTCCGCCAATATACGCTTACTAGTCCTTCAGTTTTAGAGATATCGATGTAACATTTTCCACATGTTCTTTTCTCTCCAAAAAGTTGCTTATTTGTCGGAACTGCCTATATCGGAGCACTATAACATATAGCTGCCATACAAACTAAACGATCTAAATAAAATCCTTGTATGGAAAACTGTTTGATATGATGAGAAATCTTCACCAAATTATTGTCTAAGCCAACGATATAATCTCTGAAGAAATTGCTTGGATCGGACCACTATAGCATATAGCTGCCATATAAACGGAGCGATCAAAATCATGTGCTTGTATCGACAGATTTTTTAAATGACAAGATATCTTCCCGAAATTTGACATGAATTATTGCCTAAAGCAACACTATAATCTCCGCAAAAATTGCTCAGATCGGTTCACTATAGCATATCACTGCCATACAATCTAACTGTCAAAAATCATTTTTTTAACTTTTCTGGTTTTCATTCAGACTTTAAGCGTAGTCTAGGTAGTAAAATTTCATAAACTTCTATTCTTTCACATACTTTCGTTATAAGTTCTTTATGAACTCTCTCTCCATGGAATTTCTGCACAAACTTTTTGTCTTCTGCATTGGTAATTTAATTTAACACACGATTAACTCCAAGCCAGCAATAATTCTTACCGCTTTGTTGGCATTATATTGCGCAACATTGTTGCTTTTGTTGCATGCTGAAAGCAACTTTAATGAATTAACTCAGCATGTGTCGCGGCGACAATGTCGAGTGCTTTATTGTGCCATAAGGGACCACATACTCGCTTGGCGGAGTTGAACCGGTATTTGCATGCGAACGCACACACAAAAAATACACTTCGTTATGCATGTGTGTGTGTGCATAGCAGCATAAAGCGTTTTAGTACGAAAAAACAAAAACATATAAAAGCAGCACATGACCACAATCCCTTGAGTCATAACACCTTCGCTGCTCACTCCTTGCCGCGCGCTTCATTCGACTACGGTCTGCGCCGCGCTCGCCTGCCGTGCGCTGACCACTTAATTCATATGTATATTCATTCATTTATCTTCGCCGGGCAAAAGATTAAAATAATGATCCAATCAGCGGCGTCGGAAAAAAATTATAATAAAATTTCGCAAACAAGCTAACAACCGCAAAAGTAGCTTAATTTCTCTGCCGTGTTTAAAAGCGACATGAGTGCGTTTGTGTATATGGGTTGCTGCGACATTGGCTGTTTAAGAATTTTTGCAAAACCAACGCACACACATACACTGGCGACCTGAAAGCTTGTGGTTTTTCGGGTTTTTGAAGTCATGTTTTATTAATTTTTGCTATTTACCACAATTTAAAGCTTTTCGATTTTTTCTGCATACCCTCGCTTTTGGTGCGGTTGTGGTCGATATTGTATTGTGTGTCCAAGCGTGATTATGCGCCGAATTGATTTTGCAATACCTTTTGTTGCTGTCGTTGGTTTTTTTTTTTAATTTTTTGTTTATATTTAAGTATATTTTTTTTGGTTCTTATTTTTTATTTCATTTTTTTAAGTTTTTTTTTATTTTAATATATTTTTATTTAATTCTTTTATTTTAATATATTTTTGGTTTTATTTAATTTTTTTAATAGTTTTTTTATATACATGCATGTACACATACATATATATTTTTTTATTTTCAATATTTTGTTTTTGGTTTTTAATTTTTATTTCATGTTTTAAATAGTTAATTTTTTTATATTTTTTTTTTCATTTTATATTTTGTTTTCGACTTTTAATTTTTATCTCATTCATTATTATTTATTTTTTTATATTCTTTTTCTTAAATGTTTGTTTATTTTTTTCATATTTATTTAATAGTTATTATTTTTAAAAATATTTTTTTATTTTGTTCGGTTTTTAATTTTTATTTAATTTTTTTATTATTTTTCAACTTTTATTTTTTTTCGGTTATTAATTTTTGTTCAATTTTTTTAAAAGCCTTTTTCAATTTTTTTTTAAGATTTTTTTAATTTTTTATATAACTTTTTTAATAATTTATTTTTTTTTCATTTTATATATTTTTTCGGTTTTAAATTTTTGTTAAATTTCTTTAAAAGCCTTTTTTAACTTTTTTTAAAAGATTTTTTTAATTTTATTATATTTTTTGGGTGTTTAATATTGATTTCATTTTTTTAGTAGTTTGTTTTTTTTTTTAATTTATTATATAATTTTTTAATAGTTGATTTTTTTTCTTTTTATGTCTATATTTTTTCGGTTTTTAATTTTTATTTAATTTTTTTAAGTTTTTTTATAAATTTTTCTTATATATAATTTCTTCATTTTTATATTTTGTTTTCGGATTTCAATTCCCATTTCATTTTTTTTTAAATAGCTTATTTCTTTGCTAGTTAATTTTTTTTATTTTTTCGGGTTTTAATTATTTCCCGTATTTTTGTTGTTAATTTTAATTTTTTTTCTTCTTCATAATATATTTTTATTTTTCTTTTTTAAATTTTTTAAATTAATTTTTTTTTATTCTTTTACACTTCAAACGCTTTGGCTAGGGTCACTGGTCATTGCGGTCAGTTTTTTATGCGCAAAAGTCTTCTTCGTTTAATTGTTCCCAATTTTTTATTTTTTTACGCTTCGCTCTTTTGCTCTTTACACAGTTTTAACTTGAAATTTCAATGTTCTCACGTTTTGTTTAGAGCATGAGCAATACGATTTGCCAAGCGCTGCTATAGGTATGTCGCAGTTCTTCGTGTTTCGTATTTTTATGGCCGAATTGCCTTTTATTGAACGGAAAATAGAATTCAGTAAGATCAAATGTCACCAAAGCAATTAAAAAGAGAATGAGAATGAAAATGAGACAGAAAAAAATGAGAAAAAACTAAAATTTAAATTCAAAAAGTTAAAACTTTCCTAAAAAATTTGTTTCATTATTTTTTTTTAATTAAAACATAAATTTAAAAAGAAGCTTTTAAAAATTTAAACCAGAGTTTTAATCAAAGCTTTTGAAAAATAAAATTAAAAAAAACTTTCAACTTTTAAAAATTATAAATTTCCAAAACAAAGTTTTTAAAAATTCAAATTCATACATTTGAAATGACATGAAATTTTTAAAATTAAAATTTAAAAATTATCATCGCATCTTAGCATTTTCCTAAAAATTAAAATATTAAAAATTAATTTTGAAAACTAAAAATTTTAAAAGAAAATTTTTTTAAGTTAAAAAATTAAAAATTTCAAAAATTAAAATGTTAAAAATTAAAAGTTTAAAAGGAAAAATTTTTTAAATTAAAAAATGAAAAATGTTAGAATAAAATTGTAAAAATTTAGAATTTCAAAAGTAAAATTGTAAAAATTAATTTAAAATTAAAATTTTCGCACCTTATCAAGCACTTTCGTAAAAATTAAAATTTTAAAAATAAAAATTTCAAGAATTAAAATGTTAAGAATTAATTTTAAAAATAAAAAATTTAAAAAGATTTTTTAATTAAAAATTTTATATATAAAATTTAAAAAATTTAAAATTAAAATTTTCTCTGCCGTCGGCCGCTAAGTAAACATATTTGAACGCATCCGACCTAACACCTCACTATTTGCGCCGCCGTACTACACGCTCTCTCTTGTCAAGCACTTTCTTGCATTTATCAACACACCTTTCACCAGCTAGGACTGGTTTCCACCGCCTTTTGCATTCCTTTTATTAGTATTTATAGACATTCTTCCGCCGTTGTAATTGACGCTTCATAAAGATGATTTATTGTGCTCGCGTAGCATTCGGCCACTCCGTTATTTTAGCGCGACAACGCGGAGTCGCCAAAAAGACCAAGGGGCGCGCTGTAGACTTTGATGAATATATACATATGTAAGTCTTCAGTGCGCCTCTTACTCTTTTTGGCGACATCGGCGCGTCCATTATTCGACTGCTGTCGCCTTGCGTCCGCTGCTCGCAAATTTATTGAAATTCCATTGGGTATGACATGGCGCCGACCAAACTGTCAGCTGTGCCAGATTTTGAATTAATCGAATTAATTTCAAAGCGATTTCGCTACTTAGTTTTTGTTTTTTTATGCTGTATCAACGTAACGCTATTTGAATTGTTGATGAAGCCGTTAAAAATGTTAATAAATTAGCTGTCACATATGCAGTTAACCGAGCAATGACTAAATCTTAAAAAAATACCCCCAAAATGAAGTTTAGTTGCTCGTTTTTTAGGCTCTTGACACCAATTCCATCCGATTAGAGCGAGTTATTCACTGGTCCTATAGACCTCCAGTGAACTTAGCAGACGTTTTTCCACAATCAGAGCTTGTCTGGCCACGATATCCTTCTTGCCCACCATGTATCTCCGGACTACTTGCATCTAGCAAAGTCAATCTTGCCGCTCTTGTAGTTGTTTTGGCTAAACTCTGTCTAAGATACACACGCGATGCAACAAAATATATTGAGGCACGCTCTTTCCGAAGTCGAAGTCGAAGTCGAACCGTCTTATTAGTTTCTCGCCATTCAGACTGAGATTGAAATATCTCTGTCCTTTAGAGAACTCAGCGAAGTGGCTGAGATCAGTGTCTCCTCCATTGCTAGGCTTTTGTCAGACTGAGCTTGAAATATCGTGGTATATACACCTTCGGAGTCCCTAGCGAAGTAGCAGATTGATATCTACCTTCTTAATAAATTTATGGTCAGCACAAAACGCTTAGTTGCACTAGGAGTTGATGTACTTTGAGTAGTTTTTGGGTAAATCAAAGGACAAAGATCTGTCCAAGAAAAATCCATCGATTTTGGATCAACTCTAACTTAACACTGACTATCTTATTCCACTAGCTCAATTTATTTATAGATCCATCGATTTTAGATCAACCCTGACCATACCTATTTCAAAAGCACAAGATACTGCTTTAATTTTCATCTCATCTGCGATTTTCACAGTAAGAAAGTTAAGGATCCTTTCGAAACTTTATATTAGCACAGGGTTTTGAAGTTTAGTTGTTGAATCTAGCTCTTGCTTATTCCAAAAGCATAAGATACTACTTCAATTTATGCCTCAATTTCGAACTCTTCAGTAGGTTTGTCAAAGCTCCATTCAAAACTTTAAATTAGAGCAGCTTTCTAGAGTACCACTTGAGATTGCTACTTCTCTGAGAAATCTCTAAACACTAGTTTTTCAAAACATACTTCCAGTTTAGATCAGATTTCGAAACAGAAAACCAGCTGAGATCACTTCTTCTCTACGCCACCTTTTCGCCGCTATTATGTCATATTTATAAGAACTTTTGCGGTTTTCTGAATAGAGTCCAACCTAAGTCTTACCAAGAAGTTCTTGCAATTGTCTCGCAACATATTTTTTACCACAAAAATATTTCATGCTGTGCGATTCGCGACAAATAAACCTTATGTCGCTTGAACTGTCATAAAAGCCGTGCGAAATTTTTTATGCGCCATAAAAATCGCCAATTCCGCGGTCTCTAACTTGCACCATTTCATTAGAAAAAAACCGTCACAGCCAACGGTTGCCGCGACTGGCACACATATATACTTATATTTAGATATGTAAATACACATTTTATTATTCTAACGGCTTGTCATTAATCACAGCTTATTGCTTAATTAGCGAAACAAGAGTTCATGGTGGTTGGGGGCGCAGTTATCGAGTTTACGAAAAGCACGAAGAAAAATACGAAAACGAGTTAGAAAACAAACGTATGACATCAAGCGGAAAAAATAGTCAAATGCGGTCACTTGGTATACAAATATACATATGAACATATATATGTGAGTTTGTATTTTTTTGAGTGCTGGGTGAGGTTCAAAGCAAGTGAACAAATTTGAACTTTAATAAGAATATTAAAAGTGAACATTTTTTATTACTTTTGAAGCGATAAAATGTTTTTGCTCGCTTAGATTGATCGACCTTCTTAGTTAAAAATCAAGTAGGGTAATTAATTTAAGTCAATTTTTTATATGATTTCAAATTTCTTAATGCCGCCTGTCGGCCTGCATATATGTATGCGAAAAATCTGTTTTTGAGAGATCACGCTGAAATTTTACAGATGTTCTTTTCTTCTTAAAACAATGCTTTCTTGACAAAACTGCGGGTATCGAGCCACTATAGCATATAGCTACCATACAAACTGAACGATCGAAATCCAGGTTTTGTATGAAAAACTTTTTTATTTGAAAAGATATCTCTACGAAATTTTACATAAATTGTTACCAAAGACATTGCTATAATCTCTTAAGAATTTGTTCAGAATGGAATATTATAGCATATGGCTGTCATGTAAACTGGTTGATCAAAATCAAGTTCTTGTATGGAAAATTAGTTTATTTGACAAGTTATCGTCACAAAATTCGGTATATAGTACTATATCAAACATAGCTACAATCTCCGAATAAATTATTCAGATCGAACCGCTATACCATATAGCTGTCATACAAACTGAACGATTGAAATGAAGTTCTTATTCGAACAACTTTTTTATTTGAAGAGATATCATCGTGAAATTTAGCAGGAGTGTTTACCAATGGTAACGGTATAATTTCTTAAGAAAGTTTCCAGATCGAATAACTATAGCATATAGCTGCAATACAAAATGAACGTTGTAAATCAAGTCTTTGTAGGGAAAACTTTTTATTTAATGAGATATTTTCATGAAATTTGTTACACATTATTTGCTAAAGCATCTCTACAATATTCAACCAAAGTTTTCAAATCGGACCACTATATCATATAGCTGCCATACAAACCGATAGCTCAAAATCAAGTGCTTGTTTGGAAACTATTTTATTTATGCAGCTTACTCCAGCTTCGGTTTAACAATTTTTTACCTTCATATTTCAAGCTTAATTTATTTCAATGAATCCATAAAAATTTGCTTATTTATTATGATTATTTGTCAACTCCTCATTGGTTCATCGCATGATTTTAACGATTTGCATATGTCTCACCGTGAAATTTTTATTTATTATTATTTTTTTCTATTATTATTATTCTTTTTCTTTTGTTATCATTTTTTTGTCTATTATTATTATTCTTATTTTCCTTTAATTCATATTCGCTTATTTTGCTAAATTTAACCTCTTAATCATTTGCTTTTTATTGCCACTCCATGAGTTTATGGAATCATTAGCAAATTGATTTAAATTGCTGCGAATTTTATGGCGTCGTCTCTGTAGCTAATTAAATTTAAAGCGAACTAAACGTGTTCTGAAGCTTTAGTTGATATAAAAAATCACAAAACAACAATAAAAACAAGAAGCTTCAAAAATTGCGTTGCTGAGCTAGCAGACTGTAAATGGCTTGGCAAGTCGCTGGAAAGTAGCTGAAAAGCATAGAAAAGAAGTGAGTTGCAGCATAAATGCTCAAAAATTTCTATGCATGCTTAACATACATATGTATATTTTTATATTTTTTTTTGTGACACTAAAATGTGATGTTTCGCAAAAAGTCTAACATTTATTATACAAAAATACGATTTTCCGCAAAAAGTCTCGTCTTTTTTGGTATTTGTGTTTTATAATACATTTTTATTTTTCTACTAAACATTAGCTCTTAATCTGTTTACAATTTCTTACATTTGTACCAACTACAGCGCTCAGCAAATGCTCATATTCCAAACAACTGGCGACTGCAAGGCAAAATATCACTCATACGCCCCCACCTGCACGCCTCCACACTCATTAGCTATTACTAGCAAATAAACACACTCACCCATTACTACAAACAGGTACACTTGCAGCCAGCAAGTCAAATAGTTTAACATTTATACTAGTTAAATAAATATGTGTGCAGCAGGTGAGCAAGCCAAGCGTGTGTACTTCTAAGAGCCAACAACAGATAAAAGGCCAATTAACTTGTGGATATGCGTTTCCGCAGCCAACACTTGAGCGCGCAAGCAAAGCAATAGACTTGCTGAAGTGCCTAAGAAAGCATACTTGCCCGCAGCGTGTTGCACAAATGTACGCAAATACGCATGCTGCTTGAAGTTGCTACGCCATACAAGTGCCGGCAACTTCGCAACGAAGCCTCAAGTGCAACTTGTCTCTCTGGCTATGTCGTTGACTGCGCTGGCCGGGGCATACGGTTGAATGAAGATTTGCAACGCTTCATTAAGCGCGCATAAACTGGCAAATATTTATGAGCGTTCGCACACACACACATACACACACGAACTGCAGCTGCAGCTAAACATAACTAGTGAGAGTCGTAAAAAGGCCACATTCCTAGCCGGTGCCTAGTCTAGGCATTCGCCATGGAAATAAACTTGTTGCTGCTACCTTGCCACTGCAACATGCCGCATGTGGCAGTCGCAGCAGCACTTGCAATTGCTTTAAAGTGTGGATACATACATATATAAATACCAAGCAGTCGCAATGCTGCTGTCCGTTTGCCGTCCAATGACTGCAACTGCCAATTGCTCGCCTGCACAATTGCTACAAGTTTATTCTAGCCGCTTGCAACAACAACAAACAGTTGTTTGTGTTATTTCTACTACTTCTTCTGCTGCTGCTGCTTGGTATTAACAAACAAATGAGGTTAATGTATACAATTTGAAATGCATTAGCACCGCATTTCAGCAGCTCGTACGCCGCCTTGTAGGTGCCACTGCTCTTGCGGCATTTGCCACAAACTGCTCGTGTAGATTTGTGGGCTGTGGATTTGTTTAAGCCTCTTTTATCGATTCGCAGCGGTGTTAGGCTGTTGCTAGTCGCTTTTTGTTGGTCTCTAATGTGTATGAGTGTGCGCACAATGTGATAAAATGCAGCTAAAAGACCGGTTGGAAGTGTGGAAAAAACGCAAGCAATTTATTAGCGAGCGGATGTGGCATAGTGGTAATATGTTTTTTAGATTATAGCAGATTTTGAGATAAGAAAAAAACACGTTTTAGAAAAAACTTAGTTTGAAACAGTCGCCGCCTAAATTAGAGAATAAAATTGACAATATATGAGGCTTTAGAGATCAGTGGCAAGGTCCATAACAGATCAAGCTAATATAATACTACTATCCGCTCATTGAAAAGTAACTTTTCTTACAACATATGGTGGCCTTTGGACCAAATATTTTAGAATTTCAAGCTTACTGCAAGCAAAGAATTGTAATATTTCTACTACAAAATCAAGTTCCAAGTAATAAGTTTTGGTTCTTAAGAAAAATTTTCAAGCTGCTATCTTAAAAGTAATCCGGAACTGTAACGCCTAAAGAGCTGTTTAGTCGAAGAGACCGAAACCCATATCGTCACCTTCCTCGGATTCCGAGTCCTACTTTTTGGCTTCCTCCTTCTTTTCGGCAGCAGCGCCAGCACCAGGAGCTGGAACAGAGGCAACAAACTTGCTGGAGTCCGCGATTTAAATTAAAAATCATATCTCATCCTCAACTTATAGCGTCATCTTATTTATTTTTCACTACGCGCCGAAATGTAGGCTACGAATGCTTACCGTAACACTTAGTACGTATGTATACAGTAGCTGTCGGTCACTCAGTGTTTAAGATATTGAACTGAAATTTCTCACAAGCCTTTGCTCTCCAATAAGCTTTTCACTAATTGATATCGGAATACTATCGGCACACTATGGCATATAGCTGTCATACAATCTGAACTATCAAAAACAAGTAGTTGTATGGAAAACTTTTTTATTTGATAAGATATTTACGTGAAATTTGGCACAAATTATTCCCTTTAGTAACAGTACAATCTGCGAAGAAATTGTTCAGATCAGGTCGATGTATCATATAGTTGCCATACAAACAGACCAATCAACATCAAGTTGTTGTATGGAAAACTTTTTGAATTGACAAGATATCTTAACGAAACTCGGTATGCGATATTGCCTAATACAACGCTAAATTCTTCGAAGCAATTTTCTATATCGAACTTATATCTCATATAGCTGCCATATAAACTGACCAATCAACATCAA
The DNA here is from genome assembly GCF_024586455.1 of Bactrocera neohumeralis. Lineage (NCBI taxonomy): Eukaryota > Metazoa > Arthropoda > Insecta > Diptera > Tephritidae > Bactrocera > Bactrocera neohumeralis. Next base: position 75,263,660 of record NC_065923.1, on the reverse strand, counting down.
GTTGTTGTATGGAAAACTTTTTGAATTGACAAGATATCTTCACGAAACTCGGTATGCGATATTGCCTAATACAACGCTAAATTCTTCGTAGAAATTTTACAGATCGGAATACTATATCATATAGCTACTATACAAACTGACCGCTCGAAATCAAATCCTTGTATAGAAAACTTTTTGAATTGACAAGATATCTTCACAAAATTTGGTATACACTATTATCCAAAACAACGCTACAATATCTGAAGAAATTGTTCAGATCGGACAACTATGTCATATAGCTGCCATACAAACCGAGCGCTCAAAAGCAAGTTCTTTTATGGTTTTATATGTAGAGGGTATTTTATGTATTTTATTTGTGAATGGTATTTTAACTTTTAACGTTTTTCTTGTTTTTCTCTTACTCTAAAACCTTCCAACATCCTTTTTTTATTTGCTTTCCAAATATTTTTCTTCAACAATATCAAAGCATAGCTGCGCTGTTAGCAAGAATAACCACTATTTTATTTAATATTAAATTTCCCGACAATAATTAACTGCCAATAATTGCTGATCAACGCTCACTTACAAGCAATTGCAACAAACACTTGCCGATTGAGTAATTGTAGTGTCATTAACAAATGTCAGACACTTCCTACAATTCTTGCGAAGACTACATTTAAGCCGCACAAAGCAACACTGCCACATAGTGGGGCATATGCAGCAAGCGACAAACCACAATGTGAAATTGGAATATTGCGGACACACACACAAATCATTTATAAGCAATTTTATTGTATTGCTGCATGTCTGTATATGTGTGCTAGCAATCAATGAAAAATTGACGAAATAATCGTTGTCTGCCACAAGACATACAATGAGCTAACATTTGTCAGCAAATGCACATAAACTTGCATATATCATGTATATATAAGTATATATATGGATATATATGCGTATGTGTGTGTTTGCTGGCATGAACTTCGCACATTTGCCGCCTATCAGTCAATTGATCATTTAGTCCAGCATTCAGACATTCGTCCATTGTTTGTTGCAACAGTGTTGCAATCACTTTGTTGTATACGTTGTTGTTTTAACATACACTTTGCCCGTCCGTACATGCATGCAGCAATCACTCACTATGAAGACAACGGTTGACAGTTGATATAAATGCGGTGTGAGAACGCTGAAACAGTTGGAACGACAGGCTAAAAGGAAACCACATGGCCAAAAGCAAACAACAATAAGAACAACACAAATGAGAACGTTTCAATATAAATTGCATCGTGCAGAATTATACATACATGTACATATATGTATATGGAAATAAGTGCATACTAATGCTGTTAAACCCACATAAATAGGTAACCCCGAATGAGATTCAGTAACTCCCGAAATTTAACAATGCAAATGCGATTTATTTTGGTGTTCATTGTATTTTATGCGCGGTATTTTGAGTTTGAGCTCTTAATGTAACGGGATCCCGAAAACCAAACATGCATTTTCGGGATCCCGAAACCAAATATTATGTAGAACCAAAATTTATGTATCCCAAGCGCGCTGAATCACCAGCTAAGGTGTTTAATAGCGAAAGAATATATGAATCCCGAACGAGATTCAGTAAATCCCAAAATTGTACAATGCAAATGCGACTTATTTTAGGGTTTACTGTATGTATTTTATGAGCGATATTGTGAATTTCGGCATTTCTTGTAACGGGATCCCGAAAAACAAAACTGCATATTCGGGATCCCGAAACCAAATATGATGTATAAATCACCTGTTTTTTATTTGATTTGCCATTTTGAGGCAAAAGCAAATCAGAGAATATGTGTGCATATGTATGTAGTATATTTAACAAAAACAATAAAAACATATTGTAATTCAGCCTGCAATTTGTGTAAGACCAAAAGATCCTTCTACACTCGCTCAATTTCTGGCCAATTTGCTTAGCACTGAGTCAACAAGTCACTCACCCTGTCAGTTACTCCTTGGCCAGCAACGAAACAGATGTTGCAACCACTTAAAAATGCATTTTGTTGCATGCAGGAAGGGACAGAAGCAACAACAATGAACTTTCGAAGACAAAATGCTTTAACTTCGAACTGTGTACCCTCCAGAAGGAAGTTCGCAATTTTTCGCACAGCTGTTGCAGTTCTGTGCTGCGCTTGCTACAACGCCTGCTCAGCTGTTCGTTGCTGTTGTTGTTGTGAATTTAATTTAAATTTGTTCATCGATGACGGTATTTTGCCGACTTTTTAATGGCGCATGCAATTTTAGTGTTCACAGTTCAGCATATTTAATTGGGGTTGCAATGCAAATTATAGGTTGCATGCAACATTCATGTGGTATGCATAGATAACTACCGTGCAAAGGGCTAATTATTGCTGACAGCGTAAAGGTGAGAAGGTAGGTGATTCAACTATATCTGAGCTATATCAAGTCTATAGGGCAAACAGAAATGTCTTCACTGTAGGATGATCCGAAAATTAAAATTTTTTAATAAAATTTTTTTTTTTACATTAACGAAACTTTTTTGCGTTTCTTGGAATTTGAAACGCATGTTGCGCGCTATTTTTCTTCCACATATGTACATATATACGCATTAGGATGGCTCATAAAATAAAAATATTAATTAGTCAAAAAATTAAGAAATATATTCTTACGCACGTTCCTTGGAATTTAAAACGCATGTTGCGTTCTATTTTGTTTTTAAACATATACACATTAGGGTGGCTCGTAAAGAAAACAAACAAATAGGAAAACAATTTAAAATAATATTTGCTTCTTCCCGTGTCTTGACATCTATAGTACACGGCATCATATATTTGCCTTCGAAGCAATGTCGGATTAGGGTGGTTCATAAAGTAAAAAGTTTTAATTAACAAAAATAAGTTTCAATTAATGAAAAAATGTTAATTTCTTGGAATTTAAAGCAGTCAACGCGGTTTCCTTTCACACATAGGCATAGACACATTAGGGTGGCTTATAAAATAAAAAATAATAATAACTAGCGTGGCTTATAAAGTAAAAAAATTAAAATTAATAATTATATAACAAATTTTATACGCGTTCTTGGAAATTTGGAACCATTTCTGCGCGCTATTTTTCCAAACATGGACACATTAGGGTGGTTCAGAAAGTACAAGAAATTATTAATAAAATATAAAAAATATTAATTTTTCAGTTTCTTGGAATTTAAACTAACTGGGATTTATTTGTTTGCCAGACATAGACACATTAGGGTAATCCAAAAAAAAAATTTAAAATATTTAAACTATTGAAAATTAAAAAAAATTATTGTTTCCTTACATTTCTTGGAATTTAGGGCACACAGTATGCTCTATTCATCTTCTAAATCTATACCTTTGAAGATTTCGAGCGCATATCATTAATAAGATTAGCAAATAGGCCAAGCATTTCAAGCTTTCATCGACCTGACCACCAGTGATGTTTGACTATTATTATTATATTAACTCGAATTTACCAAATTTCCAAAATAATAGACAACAATAGCAATAGCAGCATATTAACTTTTGCCATTGCCTTTTTGGCCAAACTGTAAGCAGCCAATGGGCCACCCGCTGGCGTTCGCATTCAATAATAATAATCATATCAAGAAATTAAGTGAAGATGAAGATGAGTTGGCTGTACATTCGCGCTGTGCTGTGCTTTTGTTGTTATTATTAGAAATACTTGCCTGCTTACGGCATCATTACAAGGCTGCCAGTTTCGCATGCCTCACGGCTTACGTGCCGCAATGTGCGGCAAGACACCAACAGCGTCACAGCGGTGGCTATACTACTCATACTATTCGGCTGCCCGACTATTTGCGCACAGCAGACGCGCCTGAAGAATGCTCTCAATTAATTTTATGAAGCTTTTGCACAACTACAAGTGCCCAACGGAGCCGGCAAAGTTGGAGAATAGGCGAATGGCTCGTAAATTTCATGCCAATAAAATTAGTGTGTTAATGCGGAGCACAATCGACGGAAATAAATAATAAAAGCAAGAAGAAATGTTAACTTCGATTAAAGCGAGGTCATGATACCTTTCACAGGTGCAATTTTATAGCATAAAAGGGTATAAGAAAATTATTAGCTTGATTTTAATCGGACAGTTTGTATGGCAGCTATATGTTATAGTTGTCCGATCTGAGCGATTTTTTTAGATAATGTACCGTTACTTTGGAGAATAGTTCACGCCAAATTTCGTGACGATATCTTGTCAAATAAAAAAGTTTTCCATACAAGGACATGATTTTGAACGATCAGTTTGTATGTCAGCTATATGCTATAGTTGTCCGATATGAAGAATTTTTTCAGAAATTATACCGTTGTTCTGGGCAATATTACATGGAAAATTTCGTATCGATATCTCGTCAAATAAAAAAGTTCTCTATACAAGAACTTGATTCCGATTGTTCAGCTTGTATGACAACTATATGATATAGTGATCCGATCTCGGCGGTTCCGACTTATAAGTAGCTTCTTGGGGATAAAAGAAGGTAATCATAATTTCAGATTAATATCTTAAAAACTAAAGGTCGGACAGATGGATACACATTTTATAGGGTCCTCTGGGTCCTCCTTCTCCTCCTGGCAAACTTAATATACAGGGTCTAATTCATACTTGCTGCTCTTCTCTGTTGCATTTTTAATTGCTTTGTGATTGCTGCTATGCTTTGATGTCATACTGCAGGGCTGCATTTTGAGGCAAGCAGCAAAGAGCGGGTAAAGACGAAGAGTCAAAAGCTAAAATATTTCTTTGTTGGTGTGTTTGCGTTGGTGTGTGTGCCTAAATATTTGTGGTTGCTTGCATGTATGCATTTAGGGCTTGTTTATATATTTGCCAATGTGTTAGCGGCGACCACCTAGATGCCACAGTTTGCACTTGGCTCGTCTGAAGACACAGGAAGCTTGAAGTGGCACACAGGAAACGATGAGGCACTTCTAGAGTGCATAACAGATAGAAACAAAGGTGGCTAGATGGAGTCAGTAGCTTTTTGGTATGAAAACGCTGCAGAGCAAACACAGAAAACAACTTACGAACACATAGACAACTACTTGTAGGCATGTATGTAAGTGTATGTGTGTGTGTGTGGCATATGTATGCATAGTTCTATCAATAGTTGTGCCAGAAAAGTAGTGAGGAAACCAAATGAAGAGCGATTGAAATGAGAAAAAGCAAACAAAACAAGAGCTGTGCATTGCCAAGAGCTACCAGCAGCCAACAGCAACAAAAACAAGCACACAAATTCAAGCAGGCAACGCAGTACGCCAGGAGCAGCGTGTAGCAACAGCAACAAACAACGACAACATTATTTAAACAAGCAGCACGCACAAGTGAGAGCAGCAGACGCAACACTTTTTAAAGCAACACACTGTTTCAACAACAACACACAACAGCAACAACACTGCCAGCCAGCAGTTAGAGTTCTGTGTAAACAATCTCTAACATATCGACAGGCGAAAGACGCTTAGATGCATACACACACCGCCAGCTAAGCAACCGGCGTCAACCAGACAAAGCGAAAGATCGCCGTTCAATTAGACAAATGCATATGCGGAGACATTTAGCACCATTTGCAGCATGAAGCTGCAAGGCAGCCATCTGCGTTTCTCAGATTGCAAATTGTTTACAACTGGCATTGCAGGTAATAAGTGTGTTTGTATTTGTGCAACAAAATTATGACATGTTTGGCTGAGGTCTTTAACTCGCCAGAATTCGCACTGCTGCCAGCGAAATTACTGTCTTTGTGCTGGTGTGGCAAGTATTGCCAGGCAGGCGAAATGTTCTGGTTTGTTTCAAGAAATTAAAACAAAAATAAAAGAAAAGATTTATACCCTTCATAGCTGCATTTTTTTTATGTAGCATAAGAGTGTATAAAAAGGCGCTTAGCTTGATTTTGATGGGTCAGTTTGTATGGCAGCTATATGTTATTATTGGCCGATATGAACAATTTCTCAGGATATTGTGGCGATAGCTTTGATAATAATCTGTGCCAAATTTCGTGCTGATAGCTTGTCAAATAAAAAAGTTTCCATACAAGTACTTGAGATTTATCGGTCAGTTTGTATGGCAGCTATATCTCATTATTGTCCGATCTTAACAATTTCTTAGGGTTTTGCAGCAATGTTTTGGATAATAATCTGTGCCGAATTTCGTGCCAATATCTTGTCAAATGAATAAGTTTTCAATATAAGAACCTGAGTTTGATCGGTCAGTTTGTATGGCAGCCATATGTTATTGTTGTCCGATCTAAATAATTTTTCTGGATAATATAGGGATGGTTTGGGTAATAGTCTGTGTGAAATTTTGTGCCGATAGCTTGTCAAATAAAAAAGTTTCCCTTACAAGGAGTTGAACTCGATCGGTCAATTTGTATGGCGGCCATATGCTATTGTTGTCCGATCTGAACAATTTCTTCAGAGATTATAGGTATACCTTGGCTTGCAAACTGCACCAAATTTGGCGAAGATATCTCGTCAAATAAAAAAGTTGTCTATTCAAGGTGATGCTGATCTTCTATATGGATTTATACTTTATAGGGGTATTTCGTTTATTACAAACATTGTTATAAATTTAATATAATCTGTTCAATTTACAACAACAAACTGACTGTTTAATCATTTTTATGTTTTAAATACTTTTATCTGTGTATAATTTTCAATTCTGAGGACTGATCATAACCGCTTTCAATACTTGTCTAGATCATTTGCATTTCCTCGAGGTTATCTGATGTTATAGTAAATGCCTCAAGGCTGTTTTGAGCATTCTACACAATTTCTAATACCAAAATCCAGCAGTAGTTTATACTACTAACCTTTTAATGTACAGATTCTTCATTGTGATAGTGACTATAGAACATTTCTCACCCATCCTAACGTTTCTGATGTGATAGAGTATGTCTGAAGACTGTTTTGAGCTGTCTACACAACTTCTAATACCAAGATTCAGCAATCTACTCTTCAAAAATCTACTTTACTAATATTTTAACTTATAGTTTCTTCAATGTATTGGTTGCTTTAGAATATTCCTAACCTAACCTAACTCCTACCTTCGAATTATATCGTCACCTAAAATGCAAAACAACGTTATATCACTTTTCATAAATTTACAGGCGAAGGAAAAACCATATAATACTTATAGAAAACACTAATATTGAAACGAAATTTGAGTTTTGGTTATAAAATGGTTATATATTGGTTATCATACACTCACACTGATTGGTTATATATCGGTTATTATAACCGATAACGATTTAAATTTTTTTGTTTTTGATGATACGTTGTTTTGTATATTAGGTGACGATATATGAAAATCGTATACGAAGTTTAACATAACCAAATTACTTCCACACTTTTAATCAGTTTATTGACTTCTCTCTTATATACTTGTAGTATGAAGTACTTGTTTCTTGGATCTCTGTATTCAAGTATTCAAACTCGTAATATAAACATGAGCCTAGCTGTGCTACTGATGGCTCATTACTGGTTAAATAATTGTCGGTTTCAATACATTTTTCCAAGAATTCGTTGAAAGGAAACAGTTTTCGCTTCATTACCCCAAACAGATTGCCATTGTCATCAATGTATGTAAAATGCCTGTCGCAGAATAAAGTAGATATTTAAGAGGCGGTCTCTCGTGAATAAAAATCAAACCATACTTGGTTAATTAATGTACATTACATACAAGTATATAAGTACATAGAAATATATAAATACATATAAAAGTATATATAGTAAATACTTTGCTTTACAAGCTCCTTATTATTATTCTCCTTGCCGCCGCTCACTTATTGCACCCACTAGTCAGCGATGACCTTCAACCAACCGCGAAACTCAAGCTCATTCAAACAGTTATGTGCTCAATGCTTCCGAATATTTCACATTTAATTGAGTTTAGTATTGATGATCTTACCAAAAACAACAACAGCATTATTCATTATGCCATATTCATTAAACAAATGCGGCGCACAAGTGCAGCAATGCAACTGCACTAAAACATGATATAAATGGCGAATATAAATATGTGATGCAACATGCAACAACAACAATGCATACATGCCGCAACAACAACGCATACTTGTGTAAATAAGTGCAGCATAGGCGCTGCTTTAATGAGCAACAGCAGCAGAATCCGCAGCAACGCGCAATTCCTCGTAATGTCAAGGCGTCACTGGAGCGGAACCCAACAAGAGCAGCTGCGTTGGCATTGTTGCAGCGGCAACGGAATTATGGCATCTAGGCGGATACGCTCCATTGCGGTAACAATCAACATATGCAGCGCACTACGCAGCAAACTGCAGTGATTTGTGTGGCGACTGTGCGCTAGTTAAAGTCGGCGATAAAAGTGGGTGCTGTAACAACACACAGTTGTTGTTGTTGTTGTTGTTGTTGTTAGAACAATGCCAAATGAGCTAAAGAAAGCCATGTACGACCAGATGTCATGTGGAAAGGGGTTTGAGGGTGCAGAGTGCTCAATAAAATGCTTAAGAATTGTTGTTTTTGCCATAATAATAGTTGCCACGTTGATCGAATTAATAGAAAAATGTTTGTAATTGAATGAAGTAGAAGTCTGAGTACGCGGAGGGCTTAATAATTGTTGTTTTAGTACTGCTTGCTGCAATAAGAGTTGCCACGTTGATCGAATTAAAAGAAAAATGTTTATTATTGAATGAGGCAGAGGTCTGAGGGATTTGAGGTCTCAAAGTGCTTAGTAAAAATATAGTAGATTTATTGTTTTTAGTACTAACGCTACTATTTTCATTAAGAAGAGTTGCCACATGGATCAAATTTATAGAAAAATTTTTAAAATTGCATAAAGAAGGGAGAAAAAAATTGTGCCAACATATTGTGCAAATTCGTTTTATCATTAATACTAGAGTTTATAAAAATATGCTTAACAAATAATGCAATTTGGCAACTCTAGCAGCTAGACGGCAAAATAAAAATTAAAAAAATTAAATTTATGTTTACAAGAAATCTCCCCAGAAACGTGTTTGAAGTATAAACAAGTGCGCATAGCGGCTAAAGTAGACCGAAGGAAATGTGGCTATGAGTTAGCAATTTCAATACAGCTACTCTGGCGTCAGTAAACATAATAAAATGCAAAATTTACATATGCATATAAAATTTGTTGCAAGAAAAAAAGAACTTTAAGTGACCAGCTTCGCCTAGTTGCCTCCAAATTCTATAATAGAAACTGAATATTTGTTAGTAAACAGCAATTTTCCCCTTTAAAAATTTATTAGGTTATGTTACACCGACCATTTGTCACATTATACATAGGCCTAGTGATCCTAAGAAATGTCAGATGGCGATTCAATTTAATATGAACTGAAGTATTCCAACGCTTTTTGCGAACTCTACGTCATCTAGTCTCCTGAACTGCGAAGCTTTATCTATCTCAGAAAAGTTCAAGATGTAGCCGGTCAGAAGCAAAAGAGGTGTTCCAGCGTCTTACGCTTTCCTACTTCCCTGGACTGTCTGCATGTGTCCTCGTTACTAATGCCCATCGGACTCGCATGAGAGGCCAGTAAGATGTCATCGGATCAACAACCATCCTGCAGTCCTTCCGAAACTGTGTGAGTGGTCCTTACATATGAACTTGGCGATCCTGCTTTTTCTTAAGACGTTCCGTCTTAACCTGATCCATCTATCAGTCGTTTCAGAAATTTCATTATGTTTCGTGTTTTATGACTTCGGTCTTTCCTGTACTGGTTCGGTAGTGAAAGACATTTTTGACAATATAATCAGCTATTTTGTTTCCCGGAACGCCCTTGTGGCTTGGAACCCAGTCACTATATCTTCTGTCTCCCTACTTCTAAGGGCATTCTTAGACCCAATGCGTTGTGAGATTATGGCTTTAATTGTCACTTGTATATCGACATACGTACATATATTTCCTGCATTTTTAGCTATCTCACTAGCTTTCCTGACCGCAAAGTGTTCTGCTTTTAAATACTGTAGTATTCCGAAAGTTTGAAGGTTCGTCCGAGATCTGGCTCGGCACAATATATTCCGGCGCTACTCCATCAGGCAATTTTGATATGTCTGTGTAGATGTTGCACGTTCCTCTGGCGTGTCCCACGTTCCTATGTCATCCAAGGTTCGCCCGAGATCTAGCTCCGCGCAATAGATTCCGGCGCCATTCCATCAGCCATTTTTGTTCCCTCTATGTAGATATTGCACGTTCCGCTGTCGAGTTGCTCGTTCCTGCGTTATCCATTATCTTTAATGATACCTAAAACCTTCTCTCATTCAGATATACCGTGACCTTATGTGGTCTATTTTATCCAACAACCCCTGTTCATCGTGTTTTACCCGAAGAACCTGATGGAGAGCTCAGCTAGCACCGTCAATCATAAAGCTGATTTTGCTCTAGAGCTTTCCACTACATTGTCGGTTGGTTGAGTAATCTTTCTAGTACAGCCTTTGTAGTGATTCTGAGCGCTCCCGTTAAAAAAGAACAAACTCTAGGTTAGTCGCTGTTTCCACTTCAACGGTTTCCTGTATGAGATTTTGCTAACAAGAAGCATAAAGCAAGTTTGGTTTGACCAACGCTGTGTACCAAAGAGTGGTCGGATGATAAATCCAATGTAGACCATGGTATCTACATACTTACATGCATAGAAGGCATCACTGATCTTTTTCACTCTCTCTTCCACAATACGTTTCCAAATCAGTTGGGTATCACAGATTACTCCCAGTTAATAAGTATGCTCTTTAATTGTTAACTCAACCTCATTGAGCTTCGGGGGCTTCCTTGTTGAGGTTTTGCACCTCCTTTACGGAGTATCATATCCCTCTTACGGCATTTATGGTAACTCTAGCTCATCCTATTCGGTCCATCGATACCCTCGGACTCTTAGATTGTTGTCCATCACGTTACTAATTGTGTCTAGAAACATCTCCTATATCTATGTCGTCTGCATAGGCTAAAGGCTTAATCAAAAATGCAGACAACATTTCCTCATCGTGCTTCTTTAATATTTCCACTTTTAATTGCATTGAAATTCGTTTTAGTACATCCTTTCGTTCTCATTCAATAAAATTATTGCATTTTCCCGCTTGAAAACGAAAGTCAGACACTTGAGGCTCTATTCAAGTCAGTTATTGGATAGACATAACTTTAGCCAAACCATTTCCGCAGCAGGAAATCCGTACACAGACGAACACACGAGGGTTCTTTGCAAATCTTCATAGTTTCGACTGAGATCAAATTAAATTAAAATTTTTGTTGAAGAAAACTTCGCTGACACTCAAACAAATACGAGAAAAGAAAAGTAAATGAAGGCGCAAAGTAACTTAGTTGGCAGAGCGGTGGATGCGGCAGCCAAGCGCCAAATGAAGACATAAGTTACAAGGCAAAGCCGAAGTGCAGAGCAGTAAACGCACATAACTGCAGTTGTCGAAGAGTTAAAAGACGAAAGAGCAAGACTGCGCGGCAAATGATATGCGCCCGCAGGCAACACTTAACCTCTTCCTGTCACATCCTGGCAGCCGACAGACAGCGCGGCAGGCAAACAAACAAAGCGCGCACAGAACTACGGTCGCCAAGACAGAACGTAAATGAGGAAGGAAATGCTTGAAAAGTTGTAGACTTGAGCAACAACGCGACGTCTGCCGAAGCTTACGCGAAACAGGCACACAGACAGGCGCGGCAGCAACGCGCTATTAATGTAATTTCCGCGCGAGACGCCAAAACACGAAGAAAACCAAATGAAAAGTCGCATTCCCTAATTGCCAATAAAACAAAAAACGAAATAGATGAGTTATGCGCACGAAAAAGTGGCAGCCAGCAGATGTGCGCACATATTTTTCATAATTTCCGCATATTTTTTGTGTCTACTTCGAATAAGCGCCGCCGACGACCGAAGCTGCTCAACTTTCGTCGAAAAAAATGTGCAGGAAAATAAATGAGAGCGAAAATAAATTACGAAAATAAACTAACCTCACTTCCCAGCGCCGCCTAAATACAGCTAACTACACGTACAGCCGCTTGCAGGGTTGTTGAAATCGAAAAGTGCCTAAATGAAATTTGCTTGCGAGCGCAAACTGTTTTGCTGCCCACACCTGCTGCACCACGCTTCGTCCGCTTTCCACCACTTCCTGCGTGTACTCATGCATTGAAAGTGAAATTGAAAACGTACAATGACCCCATTCTGTCTTATTCTGGCTTATTTTCCGTTGCTTCTCTTTTTTTCTGTTTTTATTTTTCCCATTTACCGGCGCGCACTGACGTACCTTGTACTCACATTCAGCCACACTTCGTTATACCACTACATGCGTACAATTACATTGCCATTTTCCATTATTCAACAGCTTTCAGCTTCTTTTCACTTCCGCTTTTGCCACTTTTCCATCCGCTACTCTCGCCGTTGTCCTTTTCTATTTGCACAAATGCTCGTCTCTACTCTACTACCTTTTCGCTTTTCGTAGCCAGACAGTTTTTGTTCTCAGACAAAAATGGCACAACAAAAAGCAAACACTCAAACATGTGCGTCTATCAACCGTTACCAGGCAGTGGCGTCGCTAGTAGCGGCTGGTTGCCGGTAGCTGTGCGCCTATTATTTCTGCGACGTAACATTTTTGTGTGTCTTTGCGTATACATGGCGCAGTCTGTAACTGTGGCAGCAATGCTTGATACGCAGCGCCATGATTGCCATTTTTATTATGTAGAGTATTCGGAAAATCGACAGAGAAATTTCTGTTATGGCCTGGAAGGCGGAAAACATGTTCTTGGTAATATTGATCAGATAAAAACTAGCGGCATCTTCTCCAAGGGATATGGCGTAGGACGGAGTCGCTAGAGAAGAGGCGCACTGAGCTTTTTCACCGGTGGATCGAAGCTGAAGTGGAAGGCTAGAGAGTCTTCTGTCAGAATCAACTCTTTCCGGTTTCAGATTGCCAGACCACAGTAGTGTCTTAGAAGCACATGTACTTCAACGAAATGCATCTTCTTTTAGTTAGGTATGCATTCACTTTGATAGCAAAGCTTCGACATAGGCCCAGAACACGCTGACAGCTATTCAAGTGGAGCATGACCTCACTAACTGTGGCATCAAGCTACTTCCAAATTAAACTTGTCTAGGCGCCTGACCGCAGCGGAGTAGTCGGAAACTGTAAAGCCGATGAGCCCTGCAGATATTCCCCTGTCGTCGGGCACGCGGTCGCTGGATCTATGAATAGCTGATTAGCCCGGTACAATCCAAATCTCATTAGGATGGGAACGATGAGATATTTCCTAGTCATCGTGTACTCGGTCGCTGGATCTATGAATAGCCGATAAGCCTGCTATAATCCAAATCTCATTCGGATGGATCTATGGATCTCGCGCGAGCTCTGTAAGCATTGGTCAGCAACCAGCACTTGCAGGGTTGCATAAGCTTTCCGGTCCAGCGTAGAACGCAAAAGGTCCATGGAGCTATTAGTCCTTATGGCTCCAATGATAGGTGTCCTAACTGGATACTGTCCCATTTGCACTCACGCGGAGAGACTAAAGAGTCTTGAGGACGCTATTTCTCAAAGTTACAGGTGGGAAGATGAGTTGAAAACATTTAATTTTCCTTTCTACTGTCCCGCTTTCGCCAGACTTACAAACTTGATTGCCACACTTTCTCCGAACCCGGCGAATTGGCTGGAGTGTATATTAGTCACCTCCATTATTTAGCTCGCATTCAAATGAATGTTCTTTGGCTACCCATTGGATACTTGGTCTAAGACCGGAGTCGTGAGCTGCTAAAGCCATATGTAAAAGAGTCGTTTCTGGCCACTCCCAAGTAAATGACGCTCAGAGAACTTTCCTCACTTGCGTGAACTTCTACACATGACTTCATCCTCCGCTTTGTAGATATACGACAGTCTTTTTGATCCATATTCAGGAGTTCAGGGCATCACAAGGGACAAGAGTCTCTAGCAGTCCATGTGGGATTATTGTAGATATATGCTATAGATGTTCGATATCGGCAGTTCCGACCACAGAACATCTTCTTGATAAGAAAATGGCGTGTGCAAAATTTCAAATCGATATCTCACAAGCTGAGGCTAGTTCGCGTATACGAGTATGTATGCAGATGGACTGCCAGCGGGGCATGGATTTTACATTTGTATACGTTATTCGGTCTCCGAATAGGATTGTTCCAACCAGAAACCATAACATAACTCTATATGTCTAACGGATCTTCGAAACTGCTTAGCTATCTTTTGAGACTTCACATTTCGTGCAATTTAGGGCCTGTTTCTTTAACCGTCAGCTTTCATTTCTTTACTTCTACATCTTTAGACACAGCATACAGTTTATCCCAGGGGCAATATTAGGCCAATCCCCACAACCAGACCGTAGGCTTGGCAGTCAAATGCTACACTTGCCACCAGTGCTAAGTTTGCCGACTATTACCACCACCATCACCACCAACATCAGCCAACTCATACCGCAAAGAGACAGCAGGGCAGCAGAGCGCTTACATACATGAGTACAACGCGCTTTTGCCCTAAATAGCAGAGTCTCCAACTCGGTACCAATACGGCCGGCATGTGCTTGAAGGGTACTCGGTGGTTGGTAAATCAAGCTCGAGCAGTTATTTACACGCATAGAACGCTGGAGTTTTGTATGACGGTGGAAATATGTATAACGCTGGAAATGTGTAAGAAGTATGTACAACGGTACATATATATACATACATATAGATACATATAACTAGTGTTGATTAAGGGGTGTGCTTTGTTTGGCGTAGTTCCGCACTATCACCACAGCCTGCATATTGGATGCGGTCTCGCTGTTTTGCTGCTCGGCAGCGCCCCAACTCAGCAACTCGACAGCCTAATGCGCTCGCTGGATGTCCTCTTTGCGCATTTGTTTACTTTAGGTCGTTACAGTAAATCATTTTAAATGGTTTTCTTAGTCGGCATGGCGCAAACGACACATTCGCAAGCCGGCCTAGTTGGGCTCAATGAATGGCTTTGCCTGCTAGTAGTTGCCATTTTACTATTTAGAGCCGCTCGTAATGCCAGCCATGCTGTCAATACTCAACAGCTTGTTTCATTTCATTTTGTGCTAACTGCTAACGGTTTTTGCAGCAGTAACGCAGTTGTGTTCGGCTAATGCTGCATGAATTATTTTGCATGTTACCGCCGCTTGTTAATGTTGTGTACGCCATTGTTGTTGGCCATTCAACTCCGGCACGCACACAGCATTCGCCTGTCTTTCGTGCTCCACAGCGGCCTTTTTTGCTCATTTGCATACGCGCCGTCCACACACATACACAAATTTGTGTGCTGTCGCTCTGTGCCGGTCCATTCATTCATTTTTCAGCATACTCTTCATCATTTGCTCACGCCAACGTCGCTGGTTCGAGTGAACTCCTTCGGGCTTTAACGCCTGTGCATTTTTCCTATCGTTTGTTTGTTGTTTTTTGCTTTTTTTGCTTTAAAAACTTAAAGCTTACATGCCTTTACCGTTGTGTTTTTAACTGTTTATTTATTTTTTTAGCATTCTTATATTCTGAAAATGCGTTCGGCATCATTTCCTGCAGTTTTGCGCCCAGTCCACTGTGTTTTCCGTTTCCTCTGCGCAGTTTTCCCCCTAAAAAACAGCTTGCTTGCTACCCTTACTATCCGCTACTGCCATATTTACATTCTTTATCATAGTATGGGGTTGTTTTTGTTACTTTACATATTTTCTTACACATACACACATACTCGGTTACTATCCACATGCCAAGCTAACCGTTGAAGTTGTACTACTTTTGCAACAAAGCTAAATCGATTTTTATACACAATACACAGTATTTTTAGGCTTGTATGTGTTAATGTAGTATGTAAATATTGTTTTTTTTATCTGAGTTTTCACTACAAAAAGAAAAACAGACAACTTTGGTTGCTTAAAAACTGTATTATCCTTCACAGCATACACAAAAACAATATATTCCTTACGGGAACCTCATATTGAGCGTTCAATTTGTATGGCAGCTATATGCTATAGTGGTCCGATCTGGAAAGTTTTTGGAGCGATCGTGCTCTAATCTAAAATAATAATTTGAGCTAAGTTTCGTGAAGATACCTTGTCAAATAAAAGAGGTTTCCATACAAGGACATGATTTTTCTCGTTCAGTTTGTATGGCAGCTATATGCTATAGTAGCTCGATCTGAACCATTTCTTCAGATATTATAGAGCTATTTTAGTTGTTGAGCCGTGCTAAATTTCGGGAAGATATCTCATCAAGTAAAAAAGTTTTCCATACAAGGACTTTAGTTTGATCGAACAGTTTGTATGGCAGCTATATGCTATAGTGGTCCGTACTGTATTTTGTTTTCAAGAATTGTACTGTTGCTACAGATAATAATTCATGCCAAATTTCACGAAGTTATCTTATCAACTAAGCAAGTTTTCCCTACAAGGATATGCTATTGAACGTTCAGTTTGTATGGCAGCTATATGCTACAGTGGCCCGATCTGAGCAATTTCTTCAGGGATTGTACCTATGTCTTACCTCAGCATTTGAGCCGAATTTCGTGAAGACATCTGAACAAATAAAAAAGCTTTCCATACAACGATGAAATTTTCATCATTCAGTTTGTATGGCAGCTATATGCTATAGTCATCCGATCAGAACAAGTTCTTCGCAAATTGTACAGAAGCTTTAGATAATAATTCATGCCAAATTTTGTGAAGATATCTCATCAATTAAAAAAGTTTTTCATACAAGAACATCTTGATCGATCAGTTCGTATGGCATTTCTTCGGATATTGTAGCGTGTCAAGCTGGCTTATACTTATACGTTTCTACAAACTTCTTGGCGAACTTAATATACCCCGTTCAGGGTATAAAATTAAGCACTTTGTTTATTTTCCGCTGGTCTAGCTCCCCAAAGCAAGCAATCACTGCAGCAACATACGCTTACTAGCACACACACACACATACTCACAAAGAAATGTATGTATGCACTCCTTTCTATATCGTTTGCGCCAGCGTTTGTGCGCCCTGGAGTTTTGAACTTTTCATGAACAGCACTTCAACTCACCCACAACACCCTCAACTACGCACACACATACACCTACATGCACAGCAGCATAACTGTAAGTGTGCACTGTTGCCATTTGGTAAAGGTCATTTATTATACTGGCTTGACACCTTCTTTGTGTGCGCTGGCTGGCTGGCTGCCGTGCCTTGTGTGTGCTCTGACTGATTATGCTTTGTTGTTGTGCGCAACCCTGAAATCCTGAATTGCCAGACAATTGCGCCAACCACCCTTCGCTTTGCAAGCATTAAAAGCGCTTTAGTTTGTTTTCTTTGTTGTTGTTGTTGATTGTTCGCTTTCTTGTCTATCCAAATCTCCATGCTTCACTTTAATGTGTTTTTGTTTTTGTGCCTTTCCTTGCTAATGGCTTACTTTTATTTTAAGTTTCCACCTCGTGCCACACTTCGTGCTTCAAATTTCTCCACACAGTTTCTCAGTTTCTTGCGTGGCTGTGTGTGTTTTTGTATCCCGACATCACGCGCAGCTCGCCAGTCTTTACCCAAAGTCAATAATATTGATTTTTTCTCTACCTTCTGCCAGTCTTCCGCTTGCTGCGTTGCGGCTTCAATTGGCTTTCGTTTACTTTAAACTGCATTTTTATAGCATTCAACAAATTTGTTTATGTAAACAATTGGATTTTATTGAGTTTATTGCCTTTGTGTTTGGAAATTTGTGTCGTATTTGTTTTCATTGTTGCCAAGTTGTTGACGGTATCCGTTTTCTGCTCGCTGTGGCAGTTTCAAGTGACTTCCTGATGGCGTAAACACTCCGTTTATGCGAGTTAATTTTGTATAATTCAGAGTTTTATCGAAAATTAATTGGGATAAAATGGTTTGAAGGAGATATACAGACATATGTATGTGTTTTGAGTATCTGCTGAGAGATTTTTGTAGAGATTTTTGAATATGTTTCGGAGAAACAGGCGCTGTTGGATATACTTTTCACAGAGGAAAGCTGAATAATTTATAGTAATGATCTTCGGATCTCGAAACTGAAAATAGTGTGAATCACCAAGTAGACTTGTATATTGTAAGGGTTTAGTCTAGTAGAAAGTTGTCGAAAAGCTGTTTTTTCCTGATAGATTTCATTTTATCTGGAAAATACCGAACAAGTTAAAACTTCTTGCCATATCAAGTCATTTCCAGCACCGACTTTGACTTTTTATCAACATTTCTCTCAGCGAACATTTTATAGCCAAAATTTTGGTTTAATTCCATGGGCTTCCTTAGACGAAAAGAAGCTCTTCATTAGAAAAAAGGTTGCTCAGGGTTTTGCGAAACTTTCTTGTAAGATTTTACTGGTTTTCTTGCGGTTAGAGGAGCTTTGATATGGAGACATTCGGCAGTTATATGTTAAGGGAGATTTTTATACCCTGAATAGGGTATATAAAGTTTGCCACGAAGTTTGTAAGACACAAAAGGAAGCGTCGGAGATCCTATAAAATATATATATAAACGATTAGCCTACAGAATATAAAAACAAAAGTATTAGCACGACGAGCTGAATCGATTTGGCCATAACCGTCGGGGTCTCCGTATTTATATAGGCGAATTAGTCCCTCAATTTTTGAGATAACGATTTGAAATTTTGCACACATATTTTTCTACTTAAGTGGCTGCTCATATGTCAGAACAGTCAATATCGGACAACTATAGTATATAGCTACCATATAAACTGAACCATCAAAATCAAGTTTTTATAAGGAAAACTTTTTTATTAGAGAAGAACCAATATCGGACAACTATAGTATATATGTAGCTGCCATCCATTAAAATCAAGTTTTTATAAGGAAAACTTTTTTATTAGAGAAGATATCTTAATGAAATATTTCACAAATTATAAACCAAAGAAGTTATATAATCTGTGCAAAAATTGTTCAGATCGGAAAACTTTAGCATATAGCTGCCATACAAACTGACTGATCAAAATCAAGTTCTTATAAAGGAAAGCTTTTTATTGGAAGAGCTGTCTTCATGAAATTTGGCGTGAATTATTGCCCAAAGCAGTCGTATAATTTCTGAAGAAATTATTCAAATCGCGTCACTATATCATATAGCTGTCATACAAACTGACTGAACAAAATCAGAGTAAAGAACTTGTTAAACCTTTTATCTATAAAAAGCTGCAGCTGTGAGGTAAAATACCTCCTTTAAAGTTGTATTTATATTTTTTATATAGTCTTTGCATATATTTCTTATATATTAACATTCTAACAGCAAAATGTATTAATGCATAGCTTACTACTCCTAAAAGTATGCTTTATGCCCACACAAACTAACCAATTTAGCAGCAAAAACTATTATTTCACATCCTAAAACTACAAATGTACGCTAAATGTTTCGACTTCATGAAATTTTCACCACTTCCACTACACCACTACACTACTGCTTTACCGCTAACGCTTTCGTCTCACAATCGCATTTCCAGTTGCACTAACTCACTTAAATTGTCGCGTTAGCATAAATTGTTATAATTATGGTCCAAGCAATTTAGATAAGGTCGATATGGTTATGCCAAGTGCCCACAAGCGCGTACCACTTACACATGCTTACATGCTCCGTAGCACCCATTACATATTTACATGTATGTGTTTGGGTTAGTGGATGTGTGCGCGCGTAAGAACACTTTTGACGTTTCGCCGTCATAACAATTACACAAAATTGTTGGCAATAAAAGTATGCGACAGCACAAAAACGAATAATTCCCAACCAACAACATTCATATGTGCATGTATGTATGTATGTGGTTGTGTACTGCAAGTAACCGCATTTTGTAGCAGCAAGGTTCATGCATGTGCCGCTAATGCCAAGCCCTCGCTCGTTTAATGTACGTAGACTGTCACAGCAGCGAAACGAACGCCAGTTAGCGCCATAAAATGTTGTTGTTGTTGTTTTGCTTACAATAAAATTCGTACATATATGAATGCTGAGTAAGGAGTATGGTTCATGTGCTTGTATAGAAAACTTTTTCGTTTGACGAGATATCCCCACCAAATTTGGTACAGAGTTTTCCCAAAAGCAAAGCTATAATATCTCAAAAACCTTTTTAGGTTGGATTACTATAGCTTATAGCTGCCATACAAACTGAATGATTAGAATCAAGTCATTGTATGGAAAACTTTTTTATTTCATAAGATATCTTAACGAAATTTGGCTCGAATTATTAGTGAAGACATAGATACAGTCTCTGAAGAAATTGTAAAGATCGGGCAAATATAGCTTATAGCTGCCATACAAACTGAACGCTCCAATTCAAGTTCTTATATGAACAACTTTTTCATTTGTATAGATATCTCCACTAAATGTGGAGTAGATTATTTTTCAAGGCAGCAGTTTAATCTCAGAAGAAATTGTAAAGATCGCATCAATATAGCTTATAGTTACCATACAAACTGAACGCTCAAAATCAAGTCCTTACATGGACAACTTTTTTATTTGACTAGATATCTTAACGAAATTTTTCGTGAAATATAATCAGAAACAAAGCTACAATATCTGAGAAAAACTTTAAGATCGAACAACTATAGCATATAGCTGCCATACAAACTGAACACTCAAAATCAAGTCCTTGTATAGAAAACTTTTTATTGAAAGAGATATCCGCAACAAATTTGGTGCGAATTATTCTCCAAGGCAACAGCGTAATCTCAGAATAAATTGCAAAGATCGGTCAACTATAGCATATAGCTATCATACAAACTGAACGCTCTAAAACAAATACTTGTAACGGAAACATTTTATTTTTTTCGCAATTAACATTTTTTCTAGCTTTTGTTGTACGGGAGTTGTTTATTATGAAATTTTATTGCTGTTGTTTGTATAAAGAATACAAGAAATGTAAGAAAAAAATTGCATTCCTATAAAAATATTTTCCGTGCGCGTCACTCGTTGTGTGGCAACCTCTTGGAATTTGAGAAATTCCTGCAATTAGTAAGAATAATATTTAAATTTCGTAAATTGGTTGTATATTTTGAAAGCTTTTTGATCCGCCAACACTCCGCCGTTTCATTGTGCCACCCAAAACAGCAGGTGCTTCATGCTGAGCGCCAACAAAGCAGTTTGCTGAGGCAATTAAGTGCTCTAATAGGCAGCGATTTCTTGCTTCAAATAATTAATTGCTTTCCAACACAAATAAAGCGCACTGCATCGTGGAGCCTGTGGCGCATACGCAAGGCAGCCTTGCCACTTCACACGTCATTAACACACACACACACACAGCCATATGTTAAAGAAGAGTGCACGCGTGTGTGTATGTGAGTGCGTGAACTCAGCAACTACATTAAAGCATATGTCGAAATTTATTTATTGAAATAAAAAACAAAAAAACAACAACATATTGCATTGCATGCGGCAGCAACTGTAGGTGGTGGCTGGCAATAAAATACAGCAAATAGTAAAAATAGCGCTGAAGTGAAAAGCTGCTTTGCAGCACAAAACTCCCGTGCCAGTCAGAGATGCTGTTTTGTGCGCCCGCTTCGCTTAAAATTTGTTGCTGTGTTTATTTTTTGTACCCAACTGCGGCGCATTTCTAGCAGATGATTCATTAAAAACTGCACTTCCACATTTTATTTGCTTTGCCGTGTTTATTTTACGCGATATGCCTGTTGCACACATGAACACAAACATACATACTAACATGGCAACTCGCGGTAGGGCAGCGCGCGGCCTGGCCAACATTGCAGGTCGCGGTAGGGCGGCGCGATTCGTACAGCCCAAACACCGCATAATTCGATGTAATTGCGCGCATTCAAACGGACAGTCGAAAGCCGGCGCTGAAGTGGTGTGTGTAAGCACATAAACATGTGTGTATGCATATGCGGCATGCACCTACAAGCGCGCGCTACGCGTACAAATGCTTTGTGCGGGCGTAAGGTGCGCTTACTTTAGCCGGCGTGGTGGCATGCAACAGTGCGCCTATTGATTTTGGGATTCTTTACACTTCATTTCCGAATACTTCAACCGAAGCGCTTACTGCAGCAATAGCATAATGCAACAGCAGCAAGCGTGCGCACGAAGGTGATGGTGTTAAAGGTAGCGGCGTTGAACTCGCGAACTCGCGTCTTAAATGGCTGCACTTGAAGCGCGACGCAAAGAACGCGCGCGCACATACAACGCTTCAATAAAATATGTATGCATGTGTATATACCTACACGCCGCGCTGTAGTCCCTGCTAAAGGCTAAGGTAAATAAGCTGGTCAGCCAAAAGAACAGCGCGCAATGAGTACACGTTGGCAGTGAGCGCTTAACAAGGCAGCCTTTAAGCATGTGTCGCACGAAATTGTATTTACTCTTGCACATATGTACATATGTGTGTACATTTTTCAATATTTATGAACACTTAGCTACCACTGTCCACTCTGTTGCATTGCGCATCGTGTTTCACATGAAGCGCTAGCAGCGAACTCTTAGGAAGCGCTCCGCCGCATCCCGTATACAGTGGCATTTCGTGGAAGCGCGTCCAAACACAAAGCGCGCACATACATAAATATGTATAATTATCAAGATTACGCAAATAGGGCTTGCAGCGCGTCATTAGTTACTTAAATACAAATGAAATCATACCGAATTTCTTCGCTGCTCACCATTATGTGAGTAAAAAAAAGAAAAGCAAATACAATGCAATATCTTCTTAGCGCTCTATGCAGCCTTGACTCCTTTTCCTGCTTAGTCTGCAGCCTAATTTCACTGGAATTTTTAGTAATCATACAAATATTTACATTTCAATTAGCAGCGTTGCATTTTTAGTTTCGTTTCAGTATTATTTTTTCATTATTCTTATTTTCATTTGTTTTGCCTACAAATACTTACTAATCCTCAACTATTTTTTCTATTTTTTCCAGAAATGGGTCTGCGCTACTGTGAAACACCCTCGGTCGGCACTTGTTGCACGTTCAACATGGAAACGCGTCTGGCGCTGCAATCGCGCATGCAGCTGGAGAAGCAGTCCAAGGAGCAGATTACGAAATTGTCGAATGCTTTGGCGGCGAAGGCGCAGAAATATAATTGTAAGTAGACAAATTGATATTTCTTTAAGGAGCACGAAAACTTTGCTGAGCAAAAATGTGAGAGATGCGATATAAATGCAATTAAATAAGCAAAAATGCTTGTTCTTAATGCCTGAGAACCTGAAACTAAGCAAAAATCTGAAAATATAAGCCACGACTTCAGGTTTTACCATTCATAAATTATACTCTTCTCATACGGTGGCCCGAGTAATCGCCCTTTGCGTATGGTGAATTGAATAAAAAATTGGTATAAATTGCAATAAACTGGCATAATTGCTAAGAGACGGAGTATTGTATATTAGCAACTCAACTCACAACTTATTTCAATGTCACGCGATGAGTAAGAGTGCTGAATCGAACAAGCAATTGGTATAAATTCCATGGATTGGCATAATTGCTTAGAGACAAATTTTATATTATTGGCAACTCAAGCTCACTACCCTTATACAACTTATTTCAACCACACTCGATGACCAAGAGTGCTGAATTGAGCAATCAACTGGTATAAATGCAATAGATTGGCATAATTGCTTAGAGACATATTTTATATTATTGACAACTCAAGCTCACTACCCTTATACAACTTATTTCAGCCTCACTCGAATACCAAGAGTGCTGAAACGAACAATCAACTGGTATAAATGCAATAGATTGGCATAATTGCTTAGAGACGGAATATTCTATTACTGGAAACTCAACTCACAACTTATTTTAGCCTCATTCGCTGACCAAGAGTGCTGAATCGAACAAGTAACTGGTATAAATGAAATAAACTCGCATAAATTACCTGGAGAAAGCATAGCAAGCGGCGCTGACAGTTTAAATGTCATACATAGAAGCATAAATCTAAAAAGCAAATGGTATAAATAGCATAGACTGGCATAATCGCCTAGGTAAAGCTTAGTAGTTGATTCTAGCGGTTCTAAAACTTCAAAGAAATGTCATAATTCTTTACAGGGGCACGCCAGTGTTTATTTGTGGTTAAATGGGTGTCAGAAATTATATAATTTCTACTAATTCAGCGTCGTGTACGCCGCTTAGTAAGCCGAAACCAATTTTATGTTGCCCAAATAACGGCAGTGCAACATTTTTCAATTACACGAAATTTAAATTTAGAGTACGCACAGCAAGGCAAAATTTCGAGGGCGCAAGCCGAAGTCGCTGCTTGAAAAATTGAAACATTACTCCGCATACGCCTGCTTAATCTTCTCTGACACAATTAATTTGACACCCACTTGAACCCAAAAACAAAAAAGATGGATGAGCGGCAAAGTAAACGAGCGCGCGTATAGCAAAGGGTTGCGCTTCGTCTAACGGCTACACAAATCTGTGGCATGTCACATGACACGCTGTCAATGTGTAGTGGCTCTGTGGCTGCTGCTTAGGCGCGACCCTCCACAAGTGGCTACCCAATGAACCGTTCACCCGTTGCACGCGGCGTGTTGCGCATGCGGCGCACTGCAACAAATTGCGGCATGCACAGACTCAACTCATTTGTTGCTGTTTATTAAATGTATGTTATTGTTGTTGATGTCGTCGCATTACACCGCTTGTTTGTGTCAACAATCTGAACGCTGCCGGATGTGAAGTTTTCCAATTATGTTCGATTAATGCTGGGCGCGCGCTGAAACAAGGCAAATCTAATTTGCTATGCCCAAATAAGTAATATACAAATTTAAAACGCCTAATAAGCGCGACGTAACGTTGGTGGATATCTCGAACGCATGCGCCAACTGAAATGGTACAGGCTGCCGCGCGACTTACTTAACGCCCATCAGCCACCATGACGGATGCTAGTTTTTGATTTAGGTTTTGATTACTGTAAACGTTTCTTTAATTAACATGATTTCCGTTTAGTTATTTATTAAGTTTTTATACCCTGAACAGCATAAAATCGATATATAAATGAACAGCGTGACGAGCTGTGTCGATTTAGACATATTCGGCCTTCTGTATATGAGCGGTCTAGTTCCTTAGTTTTTAAGATATCGATCTGAAATTTTTGCACGCTTCATTTTCTCCCCAAGAAGCTACTTATTTGTCGAAATTGTCGATATTGAACCACTATAGCATATAGCTACCATGCAAACTGATCGGTCAAAATAATCTCCTTATATAGAAAACTTTTTTATTTGAGAAGCTATCGTCACAAAATTTGGAACGAATTATTATCCAAGGCAACAGCATAATCTCCCACGAAATTGTTCAGATCGGATAATTCTATGCTATAGCTACCATACAAAGTGATCGATCAAACTGAAGTTCTTGAACGAGAAACTCTTTTATTCGGCGATATATCTAAATGAAATTTAGCATGACTTGCTTTTGAAGACAATAGTATCATCTCCCAAGAAATTGTTTAGATCGGACTACTATAGGGTATAGTTGCCATACAAAATGATCGCTCAAACTCAAATCCTTATATGAAAAACTTTT
The DNA here is from genome assembly GCF_024586455.1 of Bactrocera neohumeralis. NCBI lineage: Eukaryota > Metazoa > Arthropoda > Insecta > Diptera > Tephritidae > Bactrocera > Bactrocera neohumeralis. The sequence continues at coordinate 75,238,220 of NC_065923.1, read as the reverse complement.
TTGTTTGACAAGCAATCGTCACGAGTTTCGCCATAGATTATTTTCTATGGCAACGCTACTATGTCCAGAAAAATTTTTCGAATAAAACCACTATAACATATAGCTCCCATACAAACTGGCCCATCTTAATCAAATTTTTGAAGGAAAACTTTAACCTGTTAAGGTTATTTTAGCTTCGGTGTAGCCGAAGTTAAAGTTTTTGCTGTTCATTTTTTTTTTGTTTTTGTAAATAATTTTAAAATTATCATTTTCTCATTATCATTCTTTTGTATTTTTCAGCTATCTTCCGCAAGCTGTTGGGCGAATCGAAAGAGGAGTTCCACAAGATGTTCACACGCACCTATGGCGTTATCTATCAGCAAAATTCCTATGTCTTCTCCGATTTATTCAATGAATTGGAAAACTATTACACCCGTGGACGTGTCGATCTGCTGGAAGTGATGGACAAATTCTTCAACACGCTCTACCAGAAAATGTTCCAAGTGCTGAACGGACAAACGTTTGAAGAAAAGTAAGTACGAGAGACGGTTTTTTGGCTGATTTTTTTAATAAATTTTTTTTTAAATTTTTTTATCTATTTTTTTATTTTTTTTTTTAATTTTTTTAAATTTTTTTTCTAATTTTTTTCTTTAATTTTTTTTTTTTTTTTTTTGTTTTTTTAATTTTTTTAATTTTTTTTTAATTTTCTTTTTTTAATTTTTTTCTTTTTGTTTTTAATATTCTCTAACATATTTGTGGGTCTGGGAGTCTTCATGCTTTTTTAATATTGATTAGCGATTGTTTATAAACTTTTAGCTTAAATTTCCGCAGACAGCTTTCAGTTAAAATAGATTTTTAGGTTATGACTTTTTGTCTAGAATATGACTTTTAAATCAATGTTTCAATTAGTTCACATTCCATATGATTTTAAAACCAAGTAAGCCATTGAACTTCACAAAGAAATTAATATGTAATGTGGTTAAAGGAATTAGAGAATAAAACAAAGTGTCCTCAACTCTCAAGAAATAACAAACTTTTAGCTAAGGGCTATGGCAAACACGTGACCACAAAGAAACTGATACGAATTCTGTATATTTTACTGTCAACAGCACCTTTTAGACAAAAGCGTTGCCACGCACCAAAAACTCACAGCATTGGCTTAAATTTCTGAAACTCACACACACACACTTACATACCCACTTATATTAAAGTCTGCCTTCATTTACTGCTGATTACTGACTTTGAGCAACGAAAGTGTGTGGGGAAACAGTGATGGCCAAGCTTGTCACCGAAAGTCAAGTACCATGACAAACAGCTTAAATTACCGCTTTGATTAGCAAACGGAGCACTTATGAGTTATGTGACTTTGTAAACTAATGCACATACATACATATATACATATACATACATATATAAATACAGACATATTCAGAAGCCACCATGAGCTTGTAATTCTTCAAGCAAAATACCAAAAAACAGCAGTGAAAGAGTAAACGAGCATGAAAGGGTCAAGTTCTTGCGGAAACAGCGCTTGTTAACACATACATTTCAATGTAAAAGCAACGGTCAGCGATTGGTCCACAGCAAGGGCGGTCGAACCGCAACAGCTCGTGTTACCCACGCGTGCATTTCGGTTTACCAAAGCGTTTAAAATATTGCAAACAAAGCAAATAAGCACTTTTTTCGCAGGCTATGAAGGAAATAACGGTGAAATAGTGTGTGAAAACAATAAACAAAAAAAGGAAAAAAGAAAAACAAAAGCAAGAAAACAAGCGTTAGCTCATATAACATCCTTTACAAGAAAAATGTTGTCATACAAGGAGTTGATTTAAAGGTTCAGTTTGTATGACAGCCATATACTATAGTAAACCGATCTAAAAAATTTCTTGACATATTATACAGTTGCCTTCACTAATAAGTTATGACAAAATTCGTTAAGATATATTGTCAAATAAAATAGTTTTCCATACAAGAACTAAATTTTTATTGGTCAGTTTGTATGGCAGCTATATGCTATAGTTGACCGATCTGAAAAATTTCTTAATGTATTATAGCTTAGCCTTTATTAATAAGCTGTGCCAAATTTTGTGAAGATATCTCATTAAACAAAAGAATTTTCCATACAAAAAACACAATTTTTTTGGTCACTTCATATGGCAGCTATATGTTATAGTTGAGCGATCTAAAAAATTTCTTCAGATATTATCGCATAGCCTTCATTAATGAACCGTGCCGAATTTCGTGAAGATATATCGCTAAATAAAAGAGTTTTTCATACAAGAACTTAATTTTTATTAGTCAGTATATATGGGAACTATACGCTATAGTTGACCAATCTGAATTTTTTCTTTGAAATTAGTACCGTTGACTTGAGTAATATTCCATACCAAGTTTCATGAAGATATTTCGCTAAATAAAAAAGTTTTCTATACAAGAACTTGAATTTGATCGTTCATTTTGTATGGCAGCTATATGCTATAGTGAACCGATATCGCCGATTCCGACATACATATGTCCAATTTCTTATAGAAGAAAGTACGTGTGCATAATTTCAGATCGATATCTTAAAAACTATGGAGCTAATTGACAGATATTGACTTTGTCTGTCAACAGACCCTGTTCAGGGTATAATAAACATTTGCATGTGAAAATGCTTGCATGCATGTACGAATTTATATATCTATATATGTATGTATCCGTTCAACTGCTTGAATTTCACCACTCTGGCAGGCATTCAAAAGTCCACTAGCAGCGAAAGATGTAAAAAGCAGCGGCAAAATAGCCAAAAGTCACTTACAACGAATTTGTTAAAAGGCGCGTTGACATGTGGGCTCATAGAAACATATCCAGATGCATGCAATAACACACAATTGTTTGTACTATCATATATGTATGCTCGTTTAGTTGCAAATATACGCACACACACACACGCAAATACAATGTGTAACCAAGCACACCTCATTCATAAGCAAATAAAAGCGAAAAATGGCCGGAAGCGCGGTGACTGGGCCAACAAGCCGCGTTCAAATGATCTTAAACACACAGCGTATGCAAACGCATACACAAAAATATACAGTATACACTACTATAAAAACCGCCTGTATTGTCCCAACACAGCACTTCTCTCTCCTCGCTCTTTCTAGCGCTCTCTAAATACTCGCAGCAAAGTTTTATGGCCTTGGGGGCGGCGTTGTAAATATGGGAACTGCAAGAGTAATAAAATCAACAACAACAACAATGAAGTACAGTGCAGCCCTACAAGTGCCGCAAACATTTGGCACACACACTCACACCCACACACGGGCATACATAGTTAGCATCTTGCACTTTTTCACACCTCCTGGAAATTATTCAATATGATGGCCCTTAATATACATACTCACAAGCAAAAATATAGCGTGTCTAGCTTACACTAGCCTCAGCAACTCTCTTCATCTTTTTGTTTACTTTTTTGTTTTCACTTAAAAGTCCAACAATCAACGCTTTATTGCGCACGCTTTTGATTTAAAATTCATCTTTTGTTTACTTTACATTAATTTTATTGTTGTTTTTGCTTTTCCAAAGGGTTAAGTGCAAGCGTGAAGCACGTATCTTTTGCTGTTTTCATTGCTCGCTCTTCCTTTGTCATCCTTGAACTAAAGTGCATTCTGCTGGGTCTTAAGTGCTAGAGGACTCGGTGAATGAGCGTAGATTTGAAATTTAAAGAAATGTTTAAAATAAATCTTCAGGTAAGAAACACTGGACGTCTAAGAAACGGCTATAGGTCTGATTTTAGCAGCCTCGAGTTCGCACATAACCTAAATATTTTAGAAAAAGTAATTACTTAAGTAAACTCATCTTGTAAAAGGCTCTGGATGCCTAAGAGAGACTACATATAAGTTCAGTTTTAGTGAGCTTCAAAAATGTCGTAACCAAAAATATTTAAAAATTGGTATTCAGAAAGTAGTTTTTAAGTGAACTCATCTTATAAAGGTCTCTGGATTACTAAGCCACGACTAAAGCTCCAGTTTTATAAAACTCGATTACTCACCTAACGTGAAATATTGGAAAAATGGTATTCAGAAAATTAATTTTCAAGTGAAAACATCTTGTGAAAGACTCTGGACCCCTAATAAATGTCTATAGGTCCGGTTTTAGCAAGCTCCAATAATTAGATAGCCTAATATATGGTTAAAGTGGTGTTTAGAAAGTAGTCTAGCGTAAGGTTCATAGAAGAAGAGTATCTTATGGTTGAAGAACTCGTTGAATAACCATGAAATTTATATTTAAACCTTTCTGAATCGAAATCAACTCTCGACGCCTAAGAAAGACTATAGGTTCAGGTTTATCGAGCTCCGAAATTGAGATTTAAAAATTTTTGAGTTGAAACCAGCTTATAAAAGACTCTGGATGTCTAAGACACAAGCATAGATCCGGTTCTAGCAAACTTGAATACTCACATAACTTCCGTTCCCACGATCGTCGGGTCTAGAGAACCGGAACGGATTCGAATTTTTATACGGCCAAGGACTGTCAACTCGGCAGAGCTCTGCCGCTACAACAACAACGACAAGGACTTGGACTGTCAACTCGGAAGAATTCTGCCGCTACAACAATAACAACTCAGATAACCTAAGTGGTTTTGATAAAGTAATCTGGACGAAGGCTCTGTATTGCGCCCTTAAAAATATCCGTGGGTTTTACCAGCGGATTCACAAATGTTCCAGAAAGATGTTTTGGGCCCGAATATGTTTCAAATCTTACGAAAATTGTTTTTGTCGAACTTTTCTTTGACTACTTCGATGGATTTTTCTTCTTCTTATTATTATTTTTTTATTTTATTATTATTATTATTATTATTATTATTATTATTATTATTATTATTATATTATTATATTATCATTAAATAAAAATTCATTTATTTTCTTTTCTCTATATTTCAGATTCCTAAAATGCGTCAGCGAACATATGAAAGAACTGAAGCCGTTCGGCGACGTGCCCGACAAACTGGCTGTACAAATCAAACGTTCCTTTGTGGCGACGCGCACCTATTGGCAGGCGCTGCATACAGCCGCCGAAGTGTCGAAGAAGATGATGAATGTGAGTTGGAATAAAAACAAAAAAAATATTTTCTTTTATGCTCCGAAAATTATGTTCTACACTTTACAAAAAAAAAAAATTTTAAAATTAAAAAAAAAATCAAATAAAATAAAATGACTTACATTTTCCTTCCTCTCCGTAGGTACGTCTAAACGCCGACTGCACGGCCGCGCTCACGAAAATGCAACACTGCGGCGCCTGCAAGGGCTATGCGGAAAAGCCTTGCACAAATTACTGCGTCAATGTGATCAAGGGTTGTCTGCACTTTGTACACGAATTCGACACGGAGTGGGAAAATTTCGCCGTCGCCATGGACAAGGTTGCCGAACGCTTGCTGGGCTCCTTCAATATCGTTATGGTTGTCGAGCCGATTAATATCAAAATATCTGAAGCGATAATGAATTTTCAGGTAAGTTGTATGAACCGCGTGATAAAAGCATGATTAAAAGCAGTGGAGGGTTTCAGGAGGGAGGTGTGTTGTCAAAACCCTTTATCAAACCAAAATCTTATACTTTAAGTGAAATTTACAAGAATTTATGAACTAGCTTCAAAATAGAAAAATATGTTGGCCGCAGACCCCCTCGAAAATCTATTCTGGTTACGCCACTGCTTCGAACAGAAATAATTTTCGATATTTCTATGAGCATATAACATATATAGATATATATCGTCACCTGAAATGCAAATCCAGGTATCATCAAAAAAATCGAAATTCAGTTTTTTATTGCTTACGTCTTACTACATCAACGTATAACTAATATATAACCAGTTTATAACCATTATATAACCAATCAAGTTTTGTTTCAATAAAAGTTATCGTTTTTCCTTCGCCTCTAAACTTATGAAAAGTGATGTTACGTTATTTTGCATTTTAGGTGACGATATGTATATCTATAAATAGTAGAACCCCGCCATTAGCTGAGCGAAATTCATTCAGAAAAGTCGTAAAATTTAAATCATATGCGATCGTTAAAATCGAAGCCCATTAATGTCCTACTTTGAAGCGTATTAGATAAAATTTTGTGAAAACTAAATATAGTTTATGCCTACAAGCCGGTTTTAGATTTTAGTTGGGTCATAAAAACCATAGCAGAAACACCCGCGGTAGTTGACAAAATTTTAAGCTTTGATTTTATGACGCTTTATTAATGTAACTAGTTTAACTGTTTGGCTTAATGAATTTTTATTAACCATTTAAAGTGTTAATTTTACTTAGAAGCTTGTATGCTTCTAATGAAGCATCTAAAGCTTGATTTAACTTGTTGAATAATTTAGGTTAGGTTAGTTTAAACTGCCACGCTATACATAGACCTACTGGCTCTTGGTAATGGCAGATGGAAGTTCAGTTTATAGGAGCTGAAGTATTCGTCATACAGGACTTTGCCTTGAACCACGAAGCTCCTTGATAATTAAGACGAGGTCTAGTCATAGCTAAACAGAAGTGTAGGAGGTGTTCCAGACTCTGTCTCATGCCTACTTCCCTGCACTTTTTGCCTTTATCGTCAATACTACCGCCCAACCGAATCGCATGTGATGCCAGACAGTCTAGCAGTCTTCTCGAGACCGTGTGACTAAAAAGTATGCGTGTTTTTCTTCGCGGCTCTGTCCTTTCGCAGTCCTTTTCGCAAAGGTTTCTGCCTGAAAGAAACTGTAGTATGCCGGAAGGTTTAAAGATCGCCTGAGATCCAGCTCCGAACAAAGAATCTCGGTTCCGACACCGTTGCTAGTTATCTCAGGCGCTTTCTTGGTCGCATAGACTTCCGCCAGAGAGATACTTCAGTATTCTGGAAGCTTGAAGGATGGCATGAGGTCCAGCTTTGAGAAAAAATTTTCAATTCCGACACGTTTAGCGTTGTTAGCTATCTCAGCCACTTTCCTGAGCGCAATGACTTCCGTCTGAAAGATCCTGCATTATTCCGGAAGCTTGATTGCTGCTTGAGATCTATCTTTGAGCAGTAAATTCCGGCTCAGGTCCTACAAGAGTATGCTCCGGTCTTCCTTCCATTTCCCCGTTCTATTTACGCAATTTTGTTTTGAACCACGCCTTTTCGCTTTCATATTGCCCTATACTAAACAAGAACCACCAAATTTATTTTCCAAAAGGGTTTTCACGTGCAAACGGATAAACATCTCTTCAACTTATTTTAATTTCCGCTGCGCATGCGCATACTAACTGTTAAATCATGCAAAAAACACCAGCACCAGTTGTCTAATCAAATCTAGCGCCCATCAGTTTTGGCCGCGGGTGCGCCGCGCCTGCTACTTTAATGTCTTCACAGTAGCCCACACGCAAACGGTCGTCAATGTGTTGTCGCTGCCAGCAAATCAAAGTTTTTAACGCTGCGGATGCCGTTGCTAATGACTTCGAAGGCTTTGAACTTTGTTTGCTTTGGCTGTTGTTGGTGTTGCTGGCGGAAATTAGTATAAATAAAATTTATATATTTTCGATTTTCGCTTAATTAACATTTAAATTTATGGCTGCTCGGCTGGTACGCTCCGCGCGTATCATCTGCCAAATTTAGCCACGCTATAATCATTTTCCTTTCTTCTTCTTATTTCTTCAAGTTTTGCTCATGCCATTTGAATCGATATTCGACATTCACTAGTCGCTGGGCATTGTTTACACTCCATTTGCTAATTAAAATTCTACAATCGAGCTTTCAAGTTTCGCAAATTTATTACACCGCCTGCCTCTGTTTACAAACTGAACGTGTGTCAGCTGCTCTCAGCATCTCGCGCGCAGTAGTTGCCACATTGACTGGCTGAGTCAGTGCAAATTAAATTGCTCCGTTTCTTTTGCACTTTAATTTATTTGAACTTGTTGTTACTCAGTTTTATTGAATGCTTGCGTTGTTTACTTTTATTGCGATTTCGTTTCTCTGATTTTATTATAATTACGCCGTGTGTTTGGGCTAAGCGCTTTGATAATTTGTTTATTTGGTTTATTTGTTGTAATTAAATTTACATTCCTTACTGCCAATTCGCGCTAAAATTTATGACGCGCGGCGCTTTTCAGGATGCCTGTCGGCGAATTTTCTTCAATTTGTTTTTATTTCCGTTTTTCGCACCTTCGCTTTGATCCGCCAATTTTCGGCGTTCCTTTTGATTTTGCGCTGATTTGTGTGAAATTGTAAACAAAACAAAAAAAGAAACCAAAAATAGCTCACCTGCTGGCTCAGTTGGCTATGTGAAATTTATGGCCTCAGCGTGCCGGCGAAAGGTGTTTTCCGCAATTTGACAGCTCAATTGTATAGGGTGATCTATGTATATCGAGGCTCCCTACTTTTTTTAAAACAAGAAAAAACACTGAAACTTCACATTTAATGAAAATGTTTATTATCATTCGAAAGAACATTCTTCGGCATTTTTGAAACTGACTTTTTGAAGATTATTTCATTCAAATGTTGGCCGCGACTACGTCTCAGATGGTCCATCCGTTGAGCCCAATTTTCGATGACTCGTTTGAGCATTTCGATTGGTGTTTTGCTACAAGGCCTGAATCGAAGCGGGATTGGTCGTATAGACTTTATATTTTACATATCTCCACAGAAAGAAGTCTAGCGGTGTGATATCACACGATCTTGGTGGCCAATTGACCGGCCGACAACGTGAAATTATCTGCTTAACGTAGTGTTCTCTCAATAAATCCATCGATTGTTGCGATGTGTGGGAAGTGGCGCAGTCTTGTTGAAACCAAATGTTGCCGATATCACGAGCTTCATTTTCAGTCATCAAATAGTCGGTTATCATGGTGCGATAATGGTCGCTATTGACGCTTAAGTTCTCATCGGCATAATTTTTTGAAGAAATATGGACCGATGATTATTTTACTGGCCCACAAATCACATCAATCCGTGGCAGTTCTTCAATTCCTTCAGTTTGCGCTTCGTTCCAAATGCTTGTTTACATACCCATTGAGCCAGAAATGGACCTCATCGCTGAACAAAATTTGGCTCGAAAACGTCGGATCTTCTTGGAACTGTTAAAGAGCTACTAAAGCGAAGCGATGTCGCTTGGGAAAGTCGATCGGCTTCAGTTCTTACACAAGCTGTATTTTGTACGCTTTCAATTTAAGATCTCGAAAAAAAGTACCTCCACTTGGATCACCCGTTATTTTCGTAACGCATGCCATAATTTATTGCCCTAAATTGCTCTATTTAGTTCGCGTTGTTTACTTGTGTATTATTTTTGGCGCGAAAATGGGTTATCTGCAAATATTATCTGCAGCAAATTTTCCTATTGAAAATTCATAGAAATCCGCTTAATTTATTGCTGGTAAACAAGATATAACATTTGGTTAGTTCTCATTTCGACTAGCGGTTTATTTTGGTTGAGACCTTGAGCAATTGTTGTGTAGGCAGATAAATCAGTACTTCAAAGCAAACACGACGGGTGTTGCACCAATAAACACAGCCATTATGTAAATTTTTAAACAATTTTATTCGCTTTACGAGTTTATAGCGAATACGTAAGCAATGGAGATTGTATAGGCTGTCTGTTGATAGAGAAACGTAGGTAGGTAGGCTTAAAGATTCTCAAAGCCAATTGTAAAACCACCGGGACTAAAATGCTCACACTTTATTATGTTCTCTCTGAATGTTCTATAGTCACTTGTCCTTTCACCTCTGAACCACCAAGAGCTCCTACTGAAGTTCATCAATATAAAAAGTTTTACTTTTGCAACCTCTGAAACATAATATTTTTACCAAAGTCGCAAGACTTCGCATAAAATTTATGCCATAAAAGCTGTTCTATAGTCTTTTCTTCTACGACCTCTTGTCAGCTGCTACAATAGTTATTGTATGGTATCGCTGGCTGCTGATATGTCTGCCAATTATACAGGGACCTGTAAGCAGTCCTATTAGAGTTCATATGGCACTCCTTTTTGCATTTTAATGGACCGTATGTGCGGCTCATATTCCATTCATGCCACGTTTGCCTGATTGTTGAACAAATTAGGAATTTGTCCACCGAGACTCAACTAAATCTTAACCAGAGCCAGAGGCATATAAATTACCTTTTTATACTTTTTTGGCGTCTAATGGTAGTGTGGTGCCTGCTCTGGCTAGTTCGCCCAGAGCTAGGAATATCACTATATCCTTGAACCCATTGCAGGTTTATCGTGAAATAGGTAACTAGACCCCATAGCAGATCTAGACATTCTTTCGCTATCTTTGATTTAACCCTAAAATACTATTGTCATCTGATTAGTAGAGGGCATAACAGACCTAAGGTCGCGGTGTTTTCCTCGTTTATCAAGAGACTATAGTGATTCGAAAGTTAAAAAAATTGGTAGGCAATCTGTAATCGCTGTGACCGCTTAGAAGATACTGCGGTGGTCTGGCTGTCGGATGGTGATTCTAGTATCAAATTTGGTGAAAAGACTCCAGCACCACCTCGATTTTGTAGTTTAAACTCATGCGTATACATACTTATTGCTGTATCGCTGCCCCTCTAACCCCTTTTTCACTCTTCTCTGGAAGTAAAGGCATTATTGGAGACCGAAGTTGAGTTTAATTTTATAGGTTTTCGAAAATCCGTGGTATTGGGATTCTGTAGAAGTATTAGTATTGTAATTAGTATTGAAATTTCGTTACTGGTTATTAGAAGTATTGATGTAATCGAGGTATTGGTATTGGAAATGGTAAGGTGTAGGCATGGCCATATGCTTTGACATTAGATTTGGTAACGTTTGCTAATGGGTATTGCTATTAGTATTATTACTTGCATTGCCACTGGTACTGGTATTGTAATTTGTATAGATAATAGTATTGGTATTGGTAATGGAATTAGTAATGGTATTGGTAATAGTCATGATATTGGTTTTAGTATATTTGCTGGTATTTATATTGAGATTGATATTAATAATGGTATTAGTAATGGTATTGGTACTGGTATTGGCATTGGTTTTAGTACAGATAAAGGTAGTTTTATTGTTAATGTTATTAGTATTGTTATTAATATTGCCATTGGTACTTATTTTGGTATTAGTAATGGTATTGGTATTGGCATTTGCATTGAGATTGGTATTGGTATTGATATTTGTATTAAGATTGACGTTGGTGTTGGTATTTGTATTCAGATTAGTACTGGTGCTGGAATTGGTATTTGTATTGGGATTGATATTGTCATTGGTTTTAGTATAGGTGATGGTAATTTTGTTGGTTTTGATATAAGTATTGGTACTGGTATTGACTTTGTATCAGGAATTGTATTGATATTTATATTGAGATTTGGTATTGGTATTGGTGTATTGAGATTGGTATTGGTTTTAGTTAGGAAATGGTAATTGTATTGGTATTAGTGCTGGTACTGGTATTGGTATTTGAACTGGTACTGGTATTGGTTATTTTTATTGGTTTTGGTATTGATACTGGTATAGGTATTGGTTTTTGTATAGGTAATGGCATTTGCATTGGTATTAGTACTGATACTGGTATTGGTATTGGTTTCAGTATTAGGAATAGTATTGGTATTTGTATTGAGATTAGTACTATATATTGCTATAGATACTGGTATTGGTATTGAAATTGCAACCTGTTTTATTATGATTATTACGAAAATGCTAATCAGAATGAATATATTAATGATTATATAAGTAGTAAACAAAAAAAAAATATAAAAAGAGATAATAATAAATAAGTATGCACAAATCTTAACGATCACACTACCAGTAAGAAACTTTTTGTTCAAACCCATCTACAAGGACCTTGAATGACTTCTAATGTCTGTTCCGCTTACGCGAACACAGATTAGCTAATATGAAACATTTTCAAATATTCATATGATACCGCTAGTTAAGTGAGTGTAATGTAAGCAAACAAAACTGCAACCGCATACAATAGCTAATATGCAGTAAGCTGCCACATTATGATAAATATATACCGACGTATGCGTTTTTATCTGATTTCCTGTAATTGATAGCATTAAGTTGTCAGACATTTCACTTTCATTGCACGGCAGCGCATGCAACACACACACAGTGGACACATAATAATCGATTATTGGTAGCTGAAAGCCAAACAAAGTGTTGAGTTAACACCAGCAAGCGCTTAAGTGTACATTTGTGAATGTGTGCGTGTGTGTGTGGGCCTACCGGGAAGGTGTCAACACGCCAGCGCATAGAGAATATGATATACGCGCCTATAGCAGCTATTGAAAACCACTTTTGTGGTTAACTTGCTGCAATCGGCCAACAGACACACACATACAGACATACATACATACATATATGCACTGGCGTATAATTGGCATGCCGGTAACTATGAGAATGCGTGCCAACGTGAGATATGCGCGCTTCGAGTGGCAACTTGCAGTGGAGCGCTTTCAACGCGGCGCTGCCAGTGATTAGATATGCGCTTGTAAATATATTTGTATGTATGTGTATGTACTGTAGTAGGTATCTACGCTTGCAAGTGAGCTTGAGCGCTCCTCCAGTCATATTTGCTCAGTACTTGATGCGTTATGGCACTCTATCAACAGCGTTGGGCTTGAGATAGCTGCGTGCGTTTGTGCGTTATGCTTTATTGTATATAACTGTGCCACTTTTGTAGTTGTATTTGTTGGCTATCAAGTGGTAATTCATCATATTTCACTATACGCTTATCATTTTCCATTATTCAGTTGGGTAAATCTCTTGCCATTGCGCGTCTTTTGCGCTGAAAGTAGGTGAATTGTGGTTGACAACATTACACAGATGTAGCGCTACATGCGTACATATGTATATGTATATATTACGGTACACATTTTCGAAATTGTTGCTTCCATAAGCACACTGCTTTTTTTAGCGCTTCCACAGACGTATATGTCTGCGGCGAAACCAACGACGCGGCTGTGGTTTTCTGTGTTTTGTTGTTGTATACCACTTTGTTGTTGTTGTTGTAAATTTTCCATATATTTCAATAAAAAAATTTATGTTATGTTTTCGTGCGCATGCTGTGATTGCATACATTTATATTTATAATATGTGAAAACATTTTTTGAGTTTATAGTCTACTTCTAGGCGCGATAGATAATTATAATAATGTATATTACATAATTTATAATAAAAATTGTTCCATTTAAAAGTCCCCGGCCACATGAAATGCCCGCAGACCTTTTCAATTGACTTGTTATATTATAAACTATGTTGTCTCGCGCCTAGTTGTATGCTATAACCTCAAATAAAAACTTCGACGATCATCTCTTCATTCGACCGAAAATTTCTTCACAGCGAACTTTCTTTTGAGATTTGAGAACAGAAAATAATCGAACAATTCTTCACTGCGACCATTCTTCTGAGGTCTGGGAACAAGAAATAGTCAAAAATTTCTTCTTAGCCGACATCCTTTTGAGATCTGAGAACAGAAAAAGCCGCAGGGGACCAGATCTGGAGCATTCAGAGGATTTTTGCCATCATACTTCCTGGCTTGTGACACGGTGCCATTGTCTTAGTGGAACAGCACTTTCTTTTTTTTCGCATGCCGCTGATTTTCGGCGATTTAGTTCTTCAAACGTTCCAATAACGTTCTTTAATAGTTGCTGGCACTTCCTCGTTCTAGGTAGTCAATAAAAATTACTCCATCCGCATCCTAAAATACAGGCACCGTAACCTTGCTAATCGCCTGTTGCGTTTTCCCACGCTTTGGAGCGAGTTCATAGTGGGCAGTCCACTCGGATGACTGTCGATTGGACTTCGGAGTGAAATGATGGAGCTATGTTTCAGCAATTGTCACATATCGACTCCAAAACTCGGGTTTATTAAGTTGGAACATATCCAAAAACTCGTCCGAATCATCAATTCGTCGTTGTTTTCTGTCAAAAGGGAGCTCGCGCGACATCTACTTTGCACAGAGCTGTCTCATACCTGAATATTCATGAACGATGTAGTCTACGGAATGTTGATATCTGTGAAGTGCCTGCTACCACAACAACTCCACTTTACGGTCATCCAGAATTATTTTGTGGACTCTTTTGACGTTTTCGTCAATAACAAACTCTTTTGGGCGTCCACTGTGTTCACTGCCTTTGGAGCTCATTTTAACACTAAACTTAGTATACCAATTCGTGAAAGTTGATTTTGTGTACGGCAACACGTCACCAAGCCAAGTTCTTGCTTCAAACTTTTGTAGGTTAGGGCTAATTTAAATTGGATTTAATTCTAGTAGCGCCAACTATGTGTCATAGTGGGGACTTTTAACTTTACAAAAACTCTTTTTCAAATTATTTTTAATTTTTTTGAACACCTATTCCTTCTCGCCTCCTACAGGAGTCCAGCCAATCCATCACCTCGCGTGTTTTCGAGGGCTGCGGACGTCCAAGCATCGGCCGCACGCGCCGCGCCGTCAATCCCAAGTTTAGCCAACCCGTTGCCATACAACAGCCGCAAGCGCAGTCATCATCCATCATTTTGACGAGCTCCGATTCGAAAGTGATACGCAAACGCGCCACGCTGGACGTGCCAACCGAGCAAATCGAATCGGATATTTTGGACATTGACGCAGACGTTGACGATGCGATTGTATTGCGTGAACGGCGCGCCGCTGAGCCCATCACGGACGAGCAGAGTGCGGATGGCGATAAGACAAATGATGATGCTGGTGTTGGCGGTGGCGGTGGCGCGGCGAGCAATGGTGGTGGCCGTAGCGGTGGACGCGACAAGCAACAGCGTCGCAAGAACCAGCAAAATCGCAAGAACGACGATGATAATGGACGCGATCCGAATCTCGATAAGTTGGTGCGCGAGATTCGGCAGCGTGTGAAGGAGTCGAAGAAGTTCTGGTCGAATCTGCCACATCAGATTTGCAGCAATGACGAGATCTCCACGTCGTCGGATGTCGACGGCATGTGCTGGAACGGACACACGATCGATAGGTGGGTGACGCACACATACATTGCTTTGGAAACAAATTTTAAACTTTTACTCTCTTACGCTGCAGATATATGCATCCGGTGACAAGCGAACAGAGCCGCAATCCCGAATTCCCTGGCAATCCGGCCACTACGAGTCAAACTTCACAAGTTGCCACACAACTTTTCTACCTGAAGAATGTTATCAATCATCTGCGTAATGCGTACAATGGGCAGGACGTAGACTGGAGTGATCAAGGTAAGTCCAAAAAAAAAAACATTGCATACTTTTTAGCGCCACAAAAAACTCATCATTTATGACGTTCCGTTACAGAAGATGCGCTCTATGGCAGCGGTGCTGGCTCTGGCGCAGGCAGCGATGACGAGGATGACGATGAGGGCTCCGGACTCAGCGGCGGTCCATTCACGCCACCACATATGAAACCCACCGATCGTCCGGGCTCTATGCCAGCGAATAATATCGATGACGAGGATGAAGAAGATGTGGAAGAGCGTCGCATTACAGACAGCTCGCATACGACACGTCCCAAATATCCAGGCAGCGTCGGTGCGGGTGTTGAAACCGCTGCTGGCGGTGATACGAACTCCATTGACGAGGACGAGGATGCCGACGATGATAATGATTTGAATGAGGAGAAGAGCGGTAGTGGCAATGCAGGCGCGAAGACGGCGCCTAAAATGACTTTGCGGCGTGCGTTGTTATTGTATTTGCTGCCATTATATATGGCGTGGTTTGGTGGTGTTGTTGCCGATATGCTGTGATGCGTTGTTGTTGCTATTGCTTAAGTCGTATTAAGGACACGGACAAACAGAGTGCGGCGTCGGAGTGCATCGCGTCGAATTTGTATGAATTATAATTTATATTTTGTATCTTGAGGTTAAGTGACAGCACTGGATGGAGCGTGGAAATTGTGCAGGCGGAAGTATGGTGTGAAAATAGTGCAGCATGCTTTCAGGTGGAAGAAAGTGATTTGTTTTAGAACAAAAAAATGCGTAGCATGCTTTCAGGCGGGAAAAGTGATTTGTTTTAGAACATGAAAAATTGTTTTTATTTTAATTTAAGGCGAAAATTGTACGCTCTAAAAATATTATTATTAATTTTGCCGTAAACGCTGCATTTTCAAAGCTTCACTGTAACATACTTTTAGGCGCTATAGTAATAACAACCTAGGTAAATATCTATGACTCGAACAAAAGCCTAGCAATGAAGTTCAAGCACCCAACAGGTTATTAGCCAGAGGTTGCCCATCATTTTGCGATTGACATGTCGCATTTCTGTACTTTCAATTTTTCATTGTAGCATAACTTTAAGCGCTTTAGTGTTATCAACCCATCTAAATATCAATAACTCGAACTCTAAACTCAAAAGCCAAGTGATGAAGTTCAAAAACTTACAAATATCTTCCAACACTACAGTGTTGTGCTAAATTTTCTGAACTTTTTCAAGTCAATTTCTGCTTTTAGGCGCATTTTTATTTAAACGTGTATTATACCGAAATTAAGCAAGTTGTTAGCCAGAGTGTGGCCATAATATTTCCTAAGATTGGCATGCAAGCGTTGCATTTTCAAAGCTTCATTGTAGCATACTTTTAGGCGATTTAGTAATATTAACCTACCTTAATATCAATAACTCGAAAAAAACCTAGCATTGAAGTTAAGAACTTTCAAATATCTGCCAAAACTACAACAGTTAGTGCATGCTGAGTGAAGGTCTGCTTTTAGGCGCATTTCTATGTAAACTTGTATTATAATTACTTATTTACAACAACAAAATTACCAGAACAAACATTTTTAGCATAAGTATGGGAGAAAATTATAAATTGAACTTGAGGCGAAGCAAATCATTTATATACGTAAACAAGAAAACAGTTATAAAAAATTCAATAGCCGTTAAGCATAAAATTATATAATGAATTAATTTAAATTAATACTTATGTACCAGCAATTATGCTTAAAAATACATACAAAATGGCGATATGTGTGTATGTGTGCGTGCATGTGAGGGTGAGCCATGTTTAACTAATGTGTGTATGTATGTGCGTTTGCTTGTGTGTGTGTGCACTCTGTGTAAGTGTGGGAGTGAAAAAATTAATTTTGTGACAGCTTTGATTTTTTTCTTTCGTATAAAATTTTTGTTGTAAACGCATGTCCGTTGAGTGCATATTTCTGTATTATATTTAAACTACTATTAACTGCGAAAAAATTGTGTGTGTTGAGAAGTGTAGCAGCATTTTAGGCGCTCTAATGAAGTATTTACCTTATAAGTTTATAATAATTTATATATGTAAACATTTTCTAATAAAAACAAAACTGATATACTTATGTATTAAAATAACTGTAATATGTTTGTTTTTGGTTTTTACAATTGCGTGTGTTTAAAATGGTTAAAAAAATAAATAAATAAATAATACTGAAAACAAAAATAATGTAAGCATAGGCATAACGGCACTTTAGGGAAGTCTTAGAATACGAAAATGTTAATGAAAAATTATTTTTACAGCGATACTTGCATGGTGACTCAATAAAATTGTATAAAAAAAGTGCAAAATATTTTGGGTATACAATTTTTTTGGTCTCAAAATACATACAAAAATAATAATTAATATTTTTTTTTGTTCTAAAAATTTTTTGGCTATAAATAATTTCGATTGGTTTTAAAAATTATTTTTTTTTTGGTTTTAAAATATTTTTTTGGAGTTTACAAAATATTTTGTGTTTTAAACATTTCTTTTGGTTTTAAAAAATATTTTTTTTTTGGTTTTAAAATATTTTTTCATTTTACGTTTTAAAAAATATTTTGGGTTGTAAAAAATATTTTTGTTAAAAAATGCCTCTTGGCTTAAAAACTTTTTTTTGGTTTTAAAATTTTTTTTTTTTTTGGTTCTAAAAAATATTGTGGTTTTGGAGTCTTAAATATATTTTGGGTATAAAAGAAATTACCTTTGGTTTTGAAAATATTTGTTTTCTTTGGTTTTAGAAAATATGATATTTTTCGGTTTTAAAAAGTATTTTGTTTTGAGCCTATAAAAAAAATATGTTTATTTTTTGGTTATAATAAAATATCACAAATTCAAATGAAAGTTGATAAAATGCAAAAATATGAAAAGTAAGAAATATTACCAACACAAACAAACATACTTTTATACCTGCTGAAACCGTGAAGTATACGTAAAATCTGTGTAAAATTATAAGCATAAGATAATGAAACCATACAATTTTTACAAAGATCAAAGAATTTTCAACGCATAAGAATCGTTTTGTTTCATAAAGTTCCGTTATTACTTGCAATAAACTCGATATGGCATATATTTTTTGTTTGAAAAATTAAAAAAAAAAAAAATTCGAATGCCAACGTTTACGTAATTTTGGTATTTAAAAAAAATTTCAAAAACATTTTCGAATATTCTCGTTTTCCAAAATTTCGAATATCAAATTTAAGCATACCTTTAGGTTGACTCAAAGTGCTACTGAAATAATGTAGCTTAAAAAATAAATTTCAAAAATATTTTAGAATCGTACGTTTTCGAAAATTCGAATACTGACGTTTTCGAAAATTCAAATATAAAATTAAAGCATACCTTTGGGCTGAACAAAAGCCTGATGTATGTTTCTGTACCGATGTTTGCATATTCGTTTAATTTAATTACCGTTAATTAATGGGAAAAATAATAGTGTATGCATGCATTTATGCTGTAAGCATAAGTCAGTGTGTTAGCTGTAGTTATGACCTCTTACTGAAATCATGTGCTACATAGTATATATTTATATGCAAATTAAATACAAGCATTAATTCAACTTCTTTAATTTATGAACATATTATAGATATACATACGTACATATATATTTAGTATATGAATATGCAACTGACACTTGTGAGAAGATGTAGAAGAGAATGTGATGATTATGAAAATTTAAAATATAACAAATAAATGTATACAAAATTAATAAAAAAATGGCATTTTAATAAAATTTATGAAAAAGTTGAAGATTACAATTGGTAAGTAGAGTGAGGTGAGTGTGTACTGTTACTCGCCCTTGAACTCTTGATAAGGCTTTACTTAGAGATGTGTGTTTGCATATGCTTGCTGAACACTTAAAGCGTTTTAAAATACAACAACAAGTAAAACAAGAAAAAATTTTAACTTCGGCAGCAACGAAGCTATGTAATCCCATACAAGTTTTCATACAAGAACTTGATTTTGCATATACCGTTTGTATGGCAGCTATATGCTATAGTGGTCCGATCTTAAAAATTTCTTTGGAAATTGTGTTGTTGCTTTAGAAAATAATCCTTGCCAAATTTCATGAAAATATCATTTAAAATAAAAAAATTTCCGTACAAGAACTTGATTTTGAGCATTCAGTTTGTACGGCAGCTATATGCTATAGTGGACCGATCTGAACAATTTCTTTGGAGATTGTAGCGTTACCTTAGAGAATTATATGTGCAAAATTTCGTTAAGATATCTCGTCAAATTAAAAACTTTTCCATACAACAACTTGATTTTGAACGTTCAGTTTGTTCGACAGCTATATGCTAGAGTGGTCCGATATCGATGATACCGACAAATGAGCAGCTTCTTTGTGAGAAAAGCACGTGTGCAAAATTTTAGATCGATATCTCAAAAACTGAGCGATCCTTCGTGTATAACCTGTTCAGGGTATAAAAACACGTTATCAATTGGTTAACGTAATGATAAATCTCACATATGCATGAATTTACATACATATGTACGTGGTGCATTGAAAGCATTTTAGAGTATACTAAAAAACAAGGTATTCACCTAACATTTATATAAAATATTTATTATTTTTTCTTCAACAGACAGCATTATACATATGTACATACATATACATGTATTAAAATACATATATAACAATATATAGTCTAAATAAATAGTATATGCGCACAAATCTACATATGTATTAAGTATATAAACTATTACTAAGTAGGAGAAGTACTGGCGTCAACTGGTCTTATATTTGTACAGGTGTTTTCTTTAAAAAACACGGGCTTCTGTGACATGCTAGAAAAGCAGTGGACACTCAACAAGTGGTGGGATGAACAGACATATTATAACTATGCAATTTGTAAAGTCTCAAAAATAAATTTAAAATTTTCAGGGTAATATTTTTAGCGAACTTTGCACCTCAGTCCACACATATGTACGCCATACATATTCTAAGAATCGGAAAAGTGCCATTGAGCATTTCCCCATCAGTAACGTTAAAAAATTCTTATTGCCTGTTGCTGTTCAGGGCGCTTAAGCTAGTATTCGTTTGCGCCATTGAAGGCACACATTTCTGGACACGCACAATTCCTCGTATATACACTAAATTTACACCTCGACAGCCGGGCGTGTTTTGAAATAGACGAAGACCACAATGAGTAGCGCAAAGACGCAAACTGCTGGTATTACAACGGTTTTCAACTGATTTTGTATCTCCAAGTTCTCCAGTTTACGCTCCTTCTTCTGCTTGCGTGTCTCTTTCACCTTACCGCGAAGTTGGCGCATTGTGTTGTGTTATTACTGCTTGCAGCGCGATTACAAGGGAAACTGTATAAAACAATATACTATAAATATATAAATAAAATTGACTATATTTAATTTATATATTTAGCAGCTTACTTGTAAAATTGTTGGCTTAAATTGTG
This sequence comes from Bactrocera neohumeralis, assembly GCF_024586455.1. Taxonomy (NCBI): domain Eukaryota; kingdom Metazoa; phylum Arthropoda; class Insecta; order Diptera; family Tephritidae; genus Bactrocera; species Bactrocera neohumeralis. Next base: position 75,217,657 of record NC_065923.1, on the reverse strand, counting down.
GGGTAAAAACAAACAAGTAAAAGCACTTGCTGCAGAACTGTTGCTCCAACCACTTGTCGAGTGATTTTTGACATTTGTCTACGTCAACACATATTTGGGATGCGGAGAAAGTTGGGGCCAGCAATGTTGCCTACGCATTAGAAGTAGGCCCAAAAATTGGGGAAAATTTTAAAAAAATTTGGAATACTTAACACAAATTTTGGGGAAATTTTACAAAAAAAAAATTGGGGAAATTTAAAAAAAATTTCGGAAATTTAAAAAAAAAAACTCGAAGATAATGACATTGGTGACTTTATTTTCTATAAAATAACCAAAACATGAATTTAAAATTATTTTGCTTCTCCACTATTGCTAAATTTAAAACACTACTTTATTTTACACTTCCAATTCGTAACGCTCATTTGACGTTATCCATGAAATCTTTGGCTTCATTAATCTTTGCTGCCAAATAAGGTGAGCCACCGCGATCAGGATGATTCAGTAACATAATCTTTTTATGCGCGTCCTTTATCTATCCACCAAAAAGCATATTATTGGACACTGTAAATGTTTGAGACATAGCAAGCGGACTAACCTTCAATTTAGACGCACTGGGACTCACGCCCAAGATTAAAGACGCCTCACGTTTATTCATTTTCGGATCGAAACCACCTTTGTAATACTTTGAGTTCGCTAAAGTTTCCGCATCAAATTTTGGCAGGTTTTTCATGGTCTCATTCAATTTAGTGGCCATAGCAGGCATGCGGCGCATAAGGTGCTTGCCAGCAAAACCAACCGCGGCCAATCCAATGCCGGCAACAATAATAGAACTTGCCTGCGAGATTAATTAGATTGGTGAATAAATAACAGCAAGAAAGTACTCCAAAGAGATTACCATTTTATGTAAGCGCGTTAAATTCCTCCAGCTGTATGATTCTAGTAGTTTCACAAATTACGATGTTGTTTTCACATTTTTCTTATACAATCAAATGTCAAAAACAGCTGTTGTAAAAGATGAAATGAAATTCATGGAAAATGTTATGTTGCCGTATCTTTTTAGAACGTTGTTTCAAATTTAGATAGATATTCATTCTTCAGTACAAAAGTATAACACCTTAAAGTTTAACTAAATAAATTTTATAATAATATACTGTTATGTAAACTTTATGTTGAGCATTTCGAAAATTATTTCTACAAGTACCACCCTGTGCGTGTTATTGAATATACGGCAGCACTGTGATGCTTTATCACCTTCCTTTTCTTTATCGTGTTCGTGTGTTGTTTTGCCAATTTCTGCAAGGAAGTTTGCAAGTATTTGAGTGTCGCCGATAAGCTTCGAATTATAAAATATTGAATTAAAATTGTGTATTAAAATATAAGAAATACACTTACACATAGGCGAACCAATTGCATAAATGTGTTTTGAGATGGTTTGCAATTTATATTTTTCCGAAAAAGTGTTCAAAAATAATGCGCAATAATTCTTGATAAGCAGTGCAAATACGAATCAAGGATAGTGCCAATTGCTGAAGAACAAGCTAAAAGAATTCCAGAAAGATTGGCTAACTAGACTCGAGACCGAAAAGTTGTCTGGTTGGGAAGCCAGCAGCAGAACCAACTTTTCTTTAACGAAAATAGTGGTTTGTTTGAAAACTTCTTTGCGAAATCCTTAATTTTTGAGCAAGCAAAAGTCTGTGCTGACGTCGGTATTCAAAGTTAAAAATAGATACACGAATATTTGGCGTCAGTATGCAGTTGTCCACGGTTAAATAAGACGACAAAGGTAAAAAACTCGTTAATGTGATGCATTCATATGTATGCTGTGTACCTTTAATAAGTTGAGTGGATGAATAATTTTCATGCGATCAGCTGTTTCGCGTTTACATCTGACCTCGCTATAGTGCTACTGGTGGGACTGAAATATTGTACACAGCAAATAAATTCGAATTGGATAAACAATAGTGCTTTCTCTTTCGCGCTAGTGTGTATTGTGTGACGTAGTCGTTGATTGTTTTTGTTAGTTCTGCTTGGCAGTGCAATAACATTTATCTGCTTACGTATCGTTACGTCTTTTATGGTCATCTCATTCGTTTTCATGGTTTCTGCTTTGGTATCTTGTGCATACGAATTTCGAATTTCCACTGCGACGAAGAAATATTGTCAAAAAGTGTCGAAATAAGCTGCGAAGCAAAAGCAGAGCGATAACTGAGCGAATAAGAAAAAAGTGGCGAGTGGACACAAACAGGAAAGTGGTTGCAGTAACAGTGAGAAAAAAGTGTTTCACAATTTATTTTCTTTGCGTTATTCAATATTATTTATGTTTGGAAAACAAGTGAAATATAAGAAGTATTTTAGCAATTAAGAGTAAGATAAAATCGGTATAAGTGTGCAAGTGAATGTTTTCGTTGTATTTCGACCAGCTATCGGTGGCCCAGGTCATAGCGCTGCTGCTTAGTGCTCGTGATATTGGTGGTAGTTTTAACATATATTGTTAGTGCTCCCACCCCTTTAATAAATCACTCGCTGCAGCTGGTCCAGCAACCTACCAGTAAGTGTTTTTAACATCATTAGGCACAAGTGTAAGCGCGGAAGCCCTACTGCTGAGCACCTCCAGTTCGAACAACCAAACTTATCAGCATACTCTACAACATTTTTTAGCTTAAACGCAACGCACAGCCGTCAAACTGGAGCGTATACCGGAGTACTTGCGCGACACTGTCGACTGGCTTATGGGGTAAGTGGCAATCTACAATTTTCATGTAACTTAAACATAAGTAGCTATTTTTCACAGTCACACCGCAAATATTGTTATATTTGGTTTTAATAAAAATATTACATTTTAGAAACATATGCAACTACATATAAATATTACCATTACAAAGTTGGGAAAGAAAATCCAGTTTCACCAAGCTTTGTACTACAGTTTACACTGTGATAAAATTCTCTCCAAAACTGTCGTCCCCATGTCAACGAGGGCCAACGCTTAGCACTCACGTCAGCCGCCATTTGGGTGATCGCTGTGGGTGCACCTGCTGTAGGACACATATATAGCTACATGTTGTACATGTCATAGCCGAATACTTTGTACATTTTCGTTTTTTGGCTGCTGTGTGTACAATGTACATTTTACATATGCGCGTATATAAAAATATTGCTTTTTGTGCTCTGACTGCCTGCCACTTTTTGCCGATTGCTTCGTCGCTTAGTTGGCGGCTTGCCAATTGCCCTCATTTCAACAAATTTTGCCACTAATTCAGCCACCAGTAGTAATCTTGCTGCTTCTGCTGTTTTTGCGTGCGCTGTCCTGCTGTTGCCCACTGCCACTTGGCATAATATTCTCCTTACTGCTGTTTTATGCATTTTCTATACACTTGCTAGCTTATGTGTAACTTAATGTCATACTATGTCATTTTTCATTTCATTTACATGCCCCATCTATGTAACATATCACCCACTTATCCACGTACAGAGACAAGAAAGCCTTATACACCAGCCTAACAATAAAGCTACAGCTCTCTTTACGAATCACTCATCAAGGTGTTTGTTGTGTATTTTTGTTATTTGCTGCCTTAGTTCTAAAATAGTTTGCCGCACTCACTTGTATGTATGTATGTATGAATGCATAATCGGTTATTTGGGAAAATTTTCTGCCTGCTTGTTTTGTTGTATATTTGGCATTTTCACACGCTTTTCCACATTCAAAGTTCGGCTAAATCGATGTTACTTATTGATTTCTCAATCGTTGTACTTTCCTTAGCTGCTCTGAAGTATCGTCTGCATTTTCTATTTTTTTGGTCTTGCTATTTGTTATTCCTTTTGTTGTAGCACAAATACTTAAAAACTGTTTTTGTTTTGGGCACAAAGATTTTCTTGTTACGCATAGCCGTCTGCCAGACATACTCTTGTGTTGGGGTCACTCCACAATTTGTATGCCAGCGTTTTGCTGCAGAATATTCTAAACAATTTTCTCTGCTGGCGAAGAGGATCACATGTTTGTGTGTACATTATTTATAGCATTATTAATTACAGTGATTTCGGGTATGCTGGCATTCTGATTCTCGACGGTGGAACTCTGGTTTCAGCTTTGATTGTCTTTTTATTATATACTGAACAGGGTATATTAAGTTTGCCAAAAAATTTTTTCCATGGGAACGATACCATCTTCGAAACATTGTTCTGATGGGACCACTATATAATATAGCCGCCATACAATTCCCACGACGGCCGTCGTTACCGTCGATATAACCCCGTTTGGAACGGTTAGTTTTGGGTTAGACTCGACTTTATTGCTGTGGACAGTCGTATCTTCGTTAACATTAACAAAACTAATTGGGTCGACTTCACAGAATATACCGAAAACACCTTCACCGCACTATCCATTTTAACGGACGTAATCGTTGGGGAACCAAAATTCGGCAAGGTGATCGCAGCTGCTTCCACTTGGTTCACACCGGCTGGAGTAATCGGCATGCCGGCGATAGTAAGCTACTGTCAAGGCTTTGTCGAACCCGAAAAGGCATGATGACCGAGTTGAATTTCAATTCAATGGCCATGCCTCTTCGGCCCCGAGGAAGTGTGCGTGCTATTTTTGCCGGCAATTCACACTGCACACTTCGGTAGACAAAGCCAAATGATCACTGATATGTAGGTTCGGAGTGACGTCAATAAAGAAAATGTCTTCATATCCTTTGGGCCTGATGCAATAAACATGCTGGTGCATTAAGGCTCGTCGGGAGTAAGTTTCCTCACCAAAGTCCTCTATCTGTCACTGACCACTCTTCAAATACCCGATGTGTGGACAATCGGAAGAGTGGTCCCATTACTGAAAGCTGGAAAACACGCCAACAAAGGCGACTCTCCTTTCCCCAATAGTGAAGACACTTGAGGCCTTGCTATTCCCGACTTTCACCCATCTCCTTGAGTCTAGCGAATCACCAGCATGACTTCCGTAAAGTGCACAGACCACCACAGCACTTAGCGTCATAAACGCCCAGATAGTTCGTGGCGTTGGACTTGTCAAAAAGACTGTGATAAAGTCAACCACACAACACTACTTGAGGCCATCGAAAAATCTACGCGCAGCTTCGTTCTAGACACTGTAGCAGGATAAACTCCTACTTATCCAGAATCGACCCTGACGAGTTCTCGCATGACACTAACCACCTCTTTGCATGCCCAGCTAACCCTACACTTCTGACCCAAAATTCTGGTAAATCTATGAAAATCTTTGCACTATATCTGTAACCTTTGCCGTAATATATTACCGACTCTTTTGCTTCCCTTGTTCAACCGTATGAAAGTCAGCTGTGATAGAAATCAGCACTGACATTTCTAAACTGCATTTGCCATTAAGGTCACCCATTATTGCCTGTTCAATAATGGTACATGCATACATACATATATGATACTATATTTGCGGAAATACGTTATCTCAAGTGACTTTCTATTATAACATGCAACTGTATACTATTTCTAGCAGCTAATTAACTGTGAATTGTCTATACGTCACACGCCAATATGGCTGTAGCTGCGTCTGTGAAAGCAACTAGCTGCTGCCGCCCACCTATTGCAACAATAACAACTTATTACAGCAAAAATGAGTGCAAATAAACTAAGTGCTACTACATTAACAATGCACATGACATTTTTGCTCAAATATTTATTATTTGTTTATATTTTCAAGATAATACGCAATGCCAACAGTCGCCGATCAGAGACCAGAAACAGTAACACCATAATGTCGTACGATTTTGCTTTTATCAGTTCATTGACTTGCTAGTAAACAGGCGAAAGATTGCTGCTTTTGTTATTTTTATTATTATATTTTTTCTGTTAATTTTACATTAACTTATTGCTTATTGTTTTCCATCTTAATGTTTGTATTTAACATTCATTTGACAGATAAACGCAATTGTGTCAGCGTATGTTTGCTTGCGAGTGTTATAACATCTTGACAATTGCATTGTTCAAATAAATTATTTAATGCTAATTAATATTAAAGCCACTTATCCGGGAACGACGACTCGAGCAGGCAGCCGCTGAGTCTGGCAGCCTCCGTAGCAAGGCACGTAGGCAACAATCACAGTCGCCAGACAGCTGACTTGATTGCTTTGCCGACTGTTATCAGCTTAATCTTAATTACACAGTGAATTATCGCGGTCCCGTTGAATTTTTGAAAAAGTTTAATTGTAATTGTAGGTACATGCAGGCAATTAATATTCATTGCTTTCGCGTTTTAATAATTTGTTTCGTCTACACGTAGACATACATACATATGTACCTTTAAGTAAACAGCTTGAATTATAGATAAAATCAATCAGAACTAAAACGCTGCTGTCCGTCGCTTTTTGCGGCGAGTTTGCGTTGTTTACCAGCGAAGCACTGATTAAACGGGATTTAAGACAGTCGATGAACAGTCGATGTATGACTAATGCGTTGCCAACTATTTATATGATTCAGAAATGAAATATGTTTGTGAGATTTCTGCGCGCTGATTGTTTGTAAACAAGTTCTGGTATTAAAATTCATTAAATATTGGGCGGTCGAAAAAGTCTTTTCGTATTTCTAATCAAACTTAAACTTATTTTTTTTATATTTATAATGAACCAAATATGTATGTATGTACCATTTTGGTCGACCACTTTTTACCATTTTCCGCTAGACACATTATTCCAACATTGTAAAACTTGTCTGCTTTCTCGGCGAAAAACTGCGACAAGTAATTTTCACATGCTTCTGTCGAAGCCAACTTTACTCCATTAAAGGAGTTCTGCATTAAACGAAACAAATGGTAGTCCATTGGTGCAAGGTCAAGGCTATATGGTGGATGTATCAAAACTTCCCAGCCAAGCTCTCCCAGTTTTTGTCCGAGCCATCAAAGATGTGTGTGTGGGCTAGTGTTGTCCTGATGCAAGACGAAGCCCTTTCTGTTGATCAGTACTGGTCGTTTTTTTTTCGATTACCTGCTTCAATCTCATCAGTTGTTGGCAGTAAAATGTAGAATCAATCGTTTGACCAGGTTGGAGCAGGTCATAGTGGATGATTCCTTTCCAATCCCACCAAACACTCAGCATAACCTTTCGAGCTGACAATTTTAGCTTTGCGACCATTTTTTGAGCTTCACCACGCTTGGACCATGATCTTTTTCGCACATTATAGTCGTATTTGATCCACTTTTCTTCTTCTGTTACCATTCGCTTCAGAAATGGTTCGACTTTATTTCGTTTCAGCAAAGCATCGTGGATGTTAATTCGGTCAATTAAATTTTTCACAGACAATTCATGTGGTACCCAAGCATCGAGCTTCTTTTTGTAGCCAGCCTGGTTCAAAACCGTTTGATGATGAATGTTCAGTTCCTTACCGATTTAAAGGCTGCTTATGTGACGGTCCTGATCAATCTTTTCCATAATTTCATCGAATTTTTTAACGATAGGTCGCCCAGAGCAGGTGCAGCTTTCACATCGAAATTTCTAGTACGAAAGCGAGCGAACCTTTGTTGTGCTACACGAACTGATACAGCATCGTCTCCGCAAACTTCACAAATTTCATTGGTGGCTTGCGTGACATTCTTCCCTTTTTTATACAAAAATTTCAAAATATAGCGAATTCTTTCATTAGCATTTCATTCACTCATTTTTGAACAGCTGTAACTTTTTGCAACTTCCCCGAATTTAATTTTTTTTGGGTTGAATGAAGCTTAAAATCTCACCTTTCCAACACTATATGGTATGACACAATGTGATTGGTAGCACTGGAGAGATATACGACTGCAACGACATCTATTGACAAAATACGAAAAGACTTTTTCGACTACCTAATTATATTCAATAAAGGGTCTCCAACGTTTCCTTCTGGATATTACAAACTTCGTAACGAACTTAATGTAAACTCTTTGCAAATAAATCAGTGCAAAATAAAATTAATAAAAAAAATTGACAGCTGTCAAACGGCTAAGCACAATGCCATCACAGCTGAAAATTCAACTTATTTCATAAATTATTTGCCTGCCAAACCACCATGCACTTAGCAACGCTCTCATATAAATATGAAAGTCCAAATTTTACGCCACTTTGTCCAGCGCAGCCACTAAAAGTAAAAAAAAAAAATACAGCTATTTCTTAAAGCATCTTATCGCCGTACGCTTTTGCTCAACTTTTACTGCAATATTAGTTCCCTATATCAACGCTTCGTCCGCCTAACGCAGCTTATTCTGTTCACCTTGTCATTTCACTCGTCTGAAGGTCATTCGGCATTCACTAAATCCTCTAATATGTCGACTTAGCTTATCGTGTGGTTCTTAAGCGTTTTGAATGCGTTGACCTCGTGCTCATATCTGTCTCTAATCTGTGGGCAATAAATCTGTTTTTTTTATGCCTTCTCTTCTGCTTTCATTTTTATTTAGTTGGCTGATTTTGTACTCAACCTTCTATTGAACTTTCACTGCGTGGAGGTTTGTGTTGTTGTGCAACAAATATTATATGTTATTGTTGTGCTGTTGTTGTTGTTGTAATATTTTATAAATTTGTATTTGTTTTACCTTGTTCCTTGGCGGATCTTAACTTTCAGATAAAAAACCGAGTCTGTTTCGGTTATGTAGACCCGACTGTCGTAGGAACGGAGACATATGGTTTTCTGGTTGTGATCAAGATTGCCTCATAAACGTGTATAAAGGAGTTAATGATGCCATAATCATGGGTGGTTGCTACGAAAATATCCCTGTAGTAACTGCTTGGAGAGGGGGTTCATTAGGTTCCTATGGATGTATGCGGTCCTAGCAGTGTAAATGTTCAACCGGAGACATCAAGCGGCATTCTGTAATCGTTCGGAGTGCTGTATCTTGACACGTCTAAATTGACTAGCGACTTGGGAATTTTGTTGTGTTTCTGTACCTTGGCAGTTATCGCGGTATCAAGCAACAGATGACAAAATAACCAACTCCGAAAAAAATATTTGCTCATTGAAAAGCACACGTCTAAAAAACACCCTTTAGTTAACATGTTTTTCTGCAGCTTCACTTAATTTCATTCCACTTAGCAAATCTTAATTTAATTTGTCCCCACGGAAATACAACTAATATTTGTTAAAAGCCTTTTCTCATTTAAAATTTGAATTTAGAGAGAAATATTTGTTTTTGATATCCCTTAGCGACGCCATCACTCTCTGCTCTCTAGTTGCAGCATTAACTACTTGGGTCTTTTCGCTACTTTCTTTCAAATATTTATGCAAAGTAAGTTAAGTTACATTTACACACATACATACATACATATCTATGCATATTTATGTAGACACTAACTTAGCTGGTGAGTCTGCGGAGCACAAACGTAGTGTCCTTTGGCTCTTAAAAAATTTATTAGTGCACAAAAGTGAAATGAAAGTTTGCTTCGCTGCAAAACAACAACAATTTATCAAAAAAAATTTTAGGTATATACATATACATACATACATCCAAAATATATGTACATATATATGTATATATTACAAGTAGAGTGGGTCCAAAAACTCGATTATTTTTGCTGAAATAAGTGCCAAGCCACGGTTAAGAATGTCTCTCTAAACATCAGCTCTTAATTTTAACTGGAAGTTCATGCCTCATACAGTTTTCTATTTTTTTACTATCAGATAATGATAGAGTACCTGTTCACGTCGGACAATATGAACTAAAGTCATGACAATATTTGTATAGGCAGCTTCTAAAGCACTCACGACCACTGAGTATATTGGTAAGGTGGAAATCTAGGACTCCATGTTGTCTATCTATTCACGAATATTTGTCCGGAATCAGTCTGGAACACACACAGCCTTTATTTGCCACCATTCTAGATAAAGCATTATAGATTTTATTTGCTTTACATGTCGTTTCTTCCCAGTACTCCTTCAATTTCAATCCTGAGTCCACTATTACACCAAGATAACTCAATTGTGGCTGTGAAGTTATCTCACATTATCCTATTCCTTCAATTTTCCTGGAGCTTATGAGCAAGACCTCTTTTTCTGCTCGTCCATCGCATTTGATCCGGAGGTCGTCCAGATATTTAGTCACTGCTACCACTATGAGGTCATCCACATATGCGATTGCTTTCACATTTTTTGGTTGCGATATTCTTAGCAACCCGTCATACAACAGGTTCCATAGTAGTGCGCCTAAAACCGAGCCTTGCGGTACTCCTCTGGAGATAGTGTAGCTCTGAGTGCCCACGTACGTGTCGTATAACAATCACCTATTTTGAAAGTAACTCATTATAATATGTATCAGATAATGAGGAGCGCGTATTTCGTATAGAGCTTTGCGTCAATAGTTGACATATATTTTATAAAGCTGTATTATCTCTCTGATAATCCACCGGCTTTATGGATTAAAACTTCAAGCGGTTTCTTACAATGCTTTCGTACTCTTTACTAACCGTGTCGAGCATGTACAGAGGTCGATATAATGAAGGTTCTGCTGGTGGTTTTTTGGTTTCAGGAGTAGAACCAGACGCTGTACCTTCCACGGATCGGGAAACATCTCTTCTAATATACACGTTTAGAGTCATGGTTTGTTTTAGGGCTTGATTTGATATCCCATCTATTCCAGGCGCTTGGAAGTTTTTGATTTTTTTCGCAATAGCCGAAAGTTCTTCTGTGACTAATAGGAGTGGCTCTATAGCTTCGTTTCGCTTAACATAGGAAATGAGGGCATGTGTCGCTTCGACAACATATCTCATAAATTATTGGGCTCTAAGTTTGCTTCTTCACAGAGCTTTTCGAAACAGGATCTTTTACTACGGGTAATGGCTGACATCAGGAGCTACTTTTGACATTTAAATGCTTTTCTGAGGCGGATTTCGTTTTCACTTCCCTGGTTACGCTGTAGGCGGCGTCTAGCTGAGTGGCAGAGCTTCCTCAGCTTGGCGATTTCTTGGTTCCACCAGTATACCGACTTTCGATTGTTATTATATCGCTCTTTGCTCTAATGAATATATATGTACATTAGGGTGCGCCTTAGCTATACGGGAGAAAAAAAATATAGCGTACAGGGCATCACACCCCCCCAAAAGTTGCATTAGAGTATAATATTATGTTCTGCAAAAAATTTTGGCGATTGGATAATGGGAAGACGTGCCGCAACGAGGGTAAATTGACCATGTTTTACAAATTTTGAATAACTACGGTCACTTTACCCTCGTTGCGGCACGTCTTCCCATTATCCAATCGCCAAAATTTTTTGCAGAACATAATATTATACTCTAATGCAACTTTTGGGGGGGTGTGATGCCCTGTACGCTATATTTTTTTTCTCCCGTATAACTAAGGCGCACCCTAATGTACATGTATGTATTTCGATGCCTTCTATAACATATGGCACGAATATGTCATAAACGTGGCAACACTGGCATATCTATTTATTTATAATCTGCATAATTGGAAACGGAATTGGAAAAAAGAGGGCAGCCATCAACGCTGGCACAGAAAATCCTTTGCGGCAACAAAAAAAAGAAAGAAAAATAAATAATAATAAAGAAATTGCAATAATGTGGAAAAGGCAAGATGAAAAGTGGTCTATAACACACTGAGCTTACATGTGGCAAAGTGTAACTATGTGCAGCAGTATGCTTATGCAAGGTTTGCATTTTCAAGTGTGCGCCTGTGTGTGTGTGTGTTCGGAATTATGCCACATGTCACACATGTCTGCTGCTGTTGCTGCCACAGTGGCACATCTTCAATCCCAGGCTCATCATAGGCTCATCGAGCTGTTGCGATGCTGCTCAAGGAGGTGCAGACATTTGTAGGTGAGTAGGTGAGCATATTAGTGTGTGTGTGTGGGTGCCTTTGCATTACACTGCTGCCGGCGTGAGTGTCGGATATCAGGCTGATGGCAGCAGTGCAAATTGTGACTATTGATTTTCAACACTTTGGCAGCAACTTTCATAAAAAAATCACAACAACAATAATAAACACAAAACACATCACACTGTCAGAATAAGTTGGCACATTCAAGTACTAAGTCCACACTCACACACACACCTACGCACAACGAACAGCTGCTTCTGCGTTCTCACCAGCCAGCCTTAATATGAACACGAAACACCAAGATCTTTATGGCACTGCAACTGCAGCCACAAAAACAGCAACAACAATTGCCTTACAAAAGCGCCAGTGTGCGCTGAGGAGCCTGAGTGGCATACACTGCTGTTGCAAATAGCAGCTTGTAAATTGAAAATGAAATGGCATGGAAGCGCTGAATAAGCAACGCTTTGTGTGCGCATACCGCGCTAGTGTGCGGGGTATAAAACCTTGAGAAAACATTAAATAAACTTTAATTAAATTAGAAGGCGGCAGTGCGACAACTACAAAGCAAACATGAACGCACACAGACACACATATACATACATACATATATAGCATGTTGTGTTGGCAAGCGTCTAGGAAATCACTTTCGCTTGCGTACGTGATTGATTTTTTGCACAACAACACCACCAACAGCACGCAATAACAATAGCAAACACACACAGTCAACGCTCGAAAGTCGCAGCAATGCGCCGCATCGGAATTTAATTTATTTCCATTTTTAAGTGGAGGTTCTACGTCCGCGCGGCAGCCCACCCACGCGGTCAGCGCGCACTGGTTCCCCACTTGCATGCGTGCAACTGCCGCAACTGTTAGTGGTTTGGGGTAGTTTATTGTTTCGCGTTTGGCTATTGTGCTGCGGTTGTTGTTGTTGTTGTTGGGTTGGTCATTAAATCGCAGTTTGTCTGATTTCCGACCACGGTCAACGGTGATTGTAGCGAAAGATCGAACGCAGGTCATAACCAAGCACGGTGTCATGCTTTTATTAAATTTTATTTTTTATTTATAATAATTAAATAAAATAACAATATAATAAAAAAATATTAAATAAAAAATAAACTAAAAATTAAATATAAAAAAATAAAATAAAAATATAATATAAAAAAATAAAATAAAAATTTAATATAAAAAATAAAATAAAAATATAATATGAAAAATAAAATAAGAATATAATATAAAAAAAATAAATTAAAAATTTTATATAAAAATTAAATAAAAAAATAAAAAAAGTAAAATAAAAAAATAAAATAAATTAAAAAATTAATATAAAAATTAAAAAAAAAAAAATAAAATAAAAAAAATAAAAACATAATATAAAAAAATATAATCAAAAAATTAAAATTAAATTAATATAAAATCTAAAAAATTCAATTTAATTTTTTTTCTATTAACAGAATAAATTTACAATTTTTTATATCTACACCATGACACATGGCCCGTCTGTCTAACTGCATATACATATGTATGTATGTATGTATCGCGAACTAATCCCTCTGTTTTTGAGATATCGCTCTGAAATTTGACACACGTCTTTTTCTCCATAAAAAACCGCTCATTTGTCGGAATCGTCGATCTCGAACCACTATAGCATATACATACATAGCTGTCATACAAACTGAACGTTCATAGTCAAGCTTTGTATGGAAAATTTTTATATTTGAGGAGGTATCTTCACGAAATTTGGAATATAATACTACCACTATAGCTTATAGCTGTCATACAAACTTAACGTCGAAAATCAAGTTGTTCTATGAAAAACTTTTTTGTTTGATAAGATATCTTCACTAAATTCGGCATGGCATATTATCCAAGAAAACGATATAATCTCCGAAGAAATTATTCAGATCGGGCCACCAAAGCATATAGCATACATAATACAAACTGAACGTCGAAAATCAAGTTGTTCTATGAGACACTTTTTTGTTTGATAAGATATGTATCTCCATGAAATTTGGTACGAAATATTATCCAAAATAACGGTACCATCTGCGAAGAAATTATTAAGATCGGACCACTATAGCCTATAGCTGTCATACAAACTTAACGTCGAAAATCAAGTTCTGGTATGAAAACCTTTTTAATTCACAAGCTATATTCACTAAATTTGGCATTCAATTCTCAACTATTATTTAATGTTAATTTCCGTTAACATTACATTACTTTCCGAAACATATTTTTGCATTTATTTCCTGCTACCACAGTATATTTGTTTTCCAAAAAAAAGTTGCATTGATTTACATCAAAATATCACTGTGCCTTCAGCCGCATTTTCCTTCCGGTTTTTGCTTTATTTTTCTCCAATAACTTTGTTGTTCGCATATGTATTTCTGTCAGGCGTCATTTTCGCCACCATCGGCGCTTCAAGTGTCGTGCCACCTCTGGTTTTTGCACTTTCCACACGACCAGCCAGCTGGTTTTGTGTGCGCGCTAGCGATTTTTAGGCTTCAGTCGCATTTGGCAATTTCGTGCGGTTTGTTGCTACTGCTTCTGCCCGTGGCAGCCACTCTAGCCGCCAACACTATATTTGCATTGTCAGTAGTGAATCCGTGCGGTGTATTTCATACGCACTCGGTGCATAAGCAAACCTCGCGCATCCTTGCTTTCCAGCTAGCACCACAATGAATTGGGCCATTTCGAATTTGACGGGCGGCAATCGTGTCAGTCGTGCCATACTCGTACGCTACTCCGCCGTGCCGTTGGCCTCGGATGCGGCGGATTCGGTGCCGCAGACACCATCCTCTACCGGTGCGGCAAGCGCGAATGCGTCGACCGCAACATTTCCGGGTGCCTCGTTCCTGCATGCGTCCACGTCGACGTCGTCGTCGCGCCAACATGTTCCTGGACGCGCTGTGCCACAACAGCGCGGTGGTGCTACCGCAACACAGCTATCACTGCCACTGGATGTGGAGGAGACCGTCACCTGTTTTTGTAGGTAAATTGCAAGCGCGCGTTGCCAACTTGTGGGTTAAATAAATTGAAAACATTTTACTTCTATGTAGATTTTTGTTTTACCCTTGACCAAAATTCGACTTAAATGGCTGTGTCGCTACAAAGTTGCACAAATTACTTGGCTCTAATCCCTTCTAAAAATAACACCTGTCTACCTCGTTCCATACATTTTTTCAGCCTAATTTGTATTTGTGTTGTTCTTATTTCGTACACTCTCGTCTTAGCTAATGGTAACGCTAAATTGCATGGGTAAGGTGTGAAACTACACCAAACTTATAGGTCTTCGCCTCCCTGCTTAAGTCTCTTCAATTTGTAGTGCAATCGATATTTCGATATTTTTTGCAATTTTTTTGTTGTTGTTAAGTTCGCACGCAGTTTTGCTAAACACCCCCAACAATACTGTCTATATATAAGATATAGGCAGACAAGCTGCTAACCAGTGCATATAACTTTATAAAGGGTGTCTTTTTAGTTAGCTGGTTTGTAGCATTCCGTTTTAAGCATGACTTCAGACATTTGACCGTCGCGTGTGGCTCGAATAAAGGCTAGCCGAAAGCCCCAATTTTCGACCAACTTTAGTGTTGAGCTGTTAAGTCGAAGAGACCGAAACCCATTTCGTCGTCTTCCTCAGACTCCTCCTTTTTGGCTTCTTCCTTCTTTTCGGAAGCAGTTGGGATCGTATGTTAGTAAAAGCTTGCCGAACAAGTCCTCAATCGTCTCGGTTCACTTAACACCACCAAAAATAGTCCAGCAGTTTTAAATCTCACGGTCTTAGAGGCCGCTACCTGATATATCGCGTTCACCAAAAGTTACCTTCAATACCTTCTTGGACCCAAAGGTCGTTCACATCGACATCCTCCAATTCAGGCTAGAAAAAGTAATTGATCATATAGCGTTCCACATTGTCTGAAACACTATGGCCATCTTCAATTTTGATAAAATTTAAACCTGTGATGTATTTCTTGTGATAATCCAGATCAGTGGCCATCTCGTATTGGGTCCATTTATCGAGCCTGCGACACACTTTAAATTCATTCGGTGGACGGGCACAGCTCCAATCCGTGTCTTCTTCGATACTCTGCTCCACAGCAGCAATAACGTCTACGCACTGTACGGTGTCTTTGCATATAATCTACTAAAGTAAATGTGGTGCACAACCGATCCAAGGTTGCTCGTATTACCGACTCTGATGGGCGATTATGTCGACCGAATATTAGACCGTTCCCACGATAGTCGGGTCTACGTAATCGGAACGGACCCGAATTTTTATCCGGCCAACTCGACAGAATTCTGCCATACAACAACAACAACTGAATATTAGACGCATCGAACCGAATGATTATTTTGGTAAAAAAATTTCACATTTGCGAACGTTGTTCCTGTTCATTATGAAATGGTAATACGAACTGGGTATAAATCAAGTAACAGCTGTTAAGAATACCAACTCCGAAAAAAATATTATCTCTTTGAAAACCATCTAAAAAGGCACACCTAAGTCTAAAATATTTTGTTGAAAATGGTCCGCTCTTTCCACTTCTCGCTTTGACGGTTGGTTCCGTGAAGGTCTTTTAAAAATTACAAGTTTCCTTTTCGTATAAATCAGCCCAAATCTACTTAGACTCTTTTCTCTCCATTAGAAAAAAGCTCACTCACAACAACAACCCACTTCCTTCTGTTGAATTTTTGAATTGTCGGTAATTGATCTAATAGCCTAGCCTGCAATTAGTGTAGCCAAATCTGGCCGTCTTTGCGATCTAACAAAAATCACTTTACTTATAACTCGACTTCCAAATAAATTCGTATATAATTATGAAAATAGACTTCGTAAATAATGCCACTGCTTCATTATGTCTGCTCATAATTGTTTTGTCTCTTGGAAAATTTGTATAAAAAATGAGTGACCTTACAATGCTTTATTATTTATGATTATTCCTCATTTGTTTTTTATACTATATGTACATTAATTTTTTTGGCTTGGCGTACGCTATGGTCCATGAGCATATGCGTTCACATTCACTGACTTAACTGACTGAGTGACTGCCTGACTGACTGGCGGTCTGTTTGGACGACCTGTTTGCTCGCTGGCCGACCCAACGCCCTAATTGCCGCTTTGCATGTCAGATTGTTTCCACATCGTTGAGTTTTTTTCGCGCTCACTGTACATATTACCGTTATACAAATACACAGTCGCATAAAATTTATATATTTTCATATTTATTTGTCTGCTTATGAGGCGCTCACCATAATTCCCATTAACCGTAATTTGAGCAAAAGTATGATACACATCACGATAAGTCATAAAAACGAGCTCCCTTAAAGTGAACCGGCCGAGATTTGATGTGCGTTTGTGCTGGATTTCGCTTTGATTGGAAAACGTATTTACTAGGTCAGAAATATTCAAATTTTGTTCTTGAATAATCGATAAGCTAAGTACTTTTCTGGAGCGTATGTACATACATAGCTTACGAGTACATCAGTAAAGTAAAAAACCGAAACCATCTTGGTTGTAGCAATTCTCGTAGCACTATGTTGATGTTGTTGTTTTAGCAGTATAAAACATTCAACAAATAGTTTCGGGGAATACTGCTAAGGTGGCACCGTACTAACGGGAAACCTGGATCGCATATGTAATAAAATACATATAATCGCTAGCTTACTTGAATCCTATAAGACTGCTAGTCTGATCTTGTGCCAAAGCTATAATTATGACCCTACAGATGATAAATTCTGAACTGCTGTTGAGTTTAAAGGGCGAAATTATGTGAAACTGATTTATTTTCAGCCTCTGATTTTTTGATCCATCCTTCTCTCGAGAAATTAGGCCATTGTAGGGAATCTTTAGACGGCTTCAAATCTATTCACATAAATATGAAACAAACGCCAGTGATCTTTCAGCATTATACCTAAATATTAGCAAAGATATAGATCAATAAACTTATTACAGCCTGTTCTGGAGTACTCGCTAGGTCTGATAGTACGTGCCAGGCATCAAATTTAACACAAAACCAGAAAAAAGAAGCTATAAACCCCTTCCCAAATACAAAAGATTCTAAATGCTGATCCAAATCGAAGTTCCCTATTTTTTTTAAAGAAAAAACACAGAAATTTTAAATTTAATGGGGAATGTTTATTATCATTCGAAATATCATTCTTTGGCATTTATTTTTAAAGATTATCTCTTTCAAATGCTGACCGCGGCTACGTCTCAGATAGTCCATTCATTGAGTCCAATTTTCGATGGCTCGTTCAAGCATTTCGACTGGTAACTGGCGAATGAAAACGTTGTTTTTTCTGGATGAAATGACAGCTTTCGAATCTCTCCAGATCTTTGTTCCAAACCGGTAATTTTGATTGTTTACATAATAATTGAGCCGGAAATTGACCTCATCGCTAAACAAAATTTGGCTCGAAAACTTCGAATCTTTTTGGAGCTTTTGAAAAGCCGATAAATTAAGATAATTAAGATCTCGACGTAAAATGAGACAAGTCGTTCCATACGTCCGAGTTGTTGCGAACGGCGCCGAATCGACTCTCCACGGTTTTCGTGTACAATCAGCTACGGCTACTATATTTTCTTAACTGCGTTCTAGATTCGTTCTATTCGTTCCAATATTATCTCAAGATGGGTGAATAGTACGTTCAGTAGGCCGATAACATTGAGCATAAGTTGAGCGGAGCGCGCGAAACACATTCTTTACAGAACGTGAATTTTCGTAATAAATGGGAACGATTTGTTAACTTTGTTGATAATTGAGCAGCTTCTTGAGGGGGACGTGACCAAATATCAGATCGATACCTCAGAAACTGAGGGACATGCAGACGGACGAAAAGGACTCTAGAGATTCTGATCTCAAAATAGAATGGCAAGAGTTAAGGAAGAAAATGTCATGCTGTTCCTTTATATACTAAATATTTTATAGGGTCTTCGACGCTTCCTTTTGAGTGTTACAAACTTCCTGACAAATTTAATATACCCTGTTCAAGATATAAGTAAAACTTCGATAAAAAATATAGTATTTTTTATTGAAATAGCAACAAAATACACTGTCACTGGCAGCGAACCGCGTGCTCAAATAGAGTCCACAGCTGTTCGAGCTCTTCGACTGCTCTCTTGTCACTTGTCCAAAACTATTCCATTCCGCTTCGCTGCCTCGCCGTGGTGATAATGACGTTCGTATGTCGGCGTTGACTGCGCAGCCAGTGTCGGCGTGAACTGCGCTGCTCTTGTTACTTTATATGTGTGTATGTGTGAGTGCTTCCAGCTGTAGTTCGGCCTCAGTGTGTTTGCCTCCTTTTACTCTCGATTTGTTATGCACAGCACGTTCTCATAGAAACGTTTGTTTTCAGGTTGTGCGCCTCCGCCGCTGCCAAAAGCGGCTGGTGGTTGAACCGTTGTCGTTACCTACACTTTTCTTATAAGTATTTCAATCGTACCGAACGCGTATATTTATTTATTTGTTTTGTTTCTCATTTCTCTCTGTGTGTCTGTGTGTGTGTGTGTGTGTGCATTAGAAGTCAGGTCACAACAGCATGTGGCGCTCTCTTCGGCTACGGAGACTGCTGACTGCCTTTTGCGTCAGCTGTGACTGCGTGCGACGGCAGCACTGAACAGCTGATTTTCGATTTTGCGCAGAGCCATTTACTATACATATACACATACATATGTCGTACTACATGTAGCTGTGTGTGGGTTGTGTATATGTTTTTTCAATTGCTGCTGAACATCTGTTTCGATGCTGCTTCTCCTCCGTCCCCCTGTCAGGCACGTCCAGCGCCAGCAACCCTTCCACACAGCAACAGCCACTTCATGACCTGTTTGTTGGTATGTATCTCTTCGGCACTAAGTGTCAGCAGGTACGAGCATGTGTGTGTGTGTTTGTTGTTGCGCACTCATTGAGGGTATTTCCTTGTTTCTCGTGTTGTTGCTTGTTTGTTGTTTCTGGTAGATTCTGCCGTTGTACATGGAACCTTGCAAATTTCTCACCTTCAGGAATGCTCCACTTACAACAATAAAAAAACAAATAGCGGGGGGCGCGATGCCAACGACGTCTTATTTTGCTCGCAAATAGCGAGGGCCAGCTAAATAACAACAATTAGACAGACACTTAACACAAGAAAACTGTAAACAATATGTAAATTTCTATTTTGCAAAAACTTTATAAATAGCCACACATAAACACACAAATGTACGACGACTAAGCAGCATAGCGCTTCGCCACTTTTATTGTGCGCCGCTTGTGCACTCGTCAGCTCGATTGCCTTACGCCACATTTTGATTGGTTCATTTACTCCCGGATTGCACAAACCATTTAGTGCTACGCAGTTACTGCTCGCCCCAATTGGCTTGGGGCGATTTCGCCACCAAGACGGGGGCGTGCGCTCATGCATGCGAGCTCTTGGCTGACGCGGCACACGTGTCGCGTACTTGTATCCTCTTCGCTAACTTCCGGAATTGTTTATTATTGTTTGCTTTTTCGTTTGCCTTTGGATTAAGTCCATAATAAGCATTTTATTCTAATTGGATTCTCAAAAAAATAAAAACTATTTATAGCTTAGATTACACGTGATCTCATAGCGATCGAAGCGGCGGTACAAAAGCCATAAACAACCGTATCGGTTAGAGAAGGCAAAATTGTGGTAGCTGTGTAGTTAAGACATCAAGCTTTCTGCTCCGCAGCAGCTGAAGATAGTTAAAACTCTTTTCGAAAAGTCTTGTTGCTGCAAGTAATTTACAGACTGGCTGGAACTTATATTAGAAAAGCGAATGAATTTATACTCCTTCTCAGATGATGAAATGTTGTGTGCCTTTTATAATCCTTAAAATCTTCTTTTTCCGAACTTTTGACAGTTTATAAGAATCCTTCGAAACTCCCTTTTCCCTTAGAATCTTTCTTCTCTGAACTTTTGTTATTAGAGTCCTTAGAATCTTACTTCCCTGAACTTTTGATATTCTATTTTGGAATTAGAATCATTAAAATCTTCTTTTCCTGAACTTTTGACAGTTTATTTTGGGATTGGAATCCTTAGAATCTTTTTTTCCTGAACCCTTGACATTCTATTTTTCGATTAGAATCCTACTTCCCTAAACTTTTCACATTTTATTTTGAGATGTAGTGTATTTAGTCTTCTTTTCCTGAATTCTTGACATTTTATTTTGAGGTTAGAGCGCTTATAGTCTTCCTTGAATTTTTCTTTAGAATTATCCTTTTTTGTACTTTTGAAATTAGAACCCTTAGAATCTGGCTTCCTTGAACTTTTGATATACTACATATAATTTAGAAATTTTGCTGTGGGAAGAAATAATTACCAACCCTTCCTAAAGGTTTTATCTAACCAAAAGAAACTTTGACGACCCGGTCCTAAACTACGACGCACCTATACGGTCGCTTGGATGAAGTGAAACGCAGTACAAACTAAACGATCTAAACTAAGTCCTTGTATGAGAAACTTTTTTATTTGGTAAGATTACTTCACGGAATTTGGCACAGAGTATTGTCCAAGACAAAGCTACAATATGTGAAGAAATTTTCCACCGCCAACCACTATAGCATATAGCTGCCATACAAACTGAACGATCAAAAGTAAGTTCTTGTATGAGAGACTTTTTTATTTGACAAGGTAGCTTTACGAAATCTTGCATAGATTATTGTCCAATTGGGAGCTACTTTAACCCAAAAAATGCTCCAGATAGGACTATTATTGCATATAGCTGCCATACAAATTGAGCGCTCCAAATCAAGTTCTTGCGTGGAAACTTCTTTATATGTGGAAGTGTATTCTTGTTTCCTTTTTCTTATGTCTTCTTTCTATGCTTCTTCTCCATTTAACGCCAATTTAATTAGTTCCCACAAGTCTTTAGATTTCATTTTGCAGCGTTTGCGTCTATTTATTGCCATCCCAAGTCTGCTGTGTGACTCAGTCCCTTTCGTTACATACCTTTTCGCTGTCACAGAGATTTTTATCTACCAACTTCACTTTCATTATATTTTCGCTAAATTTATTTTATTATTTTTTCGCTATTTTTGTATTTTTTGCTATTGTTATTTTTATTTTTCTATTTTTTTACTTTTTCGGTATTTTTTATTTTTTTCTCGCTGTTACTTTATTACATTTTCTACATTATTCATATTGTTTTGCATTATGTTTGTGTATGCGTTTTGCTATTCTGCGTTAGTTTCTTTTTCTATATGTACACCATAATATTTATATGCATAAGCACCTATAACAGCTTTAATTTCCATATGCGTTGCGCTGGTCTTTAAGCAAACTAGCAAGCCGCACATACACACCCATACATGCGTGTGTGTAGAAGACGGCACCCTTTCCAAAGAGCCGTCTCTTCAAGCTTCTTTTATAGTTTGCTGCGTTTAGCCATCAACCATTCATTCATACGCTTTCGCATTGCTTTTTCTTTGCCCATTCTGATGCTCCCATTCAGCGCTGTTGGATTAGCGTCGTAAATGGCGAAAACGCATAAATCACGGGCACTCAACTTTTTTGTTATTCTCTTTCCAGTTTACTTTACTTTAAATCGCATTTGACTTTATTTCAATTGCGTTTTTTTTTCGTAAGCGCGCTGAAGTGGATTTCGATTTCGATTTCATTTCGCCATTTTTGGTGCGCTCTCGCTATGGTCTTTTGATTTATTTTAATTTTCTCCCTCAGCTAGTTCTGTCAAGTTCCTGTTATTGTGTCTGCTTGCCCACAACTTTATGCGTTTAAAGCGTTTTTCTTTTTATCGCTTGCTCCAATCTGTGGCCTCATGTTGCCCATGCGGCGCAATAAGCTTTTTTGTGTGCTTTTTCCCGGTGGTTTTATTACCTAGATTTCTTATTTATTTCGTTTTATGGGTTTTTGCGTATTCTCATTTCATTTCCATTTCCATTTCATTTCATATCCACCTTTTATTGCTACAACTCCTGCCGGTTGGGCGCACTATACATACATACATAACACTCGTTTGTGTGCCTGTTGAGTTCGGCAAATTTCGCCAGACAAGCAAATATACGCCAGTAAATGCAATAACAACACCAACACCAGCGAAATATGTAGAGTAGTCTAGTAATATGGCAAATGCGAAGTAATTGTGACGTCATTGCCATGCATACACGCACAAACATTTTGTTGTTGCGCCGTTCGCTGCCGCATAGCGTTCCCATCGGTTTTAGTATTGTGGCCCCCTCCGCTGCAGCTTGCAGCCAACCCACTGCGTCAGCTGTACGACCGTGCTCCACTATTCCCAAACAGTTTTATACTAGTCCGTAGTGTCTTGTTCTGTGTGCGAATATATGTGACCCTGTAGGAAACCGCGATAGTGGTGAATCTATTTTAAAGGTGTTAAGCGAAATTTTTAGTTTAATAAATTAATTTTCAATAAGAGCTATTCAAATACGGTGGCGAAGCACTGCATCTGCTTTTTTAGAATATGGACGGATGAAAGCATGACCGAAGATTGAACCAAAGTAAGTTCTGTCCAATCCACAAACAGGCGGACCCCACAATCTGCGCCAATTACCTTCTCAGTTAGCCTCCTTAATATCGCATATAAAATATTATCGAGGGTAGTGCGTGTGACTGAAGCCTACCGTCAAAAAACTGATTGGACCTTATCAGTGTTACTCTAGACCTGGAAAATCTACTATCGACCAGATTTTCACCATGCGTCAAATCTTGGAAAAGAACCGTGAAAGGAAGATTGACACATACCAGCCTTGTGCCGCTATGTATGAACTTGGTATCCTCGCAAAGCGAATACGGCCGTGTAAGCTGACATTGAGCATCACTAAAAGCTCCGCCATTTTCGGGAAGGACCTCTCCGAGCCGTTCGATACCAAGCGAAGTTTCAGACAAAAAGGCTCTATTGCTGGAGTCGCAGAGCGAAATAAGACGAAATACCTGCTGTCATTACATGGTAATCGCCGTCTCGACGAACAATGACCAAACTCTACAAGTTCCTCGTTATTCTCGTCCTGCTATATGGTGCGTAGGCATGGACAATGACATCATCTGATGAGTCGGCCTTAGGAGTGTTCGAGAGAAAGGTTTTGCGGAAGATTTATGGTACTTTGCGTATTGGTAACGGCGTATATCGAAGTGGAAGGAACAATGAGCTGTACGAGATATACGCCGACGTTTACATACTTGAAGGGATCAAGACACAGCTACTGCGCTGGCTAGGTCATGTTGTCTAGATGGATGAAAACACTCTAGCTCTAAAAATAACGGGCGCAGTACCCGCCGGGGGAGCAGAGGAAGAGGAAGACCTCCACTCCTTTTCAGAGATCAGGTGGAGAATGACCTATGGCTGCACTTGTTAGCCCAAATTGACATCAAACAGTCCGAAGAAGAAACGACTGACGCACTGTTTTTAACACGGCTATAACCGCATAAGCCAAAACCAAGATACAGATATTTTTATAACCTTTTATGCTTTTAAAAAGACAATTGTGTTTCGTCTTCTTCGTGCGATTTAAAATTCATGTGAAACACAAATGCTTGACATTCCTACAGGGTAGCTACGCATGGTCTCACATACATACATACATAGAAACGTGCGAATTGCGTTGCATTTGTTATTGTTTTTACATTATTTCGTGTTGTTATTGCGAACTAAGGTGGCAATAAATTACAAATACAACAACAACGTTAATCAAAACAGCAATCAGACACCAGTGCCCTCGTCGGTGGTGTGACCAACTGACGCGAGGCCATCGATAAATAAAAACAGCACAACACACATATGTACATACCCGCACATGCAAATAAATCCGCTTGCAATGCGAAAAAAGCAACAACGTCACAATAGTAGAATATTAAAGTGCCGGAAAAAATATGAAATAGTAACAACACATTGTCTCTACGTGAATTTCCAGCGCTTTTTGCCGTGTTTCTGCCACGATTCTTATAGCCACTTTAGTTGTTGTTCTTTGTTGTTGTTTATTGTTGGCTTTTTGCATTTGTTTGTTGTTGCTGTTGTTAATGCTGTGTTGTCTATTGTCACATGCATTGTTGTGCGGTCGTTTGACGTCGGCTTGCTGGTAAAGTTGCACGCAGCTATTTACATATGTACGCCCGTGTATGTATATATATATATACATATGTACGTATGTGTGCTGTTGTATTAGCATAGCTGCATCACATCGTATAATCGTATTTGCTCACCTATAAAGTTGACATTCATTCAGTTTCACAGTAACCTGCAATCGATACACATGCACCAACAACACTTACGCACACACACATACAAATAAACATATCTACATACTCATGTTTGTTTGCATGTATTACTATTTGCCTTATTTTTTGCTTAGCAGTTGCTTGCTTTGCAACAATTGCAGCAAATTGCGCATACAAGCGGTTAGCTGACACACATACATACATACGGTATATGTATGTTTATAGGCATCTGAAGTGCCAGCAGCACCTCTGTTCCGCAATCGGTCTGTTCGAAAGTTCGCTTGCCTGTGAATATTCGTCGCAAATGCAGTTACTTGCCGCACTCAGCGCCTACATACATACATACATATGTACATGCGCTCATGTATGTGTGTTAGTGTTAGTATTTATGCATGCAGTTTTGCTTGTAGTGACATGGTACTTGCAAATAACCAATTTAAATGCAACACGAATTTGTATGGCTGCACTGTGGTGTCGCCAAAGTTTTAAACGATTTGTTCAAATGGTTTTATGCGCTTTTCAAATGTCAACTAGGGAGGCTGAAACAGATACTTAAAACAAAAATTGAAAATTTTCTTCGGATTCGAAAATAATTTGAGGTTATGGCCAAGAATTCAACTTTATTTCAAAGACAAATTGTTCCCATTATGTTTCAAAAATGTATTCGGTGTATGGCTCTAAAAAATTTCAGCCGAGCGCCCCCACTTTCGACCACTTTCTGCAGCAAATGTGGCCGTAAGTCAGCAATAACGCGTCGAACATTCTCTCCCCAGGCATTAGTCGTCTCGGGCTTTTCTGCATGGAAATAATTCAGTAGTCCAGCGATGTAGACTCGCACGATATTCCGTATTCTTAGAACCAAAGTTTATCCAAATCAAAAGTCTCCAATTCAGGCACGAAAAACTCATTAATCATGGCTCTATAGAGTTCCCTTTGACTGCAACATTATGACATATGGACAAATGACTGTCAACCACACAATGTTGTCAATTGTTTCAAGAATCTATTGGCTATTGCTGCTGCCACCGAAGTGGATTTCAAGGAAATTGCCACCATCAAGGTGTTCATCAAGGACCCCAGCAAATTTTTTGCTGGCGCTGCTGCCGAAAAGATGGAAGAAGCCAAAAAGGTGAAGACTGAGTCAATGGAAGTCGACCGTATAGGTTTCGGTCACTTCGACTAAGCAGGGAGGCACACCGAACAGTGACTTTTTGAAGATGTAACGGCGTTCCAATAACGGCTTGTGGATTACCACCAATACAAATGTGACAATTTTATTTATTAACGTACACATTCAACCAAAGTGTGCTTCATCATTGAACAAAATTTTGCTTGTAAAAACCGGGATCGTTGTCCATTGCGTTTTCGCGACGCGCTGGCTAGTCGTTTGGTTCCAATTCTTGCACGATTTGCATTTTGTTAGCCTGCAAACCGAAATCCTTCCGCAAAATCTTCCATAAAGTAGTTGATTAAAGCTCTAATTATTACACTCGATGGCGAATGGATTCATGCGGGTCTTCGTCGATACTGTGCTCCATAGCGGAAATCTCGGGCGTCTCTAAGAATACGCATTATCCACTAGAGTAAATTCACTCAGATAGCAGAGCAGCAATACTAGTCTTGAACTCATTAAAAGTTCATAACTCTTAAAAGTTCAGGATTGGTAAAGAGGCCCTAACTTCGTTCGCGATCCCGCGTTCATTGTGATAAGACTAGTATTGGCGCCAGGCCACAGTGGAATTGCACTCAATTGTAAAGCTGATGAGCAAGAAAAGACACCCTAGAACCGCTATCAGTAGAATGGGAGAGGGTCGGTGCTCCCGTATCCTCTTGTGTTCTACTACTAGATAGCTGTATCATTGGTACATGCGGTGTCGCAAAATCCTCTTGGCAAAGGATTGAACACAATAAATCTGGTGATCTCTTTTCCTTTGGTAAAGCTAGCCCCTGCCTAGTTGTGAAGGTTTTAATAGGCCATTGCCCTACTGACGTCCAAGATATAAGGCTGGGAATCTTACCAGACGCCACCTGTGGAAGCTATATAAAAGCAGACGAGGTGGAAACATTTCAAAACTTACTTCTAGACGGTTCCACGTTTAGGAGGCCAAGGCTAAAGCCTTGAAAGCGCATACCTTTACACATCCCGCCGAACTGGCGGATACGCCTGTACAAATTTGTATTTCACATTAGGAGTTTTGTTAATTTGTGAGTTCGAACACAGGAGTTCTATTTGTCTATGGCTTCACAAAGATCTATATATGGTATATCGGTCCACGTGCCATCTCTCTAGATCAGCCATCTAACCTAATCTATATGCTATAGTGGTCCGATATCGGCGGTTCCGATTAATAGGCCGTTTCTTGGGAAGAAAATTTCATATCAGATCCCAATTACATTCATTCCTTTAGCAGAACGGTGGAAAATTTTCCACTAAAAATACATGTGGCGTAGCAAAGTGAAAAATAAAAAAAACACGTTGATCTCATTTACCGAAAAAACATGAGCTGGGTATAAATGAATGACACTCTGCTGTTTGATTGCACAATTCGCCGCGCTGGTCGGACAGATGAAAACGGATATCCCAGAGTGCGAAATGCCGACGGTGCTGCGCTGTTGTAGACTCTGAAAAAAAATGCGACTGGTTCTTACACACGCTGGTGGTCATAAAAGTTGTTCAAAAGAAAAGTGCATTGAGAACCGGCAGTAAAATGTTACAAGGAAATGAAAAGGGTTAAAGGTCTAACTGCAGTGCTGTTGGTTGGTAAAAAGGGAAACAGGGTCATGTGAGCGCGAACGCATGAAAAGCAACGCACATGGTGGAAGTGGAATATGAGCTGCAGCGGAGACACACGGAGTATAGAGAGACAGCGAGCCGACAGCAATTAATGAAAACAGCTGTTTGGGGACCCGAAATTACAGCGCGCTGTTGCAACACCCGCTGTGGCTTTCTTGCTCCTGCGTGTGCGTGTTGCTATAGGCATGCTGATTCTCTGTTGTTGCTGTTATTGTAAAGATGTACAGGCATTGGAAACTATTTTTGGCATTTTAGCCTTGCTGGCCGGCCGGCCGCATTGCGCCACACTGTGAATTGCTGTTGTTAATTGTTGGATGTACGGGCCGCTGGGTTGTCATTGGACATTTGTCAACAGCAAAAGTTCTAATTTTGTTACAAATACAATATATAAGTATATATATATATTTATGTTATATAGTATATGTGTTATTTACAACAACTACATTTGCCTACGCTATTTTCCGCTAGCTCTACTTGCTAGCGTGCTTGTTGCCGTAATTATTGTAATTGTTGTTGTTGTTGTTAGTAAATCGGTTCCTGCTGCTGCCGCTGGCCGGTTTCCACCAGCTCACAGCCTCTACGCGCCTATAATCTGCATGTTTTCGTTAAAGCTGTCATTATTTTTTACACACACACACACACGCACACACAAATATATACTTGTTATTGTTATTAATTTTGCTGTTATTGCTGGCATTCAGCAGATTTTCTCAGTATTCCATTAAATAAAATTAAGGTGAAAGAAAATGTGTTTGTTTTCCATACAAATAGTTCCTGTTGTCCCCATTGTCTGTATGTATGTCACATTGCCGCAGTGTGTACGAAGACCCACATTGACATCATTAAACAACAACAACAGCAATAATAATAGCTGTAATAATACATAATATTAACACTAAAACAATAACTAAGGCAGCAACAAAGTAACGAGCGTGCGCTAGTTCGAGTCGTTCCCCTACACGCACACACACATACACATACAAGAACACCGGTCTAAGCACTGCAGCACTGGCGCGGTATCATCTACCATTTGTTGGCCCTTCCATAAAACGGTTAAGCTGCCCTAAACAATAACTTTTCACAGCAGTTCTCCTGCTTCCCCTTTTAGCTATTTCTTTTTGCTGGGTCCCCTGTAGTTGACGTAGCGTTACTAAGTGAAAATGAGGCGAGAAGCTTTTTAGTTTTCATTTTCAATTTAACACCTTACCCACTGCACCTGATTCTAAGATTTTGTCTTTAAACCCGTTTTTTTTTGGCAATTTATGTACAAAGTAAGGTACAGTGTGTTTCAAAAGGCAGTTTCTTCTTTATTGGCGTTGACACCGCTTACGCGATTATAGCCAAGTTAACAACAGCGTGCCAGTCGTTTCTTCTTTTCGCTACGTGGCGCCAATTGGATATTCCAAACGGAGCCAAGTCCTTCTCCACTTGGTCCTTCCAACGGAGTGGAGGTCTTCCTTTTCCTCTGCTTCCCCGGGGGATACTGCGTCGAATACTTTCAAGGGATAAACAATGCCCTTAGATTGTGTCACTATGACCAAAAGACATATAATTATATTTCCCCAGTGTATTTATAATTTTTACTATCGGTCAAGGCCGATAATATTATGATAATCCATTCCCGATGATATTATGTCAGCATTGAATATGGGCTGAACCCGGTAAATACTTCCCTTAGTCCCATATACCTAAGATTTTCGAACTTCCGGGTGACTATACCGCATACATCGGCATTTGTATGTCTGTATGTTATTGAGCTTCCGGGTGACTTTGTATCGGCCAATATGTAAGTTATCTCAATGAAAATGAGAGAGCGTGTTTTACAATAACAATGTAGCTTTGTACGTAAAATGGATAAAATAAGATGAAAGCTTGACCTAGCCACTATATAACTTATACCAGATTTTTCTAACATCCAGCTAACTTTCCTCCACTTATTTTTTCTATGGATCCAAATAGGTAATTTACCTCATTAACTATAGCAATCCGGGAGCAGTTCTTCATAAACACACCATCTAATAGCAATTTGTACAAAATCAAACGAAAGTTTCTGATAGTTTCAGTTTGCCTCATTTCCAAAAGAGCAAAAAGTTTTCAGCGAATAACCGTCGTAACTGAGTTCTGTAACCATTTTCAAAACACATTAGGGTTTGAAGTGGTCCTAAGTCGGTTTTACTAAAGCAAATCATGAATATAAACTGAGTACAAATACTTCTCACTCAACCAACCATTCACCTTTGCACTTCCTTTATAACTACACAGCTTCTGCCTTAATGCAATTTGCTGCCTGCCTCTTTCTATTTTCGTTTGAAAATCTCAGACGTTACAAACATGGCTTTTTGTGCTAGTATGTCTTCGGTTTAACTATTGTGGGCCAGCAAGTGTCAGCTGTCAGCCGCTGTCATTAATGTGTCTGCCCTTTTCTGTCTTTTACAGCTTTTACATCCATTATGCCTCCACTTATACTTGTTAATATGTAAGTTGGGCATATTTTTATACCCTGTATGAAGTTAGCCACGAAGTTTGTTTCAAACAGAAGTAAACGTCGGAGGCCCTAAAAGATGGATTTTTAAATGATGAACTTAACAAACTGAGTCGATTTAGCTATGTCCCTCTGCCTGTATACACGCGAGCAACTCCTTCAGTTTATGAGATATCGGTCTAAAATTGTGTCATTCTGAAACAGAAGCTCCTTATTTGTCGAAACCGCCGATATCGGATCACTATAGCATATAGCTGTTATACAAACTGAACGATGGAAACCATGTCCTTGTATGGAAAACTTTTTTAGCAATGGTACAAATTTTTCAAATCGGACCACTATAACCTATAGCTGCTAAACAAACTCAACGATGGAAATTTAGTCCTTATATGAGAATCTTTTTTATTTGAAGAGGTATCTTCACGAAAATCCACATACATAGCTTATTGTCCATAGAAGCCACAACCTCCGAAGAAATTGTCCAGATTGGAGCACTGTAGCATATAGCTGTCATACAAAGTAAGCGTTCAAAATCAAGTTATTGCATAGAATCTCATGTGGTTCTGAAGGGTATTATAGCTTCGATGCAACCAAAATTAACGTCTTTTTTAGACCAGTCATACTGTCTGTCATATTGTCGTTGCTGCCTATACGTACATAGAGATGTGTGTGACTATTTTTGTATATATGGTAATCTTTACTCTTTGGCTCGTTTGCCGTTAATCTCTTTCTTCATCTGCTGCCTTTTCTTATTTCACTTTATTTCTAACTCTTTTTTTTTTTGTTGTTGATTTGTAAGCATTTATCTCATCGTTTTATGGACATTTTGTAAACGTTATTTGGATGATAATCGTAAAATTTGTGCTATTCAGTTGTAGCTAATAGAAACGAGGCGTGAGAGAAAGGGAAGCGAGAAAGATGAGAACCGATGATGCAAGAAATGTGTAACAGTTATTTATATTTACATAAAAGTTAACGCGTATATAGCTTTGTAGGTATATTTTTTCGTTTATTTGATGAGTTGTGTGGGTTTTGAGTTATGACTTGGAAGAAGCTCGGGTACGCCTTTTGCCAAGTTGTATGGCTATAAGTGCTGCGAGGGTTACATTTAAGCTGATCTTCTGATCTTGATTGTAAGCATGATCTTGTAGTTGGCCTTATCACTGATCTTCTAGATCACTTTATTTGAATTTTGTTCAAGCTTTTGCTGCTTGAGTTAATCTTAGCCTATAGACTCTATTTCTAATCGATTTCAATTAACTTCGTTCTAAAATCTTAATACTTTTCCGGATGATATTATGTCAGAATTTCCAAATTTTTAACACTGTTTTGCCAAAACTAAACCACACTGCCTTCACTAACTATCACGTGCTCAGCCGACTGTCGACTCGCGCTTAGCATTAATAAATCTCTCTTGAAAATTATTGCTATTCCACATGAGCGCTTCAACAATGTTTCCAACACACAGCTGACAATTACTAACTGGCAAATGAGAGACAATATCCAAGCACTGCAGTAAACGGTAAAATCATATACACACCAGTAAAGTAACAAGCGCAGTACAAAAACAACACAGCAAAGAGTGCTGCAGTGAAACCATATGACGACTAGGCCATTTGGCTAAGCCAAAGCTATAAAAACAGCATTAAACAAGTGGTCGCTGGCATTTACTGCCTCACTACCCAACACACACACACTCTCGCTCTCCATCTCTCTCTCCCTTTCTCCCACACCTGTCATCAGCTGCTCCAACACAGTTACTTTCAATATCACACACGCTCTCCGTAGCTTTGACTCTCAGCAAGCAATTGTATGCAGTCACTGCAGTAAGTGGAGCTTGTGCTATAGATTTCTACTTGTATGCAAAGTTTCTCTGCGTTTTCCGTTCTTTATTTGCTTTTTTCTTGTTTCTTGCTTTGTTCATTTTATTGCTTTATGCCTTGCATTTGGTATTCCAGTGGCGTTGATTCTATAGTTGCACTGCCCATGACTCGGTTCTCGGTCGCACAGTGGCACCACTTTTCTGCTTCACTATTTATTCATTCACTACAACAGCACTCGGCACTCAGCATGTCCATTTCCCTTTGTTTTCAATCTTTTTTTGTTTTTGGTTGTTTCTTCGGTCTTTGTAAAGTTTTAGTGCTCGATTGTTGGCTTGTTAGTGCCATTAAATTGCCGTTGTTGCTATTGTTAGTGTTGTATTGGGATTGCTTTGGCCAAACGTGGCTTTATTGGAATTAGTATGCTAAGCGCGTTGCATTTTGATGGTTAAGTAGCTGATAGCGGCTGTCAGGTAGGATAGGAAAGTCGAGAAGACTCCATTGGCTACTTGCTTCCGAGCGGCTGTTTGCTTACCGCAATTGCATAGAACCACGGTGCAGCAACGACTGTGATGGGACTAAAGATTCAGCCGGCAATAGATGTGACTGAAGACATTATGAGGCCGTGTTGATTGCACTGCAGTTGCCTGAACATAATGTAGGTTTAATATTTGTCTTGAGATCCAACTTTATTTGTAGATAAACTGGGCTTGAAGATCATCT